>NC_037349.1:0-1250000 GCF_002263795.3 Bos taurus | reverse complement strand
AACATTTGGAAAGTGCCTACTATGTGCCAGGTACTATTCTGGGAACTGAGGGTACAACTGTGAACAAAATAAAAATCACTGCCCCATGGAGCTTACATTCTTCTGAGATGCAGAGGTGAGGAAAGAGAAATTTTTTTTTAATTAATAAGCATACCTATAACAACATTTTATCTCTAATAAAGTATTTTTATGATATCTTAGGGTGTTTACACATTTGTCTCCACTTAAAGGACTTGGTGAGGGTTGTGCCATACTAGTCAGCTCGGGCTGTCATAATGAAATACCATAGAGCAGGTGACTTTAATAATAGGAAATTCTTTCTTATAGTTCTGGAGGCCAGAAGTCCAAGATCATGGTGCAGGCAAGGTGGGTTTCACTGTGAGGCCTCCTCTCTGGGCTGGCAGCAGCCACTGTCTGCCTGTGTGCCATTTCCTCATGTGCTCCAGACAGGAGAGAGCTCTTTTCTCTCTCCCTCTTTCTATGAAAACACCAGTCCAATCATGGGGCCCCACTCCAATGGCCCCATCGAAACCTAGTTACCTCCCAAAAGCCCTGCCTCCAAATACCATCACATTGTGTGTGTATGGGGAGGAGGTGGTGGGCTTCAACATACAAAGTGGGGAGGGGGACAAAGACACGCAGTCTACAACTGCAGTGCTTCTTAGTGGTTTTCATATCTTTCAGAGCTCAGCAGGCTCTTCCCATCTAACAGGGCTTTAATGAATATAACTGAATTAATGCTTCAGAAAGGACTATCTTCCAGCATTAGGAGCAGGCATTAGTAGGACTGCCCCAGGGAAGGAGGAGCAAGGTTGCCAGGGATCATCTGTGCATGTGGCTTTCTTCTGAGGGGAGGGCAGAAGAACATGGCAATCTTCATGGTAGGTTTGCCAGGCATCATGCATGTTTCTCTTTCTTCCTTTATTGACTTCATGCTAGATGCTAGTCACATTTGACGCTTTGCGACCCCATGGACCCTAGCCTGCCAGGCTCCTCTGTCCATGGGATTTCCCAGGCAAGAATACTGGAGTGGGTTGCCATTTCCTTCTCCAGGGGATCTTCCCAACCAAGGATCAATCCCTGGTCTCCTGCATTGTAGGCAGATTCTTTACTGTTTGAGCCACCAGGGATGCCCTTTTCATTCAACTTTTGCAAATAAATTACAAAAATTTGCCAGTTAGAGCTGTTTTCCAAATTTAAATGACATCCTGTATTTTTATTTGCTAAATATACAACTTTACCTCTTGGCTATGTAAAAGTGATTGAAATCTTCATTTCTATATTACTTTTTCACATAAGAGCACAAGTCTCAGTGATAGCCAACAAAATCATTGTCTGCTTAGGCCCTTGTATACACACAAACTTGAATGGAAAAGAAGCTGCTTCTCTCCTTCACATAGGAAAAATGGGTACTCTTTGGTTAAATGGGAAGAATACAGATAACATTTACCGCATAACTGGCATACCAACTAGCTGGCATATCATCAACTCAACAGAAGTTTCTTCCCCAACCCTTTAAGAATAGGAAGGGCATCCTCTATAAACCTTGTAAATATAGTATGATCACTCCCTGTTTACTCAGTCAGCATCCATTAAGCATGTGTGGCAGGCCTGGCTCTCCTCAGGTGCCAAGAGTGTAGAAATGAGCATGGCATCTGAGATAACCTACTGTTTGTTTATTTTTCCACTTGATTATTTATTCATTTACTTGGTTATGTTTTTCAGACTTGACCCAAAAGTACTTAAAACAACATTTGACATATAGTACTACACATCAGAAAATACATTCAAAAATAAGTGAGGAATATACAACTCTAAAGTCTAATTAGACTGAAAATTTCTAAGAAAGAAAACAAGAATACATGCTAGAAAATGGCAAGGGACTATACATACCTAGATATAATTATATAATTTAAATCTTGTGTGCATTATAAAAATCCACCCACAAAATTAAAAGGGAAATAAAAGGAGAAAACACATGCAATTTTTATACAATACAAACAGTTAATATTCTTTGCAGATAAAAGACTTTCATAAACAGTAAGAAAAAGGTAAATATTCCCATTCAAATGATGCCAAAGGACATAAAGCATACATTAAGACCTCAAAGTAACTTTCCTTCTTTTTCCAGCTTTGTCTCAGACAAAAGTAATGTTATTTCAGAAAATAAAAATCCACAAGAAATAGTAAAAGAAGGGATCATCATGACAAAGGGAAAAGACCTCAAAGAATTTAAGGGCAGAAAATATAGCCAGGCAACTGGAAGTGAAAGGAAGAAAACTTTCTAAGCATCAGGAAAGGGGCAAGCTCTCTCACAAGAGGTCATAGTGTCAGGACCCTCCCAGGCACCCTTCTTAGGGTTGCTGCTGCTGCCATTAAATTTCCAAGTCATGAAGACGGATGTCATGGAAAGGCCCAGATTTTAAATCTGAGAAAGTCAGTGGAGCAAACTTGGACACTGGAACCAGGTAAACCTGAATTAGACTCCTGTCCCACAAAGCACCTCAACTACACTGATGTTAAAACCTGTCACCTCTCTGGAGTCTCAGTTACCTCACCTGTAAGGTAAGGGACAGAGAAGCCTGTCTCACTGAGTCGCTGCAAGTGCTGCTGCTGCTGCTGCTAAGTCACTTCAGTCGTGTCCGACTCTGCGTGACCCCATAGACGGCAGCCCACCAGGCTCCCCCGTCCCTGGGATTCTCCAGGCAAGAACACTGGAGTGGGTTGCCATTTCCTTCTCCAATGCATGCAAGTGAAAAGTGAAAGTGAAGTCTCTCAGTCGTGTCCGACTCCTAGCATCTCCATGGACAGCAGCCCACCAGGCTCCTCCGTCCATGGGATTTTCCAGGCCAGAGTATTGCAGAATCGCTAAATGCCATTGATGAGAGGAATGATTCTCAAGCAACATCTGTCTCCCTCTTATGTCTGAGTTGATACGTTATCATAAACAATATGAGGCCAAACAGCAGATTAATTAAAATGGAATATTCGGTTAAACAAAAGCGCATGCTGTGTTTGAACACAGCAGTTCCAAAAGTGAAATATTATTCCTGAAGGAAGTTTCTTGAAAAGGCCATCTTCAGCCAAATAAGTCAGAGAAATGATATGGACTCTTTCCCCACTTACAGATTTGCACCATATTAAAAAGATTTTCACCTATTAAATGTATTTCTGTGTCACATAGTAAAGCAACATGTCCAATTTTGCTTAATCTGGCAACTTCCAGTTCTCCAAATGCTTAATTATGAAATAAGAAGAGAAGCTTTTGTTTTGCTAACTCTTCAAAAAGTCTCATAAAACTAATTTTCAGTAGAACGTATTTTCAAAAAGGCCACACTTCACCGATTCAAGCTTTATACT
The DNA here is from genome assembly GCF_002263795.3 of Bos taurus. Lineage (NCBI taxonomy): Eukaryota > Metazoa > Chordata > Mammalia > Artiodactyla > Bovidae > Bos > Bos taurus. The sequence continues at coordinate 1,246,640 of NC_037349.1, read as the reverse complement.
TGTTAGAAAATATAGTTCTTTTTTCCTTTATGAAACATACACAATATTCGCATGATATTAACAGGTCTTATTTAATATTCATTCGTATCCTCAGTGTATACATTTGAGGCATTCACTAAAGTCTGGAAATTGAGGATATAAGATGCAGGTCCTGACCTCACAGAAATGAAAGGCCAGCACTGTTAACAGCTACACTAGTGTTATGATGAAGATGTACAAAATTCAAGGAGGATGTTCAAAGGATGGAAGGCAAGTCCTAATTCTAAGACCACTAGAAAATTTCAAGATCATTTATTAAAAATAATGTATATTCTATCATTTTAAAAATTTGTTGTGTACTTATATCAGGCTGTATAAAAATACTTCATTTCTTTAAAACTGATCTTTTCAAAGTTCCAAGGTAATAGGGTAGGGGAAAAGGTCAATTTGCATAATAGATTTGAACGGTTTTATTCTATTTTTTTGAAGCCAGCAAGAATTCCTTCAGACTGCATCTTAATCATGCCCACTTCTCACCCATAATAAAGGAATGCAAAGGAGGAGAGGGGAGAGCTCTAATCAATCTCCCTTCAGAGGCATCATTCAAGTATTTATCTCTTTCTCAGAACTTGTGAGTTTTCATGATCCCTCAGCCCACCAGCTAAGCTAAGCTTTTCAGTGTAGAAAAGTGAGGATGTCGGGTAAGGTGTCCTCTGGATAGAGAAGATGGAAAAACTGCAAGAAGTTTAGTGCAAATGTGTTCATTCAGTTCCTTAGCCAATGAGTTATCACAAAACTTCATTTAGTTGATTATCAGTAAACATCCTATTCACCTAGCTGTCAAGACACTAATTTTCAGTGTTAGGGAGATATTCCTGAACTTATTCCATTTCTAATGAATGGGCTACTATCCCCTTGCTCATTGACATAGAATAGGACACTGAAACAGAAATTGCACATCTTCAGAAACTTGGGAAATAAAAGATTTATATGACATGGTCTTGGCTTCCTATCTGTACAAAGTTAAAATGAATTCCACATGCAAAAAAGAAAATAAAATTATCTCATGAGAATTGAGTTCACGGAAGACTGTCAGAGAATGCAATGATGAACACACAGGGTATTTTGCAACTTTAGTTAATGGCCATTTGTCTTATCATATATAAATGGGACTCTTCTAAATAATTAATTCAAAGTGTTCCATCAGTTTGAATATGCTTCTCCATATAGACATGTCTGTTAATTAGATCAAGTTTTCCCTACTCTACATTCTTTCTATCATCTGTACGACTTTTCCTTTGTAAGAAATTTCTCCTTTGCCTCAGTCTACAAGGGAAAAATATAGATATGGACCAAATTGAAACAAACCTTTATGTGAAAGGAGCTGCGATAGTGAGAAAACAGCCAAAAAAATCTGAAGAGAAAATGAAAGAAAATACAGAGTAGGTCTCTGTTGGGAAGAAATGCATTTAAGTGCTCATAGCTTGATAAAATAAACTAATTTATTATGAAACTAAATCCCCTGTCCAAATTCTGACCTAATTTTCCTTCTATTTTATGCTAACCTATTTTTGCATAGAAAGACTTCATGTTTACAAATAAGAAATCAATGTACTACAATAACAATTTAACAAAATTTTCAATGGAGGAACCAAAACATCCAACTACTACAAGGCTTTGGGGAGTCCAGAAACATCTATTAGGACTTCTCAAATTATTTATTTGGGTATTTGAGAAAGACTCTGGTTTTTAAAGTTATTCTCTTAAATGTATGCTAAGTACAGAAAAGAGTGTGACTGATGTATGCTTGTTTACATGTTTGTGTGTGGTGTGTGTAGTCAGAAAGGTAATAAAGCAAATACTATGCACACCGGACCTAGTTTGAGAATAGAGCATTACCAGCCCCTCAGAAATGCTTCCTGATTTTATCCCACTCCTCTGTCCTCTCCAAGGTAACCACTGTGCTGAATGACTCGCTAATCCCTTCCTTAGTTTTATTTGTAGTTTTTTCATGTACATGTGTATACAGAATAAATACATTATTCAGATGTTTTAAGAGTTGCTCCCTCAGAAAAGGTCAATCTTGCCACTGTTAGAAAAGTTTCCTGGATAATAGAGGCAGGTCTGCATCTTTCCCAGGATCACAGTGTGACTTCAGTTTTCCTGAAACATTACCAAATCCCCATTTGGGAATGTCAGTGGATGAAAAAGTAAAAACTTATAAAAAGGCTCTAGTGCATTCCAGCAAGAGTATGTTTTGGGGATAGGATGGGAACGGGGTGTTTTCTTCTAAGCTATACAACATTGCCAATGTCCCACTCTCACGGGTAGCAGAGGAAAACGCTTCCAGGGAGTGAGCAAGTTATCTCAGCTGATTTGGGCAACAAAGTGTGGAAGGCAGAGCAGGAACAACTGGATATCTTTGCTCTCAACTCTGGTTAGAGCTCAAAATCATCTTGGAATTCCCATTGCTTCTCCCTCTGTTGCATCTTCTTTTTCCTCTTTCCTGCTTTCCACTTAACTGGTATTTTCACTTGTTTGGGTGGAAACTACCTTCCAGTAAATTCATAAAGGTAGCCTGGGAGTAGAAAAGGCTGAAAATATATTCACAGTCAGTTCTCCTTATTTGCAGTAGTTATATTTTATGAAGTTGCCAAAAACACTGGATTAGCAAATACTGAACTATTGTTCCTGGGGTTATTCCTACAAACCTGTTCTCAGGTTTGTTTTTCTACCCATCAGTACCTTACAAAGGGATAGACACACAGATCAAAGGAACAAAACACCTCAATATACTAAACTGATTTTTGTCAAAGTTATAAAGGCAATTCATTGGAGAACAAAAAGTCTTTTCAACAAATGGTACTAGAATAATGGGATGTCTTCTGCAAAAGAAATTAATCTTGACCAGGATCTCACATCTTGTATGTGTGTGAATTAGTTGCTCAGGACGTCTGACTCTTTGTGACCTCATGGACTGTAGACCATCAAGCTCTGCTGTCCATGTGGATTCTCAAGACAAGAATACTGGAGTGGTTGCCATGCCCTCCTTCAGGGGATCTTCCCAACCCAGGGATCAAACCTGTGTCTTTTGTCTCCTGCATTGGCAGGTGGGTTCTTTACCACTAGCACCACCTAGGAATAGCATATCTCAAAATGCAAAATATAAAATTGCAAAAAAAAAAAACAGGAAAAAAAATCTCTGTGACCTTGAGGTAGGCAGAGTTCTTCAAAATGACACCAAAAGCCCTATCCATGGAAAAAAAACAAATCGAATTCATATATATTTAAAGCCTTTTGTTATTTAAATGACACTGTTAGGAGAACGAAACCACAAGTCACAGAAATAGATACAATATTTACAAATCACATTCTGACAATGAACTCGTATCCAGAATGCATGTAGAATACTTTAAAACCAGACATTTAGAAAACAATCTACTTTTTTAATGAGCAGAAGACTTACACAAAGGCCTGATAAAGGAAGGCTTGTATAGATGACGAATAAGCATACAAAGAGATTCTGCACATGATTACTCCTTAAGAAATGTAAACTAAAACACAGTGAATACCATTACAAAACTATTAGGATGGCTAAAAACAAACCACAAAAATTAGCAATACCGAGGAGTCATCAAAAGTGTCAAGGTCATTAACAATAAGGAAAAACCAAGGGAAATATCACAGACCAGAGGATAGTAAAAAAAACATGACACTAACGGCAATGTGGGATCCTGGAGAGATTTCTGGAACAGAAAATAACATCAATGAAAACTGATGCAATCAGTTTGGAGTTTGATTAATATTCAAGCTCCAATTTCAGAAGAGCTACTGAAAGAGGTCTTGGTGCAGAAGGAATAGGATTCCAATCAGAACCAAAATGCATGAAGACATGAAAGCAAAGGGAAGAATAAATATATCAGTAAATCTAAATGAATATTAGTTTTATAAAATAACAATAATAATATCTTCATGGTGTGAAATACTTGAAAAGTAAAATACATAAAAATATCACAAAAGATGGGAGGTTAAATGTAATAAATGTGTTCTCAAGTTCTTACATTGTCTGAAAAGTGATAAAACTACCTTTTCCTGTTAGGCTCTCATTAGACAAAAGTACATGTTGTAAACTCTAGAGTATCCATTAAAGAATCATAAAAGAAGGTATCACTAAGTATTTAATGGTTAGAGGTCTGAAATAATAAAAAGTGCCCAATCAAGCCAAACAAGCAAAAGACAAAAGAAAAGGAAAACAAGTAGAAAGCAATTGTTTTTCAACTCTTTCAATCTATAAGAAAATGGATTTCAACCTAATTATATCTAGAATTACATTCAATGTAAATAAACAATTTCAATTAAAATACAGACTGTTGACCTAGACTAAAATAAATTAACAAATTCCTGACAAAAACATCCATGCATTACATTTTTTAAAAGACATTTTGTTTGTTACTTTTCATTGTTATATATTAATTTCCCATTAAACAATTTCTGTTTTTGTCTATTTCTCTTCATTTTGGGGGAAAAGATTTAACTTGCTGTTCTTTTTATAAGTTTTTGAGATACTACTATAATCATTACTTCTCACAGTGTGTTTTGATAAGAACTAGACAATTTATGGCACCCCACTCCAGTACTCTTGCCTGGAAAACCCCATGGACAGAGGAGCCTGGTGGGCTGCAGTCCATGGGGTCGCTAAGAGTCAGACACGACTGAGCGACTTCACTTTCACTTTTCACTTTCCTGCATTGGAGAAGGAACTGGCAACCCACTCCAGTGTTCTTGCCTGGAGAACCCCAGGGACGGGGAAGCCTCATGGGCTGCCGTCTCTGGGGTCGCACAGAGTCGGACACAACTGAAGCGACTTAGCAGCAGCAGCAGACAATTAAAAGTTTCCCTAAGTAGCTCAGATGGTAAAGACTCCACCTGCAATGTTGGAGACCCGGCTTTGATCCCTGGGTGGGGGAAGATTCCCTGGAGAAGGAAATGGCTAACCACTTCAGTGTTAGCAGCCTGACAGGCTGCAGTTCATGGGGTCACAAAGAGTCGAACACAACTGAGTGATTAACACTTTAGACAACTTAAAGCATATTCTCTCAAAAGATAAACAAATCAAAAAACAAAAATTTAAAGTAAAGTATGTTCTCTCTTATGCCATGACTATACAGACAAGAATGAATCCTTCTGTAGAACATAGAGAGAGGACCTGTTCCGGCTGAGATGAGTTGCCCTCACACATATGGTGTATGTGCTTAGTCGCTCAGTCACGTCTGACTCTTTGCGACTGCAGGTACTATAGCCTGCCAGACTCCACTGTGTATGGGATCCTCTAGGCAAGAATACTGGAGTAGGTAGCCATTCCCTTCTCCAGGGAGTCTTCCCGACCCAGGTATTGAAACCATGTCTCCTGCACTGGCAGGTGAATTCTTTACCACTGAGCCCCCAGGGAATGAAGATCAAGGTTTTACTAGTCTCACAAAATGATTTGAGGATGGACTTTCCTAGCAGTGGACATGACTAGAGAGTAATACTTTCACTTTCAAATTAAGTATGTGTGAATCACATTAAGTGGGCAAAGGTGTAATGTTAAAATGCCAGTAACATGTTCCCAGTTGTAAAGACATCCCAGGTTACCAGTTTTAAAGACAAACTTCTGCCACTGAAAAGCCTTATTATATTAGACTTTAATTTCCACTGTTGAGGTCTTGACGCTAGGAGACCACACATGAGAGTGGTTAAATGTGTTACTTTAGTTGCTGGTATACTAATGATCAAAGATCAGAAGTGGACTTAATGCAAAACAATGCCCTGGAGCCAAGGGCAGGCTAAATGGTATTGCAGCACACTGGGGTAATGAAGGGATAGAATTTGCTAGAGTAGAACAAAGCAGTGAAGAAGTGAGCTAACTCGCAGAGTGGGTCAGTGTAATCAGCCAGAGAAACTCAGCAAGTCAGCACTTTATTGTGCTGATGAAGAATTCAGTCAACGTTGTGCCAGTTTGAAACATGCATTTAGTAGCAGGGATACTAGTTAATAAGCAAGGTTTTTATAAATGGGATTTTTTTAAATTAATAATGCATTTTGAAGTGTATAACTAAGTGCAGGCTTGGATTTAATTGTTAATATAAAATGTCATCTCCCAACTTTGAATTCCAGCAAGTATCATCAGTCACTATGAATTAATGTTGCTTTTGATTGTTATGGTATTTGCTTAGTAAATGTGTTTGGTTTTAGAGCTGTGATAAATGATAAATGCAGGAAGTTATGTTGAATACATACAAAAATAATGTAAATAATATATCAACATAGGATATATTGAGCTCCTTTTTTCCTTTAAAAGGAAGTCTTTCTTGAGAAAAACACATCAACATCAACTCTGGAGCTTTGTTAAAAGTAATGAGCATTGCAGCTCAGATCACATAAGTCAGGATTTCCTGGGTGGGATCCTGGGGATGTGGGTGAGTCTGTGACCCAGATACAAAGAGTCACAAAGAGGTGAACACAACTGAACTACTGAACAGCAACTGGATATCAGACTAAAATGGCTTCATCTGATGCCGAAGAAATATAGTTCCTGAGCCTGACAGGGCACCTGCTCCACGGCCTGAACCGTGGGAAATGCAGACCATCTGGAAGTGGCAAGAGGAGTCTGTGGCAGCTGCCGGAATTTGTGTGTCTCCATTACAATGGCACCCCACTCCAGTACTCTTGCCTGGAAAATCCCATGAACGGAGGAGCCTGGTAGGCTGCAGTCCATGGGGTCACTAAGAGTCAGACACTACTGAGCGACTTCATTTTCACTTCTCACTTTCGTGCATTGGAGAAGGAAATGGCAACCCACTCCAGTGTTCTTGCCTGGAGAATCCCAGGGACGGGGGAGCCTGGTGGGCTGCCGTCTATGGGGTCACACAGAGTTGGACACGACTGAAGTGAATTAGCAGCAGCATTGCTATGGAAGTTTCTTTACAATGAGAAAAACGAGGAGAGTTCAGGGCCATTTAACACGTAGTGACATTTAGTGAACTTTCTGACACTAAACCCAGAAATCCAAGTCTGGAAGCTATACTCCTCAACCTAGCAATTCCCACTCTCCTGCAAACCTTCCAACCATATAAGCTGGAAGGGACAAGGAATTGTTGACAACTGTGGGGAGTACGTCAAGGCTGTATATTGTCACCCTGCTTATTTAACTTATATGCAGAGTACATCATGAGAAATGCTGGACTGGAAGAAACACAAGCTGGAATCAAGATTTCCAGGAGAAATATCAATAACCTCAGATATGCAGATGACACCACCCTTATGGCAGAAAGTGAAGAGGAACTCAAAAGCCTCTTGATGAAGGTGAAAGTGGAGAGTGAAAAAGTTGGCTTAAAGCTCAACATTCAGAAAACAAAGATCATGGCATCTGGTCCCATCACTTCATGGGAAATAGATGGGGAAACAGTGTCAGACTTTATTTTTCTGGGCTCCAAAATCACTGCAGATGGTGACTGCAGCCATGAAATTAAAAGACGCTTACTCCTTGGAAGGAAAGTGATGACCAACCTAGATGGCATATTCAAAAGCAGAGACATTACTTTGCCAACGATGGTCCATCTAGTCAAGGCTATGGTTTTTCCTGTGGTCATGTATGGATGTGAGAGTTGGACTGTGAAGAAGGCTGAGTGCTGAAGAATCGATGCTTTTGAACTGTGGTGTTGGAGAAGACTCTTGAGAGTCCCTTGGACTGCAAGGAGATCCAACCAGTCCCTTCTGAAGGAGATCAGCCCTGGGAATTCTTTGGAAGGAATGATGCTAAAGCTGAAACTCCAATACTTTGGCCACCTCATGCGAAGAGTTGACTCATTGGAAAAGACTCTGATGCTGGGAGGGATTGGGGGCAGGAGGAGAAGGGGACGACAGAGGATGAGACGGCTGGATGGCATCACTGACTCGATGGACATGAGTCTGAGTGAACTCCGGGAGTGGATGGACAGGGAGGCCTGGCGTGCTGCGATTCATGGGGTCACAAAGAGTCGGACATGACTGAGCGACTGAACTGAATACCAGACCAGCTGATCTGCCTCTTGAGAAATTTGTATGCAGGTCAGGAAGCAACAGTTAGAACTGGACATGGAACAACAGACTGGTTCCAAATAGGAAAAGGAGTTCATCAAGGCTGTATATTGTCACCCTACTTATTTAACTTATATGCAGAGAACATCATGAGAAACGCTGGACTGGAAGAAACACAAGCTGGAATCAAGATTTCCAGGAGAAATATCAATAACCTCAGATATGCAGATGACACCACCCTTATGGCAGAAAGTGAAGAGGAACTCAAAAGCCTCTTGATGAAGGTGAAAGTGGAGAGTGAAAAAGTTGGCTTAAAGCTCAACATTCAGAAAATGAAGATCATGGCATCCAGTCCCATCACTTCATGGGAAATAGATGGGGAAACAGTGTCAGACTTTATTTTTCTGGGCTCCAAAATCACAGCAGATGGTGACTGCAGCCATGAAATTAAAAGATGCTTACTCCTTGGAAGGAAAGTTATGACCAACCTAGATAGCATATTCGAAAGCAGAGACATTACTTTGCCAACAAAGGTCCGGCTAGTCGGGGCTATGGTTTTTCCTGTGGTCATGTATGGATGTGAGAGTTGGACTGTGAAGAAGGCTGAACGCCGAAGAATCGATGCTTTTGAATTGTGGTGTTGGAGAAGACTCTTGAGAGTCCCATGGACTGCAAGGAGATCCAACCAGTCCATTCTGAAGGAGATCAGCCCTGGGAATTCTTTGGGAGGAATGATGTTAAAGCTGAAACTCCAGTACTTTGGCCACCTCATGTGAAGAGGTGACTCACTGGAAAAAATTTTGATATGGGAGGGATTGGGGGCAGGAGGAGAAAGGGACGACAGAGGATGAGATGGCTGGATGGCATCACTGACTTGATGGACGTGGGTCTCAGTGAACTCTGGGAGTTGGTGATGGACAGGGAGGCCTGGCGTGCTGCGATTCATGGGGTCGCAAAGAGTCGGACACGACTGAGCGACTGATCTGATCTGATCTGTGGACATAAAGTCTAAGGAGCCTTTGAAAGGTGGGCTGCTCAGCATCCAGTGTGACCTTCAGCCATGGTGCCAAGTGATGCCCCATGCAGACTTTGGTACAGAATAAGCAGCATCAATTGTGCAATACAGTTTAACAAATCAAATGTACAGAGGAAAAACAGCATTGGGTTCATTCTAGGGTAATTGATGTAGAAAGAGTTCAAAGTTAACAAAGGATAATGAAATGGGAGTGATTCTCTGAGCCAAGAGATGAACTGTTGCAAGGACTTTAAATATAACTATTTCATGATGTCAGGAAAGAGCCTACACCTGCCAGATAAGGCTGGAAGTGTCCTTCTTCTTGTGGACAGTTACATTTTTCTGAGTTTGAAGTGTATTTTGACAGTTCAATTTATCAGAAAATTGCTTTTTGTTGAACTTTATTTGCATGCCTGGTGTGTCATATTGTTTTATAACCATTTCCTACATATAGAGATTATTTTCACTTTCACTTTTGAAACATTTGTGTGTTCTTTTATATAGTTACATTTTCTAATTTATGCTATTTTCCAAGTTCCTTCTTATTTTCTAGTGAACTGTCTAGTATAAATATTTTAAGAGCCAACTTTTGTTATCTCTGTTTATTGTTTTCTTTGTTCTAATTTCCAATTTCTGATTTAATATTTCAATACTGTTTTTTTAAGACTGCTGCTTTAAAAAAAAAATACTTAACAATGTTGCAATACTTTCAGGTGGTCAGCAGAACAACTCAGCCATACATAAATGTATATCCATTCTCCCCTAGACTCCTCTCCCATCCAGGCTGCCGCATAACATTGAGCAGAGTTCCATGTTCTTGTTGGTTATCCATTTTAAGTTAGCAGGGTGAACATGCGCATCCCAAACTCCGTAACTATCCTTCCTTCCAGCACCATAAGTTCGTTCTCTAAGTCTGTGTGTGTCTTTCTGTTTTGTAAGTAAGTTCATTTGTATAATTTCCTTTTTGATTCTACATATAAGGGAGGGCTATTGCTTTTTGTACATTATGACATCTAATGGAATATATTAGTTTCTCTCTTAAGTTGTATCTAGCTGTAAAATTATCAGAGCCTTGAACATATACTTCAAAAAGGAAGATATACAAATGCCTGATAAGGATATGAGAAAGTATCCAGCAGCATTAGTCATCAAGCAAATACCAAATCAGAGGTCACAACCCACCCACCAGAATGGTTAAGATAAAGAGAACGACAGCTCCAACATCACTGGGGGCAGTGAAAATGGAACAGCCACCTTGGAAAAGGCTTTGCTGTTTTTCATCAAACACACACCTACCCTGTGGCCCAACACGTCCACTCCTAGAAGTGAAATCACTTACCCACAGAAAGATCTGTACATGAGTGCCCTTAGCAGTTTTATTCATAATATGCAAAAACGGGAAGCAGTCCAGATGTCCACCAACAGGAAACTGAAGGCAAAGTGCAAGACAGTCATACACTGGGCTCTCACTGCTCAGCATTAACAGAGAAATGAAAATAACAGTAACATGGATGAGTCTCAGAAATATGTCACTGAATAAAGATGTGTGTGTTACTCACTCAGTTATGTCTGACTCTTTGTGACCTTCATGGAGACTGTAACCCGCCAGGCTCCTCTGTCCTTAGGAATCTCCGGGCAAGAACACTGGAGTGGGTTGCCATCTCCTTCTCCTGGGGATCTTCCCAACCCATGGATTGAACCCAGGTCTCCTGCATTGTGGGCAGATTCTTTACCATCTCACCTCCCAAGGAAGACTTACACAAAAGAGTAATTTCATTTATACAAAGTTCTAAAGTAAGAAAAATAATATATGGTAAAAAAAAAAAAAAAGTCAGAACCAAGCTTCCCTTTTTGGTGAGGGAGTAAGTAGGGTAGAAATTAATAGGGAAATAGCCCAAAGGAATTTTCTGCATTCTAGCTGTTTTTCTATTTTGTTGATAGAAGTTTGTCAAAATTGCAAATTATACACTTAGCATTTGTGCCTTCCACTGTATGTCAATTTTACCTTAAAAAATTAAGAACCAGAAACAAATGCTGATCAGACAGTTGAAATATTTAGAAGTAAAGCATATTGATACTTGCAACTTACTTTGAAGTACATCAACAAATTAGGAGGATTGATGAATAGATAGACTTACTATATATGTGTGTTAGCTAGAACCCAGGAAATTCCCGTGGGCCACATCCCTATCAATTTCCACACTTAATACTCTTCACTCCAAAAGTAATCATGGTTCTGATTTTTTTTTTACCATATTATTTTTTTCCACTTTATAACTTTGTATAAATGGAATCATGCAGTATTTCCCTTTGTAAATTTTACCTAAAAAATTAAGAAACAAATACTGATAAGAATGTTGAGATTTTATAAGTAAAGCATACTGATATTTGCAACTTACTTTGAAGTGTGTCAAAAAATAAGATGGATCAGTGTATGGAGAGATTTATTATATATGTGATAAAATAAAAGTAACAAAATGTTAGCAATCATGGGACCTAGGTTGTGGGTATGTGAATATTCATTATTTAGTTATTTCAACTTTTCTGTATAGTTGAAAATTTTAATTGGGTTACATGAATCTTTTTGAAACAAAATGTGAGGAAAATATCTTCGGGCACACTTGAGTTGTAGCCCAGTGGTGGACCCTTGGATAAAGCCTTGCACCATAAGCAGAGGCTGAATGACCTGGGCTTTAACTGGAATGAACAATTATGAAATATTTAAGAGGGAGGCTATTTGTGTGTGTGCTTAGGTTTCCAGTAAGCACTGTTACTAGCAGAGGAACAGGAAGGCTGTTCATGTGAAACCTGTGATTACCCACAAGCAGCCCCATTGCAACCTTGGCCTCATTCCTCTGTCACTTAGTGTTTTAATTTGTGCATCGATTTGCAATTCATGATCCACTATTGTTTTATAATTTGGTTATGAGGAAAATTAAGTACAATGATAGTTTTTAATAACATGATATGACCTTTAATTCTTTAAAAAAAGGATTAGGTCAGAACAGAAATACCTCTCAAAATAGTAAGAAACAATGAGCATGGATGTTTTGGTTAATATTTTGTCTAATGTATAGTTTTTCTAAACACATCTCAAGATACTACAAAATATTCAAAAGACATGATTCATACATGAAATAGTGTAATGTAAATACTTATCTAGAAAGGTCAAAAACACTTTAAAAGAAAGTGTTTTAATACAGTGATTTTAAAAATTCTAGAAAAGTTCAAAAGTATGCTGATAGGAAAAAGGTACATCAAGAATGCAAAAATAGTCTTAACTGGATAAACTAAGTTTTTAATGAAACAGCAACCAAAGTATGATTACTAGTTTTTATTTAAATCTTTGATAGCAATGCCTTTAGAAAACTGGCTAAAATATCTTTGAATTGTTCAGAGATTCAATTCAGTTCAGTTGCTCAGTCATGTCCGACTCTCTGTGACCCTATTGACTGCAGCACGCCAAGCTTTCCCTGTCCATCACCAACTTCTGGAGCTTGCTCAAACTCATATCCATAGAGTTGGTGACGCCATCCATCACCAGTTGGTGATGGTTGGAGGGTGATCCAGCCATCTCATCTTCTGTTCTCCCCTTCTCCTCTTGCCCTCAATCTTTCCCAGCATCAGGGTCTTTTCAAATGAGTCAGTTCTTCGCATCAGATGGTCAAAGTATTGGAGTTTCAGCTTCAGCATCAGTCCTTCCAATGAATATTCAGGACTGATTTTCTTTACAATTGACTGGTTTGATCTCCTTGCAGTCCAAGGGACCTTCAAGAGTCTTTTCCAATACCACAGTTCAAAAACATCAATTCTTTGGCACTCAGCTTTCTTTATGGTCCAACTCTCACATCCATACATGACTACTGGAAACCATAGCTTTGACTAGATGGACCTTTATTGGCAAAGTAATGTCTCTGCTTTTTAATATTCAGGAGTTAGAAAAATATAAATAAGCATATCTTAAAAAATTTTTCAAAAGATATTGAAACAATCCTGTTACACATAAAATAAAAATAATAGTATGATGCAATGTCCAAGAACATCTGTCAAAGACCAAATCAAATCCTCTTTCAATCTAGCCTACCAGGATTGCTTAGGATAAAATCATCTTCAACATTAAGTCCATAGTCTAAAATAGCCGACTAAAGGAAGAAAAAAAAAATGAATGAGAGTCTAAAGCAGGAGAAAACATTAGATTTAGACCAACATTTAAATAATAGAATACTCTAATGAGGAATATAAATGCTGCATAAAGTTTTAAACAATTAAATTGAAAATATAGATAAGAAAGATATTTAAAAAAACAAAGTTTAATAGATTTAAAATAGTTGAAAGATTTTTGTGAATTTGAATATATATAGCCAGAATTCAGCACATGGAAACAATTAACTAAAAAATATGATACAGAGGTTACAAGGCATGTTGTCTAGAACTAGAAATATGAACATGTATCTAATCAAAATACAGTACTATTTCCATTATCTAAATCTAATCATAAAATTAGAAAAACCCAAATTGAATTATAAAGAATGTCCTGTATTCTCTAAAACCATCAATGGCATGAACACCAAACTATTCCTAGCTAAAATTATACTAATTAGATGTGACTAGCTACAATGCACAATTCTGGACTAGATTCTATACTGGAAATCATTGTTATAAAGGACAAATTATTAAAAAGAGAGACAAAGCTATATGCTGTACCACACTAAGTCACTTCACTTGTGTCTTCACTTGCGTCACTTCACTTGTGACACTATGGAGCCCTCTAGGCTCCTCAGTCCATGGAATTCTCCCAGCAAGAACACTGGAGTGTGCTCCTGTGCCCTCCTTCAGAGGTCTTCCCAACCCAGGGATGGAACCCACATCTCTGACATCGGAAGATTTGTTCTTTACCACTAGTGCCACCTGCGAAGTCCAAACTACAACGTGGATTATAGTCTAAAGAACAATATTGCGTAAATAGTAAGTTTCCTGAATTTTATAACTTAACTACAAATATTTAGAAGAATATTATTGTTCTCAGGAAAAGCATGTTGAATTTCTATGCAATGAAGGTACTTAATTTTGTAATTTTTTGAGTCCAGGCAAAAACACCACTCAGCTGTGGCTGTGACTGGTGATGGAAGTAAAGTCCAATGCTGTGAACAGCAATATTGAATGGGAACTTAGGACCATGAATCAAGGTAAATTGGAAGTGGTGAAACAGGAGATGCCAAGAGTGAACATCGACATTTTTGGAATCAATGATCGAAAATGGACTGGAATGGGCGAATCTAATTCAGATGAACATTATATTAACCACTGCGGGCAAGAATCCCTTGGAAGAAATGGAGCAGCCCTAATACACAACAAAAGAGTCTGAAATGCAGTACTTGGGTGCAGTCTCAAAAACAACAGAATGATCTCTGTTTGTTTCCAAGGCAACCATTCAATATCACAGTGATCCAAGTCTATGCCCCAACTGGTAATGCTGAAGAAGCTGAAGTTGAATGGTTCTATGAAAACCTACAAGACCTTCTAAAATTAACACCCAATAAAGATGTCCTTTTCATCATAGGGGACTGGAATGCAAAAGGAGGAAGTCAAGAGATAACCTGGAGTAACAAGTAAATTTGGCCTTGCAGTGCAAAATGAAGCAGCACAAAGGCTAATAGAGTTTTGCTAAGAGAGCACACTAGGCATAACAAACACCCTCTTCCAACAACACAAGAAAAGACTCTATACATGGACATCACCAGACGGTCAATACCAAAATCAGATTGATTATATTCTTTGAAGCCAAAGATGGAGAAGTCTATACAGTCAGCAAAAACAAGACTGGGAGCTGACTGTGGCTCAGATTATGAATTCCTTATTGCTAAATTCAGACTTAAATTGAGAAAGAAGGGAAAACCACTATACCATTCAGTTATGACCTAAATCAAATCCCTTATGATTATACAGTGGAATGACAAACAAATTCAAGGAACTATATAAGATAGAGAGTGCCTGAAGACTGTAACAGAGGTTAATGACATTCTACAGGATGCAGGGATCTAGACCATTCTCAAGAAAAAGAAATGCAAAAGGGCAGAATGGTTGTCTGAAAAGGCCTTACAAATATCTGAGAAAAGAAGGGAAGTAAAAGGCAAAGGAGAAAAGAAAAGATATACCCATTTGAACACAGAGTTCCAAAGAATAGCAAGAAGAGATAAGAAAGCTTTCCTAAGTGATCAGTGCAAAGAAATAGAGGAAAACAATAGGATGGGAAAGACTAGAGATCTCTTCAAGAAAATTAGAGATAGCAAGGGAATATTTCATGCAAAGATGGGCAC
Source organism: Bos taurus (assembly GCF_002263795.3). Taxonomy (NCBI): domain Eukaryota; kingdom Metazoa; phylum Chordata; class Mammalia; order Artiodactyla; family Bovidae; genus Bos; species Bos taurus. The sequence continues at coordinate 1,231,271 of NC_037349.1, read as the reverse complement.
AATAAAGGACAGAAATGGTATGAACATAACAGAAGCAGAAGATATTAAGAAGAGATGGCAAGAATACACAGAAGAACTATACCAGAAAGATCTCCATGACCCAGATAACCACGATGGTGTGATCACTCACTTAGAGCCAGACATCCTGGAATGCGAAGTCTAGTGCATCTTAGGAAGCCTCACTACCAACAAAGCTACTGAAGATAATGGAGTTCCAGTTAAGCTATTTCAAATTCTAAAAGATGATGCTGTGAAAGTGCTGCACTTAATATGCCAGCGAATTTGGAAAACTCGAGAGTGGCCACAGTGCTAGAAAGGGTCAGTTTTCATTCCAATCCCAAAGAAAGGCAATGCCAAAGAATGTTCAAACTACCCCACAGTTGCACTCATTTCACATGCTAGCAAAGTAATGCTCATAATTCTCCAAGTGAGGCTTCAAAAGTATGTGACCCATGAACTTCCATATGTTCAAGCTGGATTTAGAAAAGGCAGACATCAAATTGCCAACATCCATTAGAACATCACAAAAGCAAGAGAGTTTCAGAGAAACATCTACTTCTGCTTTATTGACTACACTAAAGCCTTTGACTGTGTGGATCACAACAAACTGTGGAAAATCTTAACAAGATGGGAATACCAGACCACTTTACCTGCCTCCTGAGAAATCTATATGGAGGTCAAGAAGCAACAGTTAGAACTAGACCTGGAACAACAGATTGGTTCCAAATTGGGAAAGGAGTACATCAAGGCTGTATATTGTCCCCTGTTTATTTAACATATACGCAGAGTATATCATGCAAAATGCCAGGCTGGATGAAGCACAAGTTAAAACTAAGATTGCTGGGAGAAATATCAATAACCTCAGATCACACAGATGGCATAACCCTTATGGCATTAAGGTGAAGAAGAACTAAAGAGCCTCTTGATGAAATTGAGAGACTGAAAAAGTTGGCTTAAAATTCAACATTCAGAAAACTAAGATCATAGCATCTAGTCCTATCACTTCATGGTAAATAGATGGGGAAACAATGGAAACAGTAAGAAACTTTATTTTGGGGGGCTCCAAAATCATTGCAGGTGGTGACTGCAGCCATGAAATTAAAAGATGCTTGCCTCTTGGAAGAAAAGCTATGACCAACCGAGACAGCATATTAAAAAGCAGAGACATTATTTTGCCAACAAAGGTCCATCTAATCAAAGCTATGGTTTTTCCAGTAGTCATGTATGGATGTGACAGTTGGGCTATAAAGAAAGCTGAGCGCTGAAGAATTGATGCTTTTGAACTGTGGTGTTGGAGAAGACTCTTGGGAGTCTCTTGGGCTGCAAGGAGATCCAACCAGTGAATCCTAAAGGAAATCAAACCTGAATATTCATTGGAATATTCATTGGAAAGACTGATGCTGAAGCTTAAACTCCAATACTTTGGCCACCTGATGCGAAGAACTGACTCACTGGAAAAGACACTGATGGTGGAAAATATTGACAGCAGGAGGAGAAGGGGATGACACAGGATGAGATGGTTGGATGGCATCACTGATATGATGAACATGAGTTTGAGTAGGCTTTGGGGTTTGGTGATGGGCAGGGAAAACTGACGTGCTACATACAGTCCATGGGGTCACAAAGAGTTGGACAAGACTGAGCAATTGAACTGAACTGACTGATCCTATTAAATTAGTTTCCTCTTTCTAGTAAATAGTCCTAGTGGTTTATTCATTTTACTTAACTATCTTCAAATTCTGAATAATACTACAATAAGAGGTTTGTATGTAATCTTGTGTTGATATTGCATATTTGGCAGTAAGACAGAGAGACTGATTTCATTCTAAAAGCATATTTTGAGTCCATGGGGTCACAAAGAGTCAGAGATGACTGAGCAACTGAACTGAACTGAACTCTCAAATGGCTGAGAGATGTTTAAGCTACAGTATATGTTTTAGATAAAAGTGATTGCAAAATATGACAAATATTTAAAATTGTCAAGTATGAATTGTGTTGAAGTTCTTTTCATTATTCTTGTAACTTTTTTGCAGTATGGAAATTTTCTATTAGTTTTAAATTATTAAAAAATAAAATGATAAAAAGTAAAGATGTAATATGTGATATCTACTAAAAAACAAGAAATATATCTAACAAAGACACAGAAACTTTGGGAAGAGAAATTATAAACATTTATTAAAGACTTTAAATAGAACTTAGAAAATGAAAGGATGTACCATGTCCATAAATAGAAAGATGTAATATCATAAAGATAAACAGCATAAGGAGAGAGAACCCTAACAGAATGCAATAGTCTTGCTGAATTGAGAAAACAGATGTTGACTAAAATTTACACATTATACAAGAAAAGAGGGAGAAATGTAGAGAAAGAGCTCCAGAAATCTGAATATAGAGTCTCCTTAAGTCTTTGGCTAAAGAGTAAGCTATGCATTCAGAGAGTATGATTCCATGAGACTAAACAAAAAAAAACTACTGTGGAAAGAACAACTCCTAGCAAACTAAAGCTGAACAACCACTGGAACTTGCACAGAGAAGACCAGCTGGAGTGTAGAAAGTTCATTAGATGCCAAAGGCATCCGGTATGGCACCCCACTCCAGTACTCTTGCCTGGAAAATCCCATGGATGGAGGAGCCTGGTAGGCTGCAGTCCATGGGGTCGCTGAGGATCGGACACAACCAAGCGACTTCACTTTCACTTTTCACTTTCATGCATTGGAGAAGGAAATGGCAACCCACTCCAGTGTTCTTGCCTGGAGAATCCCAGGGACGGGGGAGCCTGGTGGGCTGCCATCTATGGGGTCACACAGAGTCAGACACGACTGAAGTGACTTAGCAGCAGCAGCAGCAGCAGCAGCAGCAGCAGCAGAGATCACAGAAAAGTCAACCTGAATAGTAGAACTAAACTATCCCTAGAGCAGGGTTACTCTAAACCTGTCCTAATGAAGCATTTCAATAAGTTTTAGTAGGATCAAGATGATTTAGAAGAAATGAAACTACCTGTCAAAAAATTTTTGTGTTCTTTTAAAACATAGCAAAATCCAAACATCAACATCATGGTGTTCATTATGCAGCATTTACTTAAGAAGCACCAAACATGTGAAAAGGCAGTGAATACAAACAAATGAGTGAATAAAAACAGATCCAGAATGGACAGCGATGATGGAACTGACACATAAGGACTTTATAACAACTACTGCATCAAGGTTTTAAAGGAAAATGTGAACAAAAGAAATGCAATAGAATGAGAATTAATGTGTACATTTGAATGCACCTGTCAAGGTGCAAATGTCAACATTGGAAATGATAAACATTCATTCTCTAAGTCTGAAGGAAACGGAGACAGGATAGATGATAAGAGGGATAGTGGAGGAATGTGACTGTATCCAACAAATGGTAAGAAAACTCACATCAGATTGCCTTTTAATGAGTATAAGCTTCATAGTAAATTTTTTTAAATCTTCTGGAATTAAGAGGAATAAAGTAGATGGACTTGGAAACAAATGACTGCACAAAACAAACAAATATAGGATGATATTAAAGATACAAACTGCCTTTCAGTTCAGTTCAGTTCAGTTACTCAGTCGTGTCTGACTCTTTGTGACCCCATGAATTGCAGCATGCCAGGCCTCCCTGTCCATCACCAACTCCCAGAATTCACTCCAACTCATATCCATCGAGTCAGTGATGCCATCCAGCCATCTCATCCTCTGTCGCTCCCTTCTCCTCCTGCCCCCAATCCCTCCCAGCATCAGAGTCTTTTCCAATGAGTCAACTCTTTGCATGAGGTGCCAAAGTACTGGAGTTTCAGCTTCCGCATCATTCCTTCCAAGGAACACCCAGGGCTGAGCTCCTTTAGAATGGACTGGTTGGATCTCCTTGCAGTCCAAGGGACTCTCAAGAGTCTTCTCCAACACCACAGTTCAAAAGCATCAATTCTTCAGCACTCAGCTTTCTTCACAGTCCAACTCTCACATCCATACATGACTACTGGAAAAACCATAGCCTTGACTAGACAGACCTTTGTTGACAAAGTAATGTCTCTGCTTTTGAATGTGCTATCTAGGTTGGTCATAACTTTCCTTCCAAGGAATAAGCGTCTTTTAATTTCATGGCTGCAATCACCATCTGCAGTGATTTTGGAGCCCAAAAAAATAAAGTCTGACATTGTTTCCACTATTTCCCTATCTATTTTCCATGAAGTGATGGGACCAGATGCCATAACTGCCTTTAGACCTAGTTGCTGCTGCTGCTGCTGCTGCTAAGTCGCGTCAGTTGTGTGCGACTCTGTGCAACCCCGTAGACGGCAGCCCACCAGGCTCCCTGTCCCTGGGATTCTCCAGGCAGGAACACTGGAGTGGGTTGCCATTTCCTTCTCCAATGCATGCAAGTGAAAAGTGAAAGTGAAGTCGCTCAGTCGTGTCCGACTCTTAGGGACCCCATGGACTGTAGCCTACCAGGCTCCTCCATCCATGGCATTCTCCAGGCAAAAGTACTGGAGTGGGGTGCCATTGCCTTCTCCTAGTCACTTTCCAGCAGATAATTCTAACACCACATGGCCATTTTCATCAGAGTTTTAAAATCAGCAAGGCCAATATGTTACCAGGTCTGTCAATAGAATCAAGGGTGTTAGTTAAGCTAAGCTATGTGGAAAAAACTCAGAATATAAATGGCACAGTGGAATACTAGGAAAAATCAAGCTCTTAGAGATTATAGAAATGGCAAAGTTGATTCAAGAAAATTGGGGGAATAGCAACAGGACAGATGACTGTGTTAAAAGGAGTGGACCCACTTCTTGTAGCATACAGGTTATTGATTAAAACTGACATAAGTTTGGATTAAAGTAAGAAAATAACAGAACTGATTGAAAATTGGGCAGAAGTGTTGAGAAATGCACATGCTAAGGTCTTTGGGGGATTCTTAGAACCTTTCTCTTCATGAACATGTCATAAATTAAGTCACATGTTGCTGCTTTGGAAGGAGGGCAGGGAGAAGGTCCTCACAGAAACATGAGATACACAACCACTCATACTTGCCTGAGAAAGGCTTCTGGGTGTCAGGGTAACAGGAAGAGAATTCTACCCCCCCAATACATTTTTAATGTGCCCAGGCTGTTGCATTTGCCCACCAAATTCAGTTCAGTTCAGTCACTCAGTCAGGTCCAGTTCTTTGCGACCCCATGGACTGTAGCATGCCTGGCTTCCCTATCCATCACCAACTTCCAGAGTTTGCTAAAATTCATGTCCATCTAGTCAGTGATGCCATTAAACCATACAAATCCTCCGTTGTCCCCTTTTCTCCTGCCTTCAATCTTTCCCAGCATTATGGTCTCCATCAATGAGAAAGTTCTTCATATCAGGTGGCCAAAAGTATTGGAGCTTCAGTTTCAGCATCAGTCCCTCCAATGAATATTCAGGACTGATTTCCTTTACAATTGACTGGTTTGATCTCCTTGCAGTCGAAGGGACTCTCAAGAGTCTTCTCCTACACCACAGTTCAAAAGCATCAATTCTTTGGCATTCAGTCTTATTTATGGTAAAACTCTCACGTCCATATGTGACTACTGAAAAAACGATAGCTTTGACTAAATGGACCATTGTTGGCAAAGTAATGTCTCTGCTTTTTAATATGCTGTTTAGGTTGGTCATAGTTTTTCTTCCAAGGAGTAAATAAATATCTTTTAATTTCATGGCTGCAGTCACCATCTGCAGTGATTTTGGAGCCCAAGAAAATAAAGTCAGTCACTGTTTCCCCACCTATTTGCCATGATGTGAGGAGATTGGACACCACAATCTTAGTTTTCTCAATGTTGGTTTTAAGCCAGCTTTTTCACTTTCCTCTTTCACTTTCATCAAGAGGCTCTTGTTAGTTCCTCTTCACTTTCTGCAATGATGGTGGTGTTATCTGCATATCTGAGGTTATTGATATTTCTCACAGAAATCTTGATTCCAGCCTGTACTTCATCCAGCCCAGTATTTCATGTGACTTTGAAGAGATTCTCCAAGTTAAAGGACAAAGGAGAAGCCCCAGCAAGATGGTAGGAGGGGCAAAATCACATTTAGAATCAAATCCCATACCTTTCAGAGACACTCAGGCAAACCTTGTGCACACCAGGACCCAGAGACCCCACAGAGACTGAGAAAGAAGACTGTTGGAGTGTCTCCTGCAGAGGTATGTGTCAGCAGTTGACTGCTGTAGAGGCAGAGGCTCTGGGTGCAGCAGACCTGAGTATGGCATAAGCCCTCTTGGAGGAGGTCACCATCAACCCCTCCATAGAGCCACAAGAACTTACACAGGACTGGAAAACAGACTCTTGGAGGGCACAAACAGAACCTTGTGTTCACCAGGTCCCAGGAGAGAAGAGCAGTGAACCCACAAGAGATTGACCCACACTTGCCTGTGCGTGTCCAGGAGTCTCTGGCACAGGGAAGGGTCAGGGATGGCCAGCAGCAGGGTTGGGGGCACTGAGTGTAGCTGTGTGTGCATGGGACCTTTTGAAAAAGGTTGCAATTATCTTCATTACCTCCACCATAGTTTGGCCTCAGGTCAAAAAACAGGGAGGGAATACAGCCCCACCCATCAACAGAAAATTGGATTAAAGATTTACTGAGCATGGCCCCACACATCAGAATAAGACCCAGTTTCCCCCTCAGTCAATCTTTCCCATCAGGAAGCTTCCATAAGCCTCTTATCCTCCTCCATCAGAGGGCATACAGACTGAAAACCACAAACACAGAAAACTAACCAATCTGATCACATGGACCACAGCTTTGTCTAACTCAATGAAACTATGAGCCATGTCTGTAGGGCCACCCAAGACAGACGGGTCATGGTGGACCGTTCTGGCAAAACGTGGTCCACTGGAGAAGGGAATGGCAAATACTGAATGGCACTTCAGTATTCTTGCCTTGAGAACCCCATGGACAGTATGAAAAGGCAAAAAGATAGGGCACTGAAAGATGAACTCCCCAGGGCAGTAGGTGCCCAATATGCTATTGGAGATCAGTGGAGAAATAACTCCAGAAAGAATGAAGAGAAGGAGCCAAAACAGAAACAACACCCACTTCTGCATGTGATTGGTGATGGAAATAAAATCCGATGATGTAAAGAGCAATGTTGAGTAGAAACCTAGAATGTTAGGTTCATGACTAGAGGCAAATTGAAAGTGGTCAAACAGGAAATGGCAAGAGTGAACATCGACATTTTAGGAATCTGCAAACTAAAATGCATTGAAATGGGTGGATTTAACTCAGATGACCATTATATTTACTACTGTGGAAAAGACTCCATTAGAAGAAAAGGAGTAGCCATCAACAAAACATTCTGAAATGCAGTACTTGGATGTAATCTCAAAAACAACAGAATGATCTCTATTCATTTCCAAGGCAAATGATTCCATATCACAGTAATACAAGTCTATGCCCCAACCAGTAATGCTGAAGAAGCTGAAGTTGAGCGATTCTATGAAGACCTACAAGACACTCTAGAATTAAAACCCCAAAAAGATGTTCTTTTCATCATAGGGCACTGGAATGTAAAAGTAAGAAGTCAAGAAATCCATGGAATAATAGGCAAATTCGACACTGGAGTACAGACTGAAGGAGGGGTAAGGCTAATAGAGATTTGCCAAGAGAATTCACTGGTCATAGCAAGCACCCTCTTCCAACAACACAAGAGAAGACTCTACACATGGACATCACCAGACAGTCAACACAGAAATCAAATTGATTATATTCTTTGCAACCAAAGATGGAGAAGCTCTATATAGTCAGAAAAAACAAGATCGGGAGCTGACTGTGGCTCAGATCATGAACTCCTTATTGCCAAATTCAGGCTTAAATTGAAGAAAGAAGGGGGAAACATTATACCATTCAATTATGATCTAAATCAAACCCCTTATGATTATACAGTTGAAGTGAGAAATAGATTCAAGGGAATATATCTGATAGACCAAGTGACTGAAGAACTATGGAGGGAGGTTTGTGATATTGTACAGGAGGCAGGGATCAAGACCATCTTCAAGAAAAAGAAATGCAAAAACATAATGTGCTTGTCTGAGGAGGTCTTACAAACAACTGTGAAAAGAAGAGAAGTAAAAGGCAAAGGAGAAAAGGAAAGACATACCCATTTGAATACAGAGTTCCAAAGAATAGCAAGGAGAGATAAGAAAGTCTTACTCTGTGATTAATGCAAAGAAATAGAAGAAAATAATAGAATGGGAAAGACTAGAGATCTCTTCAAGAAAATTAGAAATAGTAAGGGAACATTTCATGCAAAGACGGGCACAATAAAGGACAGAAAGCATATGAACCTAACAGAAGCAGAAGATATTAAGAAAAGTTGGCAAGCACACACAGACAAACTATACAAAAAAGATCTTCATGACCCAGATAACCACGATGGTGTGATCACTCACCTAGAGCCAGACATGCTGGAATACAAAGTCCAGTGCGTCTTAGGAAGCATCACTACAAACAAAGCTAGTGAAGGTGATGGAATTCCAGTTAAGCTATTTCAAATTCTAAAAGATGATGCTGTGAAAGTGCTGCACTCAATAGCCGGCAAATTTGGAAAACTCGAGAGTGGCCACAGTGCCAGAAAGGGTCAGTTTTCATTCCAATCCCAAAGAAAGGCAATGCCAAAGAATTTTCAAACTACTGCTCAATTGCACTCATCTCACATGCTAGAAAAGCGATGCTCAAAATTCTCCACACTAGGTTTCAACAGTATGTGAACCATGAACTTCCAAATGTTCAAGCTGGATTTAGAAAAGGCAGAGGAACAAGAGATCAAATTCCAACATCTGTTGGATGATCAAAAAAGCAATCGAGTTCCAAAGAAACATCTATTTCTGCTTTATTGATGATGACAGAGCTGTTGACTCTGTGGATGACAATAAACTGTGGAAAATTCTGAAAGAGATAGGAATGCCAGATCACCTGACCTGCATCCTGAGAAATCTGTGTGCAGGTCAAGAAGCAACAGTTAGAACTGGGCATAGAACAACAGACTGGTTCCTAATAGGAAAAGAAGTACGTCATGGCTGTATATTGTCACCCTGCTTATTTAAGCTATAGGCAGAGTACATCATGAGAAACGCTGGGCTGGATGAAGCACAAGCCGTAATCAAGATTGCTGGGAGAAATATCAATAACCTCAGATATGCAGATGACACCACTGTTATGGCAGAAGGCGAAGAAGAACTAAAGAGCCTCTCCTTGAAAGTGAAAGAGGAGAATGAAAAAGTTGGCTTAAAACTCAACATTCAGAAAACTAAGATCATGGCATCTGGTCCTATCACTTCATGGCAAATAGATGGGATACAATGGAATCAGTGAGGGACTTTTGGGGGGCTCCAGAATCACTGCAGATGGTGATTGCAGCCATGAAATTAAAAGACGCTTGCCCCTTGGAAGAAAAGTTATGACCTAGACAGCATATTAAAAACAGAGACATTACTTTGCCAACAAAGGTCCATCTAGTCAAGCTATGGTTTTTCCAGTAGTCATGTATGGATGTGAGAGTTGGACTATAAGGAAAGCTGAGTGTCGAGGAATTGATGCTTTTGAACTGTGGTGCTGAAGAAGACTCTTGAGAGTCCCTTGGACTGCAAGGAGATCAAACCAGTCTATTCTAAAGGATATCAGTCCTGAATATTCACTGGAAGGACTGATGCTGAGGCTGAAACTCCAATACTTTGGCCACCTGATGCGAAGAACTGACTCATTGGAAAAGACCCTGATGCTGGGAAAGATTAAAGGCAGGAGGAGAATGAACGACAGAGGATGAGATGTTTGGATGGCATTACCAACTCAATGGACATGAATCTGAGCAAACCCTGGGTGTTGGTGATAGACAGGGAGGCCTGGCGTTCTGCAGTCCATGGGGTACAAAGAGTCAGACACAATTGAGTGACTTAACTGACTGACTGACTCTGCCTATTAATTAAACAAGCAGGGTTTCAATATACAGCCTTAAGGTACTCCTTTCATAAGTTGGAACCAGTCTGTTGTTCCATGTCCAGTTCTAACTGTTGCTTCTTGACTTCCATTATGGATTTCTCAGGAGGCAGGTAAGGTGGTCTGGTAGTCCCATCTCTTTAAGAATCTTCCACAGTTTTTTTGTGATTCACAGAGTCAAAGGATTTGGTGTAGTCAATAAAGCATAAGTAGATTTTTTTCTGGATATCTCTTGCTTTTTCAATGATCCAACAGATGTTGGCAATTTGATCTTTGCCTTTTCTAAATCCAGCTTGAACATCTGGAAATTCATGGATCACATTCTATTGGAGCCTTGCTTGGAGAATTTTGAACATTAGCTTGCTACCATGTGAGGTGAGTGCAATTGTGCAGTAGTTTGAACATTCTTTGGCATTGTCTTTCTTTGGAATTGGAATGAAAACTGACCCTTTCTGGCACTGTGGCCACTCTCGAGTTTTCCAAATTTGCCGGCTATTGAGTGCAGCACTTTCACAGCATCATCTTTTAGAATTTGAAATAGCTTAACTGGAATTCCATCCCCTTCACTAGCTTTGTTTGTAGTGATGCTTCCCAAGATTCCCTGGACTTTGCATCCAGCATGTCTGGCTCTAGGTGAGTGATCACACCATCATTGTTATCTGGGTCATGAAGATCTTTTTTGTATAGCTCTTCTGTGTATTCTTGCCACCTCTTCTTAATATCTTCTGCTTCTGTTAGATCCATATCATTTCTGTCCTTTATTTTGCCCATCTTTGCATGAAATATTCCCTTGGCATCTCTAACTTTCTTGAAGAGATCTCTAGTCTTTCCCATTCTATTGTTTTCTTCTATTTCTTTGCAATGATCACTTTGGAAGGCTTTCTTATCTCTCCTTTCTATTCTTTGAAACTGTGCATTCAGATAGGTGTATCTTTCCTTTACTCTTTGCCTTTCACTCCTCTTCTTAGTTATTTGTAAGGTCTCCTCAGACAACCATTTTGCCTTTATTGCATTTCTTTTTGTTTTTCCTGCCCACCAAATCTATTAAGAAACATTCGTCCTTTAGCGTAAGGTTTATTTTACTGTTTAAATTTAAAAAGCTTTACCCCAATGTTCATCGCAGCACTGTTTATAATAGCCAGGACATGGAAGCAACCTAGATGTCCATCAGCAGATGAATGGATAAGAAAGCTGTGGTACATATACACAATGGAGTATTACTCAGCCATTAAAAAGAATACATTTGAATCAGTTCTAATGAGGTGGATGAAACTGGAGCCTATTATACAGAGTGAAGTAAGCCAGAAAGAAAAACACCAATACAGTATACTAACATATATATATAGAATTTAGAAAGATGGTAATGACAACCCTGTATGCGAGACAGCAAAAGAGACACAGATGTATAGAACAGCCTTTTGGACTCTGTGCAGGGGGGTGGGGGTGATGATTTGGGAGAATGTCATCAAAACATGTATAATATCATATAAGAAATGAATTGCCAGTCTGGGTTTGATGCAGGATACAGGAAGCTTGGGGCTGGTGCAGTGAGATGACCCAGAGGGATGGTATGGGGAGGGAGGTGGGAGGGGGGTTCAGGATGGGGAATATGTGTACACCCATGATGGATGCATGTTGATGTATGGCAAAAACCAATACAATATTGTAAAGTAAAAAAAAATAATAAAATAAAAGCTTTAGACAGGGACATTCATTCAACCTAATCTTTCATCTTTTATGAAGCTGGTAGTTTTCTCAAAATTTTTACTGGAAGCAGTTTTAATAAAAAGGTGAAGCAGTGGGGGACATGGTAGTTAATAGTGAAGTTCCAATGAGAAGAAAAGAATGCAATAAAGAGAAACCTGGGAATGTGTCGTTTATTATTTCAGCTGAGATTGCTTTGCATGCCACACCTTGCTCACACCTGGCCATGCAACTCTGAGATGGGTGTGACACCACTTGTCCCAGAATGAGTTCAGGCAAAGACTCTTCCTGAACCCCTGTCAAATTTACTGCACAAAGTCTTGAGTTAAAGCCAAATCCCCTAAAAGGAAAGTCTTCACTCACTTAATAAGCTCAGTTACCCCACTTTCTCATCAGTTTCCCATAGAAGACTGATTGGGGGGGGAAAAATCTTGCTGTTGTAATACCTGGGTGTGTCTGGGATGTGGGATGGAAGCTGGGAGCAGAGAGGGAAGGTGAAGAAGAAGGATGCCTGCTATTTGGTTGTCTGTATCCATGGAGTTAATCCCTTTCTTTGAACAAGTCAAAGTGATTTGACAGCTACAATTAAGAAATAGGTTCTGTCTTAGAACTGAAAACCAGATAATAAGTACATTTCCAACTCTCCTGCTTGAACATAAAACATCACTATCTTTCCTTTATTTTCATCTGTGTGTGGGTTTCCACAAATGAAGCAAAAAAATTCTAAAAGCTCTCCCTCTTGTCCAGAGTCATATAACAATGGGAGGTAGTAACCAGATCACAGAATAGTTGTGACCTTCAGAGGCCACTCAAGGTTCTAAAGTTCACTTGTACTTATAGGGGTGGGAATGGGCTCCTCAACACAGCCTAAACCTGCATTTTTGCACCCATTCTGTAAAGGTTAGAGGAGGGGTATGTAAAGATGAGATTAGGTGTGGGGAGTGTGTGGTATGCAGTTTCTAGCTCACAGGTTTTAACAAAACCTTTCAATCATCCACATCAGTTTTGTTCCATTTGCCATTTAATATGTTATTATAATGCTTCAAACAAGGCTTCATAAGCAGAGTTTCTAAAACTATGTGACCTCACACAAATAATAGTTTAATGATGTAGTAATCTGTGACATTCAAGATTTATAATCAAATGTTTATTTTTAAAATAAAAAATAAATTTAGTGAGTGATGTCAGTGAAAATGGCAGAGTAAAGAAACCCAAAAATCCTCTCCTTCATAAAAGCAATGAGAACACTGACAAAAATTGCCAGAATTAATTTTCAGAACTCTGGGCTTTAACCAAAATTCTTTCAGCAATCTAGGAAACATTTATTCTTCAAACAACTGCTGACTGCAGATGGTGGTTGCAGCCATGAAATTAAAAGATGCTTACTCCTTGGAAAGAAAGTTATGACCAACCTAGATAGCATATTAAAAAGCAGAGACATCACTTTGCCAACAAAGGTCCGTCTAGTCAAGGCTATGGTTTTTCCCGTGGTCATGTATGGATGTGAGAATTGGACTGTGAAAAAGATGAGCACTGAAGAATTGGTGCTTTTGAACTGTGGTGTTGGAGAAGACTCTTGAGAGTCCCTTGGACTGCAAGGAGATCCAACTAGTCCATCATAAGGGAGATCAGTCCTGGGTGTTCATTGGAAGGGCTGATGCTGAAGCTGAAACTCCAATACTTTCAGCTGAAGCTGAAACTCATGCAAAGAGTTGACTCATTGGAAAAGACCCTCATGCTGGGAGGGTTTGGGGGCAGGAGTAGAAGGGGATGACAGAGGATGAGATGGCTGGATGGCATCACCAACTCGATGGACATGAGTTTGGGTAAACTCTGGGAGTTGGTGATGGACAGGGAGGCCTGGCGTGCTGTGATTCATGGGGTCACAAAGAATCGAACATGACTGAGTGACTGAACTGAACTGAACTGCTGACTTTCAGTAAGAACAGCAATATACGTGGCATTTCAATGTGATCCCTCCTATCCCACTTCCCAACTCTACAGTAGCCTGGAAAACAGCCTGTAGTCACTGTGGAAGCCAGCAATCTGGCAGCCACTGGAGGGAGAAGAGCATGGGTGGAGCTCCTTCAGAGCCCCATTTTCAGATTATTGTCAGTATTTGGCCTTCCTAGTGGTTCCTTGGAAGATCTTATGTATAAGACTGGCTATTTCACCAAACTTGGAGATTTCCCAGTGCAGAGCCTTTTCTCCAGGGATGTTTGTCAAAAACTGCCAAAGAAAGAGAGAGAAGACTCTAAAAAAAAAGGGGGGGGGGGAGAGAGAGAGAGAGAAACAAAAGAGGGGACATCACTACCTAACCTACAGAGGAACAAGAATACTATAAAAATATATGCTAACAAATGAGATAATGTAGATGAAATGGACAGATTCACAGAAAAACACAAATTACTGAAACTGACTCTAAAAGAACTAGACAATCTAAGCAGACTTACAGCAAGTAAAGAGATTGAATGAATAATTTTTAAAAGCTACCCACAAAGAAAGGCTCGGGTCCATATAATTTCCCTGTTGAATTGTACCAAGCATTTAAAGAAGAATTAATACTAATTCTTCAAAACTCTTACAAAAAAATAGAAAGGAGTGAATACTTCTCTATTCATCTTGTTGTTGTTCACTTGCTAAGACATGTCTGACTGTTTGCCACCCTATGGACTGTAGCATGTCAGGCTCAATTCATCTTACAATGTCAGTATTATCTTCATACCGAAACCACTCAAAGACATCACAAGGAAATAAAACTCCAGGCCAATATCTCTCATGGATATGGATACAAAATTATTCAACAAAATAGTAGCAAACTATATCCAGCAACATAGGAATGGAATTACACATCATACCAAAGTGCAATTTATGTCAAGTATGCAAGGCTGGTCTGGAAATCAATTAATATAATGCACCATATTAATATTTTTTCAATGACAAGATCATCTGAATAAATGCAAAGAAACTTTTGACAAAATCCAATATCCTTTCATAATAAATGCACTCAACAAACTAGGGACATAAGGTCATATTCTCATCTTGATAAGTGGCATCTATAAACACCCACAGCTGGCATCACGTATCATGATTCAGGACTGGATGCTCTTTATTTAATATCAGGAATAAGACAAAGATGTCATTCTTGCCACTTCCACTCAGCAGTGTCCGAGAGGGATTTGAGACAGTACAATTAGGAAAGAAAAAGAAATAAAAGGCATTCAGACTGAAAAAGAAGAAGCAAAACTATCTCTGTTCACATATAACATGCTCTTGTATTAAATATATAGAAAATCCTATGGAATCCACTAAAGAACAATTAGAACTAATAAATGAGTTCAGCAAGTTTGCAGGATATAAAAATCAATTATATTTCTAGACACTTGTAATAAACAATTTAAAAATAAATAAGGAAAATTTTCAGTTACAATAGCATCAAAAAGAATAAAATACTTAGGAATAAATTTAACAAAACAAGTGCCTGAATGCTTTTACACTGAAAACTACAAAAGAATGTTGAAAGAAATTGAAGAATATCTTAAAAAATGAAAAAAAAAAAATAGCACATATTCATGGATCAGAAAACTTAACATTGTTAAAAGAGTAATGCTATTCAAATTAGTCTGCAGATTCAGTGGGCAATACCTATCAGAATTTCAGTTTATTTTTTTGAAGAAATTGACAAGTTGATTCTAAAATTCATATGGAACTGCAAGTGATCCAGAACATTACCTCATAGTTGATGATCGATTCTTAGATACAACACCAAAAGCACAACCAGCAAAAGAAAAGCAGATAAATTGAACTATTAAAATTTTAAACTTTTGTGCATCAAAAATACAATCAAGAAAGTGAAAAGCAACCCAAAGAATAGGAGAACATATCTGCAAATCATGTATCACATAAGGATCTAGTATTCAGAACATAGAAAGAATTCCTACAACCTAACAACAAAAATACAAAGTACTCAGTTAAAAACCGGATTAAAAATTTAAATAGATATTTATCCAAAGAAAATATACAAATGGCCAATAAGCACATGAAAAAATAATGATCCACATTAACCATTCAGTTCAGTTCAGTTCAGTTCAGTTGCTCAGTCATGTCTGACTCTTTGCCACCCCATGAACTGCAACACGCCAGGCCTCCCTGTCCATCACTAACTCCCGGAGTCCACCCAAACCCATGTCCATTGTGTCAGTGATGCCATCCAACCATCTCATCTTCTGTCATCCCCTTCTCCGCCTGCCCTCAGTCTTTCCCAGCATCAGGGTCTTTTCAAATGAATCAGCTCTGCGCATCCGGTGGCCAAAGTATTGGAGTCTCAGTTTCAACATCAGTCCCTCCAATGAATACCCAGGACTGATCTCCTTTAGGATGGACTGGTTGGATCTCCTCGCAGTCCAAGGGACTCTCAAGAGTCTTCTCCAACACCACAGTTCAAAAGCATCAATTTTCCAACGCTCAGCTTTCTTTATAGTCCAACTCTCACATCCATACATGACTACTGGAAAAACCATAGCCTTGACTAGACATTAACCATTGCTGCTGCTGCTGCTAAGTCACTTCAGTCGTGTCCAGCTCTGTGCAACATCATAGACAGCAGCCTACTAGGCTCCCCCATCCCCGGGATTCTCCAGGCAAGAACACTGGAGTGCGTTGCCATTTCCTTCTCCAATGCATGAAAGTGAAATGTGAAAATAAAATCTTTCAGTCGTGCCTGACTCTTCGCGACCCCATGGAATGCAGCCTACCAGACTCCTCCGTCCATGGGATTTTCCAGGCAAGAGTACTGGAGGACATTAACCATTAAGGAACTGCAAACCAAAGCCACAAAGAAATACCACTTCACACCCACTAGGATGACTACAACAAAAACGTTAATGAAAATTAAACATCAGCAAGGATATGTAGAAATCGGACCTCATACATTGCTGGCTGGAGGGTAAAATAATGCAGTCACTTTGCAAAACAGTTTGGCAGTTACTCAAAAGGTTAAACATAAAGCTATCATATGACTCTGCAATTCCATTTCTAAGTATATACCCAGAAGATTTGAAGACATGTGTCTATAGAAAAACTTGTGCATAAAGTTTTTACACATTTGTGCATTGCACTTTGTTCATAATACTCTCAAACTGAAAACAACTCAAACACCCACCAATAGTTAAAAGAGTAAACCAACTGTGATATAGCCATCAGTTCAGGTCAGTTCAGTTGCTCAGTCGTGTCCGACTCTTTGCGACCCCATGAATCGAAGCACGCCAGGCCTCCCTGTCCAACACCAACTCCCGGAGTTCACCCAGACTCACGTCCATCGAGTCAGTGATGCCATCCAGCCATCTCATCCTCCGTCGTCCCCTTCTCCTCCTGCCCCCAATCCCTCCCAGCATCAGAGTCTTTTCCAGTGAGTCAACTCTTTGCATGAGGTGGCCAAAGTACTGGAGTTTCAGCTTTAGCATCATTCCTTCCAAAGAAATCCCAGGGCTGATCTCCTTCAGAATGGACTGGTTGGATCTCTTTGCAGTCCAAGGGACTCTCAAGAGTCTTCTCCAACACCACAGTTCAAAAGCATCAGAGTCTTTTCCAGTGAGTCAACTCTTTGCATGAGGTGGCCAAAGTACTGGAGTTTCAGCTTTAGCATCATTCCTTCCAAAGAAATCCCAGGGCTGATCTCCTTCAGAATGGACTGGTTGGATCTCTTTGCAGTCCAAGGGACTCTCAAGAGTCTTCTCCAACACCACAGTTCAAAAGCATCGATTCTTTGGCACTCAGCCTTCTTCACAGTCCAACTCTCACATCCATACATGACCACAGGAAAAACCATAGCCTTGACTAGACGAACCTTTGTTGGAAAAGTAATGTCTCTGCTTTTTAATTTGCTGTCTAGGTTGGTCATAACTTTCCTTCCAAGGAGTAAGCGTCTTTTAATTTCATGGCTGCAGTCACCATCTGCAGTGATTTTGGAGCCCAGAAAAATAAAGTCAACCACTGTTTCCACTGTTTCCGCATCTATTTCCCATGAAGTGATGGGACTAGATGCTATGATCTTCGTTTTCTGAATGTTGAGCTTTAAGCCAACTTTTTCACTCTCCTCTTTCACTTTCATCAAGAGGCTTTTTAGTTCCTCTTCACTTTCTGCCATAAGGGTGGTGTCATCTGCATATCTGATATAGCCATACAACAGAGATTATTATTCAACCAGGAATAGGAATACTTCATGCAACTATGTGGATGAACTCTGAAAACATTATGCTAAATGAAAGAGATCAGATACAAAGTGCATGTATTATATGATTTCATTCATATGAAATGTCCAGAACAGGCAAATCCATACAGACAGAAAGCTGAATAATGGTTGCTATGGGCTGGGGACAGGAGAGGAATGGGGAGTGACTGCTAACAGAAATCAAGCTTCTTTGGGGGAAAATGAAAATACTACTCTGAATTAGATAAAGGTGATGATTGCTCAACTTTGTGAAAATACTAGAAACCACTTTTTTGTTGTTCAGTTAGTCATGTCTGATTCTTTGTGAACCCATGAACTGCAGCATGCCAGGCTTCCCTGTCCTTCACCATCTCCCAGAGCTTGCTCAAACTAATGCCTACTGATTCTCTGACGCCATCCAGTCATCTGATCCTCTGTCATTCCCTTCTCCTCTCGCCTTCAAACTTTGCCAGCATTAGGGTCTTTTCAAATGAATCAGTTCTTTACATCAGTTGGCCAAGTATTGCAGCTTCAGCATCAGCATCAATCCTTCCAATGAATATTCAGGACTGATTTCCTTTAGGATGGACTGGTTTGATCTCTTTGCAGTCCAAGAGACTCTCAAGAGTCTTCTCCAACACCACAGTTCAAAAGCATCAATTCTTCAGCATTCAGCCTTCTTTATGGTCCAACACTCACATCCATATATGACTACTGGAAAAACCATAGCTTTGACAAGATGGACCTTTGTTGGCAAAGTGATGTCTGTGCTTTTTAATATGCTGTCTAGTTTGGCCAAAGCTTTTCTTCCAAGGAACAACCATCTTTTAATTTCATGGCTAAAGTCACCATTTGCAGTAATTTTGGAACACCGAATAATAAAGTCTCCCACTGTTTCCATTGTTTCCCCATCTATTTTCCATGAAGTCATGGGAATAGATGCATGATTTTAATTTTCTGAATGTTGAGTTTAAAGCCAATGCTTTCACTCTCTTCTTTCACTTTCATCAAGAGGCTCTTTAGTTCCTCTTCACTTTCTGGCATGAGGGTGCTGTTATCTGTGTATCTGAGGTTATTGATATTTCTTTCAGAAATCTTGATTCCAGCTTGGGCTTCATCCATCTTGGCATTTCACATGATGTACTCTGCATATAAGTTAAATAAACAGGATGACAATATACAGCCTTGACATTCTCCTTTCCCAATTTGGAATGAGTCCTCTGTCCCATGTCTGGTTCTAATTGTTGCTTCTTGACCTGCCTACAGGTTTATCAGGAGGCAGATAAGGTAGTCTGGTAGTCCCATCTCTTAAAGAATTTTCTACAGTGTGTTATGATCCACACAGTCAAAAGCTTTAGTGCTTTCAATGAAGGAGAAGTAGATGTTTTTCTGGAACTCTCTTGCTTTTTCAATGATCCAGCAGATGTTGGCAATTTGATCTCTGGTTCCTCTGCCTTTTCTAAAACCAGCTTGAACATCAGGAAGTTCATAGTTCAGGTATTGCTGAAGCCTGGCTTGGAGAAATTTGAGCATTACTTTACTAGCGTGTGAGATGAGTGCAATTGTGCAGTAGTTTGAGCATTCTTTGGCATTGCCTTTCTTTGGGATTGGAATGAAAACTGACCTTTTCCAGTCCCATGGGCACTGCTGAGTTTTCCAAATTTGCTGGCACATTGAGTGCAGCACTTTCACAGCATCATCTTTCAGGATTTGAAATAGCTCAAGTGGAATTCCATCACCACCACTAGCTTTGTTCATAGTGATGCTTTCTAAGGCCCGCTTGACTTCACATTCCACGATGTCTGGCTCTAGGTGAGTGATCATACCATCATGACTATCTTGGTCGTGAAGATCTTTTTTGCACAGTTCTTCTGTGTATTCTTGCCACTTCTTCTTAATATCTTCTGCTTATGTTAGGTCCATACCATTTTTGTCCTTTATTGACCATCTTTGCATGAAATGTTCCCTTGATATGGTACATAGAAAACCCTAAAGATAGTATCAGAAAATTACTAGAGCTAATCAGTGAATTTAGCAAAGTTGCAGGATACACAATCAATACATAGAAATGACTTGCATTTCTATATACTAAAAATGAAAAATCAGAAACAGAAATCAATGAATCAATCTCATTCACCATTGCAACAAAAATAATTAAACATCTAAGAAAAAACTTACCTAAGGAGACACTCTGAAAGACAGAGTGCCTGATGAAGTATAGATGGAAGTTCGTGACATTATACAGGAGACAGGAATCAAGACCATCCCCAAGAAAAACATGCAAAAAAGCTAAATGGTTGTCTGAAGAGGCATTAAAAATAGCTGTGAAAAGAAGGGAAGCGAAAAGCAAAGGAGAAAAGAAAAGATATACCCATTTGAATGCAGATTTCCAAAGAATAGAAAGGGAAAATAAAACCTTCCTCAGCAATCAGTGTAAAGAAATAGAGGAAAACAATAGAATGGGAAAGATTAGAGATCTCTTCAAGAAAATTAGAGATAGCAAAGGAACATTTTGTGCAAAGATGGGAGCAATAAAGGACAGAAATGGTATGGACCTAACAGAAGGAGGAGATATTAAGAAGAGGTGGCAAGAATACACAGAAGAACTATACAAAAAAGATCTTCACGACCCAGATCATCACAGTGTTGTGATCACCAACCTAGAGCCAGACATCCTGGAATGTGAAGTCAAGTGGGCTTTAGTAAGTATCACTACGAACAAAGCTAATGGAGGTGATGGAATTCCAGTTGAGCTATTTCAAATCCTGAAAGATGATGCTGTGAAAGTGCTGCACTCAATGTGCCAGCAAATTTGGAAAACTCAGCAGTGGCCACGGGACTGGAAAAGGTCAGTTTTCATTCCAATTCCAAAGAAAGGCGATGCAAAAGAATGCTCAAACTAACACACAATTGCACTCATCTCACACATTAGTAAAGTAATGCTTAAAATTCTTCAAGCCAGGTTTCAGCAGTATGTGAACCATGAACTTCCAGATGTTCAAGCTGGTTTTAGAAAAGGCAAAGGAACCAGAGATCAAATTGCCAACATCTGCTAGATCGTTGAAAAAGCAAGAGAGTTCCAGAAAAACATCTATTTCTGCTTTATTGACTATGCCAAAGTCTTTGACTGTGTGGATCACAATAAACTGCGGAAAATTCTGAAACAGATGGGAATACCAGACCACCTGACCTGCCTCTTGAGAAACCTGTATGCAGGTAAGGAAGCAACAGTTAGAAGTGGACATGGAACAACAACAGACTGGTTCCAAATAGGAAAAGGAGTACGTCAAGACTGTATATTGTCACTGTGCTTTTTTAACTTATATGCAATGTACATCATGAGAAACGCTGGGCTGGAGGAAGCACAAGCTGGAATCAAGATTGCCGGGAGAAATATCAATAACCTCAGATATGCAGATGACACCACCCTTATGGCAGAAAGTGAAGAGGAACTAAAAAGCCTCTTGATGAAAGTGAAAGAGGAGAGTGAAAAAGTTGGCTTAAAGCTCAACATTCAGAAAACGAAGATCATGGCATCTGGTCCCATGACTTCATGGGAAATAGATGGGGAAACAGTGGAAACAGTGGTTGACTTTATTTTTCTGGGCTCCAAAATCACTGCAGATGGTGATTGCATCCATGAAATCAAAGGATGCTTACTCCTTGGAAGGAAAGTTATGACCAACCTAGACAGCAAATTAAAAAGCAGAGACATTACTTTGCCATCAAAGGTCCATCTAGTCAAGGCTATGGTTTTTCCAGTGGTTATGTATGGATGTGAGAGTTGGACTATAAAGAAAGCTGAGCACAGAAGAATTGATGCTTTTGAACTGTGGTGTTGGAGAAGACTCTTGAGAGTCCCTTGGACTGCAAGGAGATCCAACCAGTCTATCCTAAAGGCGATCAGTCCTGGGTGTTCATTTGAAGGACTGATGTTGAAGCTGAAACTCCAATATTTTGGCCACCTGATGTGAAGAGCTGATTCATTGGAAAAGACCCTGATGCTGGGAAAGATTGAGGGCAGGGGGAGAAGGGGATGACAGAGGATGAGATAGTTGGATGGGCTCACCAACTCAATATATATGGGTTTGGGTGGACTCCGGGAGGCCTGGCAGTCTGCAGTTCATGGGGTCGCAGTGAGTCAGACATGATTGAGCTACTGAACTGAACTGAACTGAAGGAGACAAAAGGACTGTACACAGAGAATTGTAAGACACTAAAGAAAGAAATGAAAGATGACATAAACATATGGAGGTATATTCCATGTTCTGGTAGGAACAATCAGTATTGTGAAAATGACTATATAACCAAATGCAATCTACAGATACAATGTGATCCCTATCAAATTACCAAAGGCATTTTTCAAAGAACTAGAACAAAAAAAATTCAGAATTCATATGGAAACACAAAAGACCTCAAATAGCCAAAGCAATCTTGAGAAAGAAGAATGGAGCTGGGAGAATCAACCTTCCTGACTTCAGGTTATACTACAAAGCTTTGGTCATCAAGACAGTACAGTACTGGCCCCCAAACACAAATATAGACCAATGGAACAAGATAGAAAGACCAGAAATAAACCCATGCACCTATGGGTACCTTATTTTTGACAAAGGAGGCAAGAATATACAATGGGGCAAAGACAGTCTCTTCAATAAATGGTGCTGGGAAAACTGGACAGCTACATGTAAAAGAATGAAATTAGAACACTTCCTATTGAATGCTTTTGAACTATGGTGTTGGAGAAGACTCTTGAGAGTTCCTTGGACTGCAAGGAGATCCAATCAGTCCATCCTAAGGGAGATCAGTCCTGGGTGTTCATTGGAAGGGCTGATGCTGAAGCTGAAACTCCAGAACTTTGGCCATCTCATGCGAAGAGTTGACTCATTGGAAAAGACTCTGATGCTGGGAGGGATTGGGGGCAGGAGGAGAAGGGGACAACAGAGGTTGAGATGGCTGGATGGCATCACTGACTTGATGACGTGAGTTTGAGTGAACTCCGGGAGTTGGTGACGGACAGGAGGCCTGGCATGCTCCAATTCATGTGGTCGAAAAGAGTCAGAAACGACTGAGCGACTAAACTGAACTGAACACCATACATAAAGATAAACTCAAAATGGATTAAAGACCAGAAACTGTAAAACTCTTAGAGGAAAACATAGGCAGAATACTCGATGACATAAATCAAAGCAAGATCCTTTATGACCCACCTCCTAGATTAAAGGAAATAAAAGCAAAAGTAAACAAATAGGACCTAATTAAACATAAAAGTTTTGCACAGCAAAGGAAACTATAAGCAAGGTGAAAAGACAACCCTCAGAATGGGAGAAAATAATAGCAAATGAAACAACTAACAAAGGTTTAATTTCCAAAATATACAAACAACTCATACAACTCAATACCAGAAAAACAAACAACCCAATCAAAAAGTAGGGGAAAAGACCTAAACAAACATTTCTCCAAAGAAGACATACAGATGGTTAACAAACACTTGAAAAGATGCTCAACATTGCTCATTATTAGACAAATGCAAATCAAAAATACAATGAGATATCACCTCACACCAGTCAGAATGGCCTTCATCAAAATGTCTAAAAACAATAAATGCTGGAGAGAGTATGGAGAAAAGGGAACACTCTTGCCCTGCTGGTGGGAATGTAAATTGATCCAGGCACTATGGAAGATGGTATGGAGATTCTTTAAGAAACTAGGAATAGAACCACCATATGACCCAGCAATCCCACTCCTAGGCATATACCCTGAGGAAACCAAAATTGAAAGAGACACGTGTATCCCCTTATTCATTGCAGCACTATTTACAAGAGCTAGAACATGGAAGCAACCTAGCTGTCCATCTACAGATGAATGGATAAAGAAGTTGTGATGTATTACTCAGCCATAAAAAGGAATGCATTTAAGTCAGTTCTGATGAGGTGGATGAACCTAGAACCAATTATACCAAGTGAAGTGAGTCAGAAAGAGAAAGATAAATACCGTATTCTAACACATATATATGAAATCTAGAAAAATGGTACTGAAGAATTTATTTACAGGGCAACAATGGAGAAACAGACATAGAGAATGGACTTATGGGCATGGGGAAGGGGAGGAGAGGGTGAGATGTATGGAAAGAGTAACACTGAAATGTACATTACCATATGTAAAATAGAAACCTAACAGGAATTTGCTGTATGGCTCAGGAAACTCAAACAGGGGCTCTTTATCAACCTAGAGGGGTGGATGAGGAGGGAGATGGGAGGGAGTTCCTAAAGGGAGGGGGTATATATATATACCTATGGCTGATTCATGTTGAGGTTTCACAGAAAACAGCAAAATTCTGTAAAGCAATTTAATTCAATAAAAAATTAATTAATTTTTAAAAAATCACTAGTACCTAAACACAAGTTTCAGAAACTAAAACCTTGGAAATATGTCATTAAACTGCTTCATTATACTGGATGCTTGGGACTAGTGCACTGGGACGACCCAGAGGGATGGTATGGGGAGGGAGGAAGGAAGAGGGTTCAGGATGGGGAACACATGTATACCTGTGGTGGATTCATTTTGATATTTGGCAAAACTAATACAATTATGTAAAGTTTAAAAATAAAATAAAATTTAAAAAAAAAACAACTTGATTCAGCTTAGGGAAAAAACTTCACAGTAATCATTTTAAAAAATATATAATGTGATGATCCCCTAGAGAAGGTCATGGCAACCCACTTCAGTATTCTTGCCTGGAGCACCCATGGACAGAAGAGCCTGGTGGGCTACAGTCCATTGGGTTGCAAAGACTCAGACATGACTATGCGACTTAGGATGCACGCATAATGGGGTGAGCTAATAAGTCATCATCTGAACAGACTATATGTTATTTATCTAATTTAGTAAACAACAAGATAGCCCAACAGTATAACATCCTGGCAGATTAGACTAAAGAGGCAATTTGAAGTTATTTCATACAACCTTTGCCTAAGTTACCATGGACTTTTATTTGTCATCCCTTTAATGTGATATAAATCATACCTGAATGGTCTAGTGGTTTTTGGCAATAAGGAGTTCATGATCTGAGCCACAGTCAGCTCCCGATCTTGTTTTTGCTGGCTGTATAGAGCTTCTCCATCTTGGGCTGCAAGAAATATAATCAATCTGATTTCGGTGTTGACCATCTGGTGATGTCCATGTGTAGAGTCTTCTCTTGTGTTGTTGGAAGAGGGTGTTTGCTATGACCAGTGCATTCTCTTGGCAAAACTCTATTAACCTTTGTCCTGCTTCATTCCATATTCCAAGGCCAAATTTGCCTGTTACTCCAGGTGTTTCTTGACTTCCTACTTTTGCATTCCAGTTCCCTATAATGTAAAGGACCTATTTTGGGGGGTGTTAGTTCTAAAAGGTTTTGTAGACCTTCATAGAACCGTTCAACTTCAGCTTCTTCAGCATTACTGGTTGGAGCATAGGCTTGGGTTACTGTGATATTGAATGGTTTGCCTTGGAAATGAACAAAGATCATTCTGTCATTTTTGAGATTGCATCCAAGTACTGCATTTCAGACTCTTTTGTTGACTGTGATGGCTACTCCATTTCTTCTAAGGCATTCCTGCCTGCAGTAGTAGATATAATGGTCATCTGAATTAAATTCACCCATTCCAGTCCATTTTAGTTCGCTGATTCCTAGAATGTCAACATTCACTCTTGCCATATCCTGTTTGACCACTTCCAATTTGGCTTGATTCATGGACCTAACATTCCAGGTTCCTATGCAATATTGCTCTTTACAGCATCAGACCTTGCTTCTCTCACCAGTCACATCCACATCTGGGTATTGTTTTTGCTTTGGCTCTATCCCTTCACTCTTTCTGGAGTTATTTCTCCACTGATCTCCAGTAGCATATTGGGCACCTACTCACCTGGGGAGTTCCTCTTTCAGTATCCTATCATTTTGCCTTTTCATGGGGTTCTCAAGGCAAGAATACTGAAGTGGTTTTCCATTCCCTTCTCCAGTGGACCACATTCTGTCAGACCTCTCCACCATGACCTGCATGGTGGCCCCATGGGCATGGCTTAGTTTCATTGAGTTAGACAAGGCTGTGGTTCTAGTGTGATTAGATTGACTAGTTTTCTGTGATTATGGTTTCAGTCTTTCTGCCCTCTGATGCCCTCTTGGAACACCGACCATCTTACTTAGGTTTCTCTTACCTTGGACATGGGGTATCTCTTCACGGCTGCTGCAGCAAAGCACAGCCTCTGCTCCTTACCTTGGATGAGAGGTATCTCCTCACTGCTGCCCCTCCTGACCTTGAATGTGGAGTAGCTCCTCTCAGCCCTCCTGCACCCGTGCAGCCCTTATGATCAAATCTCTTACGATTATACAGTGGAAGTGAGAAATAGATTTAAGGTACTAGATCTGATAGATAGAGTGCCTGATGAACTATGGATGGAGGTTTGTGACACTGTACAGGAGACAGGGATCAAGACCATCCCCATGGAAAAGAAATGCAAAAAAGAAAATGGCTGTATGGGGAGGCCTTACAAGTAGCTGCGAAAATAAGGTAAGTGAAAAGCAAAGGAGAAAAGGAAAGATATAAGCATCTGAATGCAGAGTTCCAAAGAATAGCAAGAAGAGATAAGAAAACCTTCTTCAGCAATCAATGCAAAGAAATAGAGGAAAATAACAAAATGGGAAAGACTAGAGATCTCTTCCAGAAAATTAGAGATGCCAAGGGAACATTTCATGCAAAGATGGGCTCAATAAAGGACAGAAATGGTATGGACCTAACAGAAGCAGAAGATATTAAGAAGAGGTGGCAAGAATACACAGAAGAACTGAAGATCTTCATAAACAAGATAGTCATGATGGTGTGATCACTCACCTAGAGCCATCCTGGAAAGTGAAGTCAAGTGGGCCTTAGAAAGCATCACTATGAACAAAGCTAGTGGTGGTGATGGAATTCCAGTGGAGCTATTTCAAATCCTGAAAGATGATGCTGTGAAAGTGCTGCACTCAATATGCCACCAAATTTGGAAAACTCAGCAGTGGCCACAGGACTGGAAAAGGTCAGTTTTCATTCCAATCCCAAAGAAAGGCAATGCCAAAGAATGCTCAAACTACCACACAATTGCACTCATCTCGCACGCTAGTAAAGTAACGCTTAAAATTCTCCAAGCCAGGCTTCAGCAATACGTGAACTGTGAACTTCCAGATGTTCAAGCTGGTTTTAGAAAAGGCAGAGGAACCAGAGATCAAATTGCCAACATCTGCTGGATCATCGAAAAAGCAAGACAGTTCCAGAAAAAAACATCTATTTCTGATTTATTGACTATGCCAGAGCCTTTGACTGTGTGGATCACAATAAACTGTGGAAAATTCTGAAAGAGATGGGAATACCAGACCACCTGACCTGCCTCTTGAGAAACCCGTATGCAGGTCAGGAAGCAACAGTTAGAACTGGACATGGAACAACAGACTGGTTCCAAATAGGAAAAGCAGTATGTCAAGGCTGTATATTGTCACCCTGCTTATTTAACTTATATGCAGAGTACATCATGAGAAATGCTGGGCTGGAAGAAGCACAAGCTGGAATCAAGATTGCCAGGAGAAATATCAATAACCTCAGATATGCAGATGACACCACCCTCATGGCAGAAAGTGAAGAGGAACTAAAAAGCCTCTTGATGAAAGTGAAAGTGGAGAGTGAAAAAATTGGTTTAAAGCTCAACATTCAGAAAACGAAGATCATGGCATCTGGTCCCATCACTTCATGGGAAATAGATGGGGAAACAGTGGAAACAGTGTCAGGCTTTATTTTTCTGGGCTCCAAAATCACTACAGATGGTGACTGCAGCCATGAAATTAAAAGACGCTTACTCCTTGGAAGGAAAGTTATGGCCAACCTAGATAGCATATTCAAAAGCAGAGACATTACTTTGCCAACAAAGGTCCATCTTGTCAAGGCTATGGTTTTTCCAGTGGTCATGTATGGATGTGAGAGTTGGACTGTGAAGAAAGCTGAGTGCCGAAGAATTGATGCTTTTGAACTGTGGTGTTGGAGAAGACTCTTGAGAGTCCCATGGACTGCAAGGAGATCCAGCCAGTCCATTCTAAAGGAGATCAGCCCTGGGTGTTCTTTGGAAGGAATGATGCTGAAACTGAAACTCCAGTACTTTGGCCACCTCATGAGAAGAGTTGACTCATTGGAAAAGACTCTGATGATGGGAGGCATTGGGGGCAGGAGGAAAAGGGGACGACAGAGGATGAGATGGCTGGATGGCATCACTGACTCAATTGACGTGTGTTTGAGTGAACTCTGGGAGTTGGTGATGGACAGGGAGGCCTGGTGTGCTGCAACGCAAGGGGTCACAAAGAGTCAGACACAACTGAGTGACTGAACTGAACTGAATGTGATACAGAGTCTACTTCAATGATACATGAGAAGCAAAATCATGATAATATTTCTTTAATTCATTTCCATCATAATAGAGATTAAATTGTCAACATTCATTGGATCATTGAGAGCACAAAGGATTTCGAGAAAAACATCTACTTCTGCTTCATTGACTGCACCAAAGCCTTTGATTGTGTGGATCACAAACTGTGAAAAATTCTTAAAGAGATGAGAATATCAGAACAACTTACCTGCCTCCTGAGAAACCTGTATGCAGGTCAAGAAGCAACAATTAGAACCAAACATGGAACAATGGACTTATTCCAAATTGCGAAAGGAATACATCAAGGCTGTATACTGTCAACTGTTCAGAACATGCAAATCTATATAGACAGAAAGCTGAATAATGGTTGAGTGCAGGTCCTCAGAGCTGTTCCTGTGGATGTGGTAAGGCTACCCTAAAGGAGCAAGTAGACCAGCTGGCTTCCTGAATCCTTCCATCCCAGGAAGGACTCTGGTTGAGCTACTATGGGTCAATGATCAATGAATCTCCAGGCTTCATGACCTTGATGTATCAAAATGAAAGAACAAAATGAATCAAATGAAATGAACCATGATGATGCTTGAATAAAGTCAGACATAGAATTAACTTGGGCTTCTATGGTGGCTCAGATGGTAAAGAATCTACCTGCAATGTGAGAGACCCAGATTTGTTCCCTGGATTGGGAAGGCATCTTCCCCAGGTTTGATCCCTGGAGGAGAAAATGGCAACCCACCTCAGTATTCTTATCTTTTGGAGAATCCCATGGACAGAGGAGCCTGGTGTGCTACAGCCCATAGGGTCACAAAGAGTCCAACACAAGTGAGTGACTAATGCTAGCTATGGTACTAGAATTGACTTGAAATTTTTCCAAAGCCCTTGAATTGATAAGTTGCACTTATTACAAAGGTTAACATGTGCAACACTGTCTTCAATCATTTCTTTAATATCACATTAATATTAGTAAATAGGAATGAAATTCCTAGTAAATATCTGGTACATACTGCATGTGAGCCAAATTATTTAGTCTTCCTGAGCCTTATTGCCAAATTCAGACTTAAACAGAAGAAAGTAAAGAAAACCACCAGACCATTCTGGTATGATCTAAATCAAATCCTTTATGGCTATACAGTGGAAGTGACAAATAGATTCAAGGGGTTTGATCTGATAGACAGAGTGCCTGAAGAAATATGGATGGAAGTTCACGACATTGTACAGGAGGCAGGGATCAAGACCATTCTCAAGAAAAAGAAATGCAAAAAAGCAATATGGTTGTCTGAGGAGGTCTTACAAATAGCTAAGAAAAGAAGAGAAGTGAAAGACAAAGGAGAAAAGGAAAGATATACCAATTTGAATGCAGAGATCCAAAGAATAGCAAGGAGAGATAAGAAAGTTTTCCTCAGTGATCAGTGCAAAGAAATAGAGGAGAACAATAGAATGGGAAAGACTAGAGATCTCTTCAAGAAAATCAGAGATACCAAGGGAACATTACATGCAAAGATGGGCACAATAAAGGATAGAAATGGTATGGACCTAACAGAACCAGAAGGTGTTAAGAAAAGGTAGCAAAAATACAAAAGCTATACAAAAAAGATCTTAATGATCTGATAACCACGATGGTGTGATCACTCACCTAGGGCTAGACATCCTGGAATGTAAAGTCAAGTGGGCCTTAGGAGCGTCACTATGAACAAAGCTAGTGGAGGTGATTTCCAATTGAGCTATTTTAAATCTTAAAAGATGATGCTGTGAAAGTGCTGCACTCAATATGCCAGCAAATTTGGAAAACTCAGCAGGGGCCACGGGACTGAAAAAGGTCAGTTTTTATTCCGATCCCAAAGAAAGGCAATGCCAAAGAATGCTCAAACTACCGCATAATTGCACTCATCTCACACACTAGCAGAGTAATGCTAAAAATTCTCCAAGCCAGGCCTCAACAATATGTGAACCATTAACTTCCAGATGTTCAAGCTGGATTTAGAAAAGGCAGAGGAATCAGAGATCAAATTGCCAACATCCACTGGATCATCAAAAAAGCAAAAGAGTTCCAGAAAAATATCTACTTTTGCTTTATTGATTAGGCCAAAGCCTTTGTGTGGATCACAACAAACTGTGGAAAATTCTCCAAGAGATGGGATACCATACCACCTTATCTGTCTCCTGAGAAATCTACATGCAGGTAAAGAAGCAACAGTTAGAACTGGACATGGAGCAACAGACTGGTTCCAAATTGGGAAAGGAGTACATCAAGCCTGTATATTGTCACCCTGTTTATTTAAGTTATACACAGAGTACATCATGTGAAATGCCAGGCTGGATGAAGCACAAGCTGGAATCAAGATTGCCAGGAGAAATATCAATAACCTCAGTATGAAGATGAGGTTATGGCATGAAGTTAGGAAGAACTAAAGAGCCTCTTGATGAAAATGCAAGAGGAGACTGAAAAGGTTTGCTTAAAACTCAACATTCAGAAAACTAAGATCATGGCATCTGGTCCCATCACTTCATGGGAAATAGATGGGGAAACAATGGAAACAATGAGAGACTTTATTTTGGGGGGCTCCAAAATCACTGCAGATGGTGATTGCAGCCATGAAATTAAAAGATGCTTGCTCCTTGGAAGAAAAGTTATGACCAAACTAGACAGCATATTAAAAAGTAGAGACATATCTTTACCAACAAAGGTCCGTCTAGTTAAGCTATGGTTTTTCCAGTAGTCATATATGGATGTGAGAGTTGGATTAGAAGAAAGCTGAGTGCCAAAGAATTGATGCTTTTGAAATGTGGCATTGGAGAAGACTCTTGAGAGTCCCTTGGACTGCAAGGAGATCCAACCAGTCTATCCTAAAGGAAACCAGTCCTGAATATTCATTGGAAGGACTGATGCTGAATCTGAAGCTCCAATACTTTGGCCACCTGATGTGAGGAGCTGATTCATTGAAAAATACCCTGATGCTGGGAAAGATTGAAGGCAGGAAGAGAAGAGGATGACAGAGGATGAGATGGTTGGATAGCATCACTGACGCAATGGACATGAGTTTGAGTAGGCTCCGGGAGTTGGTGATGGACAGGGAAGCCTGGCTTGCTACCGTCCATGGGGTTGCAAAGGGTTGGACATGACTGAGTAACTGCACTGAACTGACTGAGCCTATTGAATTAGTTTCCTCTTTCTATTAAATAGTCCTAGTTGTTTATTCAGGAGAAGGCAATGGCAACCCACTCCAGTACTCTTGCCTGGAAAATCCCATGGACGGAGGAGCCTTGTAGGCTGCAGTCCATGGGGTCGTGAAGAGTCGGACACGACTGAGCGACTTCACTTTTCACTTTCATGCATTGGAGAAGGAAATGGCAACCCACTCCAGTGTTCTTGCCTGGAGAATCCCAGGGACAGCGGAGCCTGGTGGGCTGCTGTCTATGGGGTCGCACAGAATTGGACACAACTGAAGCGACTTACCAGCAGCAGCAGCAGTTGTTTATTCACTTTAGTAAACTATCTTCAAATTCTAAATAATATTGCAATAAGAAGTTGTGTATGTAATCTTGTGTCAATATTGCATATTTGGCAGTGAGACAGAGAGAATGATTCATTCCACAAGCATATTCTGAGTTTGGTTGGGTGTCTGCCTGATGCTACCACACTGTTGGCACGTAATATGTAAAGTGCTTTTCTCCCATCTTTTCATGGCACCAAATTTAGCGCTTTTGCAAATAATAGTTGCACTGTCTGCTGATTTATTTTTGTGTGGATAAAAGAAAATATTTTTTTATTTTATTTCCTGAGGCTTGAATGTTGCCACACCAGGCACCCCTTGTAAAAGTGCATTCTGGGGTAACTCTGAGAAGTCAGTTGACTGGGATTTTGGAGGAAGCCGTGTGTGCCATCGTGCAGAGGAACAAGCAGCCGGGAAATTGCGAGTCTTGCCAACTGTGGGCTCTACCACACCAGGATGCAGAAATAAAAAATTAAAAAGGCCAGTCCAGGCCCCTGTGATTTCCTTTTCTCTGGGTCCAGCACTTTGGACTCCAGTCAAGGCCAGCAGCTGGCATCCCAGACAAGTCTTAGTAGGTCAGGTTAGAAGCCTAGCCATTCCCACTCAGCCCTTCATTTGTACCCGCCACACACAAGGGGCCATTTGAATGAGCACTTAAGAACCAGAGCTCTGCCCATTCTTCATTTTGGGCAAGATTCATCTTTGTTCCTCAAGAAACAATGGTTGTGCTCCTTTTCCTCTCGGTTGAACTTTTGGCAACCTAAAAAGAGTGAGGCATCTGCCTCTGTGGTCTCAATTTCCCACTGAACACACTGTGTTCCTACTGCAGCATCAGGTCTGCAAATACATCTGAAATGCACTCATAGCTCCTGAATGAATAACTGTGACATTCATAGCTGGTGTGTGCATTCCCCACTGGCCAAGTGCCCTTGGGGGCTGATAAGCATGGGGCCGTCGTTGGGGGCTGCAGGCCTAGAAGCAGAAATTCCAATTAGCAGATAGTCCAACGCTGCCACTCCAAACTAATTTTCCTCTCCACCCACCTGGATAATGGGAACATTGACTGTGGAGGAAATATCTGGTGGGCTCCAGGGTGAATCAGGACTGTGCAGTGTTGGTGGTGTAAAGTCAGATACGGTGTGATCCCAGTCCTTGAGGGATTTCAATTTAGTGGAGACTATATTAGATTGTGACATCCACTTGCTCATTGAAGAAGTATATCCTGTGCTCCTGACACGTGCCAGGTCTCGGACAGGCCATCTAGCCGTTGCTTCTGCTCTGTCACACTCACATCCTATCTGTTTTAGAGCCTGTTAGCTCTATCTTCACTATATATTCAGAATCCACCCTTTCTCACCACCACCACCACCACCACCACCACCACCACCACCACCACCTACATCAAGCCTTTGTCTCCTATGTCAGTTATTCAGAGAACGCACCTCTCCCTGCCACTGTTGGCCTCATTGTCCACACCACAGCCCAGAGTGGTTCTTTCAGATGTGATTCAGTGATGAGACACCCATGTCCAGAACATTTCAAAGGTTTCCAGGTATTTGAAAAGGAAAAGCCTTATCTCCTCGGTGGCACACGAGGCTTCAGGAGGTAGAAATTACAGCCACTTCTTCCAGATCATTCCCCATGGTTCTCATCTCCCTCCCCTCCACTGCCTGCCTTCCTCCTGTCCTTCAACTTGACCTTGGCAGGAGAGCTCTCAGCTCAGGGCTCTGTGCTTGCTTTCCTCCAGGAACTTTCTTCCCTCAGACAGGCACACAGGCCACCACAGCAGCTTGTTCAAGTTTGTGTTTAAATACCACTTTCACAAGAAGACTTCTTCTGACAGCTTCCAAAATTCTCATCTCATCACCAATCTTGTTTTACCCATATCCCCAACAATAGCTTACCTTATTATTATTTTGAACTAAATATTCAATATCCTATCTTTTTACCCATAAATGTTTTAAGAATGATTCTTTGTTTTAAAAAATAATCCCAATACCTTTATCACATAAAAATTAACAATGATTTCTTAATATTACATAATATCCAGTTGGTATACAAACTTCTCCCAATGACTGATACATGCTTGTTTGTTTTTAATTTTGTTCAAATCAGAATTCAAGCAAGAATTTTTCTTAAGGTTTTTGTTTTTTAATCTTCTCTCTCCCTTTCTCTCTCTCTCTTCCTCTCTTCCTTCTCTCCTGCCTCTTTCCCAATTTATTTATTGAAAAAAATGAATGGTTTGTCTTGTAGAATTTTACATACTCTAGATTTTGCTGATTGTACACCATCCTCTATATATCTGTAAACAGGTAATCAAATCTAGATGTCTGATCAGATTCAAGTTCAAATTTTAATCGCACAGGTGATGTTATATATTCCTGTCATGAGGAACCTCATGTCTTCTTACTTCCCTGTTTCTGATCTTAGCAGCCACTATTAGATCCAGCAGTGCCTGGTTCTATTATCTCATTAGAGGTGAAAAGATGCTGACATTCAGCTCTACCAATCCCTCCTCATGTTTTGTTCACTGGTCAGGAAATCATTGTGCCAGGTTTGGATGAGGTCATCTGGGAAGGAGAGAGAACTCTGCAGAATGCCAACATTTAAGGAGAAAGGAGAAGGGAGGTGCTGAAAAGCAACCTGAGAAATAAAAACCCTGAAGGAGAGGAGAACACTATCAAAGAAACCAATACAGAAAAGGCTTCTCAAGAAATAAGAGGGAGGCCACAGTGCCAGAGGTTACAGAGATATCAAATAAGACATTGCAAAGAAAATAATAAAAATACTTAGGAATAAATCTACATAAAGAAACAGAAGACCTATATATGGAAAACTATATAATACTGTTGAAAGAAATCAAAGATGACACAAATAGATGGAGAAATAGACCATGTTCATGGATTGGAAGAATCAATATAGTGAAAATGAGTATACTACCCAAAGCAATCTATAGATTCAATGCAATCCCTATCAAGCTACCAACGGTATTTTTCAGAGAACTAGAACAAATAATTTCACAACTTGTATGGAAATACAAAAAACCTCGACTAGCCAAAGCAATTTTGAAAAAGAAGAATGGAACTGGAGGAATCAAACTGCCTGACTTCAGACTATACTACAAAGCTACAGTCATCAAGGAAGTATGGTACTGGCACAAAGACAGTAATATAGATCAATGGAACAAAATAGAAAGCTCAGAGATAAATCCATGCACCTATGGACACCTAATCTTTGACAAAGAAGGCAAGAATATACAATGGAGAACAGACAATCTCTTTAACAAGTGGTGCTGGGAAAACTGGTCAATCACTTGTAAAAGAATGAAACTAGAACACTTTCTAACATCGTACAAAAAAGTAAACTCAAAATGGATCAAAGATCTAAACGTAAGACCAGAAACTATAAAACTCCTAGAGGAAAACATAGGCAAAACACTCTCTGACATAAATTACAGCAGGATCCTCTATGACCTACCTCCCAGAATAATGGAAATAAAAGCAAAAATAAACAAATAGAACCTAATTAAACTTCAAAGCTTTTGCACAATGAAGGAGCAAGGCGAAAAGACAGCCTTCAGGATGGGAGGAAATAATAGCAAATGAAGCAACTGACAAAGAATTTATCTTAAAAATATACAAGCAACTCTTGCAGCTCAATTCCAGAAAAATAACCACCCAATCAAAAAATAGGCCAAAGAACTAAATAGACATTTCTCCAAA
The DNA here is from genome assembly GCF_002263795.3 of Bos taurus. NCBI lineage: Eukaryota > Metazoa > Chordata > Mammalia > Artiodactyla > Bovidae > Bos > Bos taurus. Next base: position 1,195,771 of record NC_037349.1, on the reverse strand, counting down.
GAAAACATATAGATGGATAACAAACACATGAAAAGATGCTCGACACCACTCATTATCAGAGAAATGCAAATCAAAACCACAATGAGGTACCATCTCACATGGGTCAGAATGGTTGCTATCAAAAAGTCTACAAACAATAAATGCTGGAGAGGGTGTGGAGAAAAGGGAACCTTCTTACACTGTTGGTGGGAATGCAAACTAGTACAGCCACTATGCAGAACAGTGTGGAGATTCCTTAAAAAACTGGAAATAGAACTGCCATATGACCCAGCAAACCCCCTGCTGGGCATACAAACTGAGGAAACCAGAATTGAAAGAGACATGTGTACCCCAATGTTCATCACAGCACTGTTTACAATATCCAGGACATGGAAGCAACCTACATGTCCATCAGCAGACAAATGGATAAGAAAGCTGTGGTACATATACACAATGGAATATTGCTCAGCCATTAAAAAGAATGGATGTATACCTGTGATGGATTCATTTTGATATTTGGCAAAACTAATACAATTATGTAAAGTTTAAAAATAAAATAAAATAAAAAAAAAAAAAATCAGTTCTAATGAGGTAGGTGAAACTGGAGCCTACTATACAGAGTGAAGTAAGCCAGAAAGCAAAACACCAATACAGTATGCTAACATATATATATGGAATTTAGAAAGATGGTAATGATAACCCTATATGCGAGACAGCAAAACAGACACTGCTGTAAAGAACAGTCTTTTGGACTCTGTGGGAGAAGGTGAGGGTGGGATGATTGAGAGAATAGCATTGAAACATACATATTATCATATGTGAAACAGATCACCAGTCCAGATTCAATGCATGAGACAGGGTGCTCAGGGCTGGTGCACTGGGATGACCTTGAGGGAAGGAATGGAAAGAGAGGTGAGAGGGGGGTTCATGATGGGGAACACATATATACCCATGGCTAATTCATGTCAATGTATGGCAAAAACCACTACAATATTGTAAAGTAATTAGCCACCAATTAAAATAAATAAATTAATTTTTTTAAAAAGACAAAGAATGGAACAGAAACAATTCAGAAACAGCAGCATGAAATTATGCTCCTTTCCACAACTTCCAGTGTTGTATTTGAAGATGTGAAAGGAGACTGACATTTATTTATCACTTGACATGACACCTCCATTTCCCATGTGAGGTCTTTACCACAAGGGGAAGTTGACTCATCAGGCTAGTGGATATGGCTGGTGCCACTTTGGGAAAACTTCCAAGCAGTTTTTATAAAGCTAAGCCTACAAGTACCCTTGACTCAGCAAGTCCAATTCTGAGTATTTATCTAAGACAAATGAAAACTAATGTCCACCAAAAAAAAAAAAAAAATTATGCATAAATGTTTATAATAACTCCAAGCTAGAAACAGCCCATATGTCAATTTGTAGATGAATCAGTAAGTTATGGTCTATTTCCAAAACAGATTACTACTTAGGAATAAGAAAGAACAGATTAGTTACATATACAAGTGTGTAACTTGATTTCATTTATACAAATGTCTAACACAGGTGAAAACTGTGCTGAAAAATTCAGAACAGCAGTTACCTCTAGAAGCATGGGGTTACAGATCGACTGTGATGAGGCATGAGGGAACACGGTGATGGTAATTGCCTGTATAATTATAGGGATTTGGGTTGCATGAGTATAAGCATTTGTCAACTTCAAATCATATACTTCAGACAGTCATCTCATTGTATGAAAATTTTACCTGAAAAGAAATAAAGGAACCACGAAAAATACCAAACTCTGGTTGATGATAATGCATGCTGAAGTAATTAGGAAGAAAGTACTAATGTCTGCAAACTATTTCAAAATACATCCAAATAATAAGATAGACTGATGGGTGAATAGAGAGATGCAGCAATGGATAAATATATGCAAAAGCAAATAAGATAAAGTGTTAAATTCAAGTCAGTGTGGTAGTATATAAGTATTCATAAGGTTCATTGTAGTTTTTCAAATTTCCCATATATTTAAACATTTCCATAATAAAATTGTGAAAATTTTGCTGTTACATTGAAAAATTGTGTAACAACATAACAGCAAAAAGATAAAGATTTAACAAGCAAATCATTTGCAAAATCATTGAGAAATGGTAGGAATGAATCTAACAAAATATATTTCTCCATAGCAAATCTGAAACCTTATTATTGTAAAATGAACACCTTAATAAACCAAAGAATTCATTATAGTCAGGGTCTGGAAATTACAATGTTATAGATATGTCAACTCCTTCAGCTGATCTGTGGATTCCATGAGATTCCCACTCAGTTCCCCAGCAGGTATTTATTGTTATGTTGAAGTTGACAAGCCAATTCCAAAAACTTATTAGGAAATACGAAAGGTCAGAAATAGATAAGGCAATCTTGTAAAATAAAAACAAAGCTGGAGAACTTACCCTACCAATTGTCAATAAAATGGTAGTAATCAAGATAATGTGGAATTTATCTGAAAACAGGCAAATTGACCAATGGAATGAACAGCAAATCCAGAAAGAGAGTCACATAAATACAGCCACCAGGTTTATAATAGTACACAGGACAGGGCCAATACAATATTCCCATATGAAAAAATTTAAGCTTGGTTCTTGCCTCACATCATACACACACAAAAATGATCAATTCCAAATGTATTGTAGACTGATTCGGAAGGAAAAACAATGAGTCTTTTAGAAAAAAGCAAAGCAGAATGTCTAAACAAGGCACAAAAAAAATACTAACTGCATAAAAGAGAAAAATAATAAATTGGACTATTTTAATTTAAGAAAATCTGTTCATCAAACACTATAAAGGGTATGGAAATGAAAGCTACAAAGAGAGGAAGATGTGTGTTATTTATTTCCAACAAAGGGCCATATCTTATTAAGCTGTAGTATAAAGAACTACAGCTCAATAGGAAAAGAGAGAAATCCAGTTTTTCAAAATGAGGGTAAAACTTGGTCAGATTCAACACAACAGGAGTTAGATTTGCTTACTTTTCCTCTTCCTGGACTTTTTTTATTCCCCTCCAGTTTTACAGTGATATAATTAATGCAAATCACTGTATATGTCTAAGGTAGACAGCACAACAGTTTGACTTACAAATATTATGAAATGAATACCAAATGATTGTTAAATTTAGCTAACATCCATCATCTCATATAGTTACAATAAAAAGAAAAAAAAGAACTCGTTTTTCCTTGTGATGAGAAATCTTAGGATTTAATCTTTTCTCAACTTTCATATATATCAGAGTGGCCTTGTCTACAGCTATCATGCCATACTTTACATTCCTGGAACTTAAGGGAACTTCCCTAGCACTAAATTATACAAATGATCCCTGAAAGTATAGTCTTTTCAGGGTTTTTTCTACTTACTTATCTTCTAGGTTATTTGAAATTGTACTAGGAATTATCTCAACTTTCATCAAAGTTCTCTTCTATCTCATCCATCAGTTTTGTTCAGTTAGAACCCTTCTATTCAAAGACTCATCAGTACAGTTGTAATTTTTTTTTCTTTCTGTCTACTTGTACAGCATTTCTCTCTACTGTATAGGTCAGATGATAAACCATCAAACAGCTTGAAAACTTGGACCCTTCAGATAAAATGTAGGGTGTGTTGGTGGGTGGAGGAACCTCTCTCTTCTTAAGCTCTCTTTACTTGATCAAATAGGAATTCAGCTTAGTGTTGCAGTTCCTTTCAACCTGCTGGCTGGTGTCAGCAGGATGCTGCTTAAAGTATTCTGAACAACAAACCCCTTTCCCCGGACAGTCTGATTGGTATCTCTTGGGAATCTCTAAAACATGCTTTCCCAGGGTCTTCTTGTAAAAGACAAGACTTCTCCCTGAATCCTGGACCCAAGTGTGTATCCTGGGACCACAGGTCCATTACAGCACTTGGACCTCCAAGTGTACTGCCTGTGCGAGCATGGAGTTGGGAAGAATTCTGTGTCTCACATTGTCCTTGGCCTTGTCTTTAACTACAGTGCCACATTTAAGTGGGTAGTCATTCCTTTCTCCAGGGGATCTTCCTGACCCAGGGATCGAACCCAGGTGTCCTGTGTGGTGGGCAGATTCTTTACTGTCTGAGCCACTGGGGAAGCCCATTAGTTAGTGGCTCAGTAGTTGTGGTTCATGGGCTTAGTTGCTCCAAGGTATATGGGATCTCCCCAGACCAAGGATCGAATCCATGACTTCTGCATTAGCAGGCAGATTCTTTACCACTGAGCCACCAGGGAAGCCCTTATTACTGACTTTTTATTGTGACAAAATATCTATCTATATATATATAAAAAAAAAATTCCACTTCATCTGTTTTTACATGTATAATTCAGTGGCATTGACTGCCTTCACAATATCCTGAAACCATCACCATAATTTATTTCCAAAACCCCATGCAGGAATTCTAGACTCTGCTGATTCTAAAATCTACTACTGATTTTAAGTGATGAAAATGTTCATTTCTTTGATTTGAGAAAAGGTAGATTTAGCAATCACTTAGTTAAAGCCTTTTCTTATATTTAAAATACTTCTAATGGGAAGGGAGGAATGACAATTAATTCTAAACTTGCTATAGTTATGTTCCTGTTCCAGAACTAACCTTGTCTTCAGAAGGGTTAGATCTCCTCCTCTAAGGCATGAACTGCATTCTCTATTTCATGATAAGATTCCCTGGACACCCATTAGGACAGACATGAAACAGATTGGGAAGATGTGTCCAGAGTAAATACGTTATGGCAGCTCAGAAGTGGCACTCAGTCACTGACACATACATACACCCTGCCGCATTATCAGCATCACCACCACACGAGGCAATGTGAGGCAGGTCAGAGGACAGAGCAGAATGTAGACACTGTGACTAAGCAAAGGGTATGACCTTTAGTATTTCGATGCCGGGACATCTGTTTTGACCTTTCAAAAACTTTTGTTTGTGTTGGTCATACACCACACAGTGCAGGGTTAAGTACACGAGTGGATTCTGGAATTAAGTTAACTGGGTTCAAATTAGAGCTGTGAAATTTACTAAGCCTTATAACTTCCTAAGACTTTTACTTACTAAGGCAAGTTAACAAACCTCTCTAAGTCTCAATTCTCTAATCTGTATAAAACAGAAAGAAATTGTAACTCTGGCTGTCATAAGGATTTAATGAAGTAAATCTTCTAAATTGTTTAGCACAGTATCTGGGTAATACTTAGTGCAATACTTATAATATTAAAAATACAAATGAAACAGATCAACAAATAATTTTCAGCAAATGAAATATTTAGTTACTGATTTTGAGATGTAAAAGTATGACAGAAAAGACAGAAAGGTTTTAATTAATAAGACTGTTCAAAATGTCATGCTTCCAGATTATCAAACTATTTCTTTAAATAGCATTTGGATGTCAAGTTTCTGCATGGAGCAAATTAAACATTCTTTTCATAGTCTTTGCCTTTTCAGTTCCAAGATGCCAAGTTTCAGACAAGCACCTGAATTCCAAGTGAAAATCTAACATAGCTCCAGTGTAAGGCGCATTCATGATTACTCATCCACAACCTGGATTTAGTCCATTTGTTTTCTGTGGGGGAGGGGTTGACATTCAGTAGTTACATGGGGAGTCCAGAGAAAACTTCAAGTTCATGAGAAGTTTGTACTTTGTACTGTTTGAGGTTATTCTAACTCCAGCAGAACATCCCATTTCTATGTATTGCAACAGCCAGGGTGATTGCACACCTGAACGTGTCCTTGGAATGTTCTGAGACATAAACTCATGCCAACTATTTCAGGTATGTTTCCAAAGCTCAGCACACATATCTTTTCACAAACAAGAGCTGAAACAACCCCTGGTCCCATTGCTTGAATGAGTTTGGGAAACTTACACTCTCAGATCAACATCTCCCATCTCAGGTCATGCAGTAAACATCATAAATAAGGATGACTCAGACTGAAGGCTAAAAAATAAATGAATAAGTTACCCAGCTGAAGTCATATTAAACAGTGTAAAGTTTTTTAGAGATGGTAGACAGAGCAGTGATTAGTCCTATTCATAATCATATCAATGAAAATCCTATATATATCCAACAGATGTGATCAACTCTAGACCTCGATGGACTGGGCAGCCAAGAAATGTATGACAAGTGGCAGAGAAGTGCACAGAAGTAGTTGACATCTGAGGGGATGGGTAACCACGATCCAGAGAAGGGAGGGTCACCTGAACTCTCTGAGGAGTTATACTTGATTACAGACACAAAAAGAATCTAGCAGAACTTACGGAGCTGAAAAAAAAAAAAAAAAAATTCACCAATGTGACCTGGAGTATAAAACAAGAGACCTAGTGCATGGCAGGTCAGTCATGTAGCTGACCATACCTGATGGTGGGGAGAAACAAAGTGGATCTAGTCCTCTGTAGACACTGTCAGCCCTATTCCCAGGCATTTGGCAGAAAACCAGTTGCAGCCTGCATTTTGCACTCAAGGCTCAGCTCCCAAACACTCACGTGTTTGTATTGTAGGCCCAGAAAGACTGAGGGCACAGGTGCCAGCCTGGGGTTGAGAGAGACAGGGACTGACACTCACAAAGCCTCTTAACTACCAATACCAATCATAAGGAATTAAAGTATATTTTGATATTACATACCCCACATTTAATAACAATTCATTTCAAAAATTGATCTTTGCTTAATTGTTGTTAAATTAATGCTGCTATCCCATTATGCCAATCTATTTTCATTTTTCTGTTGCAGAGAAAGGTAGAAATGAGTTTATATTTTTCTTTTCTGTCAAGCATTTTCATATCGCATAAACTCTATAATTATTATTGGAAGTTTTACATCCTTTAATTCACTTCCATTTTAATTTTTTTGTGGAATATTATGTTTGATGCCAATATTTTATATTGACATCTATTGTGAATAAATACTACAGTAATCACCTTTTTGCTTTTGGATACAGTCTTTAGTTTAACTTCCCAGAAGGAGGATTCTGATCAAAAGGTGTCTTTTACTTGTCACTGTGTATATCTATTCATTTGTTATTTTTCTCATAAAAGGTGCTGCTAAATTAATGGCAATAAGCATTGCATTAATTTACATCAGGCATATTACGGGTGAAAGCACCACGTTCATCTCTAACACATGAGTTAGTCATCCCGCTAGGCACAAAAGACACCTCAGCAGTCTTTAAAATAAAAATTCATTCATAAATAACTGTGTAGACTACAGTTTGCTGTTTACACATTTAAAACATTTCCTACTAGGTAAATTTTCTATACTTGAACACAGATATTTCATTTGATGCTTACTACTTTGAATAACAATTTTTCCATATAAGCTGAAAACAACACAAATATCTTATAAGTTCTGGAGATCAGAAATCCAAAATGGGTCTGTCTTGGCTGGCAGGGCTGTGACCCTTCTAGAAGCTCCATGAGAGAATTTTCCTCCTCATTTTCCAGCCTCTAGATGCTGCCTTCATTCCTTGGCTGGTGGCCTCCTTCCTCCACCTTCAAAGTCAGCAGCATCAGGCCAAGTTCTTCTCATGCTACCATCATTCTACCCTTCTATCCATTTTGTCCACTTTTAAGGATATTGTGATTGCACTGGGCTCATCTGGATAATTCACAGAATCTCATCATCTGAGCATTCATAAGTTAATTCAAATCTTCAAAGTTCTTTATACCATGTAAGGTTAATACACTCAAGTTCCAGGGATTAGAATGTGGGAAATATCTGGGGGCCGTTATTCTGCCTACCATTGCCCCTAAATCTGAAGGACTCCCTAGGCCCTGACAGAAGAAGATGTACATCCTCTCTAGATAAACACACCCTCAGCCTAACTTCACAGGATTTACACAGAGAAAAAACAAGCCTTAAGCCCACAATCAGCAAGTATATGAGGAAAAAAGTCACCATGACTGAGAGACAGTAGAAACAACAAATAGAAGACTTAAGCCCCAAGAATTAGCATAAACAGATTATTGTGATGATTATAAATAGTAACAAGACTCAAAGAAATGAAAAAACAATTGTTGAAATGAAACACACCACACACACACACACACACACACACACACATACATAAAAAGTCAGACTTGAAGATAGAGTATAAGATATTACACAGGATACAGCATAGAGGGGCAAAGATATGGGAACAATTTTTTTAATTAAAGCTACATAGAGAAAAAAATTAAATGTCTAAATCCTGCCCAATCAAAGTCACAGAGAAAAGGAAGATCAAAGGAAAGAGAAGAGAGGAAGGACAGTGTTTGAAAAGATAACAGTTGAAAGTTTTCTGGAAATTATAAAACACAAAATCCATTGATTTGGGATATATAACATACATAAAACTGAAGAAACAAAAATGAAATGTGTAGGACAGGACTTCCCAATACAAGGAACATGGATTCAATCCTTGGTCTGGGAAGATTCCATGTGCCGTGGGGCAACAGACCCATGCACCACAACTCCTGAGCCTGCACATCCTAGAGCCCGTGCTCCGTGAGAGAAGCCCACGTACCACAGCTAGAGGGTAGTCCCTGCTTGCCACAACCAGAGAAAGCCCACAGGGAGCAGAGAAGACCCAGTGCAGCCAAGAAAAGAGAAAATTTTAGAAAAGATGTGGGACACTTCTTGTGCCCCATCTCACATTTTCTTGGCCACTTTTTACTCCAACCATTACTGCAACACCATCTTTCTTCAGGTATAACCCACAGCTTTTCCTTTCTGTTCTGGTGCTTCTCTGGTGCATGTGGGAACCTGACAGACCCACCTGTGTATCAACCCTGATATTTCAAGAGACTTAATACTTCATAGAAAAATCCTTGACCAGCGAGGAACAGGAACTGCTGGATAAAAGCTCCCCTAGTGCATTCCCACACAGTCACTTAAAACCTACCACAGAGAGTCCCAGGGGCTTAAATCCCAACTTTCTATAGCAGTGACCACATCAATAAGGTGCCCTTGCATTGGCTCTCCCTACATCCCTGTTTCATTTTTTTCTACTCCCACTTTTCTTTTCCCTCTGATCAGTTTCTAAATAAATAACCTGTCCAGATCTATATCTCAGCCTCTGATTTACATGGGGAGGGGGAGATCAAGGCTTGTATGAAAAGTCATTTCCAGTTCTATCAAAGTGTAACTGTAAAATACCAAAGATAACAGAACATCTTAGTATTATCCAGAGATAAAAGAAAAATCATATAAAAAGTAAAGACAGTAAGACTGACATCAGATTTCTCAATGATATGAACACAGAAAACAGTAGGATAATACTTGAAAAGACTGGGAGAAAACAATTATTAATCTACTCTGCACCCAGCAGAGCCATATTTTAAAGGACAGAACAAAATAAAGATGGTGGGGGCTTCCCCGGTGGCACTACCTCTGCTGATGCAGGAGACATAAAGATGCAAGTTCAGTCCTTGGGTGGGGAAGATCCCCTGGAGAAGGGAAAGGCAACCCACTCTACTACTCTTGCCTGGAGAATCCTGTGAACAGAGGAGCCTGGCAGACCTACGGTCCCTAGAGTCTCAAAGAGTCAGACACGACTGAAGCAACTTAGCACTAATTCATAGACAAATAGAAATTAGAAAGTTTACCATTAATACACCTACATAAAGGAACTTTTAAAGAATGTTCCTCAGGAAGTAGAAAAATAAACTCAGAAAAATGTTATGAGACACAAACAATGACAGGGAGAAAACTGGTAAGCAAGTATAAATCTAAACAAACGTAACATCTATGATATAATAGAAATAATATCTGGTTTGAAAGCTAACAGTAAAAAAGAACTATATTCTGGTAAACAATAAAGTAAAGAAGTAGCTATCAAAGCTAGAATGTTCCAAGTTTCCTGTAGCATTTGGTGAGTCTGGGTAAACTCCGGGAGTTGGTGATGGACAGGGAGGCCTGGTGTGCTGCAATTCATGGGGTTGCAAAGAGTGGGACAAAACTGAGCAACTGAACTGAACTGAACTGGGGGGTTAAGATATTAACTTTTAACTTGGTTAAATATATATTCTAACATGTTAAAATTTAGCACAAAAGTAGAAACAGGATTTAAACTTGATTTGAATGGAATGCAAATCAAGTAAAAGAAACAAAGTATAATCACAGAGAGCAAAAACATAAAATAAGAGACCAAATGAATCTGTGATCATAATGAATACTAAACTCTTTCACTGAGAATTTCTTCACAAATACAATGGCTTAACAAATAAAACCAAAACAAGCCATCTCTAGGTTGCTTGCAAAAGCCTCACCTAAATCATAAGAGCACAGAAAATTTGAAACTAAAAAGACTGAAAATTTTACCAAGCATATACTTCCCAAATGCATATCTCTAAATGCTTACAATGCAAAAGAATAAATTTAAAGAAATTTAAAAGGAAAAGATACTAAAAATAAGTGAATAAATCACCCAACTAGAAAACAAATGTATAATGGAGAAGACACACAAAGCCAAAAAGTAGAATCTTAGAAAAGACTCATAAAAGAGGTAAGATTTTGCTGAAATGGTCCACCAAAAAAAGGCTCAAATAGAATATTGCTGCCAAGTCACTTCAGTCGTGTCCGACTCTGTGCGACCCCATAGACGGCAGCCCACCAGGCTCCCCCGTCTCTGGGATTCTCCAGGCAAGAACACTGGAGTGGGTTGCCATTTCCTTCTCCAGTGCATGAAAGTGAAAAGTGAAAGTGAAGCCGTTCAGTCGTGTCTGACTCCTAGCGACCCCATGGACTGTAGCCCACCAGGCTCCTCTGCCCATGGGATTTCCCAGGCAAGAGTACTGGCGTAGGGTGCCATTGCCTTCTCCTCAAATAGAATACTAGAACAAGAAAAATAAGTGTAACTGCAGATAGATCAAAGTCTAAATTAAAGTACTAAGAACAACTTTATACAACTGAAAAAAATTAAATGAGCAATGTTCTAAAAAATATATAACAAACAGAAATCATTCCAAGATGAAACAGAAAATCTTAATATTCTTATAATTGTAAAGAAATTAAATTATTTTAAAATATTCCAACAAATAAAACAACAGACCCCAAACAACCTGCTGATAGGTTCTACAAACTTTTAGGGAGCAGACTGTTTCAATCTCATGAAAATTTTTCTAGAAAAGAGAGAAAGAGGAAGTACTGATAACACAGGCCAGGAAACTGAAAAAACTATATAACAGTACCAGGTATGAACAGTATAAAAATTAAAAATTCAGCATTAATCTTTCTTTATAAATAGAAAAATAAATCTTAACTAAAATTATAAATCTTTATTAAAGCCATAAATAAACCATAAATAAAATATTAGCAACTAAAGCCAAGAATATAGAACAAAGATAATAAACATACTATTCTCAAATTGAAAGAGCCAAGAACACAAAGTGACTTTAGCATTTTTTAAATTTATAAATATCATTCAGTACTTTAAATGCTGAAAGAGTAAAAGTTACATAACTACCAAAAATACAGAACAAATATTGGAATTCATCGACCTGGTACATGAAAAGATGCTCAACATCCCTAACCATCAGGGAAATGCAAGTCAAAAACACAATGAGATAGTATCTTACACCTGTTAGAATTATTATCATTGAAAAGACAGGAAATAACAAGTGTTGGTGTGGAAAAAAAGAAACCTTCGTACAGTGTCTTTTTTTTTTTTCTTTTTTAATCTAGATGATAGGTAGATGGGAGTTTGTCGTTCTACTTTCCTAACTTTAAAAAAAATTAATTTATTTATTTTAGTTGGAGGATAATTACTTTACAATATTGTGATGGTTTTTGCCATATATCAACATGGATCAGCCGTAGGTATCATGTGTTCCCCCCCATCCCGAACCCCCTCCCTCTCCCTTCCTACCCTATCCCTCTGGGTTGTCCAAGAGCACTGGCTTTGGGTGTCCTGCTTTATGCATAGAACTCACACTGGTTACCTATTTTACATATGGTAATGTGTATGTTTCAGTGCTCTTCTCTCAAATCATCCCACCCTCGCCTTCTCCCACTGAGTCCCAAAGTCTGTTCTTTACGTCTGTGTCTCCTTTGCTGCCCTGCATGTAGGATCATTGGCACCATCTTTCTAAATTCCATATGGATGTCTTCTTCTCTCTTCCACCTATGACTTTTTCCTTCCATGAGCACTGCCTTCCTAGAGAGGCAGCTATGTAAAATGTTGAAGCCCAAGTCAAAAAAAAAAAAATACAGAAGTTGAAGGAAATACTCTATAGATCATTATGCCAAACAAGCATCTTTAACCAGCTTACGAGCCTATCTAAACTCTCAAAGGATAAATCTCTGGAGGAATTCAGAAACATCATTATAAAATATTAACATTTAGCCCCAGGTTTTGGGAAAGAAGAATGGGAAAAATCTGGTCACATCCTTCACCCTGATCGTCTCTGGAACTCTCAAGATGGCCACTTGGTAGCACCAGATGACTTCAACTGGTCATTAGCTAAGCTTCTCCATGAAACCATTCATCATAGAACAGCCAAATTGGTTAGTATCCTAAGTCAACATTGTTGGGGAAGCTTTAAAAAGATAGTTGAGGTTAGTTTTCAGGTCATGTGTCACCCACGTGTCAACAACATAATCTTGGAAAAAGTGTCAAGGTGGGACATCGCCCAAAACCAAAGCCTCAAAGCTCTTTAAACACATTCAGATGATTTTACCCAGATTCCAGCCTCTGTGAAATTTGAATACATTTCAGTTACTGTGTGTCTATTTTCAGGATGGGCTGAAGCATTTAGTTGCCAAAAAGCTACAGTCCTTATAGTTGCTGAAAAGACGCTTGATTTTTGTGTTTCTCTTGCATCAAGTGATTGAGGCACATATAAAAGAACTCTGTAAAACAGTATCCCTTACTCAAACACCACACTGTACTGAACCCTTACAGTCTGCAAAAGTAGAAGGGCCAGTGTTTTGATGTTTAGTTGCTAAGTTGTGTCCGATTCATTGCAACCCCAAGGAATGTGACCCACCAGCCTCCTGCATCCACGGGATTTTTCCAGGCAATAATACCAGAGTGGGTTGCCATTTCCTTCACCAAATACATTTATAAATTAAAATTACCAATAATTTCAGAAACATTTGAGCACCCTAGCCCAAAGATATCCTTCGAGGCCTTATGGACATACAGCCCACTCTCTGGGGGACACATTGGTTATCTATCTATGAATTAATGACAAGAGAACCCATGACTTCAACTCGCACACCAGACTCTACCTTCCTGCATACAGACACGGCAAAACACTGCAAGCGAATCACGCACTATATCCAGTCCTCTCATCAGTGGTCAAGGCCACCTTCCTACATCTTTTTACATTGTTCAAGAGGAGCTTTGTTACTGGAAGAGAGATCAGAGACAAATTGCTCTTGAACCTTGCTGGAAGGGACTCTGTCAGAACTGTTATTGATACATACAACATTGAAAGTCTGAGACAAATGTGAAATTTTGGATTCACAATTTACAACTAAAGAAGAAATTCAGAGCCCCACACAATTGGAAGACTATTCCTATAAGGGATTTCAAACTAGGGATCATCAAAGATCCTCCAAAAGCAACCGGTCTTCAAAAGCAAATAGCTGACCTAAGACCTTCAGAACAAATCGATGACAATGGATAGTGGACTGTTTCCACCTAAGACATAAAACTAAGACCTCATCTAATTTCTATTTGTTTGTTTGCTTGCTTATCTACTTACTGATAATCATTCTTCTCATTTTCTATAGCTCCTGTCATCATCCACCCATAATGACCATTTTGCTTTTTTCTTCCCTTACTATCTGTTAAATCAGAACACACTCATTCTGAAACCATCCTTACTTGATCCCAAACAGTAGCCATGGCCTTCATTCTTACTGAATGCTGTGTAATCCATCTCTTACCAGGCTTCCACGATCAAAACTTCTGGGCAATTCCACATTCATGAAATGAGACCATAGGCAATCATAGCCTATGACGTTTCCACTTGCACCTACATGTACAACAGAATCTAAATAAATCAGTCTGTTATTTTGCTAGTGACTCTTTATCTTAGAAAAAGAACAAATTACTGAAATATATTGATCAGGCCCTACATAATTCTAACTTTGCATTCAAAAATCTTTGCAGAACAATGGGCCAGATACTATCTGGCAGAGACTGATAAAAATTCAAAAATGTAACCAACTCATTTAAGATCTTGGTTTCAACCTTGTGCTGTGAGCAAATCCTTTTTTCTTAGAGTACCATGTGTTTTTACTGGATACTATTCTTTGTGGCCAGGATGCCTGATTGTGTTTGCCTCAAATGAATACTTCAGAAAGTAGTATTAAGTCTTGTCTTTATACGAAGACTCCAGTTCTATAACTCAACAAGTTTGGAAATTCAGATTCGGATATGAGTTCCAAAACGAGGCCACCGTTGGTTATTTCAGATACACTACTTGAAAAATTACTGACTCATTATTTATGTAAGCAATTAGAGCAGCACTCCCATCCGTGGGATCATACAAATAGAAAAGGCTATAAGAAACCTACCTATACTGACACTTTCTCTGCCTTAAAGGGATCCACCTAAACTCATTGGCACAGGAAGTGATGAACAATTGCATTGCTCTTCATTTCTTTCTACTTAGTCATGCTAGGTCTGACTGTTGACATAGCCAATACTTCTTATTGTTCTTGAGACAATGAAACAAGCAAGTTTGAACAAGCTATACCTTGTTTTAAGCAGAAAGCTATTTGACTAACTAAGGTTGATCCTTGTAGCCCATGGGATTTGTTTTCTTGGCCTGGGTTTGGCAACTGGGAATCTGGTTTTGAAGAATTTTACAAGTACTAGTAATCATTCTTGATTTTGTCACAGTAGTTATGATAATACTCTGCTGCATTCTCTCCAGAGTCTTAAAGGCTTCTACATAGCAGCTCTCTTATCAGATGATTGCCATGATGATATAACAAAAGGATTGGGAAGATCTTGCAACATAAGTGATTATGAAGACAACTGGACAATCTCCTAGTGTCATGATCTGGATCCCTAGTTCTTCCTGAATTGGACAACCTCTTGCAAATGAGAGAATGACCAAAAGGGGAACAGGAAGACTGAATTTACAAATTACAATGACCTATATATAAAAGTAGAGCTTTGACCACCACCCCTCCCCATCTGCCGCAACTGCCCAGAGAGCCAACCTCTTATTCACGGGAACCAACCTGCTGTCTCTAGTGACAATTGAGAGCCAAATAATAACCCTATAACATTCAGTCCAAAATGCCCAGGACTTGATGAATGACCAACAGCTTCCCTTTGTCCCTACTTCCAACTTAGGACCAACCAGAGGAAGCCAAATGTGTCCCTCTAACAAACTGATAGGATGTCCCTTCTAGTAGCCACCTCCAGCCTCCACAGGCCAGCAACCTTCAGCCATGACACACCTGAAACCTCTTTCTTCCACTGTACAGCTTTCCTACTCCACTGCTTGCCCTTGAGTTTTTAACAAAATGTAAGTGATAATGATTGACTCCCTTGCTACAGACAGCTCTGCACAGCCTTTACCAGATCTTACATTCAAACTACCACACAATTGCACTCATTTCACATGCTAGCAAGGTAATGCTCAAAGTCCTTCAAGCTAGGCTTCAACAGTACATGAACTGAGAATTTCCAGATGTAAAAGCTAGATTTAGAAAAGACAGAGGAACCATAGGTCAAATTGCCAACATATGTTGGATCAGAAAAAAAGCAAGAGAATTCCAGAAAAACATCTGCTTCATTGATAGCACTAAAGCCTTTGACTGTGTGAATCACAAAAGACTGTGGAAAATTCTTTAAGAAATGGGAACACCAGACCGCCTTACCTGCCTCCTGAAAAACCTGTATGTAGGTCAAGAAGCTACAGTTAGAACCAGACATCAAACAATGAACTGATTCAAAATTGGGAAAGGAGTACATCAAGGCCATATATTGTCATCCTGCTTATTTAATTTATACACAGAATACATCGTGAGAAATGCTGGGTTGGATAAATCATAAGCTGGAATCAAGATTGCCGGGAGCAATACCAACAACCTCAAATATGCAGATAACAACACCTTAATGGTAGAAAGCAAAGAGGAACTAAAGAGCCTCTTGATGAAAGTGAAAGAGGAGAGTGAAAAATCTGTCTTAAACTCAACATTCAAAAACTATGATGGCATCCAGTCCCATCACTTCATGGCAAATAGATGGGGAAACAATGGAAACAGTGACAGGCTTCATTTTCTTTTGCTCCAAAACCACTACAGACAGTGATGACAGCCATGAAATTAAAAGATGCTTTCTCCTGGGAAGAAAAGTTATGACAAACCTAGACAAAATATTAAAAAGCAGAACATCATTTTGCCGACAAAGGTCTCTATAGTCAAAGCTATGGTTTTTCCAGTAGCCGTGTACAGATGTGAGCATTGGACCATAAAGAAGGCTGAGCACCAAAGAACTGATGCTTTTGAACTATGGTGTTAGAGAAGACTCTTGAGAGTCCCTTGGACTGCAAGGAGATCCAACCAGTCAATCCTAAAGGAAATCAGTCCTGAATATTCATTGGAAGGACTGATGCTGAAGCTGAAACTTCACCTGATGTGAAGAACAGACTCATTGAAAAAGCCCCTGATGCTGCGAAAGATTGAAGGCAGGAAGAGAAGAGGATGACAGAGGATGAGATGGTTGGATGGCATCACCAACTCGATGGACATGAGTTTGAGCTAACTCCAGGAGACAGTGAAGGATAGTGAAACCTGGAGTGCTGCAGTCCATGGGGTCACAAAGAGTCAGACATGACTGAGTGACTCAACACCAACAACAACATGGGGGTGGGGGTGGGGGGTCTTCATTTTTTGCCACAGTGGGAAACATTAGTTCCTTGACCCAAGGCCCTCTCTACAAGCAGCTCACCATATGGCAGCTGGCTTTGCTCAGAGAAAGTGACCAGAAGAACAAGAGAGGGCAGGGCAAGACAGAAACCATCGTCTTTTTGTAACTTAATCTCAGAAGTGACATCCTTCCACTTGTATTCTTCAAAGGAAGTCATTTGATCCAGCCTACATTCAGAGGAGATCATGTATGTGAACACCAAGATGCAAGGATCACTGTGGCCCACACTTAATGCAGTGACTGATGTACTTAATACAATCCCAATCATTTTACCTTGTTCTTCTTTTTGTTTTTGTCATTTTTAATGTTTTTAATATCATTTCAATGATTGTTTTGAATTTTCACTGTACATTTCATTAGTTATAATTTTCCTTCTCTATGCTCTCAGATATACATGATGTCATTTTTTAGAACAAGGGACCAACTATCTCTCCATAAAATTCTGTTTCATCACCATCTCATCACAGAAGAATGAGGGTTCTTTTAAAATAGACTCACTTCCCATCCTTTAAATCTCCCATACTATTGTGACCTTTAAAACATGGTCATATGTCCCTCTCTCTGCACCAGCTCCAAGCAACCTTAATGTATTGTTAATATAATTTAGTACTTCTTTTGGTTTCCTTTAGGGGTTGTCTCTTTATTTCAAGAGTTGTCATTTATGCCTCTATTTCCTCTTCCTAAGTCACATAATTTTACTCACTTATACACACGCACACAGTTGTTGGATACATTATTCACTGCTCTCTCCCATGTATTTGCAATCTATCTAGTAAAAGTGTTAGTCACTCAGTGGTGTCCAGCTCTTTGTGACCCCATGGACTGTAGCCTGCCAGGCCCTTATATACATGGAATTCTCCAAGCAAGAATACTGGAGTGAGTAATTCTCTTCTTCATGGAATCTTCCTGACCCAAGGATTGAACCTGGGTCTCCTGCATTGCAGGCAGATTCTTTACCATCTAGGCTACCAGGGAAGCCCCATTTGAAATTCTCTATTCTGAGGTTTGTTTTTATATGTTTTCAACTTTCCATTGAGGTATATGATATACAGCAAAGCACACAAGTCAAAAGTGAATAATTTGATGACTGATCACAAAGTTAACACACTCATGTGACCTTCATACATGTCAGGAAATAAAACTTTGCCAGCACTTCAGAAGCTCCACCCAGGCCTCTGCCAATCAGTACCCTGTCCATCCACTCAAAAATCAGCCCACCATGATGATTTCTAACATGAGAGATTGATTTTACCTGGTTTTAAGGGTATGACAAAGGAACAATGCAATATTCATTCCTCTGAACCTGGTCTCTTTCACTCAATGTTATGTTCATGAGATTGGTCCTTGAAGCTCTAGTTCTTTCCTTTAAGTTAATATATAGCATGTCTTCATATGAATTACCACAATTTGCTTATCTATTCTACTCTCGATGAACAATTTGGCTGTTAACAATTTGGAGCTATTACAAACAATGCTTCTACAAATGCTTTGTATATGTCTTTAGCTGCATGTGGGCATGGATTTCTGTCAGGGTTACATCTAGAAGTTAAATTTTTGGTTTGCGGGGAATGCAGTTGTCATCTCTAATAGGCAGTTTCCTTTTCCAAAAGCTGTTACCACTCTGATTCCCACCAACAGTGTACAAAAGTTCCTTGGTTACTTTGTTTTGTTTTAGTTAACATTTGTTACATTTAATAAATACTTTCTTAAATATTTGCATCTTATGACAAGAGGATTTCAGAACATAATCCTAAACTTTGCAATTATTTACTGTGATTTTACCAATATCCTCAGAAACCAGAGCCCTGCTATTGTGTCTGTGTGCCCAGCCCTGTGTTAAACTTGAAGAACAGGATCAATTAGAAAACCCAGAGAACTTGATGTTATGGTGGTTGGATTCTTTTTGCTACTTGGAATTTCTTTTATTTCTTCTTACCCATGAAATTTCAGTAGTAATTACAATAGTTAAAATCTCACAGCCCTAGAAGTTTAATGAAGATAGCTATATTCTTACAACCAAAATTGCTGGATGATAATGATCCATTTATTTCCGCAATTTTTACAATGAAAAGAGATTATTAATAATTCACTTACTTGATTTATATATGAGCAACTCAGGAAATGATGAAAATATCAAATTTCTATAGTGGATCACTCAGTCAGAGCCAGTCTTAGTTATTCTTTCAGCTTATTACACCCATATCATTTTCCAAGACTTCTGCTTGGTAAAGAAAATAATTTATTTGTTAATTTGTTCAGTCATTCAATAATTATTATCCAACTCTGTGTCAACATTCTGCCAGGAACACAAGGTCCAGATGAGATCATGAACACTTCCTACTACAGATGGATGTGTTGGGCACTTTGATTAATTCTTCTTCCTCAAATACTTCAAAAACAACAAAACAGGTGAAACGTAGAGGGAAAAAAACACAATTTTTATGAATCAAAGACATTTCCAAACCCCATGGGACAAATAGTGAAACATACTCACAAACTGCTTCCCAGCCTGGACTCAAGCCTGGTGGAAAAACCTGGGGCTTCCCTCCCAAAGCTACAATCAAGAAACGCACCAGCCGCATCACTGAGATCACAGCTGCAAAATGCAAGGAGATGATGGGGACAGTGGAACATCCCCACTAAGACCCACTTCAATATCATGGGCTGTTGAGGGAGAGACAGCTGTAGTAACTAGCCATTCCATTGCCTCCCAGCAGAGAGAGCCTGCCAGAGGTAAAAGGAATTGTTGTTTCTTAAGAATAAAACAAGAAAAAATTAACAGAAAACATTTAAAGGTACAAAAAGCTTTTCTGAAATAAAGAAATACAGTTGACTCTTGAACCACACAGGCTGCTTCATGCAGTGCATCCCACTGGGGGTGGAGAGCAGGAGGGTGCAGTAGACCTTGGACTGGCAAATAGAGGCCTGGGGCTGGGCAGTCCATGTGCCTCAGTTTCCTCCCCAATAACAGGTGAATTTTTATAGTACCTGAAAATTGAGGGGACTTCTCTGGTGGCTCAGACGGTAAAGAATCCACCTGCAATGTAGAAGGCCAGGGTTCGATCCCTGGGTAGGGAAGATCTCCTGGAGAAGGGAATGACTACCCACTCCAGTATCTTTGCCTGGAGAATTCCTTGGACAGAGGAGCCTGGTGGGCTCCAGTCCATGGGGTCACAAAGAGTCAGACATGACTGAGCGACTAACACACAACACTCTCTATTGAGGTTCCTACATTTGTAGATTCAACCAGCCAGAGATCTTGTATTACTATATAGTACATAAAAATCTGCCTATGAGTGAACCTGAATTTCAAGCCCACATCATTGAGGATCAGTTATATTTAACTATGTAGATTAACCTAAAATAAACACATTTGGGAAAGCCCACAGCAAGACATAGCCAGTGAAATAAATGCGCTTCAAATAGAATAAAGAATTATGAAAGTATTCAGGTAGGAAAAACAAGCTACACTGGGGGAGAGGGGAGTGGATTCAGGTTCTTTGTAATAACTAGAAATGAAACAAAACAACAAAGCAATGTCCACTAGAACTGAATCCCAGAATATTCTTAACTAAGTAAGGGTATGGGGACTACTATACCAATATGATTTTTTTTAAATAGGAGTTTTAAACACAAGGCACAACAACAAAAATGCATAACAAGGGGCTTCCCTGGTGGTCCAGTGGTTAAGAATATGCCTTCAATGTAGGAGATGTGGGTTTGATCCCTGACTGGGAATATAAGATCCCACATGCCATGGGACAACTAAGCCCTCACACCACAGCTACAGGACCCACGTGATCTGTACACCTGGAGCACGTTGGAGCCCAAGAAAATAAATATGCTGCAACTAGAGAGAAGCCTGCAGCCCACCACAAAGACTGATGCAGCCAAAAATTAATTAATTAATTAATTATTAAAAAATAAACAAAGTGCTTAACAAAATCCATTCACCTATCCAAACACCATTCATTGATGTTGAGTTTTCAACCTATTGAAAAATACAGCTATTGTTCAGTCGCTCACTCGAGTCTGACTTTTTGTGACTACATGGACTGCAGCATGCAAGACTTCCCTGTCCTTCACTATCTTCTCAAGTTTGCTCAAACTCAAGTCCATTGAGTTGGTGATGCCATTCAACCGTCTCGTCCTCTATCATCTCCTTCTCTTCCTGCCTTCAATCTTTCCCAGCATCATCATCTTTTCCAATGAGTAGGCTCTTTGCATCACGTGGCCAAAGTATTGGAGCTTCAGATTCAGCATCAGACCTTCCAGTGAATATTCAGGGTTGATTTCCTTCAAGATTGACTGGTTTGATCTCCTTGCAGTCCAAGGGACTCTCAAGAGTCTTCTAAAACACCACAGCTCAAAAGCATCAATTCTTTGGTGCTCAGCCTTCTTTATGTTCCAACTCTCACGTCCATACATGACTATTGGAAAAACCATAGCTTTGACTACATGGATCTTTGTTGGCAAAGTAATGTCTCTGCTTAGGTTTGTCATAGCTTTTCTTCCAAGGAGCAAGTGTCTCTTAATCTCATGGCTCTCACCATCCACAGTGATTTTGGAGCCCAAGAAAATAAAGTCTTTCACTGTTTCCATTGTTCCCCATCTATTTGCCATGAAGTGATGGGACTGGATGCCATGATCTTAGTTTTTTGAATGTTGAGTTTTAAGCCAGCTTTTTTACTCTCATCTTTCATCTTCAAGGGGCTCTTTAGTTCCTTTTAACTTTCTGCCATAAGGGTGGTGTCATCTGCATGTCTATGGTTATTTATTTCTCCTGGCAATCTTGATTCCAGTTTGTGATTCATCCAGCCCAGCATTTCACATGTTGCACTCTATGACCAACCTAGACAGCATATTAAAAAGCAGAGACATTACTTTGTCAACAAAGGTCCAACTAGTCAAGACTATGGTTTTTCCAGGAGTCATGTATGGATGTGAGAATGGACTATAAAGAAACCTGAGCACCAAAGAACTGATGCTTTTGAACTGTGGTGTTGGAGAAGACCCTTGAGAGTCCCTTGGACTGCAAGGAGATCCAACCAGTCCATCCTAAAAGAAATCAGTCCTGGGTGTTCATTGGAAGGACTGATGTTGAAGCTGAAACTCCAATATTTTGGCCACCTGATGCGAAGAGCTGACTCATTCGAAAAGCTCCTGATGTTGGGAAAGATTGAAGGCAGGAGGAGAAGGGGACAACAGAGGATGAGATGGTTAGATAGCATCACTGACTCAATGGACATGCATTTGGGTAAATTCCAGGAGTTGGTGATGGACAGGGAGGCCTGGCATGCTGCAGTTCATGGGGTCGCAAAGAGTCAGACACGACTGAGTGACTGAGCTGAACTGAACTGAACTCTTGAGTACAAGTTAAATAGATAGGGTAAAAATATACAGCCTTGACGCATTCCTTTCCCAATTTTGAACCAATTTGTTTTTCCATGTTTGGTTGTAACTATTGCTTCTTGACCTGCAATACAGCCATAGGAAGAAATAATTGTGGTGAAGAGTAATTATAAGAAAGGACATAAATGTTATTACAGTGGATATCTAAAAATAATATATGACAATACCAAATGCTTGCAAAGATGCAGAGAAACTGAACCACTCACATTTTGTAAACAAGAACACAAAATGGTACAGCCCCTCTGGGGTATGGCAGTTTCTTACAAAACTAAGATGTGTTGCTCAGCACACAACCAGAAATTCATTCTCAGGTGATTTCCCAGAGAAAGGAAAACATGTTCACTGAAAAACCTGTACATAAATGTGCATAGAATTTTAATTTGTAATAGGCCAAAACTGGAAATAATCCAAATATCCTTCAGTGGGAGATTGGTTAAATAAACTGAAGTTCATTCATACTATGGGTAATAGTGATAAAAAAAAGAGTAAACTATGAAGTACACAAGTTGGAATGACATCAAGGGGATCATACTGGGTGAGGGGAAAAACAGCAACATCAAAAGTTTACATATTTGTAGACTTTTGGATTGCAGCCATTCTGACTGGTGTGAAATGGTACCTTATAGTGGTTTTGATTTGCATTTCTCTGATAATGAGTGATGTTGAGCATCTTTTCATGTGTTTGTTAGCCATCTGTATGTCTTCTTTGGAGAAATGTCTATTTAGTTCTTTGGCCCATTTTTTGATTGGGTCATTTATTTTTCTGGAGTTGAGCTGTAGGAGTTGCTTGTATATTTTTGAGATTAGTTGTTTGTCAGTTGCTTCATTTGCTATTATTTTCTCCCATTCTGAAGGCTGTCTTTTCACCTTGCTAATAGTTTCCTTTGATGTGCAAAAGCTTTTAAGGTTAATTAGGTCCCATTTGTTTATTTTTGCTTTTATTTCCAATATTCTGGGAGGTGGGTCATAGAGGATCCTGCTGTGATGTATGTCAGAGAGTGTTTTGCCTATGTTCTCCTCTAGGAGTTTTATAGTTTCTGGTCTTACGTTTAGATCTTTAATCCATTTTGAGTTTATTTTTGTGTATGGTGTTAGAAAGTGTTCTAGTTTCATTCTTTTACAAGTGGTTGACCAGATTTCCCAGCACCACTTGTTAAAGAGATTGTCTTTAATCCAGTGTATATTCTTGCCTCCTTTGTCAAAGATAAGGTGTCCATATGTGCGTGGATTTATCTCTGGGCTTTCTATTTTGTTCCATTGATGTATATTTCTGTCTTTGTGCCAGTACCATACTGTCTTGATAACTGTGGCTTTGTAGTAGAGCCTGAAGTCAGGTAGGTTGATTCCTCCAGTTCCATTCTTCTTTCTCAGGATCACTTTGGCTATTCAAGGTTTTTTGTATTTCCATACAGATTGTGAAATTATTTGTTCTAGCTCTGTGAAGAATACTGTTGGTAGCTTGATAGGGATTGCATTGAATCTATAAATTGCTTTGGGTAGTATACTCATTTTCACTATATTAATTCTTCCAATCCATGAACATGGTATATTTCTCCATCTATTAGTGTCCTCTTTGATTTCTTTCACCAGTGTTTTATAGTTTTCTATATATAGGTCTTTAGTTTCTTTAGGTAGATATATTCCTAAGTATTTTATTCTTTCCATTGCAATGGTGAATGGAATTGTTTCCTTAATTTCTCTTTCTGTTTTCTCATTATTAGTGTATAGGAATGCAAGGGATTTCTGTGTGTTGATTTTATATCCTGCAACTTTACTATAGTCATTGATTAGTTCTGCGATCCAAAAGTCTACAAATAATAAATGCTGGAGAGGGTGTGGAGAAAAGGGAACCCTCTTACACTGTTGGTGGGAATGCAAACTAGTACAGCCACTATGGAGAACAGTGTGGAGATTCCTTAAAAAACTGGAAATAGAACTGCCTTATGATCCAACAATCCCACTGCTGGGCATACACACTGAGGAAACCAGAAGGGAAAGAGACACGTGTACCCCAATGTTCATTGCAGCACTGTTTATAATAGCCAGGACATGGAAGCAACCTAGATGTCCATCAGCAGATGAATGGATAAGAAAGCTGTGGTACATATACACAATGGAGTATTACTCAGCCATTAAAAAGAATACATTTGAATCAGTTCTAATGAGGTGGATGAAACTGGAGCCTATTATACAGAGTGAAGTAAGCCAGAAGGAAAAACACCAATACAGTATACTAACGCATATATATGGAATTTAGAAAGATGGTAACAATAACCCGGTGTACGAGACAGCAAAAGAGACACTGATGTATAGAACAGTCTTATGGACTCTGTGGGAGAGGGAGAGGGTGGTAAGATTTGGGAGAATGGCATTGAAACATGTAAAATATCATGTATGAAACGAGATGCCAGTCCAGGTTCGATGCACGATACTGGATGCTTGGGGCTAGTGCACTGGGACGACCCAGAGGGATGGTATGGGGAGGGAGGAAGGAGGAGGGTTCAGGATGGGGAACACATGTATACCTGTGGCGGATTCATTTTGATATTTGGCAAAACTAATACAATTATGTAAAGTTTAAAAAAAAAAAAGTTTACATAATGTATGCATCCATCTATGCAGTATTCTAAAAATGAGAAAATTACAGATATGAAGAACAGATTCTTGATGCAAGGGTTTGAGGAATAATTAAGATGGATCTGTTCATGACTGTTGTGGTGGTCATGCAAATTTACATACATGACAAAATTACATAAAACTAAACACACACAATAGCATGTAAAAGTGGTGAACTCTGAATAAGATTGATTAAATCAATCTTGATTTCCTGGTTGGGATACGGTACATATGCAAGATATTATTTTGGAGGGAAAGATATACAGAAATATCTCTGCATTTCTTACATTTCTTTATAGATATGGATTTATTATTATCTCATAATTGTTGTTGTTCAGCCGCTAAGTCATGTCTGACTTCTTGTGACCCCATGAGCTGCAGCACAGGCTTCCCTGTCCTTCACTATCTCCCTGAGTTTACTTAAATTCATGTCTAGTCAGTGATGCCATCCAGCCATCTATCCTTTATTGTTATCTCATAATAAAACTTATAAATATTTAAATAATCATATAAATAAGAAAAAATGGAGGTATAGGGGTATAAATAATTAAAACCTAATGTTGAAACATTTATTTAACCCAGATAATCACTTTGGTCTTTTAAAGTGTTTTACAACATTTACAATATTTTAAAAATATAAAGAAATAATTTATAACTATTTGAATAGAATGTAGACAAAAATAAATCTCAGTTCTTTCAACTTAGTTTCTTTTAAGTTCAAACAAAATTAATTGTAGTGTAATTTATTTTGAAACATCATATGTAATTTGATTATATTTTTCTAGAATTATTTCTGTCCTTTTTTTTCTGTCTTTGGATCTGCAATTACATGTTAAGTGATACTTAGAGAAATGTACATCTAGTGCCAGTAATGGCTACTTCCCATTAATGAGATTTGAGACAAGCTTTTTAAATTTCTTTTAGTATTTTTGTATGATTTTTAAATTGTGGATATGTGCCATTTTTAAGCCTAAACATACAAAAATCAAACAAAATTGTAAAGAACAATGAAAGAGTAGTACCTGAGCTTTAAAAAGTACTTTAAAAGCTGTGTAGGATGACAAGCAAGTAAGCAAAAGATTTAGAAGGGCAGTCGAAGTTTCCAAGAGAGACAAAGAAGGATGGAACCATAGCTGCCTGAGCTCCAGAAGTAAAGAAGACTGCCCAGGAATGATGGAGCATTTTATAATATTGTTTTTTAAAGCCTTCGTTTCTTGGTAATTTTACAAGTTCTGCCTGGAAAACGCACACTCTGGTAAAAACTTCTTTGAGTCAGACTTTCCACTATAAAATCCGTTAGTTTTGATAATTTATTCATATAACCGTGTAAAAGGTGAGAAACTGCAAGTGGAACAGCATGGAGTCGGAGGCCAAGGTGCTGTTTATTTATCTTAATGAATAGTTTTCATAATTAAGATCTCACTTGAATAAGCTACTTTTCAAAAATTCATTTTCACCATTTCAGCCATCATTTTCTTTTTATCATTGTAAAAGATGCTGCTGCTGCTGCTGCTGCTGCTAAGTCACTTCAGTCGTGTCCGACTCTGTGTGACCCCAGAGACGGCAGCCCACCAGGCTCCCCCATCCTTGGGATTCTCCAGGCAAGAACACTGGAGTGGGTTGACATTTCCTTCTCCAATGCATGAAAGTGAAAAGTGAAAGTGAAGTCGCTCAGTCATGTCCGACTCTTCTCAACCCCATGGACTGCAGCCTACCAGGCTCCTGCATCCATGGGATTTTCCAGGCAAGAGTACTGGAGTGGGGTGCCATTGCCTTCTCCAGTAATGTGCTAGTAACCTACTTTTTTCATTTATATATGAACTGAAAAAAGCATGCAAATGTTTAATTTTCATAATTAGTTGGGAATTTTCCTAATAATTAAGGAGCAGGTATTACTTTGTCACTTGATTTTAATCTCTGATCATACAGTTTGTGTATTTTCGATCTGGTCTTGGTCTAGCACCAAGAACTCTTGTACTAGCAAGGAGACAGGATCTCCATCTTTCTCTGGATCTATGTCTAATATTTGTACAGTTGACTGTGAATGTCACTGTCTATTTACATGGTTTAATGTGGACTAACATAATTGGCCATCATAAAGTCATGGGATAGGGCACTCATCAAACCAATCTTGCCCACAAGCCTAGCGATGCTGACATATGGTCACTCAGTTCCTGCCTAAGCACCTGCATCTTCAGGAAACTCACCACCTGCCAGGTGCTCAATTTTCACAATTATGAAGTTTTGCAATCTAAATAAAAGATGTTTGGGACATTATCTCATTACTCTACAGGCAGGCCTTGGATATTATACTATTGTAAGCACTTTAATCTTACTAATTCAAATGATTTTCGCTTTTCCACTGTTGCCTAATGGACTACTGTTCAGACACAACTTACTGTTCAGTGAGCTGCAGACTGGCCTGTATTAGACTTGTAGTTCTGGGTCAACACACTGCATGTGTGGGCACCTCATGCCATTTTCTATAATAATGACAATGTGGTTTGAATCACTTTCACAAGTTAATAACACACAAGCAATATATAATTGCAAAATTGTCCACATACCACATAAAAGAAACGTCACTTTTGAAGACTAGATGTGATGATGTTTGTGGAGTACTTAACTCAGAATTCATATCAAGTGGGCAAATAATGTCTATGAAAACCTCATGTTGTATTTCCCAATCTTGTATATAAATGTGTCTGTGTTTTCGAACTTATATGTTTTCATTTCTTTCATGGTTTTATGAAAAATAAATAAAGTGGGATGGCGATAGAAACAAGGGCCTATTTTACCCTATATGACTGGTTGATGAAAGCCACATTTTTATACAAATATTATTATAGAACCTTACTGTGCTTGTTCATTAAGGAAAAATATTTGAATCCCATCATCACAAGTGACTCCTGTGCTCCCAGGGGAAAATCAGCAACAACTTCACAATTAGGACAGAAAATCAGAAATTAAGTCAAGATGCCAGACTCTCCCTGAGACCAGCAGCACGTGTGCTGCTCTGAGATGTTGGGCACATTTCTCAACCTCTCTAGCCTTTACTTTCTTTGTTTGGAAGAAATAAAATCTCACTCTAGAGTTAAATACTCTGCTGTGGCAAACACTACTTGCATTATGTCTAGGTCTCAAAATGAAACCCCAACTGTCCCCCAGATGGCATTTAAAATCAAGAACTCATTTGCAGCAATATGGATAGACCTACAGATGATACCAAGTGAAGTAAGTCAAACAGAGAAGACAAATGTTACATGATATCATTTATATGTAGACTCTAAAAAAATAGAAATAATAGAATTTATTTGCAAAATGGAGACTCACAGACATAGAGAACAAATTCATGGTTACTAAAGAATGAAGGGGAGAGAGATAAATTTGGAGTATGAAATTAACAGGCATAACAGAGCATGAAATTAACACTCTATATAAAGTATATAAACTGCAAGGGTTTCCTGTATAGCACAGGGAACTATTGGGTTGGCCAAATAGTTCATTTCGCCTGCAATGTGGGAGCCCTGGGTCCAATCCCTGGGTTGGGAAGATTCCCTGGAGAAGGAAAAGGCTACCTACTCCAGTATTCTGGCCCGGAGAATTCCATGGACTGTACAGTCCAAAGGGTTGCAAAGAGTCAGACCTGACTGAGCGAATTTCAGTTTTATTTTCAATACATTCACTATCTTGTAATAAACTACAAGGGAAAAGAACATATATATACACACACACACATGTACACACACACACACACACACACACACACACATATATGACCAAATCACTTTGCTGTACACCTGAAACACAATATTCTAGATCAACTATACTTCAGTAAGGGACTTTTCAAGCAGTGCTGGTGGTAAAGAACCTTCCTGACAATGCAGGAGATGCAAGAGACACAGTTTCCATCCTTGGGTCAGGAAGATGTCCTGGAGGAAGGCATGGCAACCCACTCCAGTATTCTTGCCTGGAGAATCCCATGGACAGAGAAGCCTAGCAGGCTATAGTCCAGGGGGTTGCAAAGAGTCAGACATGACTGAAGTGACTTAGCATGCACTCACACGTGCTTCAGTAAAACTACAAAATAATTTTTAAAAGTCTAATGGCTCATTTTCTCACTTGAGATCTCAGCTACCAATACACCCCTACTCAGCTGTACCTAACTGCTTCAGGGAAGCCTCAAGGGGCATTCAGTCATGCTCAAAGACGAACACAGGTCACCTCAGTGTCAATCTTCCATGTCTATGCAGTCTCCACCGATCTTCCTGGGCACTCACTTGCTCCCTGGATCTCACTGGTCCTGCCAGTCCTAGGTTGCTGCTCCTCTGAAAGAGTGTGTATTCCTGCTCAGGGATGTCCCCAGGACTTCCAAAGCTACAAACTATTTCAATACAGCCAACTATTTTTACTCACGTCAGACATTTCTTTCTGCCTGCCCTCCCTCTGCACTGCCAGGGAATTATTTTATAGGGTTACCTTTTAAAGTTAGAGTCAATATCTCTCTTTCTTTCTTGCAGTGACAGAACTCATAGAATATATACAAGTTCCTTAGCAAAGGATATGCAAGCCCATCAGGACACAACACTTGTCTTCCTCTGTATTTTTAGTTCCTGCAACTTCCTTGTTCCTAGAAACTCAGGTTCTAACAGTACAAAAATCTTGCAGGCTGTTCCATTCCTCTTTGCCTCTGTTCAGGCTGTTCCTGCCAGATCTCAGATTCTGTTCCAAAGGAAGTGTTAAACATTCACCTCCTCCATGAAGACAGAGGATCTTGGAGGAACACTTAATCTTTGCTTCTTCTGGACCCTGTGGTTTGTCTAAGGTACCTAATCAATTGTATTGATTGTTTTGCTTTGGTTTTAATTTAGATCTTTCATACTAGTCCCTTCAGAGGCTCAGGCAATTTTAAAATTCCTTTGGAAATTCCTACCACCTAGCAAAGTGTTTGACACATAACTGACATTCCATGAACAGTTGTTGGATGAACAATGACACTCATCAAAAGAGCTTGGTATCAAGGTACCCATCACCATGGGGCTCTGCATGGATTGATCCAAGATTGCCTTTTAGAGCAGCACTGAGCTTTCTGGGCATATAGCAAATGACTTAAGAGATGAGAGTGCCTGAAGAGGCACAGAGAACACTGTCAAGTTCCAAACGATGAGAGATGCTGGGTTTTTCTCATCACAGCATTTGGATTAAGAGCATCTCTTAAGCCAAATGACTACTGTCAGGAGCCAATGTAACCTGAGGGCAGAAGCACAGATGATAGGTCATGGGCAGCTGCACCTGCAATGAGTAAGCACTGAGAGGATGGAGGCTAACAAAGGGCTCACATCTCTTGAACTTCCGTAAGAAGCACCGGGTGTATGAAGGCCAGCAGGGCCACCATCACTACTCAGAGACCAAGAGCCTGCCCCCTGCCAAAGGCATCATCTCAGCCATCCCTCAGGGAAAACGAGAGAAGGTTTGCAGCGTACTCTCCCTCAGAAAGAGAGAAAAAATATTTCCCACCAGAAAACAAAGGAACAAGAAGAGCTCAGTGGGGCTTTCAGTGGGAAATTGCAAACTTGAAATGAAATCCAACTTTCCTATTTTGGTGGACGGCAGGGGCAGGAAAGAGAGCTAAAAATAGAATAACAAAAACTA
The DNA here is from genome assembly GCF_002263795.3 of Bos taurus. Classification (NCBI taxonomy): domain Eukaryota; kingdom Metazoa; phylum Chordata; class Mammalia; order Artiodactyla; family Bovidae; genus Bos; species Bos taurus. The sequence goes on along the minus strand of NC_037349.1, from coordinate 1,165,224 downwards.
ACTTTATTTGAAATATACAGTGAAAGAAGTATTGAATAAGAACCAATGTAAATAACAAAAAATGAGGAATTTCAAACCAAAATGAGGGTTTAATGACCCTTTTATTGCTTAAAAAAGAACTGAATCCTTTTTCCAATTTCTTATCCTACAAAAGAAACTAGTATGTGGACTATCCAATGCCAAAATTACAGCAAATCATTTTAACTCCTGAATTTTCTAAGCGTAAAGGATGTCTTTTCCAAAAGGCAGATATTTCCTAAATTTTGCTAAACAGAACAGTTTTCTTACTTTGTCTCCCCGTTACCACCATGGCCTATGATATTCAAATCAGTCATCTAAATTAAAATGTTTCTGAAAAGACTACAAAACTGAATGCTGCTTTTGCCTCAGATTTTTCTACTAAAAGCAAGTTTTTGCACAGACATTAAATGTATAATGCACATTGACTTGAAGTTATCTGGTATTCTTGGAGTAGAAGAGACAATCTAAAACTATGAAAAAATTATCCTTCATGGGAGATATTGTAACAAAAGGGCAAGAAACACAATCATTCCCACTTTTAAGGACAAAAAATCATTTTAGGACTTGCTTCCCTTTTTCTCACCTCCCCATCACTAAACTCTCTTGTGGGGGAAACATTATTATGGCAGATAACTCTGAGCTTCTAAAACAGCCCCTCATGAGCAACCCTGAATGTGACTTAGGAGGTGAGTCACTTGGGCATTCCTCTCATCCCTTTTCTTCTCACTCCAAACTCAGTTCTAAACTAAGCTGTCTGCTCAGAGGAATGCAAAGAGAGAGGTCCTAATGAGAGGACACCATACCATGAGGCATCAGTGAAGGGACAGAGAACCACAAAATCGGAAAGGAACTAGTTAGTCTGTTAGTCCAGGCCCCTCACAGGTTTACAGTTAATATTTGCACACTAGGGTTTCACACAGATTCAACTTATCACCTGATTTACAAAGATAAGTGTCATAATTGCTTACATTTGCACAGCATCACAACTCTTGTCCGGAAGTCACCTACTCCAAACCTTGCTTGTCAGAATTTTGCCAAGACCCCAGAAGCAAATTGAAGCAAGACCCCAAGAAACTGGATGAGCTGGTGTAGAGTGAAGGCACTGAAGTTTCGGTATTCTATTCATGAGAGGACCCATCCAAAGCCAATTTCATTTTCATCTTTGTGTGTTTCTAACCAGCAGACTGGGCTTCCCAGGTGGCGCCTAGTGGTAAAGAACCCGCCTGCCAATGCAGGATACATGAGAGACATGAGTTTGACCCCTGGGTCCGGAAGATCCCCTGGAGGAGGAGATGGTTTCATGGCAACTCATTCCAGTATTCTTGCCTGGAGAATCCCATGGACAGAGGAGCCTGGCGGGCTAGAGTCCACGGGGTCACAAAGAGTCAGACACAACTGAAGTGACTTAGCACGCGGGCAAGCAGCATAATTATTAAATTTCTCAGCTCACAAATAGATGAGAAACAGCAAACATTTAAAAGATGACTGACTTAATCAGCTGACAGATGGTGAAGGAGAAAGAAAAATACTACAAGTTAATAAGGCATAGCCACCTAGTTAATAAGGATTCCATGTAGAGACTGATGTACCAACATATTTCATTAGTTCCTTGGGGATCTCTGTGTTATAGTTCAGACTCTCAATGAAGGTCAAAATGATGAATGCCCTTCATTCCTTCACACCTTCAGATGGCAGCTTACACACAAAATTCTCAGAAAAACTTTCCTCCAATGACTCCACTTGAAGCAGCCCTAAACCATCGTTCTGTTTCTCAGCACCTTTTATATGTCCTGCCCAATATATATCAAAATTTACAATCATGTTATTTATGACTTTACTTTTGTGTTACATTATCTACCTGCTGCACTAGATTATGAATTTCATGTGGCATTTAGCCATGTCCTTCTTGATCATCACTGATTCACTGACTGCCCAAATCCTAGCTCTGTGATTGTCACGTGGAAGGGTCTTGATAAATAAACACTGGGTGAATAAAGAAATGTTACCAGGAAAGTGCATACATTCCCTCATTACAATATGTCACTTTAGAAATGTTTCTTTAAATTTAGGAATGCTCCTTACAAAGAGGATTAAAGAGATGTTGTTTCCTGAAAGGGCAGCAAAGTTGGGGGAAAGTAACTTACCATTTATTGAACAATGATTGTGTACCGGGAATACTAATCCTCACAATGACATAGTAAAATAGGTATGATTAGTCCTCCTTCACTGATGAGGAAACTGAAGTTAAGTAACTTTCCAATTTTGTGCAATTAGTGGTAAAGTCTGGATTCAAGCCTGAGGTCCACATCTCGTTACTCCAATGGGTAAAGCTTCAATTATCCTCACTTAAGAAATAGCTTATATGATGTCTGGGATGCTGGCTGGACTTGAACCAGGAATAGGGCTTCAAAGGCACTATTAGAAAAGAAGGAAGGTCTTGTAGATTGGAGCTGAGTCAAGTCTGAGAGTCAAGACAGGGAGACCAGGTTCAAAGGGCAGACAAAGAATTATAAAAGGACAGAATCAAAATCAGGAGTCCTATGAAAACAGGATCTGAGTCATGCTTCAACCCACTTAAATCTGGCATCCACCCCCCCAAACTTTCCCAAAACAGCTCTCACTAATGTCACCAATGACTCTGACATCACCAAATCCAGTGGGTAATATTTATTCTTTATCTTGCGTGGCTTCTCCGTAGCATTTGGCCTTCTGACAGTTTCCTCCTTTGTGAATCATTGTTTACCTTTGGCTTCCCCAGCACACTCTCTCCCAATCCTCCTTTTACATATCTGTCTGCTCCAACTCTGTCTCATTTGCCACTTCATCCTCCTCCACCTTGGCAATAAATGTGGGGCTTTTTCAAGATCAAGGTGAAATTTCTTTCTCTTCTATCTCTCAGTTTTTCTTCTCTCTGGGTGAACTTACCAATTTTTAAGGCTTTAAATGTTATTGACAGATTGACAACTCTTCATTTCCATTCTACACTACATTTCTGAGCTTCAGACTTGATTTCAAAATTTTCCTACTTGACATTACTGTTTGGATATTTAAAAGACAGCACAAATGTAATAAATTCCAATACAAACTCATCAAATTTAATCCCAGAAATTGAGCCCATATGTACTTCAATCCTCACATGTAAATCCTACTAGTTATCCTGTTTGTTTGTTTGTTTGTTTTTTTCCTGGAACCACAGCTAATTGATCTACCTAAACTCTTAGTCTTCTCCAATTCATTCTCCATGTTGCCACTAGAGACATCTTTTCAAAATACAAAAATTTCTCCATATCATGTTACTAACCAGGGTAAAACTCCATGTTTATATTTGAACTGTATTCTGCTGCTGCTAAGTCGATTCAGTTGTGTCCGAATCTGCATGACCCCATAGATGGCAACCCACCAGGCTCCTCTGTCCCTGGGATTCTCCAGGCAAGAAAACTGGAGTGGGTTGCCATTTCCATCTCCAATGAATGCATGCATGCTAAGTCGCTTCAGTCGTGTCTGATTCTGTGCGACCCCGTGGACAGCAGCCCACCAGGCTCCTCTGTCCACAGGATTCTCTAGACAAGAATACTGGAGTGGGTTGCCGTTTCCTTCTCCACTTGATCTGTATATTATTGAATAATCAGACTTCTGCATGCCTTTCTCAGCCAGTTTCAATCTATGCCAATTCTCCTTTCTGGGTTCCACCCACCAAAGGTGCGCTTTCAGTTTGTAGAATCCCCTGTGTTCCCTCTGACCTCAGGGCTTTGATATAGTCTATGCTTCTTCCTGGAATGGTCTTGCCGCTACCACCACCCTTCATTTGGCCATCCATAGAGTTACTCAACTCTAGTGTAACTTCCTCAGGAATCCCTATACTTTTTGGATCCCCATCACACACACATACACCCACAGGATCAAGTTCCCCTGATACATATTATTCTTGTTCATAGGTACCTACACATTGTATACTTTGATTAATGTCTCTCTTTCTCAATGAAATGTAGGTTCTGAGGGGGCAAGGACCATAGAGATGGCTCATCACTGAACGCCTGGGCCAGCACAGTATTTTGCACAAAGATGATTTACAAGTCTTTGTAAAATGCAGGAAGGAAGATAGCAGGGAATTAGTTCTGAGATTACCTGTGGGCAGCTAAATTTCAAATACACCAGACATTGGGTAGGCGGTATCCAGGTATGTTTGACTTAAAGTAAAGGTGATTTGGTGGTATCAGTGGAGAATGTGTGCAATTATTTATAAGGTAATAAACATTTCACTTAATCTTTAGATTATTTTGACTTTACAAAGTTGAATTATGACTAACAAATTTTTATTGTTGGACTAGTACTGTTTTGTTAAATCATATCTCCTAATTAACTTTTCATTCTAAATTTAAGATGTATTTCCATTATAGCAACTTGCAATACATTTTTCAATTTTTAACTTTTTCAGGGTGCCATTGATTATTTCATTTATTTTAATCAGAATACATTTGATTTATAATGTTATATTAGTTTCAGGTGTACAACATAGTGATAGATTCAGTTCAGTTCAGTCACTCAGTCATGTCCGACTCTTTGTGACCCCATGGTCTGTGGCACATCAGGCCTCCCTGTCCATCACCAACTCCCGGAGCTTACTGAAACTCATATCCATTAAGTAGGTGATGCCATCCAACCATCTCATCCTCTGTCGTCCCCTTCTTCTCCTTCCTTCAATCTTTCCCAGCATCAGGGTCTTTTCCAATGAGTCAGTTCTTTGCATCAGATGGCCAAAGAATTGGAGTTTCAGCTTCAGCATCAGTTTTTCCAATGCATATTCAGGACTGATTTCCTTTAGGATGGACTGGTTGGATCTCCTTGCTGTCCAAGGGACTCTCAAGAGTCTTCTCCAACATAATAGTTCAAAAGCATCAATTCTTCGGTGCTCAGCTTTCTTCACAGCCCAACTCTCACATCCATACATGACCACTGGAAAAACCATAGCCTTGACTAGATGGATCTTTGTTGGCAAAGTAATGTCTCTGCTTTTGAATGTGCTATCTAGGTTGGTCATAACTTTCCTTCCAAGGAGTAAGCGTCTTTTAATTTCATGGCTGCAGTCACCATCTGCAGTGATTTTGGAGCCCCCCAAAATAAAGTCTGACACTGTTTCCACTGTTTCCCCATCTATTTCCCATGAAGTGATGGGACCGGATGCTATGATCTTCATTTTCTGAATGTTGAGCTTTAAGCCAACTTTTTCACTCTCCTCTTTCACTTTCATCAAGAGGCTCTTAAGTTCTTATTCACTTTCTGCCATAGTGTGGTGTCATCTGCATATCTGAGGTTATTGATATTTCTCCCAGAAATCTTGATTCCAGCTTGTGCTTCATCCAACTTCATGATGTACTCTGCATATAAGTTAAATAAGCTGGGTGACAACATACAGCCTTGACATACTCCTTTCCCGATTTGGAACCAGTCTGTTGTTCCATGTACAGTTCTAAATGTTGCTTCTTGACCTGCATACAGATTTCTCAAGAGGCAGGTCAGGTGGTCTGGTATTCCCATCTCTTTAAGAATTTTCCACAGTTTGTTGTGATCCACACAGTCAAAGGCTTTGGCATAGTCAATAAAGCAGATGTAGTGTTTCTGGAACTCTCTTGCTTTTTTGATGATCCAGCGGATGTTGGCAACTTGATCTCTGGTTCCTCTGCCTTTTCTAAATCCAGATTGAGCATCTGGAAGCTCACAGTTCACGTACTGCTGAAGCCTTGCTTGGAGAATGGGAAAGACTAGAGATCTTTTCAAGAAAATTAGAGATTCTAAGGGAACATTTTAGAGATACGAAGGGAAGATTTCATGCAAAGATTGGAACAATGAAAGACAGAAATGACATGGACCTGACAGAAGCAGAAGATATTAAGAAGAGGTGGCAAGAATACACAGAAGAATTATACAAAAAAGATCTTCTTGATCCAGATATTCATGATGGTGTGATCACTCACCTGGAGCCAGACATCCTGGAATGTGAAGTCAAGTGGGCCTTAGGAAGAATCACTACGAACAAAGTTAGGGGAGGTGATGGAATTCCAGTTGAGCTATTTCAAATGCTAAAAGATGATGCTGTGAAAATGCTGCACTCAATATGCTGGCAAAGTTGGAAAACTCAGCAGTGGTCACAGGACTGGAAAAGGTCAGTTTTCAATCCAATCCCAAAGAAAGGCAATGCCAAAGAATGCTCAAACTACCACATAATTGCACTCATCTCACACACTAGCAAAGTAATGCTCAACATTTTATAGATTATACTCCATTTAAAGTAATTAGGCTCCAATTAAAATAAATAAATTTATATCAAAAATAAATAAATAAATAAATAGCACTTACCTGGGCTTCACTGGTGCCTCAGAGGTTAAAGTGTCTGCCTGCAATGTGGGAGACTTGGATTCTATCCCTGGGTTGGGAAGATCCCCTGGAGAAGGAAATGGCAACCCACTCCAGTATTCTTGCCTAGAGAATCCCATGGACGGAGGAGCCTGGTAGGCTACAGTCCATGGGATCGCAGAGTCAGACAGGACTGAGCAGTTAAAAAAGAAAGAAAGAAAAGTATAGGACTTACCTGGTGGCTCAGTGGATACGAAACCACCTGCCAATGCAGGGGATATGTGTTCGATCCCTGGTCCAGGTTGATTCCACATGCCAAGGAGTAACTAAGTTTGTGCACCACAACCACTGAGCCCAAGCTCTAGAACCTGTGAACCCCAACTACTGAGCCTGTGTGCCACAACTACAGAAGCCTAAGCACCCTAGAGCCCGTAGACTGCAACTAGCGAGCCTATGTGCTGCAACAGCTGAAGCCCATATGCCTAGAGACTGTGCTCTACAACGAGAAGCCGCTGCAATGAGAAGCCCTCACACCAACAGGAAGAGTAGCCCCTGTTCACTCCAACTAAAGAAAGCCCACACGCAACAACGAAAACTCAGTGAAGCCAAAAATAAAATTAATTAATTAAAAACTAAAGTTATTATAAAAATATTGGCTATATTTCCTGTGCAGTACAATGTATCCTTGCAGCTTATTATTTATTTTATACCAGGAAACCTGTACCCTTATTCCCCTACTCCAATTTTGCCCCTCCCCCATCCCTCTCTACACTAGTAATCACTAGTTTGTTCTATATATATATATATGAGTCTGTTTCTTTCTTGTTATATTTATTCAATTGTTTTATGTTTTTAGATTCCACATATAAGTGATAACATGCAGTATTTATCATTGTTTGATGTATCTCAATAATCATAAAAACCTCCAGGTTCATCCATGTTGTTGCAGATGGCAAAATTTCACTCTTTTTTATGACTGATTAATAGTCCACTGTTTATCTATACTATATCTTCTTTTGGGGACCATGCAAGGAGATCAGCCCTGGGATTTCTTTGGAAGGAATGATGCTAAAGCTGAAACTCCAGTACTTTGGCCACCTCATGCGAAGAGCTGACTCATTGGAAAAGACTCTGATGCTGGGAGGGACTGGGGGCAGGAGGAGAAGGGGACAACAGAGGATGAGATGGCTGGATGGCATCACCGACTCGATGGACGTGAGTGTGAGTGAACTCGGGGAGTTGGTGATGGACAGGGAGGCCTGGCTGCTGCGATTCATGGGATCGCAAAGAGTCAGACACGACTGAGTGACTGAACTGAACTGAACATGCAAGCTGTGGGATATTAGTTCCCAAAGTGAAGTCGAAAGTGAAAGTGAAGTCGCTCAGTCGTGTCCGACTCTTTGCGACGCCATGGCCTACCAGGTTCCTCCATCCATGGGATTTTCCAGGCAAGAGTACTGGAGTGGGTTGCCAATTCCTTCTCCAATCACTTCCCAACCAACAATCAAATCCATGCCCCCTGAAATGGAAGTGTGACGTCTCAACCACTGGACCACCAGGGAAGTCCTATACCACATCGTTTTTGTCCATTCAACTATTCGTGGGCATTTAGGTTGATTCCATATCTTGGCTGTTATAAATAATGCTGCTATGAACATTGGGGGCATGTATCCTTTCTAATCAGTGTTTTCATTTTCTTCATGTATACGCAAGAGTGTAATTGCTAGATCATACCGTAGTTCTATTTTTAGTTTCCTGAGGACCCTACATACTGTTTTCCATAGTGGTTGCACCAATTTACGTTTCCACCAACTGTGTAGGAAGGTTCCATTTTCTCCACATTCTCACGAACATTTGTTATTTGTGGTCTTGCTGGTAACAGCCGCTCTGAAAGATGTGAGGTGATATCTCATTGTGGTTTTGAAAAACAACAATGAGTTGTTTCTAAAAATTAATTCTTGGTTTCATTGATCTTTTCTATTTTTTGTCTATATTTTATTTCCTCTTTTATCTTTATCATTTCTCTCTTTTCTTTTTAATTTATTTTTTTATTGAAGGATAATTGCTTTACCAAATTTTGTTGTTTTTTGTCAAACTTAAACATTAATCAGCCATAGGTATACATATATCCCCTCCCTTTTGAAACTGCTTTTCATCTGCCTCCCCATCCTACCCTTCTAGGTTGACACAGAGCCCCTGTTTGAGTTTCCTGAGCCATAAAGCAAATTCCCGTTGACTATCTATTTTACATATGGTAATGTATATTTCCATGTTACTCTTTCCATACATCTCACCCTCTCCCCATATCCATAAGTCTATCCTCTATGTCTGTTTCTCCATTGCTGCCATAAAAATAATTTTTTCAATACCATTCTTCTAGATTCCATGTATATGTGTTAAAATATGATATTTATCTTTCTCTTTCTGACTCACTTCATTCTGTATAATAGGTTCTAGGTTCATCCACCTCATCAGAACTGATTCAAATGCATTCCTTTTTATGGCTGAGTAATATTCCATCTTGTATATGTACCACAACTTCTTTATCTATTCATCTGTTAATGGACATCTAGGTTGTTTCCATATTCTAGCTATTGTAAATAGTGCTGCAATGAAGAATGGGATACATGTGTCTCTTTCAATTTTGGTTTCCTCAGGGTATATGCCTAGGAGTGGTATTGCTAGGTCATATGGTGGTTCTATTCCTAGTTTTTTAAGGAATCTCCATACCATCTTCCACAGTCCCTGTATCAATTTACATTCCCACCAGCAGGGCAAGAGTGTTCCCTTTTCTCCACACTCTCTCCAGCATTTATTGTTTGTAGACTTTTTGATGAGAGCCATTCTGACTGGTGTGAAATGATATCTCATTGTAGTTTTGATTTGCATTTCTCTAATAATGAGTGGGGTTTCCCTTGTAGCTCACTCAGTAAAGAATCTGCCTGAAGTACAGGAGACCTGGGTTCGATCCCTGGGTTGGGAAGATCCCCTGGAGAAGGAAATGGCAACCCACTCCAGTATCCTTGCCTGGAAAATCTCATGGACAGAGGAGCCTGGTGGCCTGCAGTCCATGGGGTCGCAAAGAGTTGGGCACAACTGAGCGACTAACACAACACAGTAATGAGTGGCGTTGAGCATCTTTTCACGTGTTTGTTAGCCATCCGTATGTCTTCTTTGGAGAAATGTCTGTTTAGATCTTTTTCCCACTTTTTGATTGGGTTGTTTGTTTTTCTGGTATTGAGTTGTATGAGTTGTTTGTATATTTTGGAAATTAATCCTTCGTCAGTTGTGTAATTTGCTATTATTTTCTCCCATTCTGAGGGTTGTCTTTTCACCTTGCTTATAATTTCCTTTGCTGTGCAAAAGCTTTTAAGTTTAATCATGTCCCACATGTTTACTTTTGCTTTTATTTCTGTTAATCTAGGAGGTGGGTCACAGAGGATCCTGCTTTGATTTATGTCATTGAGTGTTCTGCATATGTTTTCCTCTAAGAGTATTATAGTTACTGGACTTACACTTAGATCTTTAATCCATTTTGAATTTATCTTTGTGTATGGTGTTAGGAAGTGTTCTAATTTCATTCTTTTACATGTAGCTGTCCAATTTTCCCAGCACCATTTATAGAAGGGACTGTCTTTGCCCATTGTATATTCTTCCCTCCTTTGTCAAAAATAAGGTACCCATAGGTACATGGATTTTTTTTCTGGTCTTTCTATCTTGTTTCATTGGTTTATTATTTTTGTGCCAGTACTGTACTATCTTGATAACTGTAGCTTTGTAGTATAATCTGAAGGCAGGAAGCTTGATTGCTCCAGCTCCATTCTTCTTTCTCAAGACTGCTTTGGCTATTTGGGGTCTTTTGTGTTTCCATATGAATTATGAAATTTTTTTTGTTCTAATTCTGTGAAAAATGCCCTTGGTATTTTGATAGGGATCATATTATATCTGTAGATTGCATTTGATAATATAGTCATTTTCACAATATTGATTCTTCTTAGCCAGGAACATGGAATATCTCTCCATCTGTTTATGTCATCTTTGATTTCTTTCATTACTGTCTTATACTTTTCTGTATACAGTTCTTTTTTCTCCTTAGGTAAGTTTGTTCCTAGATATTTAATTTTTTGTTGTTGCAATGGTGAAGGGAATGATTCCTTAATTTCTCTTTCTGATTTTTCATTGTTTGTGTATAGAAATGCAAGTGATTTCTGTGTATTGATTGTGTATCCTGCAACTTTGCTAAATTCACTGATCAGCTCTAGTAATTTTCTGATACTATCTTTAGGGTTTTCTATGTACCGTATCATGTCATCTGCAAACAGTGAGAGCTTTACTTCCTCTTTTCTGATCTGGATTCTTTTTATTTCTTTCTCTTCTCTGATTGCTGTAGCTAGGACTTCCAGAACTATGTTGAATAATAGTGGTGAAAGTGGACATCCTTGTCCTGTTCCTGATTTTAGGGGGAATGCTTTCAGTTTTTCACCATTGAGAATAATGTTTGCTGTAGGCTTATCATACAGGGCCTTCACTATGTTGAGGTAGGTTCCATCTATGCCCATTTTTTGAAGAGTTTTAATCATAAATGGGTGCTGAATTTTGTCAAAGGCTTGTTCTGTATCTCTTGAGATTATCATATGGTTATCTTTCAATTTGTTAATATGGCATATCACATTGATTCATTTGTGTATATTGAAGAATCCTTGCATTCCTGGAATAAACCCAGCTTGATCCTGGCATATGAGCTTTTAGATGTGTTGCTGAATTCTGTTTTCTAAAATTTTGTTGAGGATTTTTCCATCTATGTTCATCAGTGATATTGGCCTGTAGTTTTTCTTTTGTGTGTTGTCTTTGTCTGGTTTTGGTATCAGGGTGATGGTGGTCTCATAGAATGAGTTTGGAAGTGTTCCTTCCTCTGCAGTTTTTGGAAAGCATTTTAGAAGGATAGGCATTAGCTCTTCTCTAAATGTTTGATAGAATTCTCCTGTGAAGCCATCTGGTCCTGGGCTTTTGTTTTCTGGGAGATTTTTGATCACAGCTTCAAATTCAGTGCTTGTAATTGGGTTGTTCATAATTCCTATTTCTTCCTGATTCAGTCTTGGAAGACTGAACTTTTCTAAGAATCTGACCATTTCTTCCAGGTTATCCATTTTATTGCCATATAGTTGTTCATAATAGTCTCTTATAATCCTTTGTATCTCTGCATTGTCTGTTCTAATCTCTTCTTTTTGACTTCTAATGTTGTTGATTTGAATCTTCTCTCTTTTTTTCTTGATAAGTCTCACTAAAGGTTTGTCAGTTTTGTTTATCTTCTCAAAGAACCAGCTTTTAGTCTTATCAATCTTTACTATTTTTTTTCTTTTTTTTTTTTCTCTTTCTTTTATTTCTGCTTGGATCTTTGAGATTTCTTTCCTTCTAGTAATTTTGGAGCCTTTTTGGTCTTCTTTTTCTAGGTTTTTTTTTTTTTTTTTTTTTTGGTGTACAGTTAGATTGTCTATTCGATGTTTTTCTTGTTTCTTGAGGTAGGATTGTACTGCTATAAACTTCCCTCTTGGAACTGCGTTTGCTGCATCCTGTAGGTTTTGCATTGTCATGTTTTCATTGTCATTTGTTTCTAGAATTTTTTTTTTTTTCCAGTTGATTTCTTCAGTAACCTTTTGGTTTATTTAGAACTTGTTCTTGAATCACTATATGCTTATGTTTCTTCCACATTTTTTCCTATAATTGATACCTAGTTTCATAGTGCTTTAGTCAGAGAAGATGCTTGATATGATTTCAATTTTCTTAAATTTAGTGAGTTTGATTTGTGACCCAAGATGTGGTCTATCCTGGAGAATGTTCCATGTGCACTTGAGATGTATTCTGCATTTGGATGAAATGTCCTGAAGATATCAATGATATTCATCTCATCTAATGTATCATTTAAGACTTGTGTTTCCTTATTAATTTTCTGTCTTGATGCTCTGTCCATTGGCGTGAGTGGGGTGTTAAAGTCTCCTACTATTATTGTGTTACTGTCAATTTCTCCTTTTATGTCTGTTAGTGTTTGTCTTCTGTATTGAGGTGCTTTTATGTTGGGTGCATAGATATTTACAATTGTTATGTCTTCCTCTTGGATTGATCCCTTGATCATTATGTAGTGTACTTCTTTATCTCTTGTAATCTTCTTTATTTAAGGTCTATTTTGTCTGATATGAGGATTGCTATTCCAGCTTTCTTTTGCTTCTTGTTTGCATGCAATATATTTTTTGATCCTCTCACTTTTAGTCTATATGTGTCTTTAGGTCTAAAGTAGATTTCTTGTAGACAACATATATATGGGTCTTGTTTTTGTGTCCATTCAGCCAGTCTGTGTCTTTTGGTTGGAACATTTAATCCATTTACATTTAAAGTAATTATATATATCAGATCAGATCAGATCAGATCAGTCACTCAGTCGTGTCCGACTCTTTTCGACCCCATGAATCACAGCACGCCAGGCCTCCCTGTCCATCACTAACTCCCAGAGTTCACTGAGACTCATGTCCACGAGTCAGCGATGCCATCCAGCCATCTCATCCTCTGTCGTCCCTTTCTCCTCCTGCCCCCAATCCCTCCCAGCATCAGAGTCTTTTCCAGTGAGTTAACTCTTTGCATAAGGTGGCCAAAGTACTGGAGTTTCAGCTTTAGCATCATTCCTTCCAAAGAAATCCCAGGGCTGATCTCCTTCAGAATGGACTGGTTGGATCTCCTTGCAGTCCAAGGGACTCTCAAGAGTCTTCTCCAACACCACGGTTCATAAGCATCAATTCTTTGGTGCTCAGCCTTCTTCACAGTCCAACTCTCACATCCATACATGACCACAGGAAAAACCATAGCCTTGACTAGATGGACCTTTGTTGGCAAAGTAATGTCTTTGCTTTTGAATGTGCTATCTAGGTTGGTCATAACTTTCCTTCCAAGGAGTAAGCGTCTTTTAATTTCATGGCTGCAGTCACCATCTGCAGTGATTTTGGAGCCCCCAAAAATAAAGTCTGACACTGTTTCCACTGTTTCCCCATCTATTTCCTATGAAGTGGTGGGACCGGATGCCATGATCTTCATTTTCTGAATGTTGAGCTTTAAGCCCAACTTTTTCACTCTCCTCTTTCACTTTCATCAAGAGGCTTTTTAGTTCCTCTTCACTTTCTGCCATAAGGGTGGTGTCATCTGCATATCTGAGGTTACTGATATTTCTCCCAGCAATCTTGATTCCAGCTTGTTTTTCTTCCAGTCCAGCGTTTCTCATGATGTACTCTGCATAGAAGTTAAATAAGCAGGGTGACAATATACAGCCTTGACATATTCCTTTTCCTATTTGGAACCAGTCTGTTGTTCCGTGTCCAGTTCTAACTGTTGCTTCCTGACCTGCATATAGATTTCTCAAGAGGCAGGTCAGGTGGTCTGGTATTCCCATCTCTTTCAGAATTTTCCACAGTTCATTGTGATCCACACAGTCAAAGGCTTTGCCATAGTCAATAAAGCAGAAATAGATGTTTTTCTGGAACTCTCTTCCTTTTTCCATGATCCAGCAGATGTTGGCAATTTGATCTCTGGTTCCTCTGCCTTTTCTAAAACCAGCTTGAACATCAGGAAGTTCACAATTCACATACTGCTGAAGCCTGGCTTGGAGAATTTTGAGCATTACTTTACTAGCGTGTGAGATGAGTGCAATTGTGCAGTAGTTTGAGCATTCTTTGGCATTGCCTTTCTTTGGGATTGGAATGAAAACTGACCTTTTCCAGTCCTGTGGCCACTGCTGAGTTTTCCAAATTTGCTGGCATATTGAGTGCAACACTTTCACAGCATCATCTTTCAGGATTTGGAAGAGCTCAACTGGAATTCCATCACCTCCACTAGCTTTGTTCGTAGTGATGCTTTCAAAGGCCCACTTGACTTCACATTCCAGGATGTCTGGCTCTAGGTCAGTGATCACACCATTGTGATTATCTGGGTCATGAAGATCTTTTTTGCACAGTTCTTCTGTGTATTCTTGCCATCTCTTCTTAATATCTTCTGCTTCTGTTTGGTCCATACCATTTCTGTCCTTTATTGAGCTCATCTTTGCATGAAATGTTCCTTTATATGTTCCTATTGCCATTTTCTTAATTGTTCAGGGTTGATTTTATAGATCTCTTTTCTTCTCTTGTATTTCTTGACTATATAAGTCCCTTTAACATTTGTTGTAAAGCTGGTTTTGTGGTACTGAATTCTCTTAACTTTTGCTTGTCTGAAAAGATTTTATTTCTCCATCAATTTTGAATGAGATACTTGCCAGGCATAGTAATCTTGGTTGTAGATTTTTCCCTTTTAGTACTTTAAATATACCATGTAATCCTCTTCTGGCCTGGAGAGTTTCTGCTGAAAGATCTGCTGTTAAGCATGTGGGGTTTCCCTTTTGTTTTTTGCTGCTTTTCTCTTGCTGCTTTTAATATTCTTTTTTTGTGTGTTTGGTCTTTGTTAGGTTGATTAGTATACAACTTGGTGTGCTTCTCCTTGTGTTTACCCTGTATGGGACTCTTTGTGCCTCTTGGACTTGATTGGCCACTGTCTTTTCCATGTTGGGGAAATTTTCAACTATAATCTCTTCAAAATTTTTTCATAATCTTTCCTTTCCTCTTCTTCTGGGATCCCTATAATTTGAATATTGGTGCATTTGATATTGTCCCAGAGTTCTCTGAGACTATCCTCAGTTCTTTTCATTCTTTTTACTTTATTGAGAAGGCAATGGCAACCCACTCTAGTACTCTTGCCTGGAAAATCCCATGGGCGGAGGAGCCTGGTAGTCTGCAGTCCATGGAGTCGCTAAGAGTCAGACACGACTGAGCAACTTCACTTTCACTTTTCACTTTCATGCATTGGGGAAGGAAATGGCAACCCACTCCAGTGTTCTTGCCTGGAGAATCCCAGGGACGGGGGAGCCTGGTGGGCTGCCATCTATGGGGTTGCACAGAGTTGGACACGACTGAAGTGACTTAGCAGCAGCAGCAGCCCTTCAGAAGCTATTTCTTCCATTTTATCATCCAGCTCACTGATTTGTTCTTCTGCTTCAGATATTCTCCTATTGATTCCTTCTAGAGTATTTTTAATTTCAGTGACTGTGTTGTTTGTCTCTGTATGTTTATTCTTTAATTCTTCTAGGTTTTTGTTAATTGATTCTTGCATTTTCTCCATTTTGTTTTCAAGGTTTTTGGTCATCTTTACCATCATTATTCTGAATTATTCTTCAGGTAGTTTGCTTATTTCCTCTTCATTTATTTGGACTTCTGTGTTTCTCATTTGTTCCTTCATTTGTGTAGTATTTCTCTGCCATTTCATCATATTTTTAAAAACTTATTGTGTTTGATGTCTCCTTTCCCCAGGCTTCAAGGTTGAATTCTTTCTTCCTTTTGGTATTTGCCCTCCTAAGGTTGGTCTAGTGGTTTCTGTAAACTTCCTATAGGGTAGACTTGTGCTAAGTGTTTTTGTTTGTTTGTTTGTTTTTCCTCTGATGGGCAAGGTTAAGGGAGGAGGTATCTGTCTGCTGATGATTGGGTTTGTATTTTTGCTTTGTTGGTTGTTTAGATGAGGCGTCCTGCACATGGTGCTACTTGTGGTTGAGTGATGCTGGCTCTTAGATTCAAGTGGTTTCCATAGTGTGAGTTCTCATTATCTGATACTCCCTAAGGTTCAGTTCAGTTCAGTTCCTCAGTCATGTCTGACTTTTGGCAACCCCATGGACTACAGCATGCCAGGCCTCCCTCTGCATCACCAACTCCTGGAACCTACCCAAACTCAAGTCCATTGAGTCGGTGATGACATCCAACAATCTCATCCTCTGTTGTCCCCTTCTGCTGCTGCCTTCAATCTTTCCCAGCATCAGGGTCTTTACCAGTGAGTCAGTTCTTCGCATCAGGTGGCCAAAGTATTGGAGTTTCAGCTTCACCATCAGTCTTACCAATGAATACCCAGGACTTCTCTCCTTTAGGATGGACTGGTTGGATCTCCTCGCACTCCAAGGGACTCTCAAGAGTCTTCTCCAACACCATAGTTCAAAAGCTTCAATTCTTCGACACTCAGCTTCCTTTATAGTCCAACTCTCACATCCATACATGACTACTGGAAAAAACACAGCCTTGACTAGATGAATCTTCATTGGCAAAGTAATGTCTCTGCTTTTTAATATGCTGTCTAGGTCGCTCATAACTTTTCTTCCAAGGAGTAAGAGTCTTTTAATTTCATGATGGCAGTCACCATCTGCAGTGATTTTGAAGCCCAAAAAGTAAAGTCAGCCACTGTTTCCCCATCTATTTGCCATGAAGTGATGGGGCTGGATGCCATGATCTTAGCTTTCTAAATGTTGAGCTTTAAGTCAACTTTTGCACTCTCCTCTTTCACTTTCAAGAGGCTCTTTTGTTCTTCTTCACTTTCTGCCATAGTGTGGTGTCATCAGTATATCTGAGGTTATTGATATTTCTCCTGGAAATCTTGATTCCAGCTTGTGCTTCATCAGCCCAGTGTTTCTCATGATGTACTCTGCATATAAGTTAAATAAACAGGGTGACAATATACAGCCTTGACGTACTCCTTTTCCTATTTGGAACCAGTCTGTTGTTCCATGTCCAGTTCTAACTGTTGCTTCCTGACCTGCATACAGATTTCTCAGGAGGCAAGTCAGGTGGTCTGGTATTCCCCTATCTTTAAGAATTTTCCACAGTTTATTGTGATCCACACAGTCAAAGGTTTTGGCATATTCAATAAAGCAGACATAGATATTTTTCTGAAACTCTCTTGCGTTTTCAATGATCCAGTGGATGTTGGCAATTTGATCTCTGGTTCCTTTGCCTTTTCTAAAACCAGCTTGAACATCTGGAATTTCACAGTTCACATATTGCTGAAGCCTGGCTTGGAGAATTTTGAGCATTACTTTACTAGTGTGTGAGATGAGTGTAATTGTGTGGTAGTTTGAGCTTTGTTTGGCATTGCCTTTCTTTGGGATTGAATTGAAAACTGACCTTTTCTAGTCCTGTGGCCACTGCCAAATTTGCTGGCATATTGAGTGCAGCTCCTTCACAGCATCATCTTTTAGGATTTGAACTAGCTCAACTGGAATTCCATCACCTCCACTAGCTTTGTTCATAGTGATGCTTTCTAAGGCCCACTTGACTTCTCATTCCAGGATGTCTGGTTCTAGGTGAGTGATCACACCATTGTGATTATCCAGGTCAGGAAGATCTTTTTTGTACAGTTCTTCTGTGTAGTCTTGCCACCTTTTGCTAATATCTTCTGCTTCTGTTAGGTCCATACCATTTCTGTCCTTTATTGAGCCCATCTTTGCATGAAATGTTCCTATAGTATCTCTAATTTTCTTGAAGAGATCTCCAGTCTTTCCCATCTTACTGTTTTCTTCTACTCCCTAGAGTTAGTTCTCTGGTGGTCTAGAGTCTTGGGTTCAGTGCTCCCACTCCAAAGTCTCGGGGCTGGATCTCTGGTCAGGAACAAAGATTCCACAGTGGTTTGTTATGGCATAGGTGAGATTAAAACAAATGCCCCAAAATGAGAAACCAAAGATGAACCCCAGACAAATGGCTGTTACAAAATCAGGCAAATAATACTTAAAACAATGCAATATACACCCATGTGCAAAGGCAAAACAGTCCAAAAACAATAAAGTACAGTAAATTGACCTGGCAAACAAAGGAAATCATAACTTATATTTACTGCTGCTGCTACTGCTGCTAAGTTGCTTCAGTCATGTCTGACTCTGTGCGACCCTATAGACGGCAGCCCATCAGGCTCCTCCGTCCCTGGGATTCTCCAGGCAAGAACACTGGAGTGGGTTGCCATTTCCTTCTCCGATGCATGAGAGTGAAAAGTGAAAAGTGAAAGTGAAGTCGCTCAGTCATGTCCGACTCTTAGCGACCCCATGGACTGCAGCCTACCAGGCTCCTCCATCCATGGGATTTTCCAGGCAAGAGTACTGGAGTGGGGTGCCATCGCCTTCTCCGAACAAAACTAACTAAAGCACAAACTGGAAAAGAAAATTAAAGCAATGTGCCAAGTGGGGAATAAAGCAATGAAAACCAAAATAACAAATATGTTGAGAGGAAAGGAAAGAAAGAATAGATATGCAAAGTTAAATAGAGGTAAATAAAGAAGATTTATTTGCATTAAAGATTAACTGCAATGGGAAAAGAACAGCAGGAAAGGCAAACAAAGGAATAAATGTAGAAAAAATATAATAGGTTTAAAGAAATATAATTACAAAAAAGAGAAAAGAAGAAAGAAAAAGAAAAAAAAAAAGGCAAACTCCACAGAACTGCAAAGGCATAGCATAGAGGGAAAGGTTTATAACAACAATGAAAATGTGACTGAATATACACACATATATATATACCCACAAGCAAAATCAAAACAGTCCAACAAAAATAAAGTACAATAGATTGACCCGGCAAACAAAGGAAACCAAAAATTTTATCTACTAGAATAAAATTAACTAAAGCCCAAACTGGAAAACAAAGCAAAAGCAAGGTGTCAGTTGGGGAATAAAGCTGTGAAAAGAAAACTGACAAATGTGTTGAGAGGAAAGAAAAGAAAAGAATAGATATGCAAAGTTAAATAGAGGTAAATAAAGAAGATTTTATACATTAAAGATTAATTGCAAGGGGAAAAGAGCAGCAGGAAAGGCAAACAAAGGAATAAATGTAGAAACAACATAATAAGTTTAAAAAAATTAAAATTATAAGAATGAGAAAAGATAAAAGGAAGAAGAAAGAAAAAAAAAGTAAAACTCCACAGAAATGCAAAAGCCCAACGTAGAGGCAGAGGTTTACAACAACAACAAAGAGTGTGACTGAATATACACATATATATACACATCCATAAGCAAAATCAAAACATTTCAACAAAAATAAAGTACAACTGATTGACCTGGCAAACAAAGGAAACCAAAAATTATATCTACCAGAACAAAACTAACTAAAGCACAAACTGGAAAACAAAACTAAAGCAAGGTGCCAAGTGGTGAATAAAGTAATGAAAACAAAATTAACAAACTTGTTAAGGGGAAAAGAAAGAAAATAAAGAAAGAAAAAGTTGATATGCAAGGTTAAATAGAGACAGATAAAGAAGATTTATATACATTAAAGACTAACTGCAAGGGGAAAATAACAGTAGAAAAAGCAAACAAAGGAATAAATGTAGAAAAAATAATAATAGGTTTAAAAAAGTAAAATTAATAAAAAAGAAAATAAAATAAGGGAAAACTCCACAGAACTGCAAAAGCCCAACATAGAGAGAGAGAGGTTTATATCAACAATAAAAAATGTGACTGAGAAAAATATTTTAAAAGCTCAAAAGTTTAATTAGATTTCATAGTGCCAATAAAATCAACAACTACAATGGGTGGGGGAGGACAAAATAAGAAAAAAAATCAAAAAGATTCTACAGAACAAGTCAAAACATAAGAATAATAAATGTTTTTCTTGAGTCACTGTTGTCAGAGTCCTTTCCCTCGCTGGGAGTCACAGTCCCCATCACCTTCCTAGGATGCCCTCCAACACTGTGCTAATCTCCGGACCTACTGTGGGGGGAGCTGAGATTCTAATCTGGTCCTATTCCTGTGTGTTCTCGCCTCCAATGTCCACAGCTATCAGAACTAGTGTGTTTTCTTTTGTGAGAGCTCTCAATGGCCTTTTATATATTCCATAGACACAGAGTTTGCCTAGTTGATCATGTGGATTTAATCTGCAGCTTGTACAGCTGGTGGGAAGGTTTTGGGTCTTCTTCTTTAGCCACACTGCCCCTGAATTTCAACTGTGGCTTTATTTCCACCTCTGCATGTGGGTCACCCACTGGGACTTGCTCCTGAGTCTGCCCTGGAGCACATGTGTCAAGGTGGTGAAGCTGCTTGGGTTGCACGGGTTCTGGCAGCACCAGGTACTCAGGGGAGTTGGTGGCTAGGACAACAGGAAATATAGTGCTTTAAACAGGTATGGCAACTAGTATTGGCCAATACGCTCCAGTATTATTGCCTAGAGAATCTCCCTCCCTGACAGAGAAGCCTGGAAGTCAGTCTACAGGGTCGCAAAGAGTCGAACACTACTGAAGCGACCCTGCAAGCACAGATGCGAGACTATTTTTGTCTGTGGCAGCTCTGCCCCAGTGAGAATTGAGCATGAAGGTGGCACAGTTACTTGGCTTGCAGGGTCTCTGGTGATTCTGAGTGTGCAGGGACACAGCCTACCTCCTCTGCAGGAGTTATGGCCCTTTCAGAGTCTTTTTTTGAGCCTCTTGTAGCTGGCAATCAAAAGGCCTCTTCGGCCAGTCTTTCTCCATAGCTCTGCCCATTCAGGCACTTAGAGGGCTCCCTTGCCTGGGGTCCTTCTCTGTTGTTCAGTGCATCAAGCACATAGAGGACCCCTCTGGCTGGGGTCCTACTCTGTAGATCGGTGCACCGGGCACTTAAAGGGGCACCCTGGCTAGGGTTTTACTCTGTAGTTCAGTGCGTCAGCCATTTGATGGGCCAGCTTCTCTATTGTTCAGCTGCTGATGCTGGTGTGTGCGGACAGAGAGGCTACGGGGATGGCTCCACCCCCATATGCATGACTCAGCAGTATTGCCTTGCTTCCATAGCTGCCTGGCTTTTCTCCACAGGCATTTCCCACCATAGTCTCCTCCCTCACATCCCCTCAATCTGTCTCTCCCCAGTCAATAGCAGCCCTCGCTCTGGGATTGCTCCACAATCCCTAAACTCCAGCTCCCAGCTGCTGCACCTTCCAGGGGACCTGCATCCCTGTTTGGAGTATGTATGGCTGTGGCAAGGACTGTCTGATTCTCATTCTATTTAGGCTGCCACAGATCAGCTGTTTCACTCTCAGCCTTAAATGTTTCTTCTCTGAATCAGACAATTGCCCCAATGTGGGGTATCAGACCCCTGCTTCAGTTAACCCACCAGCCAAGGTCAGATCCAGGCCTACCAAAACTCCTATTTTCCCCCTAGTTCCTCATCCTAATGAGTTTTGCCTAGTTCTATATATATGAGCTATTTCAAATCCTGAAAGATGATGCTGTGAAAGTGCTGCACTCAATATGCCACCAAATTTGGAAAACTCAGCAGTGGCCACAGGACTGGAAAAGGTCAGTTTTCATTCCAATCCCAAAGAAAGGCAATGCCAAAGAATGCTCAAACTACCGCACAATTGCACTCGTCTCACACGCTAGTAAAGTAATGCTCAAAATTCTCCAAGCCAGGCTTTAGCAATATGTGAACCGTGAACTTTCTGATGTGCAAGCTGGTTTTAGAAAAGGCAGAGGAACCAGAGATCAAATTGCCAACATCTGCTGGATCATGGAAAAAGCAAGAGAGTTCCAGAAAAACATCTATTTCTGCTTTATTGACTATGCCAAAGCCTTTGACTGTGTGGATCAAATAAACTGGAAAATTCTGAAAGAGAATGGAATACCAGACCACCTGACCTGCCTCTTGAGAAACCTATATGCAGGTCAAGAAGCAACAAAGAGAACTGGACATGGAACAACAGACTGGTTCCAAATAGGAAAAGGAGTACGTCAAGGCTGTATATTGTCACCCTATTTATTTAACTTACATGCAGAGTACATCATGAGAAACGCTGGGCTAGAAGAAGCACAAGCTGGAATCAAGATTGCCAGGAGAAATATCAATAACCTCAGATATGCAGATCACCCTTATGGCAGAAAGTGAAGAGGAACTAAAAAGCCTTTTGATGAAAGTGAAAGTGGAGAGTGAAAAAGTTGGCTTAAAGCTCAACATTCAGAAAACTAAGATCAAGGCATCTGATCCCATCACTTTATGGCAAATAGATGGGGAAACAGTGTCAGACTTTTGCTCTTCCATTTGAAAAAGAAAAAGAAAAACTCTTCTGTCTTCTCATTTTAACTTTCTCTGTCTCTATGAAACTTGGTGAAATAGTTACCTATCCTGGTCTCAAAGATGTGCCCTTATGTGGGAGCATCCTGATGCAGACTGCATGTGCCCAGTAGCTTTCATGGGGGAGCT
The DNA here is from genome assembly GCF_002263795.3 of Bos taurus. Lineage (NCBI taxonomy): Eukaryota > Metazoa > Chordata > Mammalia > Artiodactyla > Bovidae > Bos > Bos taurus. Next base: position 1,142,819 of record NC_037349.1, on the reverse strand, counting down.
AGAGTGAGCACAGGCCACATTTCCCCCCAGAGTGTCACCGTGGTGGGAGGTGGGGCTTGAGAAGGAAGGACTGAGCCAGAACAGGGAGCTAGAGCTTCTCCTATGTTCAGTGGCTGTCACTACACTATCAGGGATGAGTTAAGTCCTGAGGTGCTGCAGCAGAAGCCCTGTGGCCACGTCCAAGCTGGTTCTGTTCCTTCTAAGTGTGTGCTCTCCCCCAACAACCTCATCTTCACCCCCCATCGAAAGCTGTGCTAAAACAAGTAGGGCTAAAGTGGGTGCCTAGTGCAGGTTGGGGTATGAACACTGGGACGGTCCCAGTATGCAAGTCAGAGCTCTAGCCGTTCCACATCCAATGCCTCCACCAACAAGGGCTGCACTTGCTCTGTCCAGATGCAGGCATGGGTACACACAGCTGGGCTCTCTCCAGGGCAACAGCAGCTTTGCCCTAGCAGGGAGCTGCACCAGAGCGGGAGGGCAGGGCAGGAGCCTGCACAGGCAGGTGGCACACATGGGTGGTCGTGGGAAACAGGCCAGAGCCCCAGGCAGTTTCAATCTGCTTCCTGCCCCCTTGTTTCAGGAGTGAGCAGGCGTGTGCACTCTTCACAAGCAGAGTTTTGGTTTCTTACAGCCCTCCTGTAAGCCCCACTGGATTTCAAACCAGCCAAGAGGGGTCACCTTCCTGGTGTTGGATGTCAGGGATGGAATCCTCAATATGTGTCTGGAACCCCTTGCTTCCCAAGGAGGATCCCTGACTCTGTATAACCCCTTCCTCTTCTGTGACCCCTCCTGTTGTGCAGGTTCCAACCCCATTGCTTCTCTTCCCTTCCTACCGAGTCCATGTGGATATTTCTTACAGCCTTGGTTGTAACAGAGCCTTCCTGCTGACTTCAGGTTGTTTCAGTGAGAACTGTTCCACATGCAGATGTATTTTTGATGTGTGCATGGGGAGAGGAAAGCTCAGCTCCCCCTACTCCACCATCTTGATCTCCTCCAACTTTTAAGTTTTTTAATGTGAGTAAGAGTAGAGTTTAAATGTCTGACAAATGTGTGCTATTTGTCTGACAAATAGGACTGGAAGCAGTTATGCATAGATCTAAGATGTATAACTTGATCAGCTCCGGACTGTCTTTCCTATTCTTATCTCTAACTTTCCCTTCTCCCATAAGAGAGATTTCTTCGAGACCTGACAACCACCTCCAGTAGATTTAGATAGCTTGGGTTGGTCCAGGATCCAACACTCTTCCTGATAATAGCACCTAAGTATGCTGAGAAGGAAATGGCAACCCACTCCAGTATTCTTGCCTGGAGAATTCCAGGGACGGCGGAGCCTGGTGGGCTGCTGTCTATGGGGTCGCACAGAGTCGGGCACGACTGATGCGACTTAGCAGCAGCAGCAGCATGCTGTCTTAGCATACCACCTCCACCTCATCTAGGTGCTCAGGGCAGAGCAGACCACCCCCTCCCCCAGCTCCCTGGGTGGGCAAGTGGTCCAAGTCTGGGCAGTCAGAGCTCATTCCCCTGGTGAAAGTGACTGGCACACAGATGGACACAGTCAGGTCAGTGGGACTCGGTCTGGTTCATTGGACTAGGTGAGAAGAAACTCTTTTTCCTTTTCTCTTGGCTGAGAGGATAGAAAGTAAGTGTGTGCTGTTTCTGCCCTGTTGCCCTCACAAGATGGAAATGAAGCCACATAAAGAAAATAAATAGTGGGAGAGAGTGAGATGATATCTGTGGAGTAATCTGAGTGCTGATGCCATCGTGCTTCCAGGGCAAGGCTGAAAACTTCTGGAAAAGGGCCGACTAACAAATAAGTTAGATTTTGTGGGCCTATGGACTCTATTGTGGCAAGTCAGCTGCTCTCACAGCAAAAAAGTAGCCACTGGTAATATGTAAACTATGAAGAACTATGCTCCAAGACAGTTTTATTTTTAGACACTGAAATGTGAATTTCATAAAATTCTTATTCTCTTTTGATTTTTTCCTGCAATCATTAGAAACTGTTCTTAGCTTGCTGGCTTTACAACAGGCCATAGGCCAGAGCTGGCCACAGGCTATACTTGCCAACACTCATTCAGCTTTTCAGTATCCCAGTCTGTAAATTCCTCTCCTGCCCACCCCCGCCTTTTTTTTGCCTTCAATAAGTCCATGTTTGAGGACTTTTTTTCCCCCTACCATTTGCAAGTGAAAAAGTCTCAAACTTCTTATCCCATGTTTAGTACCTGGGCTTTAGTTTCTCTCTTTGGAGCCCGAAAAACTAAGAGATCTGAAAGAGCTAATAGAAATGATGTTTGAGAAACACTGCACATTTGCTAAGGGAGAAAAAAAATGTTTGATAATATCTTAGCCATGGTAAATCTGGGGCTGAATGCATTGCTTCAACACCAATATAAAAAAAAAAGTCACTAATAAAAATAACCAAACAATTGTAAATTTACTAACTTCAAATAAAAACCAGTTTTCTTCATTAAGTCACTTGTAAAAGTTTCTGTGGAACTTGAGAATTGTTCAAGTTCCTTTAGCCTGTGAACAGTCAGAAAGGAGTTGTGAACAAGCTCTAAGCATCAGGGAAATAAGACTGAGGCTTCATCCCACACCAGGAAGGCCCAGAAGGACTATCAAGACCCTCTCCATATCACACAAGGGCCAACTTCCTAGGCAGCAGCCTGACCTCCTCCCTGAAAGGTCGAAAGACAGAAGCACCACATCAGGGTGTCTATTTGTCTCATTTGAAGGTGGCATTTGGACAAGTGCTACAGAATTAATTCCTTTAAGAGTAAACTTGGCAGCCCTACCAAAATACATCAGCTTTATGGTGGACATGGCACACAGAAGAGGAATATGGAGCAGCATAACAGGCATTTGCCCTTCAACTCAGTGTTCTCCTCCTGGGTATTTACCCAAGTGAGATAGAACCATATGTCCATCCAAAGATTTGTATATGAATATTCATAGCAGTTTTATTGATATTGATAATAGCCCTAAATTGGAAACAATTGGAGGTCCAACAGCTGATGAGTGAATAAACAAAACGTGGTTTGTCCAGGATGAGTAACTTTCAACTATGAACAGCTGACTGGTTCAGGATTGAGAAAGGAGTATGACAAGGCTGTTTATTGTCACCCTGTTTATTTAACTTATACGCAGTGCACATCATGAGAAGGATGATGAGTTACAAACTGGAATCAAGATTGGAGGGAGAAATATCAACAACCTCAGATATGCGGATGATACCACTCTATGGGCAGAGAGTGAACAGGAACTAGCCTCTTGATGAGGGTGAAGAAGGAGAGTGAAAAAGATAGCTTAAAAGCCAATATTAAAAAAAAAATTAAGATCGTGACATCACTTCATGGCAAACAGAAGGGGGAAAGGAAGAGCAGTGACGGATTTCCTTCTCCTGGGCTCCAAAATCACTGTAGATGGTGACTGCAGCCATGAAATCAGAAAATGATTGCTCCTTGGCAGGAAATCTACGACAAACCTAGACTGTGTGTTAATAAGCAAAGGCATCACTTTGCCTACAAAGGTCCATGTAGTCAAGACTATGGTCTTTCCAGTAGTCATGTACAGAGGTGAGAGCTCAACTGTAAAGACAGAGTTCCAAAGAATTGATGCCTTGCAATTGTAGTGTTGGAGAAAACTGTTGAGAGTCCCCTAAACTGCAAGGAGATCAAACCAGTCAATCTTAAAGGAAATCAACCCTGAATATTCTTTGGAAGGACTGATGCTGAAGCTGGAGCTCCAATACTTTGGCCACCTGATGCAAACACCCAACTCATTGGAAAGGACCCTGATTCTGGGAAAGACTGAAGGCAGAAGGAGAAGAGTGCAACAGATGATGAGATGCTTGGAAGGCATCACCAATTCAATGGACGTGAACTTGGGCAAATTCCAGGAGATGTTGAGGGGTGGGGAAACCTGGCATGCTGCAGTCCATGGTGTCAGGAAGAGTCAGACTTGGCAACTGAACAACAACTAGTAACTCAGCAGTAAAAGGAGCTACTGATAAAACCAACAGCATGGATGAATCTCAATAAGCCGAGTGAAAAAAGCCAGACCCAGAATGCAGTTGACCCTTGAACAACACAGGAGTTGAAAATTCACATGGAACTTTTAACTCTCCCAAAATGTAATGACTAATAACCTTCAGTTGACCAGAGGCCTTACTGATAACATAAACAGTTAGCTAACATGTATTATGCATGTTATATGTATTATATACTATAGCCTTAAAATAAATTAAGCTAAAGAAAATAAAATTTCATTAAGAGAACCATAAGGAAGAGAAAATACATTTACAGCAGTGCACTGCATTTATTGATACCATAAGTTTGCATTGCCTGTTTACAAGATGAATCATCTGTCAGCAACTACATCAATATTGTCTTATGTAACACAAAATATTGTAGATGTTTTATGTATCACTAACACTAGTGAAAAATATCACTATATCACTATATATATCACTATATCACTAACACACTAACACATCAAAAAATAATCTAAAAAATAAATTCATACTTATTTACAGATATAATTATTCATAATGAACAGCATCAATATGATTGCTTTATGGTTGCCTAGTGTAATCAATAGCAATTACTTTATGGTAGCCTAGTCTATATACTAATGAGTGAGTTGTTACAAAATGTTTATGGGATACAGTTTTATAGTCATATTCATAAATTTGATATTGGAATTGCAGATGCTTTTTTAAAAAAAAAATACCTTACTTGTTGGGGACTTCCCTGGTGGTTCAGTAACTAAGACTCCCATTTCCAATGCAGGGGGCCCAGGTTCAATCTCTGGTCAGGGAACTAGATCCCTCATGCTGCAACTAAGAGTTTGAATACTGCAATTAAAAATCCAGCATACTGCAATGAGGGTCGAAGATCCTGCACGTGGCAACTAAAACCCAACACAGCCAAATTAATTAAAAATTAACCAGGGGTGGAGGAGGTGGAAGGGGAGGAAGGAGAGGTAGGTGTAGCTTCATGGAAATAAGTTGTAATTTCTGTCTGACTTTTTTTGCTGTTTTTTTCTCTAAAAGTATCTCTATATTATATAGTACGAATCATTCTTTCACTGTTTGCTTTAGTTTCAGTGCCTATATCGTGGACAATCCAGGTCATAAAAGAAGTTGAAAGCAGTCCTGAGTAATCAAAGCCCTTCTGCCGGGTTGTCCAACATCAGCTTGTTGCCTGGTGCTGCTTCTTCCCTGTCTCCCTCATCGCCTGGCCCTGGCTGGGAAATGCTCTTCTCCATCAAGTCATTGTCTGTCAATTCCTCTCATGTACCATCTATTAGCTTTTGAATTTCTCTAGGATCCATAACTTGGAACCCTCCACCTCCGACCTTGGTTGCCATATCCACAATCTCTTTCATGATTTCCTAGATGGGCTCTGTTGTAAATCCTGTGAAGTCATGCACAACATCTGGACGCGGTTTTCTCCAGTAGGAATTTATTGTTTCAGGCTTGATGACTTTTTCTATAACAATGATGGGATCTTCAATGGTGTAATCCTTCCAAGTTCTCATGATGATGTTTTCTCTATTGGTGTTCTCTTCCATAGTTTGACAATACTTTGCATAGAGTACTGTGTATAATGAGGTCCTTATGACCTCCTGACCTAGAGGCTGAGTTACAGACGTTGTGTTTGGGGGCAAGTAGACGACTTTAAATTGGAGAAGGAAATGGCAACCCACTCCTGTGTTCTTGCCTGGAGAATCCCAGGGATGGGGGAGCCTGGTGGGCTGCCATCTATGGGGTTGCACAAAGTCGGACACGACTGAAGTGACTTAGCAGCAGCAGTAGCAGACCACTTTAATACCTTTGATGTTGAACTCACAGAGTTTGTGGCAGTCAGGGACATTCTCCAATATTAAAAGAACTTTTAAAAGCAATCCCTTACTGGCACAGTACTTGGTGACTGCAGGGTCAAAGCATTGATGGAACCAGCCCAGGAAAATCTCTCACTGTCCAGGCTATCTCATTGTACAACCAAAAGACTGGCAACTGGTGTTCACCTTTTCCTTTAAGGCTCAAGGTTAGCAGATTTATAGATAATGGCCAAACTGATCATAAACTCAACTACATTTGCACAGAAGAGTGGAGTTAGCCTGCCCCTTTCTGCCTTAAATTCTGGTGCTGGCTTCTCTTCCTTACCACTGAATGTCCTTTGTGTCATCTCCCCTGCCCATAATATGGCACTTTCATCTGCATTAAAAACCTGTTCAGGCAGATATCCTTCCTCCTCAGTGATTTCCTTAACAGCACTTGGGAATTCATCTGCTGCCTCTTGGTGTGGAAGCTGCTTCTCCCATTACTTTGACATTTTTAAAGCCAAACTTATTTCTAAAATTATCAAGCCATCCTTTGATGACATTAAATTCCCCAGCTTTAGACCCTTCAACCTCATTTTGTTTTAAGTCATATAATGACTTCACTTTTTCTGGAATCATATTAGAGTCTATATAGAATGCTTTTCTTATAGGTATTTCATACTCACAGAAAAGCTACCTTTTCAGTACAAGAGAAAATGGTCTTTCACAAAAAGTGCAACATTTTTGAGCCTGCTGCAGCAACTGCTTCACAAATTTCCTTCTTCTTCTCTTCTTTTTATTTATCTTTATTTCTACAATGACCCTTGCATTGGATTCATTTACCCTGAAATGTGGCAACTGCAGCTGCAGACATTAACCTACAGTACCTATCAAGCAACTCAACTCTTTCTTGTAATGTGGGAGCACTCTGGCATGGGTCTCACGGTGTTGTTTAAGGTTTACAGCACTGTACTAAACATGATGAAAAATACAGAAGAACCATGAGAAATCACTTTTTACTGAGATACCCAATTTACTGGAGAGGCAAACTGCTCATGTGGAGTTAATGGGAGTCACAGGGAGGTTTAAGCAGCAATCCCAACATTTGAGATCACATGATAGCAACAGGAGGTGCTCTGAAGTATTACAGTAGTACAGTATGTACTATAGTTCATTTTATGCAGTTTTGATTTCCTGCTGTATCTTTCTGTTGGTTTACATTTCTCTCAACTTTAAATGGTGCTTGGCTCCTCCATCCATGGGATTTTCCAGGCAAGAGTACTGGAGTGGGGTGCCATTGCCTTCTCCAAGTATATGTATACATTTTGCTAAATTTTAACAAAAAGATTTTTTTAGTTAAACTTCTGTTTATTTTAATGCATCTTAGCCCACATAGTTGGTATAAAATCAGAAAACACAAAGCAAAAAAGAGAGAAAAAACAAGATCTGGAGTCTTGGCATCAGAAGGGCCCCTCATAGACTTCTAGAGTTGGTGGCCGGTATGAGTCATTGCCAGACAGTTCTTGGAGGCAGAGGACATTCTAGACTCTGCTGCATCCAGGAAATCCAATGTCCCAGGGAGTCTCAAATTGGTCCTCATGCTCTGACCATAAGGAAAATGTGAAAGTGATAAACCCAGTGGTTTGTTATTTATAATAATAATAATAGCAGCCTGCTGCTGCTGCTAAGTCACGTCAGTCGTGTCCAACTCTGTGCGACCCCATAGATGGCAGCCCACTAGGCTCCCCCATCCCTGGGATTCTCCAGGCAAGAACACTGGAGTGGGTTGCCATTTCCTTCTCCAATGCCTAGTTGGGTATAAAAGCGGTTCAGTTCAGTTTAGTAGCTCAGTCATGTCTGACTCTTTGCGACCCCATGAATTGCAGCACGCCAGGCCTCCCTGTCCATCACCAACTCCCGGAGTTTACCCAAACTCATGTCCATCGAGTCGGTGATGCCATCCAGCCATCTCATCCTCTGTCGTCCCCTTCTAGTGGTTACAAACACAGAATTATTCAGATCTCTGTTCAAAGTTATGTTGTAAAATTGTTAAGTGAACTTCCAGTGAGGTGTTTAAAAGATTAGTGATCATCAGTTCAGTTCAGTCGCTCAGTCGTGTCCGAATCTTTGCAGCCCCATGGCCTGCAGCACACCAGGCTTCCCTGTCCATCACCACTTCCAGAGCTTGCTCAAACTCATATTCATCAAGTCGGTGATGCCATCCAACCATCTCATCCTCTGCCGTCCCCTTCTCCTCCTGCCTTCAATCTTTCCCAGCATCAGGGTCTTTTCCAATGAGTCAGCTCTTTGCATCAGGTGGCCAAATTATTGGAGCCTCAGCTTTAACATCAGTTCTTCCAATGAATATTCAGGACTGATTTCCTTAAGGATTGGCTGGTTTGATCTCCTTGCAGTCCAAGGGACTCTCAAGAGTCTTCTCCAACACCACAGTTCAAAAGCATCAGTTCTTCAGTGCTCAGCTTTCTTTATGGTCCCACTCTCACATCCATACATGACCACTTAGTGATCATAAGGAATGGTAAGTACACAGCACCACTTTGTAGGTTTTTGTCACAAATTTCTCACCTAGACATGTGACTGTGACACCCCACTAACCCAGCCACTCACCTACCCCTGTCAAGTGTAAGTATTCCAAAACCACAAGCCATGATTCTCCAAGGGCTCCAGTTTGGGGTTTTCATCCAAGTGCAGATAAGCCTGCACACAGAGGCGGCGACAGTGCATGTCTGTGTGTCACAGGCTGGGTCACCCACATAAAAGGGCTTTGGGCCATTCAGAGTTTCTACCACACTTTGGTTTTCTAAATGAGGTGAAGTGGAAGGGAGGTATCTTCAAGGGAGGGGTTGAGATGGACTTATTTTCTTTCTGGGCAAAACAAACAAAAGTGAAGAAACAAACGAAAAAAACTGAGCCTGATAATGTGGTTAGGATGTCCTTAGCTACTTTAAGGTTTAACCCAATCAGACCATTTAAGGCTATGGTCAACGTGTAAAGCAAATAATACTAAGTACATATATGTAAAAAGTGTTATGAATAGGTTTTATACACCATTAATATTGTATACATCTTCAGTCAACACTATCCACCTCCCCATACAACTTTCTGTTTGGTTTGGTTTGAGTTTGGGTTTTTTGGCTAGCTTTTTTTTCTGTTTGTTTTCCTGGCTTCTGATTTGCTTCCCTCATCCCCGCGTGTGCTGAGAGCCTTGGTTGTCCAGCCCTGGGGCCTCATTCACGCTTCCACAAGGTTATATAGATGACACAGCAGAGGAGGGTCAGGCAGAAGGCCCCCCAGGCCAGGGTGTAGGCAAAGCAGTAGGAGTTGTCTGAGTTGAGATTGCATTCCAGGTGCCTGACCCTGTAGACGGACGCTATGCACAGATCAGCGAGGATCCGGAAGCCCCGGTGATGTAGAACCACACCACCCCCTTGGTGAGAGTGAAGAGCTGGCGGAAGAACAGGAACAGAGAATGCTGAAGATGATGGACAAGATCATGGTGGTCTGGACAGACAGCAGCCATTCTCTAACAAAATTTTTTATAACAGATTTGCTTATATTTTGTGGTGAAAGTGTTAGTGAAAGTGTTAGTCACTCAGTCATGTCTGACTCTTTGCCACCCCATGGACTGTAGCCTGCCAGGCTCCTCTGTCCATGGAATTCTCGAGGCAGGAATACTGGAGTGGGTTGCCATGCCCTGCTCCAGGGGATCTTCCCAACCCAGGGATTGAACCCAGGTCTCCCAAATTACAGGCAGATTCTTTACTGTCTGAGCTACCAGGGAAGCCCATATATTTTGTGGTAGTAGATGATAAAACAGACCAGATCTACTTATATTTTATGTACTCGTCATGCCTTTAACTTAATTTCTATGATGTGTCTAGGCTACAGCTTGTAAGTTTTTAAAAATTATTGCAAATCTCAAAAATATTTCCAATATATGTATTTTAAAAAATTTGTATTGTGGACCCACAGATTTCAAACCAGTGTTGTTCACGGATCAAGTGTACTTTATACTGTTTAATTCCTTTTGAAATCTATATTCCTTTAGAAATTCTAGAAAATGCAAACTAGTCCATAGGGACATAGACTTTCCTGGTGGTTCAGCGGTAAAGAATCTGCCTGCAATGCAGGAGCTGCAGGAGACTCAGTTTCGGTCCCTGGATTGGGAAGATCCCCTGGAAAAGGAAATGGTAACCCACTCCAGTATTCTTGCCTGGAAAATCCCCTGGACAGAGGAGCCTGGTAGGCTACAGTCCATGGGGTTGCAGAGTTGCACACAACTTAGCATGCGTGCTATAGTGACATAAGTTACGTGGGGCAAGGCGCAGAGGGCTGGGGTTTGCCAAGAAACACGAGAGAGCCATCAAGGTGGTACATGTGTATTCTGACTATGCTGGTGATTCACAGGGCTTACATTGTACACTTTAGACAGATGTGTAAATAATACCTCATCAAGTTGATAATACTTCTTTCTTTTTTTAAATTTTATTGGCATATAGTTGATTTACACCATTGTATTAGATTCAGGTGTGCAGCAAAGTGAATTACTTATACATACAGATAATAAAGACTTAAGACAGCTCTCAAATGGCCAATAAATACATGAGCAAAAAGCTCAGTACTACTAGACAATAAGGAAATGCAAACTTAAACCATATAAAACCATAAAAACATGTATTTCATTTCATCTAAATTATACATTAATTTTTTAAACGCAGATCTTAAAAAAAAGAGAGTTTTATTTTTAAAACTGAAACAAAATACTCAGAAATTCCACTTGTTTACTCAAAGTTTAAATTAATTTCACTTAATAAAATAAGTGGACACAAACAACCCACCACATCTCTTCATGGCTAAATATCAAAAGCCAGGATCCTTGGAAATCTCACCTCCTTCCAAGTCAAGCCAATGAGCAGACTCCTCATCTACACCCCTCCTTTCTCCTTCCCCTCCTGGCTCATTCTAGTTCTGGCCTCTGACACTTGTTCTGTCTTAGACCTTCAGGAGTTCCATTCCCTCTTATAGTTGCCCTGAAGAAGCAACCAGACCCCTCCCTCTGCCATCTCTCCACAGATACCTTTCAGATCCCAGCACAGCAAAAGTGTCACTTGATGTCTGCCTATGTAATAAAGGAGTCGGGGGAGTAGGAAAACATTATTTTTCTGAATGTGAAGATTTAATATTATCAGGAGGTAGAGAAAATATTTTAAAGAGATCAATACTTCTTAAATATTCCTATAAAGTTAATGAAATTTCAACCAAACCTCCACTCCAACCAGACTCTCGCTCTACCACTCCAGTGAAACTTCTGGCCGAGGACACCACCGACATTCCAGTACCAGATTCCATGGGTGGATCTGCAACTTCTTAAGCCGCACTTGCCTCCAGCATAGATCAGTCCACTTCTTTTCAGTCTCCTTGGCTTCTTCCTCTTTATCTCCCAAGTCTCTTCATCAGAGGCCCCAGGGCTCAGGACTCTGATCACTTCTCCTCCTCTAATCCCTTTATGATTTTATGTAATCTCCAGCCTAAGTAGCATCTGTATATCGATGATTACAATTTTTATCTCTTGCCTGGACCTCTCTCCTGAAGCTCAAACTCATAAGGCCAACTTCTCCAGTACTCCACTCTAAAGTCTAAAAGTATCTCAAACATAGCAAGTCCCAAAATCAGACTCTCATTTTTCCTTCTCAAACTCTCCTCCCCGCTCCATTTCTTATCTCAGTAAAGACTACCATCACCCCCTTCCTAACCAAGACCTGGAGGTCATCCTTGGCTCTTGTCTTTCCCTCACACCTAGATTCCTCAGTAATTTCTGTCAACTCTTACTGCCTCTCCTTCTTGTACTCCACTGCTCCCTTCTGAGGGAGCACCCCTCCCCCCATCTCATTTCAAATTCATTGATCTTCCTGCTCCTCCCTTCCATCATTATTCTCGCACAGCACTTTCCCCATAATATCTCTTTATTGGCAGTCTTCCACCCACTAGAATACATGCTGAGCACTGCCCTTAACAATCAGGAGATTAAACAGTAGTACCCAGCACACAGCAATCACTCAGCAAACATATGCATGCAAGTATGGCAACTAAGGAGTTTACTACACAAACTAGACAACTTCAAGTTAACTTCGACTAGCTGAAGGCCATCTCCCGCCCACTTTCCTCCTCCTTAACCCCAAACAAGGTGTGGACGTGAGGGCAAAGATCAAATCTCCCTTGGTCCATGTCCCACAGCTGGTGTAAGAGGTGAAAAATCAATGGGTTGTCTTGGGAGATGACCAGAAGCACATTCTGCTTACTGCTGGAGAGAAAGGACTTAGCAATTCTGTGTATAAACTGCCTTGGAGAAGGTACAGCCTTCTGAAGCTGGTCCTAGGTTGACCCAACAGTGTTCAGAGCAGAGGACCTATATCCAGGAATGCCTACAGGGGCTACAGTCAGATGGAACTTGATATGAAGCACAGGTCTGCTTTTTTTCAGAGTGTTTTATTTTATATTTTATACCTCAGAGGCCCCCTTAGGTTTAGGGGAAAGTGTATCACCGACCAGATTGGTCCATGAAACCTGTTGCCACAGAATTTAGGGCTAGAATTACTCTTTATGTGGAACTTGCAGTCATCAGGTGTTCTAAGGCTAGATAAAGATGCCCCGTCCAGTAAAGCACTGTCAGCTGATCTGTAGGAGGACTTGCAGTGTTGAAATCCCTCTTATCAGATAACAAGTAGCAGGTGAGAGCTTCTCCCCTCACCAGGTTCAGCAGAGGGGTGTTTTCTTCAAAAGACATGGATCTCTTCAAAGTAGTTCTAGCCTTAGTCAGTTTAAAGTTGGTTTAGAGGGACTGTGAAAGGTGGTTACCTACTGAGACAGGAGGAAAGGGGGCAGGGTGCAACCTTTAGAAGCGTGGCATAGCCATTTAAGATACTGTATAAACTAGTAAGGATCAGCTAGGTCCAAGATTGAGGAAGCTTTGACTTTCGGTGGACCATGAGCTTCATTGCATGCTTGTTGTAACACATGAGTATCTAAATGACACATCCACAGGTGCCATGACAGTTTCAAGGATGGCATAAAAGGCCAAAGAGTGGGTGGTACCCCAATTTCTGGAAATCACCACCCCTTCTCCGAGAGAGTTGGAATAATCTTCCCTCTTGTTAGCCCATAAAATTACCCAGCCCATAAAAATTAACCACCCTCACACCTCTGGCCATTTGCCTTTTGAGATGGACAGTGTTCTGTCTGTAGAATGTGTATCCCCCGGGGTCACCTTTCGCCTTCTGAGAGGACCCACACTATGTCAATGGAGTGTGTACACATGTGTGCTATGTTTAGTCAGGTCCGACTCTGCAACCCCATGGACTGTAGCCCATCAGGCTCCTCTGCACATGGAATTTTCCCAGCAAGAATACTGGAGTGGGTTGTCATTTCCTACTCCAGGGGATCTCTCCTACCCAGGGATCAAACCTGCGTCTCTCACATCTCCTGTACTGACTTGCAGATTCTTTACCACCTGGGAAACCATGGAGTGTGTATAACTCTAAATAAATCTGTTTACACTTTTCTTTGTCTGGCTTTTGAGATCTTTCCTGTGCAAAGCCAAGGCCCCTCATTTGGTGCCCCTCCCGGGGACTCAATCAAGACCTGAAATGTGACTATTTCGCTTGAGCCCCGCTTTCCCTGCAACACAACCACGTGGCACTTCCCTTGATAGGACTATGTCCAAGGTTCCCACCACACTTCTAGGAGGATAAACTGGATTCCATCTCGCTGGCTCTGCTGTAGCTCAGCCCAGCTCCTTTCCTTCTGGCTGCCCTCAGAGGGGCTTTCTATAGACCTTAGGGACGCCCTTTCCAGTGACACCTGCTGAGCTCAAGACATTGCAGGAGATCTACATCGCTGTTTGAAAAACAAACGAGAAATATCCCCAAATCTCAGAAAAGAAGGTGTAAGGAAAGCAGTCAATATTCTCCTCTGTCCTCTTGAAATCACCAACCTCCCCCCCCTACCCTATTTCTCCTGCTAGTCCTGTTTCATTGCTCATTTAAAAGCTAAATATTTTTTTAAAGTACACAAAAGTTGAGGGAAGAGTGGGGGATGGGCAATATAGCCAAAACACCCAGTTACAAAGAGATCCTTATGAACAAAATCACAATAAAGGGTCACACCATCATCTCTGGCCACATCAGAGAAGAACCCCTCACACGCAGCACATCCGCAGGCGGCCCAGATGCACGCCCAGGAGAAGCTGGGAGTAACCATTAGGGTGGCCCACCCCGGACGCGCCCCCACCTCCACGCGTCCTCCCGGGCCATCCGGCCAGATGGCCAGGCCAGACTACAGCTCCGGCCTGAGGGTCCGCAGTCGGGCGCTCCTCCGCGCCTCTCTGCGAAGGGGGAAGGGAGCGCAGTGCACCCAGGGAAGGGAGGCAGGGGAGCCACTGTGTGGCGCGGGCGCTTGGTGAACCTGCAAACCAGGCTGAGCTCATGGTGGGCACAGACTTGGAGGGTATTTGCTCATTTCCCCACGCAGCTGTCGCAACAAATAACAGGTTTTTTTTTTTAAGGCAAGGAACAACACTGGCCCTCCAAGTTTCATCATTAGAAACCTCAGGGGAAAAAAATCATTGTTGTTAGCTTGTTCCATGGGGAGACTGAAAGGGTGTTTTGTTTTGTTTTGTTTTTTAAAAGACTAATTCTATGTCCAGATTGTTTATATGACCATGAAGATTAGCTGAAGGGTAAATCTAATGGGCTGCCACTCCATCTAAGGGTTCAGAGCTGAGCCAATGAACTGTGTTTGCTTATTGCTCTGTCTGCATATGAGGAAGGCTTAGAAAACCTCCAGGAAATGAAAGAATGTTACATATACAACCCACAGCTCTGAAAAACGTGTACAGTAGTTTTGTCAATTGCTATGTGGTAGGTGCTTTGCCTACATTATTTTGTCATAATAATTCTATAGTGGCAAAATAAATAAATAAATAAAAAGAATTAATGACAATTTATGGAGACAAAAACTAAGGCTTTTTGTTGGAAAGATTGAATAAATAAAACATGCTCAAACTCACAATGGCTCAGACAATAAACAATATGTCTGCAGTGCAGGAGAGCCAAGTTCCATCCCCAGAACTAAGCAACTTTCATACACACACATGCTCAAAGTCCATTTAGTTAACGGCAATTTCTAGATCTTATTCATTTGGTTACTTCACACATGCCCCCTGCCCCATATATGTGTGTGTGTGTACTTGTGTATAATATATATTACACATGCACAGATATATATGTGTGAATGTTTATGTATCAAACATAAAGTAAATAATGTAATACAAATTATTCATAAAATATCATTTAAATATTTAACTAGGTGTTGAAGACCTTCTTGTATAAACTAAGTAATGCTAGGGTATAATAGAGTGAGAAACAACCTGGACATCCAGGTAGCTGAGCAAAGCTGAGTTTCTCTCCTGCTCTTCCTGTCCATCATGTAGATGCGACAAGCTGAAGGCTCTGCTCCCTGCCGTCATCCTTATTCCAGGCCCAGGCTGAGAAGGAATCCACTCTCTGGACCATCACCAACTAAGGTAGAGGAAAGTGTCATGGGGAAGTGCACTCTGCTTCTGAAGAGTTTGCCCAGAAATGACATGAATCTCTCCAGTAACATGTTCCACAAGTCCAAGGCTGTAGGGGGAACAGAAGGTTCCATCCTCTATGGGGTGAGGGCAGCAAGACGCCATGGACACTCTGCTTTTCCTCATTGGGCTACAATTAATTGGTCTCAAGAGAGATTACTAAAGAGGAAAGGCAGTGGGAACTTGCCAAATGATCTTGCTGCTGCTGCTGCTGCTGCTAAGTCACTTCAGTCGTGTCCGACTCTGTGTGACCCCATAGATGGCCTCCTACCAGGCTCCCCCATCCCTGGGATTCTCCAGGCAAGAAAACTGGAGTGGGTTCCCATTTCCTTCTCCAATGCATGAAAGTGAAAAGTGAAAGTGAAGTTGCTCAGTCGTGTCCGACTCTTATGACCTCATGGACTGCAGCCTACCAGGCTCCTCCGTCCATGGGATCTTCCAGGCAAGAGTACTGGAGTGGGGTGCCATTGCCTTCTCTGGCCAAATGATCTTAGCATGTGACAAAACTAAGTGCCACCATTAGAACACCTCACTCATCTCCAGTGACAAAATAGCAATTCCCTTAAATGCAGGCATTGAGATTTCTAGTTACATTTGACATTATTTTTACAGTGGAATGGTAAAAAATCCTATTTTTTGATGGCATTGAGAAATCAGTGAAATTGGTAGCGGTGAGAGCAAACCCATAATGAGAACCACACCTAAAATGTGGCAGTAGCACTATTTAATCAGGAAGATTGAGGCTGCAAACACTAATGCCAGGAGTAGCCACACAGGCCCCATGACCTGTTGGATCAGGCTTGGTGGTGTTGGAGACCCAGTGTCCTTTCCGAAAACGACAGTTATCACCTTTCGAAATGCCAGCTTGCATGAAAGCCCACCCAGTTGGCCAGCACTTCGCATTTTTCAAAAGAAACATGAAATCCACATTTTGAATATGAAATCTCTTGATTTTTAAATGCTGCTATTAATAAACTACTTTAATTGGAAGAAATATTACATGGACCCCACAGAACTACATCTGCATCCTGAACTTGGTTTGCAGGCCACCAGTTGAAACCTCTAGGCTAGTGTTTCTAGCAAGACAAGTAGTGACACCTTGGATAAAATATTTAGTGTCAGTTTTAAACCCTTAACATGAGCAAGGCATTGTGTAGAGTCCAGAAACTTTCTACAAGATCCCTGTGCAAATTAATTAACAAAAATCTCAACAATGCTAGAATCTAGCATTCAAAACAAGCTCCTGCTTTTTGAGCATTATTGTTGTTGTTCAGTTGGTAAGTTGTGTCTGACTCTTTGTGACTGCATGGACAGGAGCATGCAAGGCTCCTCTCTCCTCCACTATCTCCCAGAGTTTGCTCAGATCCATTACCATTGAATTGGTGATGCTATCTAACCAGCTCATTCTCTGTCACCCCTCTCCTCCTGCCCTCAATCTTTTCCAGCAGCAGGGTCTTTTCCAATAAGTTGGCTCTTTGCATCAGGTGGCCAAAGTACTGGAGCTTCAGTAACAGTCTTTCTAATAAACATTCAAGGTTAATTTCCTTTAGAATTGATTGGTTTGACCTCCTTGCAGTCCAAGGGACTCTCGAGAGTCTTCTCCAGCACCACAATTTGAAAACACCAATTCTTCGGCACTCAGTCTTCTTTATGGTCCAACTCTCACATCTGTACATGACTACTGGAAAAGCTTTGACTATACAGATCTATGTTGGCAAAGTGATGTCTCTGCTTCTTAATACACTGAATAGGTTTGTCATAGCTTTCCTTCCAAGGAGCAAGCATCTTAATTTTATGGCTGCAGTCACCATGTGCAATGATTTTGGAGCCCAAGAAAATAAAATCTGTCACTGCTTCCAATTTTGTCCCTTCTATTCACTAGGAAGTGATGAGACTAGATGCCTTGATCTTAGTTTTTTTAATATTGGGTTTCAAGTGAGCATTTGTTTACTCTCCTCTTTCACACTCATCAAGAGGCTCTTAGAATGGTATCATCTGCATATCTGAGGTTGGTGGTATTTCTCCTGGCAATCTTGATTCCAGCTTGTGCTTCATCCAGCCCGCCATTTAGCATGATGTACTCTGTATATAAGTTAAATAAGCAGAGTGACAATATACAGCCTTATCATACTCCCTTCCCAATTTTGAACCAGTATGTTGTTCCATGTCCAGTTCTAACTGTTGCTTTTTGACCCAATCCAGGTTTCTCAGGAGACAGGCAAGGTGGTCTGGTATTCCCATCTTTTTAAAAAATTTCCACAGTTTGTTGTGATCCACACCATCAACCCTAGAGATAATGAAAAATACTAATGACACAAAATTTTTAGTAGTAAGAATACTAATGACAAATGAAGGCCTCAGCACTTCTGTGTCAGTATATTATCCCTGAAGAAGAAGCTGCATCTACTGTACCAGAGACAGCCCTCAACTCAGAGTCAGATGCATACAACTTGACTCAAAGGGAGAAGAAATCAGGAAAGCCTGCCACCAGCACCTCCCAGGAACCTCAGCAAGGGTTCTGGGGCCATAGACTCTTACCTTTCAGAAGCATGTGATCCCTGCTCACAGTGAATAATTGTAAGCGTGTAAAAGGACAGACATTTGAAAACATGTCTCCCTCCAACTCCTGACCCTCAACTACTTCCCAGCTGGGGAGATGTCCTCCCCAGTGGCAGTTCTTATATCTTCTCAAAATATATCTTTAAAAGAACTGTTGAGCATGTGTACATTGAAGTGGAAACCTGTTTTAGGAGCACATGTTCTTATAGAACTTTAGGATTGGAAGGCATCTAGTTCAGCTCTTAATTCACAGCTTCCCAGGTATTGCTTCTGCATCCAAATTTCTCTATCGATAGACAAACACACTTTCCACTTGGAGGCAACTCATCCCACTTCTAGAAAACTCCAGTAGTTTATAAAAGATAATTTTTAAAGTTCTGAACTCTGCCACTCTGGTGTTTTTCCTCTTCAGTTCTTGCTTTGACCTCAAAGGCCAGCGAAAACAGGTGGCCAAATGCCTTTTGCCTAAAATGGAACTTAAAATATTTGAAGCCTTCCCATCGTCACCCTGCCAAATAATCCTGGCTTCTCCTCCCCTTTCACAGGGTGTGTGGTTTCAGGGGATTCTCTGCCATGTGCCCTCTAGAAAGGACTGAACTCTTACTTAAAATACTCAGAAACCTCTTCAAAGAGGAGAACTGCTCATCAGAGGAGAAAAAGGGTTTCCGATTTGTAGCTGGCAAAGTAATGAACAAATCTATGTTATGAAAATGGATGGACAACAGGAGATTTAATGTGTAAATTCTTGGTGTGCAGGGAGGCTTTATCTAGGAATTTGGTGGCCAAGTAGAAACTTTGGTTGTACTGTCTCTAAAAAGTTTCCCAAATATTCTGAAATAGAATTTGGAGGCCTAAAGTCTCTATGTGTCTCAGGTTTGGAAAAGTGGCAGTATGACAGTGATGAAGGACATTGCCAGGGTTTGGGTTCGAGACTGGCCTCATGACTAGCAAGGATGCTTTGAGACTTTGGGCAAGTTATTTACTTAACATTTCCTAGCCACAGCATCATCTTGCCATAAAAGGCAGACAAGTAACCTTGCTCATGGGTGGTCAGATAAGTGAATTTCTGAACAGTACCTAGTACAGTGGAGTCAGGGCTGCTCCTGCTTTTCTTATGGTGGTGATGGTGGTGGCAGCTTTTGCTTGGGCTATGGCCCGGGATGTGACCTGGGGTCACTTTCTTCAGAGGCTGAGTACTCAAGCATCCTCTACAAGGGGTCCAGTCTGGGAAAAGCTCTGCTCTCTCAGGATATCATTTCTGCTAGCTCAGTCACACAGTTCTTTACTTAACAAGTAACACATTTATGAGTACATACCCCTCCGTGTACCTACCAAAGAGCATAAAATCATCCTGCATGTCACCCTTCACATCACAAGCTCAGGACATGTCACATACCTGTCCTAGGAGGATGGTGAACCACCCTTTTCTCCCCACTGGACCCACTCCATATTGACTTGTGTGCCACACTGTCTCTTCAGGTAATTGTTTCCACAAATCTCTCCTTCTTGAGATACCATCAGGTCATGTGGAAGGATGTACTGTGAAGGTTATTGCTGTTGACCTCTTTTGGGGACTCATGGGAGAATTCCTGTGCAGTCTTCCAAATTGGTGGTAGTTTTGTGTTTTAATGGACAATATGATCCATGCTACCGCATAAATGTTCCTCAACAAAGGCTTAGGGATCAGTCTGTGGCCCTTGTGGAGTACATGCCTGGAACTTCTGTGAGCAGGTCAGCTATGCAAAGTACCCCTGGCTGCACTCCATGCCCACTGCTACGTGCCCCTGTGCCCTTCTCTAGCAGACGGTGTTTTCCTGTGGTTGTTTTTCTATAAACCACTTTACGTCCTTGCTTGGAGTGTTTGGAGGGGACTGAAGCCATGGCCTGCAGAATCTACACAGCCTTCTTCATCCAGGGGCTGGATGAGTTCAACAGGCTCAATGGTCATCCTGATTCATTAAAATGAAGAAACAAACACAAATAACTCTAAATTTAAAGAAGCCCCACCCAGGTTCCATGGACTTGGTCCCTGGGAAGGAAAGATGCAAGTTCTGCTCCTCCCACCATAGGAAAGGTCCTGCTCTAACTCCAATTATTGTGAGTTTGCGATTCCAGCTTAAATATCAGGGAGACCAGAGGTAAACCACCTGAATGTCACAGTGGATCTTGTGAAGAGGAGTCTGACTGTAGATGGTGGAGGACGTCTGTTTTGGAGGAAGAGGAGCAGTAGGTTAGGGTGGGCTTTGCAGAAGGAATTTAGCTAAAAAGATCCTGCAGCCTGCTGCTGCTGCTGCTGCTGCTAAGTCACTTCAGTCGTGTCCGACTCTTTGCGACCCCAGAGATGGCAGCCCACCAGGCTCCCCGTCCTTGGGATTCTCCAGGCAAGAATACTGGAGTGGGGTGCCATTGCCTCCTCCCCTGCAGCCTGAGAAAGCCTAATTTCTTCCTGCCCAGTCCTTAGTGGGTTTCTCTGTCTTTCCCTTGCTTGAGTTACACCGTGGTTGTCTCTGGGCGGAGGGGCATCTAGCTAGTATTTATATTAAGCCTTTATTCTAAGCGCTTTGACTTTCTGAAGTGATTTACTTCATGTACCCCTGGCATACTCCTTCGGTGCCAAGCATTGATTCAACAAACATTTTTCCAAGGCTAGTCTCTGCCAGGAGTTTGGTGTCCTTGTTTCATTTGAATTCGAGGGTGCTTGACGCCACCTGAAGGACCCTCGGGCTTGAGAGAGCATCTCAGAGGCCAGACACCCACCCCAGCCACGTGGGCGCGGCTAACGAACGTCTTAGCTTCCAGGCCACTTCCGATCCCCACTGGGATCCCAGGGTGCTCAGAGGAGTTGGGTGCCAGAATAAAGCGGTGGTTTCCCCCAAGGCACCCTTATCTGGCCTTGGGCCTAGGGCTCAGCCAGTTTGCCTGGAGTTAGTACAAGTTTGCCCCGCAAATTGGAGGGAGAAAGAGGGGAAATGGTAACCCCGCACAAAAGTGGCTCGAAGAAGGCTGGATTAGGGAGACAGCAGGCGCGTCCGCGAGGGACGCCCGGCTCGGCTCCTCACGGCCCCTCCGTGGGCACCGGGCTCCTGGGGCAGCCGCTGTCCGCCGCCCCTAGTCCTGCCGGCCGGCGCTCCTCCGGCGGGTTCCTCCTCGGTCAGGCGCGCGGTCCGCCCCTCCTCCCGGTCCCTCCTCCTGCAGCCCGGCCTCCCCGCGCCCCCGCCCCCGCCTCCGCCCCAGCGAGCTAGAAGTCCCGGTGGCTGGCGCAGCGCGCAGCCTCCGCCCCGGCTCGGTGCGCACGCCCGCGGCCCCACGCGAGCCCTGTCCGTCCTGCGCCGCCGTGTCCCGCGCCGCCGAGACCAGCGCACGGCGGCCGCTGCGTCCCAACCGAGTGCGGAGCCCGGCGCGATGCGACTCTCCGGGGCGGGCCGCGCGGCGCTCCTGGTGCTGCTGGCAGCGCACTTCCAGACGAGTCTAGCGCTGGAGGAGAAGAAAGGTAAGGACGCCCGCGCCGCCGTCCTTCCCGTCCCGGGCGGCCGCGCTTTCCGCCGGGCTGCAGAGGAATGCGCGTCTCGGTTCCGGGCGGCGGGGCAACCTCGGGCGCGGGACGCGGGGCGCGGCGGGCCGAGGAGCCCGGAGCGCGGCTTTCCCCTCAGCTCTCCTGCCCTCCGCGGGCTGGACGCCCAGGCGAGCGCGTCCCAGCACGTGCGCCCACAATCTGCCCGGGCCGGGAGCTGAGACGGGACACTGTCCACCCCGCTCCCTCGGACCTCCAGGACCGGAGCGGCCCTCCGCGCCCGGCCCCGCACCCGCGCCCAGCCTCCGGTCAGGCTCCCGAACCTGGCAGCCATCCTCCCAGAGCAGCCTTGACCTGGAGGCCCGGAAGCTCGTTCCGGGCACCGGCCACCTGTGCTGCGAGTCAGGGAGGGCCGAGGTACCCGTTGGCACCAGGGGGCGGGTCTCACAGCGCCTCCCCACACCCGGGTGCGGCCCGAGCTGCCCCCGCCGTCCGCGCCCCTCAGGCGGTGGACTCTCCTGAGTGGTGGTTTCCCGGGACTCCCGAGACTCGCCCCCACCTGCAGCCCGTGGGCCGCGTGTCCCGGCTTCGAGGTGGATGGGACGGAGCGGTGGGACAGGCCGTGGCCAAACAGCCGGGGCTTGGTGCGAACGCCCCAGGGGCGGAACCCATCCTGGCTGGTTCCCCACGGTTTCAAAACAGGGCTCACAGCAAGCTTTCCTCCTCAAAATCCAGAAATTTTTGTGTTTGGGATGTGTTTTCTAGTTTTGAAGAATTTGACATTAAGCCAACCAAAATATTAAACTTAATTTAAATTAAAAAAAAATTGATGTCCGTGATTCACGTGTGCCAAATATCCAGACCGAACATGAGCGAGTCTGGCTTCGTGACTGCCGACCATAAACCCACTTGAAATGAGAAACATGCCTCAGAAGGTTTAATTGCACAATTTCAAGATCGAGCAGCTTGGGTTCCGAGAGTCAGGTCTGTACTTGCTGTTGAGGTCATTGGCACAGGGTATGGTGCTGAGCGAGTTTGATGCGGGAGCGCTAAGGCATAAAGCAGTGTTTCCCAAACTTTGTTTCAAATTAGAATCACTTGGGATTTGAAACAGAACAAACAAAAAACGATGTCTGGCTCCCACCCCCAGACTTTGTCATTTCACTGGTCTGGGGTGAGTCCTGGTTGTATGAATTTTTAAAAGCTCTTTAGGTGATTCTGTTGGGCAGCCAAGTTTGGAAATCACTGGCAATAGAGGTGAAATCTCTGGCAAGATTGCTGCCGATGTAAAAAGCTCTTTTGGAACATCTGGAGTTTTAACAATCTTGCAAAGGAAAGAGAATGATGATTTTAGTAAAAAAAAAAAAAAAAGGAAAGAAATTAGTTTTTTCAATGAAAGTCTCTCCTCCTCTGAGTCCCAGGCTGTGGTCCAGCTCCTGAATCAGTTGACAACAGGATTCCCGCCTGAAGGCAGGTGGCAAGGGGACCCCATCCTTATTTTAAACCCTTGGAGTGCCTCCAAAGCATCACTTTTCTCACTTCAGAAATGTTCCCAGCTCTTTGCTGTTACCCTTCTGAACACTACTATTAGTGCTTAAAGATTCTTTTCTAAGAAATATATAAATACCACTTAAATTGCCTGTTAGTCCCATGTTTGTTTAAAACAGAATGCTTCTGAATAGAGTAGTGAGAGTAGGTGAACAAATGTTAAAGTAAGAAGACCAAAATGTACAGGGCAAATTATTAACAGCAAGTGTTAAAGACCCGTGTTGATCAAATTGGTAAGTTTTATTCTAGAATATTTACTCATTTTAGAGAGGTTTGTCTTTGTTCTTGCTGCACTTGGTCCTGTTAGACACCATTTTAAGTGTCCTTTTAATCTTTACATCAACCATACAAGTTGGCTCTTGTCATTATATGTGGGGAAACCGAGGTATGGAAAAGTAAAGTGACTTTCCCGTAGCTTGCAAAAGGCAGATCTTATAGTCAAACTCTGGCCCCAGAGCCCTCCCCTAGGCGCTGTCTGTGTTGCTCTGTGCGAGTTCTGGCTTTTGAGGAGCCCTGTCGGTGTGTGTGATGTAGGATGCTGGCAGAGGGAGGAAGAAGACTGGGGATGAGGAAGCCACCTGCCTGTACTCCTGCTCCCAGTACTCAGGAGGCCCCTTTTGTGGAAGAACTCTGTCACAAAGTGAGCGATGAATGTGGAGATTGCTGGAGGAGTGTTGAGCAAGTTCCTTGCTTTTGAAAAACAGAAAGGTGAAGATGCTGCTCCAGAAGTGATCCTGGATGGTATTCTCAGCTAGGCCATCCTGCCTGGACCCTCCTCAGGTGATATCCTTGGCTCAGTAGATCTGGGCTGTATAAAAGAGAACAAATTTGGGGATTTTGAATCGTATCCAGGGTGAAGCCTCCCTTTCTTTAAGGAGACTAGAGGACGCCCACTCAGTACTGGCCTGGAGGCCAGGAGCCTGTGTTCTCATTCCCACGCTGTGTGAAGGTGAATGTGTCCCTTGCCAGCTCCAGGTTCTGAGACCTTGTTTCTCAATTCAATGAATGTTTATTGAGTGCATCGCATGTGCTAGACATGATGAGTTAAAAGGGGCCGTGGTTATCCTAATGGTTTGTATTGTTGTTTCCAGAGTGGTGCTTTAGGCCACTGATTAAGTAGTATCTTGCTTTTCTGATCTGGAAAGGAGACCAGCATCTGT
This sequence comes from Bos taurus, assembly GCF_002263795.3. NCBI lineage: Eukaryota > Metazoa > Chordata > Mammalia > Artiodactyla > Bovidae > Bos > Bos taurus. Next base: position 1,118,566 of record NC_037349.1, on the reverse strand, counting down.
GTGGCTGTCATCTGTCCACACTATGTAGCTCCATCTAGCAGTAAATGGCTGATAGCTCCCATCGGCTTTGGACTGCCATTTCATGCTTCATATATTTAGTTGCATAGTCCATAAGTTTTCAAGAACTTATTCTGAAATTTGAAGACACCAATTGCCAGAATTCATTGTGCTACATAATTAGACTCAGTCCATGTGATGGCACTAACATGTTGTAAAATGTTGTTAGAGGTGGTGTCAATAAAGAGAAGAATTCTGCCCTATTTAAAATAAAACATTCTTTGTTTTTCCTTTGGTCCAAGCTCCAGAACCAGCAGCTAGTGTCTGAAACTTTCTTCACGGGAGTGGCAAGCCAGCTCTAACATTAAACTGATGATCATGGTATTTAAGAGAAGATAGCCCATATTGGTACCCCAAGCCTCGATATGGGGGCAGGATCTGTGATGGGGATCCTCAACTTGTTAAAGGACATCTAGGAGCTCTCCTGGCCCCTGCCATGTGACTTGCTGTGAAAGTTGTGTTTGTGTGTGTGTGTGTGTGCGCTTTAATTTGGACTTAGTATAGTAGAAATGGGTTTTGGTTTTACTAATGGGGATATGTTTTCCAGAAAAGATCCAAGTTCTAGAACAAGTTCTAGGCATTGTTTCCTTGTAGACGTAATTCAAAAACTAGATTCTGCTTCTCAAACCCTGTTGTGTTTTCTTCTATTATTTGTGGACATTCAAGATTATAAGAACCATTTTTTATTTCGGTTAATAATTACTTGTTTATTTCTGAACCATCAACACATACGGAACAGAATTTACATCTTAGCTTGTTCTTATACGTCATTCCCATTTGCATCAGAGCTTCTGCTCGTACCTTTTTTTTCATCTTCCTTCTAAAAGGTTTTTTCCCGGAGAAAATTCCAACAGTTTTTTCTTTGCACAATGTCTAAGGATAGTCTGCCATGCAGCCCATGGGCGTCAGCAGGTGAGCTTGAATTGAGGCAAGGATCCAGGCTTTAGGACTTACGCCAAATAACCGGTTTGACTGAAATTTTCACCTTTTCAGAGTCATCAGGTCCGGCTTCCTTGCAACAGGTTTAGGTAGACACGATTCAGTTGTCTAGAAGGTTCCCTGAGCCAGGTGGGGCAGGAGGGGTGGCTGGGGCTGGTGACTGTGGTAGCTTGTTTACTTAGCCCCATTAGAAGCTAAGCGCTGAATTTGACATTTTAATCTCTGAAGACATTGAAGTATAATATCAAATGTCTGACCCTGTTGAACGAGCATCTGTGAGTTGTATATGCTTAAAATAAATTTTACTCCTACCAAATTTCAGCAGCTTGCTTAAGAAAGTCATTTGTGAAAGCTTGAGTGTGGAATAGAGTTTCCTTTTCTGTTCTGCATTATACCCCATTTTGGTGGGTTCTCATGGAAAAACCCAGGGTCCAAGTATCTTTTCTGACTGTATCTGGAATGTGCCTTTATCAAGAGCCTTGAATTGCAATTTAGTGAACTAATGATTGGATGAGAATGTCTCGAAAACAGGTTTTTTTTAAATTAATTTTTTTATTGAAGGACAATTGCTTTACAGAATTTTGTTTTCTGCTAAACCTCAACATGAATCAGCTATAGGCTGATATATACACACTTGCCCTCCCTTTTGTACTTCCCTCCCGTCTCTCTCCCCATCCCACCCCTCTAGGTTGATACAGAGCTCGTGTTTGAGTTTCCTGAGACATACAGCAAATTCCCGCCAGCTACCTCTTTTACATTTGGTAATGTAAGTTTCCATGTTACTCTTTCCGCACATCTCACCCTCTCCTCCCCTTTCCCCGAGTCCACAAGTCTATTCTCTATGTTTGTTTCTCCATTGCCACCCTGCAAATAAATTCCTCAGGACCATCTTTCTAGATTCCATATATATGTGTTAGAATACAATATTTATCTTTCTCTTTCTGACTAACTTCACTCTGTTCTAGGTTCATCCACCTCATTAGAACTCACATGTGTTCCTTTTTATGGCTGAGTAATATTCCATTGTGTATATGTACCACAACTTCTTTATCCATTCATCTATCGATGGACATCTAGGTTGCTTTCATGTTCTAGCTATTGTAAATAGTGCTGCAGTGAAAAATAGGATACATGTGTCTTTTTCAATTTTGGTTTCCTCAGGGCATATGCCTAGGAGTGGAATTGCTGAGTCATATGGCAGTTTTATTCCTATTTTTTTTAAGGAATCTCCATACCATCTTCCATAGTGGCTGTATCAATTTACATTCCCACCAACAGTGCAAGAGTGTCCAAAACAGTTCTTGATACAGCCACAATTGCACCTGTTACTAGGTGGCCAGTAAACATGGCTTTGACTTAGTTTATTATATTTAATTATTATTATATGAATTAACCACTGTTGTTCTTCCTTTGAGTAAAAAGACAGGTATTATTACGTATGACAACTTTGGCTTTTATTTGCATTTTTTTTCTTTATGTTCGAGCCATGGTGACTATTTGTGCTGTTCCATCCACAGTTTGAGCTCTGGGAATGAATCTGACTTGATACTTGCCCATAAGTGTCTAGAAGTCAAAAGAAGAAGAGATCTATAGATAACAAGTGTGAAAATGTCACAGAAGCAGTGATAGAATTCAATGCAAGATAAAGAAGTCTTCTGGTATTTAGTCCTTGCTTTAAATTCTGCCTGCAGAGGGGGCTAGGTGTAGCACCAAATGGAAGGATTACTCATTTGAGCCTGAAAAGAACTATGTGTATTTCCCCAGATAATATGATGTGAAGGACATTCCAAGAAATGTGTCAAGAGTAGCAAAGTCCTGAAGAGCACTGGTTATCCATTGTGGTGGGAGGTGAAGGGAGAGCTGACAAGGCTGCAGTTGTTTGAGAGCTATGTGTGAAGGGAGGGGCGCCATGCAGCTAGGAACTGGTGTAATGTATTTGGTGGAAAGAAGACTCTAGCAGGCTTGTGGGGAATGGGTTACATGGGCAATGGTAGAAATAGGGAGATGGGTGAGTCATGCAGATGAAATGCTATAGCAGAACATGAGATGAAATGTGCAGAACAAGAGACTCAGGAAGATCGGAGGTGGAATTGATTGATTATCATATGTCACGAGTACAAGAAAGAGAGAGTTCCAGGATGACACACAGGCTTCTGACTTGAAAACCTGGACAAACATAAATGCATTCACAGAGGCTGCAAGTGCTCCAGGAAGAGTAGAGTCAGTTGGTGGAATTTGCGGTACTCTGATAGAAAAGTCCAGGAGGCAGTTGCAGTATACAGGTCTGGAGCCCAGGAGAGTGGTGGCCTTGAATTGTTGTTTTATTAGCATTTCAATGTCTTTGGTATTGTGTTTGTCTTCAATGTTTTTGGCAGTGGAACAACTCACCCCAACCTCTTCCATGCTCTTTGTCACCATCCATACTGAGCCTGGCCAGGTTCTAGATTACCTGCTGCTTTTTGGACTAGGCCACTGTGATTAGCAAGCCAGATTAGGTGCAGTTATCAACAACCGTACATATTGTGCATGTAAGTACGTTAAGAATCATGTACTTGTAATCATGTTATCGTGGAATGATCTCATGTATGTTGAGAATCATGTTAGTATACTGCTGCAAATCATCAGATGAGAATTCACCATTTCTTATGTAGGAAAGCATCAGATTGCTTTTTTTATATGTTAATGACCGATCCAAAAAGACTAGGAGGTGACTCTTTTTTAAAAAACAAAACAGAACAGTAGCCTTTGAACTTTGAACATTCCTCACCAAGAAACTTCTGGAAAAAAAGGATGCCCTAGGTCAGTCCAGTCAAAATTTCTGGAGGATGGAGCACTGAATATACCTTTAAAAACTCCCTGGGGGGTTGTGAAGAGTACATTAAGTGGTGTGTGCAGCTTGTGCAGACAAGTTTTGTCTCTGTTTCCTGACTTCCACTTTTCACACATTACACATGGGTTTCCTCAAGATCAAGGAACTGGTTTATATTTCATTAGTAAAAGAGACTCAAAGTTACTTTTTTTTTTTCATGAACTGATACATGAGAAGTCTAGTCCACTGGCTTCTAAGTATGTCCCAAGACAGCAGTAAGAGCATCTTGATAGGAATGTCCATTCCTGAATCCCCACCCAGACCTCTGGATAATTGCTGGGGGTCAGGCCCACGATGAGATGCACACCAGGGTGGAAGAGCTGCTGACGTGCTGCCTACAGACCTCAGGCTGGGTTCTGAGTTCACTGGAGGAGCACGGTAACTGCGTCTGGCCTTCCTGGATGCATAGTTTGCAGAGCTGAGTTGGGACAGGGACACGTGTAGTACAGCGTCTCATGACAGACATGACAGGGGTTTGATGGGAGCCCAAAAAAGGAGCTGCCTCTGTCTCTGTGACAGTGGCAGTGTCCCCAGAAGAGGACGTATAGTTGAACCTCAAAGGATGAAGTTTTTGCCTGGTCTCTGTGCGAAGGGAAAAGAGAGGCAATATTGTGGCTGATGTTCCTGCAGTGGGCCCACCATGACTGGTCATGTCATACACGCAGGGGCGAAGGCGTTTAGCATTTCCTGCTTCATTTTCTTAATAATCATAAGGAAACTCACAATATCAAAAGTAAAGCGCGTTTAAAAAATACAATGGCCATTTGGTTGTTTTTTAAAAAAGTAACCAGATATGAAGGATTGAACTAGAATCTGGACAATAGTTGATAGTTTTAACATTCTCCCCAGTAGCATGATTTGGCCCTAAAACTTATTGTGAATAAGAAAAATGACCTTGTCCGATCCTTTATGTAACTCCTACTACAGAAAGCAAAGAGAGAATGAAAACAGAAGACTGCCTAGTTCTGGACACAATAAATACTTGTTAAATCACACTGAACTCAGAAAATCTCTCGCATTAATCGAGCCTTGCTCACTTGTAAATTATAAGACATCTGTTTCCTGATTCACTGTTGAAAACTGGTTTACCTGTTTATTTGCAGAGGTTGTTTGGAAACAAGCAGGCAGACTTGTAACGGGGTTAATGGCTGTTGATGCACCCCTGTGTACTCATTCCTGCCTTTATGTGGAAAGAAATATGGAGGTGGTTCTAGACCACTGTTTACTTAGAGCATTTGTGAAGGACTTTATTTTAAATGCAGCAACATGATACCTGATGGTTTCCTACTACAGACGCCCAGGCCTGCTCATAGCGGGTGATGTCATGCCTTAGCAGCTGTAGTCCCTTACTCATGAGGTTATCATGGCCACTGGCTAAAGTTCCTTTCTTTTACTCTAGGTAAAAGCTTCTTATTTTTCTTGGAGAAAACTGACTCACTGCTTATAGTCTCTCCAGGATGACAAGCTGAATATGTGTGAATGTATGTGAAAAACTGTGCCTGTTTTACTTTCTTTGCCCTCACTCATAAAATTCATCTCTAGTGTCTGGAATAGAGACAAATCATTTATTGATCCTGTGGAAGTCCTTCAGGACAGGCAAGTGTTCCCGGAAATCTCTTGTGATTGTAAATGGGATTTCAGAAAGTTTTTCAAAACTTTTTTTACCTGTTTTACTTACTTACCAGCAAATGCTGAATACCTGAAAATTGTCAGGAGATTTCATTGCCATTCCTTTTCTGCATTTACACAATATCTCTTAGTTCATTCGTATGTGTCATAAGCCAGAGTAGATGGCTAAATTGTGCCAAACAATATAAATTAAACTATTTTAAGTTGCAAGAGCCTTTTTTTTTTTTAACTAAGGTATATTTTAACGTAATACTAGAAAGTTTAAAAATTACCATCTCTTTCACAAGGGGAAAAAAGCCCAGAACTTTCGGTTTCATCTACTTTTGATTAAGTCCAGATGAATGACAAAAAAGCAAAAGGTGGTAGTTGAAGCATTATTGTATCACCTATTGGTGTTTAAGGTACTGATTTTAATTAAGAGGCGTTTCAAGACTTGTTCTTGGTTTTGATTTGCTACAGCGTTAATAAAGAATCAGAAACCTTTCCTTATAGTTACTTCCTGATTGCTTTATCTCTTACCGTTTCCTAGTACTTATGCCTGGAACGCATTTACAAGTAAGAAGAATGTATTACCTTAATCTGTCCTCCCTTCCTCCTTCCTTTCTCCCTTTCTTTTGTTTTTGGAAGCTGCTATGAGTAAGCCTTTGCAGAGAAAGAAAACTTTGACAAAAGATCACAATAAAAAACTTTGATAAGGGACTGTAAAAATATAGAATATAATTGTTTAAGTTAGAAAGTATCAAAGACATTCATGCTTATGATTATTTTTAGTACAAATAAGCATATTCACGTATCACTCCTTGAAAAGTGGCATTGCTCAAGGATTTTGTCTCAGTATGCAGCTTCGTGTATTTTTTCCCAGTAATATGTTGTTAGTTACAAGGGGGAAGAGAAAACAGGCTGGAATCTACCTTCCCAGTTTCAACTTCCATAAAATAACTAAAGCACATGGTTATGAGACTCCTGCCAACTGGAAGTACCTATGAAATTAAAAGCAAATCTAAATGCATGCAAGATATGTATTTAAACACATTGATAATAAATGTATTGTGCCTATAATTTAGATGCTAAAACATTGATGTCATAATAATAATAACAGCTTGCGTTTGTACAGCACTTCACAGTTTACACAATGCCTTAATATCCATCTTTCCAAGCCTCCTAACAACCCCACAGGACGGAGATAATTATTCACATTTGAAGGTGCAGGACTCAGGCTCACAGGCATTCTGCACTTTGCTTGTGGTCGCCGGACTAGTCGACACTTTGGTGCTGAGAGCTTTTCCTGCTTCACAACAGACACTGTTTTCGAACTGCTGTGTCAAATGTGCCCCCAAACTCTCCTTACTCCTCCTTTGAGACGGGTTTTTAGCTGTTGATACCGCCTATCATTTTTAGTCCAATTTGTGAATCAAAAAACTAACAGTATTCTTCAACATTTCTGTTATATTTCTCTTACTTCTATTTAATGCCTCTCAGAAGTTCTGTTTTGTTTTTGTCCCTTTCCTATTTTTCCTCATGTTTTGAAGTATTTTTTTAGTTTTCTTATATATGTGTTAGAGTAGCCTATTTCATAAGATATAGGCAGTGAATTTATGAGCCTTGAAAACATTTACTCTAGAAATTAAACGTATAACTTTATTGTAAAGAGTCATAAACCGTCAAGGAGATGTGGGTTCGATCCCTGGGTCTGGAAGATCCCCTGGAGGAGGAAATGATAACCCACTCCAGTATGCTTGCCTGGACAATTCCATGGACAGAGGAGCCTGGTGGGCTGCAGTCCATAGAGTTGCAAAATTGAACAGGACTGAGCGACTGAACACATACAACACAAACTTATTTAAATTTGCAAGACCTGTAAATACTTGAAGAAAAATGAAGGGAGAAAGCAACTTGATAGAGCAGTTGGATCAGTTAGCAATGCCTGTGGCAAAATGTGCTCATTTACGTACACAGTTCTGTGAAGAGTCGTATCTGTGATTTAAATGGAGCACATAGTTCAGTTCATTAGGGTGTGTAAACAGCTATTATGAAAAGATACACACTCAGTAAACAATGTGCACTCCAGGATGGCTCACACCCTTTACACGAACCCATTCTGGATGGTATCATCCTTGGAAGCATGGACTTTAAGGAGAAATTATTACAAAAATAAAATTGTTCCACTTTGAGGAGCTTTGTTAGTTAAATTGATGGAACAAGGACTTCATTTATGCAGAGACACCTTTTCTCAAAGAAATACCAGACACGGTGTTCGTTCTCCCCCGTTATGAAGGAAAGGACATTTGTTTGTCATTGTTTATTCCTAGCATAGTGGAAACTTTTCAGTACTCCAGCAGAAATTCCCGCAAAGCATGTTTATATTTCATAATTATCAAGTGAAATAGGAAAAAGTTTGTAAGTAAGCAGCATAATTGGTCTGCAGTTGCTGCCTGTGTATTACAGGTGTAGGTCTGTCACTGAGAGAACACATGATCTTTGCAGCCTGAGATGGCACAAACCCTCGCAGAGAACAGGCAGCTAGTGTATTGATTTCAGGGCCACTTTAGTAACTGAGCCTCTAAGTCTTGCGAAAGTTACTTGGGCAAAAGCTATGCCATTTCACCTTCAGTCAGCAAAGTCTGCCCAGCCAAGGCAGAACAGAAAGTTAAGCAATTTGGTGAAACAGAACAACGTAAGGAGTCAATCAGATGAATTGCCCAGTTTTTCGCTTCACTTTCAGCCTCTAGATACTCTTTTTTGTTTAAATGCACATTTAACCTTGTGCCTGGTTTGGGGGAGGCACTAAGTGCAAAAGTCCCAGGTAGATGGAGGATTTGGGCAGGTATCTCAAGTCCATGTTCCCTCGTGACGTAGTGATTGTTCTTAAAGTCTCGAATAGAAAAGCTAGGTTTTTAGATTGTTGCAGTGGCTACTAACTATGCATAATGTTGCCCAGTTGCAAAAACAAAACATTCAAACTGTAGCCAGGGAAATAAGTAGTCAAAAGTTCCAGGTCTGAAGCATCCTAGGAACCAATGAGAATGGGGTCTTTGATGCCTTGATGGGGACAGTTGTCAGGAGTGCCTGCTTCTGTTGCATTTTTCTTTCCTCCTTGGACTCATTTTGGGGAGAGTTTGGACTTTATCCGCCTTCTAAGCTTGTATCGTCTCACCTAGGTGACAAGGGAGAGGTGGACCGAGGTGACAGTCACAGTGAAATGGAACAGGGGTGAACACAGGGCTGCCGAGTGCAGTTTATAGAAGTTTTACAGGCGGGGTGACTTCTGGACACTATGTACAAGGCTGATTTTTAATTAAGACAGAACCACTAGGTATCATGTAACGTAATAACAATATGCAGTCCTGATCTCGTGACTGTCACATGTCCTGTTCACAAGCTGCTCTGTCCAGCCAGAAGGGGCTCAGGCTGAGTTTAAGAGGCACTTTAAAAGTAACAAATGATAATTAATACCCAGTGGTTTTGAAATGAGCCATCAAGCATGCCGACTCAGTGGCGTCTCTCGGTGACGGGGAGAGGGTAGGATCATGAAGCCTGTGTCTGTCTGGGGAAGCGGCTCTGGCCAGAGAGGTGGAAGCTGAGTGTGCCTCACAGGGAGGAGCGTGTCTGTGGGAGGGGTTTCCTTAGAGTTTGATCGGTGACATTTCATAGAGCTTCACACACATGCACACACCTCTGCCTCCTGGTGTGGCCTGGCTGGCCCTGACAGGTGGGAACCGTGTGCATCCTGACACACGTGGCTGGGACATGTTTGTAGGTCTGCACGTGTGTGCCGCCTCCAGAGGTGTGCAACCACTGCCCTCTGACCATCCTGACTGTCTCTGTTGTTGGTGTCTTTTTGCCACAGTCACTTATCAATGATCTCTGCCCACTAGTTGATACAAACTTGATTCTCCTGAAGAATCTGTATCTGTTTGTATTTTGGGGACTGTAGAGTGGAATATGTGTGTTACTTATTAAAATGTTATTATTAAATGGGGGAAATGTCCCTGGGCTTCTTGACTCAAACAGGGAAAGAAGACACTTCTTCAGCCAAGAAGTGACTACATTTGTGGGGTGAAGAGGACCTCCCAAACTGGAGGCCAACAAAGTCACACGTGCCAACTGTTCAGGGCTCTTGAAGTAACTACTCTCAAAACCAAAGCTTCCATTAGGTGGGTGTTTGTGAACCTCACTGGTTCTGTGTCCAGAATTATCATGTTTATGATTAATTTTTCCAGTCTACATATTATTATGCTAAAGGATGCATTAGACCAGTGATTCTAGGACCAATCATCATCAACATTCGACAGATGACTTTTTTTTTTCATTCTAGGAAAGGCAATAATAACCTTCTGTATCTCTAACATCTACTTGGGGTTAAATGTTTTATAAACAGGACAAACAAATGTGCACATGGGACTAAAATATAAATATACAAAATGATTATGTCAGAGAACGTCTAGATCTGCTATGTGGTGCCTTTTTGGATAAAAGTTACTGAGGCCCCCCTGCCCCCTGAACACACACAGGGTGGTGTGGGGTCTGGATTGGGCTTCACCTCTTGGTTGCTGGCTCAGCCCAGCAGCCCTGTGAGTCCTGGTTTCCTCATCTTTAGAATGGAGACACAGTCGTAGTGCTTATCTCCTGGTGCTGCCAAGAGGATGAAAGGAGATGATTATCCATTCCACAGGAGCTCACTGTATGACTGTGTAAGTGCTGTGCCTTGCACTCTAACCTCTAACCCTTACCTCAACCTTCACGATTCCTGTCCCTTCACCTACCTGACTGCATGTGCCCAGGAAGGGTCACTCTGGAGCCCGCCTGGGACCCGTGTCCTCAGCAGATGCTTGCCTCTGCCCCAGACACCCACCAGCTCTGGGTCCTGGGAAGGCTGTGGGGTCCCAGCAGCAAAGGCTCCCCAGACCCACTCTTTCCCTCCGCAGTGGGCCTCACTTTCCCTCAAAAGAGCGCTGTTGTTGTTTTGTTCCTGTAGATCCCTGAGCCGGTTTTTAAAATGCTCCTGGTTTCATTGTACAACTTGATGACTTATTCCTGTGCTATTTGCACGTTGGCGCTTCATTGTGGCCATGGTGAAAGGCCGTTTCTCCTCTGCTTTCCTTGCTCACTTTCTCCTTTCGTCACCACAGCACACACAGCAGAGATGGCCACACACATTTCCCAGCCTCTAAGACTTCAGGGTTCCCTCGCAGACGCCCTGTCGGAAGCCCATGCCCCTCTCAGTGACAGTTATGTTTCTAAAGAAAGAAAAAAGTGGAAGTGTTATTTGCTCTGAAACTAATTCAACTGTTTCAGGTAGTGCTTCGTGCACTTGTGATGGGTTTTAAGCCCCTACACGTCCCACCCAGCGGCCGCTGCCTTCATCCGGGCGCCAGCCTCATAACTTCCTTTGCTTTCCTGTTCTTCACTGAGTTTGTACTAAGATTTTCAGGTGCTCTTGTGGAGCCATGAAAATGCACCAGTTACCCATCATTCTTCCTGTCTATCTGTCTATTATTTCTATCATTGTTTTTGAATTTGCAAGATAACAGATGGTCATGAATTAATACACTAGAGACTTGCTATTTCCTAGCAGCAGCATATAAAAGTTATTTTTAAAGTTGTTTTAAATCTGTGAGTAAAAATAAATTGCTGCAAGAAACACCAAAAATGGAAAAGCTAACAGTACAAAGTTGATCATTTATCTCATAGGCATTGCTAGCAGCATAGCTGCTTTATAAACAGTGAGAGGATTTATGAGACACTTAATTTACAGCTGGGATGAAGGGCATTCTAACCTTCGCTCCGGGTCTTGCCACCCTTGAGCTTTTTGGAGTCACATGGTACGGGGTGGGGATACAGCCTGCCTGGGAGCGGGCTGTTTGAAAATACGCAGGACACAGAGGGAAGCAGTCAGCACTCAAGCAAACGTTTATTTTCTTAGAATATTAATTTTATGGTTAGCGTTTCTTTTTTTAATTTTAAGAATGGGAGAAAAGAAAATGTGTGGTTAGGAAGGTGAGGATTAAGGAAGTTAACCACTGTACATCCCCTAGATAATGTTAGTGACAGTAAGTTCTTCACTTTTAAACCCTGTTTTAAAGTGGGTATTTGTCTGAACTGAACGTATGGATCTTATTTTTTCTCAAAATTTTTTTTTCACTTAATAGAGAATTTCAGAAGACTTTTTAAATTGTTGTAGTTCTTAGGAAAAGCATACTGAAAACACTGACCACGTTATGTAAATATGAATGGTGGTTTGTTGTAACAGCAAGGCTTTTTGTTGTTAGCTTTTTATTTTTAAAGAAGTACAAATTCACTGGCAGTTGCAAAACAGGCACAGGGAGGTCCTATGCACCCTGCCCACACCTCACCACCACCCCCCACCCCCCGCCCCCACCAAGTGGAACATCTTCACAAAGCTGTAACTATTCAATTTGACATCTTTATCTAATAAGCTAAATGCTCGCTGCTTTAATTAGCTTTTTAGGTAGTATTATAAATTAGTCTTTACAATACTGTTTAGAAGGTAATTTCTTAAAATGAAATTTGTTGGTCTTCAAATTTGGAGACCATGCAGTCGTGAGGTGGGAAAGCTAAAGAGAGATGAGTGAAGAACACAGATGAACAGATGGACAGAGAAATAGAGACAGATAGATTGATTACTTTTTTGTTGATTATTTGGACAAGCCAAACATTTTCTTGTAGTTTTGGGGTTAATTTGCCAAGTCTATATTCTCTTTGAGTCAGAGTGGTTGGGTTTTTGTGTGTGTAGCATTATATTCATCCCATGTTTATTTTTGTCTATGTGGTCTATTTTGCCTTCTTTAAGTGGCCTAGAAGGGGGTCTTCTGGATTGCTGGTGAAGTCATGTTTCTTGATTCAGATGCTGATTCCACAGATATGTCACTCAGTGAAAAATTCATGGAGCTGAACATTTTTTATTTGTATACTTTTCTACATATATGTTATGCTATAATAATTTAAAATACTAGAATCACAGTCATGCAGTAGAGAAGATAAAACATCTACAGGGAAAGCCAAGGTTTTATTAGAAAAATCAAGATCTCAAAGACAGTATTGGACTTCTAAGTCAAGGCTTTACATTTGTTCTTTCTCTTGGTATAAATAGCAAAAAGATCTCTCCAATTCAAAGTGAGGCTGTTCTTACTGTTACTTCAATTTACTCTAAGCCAAAGATGGAGAAGCTCTATACAGTCAGCAGAAACAAGACCGGGAGCTGACTGTGGCTCAAATCATGAACTCCTTATTGCCAAACTCAAACTTAAATTTAAGAAAATAGGGAAAACCACTAGACCATTCAGATATGACCTATCTCAAATCCCTGACGATTATACAGTGGAAGTGAGAAATGGATTTAAGGGACTATATCTGATAGATAGAGTGCCGGATGAACTATGGATGGAGGTTCATGACATTGTACAGGAGACAGGGATCAAGACCATCCCATGGAAAAGAAATGCAAAAGAGCAAAATGGCTGTCTGAGGAGGCCTTACAAATATCTGTGGAAAAAGAGAAGTGAAAAGCAAAGGAGAAACGGAAAAATATACCCATTTGAATGCAGATTTCCAAAGAATAGCAAGGAGAGATAAGAAAGCCTTCCTCAGTGATCAGTGCAAAGAAACAGAGGAAAACAATAGAATGGGAAAGACTAGAGATCTCTTCAAGAAAGTTAGAGATACCAAGGGAACATTTCATGCAAGGATGGGTTCAATAAAGGACAGAAATGGTAAGGACCTAACAGAAGCAGAAGATATTAAGAAGAGGTGACAGAATATACAAACAACTGTACAAAATAGATCTTCACGACCAAGATAATCACAACGGTGTGATTACTCACCTAGAGCCAGACATCCTGGAATGTGAAGTCAAGTGGGCCTTAGGAAGCATCACAATGAACAAAGCTAGTGGAGGTGATGGAATTCCAGTTGAGCTATTTCAAATCCTGAAAGATGATGCTGTGAAAGTGCTGCACTCAATATGCCAGCAAATTTGGAAAACTCAGCAGTGGCCACAGGACTGGAAAAGGTCAGTTTTCATTCCAATCCCAAAGAAAGGCAATGCCAAAGAATGCTCAAACTACCGCACAATTGTACTCATCTCACACGCTAGTAAAGTAATGCTCAAAATTCTCCAAGTCAGGCTTCAACAGTACATGAACCATTAACTGCCAGATGTTCAAGCTGCTTTTAGAAAAGGCAGAGGAACCAGAGATAAATTGCCAACATCCGCTGGATCATCGAAAAAGAAGGAGAGTTCCAGAAAAACATCTACTTCTGCTTTATTGACTATGCCAAAGCCTTTGACTGTGTGGATCACAATAAACTGAAAAATTCTGAAAGAGATGGGAATACCAGACCACCTGACCTGCCTCTTGAGAAATATATATGCAAGTCAGGAAGCAACAGTTAGAACTGGACGCGGAACAACAGACCGGTTCCAAGTAGGAAAAGGAGTACGTCAAGGCTGTATATTGTCACCCTGCTTATTTAACTTATTTGCACAGTACATCATGAGAAACGCTGGGCTAGAAGAAGCACAAGCTGGAATCAAGATTTCTGGGAGAAACATCAATAGCCTCAGATATGCAGATGACACTACACTATGGCAGAAAGTGAAGAGGAACTGAAAAGCCTCTTAATGAAAGTGAAAGAGGAGAGTGAAAAAGTTGGACTTAAAGCTCAACATTCAGAAAACGAAGATCAAGGCATCTGATCCCATCACTTTATGGCAAATAGATGGGGAAACAGTGTCAGACTTTATTTTTGGGGGCTCCAAAATCACTGGAGATGGGGACTGCAGCCATGAAATTAAAAGACTTTTACTCCTTGGAAGGAAAGTTATTACCAACCTAGACAGCATATTTAAAAGCCAAGACATTGCTTTGCCATCAAAGATCCATCTAGTCAAAGCTATGGTTTTTCCAGTAGCTATGTATGGATGTGAGAGTTGGGGTGTAAAGAAAGCTGAGTGCTGAAGAATTGATGCTTTTGAACTGTGATGTTGGAGAAGACTCTTGAGAGTCCCTTGGACTGCAAGGAGATCCAACCAGTCCATCCTAAAGGTAATTCAGTCCTGAGTGTTCATTGGAAGGACTGATGTTGAAGCTGAAACTCCAGTATTTTGGCCATCTGATGCAAAGACCTGACTCGTTTGATAAGACCCTGATGCTGGCAAAGATTGAAGGCAGGAGGAGAAGGGGACGACAGAGGATGAGATGGTTGGATGGCATCACTGACTCAATGGACATGAGTTTGGGTAAACTCCGGGAGTTGGTGATGGACAGGGAGGCCTGGCATGCTGCAGTGCATAGGGTCGCAAAGAGTCAGACATGTCTGAACTGAACTGAATTACAGGTTATTTTAAATATAGGTTTAAAAAAGGATAGCATTCGAGTGGCATACTCCTCCTCCTTACATATATATAAAAATCCCCACACAGAGAGCCTCTTTTAACAGGTATTAACCAACTGGAGAATTCTTGCAGAAAGACAGTGTCGTTCCGAGATAACCATATCTTCCTTCCCTGCCTGTTACCTCCCAGTGCCAGGCTCTTGTGGAGCTGTATTTAGACACACACAGGGAAAGTGAAGGGACAGCCAACCCCATGGTAAAGACACTGCCAGTGCACATGGCATGAGTGTTCCCTTCCTTCAGATCCTCCTGTGGGGCTCTCCAGAGACTCCCAGCGCCTTGGCTCTTACCCCGTCACACTGTGCTCACAGCGCCACAGGGGCACTTGATCATACTAGATTGATATAATTTTGCTGAATCTTAGGTCATGTTTCATTTTCATTTTTCAGTTCAGTTCAACTCAATAGACGTGCATTAAATATTTCCTGCATAGACTTTGGACCGAAAAGCTGCTGGGGACTGGCTTCCATAGTCAGAAAATATAGTCTTTGCCCATAGAGAGCCTTCAGTCCAGAAGCCTGTTCTTTCCCTTGCATTTCCGAAAGTGAGAATTTAGTCTACAGGGGTTTGTGAATTCTTCGCAGCCAAAGTGACAGTCACACAAAAGCTGAACGGGTCCAGTAGGTGCTGGCACATGGACGTGAAGCATGGTGTAGCTCTGAGTCCCTTGCAGCTTTCTCAGAGCCTCTGACACACTTCATTTTGTCTTAATAATCATATAAGAATAGCCCCATTTGCATTTTTGATGTCTTTATCAGGGACAACAAACCCCAAGCTCCTGTGTTCACAAAATAACTGAAGTGATTCAGAAAATATGAACTCCTTCCACATTTCTAAGTCAACATCTAGAATCATTTACCATAAGCTTAATAGTTGTAAGAGAGAAAAATTTCAGTCCTTTGGTAAAGCTGCCAGAAAGACACTGACTTCTTTTTTTCTGGTCAAAATACTTGTTAATACTTTCCTCAGAAGGTCTGTCTCAGTTCTGAATGCCAATTCTGAGACGGTTATTTTGACACTGGATGGGAAGTTGGGGCAAGGGGATGCCATGGACTTGCTGTGGGAGGGAGTCTACCAGGCTATCTACAGGATTCCATGGCTGAGTCCCGTGCCATGCATCCTGGCACGTTAGTGGGGCCTGAGATGGACCAGGAGGGTGGTTGTGAAAGGTGAACATGGGTTCAGTTGGTGGGCATTAGGGAAAAGTGCACACAGGAGAGGTAGACCATGGAGAGTCCCAGTCCCACAGGGGCCGCCACAGTGGGTATGAGACAGAGCGGCAGGGGTGTGAAAATGTCATTCAGGAAGCGGGAGGCAGCGTCTGGCCTGCAGCACCGGCCTTTTCCTGAGCAGTGGGCCTTCCTCCAGAGGGAGGGGGCTGTGAAGAGCCCAGAGGTTCGGAAAAGTGCTGAACAAACCCATCACCGTGCAGGCGCGCTGTTCCTACACAACTCTAAGTCCACCATGCGTCCCCACCGGGGCTGCTGCCTGGAGAAAGTCCACTCCCACCTTGAGCTTTTCAGTAGCAGTGGCAATTTTGAAGCTGCTGTAAAGTTGCTCTCAAACTTGGGGGTCATAGATGTACCCCTTGGGGAAGAGCCTGTGGATTTCATGAGATTTTAAATCCTATTTATTCATTTTGAGGATAATCTGAATTCTTTTGAACTTTTGTGCAGACTGAACCATTTTGTAGCAATAGATCACCACTTGACGGTGGGTGCAGTGAACCTCACCCTCCAGTGATATCTCAGCAGTCACCTGAGTACTAATGGAATTAGGAGGGAAAAAGAAAGCTGTCCACGGAGCCACATGTTTACTGTGTGTTTCCCTTCTCTTCTGTTGTTTAGGCTGGCACTGACCGTGGTTGTGCCTGAAAAGAGTTGCCTCAACTATTTCACTCAGGTTTTTGGTAGTTGATAGCAGGAGTTTGAGTCTAGTATCAGTAACCCAGGAGTGGACAGAAGCAGAGATGTGTGGATGAACTTTTTATCATTTCTGACTTTCCCCAGCTGGGGTCCAAAGGAAATTGTCTCTCTGTTAAAAAAAAAAAAAAAAGAAAAGCCCATGAAATATTAAATGTGAGCAACCTCACTATAAATGAATGAAGCTCCGAGGAACAAGCAAACAGTTAGGTTCTTTTTCAACACACCATAGCAGGGGTCTGATCATCAGATGCTCCATGATGCTCCATTGACGTCAAGTAGCAGAATAAACTTGGGATTGGGAATTCTGTTGTGCACTCCCCGCTGTGTGAAGAACCTGGAAGACAGGTGTGGATAGTGGGAGAGATGGTGGGAGAGAGTGGAAGATGAGGACCAGTGATGAGAACTAAGGACACCTAACGGGAAGGAGAGGAACCTCAGGGGCCACACTGGACTCCGCAGGTGGACAGGGAGGTGAGTGTGCAGGGATGAGGAAGGGCAACAGAGGCTCCTAGAGGTACGAGGCATCAACTCTGAGTCCAGAGTGGAATGGCCTGGCTGGGGCAGAGCCCCTCTGTCCTGGCAGGTTGAAGACCGAGCATCATGCAGGGTTAGTGCTGAGATCTTCATTTATAGAGAGTGTCTAGGAACACTTGAGTGTGTAGGTATTTAAGGAAGAATTTCCATGCATCCACGCTTGTTCACACTCTCTCATGCTGTCACAGTGGCTACAGAGAAAGCATGGCCTGACATGCACCCAGCAGCCCTGGGAGCAGGGAGCCGTCCCTAACCTACTGAGGATGAAGGAAAGAGATGGGTGCTCTCCAGGCACCTGGCTGATATCTCTTTCCTAGACTAACTAATCTCCAACATATGACTGTCCTCTTAACTCATACACTGATGGTGAAGCAAAGATTCAGAGCTCTGTGAGGGTCACAGTGTGTAAGCAGGTGTTTTTAAACAAGTTTGCTAACACGTGGGGTAGATCCAGCCTTGTCTCCACTGGCCCTTGTTACAACAAAGAAAACTGCTTATCGAGGTTTTATTGTGGCGATGCCTCTCCACTTCAAGCTTGGAATCTGGCCATGTGAGCTCAGTGGAGTGGTTCTACCTAGGGAAGCATAAAAAGTGGATTATACCTCTATAGCTATATTGCCTGTAAGATTTCTGCAGAACTACTATATACATATATTCAAAGAAATATTAATCTTAAAGTCAGGTAGGATCAAGATGCTTAAGAAAAAGGTGAGCTTGGGAGATCTGTGTCGTTACATGCATTCTCTGTTTACTGTAATGGCATCGGGGAAAGCTTTGGTAGGTGCAAAGTGGGTGAATCAGAGCTCTTCAATACCCTTTACGCGTTGCTGCTTTTATTTCAAGGCTGGTTTGAACCATTACAGACTAATATTTAAAGTGCTTTCCCGACTCTGCTTTGCTCTACATTTCCCCATCAGGTCACTGGATTATTGAAGGGAGATGTTCTTTGTTTTTGTTTTTTTGCTGTCTACTTACAAAACATGTCTTTTGAACTACCATGTTTCAGAGATAGCATGCCTTTTCCCAGAAAATCTCAGGTTAAGATTAAATAGGCACTGGATGTTTATCTGATTTTGTTTATGGGAGCATGAGAAATTTGGTAACCTTTGTATATACTTACACTGTTAACTAGGTAAGAGGTCATTGGAACATTTAGAATTCCACTATAAACTTCTAAAATTGTCAGGTCAAGTCTATTGCATCAAAAGATATTTGCTGTTCATCCAGGAATAAAATCAGCTATGTGAAAAAGAGTGGGGTTCTATTTGGAAATCTACATTCAGTGACAGAAGTCCCAGCAACGTCAGATTCTTCAGGAGTTCACAAGGCCTTTCTGCCCTGCCCACCTTGCTGGATGCCTTAGCAAATCAGTCTGAGTCTCTATGATGGGAAGTGTTCTAACTCCACACGTGCAATCAGTCATTGATTGTGGAAGAAGTTATATGTAAAGCCACAGAGTGAGCCGGAAGTACTCTGTACTTCTTTTATGATGTTCTAAATTGCATTATCATTGTTTATGTTCTGGTACAAATTTCTCAGTTCAGTTCAGTCGCTGAGTCGTGTCCGTCTCTTCACGCCCCCATGAATCGCAGCACACCAGGCCTCCCTGTCCATCACCAACTCCCGGAGTTCACCCAGACTCAACGTCCATCGAGTCAGTGATGCCATCCAGCTATCTCATCCTCTGTCATCCCCTTCTCCTCCTGCCCCCAATCCATCCCAGCATCAGAGTCTTTTCCAATGAGTCAACTCTTCGCATGAGGTGGCCAAAGTACTGGAGTTTCAGCTTTAGCATCATTCCTTCCAAAGAAATCCCAGGGCTGATCTCCTTCAGAATGGACTGGTTGGATCTCCTTGCAGTCCAAGGGACTCTCAAGAGTCTTCTCCAACACCCCAGTTCAAAAGCATCAATTCTTTGGCACTCAGCCTTCTTCACGGTCCAACTCTCACATCCATACATGACCACTGGAAAAACCATAGCCTTGACTAGACGAGCCTTTGTTGGTAAAGTAATGAGAACAAATTTCTCACTAGATTGTAAACTCTATGTGAAAAGCAACTATCTGATTAATTCTTCCCACAGTGTTCAGCCCCATCCCAGGTACACAGTAGGCACTAAATAAATACTGGCTGCACCCATTGAACATGTCTAAGGTATGATTGGATTTCAAATAAACTTCTAAAATCCAAACACATCTTTATTCACCAGGAAGCATGAATTATTTTTTAAAGGTAGTGGTGGGGGAACTTTTTAAACCAACAAAAGATTAGATTATGATCATCTTAATTCATGAATTTTCTCATTCAGTTCAGTTCAGTCACTCAGTCATGTCTGACTCTTGGTGACCCCATGGACTGCAGCACGCCAGGCCTCCCTGTCCATCACCAACTCCTGGAGTTCACCCAAACCTATGTCCATCGAGTCGGTGATGCCATCCAACCATCTCATCCTCTGTTGTCCCCTTCTCCTCCTGCCTTCAATCTTTCTCGGCATCAGGGTCTTTTCAAATGAGTCAGCTCTTCGCATGAGGTGACCAAAGTATTGGCATTTTAGCCTCAACATCAGCCCTTCCAATGAACACCCAGGACTGATCTCCTTTAGGATAGATTGGTTGGATCTCCTTGCAGTCCAAGGGACTCTCAAGAGTCTTCTCCAACACCACAGTTTAAAAGCATCAATTCCTCAGTGCTCAGCTTTCTTTATAGTCCAACTCTCACATCCATACATGACTACTGGAAAAACCATAGCCTTGACCAGATGGACCTTTGTTGGCAAAGTGATTTTGGAGTACATAGAAAAACAAGCATGTCTGAAGGAGAATACCAAGTGTTTTATTATTTTACTTTTCAGAGAATTCATCTCTAAAGTGAATAACTTGATTTCAATGTATTTTTAAGGAATTAGTAGTTGGATTAGAATTTAGTTATCAAGGAAAAGCATATCTTAGCATTTATGATTAGACCTCTTTGAATAGAAGGGTCTGAGCTTTATCTGCTGTATTCACCATCATCCAAAGAACTCAGGAGTATAGATTTCTTTCTTTTTTAAAAATTTAAAGTAGTAGAAATTGGCAGGCAGTTCAGAGTAATATCTGATCTTCAGAGTGTCCTTAGTAATTAAAAGAAAAACTAATTATTTTTGTGTGGAAGTCAGTAAGGTGACTTTAAGTGCATATTGAGAGGCCGTTTAAAGGTCTTAAATATTACGACCAAGAAGAATAAGTTTCACTTTCATTTATTTTGGAAATAGGTATTAACTGTAACCTCAAGAAACATTATAAACAGTGAGTTTGCTTCATGCCAGAGTGTTGTGAAAGTTAAGTGGTTGGTGGTTATTTTTATTTGTTACTGAAGTCACGTCCTATCTGTCTGTGTGTCTGGATCTGCACAGGGTTGGCACATTGCTGAGAAGACCACAGTTCCAGGTGGCACTGGTGGTAAAGAACCCGCCTGCCAATGTAGGAGACCTAAGAGACGCAGGTTCCATCCCTGGGTCAGGAAAATCCCCTGGAGGAGGGCATGGCAACGCATGTCAGTATTCTTGCCTGGAGAATCCCATGGACAGAGGAGCCTGGCAGGCTACAGTCTGTAGGTCATAGAGAGTCGGAGATGACTGAAGCAACTTAGCCCAGGCAGTAAATGAGAACTTTTCAATGAAGTAAAATTGAATGTCAAGGACAGGGAAAGCAAAGGTCATTTGATTCTGTGATTCATATCCCAGGTATTTTATGCTTTTTTGTACTCTGTGCAGGATTCCTCTGTTTCATTTTATATTTCCACCTAGCGTGGGTGTGGCTGAGTCTCCTTACAAAGGTGATTCATGTAATTTACTGTATGTAAGTGTGTGAGGAAGCTATAAAATTTTGAACCATCAACCAGATAAACTGTTGAATCTTCAAACCAAAAGACATAGAATAGAGAGAAAAAAAAAAATCTCAACAAAATAATGATAACAGGTCAAATTTTGCCACCACACATGAGTGAGGAGGAGCCCTGGTCTTGACTTTGCTTGTACGCATTTAACTAATAGTTCTTTCTTCTTTCCTATTTATCTCTGGAAATGGAAATTAGCATTGTAGGTGACAGTGACTTTACTGGGATGTAGCAGCTGTCTGTGAATTTCCTTTTGTTGTTTTTAAAACAGACTATCACATTTAAATGTCAAATACTGTGATAAGCTGGTATCCTTTAGAAATACTTATTTTATTTCAAATCAAACATTCTGTCCTTCACACTGCCAGTAATGACTGACTACCGTGCACAAGCTGTTACCCTCAAAGTTAGGACTTGAGTTGCAAATAAACTTAACTGTGTTCAGGAATATGGAGGTCTAGACCAACAGTTCTTAACTGGGCACAATTTTTCCTCCCCCTAACTATTCCAGGGAACATTTGGCAATGCCTGAAGCATTCTCTGGTTTTCACACAGGATGTGTTACAGTGTGACACACCAGGTATTCTTTACCTGGTGGCTCAGCTGGTAAAGAATCCTTCTGCAATGTGGGAGACCTGGGTTCGATCCCTGGGTTGGGAAGATACCCTGAAGAAGGGAGCAGCTACCCACTCCAGCACTCTGGCCTGGATGATTCCATGGACTGTATAGTCCATGGGGTCATAAAGAGTCAGACACGACCGAGCGACTTGCACTTCAGAGCTCCTCCAGGGAGCATTCGGCAATGTCTGAAGCAGTTTCTGGTTTTCACACTGGGTGTGTTACAGGCGCCTAGTGGGGAGAGGCCAGGGACAGCCCCCACCACAAAGAATGATCCCCAACCCCAAATGTTAGTGGTGCTGAGGTAGGAAAAGCCTGGGCTAGGCCAAAACCACTAAATTAGGCTCATACTCATCCATCTTCTTTCATATTACCCTAGAATACACTCATGGGCTTTATTCTTCTTGCTTTGGAGTTAATTACTCCTCCTTCTGGGTTTTCTGTACGCTTGGCAGTGCAACAGAGGCTTGGAGTTTGGCATTCCTGATGGCTTGCTCTCAGGCCAGCATTCCACCTCCACCTGCACTAGCCTGTCCAACCTGAAAGCTTACCAAGTGAAAGCAAGAGTCTTGTGAAGACGCCTTAATTATACCCACCCATAAACTTGCTTAGAAAGGAATCTGTGAAGCCCTGGAGTTAGAAACTGGCTCTCTCACTGTTGTAGAAACAACATAAATTTCACATAAAACACATGCTTTTCTTTTCTTCTTTTGTCTCCATCCTGGCAATTCAAAAGTGCCACTAGGTGAAGAAATCTCTCCCTGCCACTCCCCAGAACCAGAAGAAAACCCAGCTTGTTCTAGCCCAGCTTTGTCATGGAGAGAAGGCAGCTGCTCCATTCTGAAATAGCCTTTCTCTGATAGCAGTTCACCCAAGGGTAAAATGCATTTAACTGTTTGAATTACACAGTGAACAGTAAATGCATGCCTGTTTCTGCTTTATGGTACTTGACAGTGAGACTGTGTGTTGGGGCTTTATATCACTATACCTGATAGCCTAGCAGAGGAGGACGAAGCTTCTTCCAGGCAGGGGTCACCATGTCAGCGCTGTGGGGTGCTGGCCACCAGCGGCCAGAGACACCTGAAAGGGCTAAGTCACCATGCTCTAGGCCATGCCTGAAGGGAGTTACTAGAGTCCTGGAATGGGGCCACACACCTGTGGGGTATTCCTGGGGCATTTGGGCAGGGCTGGTGACCCAGGGTCTTGTTGGACTATGAGCTTTACAGTCCACAGGGGGGCTTCATTGACAGCCCCCCCTCCCAGCCCAATAATTCATGTGTCTCATAAAACACAATCATTTCTTGAACTTTGAAGTTGTCCCTGTAATAGTGCCTGACATACAACAAGGGCTCAGTAAGTATCTGTTGAGTGAATGAATGGGTTCAGAACTCTATGGGCTCTTGCTCCAGTTCTCATTTAACAGAGATGGAAACGAGAGGCCCATAGACATCCCACAATTGCCAGGTGAAAAGTTTGCTTTCATGGCTCATGGGCTGCAGGGCCCTGTGGTCGGTGTGCTCACGTGGACCCCAGGGAAACAGTCATTCAGCGGATGGTGCTGCGTGGGCCCCCTCCGGCTCCCGCTCCAGCTTCCTTACAAAGAGCCTCCAGGTTTGCTTAAGCTGCAACTTCCCCAAGTCTGCATCTCCCCAGCTGAGAAAAAAATCAAAGAATAGATAGAATGCGGCTGAAGACCTCAACATAACTATTAGTTTTAAAACAATGAAATAGATATTTTCAAATGTCTAACTCCATTAAGCAAGATTTTTTAAAAAAATTATTTATATATATTATATATATTAGTTCTTTAGTTGATTATATATTAGTTTATTATATATATTAGTTCTTACTCTCTCTGTATGAATGCAATACAAGTTAGAGAACCAAATGGATAATTTTTTTTAATGAAGTAGACACATTTTAATTAAATTTAGTGTGACTGTAGCCTGCTACATAACTGGTTGAACTTAATTTGAATTTCTATATTGTATGATTTTCCCAATAATTGATCCCATTTTCCCATCTGTAAAAAAGAGGTTAGACCTCATGATAAAAGGTACCTTTACCGAGTTTAAGGACAATTTTCCAACAGGAGGTCTCTGGCCCAAGTGCACATGGGGTCTTGCAGCTTCAGAGTCAACACCACCGCCTGGTAACGATGAGGACTTCTCTGTACCTTAGTTTCCACACCTGCCAGATGCCAGCACCGTGGCAGCAGGGCTTAGGGACATAAGGAGGGTTCAGGGAGGTGATGTATGAAGTGCCTGGCATGTAGACAGTGCTCAGCAAACGTTAACTATTTTACTGCTGCTGCTTTGATTATTGATGTTGTGGTTTCTAGACTTTTACCAGTAAGGTAACCATGAGTCGCATTCAGTGGCTTTTGGCTACTTGAAATGTGGCTTGTCCAAACTAAGATGTGCTATGAGTCTAAAGTAAGATTTCTCATATACTTTCTCTTGTACTAAATCTTAACACTTTTTAAAATTAATTACACATTGAAATAAAAAGATCTGGGACATATTGCATTAAATGAAGTATATTGTTAAAATGTATTTCAGCTATTTCTTTTTACTTTTTTATTAATGTGACCTGGAGAAGGAAATGGCAACCCATTCCAGTATTCTTGCCTGGGAAAATTCCATGGATGGAGGAGCCTGGGGTCACAAAGAATTGAACATGACTGAGCAACTAACTCTTTCACTTTTTCACTGCTGCTGCTGCTGCTAAGTCGCTTCAGTCGTGTCCAACTCTGTGCAACCCCAGAGACAGCAGCCCACCAGGCTCCCCCGTCCCTGGGATTCTCCAGGCAAGAACACTGGAGTGGGTTGCCATTTCCTTCTCCAATGCATGAAAGTGAAAAGTGAAAGTGAAGTCGCTTAGTCATGTCTGACTCTAGCGACCCCATGGACTGCAGCCCACCAGGCTCCTGCGTCCATGGGATTTTCCAGGCAAGAGTGCTGGAGTGGGGTGCCATTGCCTTCTCCAACTTTTTCACTAGAAAATTTTAAATGACATATGTGGTTCACATGATATTACTGGATGGTGCTGTGGGCAGCCAGGGTCCCTGAAATATGCTGCAGGTTTTGTTACAATCTTACCACATCTCCTGGTCTCCTCCAGTTCCAGTCCTCACATCAGGGGCCTGAATATTTAGCTTTTTTTAGGCTTTATCTCCGAAGGGTTGGCCGAAATAGATTGAAAAGAATAAGCACCTAAGCAAATAGGAGTTTAATTTGCTCTCTTACTGTTCGGCTCTGGCCAAGGGGAGGTCCTATTGAAGCATAAATCTGCCCCCAGTGAATGAAGGGAGATCCACTTCCTTGCTTCTCAGAGGGCCCACTGAGAGAGTGTCACTGGCCTTGCCCATGGCTGTCCTTTCAAGGGCAGCACGTGCCTTGGTGCTTCTTCAGTTTGTGATTCCCGGCTTTGTTCCTTAGACACATGTTAGTGCTAAAGTTGTTCTTGAAAAAAAAGTTCTAAGTGGAAGGCCCTGCATGCACAAAGCTACTTCCTGTGCACATTTTATATTAAGGACTCTGGGAAGTGAAGGACTCTGCCCTGAAGAGA
Organism: Bos taurus; assembly: GCF_002263795.3. NCBI lineage: Eukaryota > Metazoa > Chordata > Mammalia > Artiodactyla > Bovidae > Bos > Bos taurus. The sequence goes on along the minus strand of NC_037349.1, from coordinate 1,093,138 downwards.
CCTGTCTGACGTTGTCACCACCCACAGTCACTCAAGTTTATTTGACCACAGAATCCTTTTCAAAGAGCACCTGTAAGACACATCCCACTGCCCGCCTGAGATAGCTTCAAAAACATTCTCTTAATGAAAAGGGTCCGTTCACATGAACAATGTTTTCAGGGAAGGCAGGCTGAAACGCTGCCCTGGAAATGTGAGCCTGCTTTTTGTTGATTGCCTTTGCTGGAGGAAGTCGCAGATAACTGTGCTTCTCTAGAAAGAGTGAGGGGAAAACAGTAATTGCTCTTTTATTAGTGTGTCAACCTCTTATGAGTACCGTTCTTTTTTTGTTTGTTTGTTTTCTCAAACAATAATGAAAGAATGCCCTGTTTAGATCAATAAAATAAGAAAAAAGCCACAAAGGGTTTGCCTTAAATTTATATTTCTTTATAACCAGTCTGTTTCCTGACAACAATTGACACATCTAATGAGAGATGCAAATCTGACAGGACCACTCCAGCAGAACTGTACAGTAACAGGAAGGTAGCCACACGGGGAGGAGGTGGCCCTGCGGGAGGCTGCAGGCCGGTGCGAGGCACGCAGCTGGGCGTGAGCACCAGCTGGGAGCCTCCTGGTTTCAGGGAGGCTTTGCGGCTTCATGGTCCCAACCACAGGCCTGTGCCGTCTAAGTCATAGCAGCATGGCCAGCTCTGGGGGGATCTCCTCCAACATCCAGTTACTTCAGATTTCAATTTAGAGGATTATGCAGTACTTTAGTGTTGTTATTCAGAAAAACTTATTTATAAAAAATCTCAAAAGAAAGAAGTCTAATACACTCAATCAAATTTTTTTTTAATGAAAAATGTATTTGTGTATATGATTTGGCCTGCTGCTTTAAAAAGGTTAAAATTGGGATGAAAGAAGACTGTGTACAACCATATGTCTGATAAGGGGTTAATTTCCAGCATATATACAAGAAATTCATACAACTAAATCAATAGCAAAAAAAAAAAACACAAGTAATCCATTTAAAAAGTGAGCAAAGGACACAAATGGATATTTTTCCAAAGAAGACATAACACATGGCTGACAGATACATGGAAATGCAGGTTGAAACCATGAATATCTTTTCATACCTGTCAGAATGGCTATTATCAAAAACATAAGATGTAACAAGTATTGGTGAGAACGTGGAGAAAAGGGAACCCTTGTGCACTGCTGGTGACAAAGTGAATTGGTGCAACCACTGTGGAAAACAGTATGGAGGGTCTTGAAAAACTAAAAATAGAACTACCTATGACCCTGAAACTCCACTCCTGGAAACTAAATCAGTATCTCAAAGAGATATCTGTACCCTCGTGTTCACAGCAGCATTGTTCACAAGAGCCAGGATATGGGGACAATCTAAATGTCCATTAATTAATGAATGGATGAAGAAAATGTGATGCAATTTTTTTAAAACAGGAGGAAAGCCTGCTATTCGCCATGGCATGGATAAACTTGGAGTACATTATCCTAAGAGAAAGAAGCCAGACAAAAAAAGACAGGTAGTGCATATCATCACTATGTGTGGGGTCTACACAGATTAACAAACACTGAGCTTGTAGGAACAGAGAATAGAACGGTAGCTGCCAGGGGCTGCCTGGGGGAGAGGGGGTGGGGAAGTGAGCGGATGCTGGTGGAAGGGCATACACTTTGAGTTGTAAGGTGAATAAGTTCCGAGGATCTGATGTACAGCATGGTGACTATAGCTAATTGTACTGTGTTGTCTACTAGAAATGTACTGCTGAGAGAGTGAATCTTAAACCTCACTACACACACACACACACACACACACACAGGCAACTGTGAGGCGAAAGAAGGGTTAAAAGAAGACATCATCTGAATATTCATATTATGTATTTTGTGACAGGGCTAGAAAATAATCAAAGATTGATATTTTCCCTCGGGAAAATATTCTATTGAGGAGCAGAAACTTTAATTTTTATCTCATGATTTTCTCTTCTTAATGCATAACATATATTATACCATGGTCTACGTGTGTTATAATCGGATGATCACTTATTACAGGAGTGTTCTCAATATATATTTTGTCAACAGGGATGATGATCCAAACCGTTTAGGCCTTCCTGTTCTAGCTTTGTCCACTGGTTTTCCCTCAGTAATGAGGGGTATTTAAAATAAATTTTTTGTAATGACACGTGGCTTCTCTGGGCTGATATGTAGGGTCTAGGTAACAGCATATGCGTTGTCAAGCTGTGTAAGCTGGCTCCAGGGCCCTGCATGGAATCTGAGTTACAAGTGCGAATGAAGTCGGTGAAGTTTACGTAAACACAGCTGCCCGATGGCCTCTGGGTAACCTTGGACATCACTGTAATTTACCTTTGGAGACATGCATGTGCATCTTTTCTGGCATGATAGGACCTTCCATGATGCTTTTACAGTGGTTTTGTCTGTTTGTTTTTTTGGTTACCAGACTTTCATGGAGCCAATAGAAGACAGTGGTTAAAGGCGACTCTTTATAGATAGACTGGGCTCAAACCGATGGGACCGAGGGCATGCTCCAGCGCCCGAGTCTTGGTTTGTGACTTTGGGTGGGGCTTCCACCATGGTCAGCACACAGGACACTGCAGGATGAGCAGGGTGGGTGCTCACAGTGACAGGGCCCGCTGTCCCAGGGCACAGTCAGGTGAACTGCAGGACAGCCGATCCAGAGTTCACACAGGGATTTTCTTCTTTTGAATGTCTCTAAGAATGAAAATAGCATAGAATGCTGGTGACTCCCAGAAAGGAGTTATATACATCAAATACAAACTGTCTCTTAATTAAAGGACATCCAAACTATTGGTACAAATGGTGTGAACAAGCCATGTATACACAGCAAACCACGGCCAGGCAAGGCTCTCGTTTTTCTGTTAGTGTTTCCCAAACTTTCCACTCTGATTTTTGGTGTAGACACCAAGTAACCCTGGTTATCTCCCCTGCTTTCTGAATACTTTGTCAGGATCCACAACAGGAGGAGAATCATTGGTTTTATGGGCCGAGTGTTTGGATTATACTATAAAGTGGAAATGAAATCATCAGACTTTTGTTGCCTGAAGTTGGTGACACTACATGTATATCTTTTCCACAAGTATTTTGCTGATGCTAGTTGTAGCCTGCCTGCTGATACAGTGTCTGTGGAACATACAAAGGGTGATGCTGTATTGAAAAGTCAACCCCCAAAAAGTTTTTGTTATCATTGTCTTTGGAGGCTCCTGATTCTCTGAATGGTGTCACAGTCAAGGGTCTCATCTTGTCTTTGCTGTAATTGATCCGTGCTTAAAATTGTTCTCAGAGATTAAATTTTGCAGGAGTTGTATTACCCCTTTCCAAATGCTTACTATGTTTAACCAGCATACCTATCTAGAAAATTCAATCTATATTTGATATAGTTTTTTTTTTTTAAAGAAAACAACGGCATTGTGAGTCTGTGTTGTGTCTAAGACTAACTCACCTCACTGCCACCCCCCATGGTTTTAAAAGTAAGCAAGCGTGGTTGTGATATGAGATTCAAAAAGTCCCAAGTACTATCTATACACACACTTGCCATTTGACAAGAATAGTAAGTCTGAGAAGTAGTCTGAAGTCCTTGTATTAGAAAAAAAGTTCTGTGTCAGTATTTCCATTCCCTGTGAATGATCAGTGGAGGTGTGTAGCCAGAACCACTCAGGTTTTCGGTGCGTGCATACAGTGGGGTGCTCTCTGAGGCAGCCCGTCTGCAGGTAACAGGGCTGGAGAACCACGTGGCCACGTAATGGGACACTGGAGCCATACCCAGATCTTTCGACTTCAGTTGCTTCTGTAACACCAGAAAGAAGAAAGTCAGGCTAGAAGGATAACAGAAAACAGAAACCAGCTAGCTTAATTCTCACAAAGAAGACACTGAAGTGGCACGGAGGCGTGGAGTGGCTATGTGTTAATAATTAGGAGCACAAATGGCCTCCAGTGTACTGACGATAGAACTAGAAACTCAAAGTCCTATATTAAAAGAGTATTTTCAACCCTTTAAAATAAGTGGAAGTATTAGTATGTATGCTTTAGCCACATGAAGTATTTTGCTATTGTTGATATAGTACGTTACATGACTTTTTATATCCAAATTAGCAAAGTATGATTTCCATCCACATTATAAATTATAATACGATTTTTACAGATTGCACATAGGGCTAATGATTCATTGATATGTGCATAGAAAGGGCTACCACAGCTTCACAACCTAGGAGGCATGAAGAAAGTAGAATTTTAACATAGCTTTTATTAGGGAAAACCTGGAGCCATGGCACCCTCCTGGCCATGGACTCGTGAGTGCTCAGCCCCTCCTCACTGTTTCACAGGTTACCGCTGGTCCGGCAGACCTGTCAGCCCTTAGATGGGCTTTGGGGAAGGAAATCTGATTTTTCACGCACAGGTCACATTTGACAGTTGGAGACTAGCTGTTCCAGGCCTCTATCATCCTCCTACAGACCTTCCCCTGGCAGCCTAGCCACGCCCCTGGGCATCCCTCACCTTTCCCAGGGCTGCACGTGAGAGGCTCTGGGCAGCATAGAACCACGGATAGAGTCGGGTGAGGCCCTCTTCAGAAACCAGCCCGCAGGGAGCAGGGTTCTTTCATGTATGAGTGATAAAGAAAATCAAGACCGTGTCCACAAGCTCAGAGGAGTGCAAACCTCTTGCTTAGAAGAATTCTCTTCCTTTTTAAAGATAGTAATATTTTATTGTGTATATTTACCACATTTTATTAATCCATTCATTCTTCAATTGACATTTGGCTTGCTTCTGCGTTTTGGCTGTTGTGACTAATGCTGCTATGAAATGGGTGACTGCTGTCCTTTTCTAAAGCCCAAATCTGATGAAGTCACTCCCCAGCTTAAAATCTGCCCAGCGGGGTCAAGGCCGGGGTGTTCTTGGCTTTCTCCTGCCAGCCCTGGGTCATCTGGCCCATAGCTGTGGCTGAGCCTTGAATCTCCATAGCCGTCTGCCTGTGTCCCTACTCTGCCCTCCCTCTAGAATGTGGCTCAAATCTCTACCTGCTCAAACCTTGTTTCTTCTTTAAAAAACAAAAACAAAAAAAAAACCCAAAACCCAAAGAGCTCAGGTGTCCTGGCCTCTGCCTAGGGTTTAGCACATGCCTGCTCCATCCCCTCCCTCCTGTATTTGTCTCTGTGTGTCTGTGTTACCTGTAGGATCTGAGCCCTAGAGCAGGGCACGACATCTGGTTTAGTTTGGAAATCCTGTTCTTCCCCAAGTGCTTAATGTACTGGAAAGGTCCCTTGAGCAGTGTGACAGCTCCTGACCCTCAGGAGAGCCCTGCAAAGTCATTCCTTTGCAGACTGCTGGAGCTGCCCAGGTCACAGCTCTGTGCATGAGTGATTCTAGTCCCCAGAGAGTGACCTGTGCGGCTGCCACAGTCCTAGGAAGTCTTTACACAAAGATGGGGCTCAGCCCTCTTTGGTCAAGTTAGGGTCATGACCCTCTTAAGTCTGCTTGTTCAAAAGTGTAAAGAGCCGCACTCATGCACTCAGGCTGGCCCCACCCATTCCCCAGCGTCATGTTAACTCACTGTCCCCCTGGCTCACTCGGCTCCAGTCACACAGATCACTGTTTAATTTCTCCCACTGAAGTACAAGCTGTTCCCTCCATCTAGAAAGCTTATCCCAGAGCTTCCATTGTAACCTCCTTCTCACCTTGCAGAGTGTTTGCTCTTTAAATGTCTCTGACCACAAGGGCGGAGTTCTCACCTGCTTCCTCCAGCTGTGGAGTCATAGAGGCCAGCACCACCATACAGCGATTGATAAAAAAAAGCACTGGGTTGAGAGTGGTTAAAAAAAAAACAAAAACGTGAATCTCAGCTCTGTGGTGCCTGCTTTAGCGGAGTGAGTTTTCTCAAATCCCGCATCCTCTCTGGGCCTTAGTTTTATCTGCTGTGCTACTGCTGCTGCTGCTGCTGCTAAGTAGCTTCAGTCGTGTCTGACTCTGTGTGACCCCATAGATGGCAGCCCACCAGGCTCCCCCATCCCTGGGAGTCTCCAGGCAAGAACACTGGAGCGGGTTGCCATTGCCTTCTCCAGTGCATGAAAATGAAAAGTGAAAGTGAAGTCGCTCAGTCGTGTCCGACTCTTAGCGACCCCATGAACTGCAGCCCACCCGGCTCCTCCGTCCATGGGATTTTCCAGGCAAGAGTACTGGAGTGGGATGCCATCGCCTTCTCCGTATCTGCTGTAGTATGATCAATATTCCCTTTTCTGGGGTTTACTGGAGGATTACATGAATGGACACTGAGCCAGTGCCTGCACACTGATGAGAAATGGCTCTGAGCCTCGCAAAAAAGGCTTACACACGGTCCTTTCTCAGGCACAGTTTATTAACTAGATGTATGTATTAACTAGAAAGGGGTTCTGGGAGTAGTGTGGTGTCCACAACACTGATCGTGCACCTTGGCCTCGTGTGACTGGACCCTCACATGTTAAGCCTTGCTATTCTTCAAAAAGCAGACTTTTCTTTCAGTATTTTAAGTAGCAATCAATCGTTAATAGTAATGGCAGTAATGATGCTGCCTCCACTGAAAGCAGTCTAAATGCTGCTCTCCCCAGAGACCCTGGGACTGCCGTAGCCAGGAATGGGACTCTGTAACGGATCAAGGGCAGATGCCACCAGATAGAGACGTGGCCCCGGCAGTGCACACTGTAGCGGGGGCATGCAGCCAGCCTCTTGCTCACTAGGGCTGACGTCAGTGCCCGAGGAGCAGATGCCGGGTGGGCTGAGTAGAAAGGGGTGAGTCTCCACGCTCCTGGTGGGGATGCCATGGCTGCAGTGTGACTGAGGCTGGCTTGGGGCCATCCGGAGGAAGGGTCCACTGCAGAGGGTGAGGGCACTGGGCTCTGACTGCTGGGGCCCAGTGCACCCGTACTGCTCAGTTCTGGGTGACCCTGCGGACAGGGACACATGGTGAGTGGGAGAAGAGCCAAGAAAAGAAAATGTGGATTTCCAGCACCAGGAGAGCCCCCTCCACCTCTGAAAACAGTGCCCTGCAAGCCTTTCAGCGACACAGTTTGAGGAAAAATATGTTATTTTAGCTTTCCTAGGTCAGGGAGAGAATCTAGCCTGCTGCACATTCCTCAAAGCAGACTCTTCTAATTATTACCAGTTTAATATGGGTTCTGCTTATTTAAGGAAAATCCCTGTGGTTCCCCGACATGTTTCACTGTCATAACTTCGTGTTTGAGTAAATAAAACTTCACGGACCCAGCTCCTGTAAGAACTCAGTCCTTGGCCTGGGGGGCTGGGAGACCCCTGACCCCAGGAAGCAGGACCGCAGCTCTGGAAAGGAGCCCGACGTCACGTGGCCCTGGTCCAGAGGTGGTGCAGGGATGTTAGTGTGCGCCCTGTCCCGATACTCTGCGTCCCGGTGGCCGCGGAACTTCCAGCCTGTGGTTGCTGGAGCCGCCTCCCTCCCAGGCGTGCTTTCCACTGTGGGGTTTGCATGTGATCCCAGAGCGCTGCCTGTGTCAGTGGAAGCTCAGCTTCTGCTTTCCAGGGCAGCAGAAAGCCTCCCGCCCTGGGAGAAATGCGGGTCATAATGTTGTTGGCTAGCTGCCCAAGGCCAAAAAGCAAATGTTACAATTAAAATGCAAAGGACAGCAAATCTGAGAATTCTGACCCCTTACTGGGAGCGCCTGCCGGCTCCTGTCCCCACCTAGCGGCCCTTGTGTCCCAGGAAGAAGGGGTGGGGGAGCCATCTCCTCAGACACCTGACCCCTGGCCCTTCTTCCAGGTGATTCACGTGAGCTCACACTGCTTTTTGTTTGTTTGTTTGAGCTCTTAACTGATCTGCTTTACAATGAGATGGTTTTGTTGGAAGCAGACAAACCCAGTTCCCAAGGGACACTGATGATTTCTCCCGTCTCTGAAAAAGAGTTTTCATTTCTCCCAGTTTGTGAAAAAGGTGCCCTCCCTTCCCCTCCGTGGACAATTTCCAGCTGTCAGCAGCTGCTGCGGGTGGCCGTGTGGGGCCTTGTCAACCATAGAAGAGGAGAGCCTGCCCACCTGGCTGCCTGTTCCTGTCCATTCTCTGCCCAAACCTGCACCCACCCTTTCTGGAAGGTTGAAGGCTGGCACTCCATGCTTCCCTCCTTCAAACCGTATGGCCCAGTTCAGGTGGCTCCCAGGGCCCAGCACCAGCTGTAGCCGGGATCCGGCCATCCAACTCCACCCACCTCAGCCTTCACTGACCTTGAGCAAGTTTTCCCTCCAGGTCATCCTCCCTTTAGTGTGTTCAGGACCAGGTGACAGTGTTGTGTGGAAGGCAGCACTGGAGGATGGAACCATCTGGCAGGAAGAGCTGTCTTTGCCCAGACAGGGAGGCCAGAGTCTGGTGGGCAGGGCTGCCTTGAGCAGGCCTGGAGCCCTGACAGGCTGTCCTACAGAAACCCTCCTCCCTCTACAGCCACACTCAAGTTGGGTCATCAAGGCTGATACATGCATCTGTGTCCCTTGCTCCCAAAATTGGGACACTTCATCTGAATCAGGCTTGACAGCAAGCCTGGTTGTGTGAAATCTGCTTGGGAAAGTATGGACACAGTAGGAAGCCCGCACCTCTGCGCTCACACCTATGCCGTGGTGGTGGGTCCTCGGGGCCTTCTGTATCTGCGTCCGTCCTGGTCCTCATCCTCTTCTCCATGCTCATGGCAAAAGGCCCCTGCTGACACAGTGCAAAGCCCTCCCTGCAGTCAAATCTCCTCAGGTCGTAAGCGCCTTAACTCTGTTAGGTAGGTCCAAAATGGAACGTATCTGGACTCAGTGTACACACTTACACTCGTGCGTTAACTCATCCAGCCCACAGACATCATTTAGGAACTGGTTACTATAGCTGCATATGACACATGGCTGTTTTCCTCGTAAGTTCATGACATTTGGGGCTGTCCTTGAAGTGACCACATCTAGCTGTGCAGCTTCCTCTCTCCCCTTCCCTTCTCTTCCCCTAGCAATCCCTGCCCACCTCCAGACACACGCACCAGGATCTGTGTCATCTGCAGTGAACCACATCATGAACTTTTCTGAGTTTGAGTGACTTAACTCTTCTGTTTACTGTTTCTCTTAAAGTGGATTTCCACCTATTTGAGGTCAGTTTCTTGAGCTTTGTGTGTTCACAGTGCTTATTAACACAGAACTGAACACATGTGGGTCAGAGCTGAATGAACAGGGCACATCAGGGAGCCTCAGTGTACTAAAGCTTTGGGTTTCTCCAGTTCTGACCTTGAGTTTGCTCTTAATAGTTACCTGATTCTGTGACAGTTTGTTAATTATGAAGGGAGTACGAAAGGTGAGTTAGACCTTTTGCTCCTGAAAAAATATTCACAAAACATGAAAGAATGAATAAAGACCTTTGTAAGTGACATTTGTAGCTTTAGAGTTTAAGGAAAATTCATGAGTGTTTTCACTATTTGAGTAAAATAGATGGTTATCCTGTATTTATGTGTAGGGTAATGCCTGGGAAACTAAGGAGCTCGTCTGATGTGTCATAGTCATTAAAGCAGCTATTCCCTTCTTAGAAGTAACTTCAATATGCTGGCAAAACCAACACAATATTGTAAAGTAAAAAAAAATAAAATTAAAAAAAAAAAGAAGTAACTTCTAAGAATAACATTTTAAACTGAAAGATGTTCTTTTTACTGATTTTCAAACTGATGACAGAATCTGACTCTTATCTCAGAGATATACTGTGCCCCTCAAACACTCGTGTCTGAGCATGCTTGTGGGATGTGATAGAACTCCATGTGTCCCTGGGACTCTACCTGCCGGGTTTGCCTTTAACAACTACTGATAATAATATAGTTAACTTTTAACATGGAAAATTTTAATTTCGGGTTCACTTGTAGATCACAAGTCCTTGTGTTTCCTTAGTCTGTTTGTTGTCCGACCGTCTTACGGAAAATTGTCCACTTTTGGTGTGGATGTAGTTTTCTTGAAGGCACTATTTGTTGAGTGACTGACAGGATGAAAAAGCACGAGTTACGTAAGTGTGAAGAAGATGGGGTGTTTACACTGGCTCGGGTTAGGTGTGAGCCAACAATGGAGCGGTGTGGACATGGCACTGTGCTGGTGGGAGTTCAGGGTCCTGCCCTCGGGAGGCGATGGCCCAGAGCCAGCTGCCGGCAGCAGAGAGTGCACCCTGCTGGCTGAGCCAGGGCACACATTGTAGGGACCGTGGCAAGTGGGAGTTGTGGAGTGGAGTGGAGTGGAGTCACGAGGAGAGTTAGAATCCACACACGAGTAGCTGAGGGCCCGCGGGGCATGCAGCGTGATGGACAGGCTCGTGGTGCTAACAGCCAACTTAAATGTATTTGCTCCTTCGCTTTGTGTTACTCTATGCTTACCACATTTGTCAGTGTGAAACTATGTAACCTATAGTAGTACTCGATAAATATTTGTTGAATAAATATTTGCATGATTAATCAGAGTTTTACAAGATTTCTTATCCATTACATCATCATTACGAGAAAACAATGTTTTCACAGAGATGTGCTAAGGGGACTCTGGGCCTGTTTGTGACCCAGAGAACGTCCAGTTGGAATTTGAGATGGAAGCATGGGGGTTCAGGCTGAGTTGGGTTCCCCACCACATGGGGTCCTGAGGGGGACAGGCGGGGACTCCCTCCACCCCCACAGAAGAACAGCCTGATTTTAATTTATTTCTGTCACTCCAAGTTTTCTTCCCTTTCCCAGTGACCAGTTTTATTACTGTTAATCACAGAATTGCCATTTGAAGTCATATGATTTTTTATTGTTAAATTTACGTATTCTAGTTTGTTCAACCATTCTTTTATTGGACCAGTTTGTGTGGTTTCTTGATATTTATTTTTGCAATAGTGCCTCAGTTTTATACAAAATTATTTTTCTCTTGGATTATTTCCTTGGGGTATAGTTCAGAAAGTGAAATTACTACAGTCTCGTGGTAAAACTTTTGAATTTCACAGTGATGCTAATTTTTCAAAGCCCCACACTCTACAAAAATTGTAACAATGCACAAATTTTTAATTTAAAATAAATGTTTCCTTAGTATCATCTCTGTCCATTTTTATAGGAGAATATCAGACTGTTTCAAGAACCCAAGCTCTAATACCATCCCCTCATGAGCACGGTGGCCCTTACTCTGTCTCCATTTCAGGAAAACATTGTGGAACTTTTCATCTTGTGTTTGGGGAGCCATAGAAGACTGTGAAAGACACCATAGTTTAGAAGGTTATTTGGCTTGTTCCCAGTGTAACAATGCAGTTCCCTCTGAACAGTGGGTGAGCAGGTTTGGGGACACTGGCTGCTGCGTGGCCTGGAGAAGGAGCCTGGCTTTGGAGCTGGAGAGTCTGGTCTCGGTTCAGTACCGCCCGTCACCAGCCGCACAACCGTGAGAGCCTTAGGAATGATAAGCACAGAGTGGGAGCCCAGCAAATTATCGTTATTCTTGATGACGTTACACGGACGTAGCCAGATCTGTGATACTTTAACTCCTGTCACGTGTCAGGCTTCTAAAATGACCCGAAAGAAGTTGAACAAAACATTGGGAGACATTCCTTGCTCTGTAAACAAGCCATAAACTCCAAGCACCTATGCAGGCCACTCCTTACCGTGTTTCCACCAGCGATATTTGAGTTGAAAAACAGCACGCCCCACTCTGCATCACTTAACGTGAATCCAGAGGATCTCATGGTCATGTTCAGTAGGCCCCAGTCCTGGGCGTAAGGGTCTCGTGTGGACGGCGTTCTGCTTCCACGTAGGGCTGTGTCGCTGGGTAGCTTTCAGGCCCCAGCCCTGGGACACAGCTCCCCACCCACGCTAAGGAGAGCTGTGTCCAAATGTGGAGAGCAAGCCTCCTGCTCTTCTCAGCTGCTTCCAATTAGCCCCGATGTACTTAACCTGGCTTGCGCCTCTATCAGTACAATTCTCCCATGTCCATGCAAATTCTGAACCACAGAGGGAGAGGAAACAACAGTGAGTGTTTTCTGTAATGGAGCTCTGCCCTCCCTGCACTGCAGTACTTGCGCTGCACGGATTTCTTTGCTCTGATTAGACAAATGCTTCCTATCCCAGACTGCCATGAGAGGCACGCTTCTCCCTCAGCGGGCTCAGAGGATGTCATATGTAACAATCACTGATAAACATACATAGCTCTCTGTGTGGAATGCCATTGTCCATATGTGGATTTTTGGAACCAAGACAAAATGAACTTAGCCAAGAGACTGTAAAAGGTAGGCCAGCTATGATCTAATCTCCTTAACCAACAAGGCAGTTTGTACTTTGATGGATACAATTTGTGTAGCACCTCAGAAGGGAATCTGTTTAAGCCTCATAGACAGAACCGTCTCTATGTGGGTACCATTTCTGGAGCTATAAAGCTTGGACTGACTGGTCCTCACAAGCTCAAGTGCGTGGTGCACCCTGTCATTCTCGGTGGATCGGGGGCTGGGGATCTAATTGCCCAGAGACATGGGACTCTAGTGGTAAAGAACCCTCCTATCTATGCAGGAGACAAGGGTATGATCCTTGGGTCAGGAAGATCCCCTGGAGGAGGTCACGGCAACCCACTGCAATATTCTTGGCTAGAGAATCCCATGGACAGAAGAGCCTGGTGGGCTCAAGTCCATAGGATCAGTAGGGTTGAACAAGACTGAAGCGACTGAGCACACACACATGGGACTGTAATTTCAGCTTCAGGGGAATTTAGGGCCCCTGGGGAGGAACTAAAAACGCCTGTGAACCAGGAGGGGAACTGATGCTGGGGATAGTGAAAGGTAAGAAATCTAGCCTTTAGGAACTAGAGAACCTGAGGCTAGAAGCTAGAATGGAATGATGGGGCAGGGTCGCAGCCTCAGCAGCTCCCAACACTTGGTAGAGAAGGACACTTCATTTTTGAATTAAAATTATGCTTCAAAGACATGTGGGGGATTTGTGCTTTAATACGTGAGAAAGGGGCAGGAGTTCTGGCTTCCAAAGCATCTGAATTAAAATGTAAGTAATACATGGCCATGAAAGGGTGAAATAGTAGAGAAAATGGACTCTACACCCTTTCTGAACCCTTTATTTAAGATCATAGAAATAACCCTGCTGCTGCTAAGTCGCTTCAGTCGTGTCTGACTCTGTGCAATCCCATAGACGGCAGCCCACCAGGCTCCCCCGTCCCTGGGATTCTCCAGGCAAGAACACTGGAGTGGGTTGCCATTTCCTTCTCCAATGCAGGAAAGTGAAAAGTGAAAGTGAAGTCGCTCAGTCGTGTCCGACTCTTAGCGACCCCCTGGACTGCAGCCTGCCAGGCTCCTCCGTCCATGGGATTTCCCAGGCAAGAGTACTGGCGTGGGGTGCCATTGCCTTCTCCAGAAATAACCCTAGGAATAAGTTAAAAATAATTGCCCATTGATCATTTTCACTTATCACTTGAATGGATTTCTCTTTCATCACTACTCATTTGCATGGAAAAATGTACATGGGTTTCTGAGTTTAATTTTATGGTGTTCCTCTCCACTGTAACGGTGCCATTTAGATCCTATTTGATAGGCAGGAAAACAGTATTATTCCGTATTAGTCACAGTATTATACAGTATTGTGATTCAGTATTATTTCCCAGTAGCTTTTTATCCTTCCCAGTTCTTTGCAAATACTAATAATCAGAAGCTGACATGTGGCATTACTGAAAACCTGTTTAATATGATGCTGTGCTCTGAACTTGACAAATGTGCTTTTAATACCATGTTAACGGAGCCCGTAACTGCTTACATGAGATGAATCTTACCATGCTGTGGAGGCTTGTCCCATGCCAGGCGTTGTGCTTAAACTCAGCCTGCAAGAGACACATCATGGCTCCTTTTCTGGTGAGGACACAGAGGACCAGAGAGGTGGAATGACTACCCCAAACTCACAGAGCCAAGCCCAGGCCCCGAGCTGTGTGCTGCCAGAGTCGCTCTGCTTCTCCACACCACACTGCATGTCCATTCTCATCTCTCAGGATCAAATGGGAAGAACAGATGGGGTCAAATTTCAACCTTAAGAGAAATTGGGAAATCTATGCCAGGAAGCCAAAACAACTGGCCTCATCAAATTGGTCCAGTCGCTCCTCTCATTTCCAACCTTTTTGCCTTTGGCAGAGTTTCTCTCCCCCGCGTTTCCTCTTTGATCTTCCCTGGTGAAGTCATTAAAGTCCAGGCTTTGTTTCACTGTCGTTCATTATTTAGCTGGACCCAGGTGGGCTGATGCAGTTGGAACGGTGTGGAATTCTCTGGACAGCAGTAGAGTTGTGGACAGGTCCAGTGTGTTTTTAAGATTAAAAGCCCAGGTGTGGGGGAGGAAATAGAAAGAACAAAAAATAGATTTCTTTTTTTTTTTATGTAAATACTAAACCTACACTTACAGAAAAAGCTCTCTCCCCATGAGATCCACCCAAAGTATTTTACCATTAGCACACACAGAGGTTACTCAGAGATGGGCCGTCTTGGGGCTAGCCAGACTGCACACGGCATCAGCCAGGCCAGCAAAAGTACCTCGTGAGCCCAGAAGTGGGCACTCATTGCCAGGCTGGGTCTGTGCGGCAAGGGAAGCAGAGCGCTGGTGGAATGGTTTGTGATGACACGCTGTCTTGAAGGTGACACAGAGGGGTGTCCCCTGGGACTAAAGGCACCGCTTAACTTGTCCTGGGGTGTAAATTCCAACAACTCTTGTCTTAAACTAAGAAATGAAGCTGAATCAGTGCAGTTTTTAGGCTTATTTGGTTTGTGCTGCACATTTTACTTGTTTTCCTTGCTTTTCACCTCCACATGCCGCCCTCAGGGAGTGATAAGCCTAACATGGAAAATAGAGGTTTTAGTACGTGTTTGTCATTTGGACACCACTGTCCTTCAGCGCTAATAGAAAGGTAGGTCCCATCAACCTTCTTGTTTTATCAGTGCCTCGTGGTGTGTGACGCACAAGAAACAGCAAATACTGTATCAGATATCTTGGGTTTACTTGCCTGAACAAAATAGATTTTTCTTTTAAAAGAATGATCTTCCCTAGACTAAAAGAAAGCACCCAAGTACAAGAAAACATCAGATTTTGATCTATAACAATGCGTTTCTTTAAACTATGTCTTTTATTTAGACTTTAAAAATACGTGCAGGCTTATGTATAAACCTATCAATATAGAATGAATGTTTAATAGTAGATTGTGTGTGTTATTCACAGGCCTATTTGACTGTCAAGTAAAAGTAACTTCAATTCATAATAATTGTGTCATGTTCTTCTCTACCAGTAAGCAAATTATGCAAGCTTTGCCATTCACATGTGGAAAATCATTTTAACATAGTATTAGTTATAATTTCAAAAATCCAGAACTGGATATTTGTCATGGAGCAGCCTGTATTGCTTTGTTAGGAGAACATATTAGAATCCAGACATCCACAAAGATCCCCTCACCTTTTCAGACTCCATTTTCCTTTTTTGAACAACACAGAGTGTAGGGGCACTGAGCTCCTGCACAGAGGAAAATGTGAGTATAACTTTACAGTCAGCCCTCGGTATCCATGACTTCAACCAACAGCAGACAGATCACGTGATGCTGAAGTTTTTACCATTGCAAGAAACCTGTGTGTAACTGGACCCGTGCAGTTCAAACCTGGGTTATTCAAGGACCCAGTGTACAGACAAAAACACAAATAGATGCAAACCAAACAGAGATCTTAGAGTGATCCCACTGATGTTTATGCCCTTTTTCCCCCTCATTCAGTCCTGCATATTCTCACTCAGTGGCCATTTGCTCTTATTTTAGGTACAGTTTAAACCCAATTAGAAACCAGAAATTCTTGTATGTCCACAAAGGATTTTAAAAGCTTGACAACAGGAAAAAAAAAAAAAGTGTAGCGATTTCTATAGCAGGTAAAGACTGCTAACAACACAAAGATAGAATTTCTCATTGATCTTAAGACCTCTGAATTTAGAAGTTCTCATAACAGCCTCCAGAACAAAGAAAAAGTCAGGGGATGAAGGACACAAAAAGAAGTTATAAGCCTAAGGGGCAGGTCTTCCATGAGACATCAAGCAAGCCCTACCAGCCAAGGCCCAGGAGGGTAGTGTCCCAGCGTCATCTCCAGAGCAGTCACCTGTACACGGTACCACACACCTAATATGGTGACATCGGAAGGCTTACAGCAAATATTTTACAAATACTTATCCAAAACCATTGAAATAAGCATTCTCAAGGCTTACAGAAGTCAATCTGAGTTATCTGGAAGGTGACAACGGTTTTCGGAGATTGCTTTCAGTTCAGTTCTGTTCAGTCACTCAGTGGTGTCCAACTCTTTGCAGCCTCATGGACCGCAGCATGCCAGGCCTCCCTGTCCATCACCAAGTCCCAGAGTCCACCCAAACTCATGTCCATTAAGTCGGTGATGCCATCCAACCATCTCATCCTCTGTCGTCCCCTTCTCCTCCTGCCCTCAATCTTTCCCAGCATCAGGGTCTTTTCAAATGAGTCAGCTCTTCGCATCAGGTGGCCAAAGTATTGGAGTTTCAGTTTCAACATCAGTCCTTCCAATGAATATTCAGGACTGATCTCCTTTGGGATGGACTGGTTGGATCTCCTTGCAGTCCAAGGGACTCTCAAGAGTCTTCTTCAGCACCACAGTTCAAAAGCATCAATTCTTTGGCACTCAGCTTTCTTTATAGGAGATTGCTTGATCCTTAATAAATGAGGGGCCAGATGAGGATTTCCCCCTCTGCTGTCTCAGAAATGTAATTCTAGAATTCCTTAGCTTCCTGGAGATCTTGCTGCATTCCAGGCTTTTCATGTATAAACACTTAGATATGCTAAGTAACTAACTCCCTAGGGAGGAGAGGGGTGGATGAGGAGTAACCTTTGCTGATGACTCATGTGCTGTGTGGAAATTCCCCGTGCAAGTAAGATGCATTGGGTGAGTCTAAAGAGTTAATGCACTTTCAGAAGCCTCTAATTTATTATTCCGGAAGAGTAATTTACTCACCAGAAGTGTAGGGGTGATACCAACACATCTGTAGCCTTTAAAAGATCAATTTTATTTTAAGATTAAAAGTACAAAGCAAGAGCTGGAAAGTCGTTAAAAACTGGCAGTTTGCCAATTTTGAAAGTACTCATTAAAAGATTCCTGTTGCAGAAGAAGCAAGAAATAGCTTGGGATTGTGGCAGCATGGATCATGTTGTAAACATGTTAACTCCAGCTGGAAAGAGGTCTGCAAATAAAACCAGAGATAAGATGAAGCATCAGCAGGAGGTGCTTGGGTGTAGGGCCTGTGGACCAGGTTTCCCTACTTCTCTCCACTAACAGGTTTTAATGTACCTGGCAGGGTTGAAGACATGTTGTCCCCCTGGCAGGGGACAACAGAGTAAGTGAAGTAATTTTTCTACCAAATCAAGTTGGGTCATATAGCACTGTCATTCCCAAACCTCTCTGCTGTTGCATTCCTCTGTAACTCTGGAGAGGGTTCCGGAAGTCTCTTGCTGTCATAGATTATGAAAAAGATGAGCTGTTCCAAAAGGCCAGAGATTGTTTCTAGCCTATGTGTTCCTAGGTGTGGCTGCATGATTGAAGTTCAGCGCAGATAGGACATCTGAATGCTGACATGTCTCTCTGTGCCTGTGGAGACCTGCCCTGTGGGGGTCTGCTCAACTTTTGCTTCTCTTTTTTGCAAGTTAACATGTTCCTTCCATTTGGAGAGACTCCTTCACCTTTCACTTGGTGGTGTTCTCACCTTCAGAAACATAAAATAACTAATCTGATTTGAATTTGGAGAATTACAGCCCAAGTTTAAGAATTAACACTGTGGTTACAATATTGTGGCATTTGATAGAAAATGAATTCTCACCCTGCTTCTATTATTTTCGGACTTTCATAGCTCTTTTTCAACATAGGACTGTTGTGGTGCAGGAGCCTGGGCATGGTAGGTGATGGGCAGCAGAGGCAGGGGATGCCCAGCAGTGCTTGGTCACAGCAAGACCAAGGCCAACATGTAAGCGAAGAGAACCCAGATCCTGCAAGGAGATGAAGTCAGAATGCATGGTAGCACACAATCTTTAGGACCACACAGAGGCATCTCTTTTCACCATCAAGTTTGGTTTTCTGAGTCACAAAAAAGGGCAGGTGAAAAGGTTTGATTTCAGATCAGTACTAGGAAGGAAAGATAGGAAGATGAACTGTGCCTGGCAGGTTGCTGTGGCTATTCCTGAGGTCCATGGCACACTGCTCTTCTTTGGAATGGACCTCAACAAAGACTAATGATGTGTAACGTTCCTGAGCTTGGAAAATGATACAGCAAGGAAGAAGTACATCATTTCACACTCACATAGACCTTCTGAAACTTAAAAATAATTAACACATTCAGATAGAGTTGAAATGACAGAACTAGAGGTTGAGTTGGCAGTTTCAGAAGCAGGATGGTGAGCCTCACCCTGCCTGCAGGATGACAGCAGGTGGGCTCAGCTCCCCCACCAGCTGACCACAGGATCTTGGGCTGGCTCTGCACCCCTCAGGGTTTCTCTGCTTCAGGATGCTATGAGGTGAGGGTACTCAGCACCTACTCAGTGCCTGGCACAGGAAGTGCATCAGCCAACTACAATTCTGTGGTGTCAGAGTAAATGAGGAAGGTCAGAATTTAAAAAGCTCAAGCTGGAAAATGCTTCTTGGTTTGAAATGTCAGAACAATGATAATTATCTATAGACAGACATCTTCAATCAACACCATTATTCTGTCTCATATATTCTTTTTAAATTTTTTATTATTAATTTATTTTTAATTAGAGGAGAATTGCTTTACAATATTGTGTTGGCTTCTGCCATATAACAATATGAATCAGCCAGTATACATAGGTCCCCTCCCTCTTGAACCCCCACCACTGCCCACCCATGCAGCCCACCCCTCTAGTAGTCACAGAGTGCTGCACTGGGTTCTCTGCGTTATACTGCAACTTCCCATCAGCTGTGTGTTTCACATAGCTGTGTTTCCCATACAGCTGTGTGTATGTCTCAATGCCACTGTCTCAATTTGTCCCATCCTCTCCGTTCCCGTGTCCAGACCATGTCCAGTTTATTCTCTATGTCTACATCACTATCCTTGCCCTGCATATAGGTTCATCGATACCGTTTTCTAGGTTCCATCAGATCAGATCAGATCAGTCACTCAGTCGTGTCTTCGCGACCCCATGAATCGAAGCATGCCAGGCCTCCCTGTCCATCACCAACTCCCGGAGTTCACTGAGACTCACATCCATCGAGTCAGTGATGCCATCCAGCCATCTCATCCTCTGTCGTCCCCTTCTCCTCCTGCCCCCAATCCCTCCCAGCATCAGAGTCTTTTCCAGTGAGTCAGCTCTTCGCATGAGGTGGCCAAAGTACTGGAGTTTCAGCTTTAGCATCATTCCTTCCAAAGAAATCCCAGGGCTGATCTCCTTCAGAATGGACTGGTTGGATCTCCTTGCAGTCCAAGGGACTCTCAAGAGTCTTCTCCAACACTACGGTTCAAAAGCATCAATTCTTTGGCGCTCAGCCTTCTTCACAGTCCAACTCTCACATCTATACATGACCACAGGAAAAACCATAGCCTTGACTAGACAGACCTTTGTTGGCAAAGTAATGTCTCTGTTTTGAATATGCTATCTAGGTTAGTCATAACTTTCCTTCCAAGGAGTAAGCGTCTTTTAATTTCATGGGCTGCAGTCACCATCTGTAGTGATTTTGGAGCCCAGAAAAATAAAGTCTGACACTGTTTCCACTGTTTCCCCATCTATTTCCCATGAAGTGATGGGACCGGATGCCATGATCATCGTTTTCTGAATGTTGTTAATATATAATATTTGCTTTTCTCTTTCTGACTTTAGGTTCATCCACCTCACTAGAACTGACCCAAATGTGTTCTGTTTTATGGAATAATATTTATTGTGTGTATGTGCCACAACTTCTTTATCCACTCATCTGTAGATGGACATCTAGGTTGCTTCCATGTCCTAGCTATCGTAAATAGTGCTACTATGAACATTGAGTAAATGTGTCTTTTTCAATTATGGTTTTCTCAGGGTATATATCCAGTAGTGGGATTGCTGGGTCATATGGCAGTTTTATTCCTAGTTTTTAAGGAATCTCCATACTGTTCTCCATAGTAGTTGTATCAATTTACATTCCCACCAACAGAGCAAGAGGATTCCCCTGTCTCCACACCCTCTCCAGTGTTTATTGTTTTAGATTTTTGATGATGGCCATTCTGACCAGTGTGAGGTGATACCTTATTGTAGTTTTGATTTGATTTGATTTCTCTAATAATATGTGATGTTGAGCATCTTTTCATGTGTTTGTTGGCTGTTCTTCATTCTTTGGAGAAATGTCTGTTTAGGTCTTACACCCACTTTTTGATTGGGTTGTTTGTTTTTCTGGTATTGAGCTGCTTATGTATTTTGGAAGTTAATTGTTTGTCAGTTGTTTCATTTGCAATTATTTTCTCCCATATTGAGGGCTGTCTTTTCATCTTGCTTATAGTTCCCTTTGCTGTAAAAAAGCTTTGAAGTTTAATTAGGTCCCACTTGTTTATTTTTGTTTCTATCTCCATTACTCTAGGAGGTGGGTCAAAGAGGATATTGCTGTGTTTTGCCTGTTTTCCTGTAAGAGTGTTATAGTTTCTGGCCTTACATTTAGATCCTTAATCCATTTTCAGTTTATTTTTGTGTATGGTGTTAGGAAGTGTTCTAATTTCATTCTTTAACATGCAGCTGTCCAGTTTTCCCAGCACCACTTATTGAAGAGACTATCTTTTTTCCATTAGGTATTCTTGCCTCCTTTGTCAAAGATAAGCTGCCCATAGATGCATGCGTTTATCTCTGGGCTTCCTGTCTCATTACATTGGTCTGTCTTTCTATTTTTGTGCCAGTACCATACTGTCTTGATTACTGTAGCTTTGGAGTATAGTCCAAAGTCAGTAAGGTTGATTCCTCAGCTCCATTCTTTCTGAAGATTGTTTTGGTTATTTGGAGTCTTTTGTGTTTCCATACAAACACAGAAATTTTTTGTTCTACTTCTGTGAAAAATGCTATTGTTAATTTGATAGGCATTGCACTGAATCTGTAGATTGCTTTGGCTTCAGTTCAGTTCAATTCAGTTCTCAGTCATGTCTGACTCTTTGCGACACCATGAACTGCAGCACGCCAGGCCTTCCTGTCCATCACCAACTCCTGGACTCATGTCCATTGAGTCAGTGATACCATCCAACCATCTCATCCTCTGTTGTCCCCTTCTCCTCCTCCCCTCAATCTTTCCCAGCATCAAGGTCTTTTCAAATAAGTCAGCTCTTCGCATCAGGTGGCCAAAGTATTGGAGTTCCAGCTTCAACATCAGTCCTTCCAATGAACACCCAGGACTGATCTCTCTTAGGATTGACTGGTTGGGTCTCCTTGCAGTCCAAGGGACTCTCAAGAGTCTTCCCCAACACCACAGTTCAAAAGCATCAATTCTTCAGCACTCAGCTTTCTTTATAGCCCAACTCTCACATCCATACGTGACTACTGGAAAAACCATAGTCTTAACTAGACGGACCTTTGTTGACAAAGTAATGTCTCTGCTTTTTAATATGCTGTCTAGGTTGGTCACAGCTTTCCTTCCAAGGAGTAAGCATCTTTTAATTTCCTGGCTGCAATCACCATCGGCAGTGATTTTGGAGCCCAGAAAAATAAAGTCAGCCACTGTTTCCACTGTTTCCCCATCTGTTTGCCATGAAGTGATGGGACCGGATGCCATGATCTTAGTTTTCTGAGCCATGAACTTCCAGATGTTCAAGCTGGTTTTACAAAAGGCAGAGGAACCAGAGATCAAATTGCCAGCATCTGCTGGATCATTGAAAAAGCAAGAGAGTTCCAGAAAAACATATATTCCTGCTTTATTGACTATGCCAAAGCCTTTGACTGTGTGCATCACAGTAAACTGTTGAAAATTCTGAAAAAGATGGGAATACCAGGTCACCTGACCTGCCTCTTGAGAAACCTGTATGCAGGTCAGGAAGCAACAGTTACAACTAGACATGGAACAACAGACTGGTTTCAAATAGGAAAAGGAGTACATCAAAGCTGTATGTTGTCACCTGCTTATATAAATTATATGCAGAGTACATCCTGAGTAATGCTGGACTGGATGAAACAGAATCTGGAATCAAGATTGCCAGAAGAAATATCAACCTCAGATATGCACATGACACCACCCTTATGGCAGAAAGCAAAGAAGAACTAAAGAGCCTCTTGATGAAAGTGAAAGAGGAGAGTGAAAAAGTTGGCTTAAAACTCAACATTCAGAAAACTAAGATCGTGGCATCCGGTCCCACCACTTCATGGCAAATAGATGGGGAAACAGTGGAAACAGTGAGAGGTAGGTTTATGTGCATGCTAAGTCATTTCAGACATGACTGAAAATGACCCTTTGGACCATAGCCCACCAGGCTTCTCTGTCCTTGGGATTCTCCAGGCAAGAATCCTGAGTGACTTGCCATGCCTTCCTCTAGGGGATCTTCCTGACGCAAGGATTGAACTTGCTTCTCTTACGTCTCTTGCATTGGCAGGTAGGTTCTTTAGTACTGGCACAAGCTGGGAGCCCCTGAAGTAGGTTTCTTCCTAGGTGTTTTATTTTTGCTGTTGCAGTGGTGAATAGGATTGTTTCCTTAATTTCCCTTTCTGATTTTTCATTGTTAGTATATAGGAATGCAAGGGATTTCTCTGTGATTAATTTTATATCCTATGAGTTTACTAAATTCATCAGTTAGCTCTAGTAATTTTCTGGTGGCGTCTTTAGGGTTTTCTATGATTAGTATCATGTAATCTGAAAATGGAGAAGGCACTGGCACCCCACTCCAGTACTCTTGCCTGGAAAATCCCATGGATGGAGGAGCCTGAAAGGCTGCAGTCCATGGGGTCGCTAAAAGTCAGACACAACTGAGCGACTTCACTTTCACTTTTCACTTTCATGCATTGGAGAAGGAAATGGCAGCCCACTCCAGTGTTCTTGCCTCTGGAGAGTCCCAGGGACGGGGGAGCCTGGTGGGCTGCCGTCTGTGGGGCCGCACAGAGTCGCACACGACTGAAGCGACTTAGCAGCAGCAGCAATCTGAAAACAGACTTTTACTTCTTTTTTTTCCAATCTGAATTCCTTATTTTTTTTTCTTCTCTGACTGCCATGGTAAGGAGTTCCAAAACTATGTTGAATAATGGTGGCAAGAGTGAGCAGCCTTGTCTTCTTCCTCATCTTAGAGGAAAGGCTTTCAGTTTGCTGTGGCTCTGTCGTATATAGCCTTTTACATGTTGAGGTATGTTCCTTCTGTACCCATTTTTCTGGAGTTTTTATTATAAATTTGGTATTGGATTTTGTCAAAAGTTTTTTCTGCGTCTATTGAGATTGTCATGTGTTTTTATCTTTCAATTTGCTTATAGGGTGTACCACATTGATTGATTTGTGAACGTTGAAGAATCCCTGCATCTCTGGGAATAACCCCACTTGATCATGGTGTATGATCCTTTTAATGTGTTGTTGGATTCTGTTTTGTAGTATTTTTTTTGAGTATTTTTACATCTATGTTCATCAGTGACGTTGGCCTGTAAATTTCTTTTTTTCTTTCTTCTTTTTTTGATATCTTTGTCTGGCTTTGGTATCAGGGTGATTGTGGCCTCATAGAATGAGTTTGGGATGTTCCTCCTTCTGCAGTTTTTGAGTTTGAGAAGGATAGGTGTTAATTTTTTGTTAAATATTTGATAGAATTCACATGTGATGCCATCTGGCCCTGGGCTTTTGATTGTTGGAAGAATTTTGATCAGTTTCAATTTCAGTGTTTGTGATTGGTCAGATCATGATTTCTGTTTTTTCCTGGTTCAGTTTTGGAAGATTTTGGATCACAAACAGTTGGACATGAGTGAGCAACTAACACTCTTTACTTTCACTTTTCTAAGAATTTGTCCATTTCTTTGAGATCGTCCATTTTATTGGCAATAATTCCTCGTGGTAGTCTGCTATGATCCTCTGTATTTCTGCATTGTCTGTTGTAACATCTTTTGCATTTCTAATTTTATTGATTTCAGTCTCCTCCCCTTTTTAAATGAATGAATCTGCCTTATGGTTTATCAATTTTGTTTATCTTCTCAAATAACCAGTTTTTAGTTTTATTGATCTTTGGTATTTTTTCCTTCATTTATTTTTCATTTATTCCTGCTCTGTTCTTTTTGATTTCTTTCCTTCTACTAACTCTGGTGGGGGGGGGGGGGTTCTTCTTCTTTTTCTAGTTGCTTTAAGTATAAGGTTAGGTTGTCTATCTGATGTTTTTCTCCTTTCTTGAGGTAGGCTTGTATTGCTCTAAACTTCCTTCTTCAGTTCAGTTCACTTCAGTTGCTCAGTGGTGTCCGACTCTGTGACCCCTTGGACTGCAGCACATCAGGCTTCTCTGTCCATCACCAACTCCAGGAGTTTACTCAAACTCATATCCATAGAATCAGTGATGTCATCCCACCGTCTCATCCCCTGTTGTCCCCTTCTTCTCCTTCCCTCAATCTTTCCCAGCAACAGTCTCTTTTCCAGTGAGTCAGTTCTTCGAATCAAGTGGCCAAAGTATTAGAATTTTAGCTTCAGCATCAGTCCTTCCAATGAACACTCAGGACTGATCTCCTTTAGAATGGACTGGTTGGATCTCCTTGCAGTCCAAGGGACTCTCAAGAATCTTCTTCAACACCACAGTTCAAAAGCATCAATTCTTCAGCACTCAGTTTTCTTTATAGTCCAACTCTCACATCCATACATGACTATTGGAAAAACCATAGCTTTGACTTGATGGACCTTTGTTGGCAAAGTAATGTCTCTGCTTTTTAATATGCTGTCTAGGTTAGTCATAACTTCTCTTCCAAGGAGCAAGCATCTTTTAATTTCATGGCTGCAGTCACCATCTGCAGTGAAATTGGAGATGCCCAAAATAAAGTCTCTCACTGTTTCCATTGTTTCCCCATCTATTTGCTATGAAGTGATGGGACCAGATGCCATGATCTTAGTTTTCTGAATGTTGAGTTTTAAGCTAACTTTTCACTCTCCTCCTTCCCTCTTAGAACTTCTTTTTTAAACTTTCCTCTTAGAATTGCTTTTGCTGCATACCATGGGTTTTGGGTCATAGTGTTTTTGTTGTCATTTGTTTCTATGTGTTTTTTTTTATTTTCTTTTTTATTCTTGGTTATTTAGAAGTGTGTTATTTAGTCTATATGTGTTTCTGTTTTTTAGAATTTTTTCCTGTTACTTGATATCTAATCTGATTGCGTTTTGGTCAGGAAAGATGCGTGATACAGTTTCAATTTTCTTAAATTTACTGAGACTTGATTTGTGACCCAACATGTGATCTATCCTGGTGAATGTTCCAGAATTTGCCCTTGGGAAAAAAAAGTGTATTCTGCTGTTTTGGGGTGGAATGTCCTAAAGATATTTGTTAGGTCCATCTGATCTAAAGTGTGATTTAAGGCTTGTGTTTCCTTATTTTCTCTGTAGATGATCTGTCCATTGGAATAAGTGAAGTGTTAAAATCCCCTACTATTATTATGTTAATGTTGATTTATCTATTTATGGTTGTTAGCATTTGTCTTATAGGTATTCCTATCTGGGGTACATAGATATTTATAATTGTTACATCTTCTTCTTGGACTGATTCTTTGATCATTATGTAGTGTCCTTATCTCATGTAACAGTTTTTATTTTAAATTCAATTTTTTTGATATAAGTATTTCTTTTTTTTAATTTTATTTTATTTTTAAACTGTACATAATTGTATTAGTTTTGCCAAATATATAAGTATTTCTGTTCCTGCTTTATTTTGATTCCCATTTGCATGGAATATCTTTTTCCATCCCATGACTTTCAGTCTGTATGTGTCCTTAGAGGTGAATCAGATCTCTTACAAGCAGCATATAGACAGATCTGTATCCATTTAGTCAGTCTGTGTCTTATGGTTGGGGCATTTAATCCATTTATATTTAAGGTATTTATTGATATTTATATTCCTGTTGCCATTTTCTTAATTGTTTTGGGTTTGTTTTTGTGAGTCTTTTTCTTCTCATGTGTTTCATGCCTACAGAAATTGCTTTAGTATTTGTTGTTCAGCTGGTTTGGTGGTGCTGAATTCTCTTAGTTTTTGCTTGTCTATAAAGCTTTTGATTTCACCACCAAATCCGATGTGAGATCCTTGGTAGGTAGAGTAGTCTTGGTTGTAGGTTTTTCTCTTGCATCACTTTAACTATATCCTGCCACTCCCTTCTGGGCTGCAGAATTTCTCCTGAAAAATCAGCTGTTAGCCTTATGTGGCTTCCCGTGTATGTTATTTTTTGCTTTTCCCTTGCTGGTTTTAATATTTTTTTCTTTGTGTGTGATTTTTATTGGTTTGATTAATATATGTCTTGGCATGTTTCTCTTTGGGTTCATCATCTGTGGTACTCTCTGGCCTTCCTGAACTTGGGTGACTTTTTCCTTTCCCATGTTAGGGAAGTTTTTACTATAATCTCCTCAAATATTTTCTCATACCCTTTCTTTTTCTCTTCTTCTCAGACCCTGTAATTTGAATGTTGGTGCATTTAACATTGTTTCAGAGGTCTCTGAGACTGTCTTCAACTCTTGTCATTCTCTTTTCTCTGCTCTTTAGCAGTTATTTCTATCATTCCATCTTCCAGCTTACTTATGCATTCTTTTGCCTCATTGTGCTGTTGATTTTTCTAGGGTATTTTTAATTTCATTCATTGTCTTGTTCACAGCTGTTTGTCGATTCTTTATTTCTTCTAGGTCTTTGTTACGTGTGTTAAATGTTCTTGCATTTTCTCCATTTTGTTTTTAACTTCTGAAACTTCTTTACTATTCCAAATTCTTTTTCAGATAGGTTGCCTAGTTCCTCTTCATTTATTTGGTCTTGTAGCTTTTTACCTTGCTTCTTCATCTGTAACATATATTTTTTGTCATTTCTTTTTTTTTTTTGGATGGATGGGACTGTGTTCCTGCCTTCCTAGTTATTGGGCCTGAGGCTTTCAGCAGTGGAGTTTGCATGCAGTTGGGTAGAACCAGATCTTGGTGTGCCAGTGTGGACCTCTGAGATACCTCACTCTGGTTACTGTTGCCTGGGGCCTGATGTTCTCTGTTACTCTAGCAGTTCTGACTCAGCATTCTCACCACAGGGACTCAGGCCTGAACTCTCATACCTGGTTGCCCCCGGGGCTCCTACCATCAGCCTAGCTGTTGGAGGTCCCCCACCAGCTTTTGGTGAGTATCTTTTGCATGGAGAGGCACAGACCATGTCTTGGATGACATCTTGGCTGTCTCTCATTTATTCTTTTTGAAAAAAAAAATTTATTGAAGTAAGCTTGATTTAAAATATTGTGTTAGTTTCGGATATACGATATAGTGATCCAGTTATCATTTTTTCAGATTTTACTCCATTATAGGTTTTTACAAGACAGTGGGTATAATTTCCTGTGCTATACAGTATATCCCTATCGCTTATCTATTTTATTTATGAAAGTTTGAATCTGTTAATTCCATATTCCCAATTTTCCCATCCCTCCCTTTTTCTGTATATCTGTTATTCTGTTTCTATTTTATACATATATTCATTTGTATTGTTTTTTAAGATTTCACATATAAGTGATATTGGGATTCCCAGATGGCACAGTGGTAAAGAATCCACCTGCTGGTGCAGGAGATGCAGGACGTGTGGTTTGATCCCTGAGTCAAGAAGATCTCCTATAGTAGGAAATGGCAAGCCACTCCAGTCTTCTTGCCTAGAAAATTCCATGGACAGAGGGGCCTGCTGGGATTCAGTCCATGGGGCTGCAAAGGGTCAGACATGACTGAGCAGCTGAGCACAAGCACGTGTAAGTGATATCATACAGTATTCATCTTTCTCTGTTTTCCTCACTTCACCAAGTATAATATTCTCTAGATCCACCCATGTTGCTGCAAATGGCAGCACTTCATTATTTTTTATGGCCAAGTAATGTTCCCATGTGTTTGTGTGGGGGTGGGGGACATTTTCTTACGTCATCCATCTGCTCACGGGCACTTGGGTAGTTCTCATGTAATGGCTGTTATAAATAGTGCTACCATGAACTCTGGAATGCATGTGTCCTTTCTGGATATATGCCCGGGAGTAGGATTGCTGTGCCTGGAAAATCCCATGGACCGAGGAGCCTGGTAGGCTGCAGTCCATGGGGTCGCTAGGAGTCGGACACAACTGAGTGACTTCACTTTCACTTTTCACTTTCATACATTGGAGAAGGAAATGGCAACCCACTCCAGTGCTCTTACCTGGAGAATCCCAGGAACAGGGGAGCCTGGTGGGCTGCCGTCTATGGGGTCGCACAGAGTTGGACACGACTGAAGCAACTTAGCAGCAGTAGCAGCAGCAGTAGGATTGCTGTATCATATGGTAATTCTATTTTTAGTTTTTTAAAGAACCTTCATACTGTTTTCCATGAGGGTTTCACCAATTTGCTTTCCCACCAGTATAGGAGGGTCCCCTTTTCTCCACATCCTCTCCAGCATTTTTTATTTGTAGACATTTGAAGATGGCCATTCTGACCAGTGTGAGGTGAAACCTCATTGTAGTTTTGAATTGCACTTCTTTAGTAATTAGTGATGTTGAGCATCTTTTCATGTGCCTGTTGGCCATCAGTATATCTTCTTTAAAAAATGTGTGTTTATGTGTTCTGCTTATTTTTAATTAGATTTTTTATATTGAATTATATGAGTTGTTTGAATAATTTAGGATGCCAATCCCTTTTCACATTATATGCAAAGATTTTCTCCCATTCTTTTTTTAAATATAAATTTATTTATTTTAATTGGAGGTGAATTACTTTGCAATGTTGTATTGGTTTTGCCATACATCAACATGAATTGCCACAGGTATACACGTGTTCCCCATCCTGAACCCCCCTCCCTCCTCCCTCCCTGTACCATCCCTCTGGGTCATCCCAGTGCACCAGCCCCAAGCAACCAGTATCATGCATCAAACTTGGACTGGCGATTCATTTCCTATATGATATTACACATGTTTCTATAGGTTGTCTTTTTGTTTTGTTGATGATTTCCTTTGTTTTTAAGGCTTTTAAGTTTAATTAGACCCCTTTTGTTTATTTTTGTTTTTATTTCTTTTGCCTTATGAGACTGATCTAAGAAAATATTGCTGCAATTTATTCAGTTCAGTTCAGTTCAGTTTAGTTGCTCAGTCGTGTCCGACTCTTTGCGACCCCATGAATCGCAGCATGCCAGGCCTCCCTGTCCATCACCAACTCCAGGTTGGCCAAAAAGTTCATTTGGGGTTTTCCATAAAATGGTATTGTGGTAGTCAGCATGCCAGTGCCATCAGCCAGGATATTGATATTCTGTCAGTATCTAAGAGCATACTTGGGAAGAGTTGAAAGGAGAAAGGGGCTCACCTCCATACTTGTATTAGAAATGTATGGAGCTGAGTGGAGGAACAGGCTGGGATGGGCAGCAGGGGAAGAGTGTTAGGACGTGTGTTCCAGGTAGAGAGGTCTGGCTTTGTTACTGAACTTCCAGGACCCTTAAGAGACAGTAGCCACTTCTTTTTCCTGATTTTCCTTTTTCTTTAGAGAAAGGTCAGGAGACTAACATCTCTCTTTTTTTTTAAGTTGGATCATAATTGCTCTACAGTGTTGTGTTGGTTTCTGCCATACAGCACACAAACCAGTCATAAATATAGATATATCCCACATGTACATCCCTCTTCTCGAGCCTGCCTCCTCCCTCCAGTCCCACCCTCTAGGTCGCCACGGAGCAGCAGGCTGGGCTCCCTCTAACATCTCTTATAAAATATAGCTTTGAGACTCTCAGTTCCAGACTGACTACAGAGTTGAATATGAGGCTTATTCTTACTGTATTTTTTATTAGCCTTTTAATTTTGTATTGGTGTGTGACTGATTAACAATGCTGTGATAGTTTCAGGTGGACAGCAAGGGACTCAGCCGTGCATATATGCATCCTCCCCCAAACAACCTTTACTGTATTTTTTAATGGAGTTCTCATTTCAAGAAAGGTAAAGAAACCAGGTGAGAGTTCTACAGTTAATTTTTCCTCTAAAATCCAAATAATTAAGACAAGTGATCCTCCTGACACTGCTGAGCATGTGAAGAGAAAAATTTACACTGATGCCTCTGGAGTTCCATATGCTCAGCTGCAGAATGAAGTCACTTATAACCACCCAGCAATGGCGATTTTAGCCCTAATGATGGCTGTGCTACACATATGTGTCCAATAAGTATTTGTTGAATGAATAATAAACAGCCCCAGAAAAAGAGACAGTGGGTGTTTGCCAGGGCCTACGATCCCAGGTCTAGAAGAACCCCTTGCTCCATCCATCCCGACTCACTCACAGGTCCCCATAGGCCCAGCTCAGCAGGCCCATCAGTTCCCATCTTGCTCCGTTCTGGGTGCCCCATAGCCCAACAGGTACTCTGCCTATCAGGAGCAGGCTCCCTACTCACTTTGTCCTCCTCTCAAGAACTGGAGACCTTCTAGGTCACAACACTGTGTTGAGTATCCACCTTCCCGTGACATTGCCAACTTGAGTTTAAATATTAGGCCACCAACAGTGGAGTCAGATAGATGCAGTGAACCCAGAAGATGCTTAAATAGACTTCCCTAGTATTGGAGGAGAAAATCCTTACAGTGCATCCCCCAAACTGATTTCCCCACTAATCACAGAGGTTCTATTACACACACAAACATGCATTCTCTCTCTCTCTTTCTTCCCCTCTCCACACAGCCCTGCCCACACACAGAATCTTGTTGCTTAACTTTCAGATAGTGCACTTTCAGAATAGTTTCCAGAAACACATCATGTACTAAACCAAGATATTACCTGAGCTGTTTTGTTGTTGTTCTAAGAGAGAGCAATGCAGCCTGCATTATTTTTCAGACATCACAAATATCACACTTGAAATGCACAGGCAGGACACAAATATAGTTAGAAAACTAGGTTTCACAGTATTTTAAAAGGAGAATAAGAGTTGCGTGCCTTATCCCACCTTTCTCTGAATGTTACATTTCTCCCATCCCAGGCTGCATGAGAAAAATGACAGGGGTACATTGTGTCTCTTTTGAGTAAAGAAGCTCCTGTTTTCCCATGTTTTTATTGCACAGCACCTTCTTTTACTTCTGGTCAGACAAGCATAGGTTTTGATCCAAGAACTTGTGCTCTTCTGAGCCCCCTAATATCACTGCCTGACTTATTCTCCATTTAGGTGATTGTAAGAATCACCAACTTTCCAGCCTCAGCAAAACCTCCACTGCCTGAAATATAACGAGCTTACCCATTTTGGAGAGGACTGCCATGATTGGAGTAGGAAGAGAGCCAAAGTGTTGAACTTCTTATCTAATTTCCATTTAGAGTTCTAAGATTTAAATACATATGTACACACATACCCACATGGAAGAAACTGGGAACAGCATTTTAAAAAGTGATGAGATGCTGGAGTTAGAACAGGACGTGTGTTCTCCAGGTCAATCTCCCATTTTATAGATGAGAGAGAAGGCCTATGGAGATGGCCATTGGCAAATGATCCTCTCGTCTTCCATTTTATGTCATAATCCACAGCGAATGCTAATTTTAGAAGCAAAACATGTGCAGGAAGAACTCACACAGACTGTGGCTTGGGTTTCCTCCTATCTTGCTACTTTCATTGATCAGTGTTGCCTTCCTCCCGCCCCCCCCCCCCCACCGCCCCACACACACACATTAGTCCCACAGAAGCGAAAGGAGGTGGAGAAAAGAAAAAGAAATGAACAAAGCTGATGGGCTTTCTTCCCAGAAGAATCCTACTTAATCCTAGCTTTATAAAGTTTTTCTTTATCCCATGGCAACGAGGATGTACACATCCCGCTGAATGTTTCAGTCACTTGGAGCAGGTGAGGTCTGTGCCAAGTTCAGGCAGGAGGCAAAGTGGAGATGAGCCCCAGAGGTAGATGCCAGCCCCTGTCATGCCCCCTGTGCCTCTGCCTCTGCTGTGGGATCCAGAAGGGTCCCCTGACACTGACCACCGAGGCAGAGCAACACGGCAGCTCGCAGCACTGCCAGGGGGAGTCTCATGTCCTGCTCACAAGCCAGAGGAGCTGTGTGAATGAAGACGCCCTGTGAGTCCCACTGCACTAGTTGTGTGCGACAGTAGAAAACTCATAAAGGATATAGTTTCCAAAACTGACTTTGTGTGTTTGGGGGTTACGGCAAAAGGAAAGAAAGTTTTGAATATATACCTCCGTTGCTTCTCTCCCTTATGATCGTGTTTTGCCTATTTTTAAAAATTCAGAATCTTCGAGAAACAGATGAAAAGTTCTCTCAGAATGTTTTATTTGAAAAGAAAAATGAAGCCAGAGAGCCTGAGGGCGTCTGTTAAACCAGGGCTCGGTGGCTGTCTCCTCACAAGCTGCCGAGGCATGTTGGCAGAGTCCTGGCAACTCTGGCTTCTTGGGTCTCTTGTTCTCTCTTAGACTGTGACCGTCCTTCCCTCCTAAACGCTCGTACCCATGTGCCTGTGTGTGCCTCTATGTATGCACACGTGTAGCTTACAAGAACTCTAAAGAGATACATTTCTGCTTAAATACTAATATGTTTGCAGTTTACGTTTCAAATCAGTATAGAATCACAGAATTCCCTCTAAATTGTATTTCAAAGTGCAAGCAAAACCAAAATGTATCTTATAAATATACTCATGGCACATTTAGGTCACATGTAACTCTGTATGTTCCAGAATGTAACTTATCTCTTGAAAGACAGTTGACATGGTTTTCTGGGCAAGGCAAGGCAAAATATTCAGTAACTTAGCAGCATAATCAGAGTAGAGCCAATACTGCAGCACATTTTTCTCTTGGATTGGGTCAGGAAGTGGCATAGAGAAAACAGTGTAGAAAAACCTGAAAAACTCCTGTCGTCAGTGCTGGGATCAGCACTGGTAGGAGTTCTGCCAGGGACACACGGGTGCCAGCACCTCCTTGATCATGACTTTGCAGGCAGCTCTCATATTGTATGTGACCTCCTAGAAGGTGAAGTGGGTATGCCTTATAAAGTTCCAGTGCCAACTAAATTATTGCTTTACAGAGCATCAGTCCAGGTATCACCACTGTTACTAGCAGAGTGATTTGGGAGTGACTTATTCAGGTAACTTTGCACAAACTTCAGCACATACTGCTTGCTCAAGTGATATAGAGCTTTATTCATAGCGTCGAATCACTGTGGGAAGAGCACGCACACACTGGAGGGAGACCAACAAGTGTAAACCGCAGCTTTCCCGCCTCACCGACCACGGGATCTGGTCAGCTCCGCGAGGCACCTGCACCTGCGTGTCCTTGGCGAGGACCCTTCCCGAGGGCCCTGGAAGGTGTGAAGTGGGGCTGTGCCTGGCACGTGCTGTGTTACCTGCTGTCATGAGTGCTGCTGGTGCTGGGTTCTCTTTTTAAGGAAGTGATTTTCTATGCAAAGGCACCAGCTACATAAGGACAACTTCTTACCAGAACATTTGCCAGTTAATTGTTTCCTCTAATGGGGCCAGGAATGGTGGTTTAGTCTTTGTATGACTGCTGGCTGCACTGCAGTCAAATTGCTTGGATGTGTTTAGATAAATACTGACGATAGATTTTAACAATGTGCTGTTTTGTCTGCTTAGAGAGATCCTTGAAAGATGACTACTGCTGCTACTGCTAAGTTGCTTCAGTCGTGTCTGACTCTGTGCGATCCCATAGACGGCAGCCTACCAGGCTCCCCCGTCTCTGGGATTCTCCAGGCAAGAACACTGGAGTGGGTTGCCATTTCCTTCTCCAATGCAGGAAAGTGAAAAGTGAAAGTGAAGTTGCTCAGTCGTGTCTGACTCTTAGTGACCCCATGGACTGCAGCCCACCAGGCTCCTCCATCCATGGGATTTTCCAGGCAGGAGTACTGGAGTGGGGTGCCATCGCCTTCTCCGTGAAAGATGACAGCACAGGTGAAAAGCTGTCAAGACACCTGACATCTCCAAGTGCACCTGCTTCCTTTCCTTGTGAATCTGCCAGTTGCCAAAATGTCATAGCCTGTGACTTTTTTTTTTTTTAAGGTACATGGTTACAGTTTAATTCACCATCTGGAAAGTTTACTAACAACTAGACTGAATTTTCTCATGTTAGCATCTCGCTGCTCGTGCATAAGCACTCGGGCTTTGCTCTACCGTCACTTTCAAGGTGCCTTGTTGTTCTTTTCCTCCCTTGGAATAAGGCCAGTGTGCTACCCGTCAGTCTTCTTTCTGTCATTTAGCCACTTAATTACCCATGACTATTCCAAAAACTGAAGGACTGCTGTCAGTCCAGATAGTTGGTGAAGGACAGTGCTGATCATCCACATCCGCCGCCCAGGGCTCCCCTGAGCCTGCTTCCTCATCTGTGAAAAACTGTGAATACAGTGCCTTGCTACTAGATTTGTGTGTGTGTGAGAGAATAAAATCAAATACTCACTGGAAAATTTTAGCACAGTGTGTGGATAAGGCACGTGCCAGAAACGCTTCTGCGGTTGCTGGATGAAGGGTGCGCAGTGTAGATGCCCTGTGATATGCACACATGGCTCTCCTCACACTCCCCGAATGCCACTGGAGTGCAGCTCACACTTTGTATGTGACCTTGGGGATGTGAAATGTATGTTACTCCATAATGTTCAAGTGTGAGCTCAGTCTTTAATTTATATAACATGATGGGCTCGTAACTGCTGTTAAGAGCATTTATATCCACTTTGTGCCATTTTTCCCATGAGGAAATCAAGGAGCAGAAATTAGAGTACTTTCTAGAATCATCTGAACCACATTTCTGTTCCTTTGCCACCCTGTTAATTATAGAGACAGCCACACCTACATCAGATTTCATTTTCCCCACCTCTTAAGATGTTATCAGCTTCATTAAAAAGAAATAGTTTCCCCCACTAGTGGAGAATTCCCTATTGGTCCAGTGGTTAGGACTTTTGCAGTCTTACTTTGAAGGGCCCAGGTTCAATTCCTGGCTGGGGAACTAAAGTCCCACAAGCACACACATGGTGGCAAAAAAAAAAAAAGAGGCAAATATATTGTCTACTCTGTCAGTTAAGCATATAACATATTTTTCTTTGAAGACTCTGTCTACTGGGATGTATATCTTCCATCAGAAATAACTTTTAGGCAAATTATAGTTAAAATACTGCCTGCACCTTTTCCCCTTTAAAGCTGAAATAATCATATCTTCAGTTCAGTTCAGTTCAGTTGCTCAGTTGTGTCTGACTCTTTGTGACCCCGTGAATCGAAGCACACCAGGCCTCCCTGTCCATCACGATCTCCCGGAGTTCACTCAGACTCATGTCCATCGAGTCAGTGATGCCATCCAGTCATCTCATCCTCTGTCGTCCCCTTTTCCTTCTGCCCCCAATCCCTCCCAGCATCCGAGTCTTTTCCAATGAGTCAACTCTTTGCATGAGGTGGCCAAAGTACTGGAGTTTCAGCTTCAGCATCATAGCTTCCAAAGAAATCCCAGGGCTGATCTCCTTCAGAATGGACTGGTTGGATCTCCTTGCAGTCCAAGGGACTCTCAAGAGTCTTCTCCAACACCACAGTTCAAAAGCATCAATTCTTCGGCACTCAGCTTTCTTCACAGTCCAACTCTCACATCTATACACGACCATTGGAAAAACCATAGCCTTGACTAGACGGACCTTTGTTGGCAAAGTAATGTCTCTGCTTTTCAATATGCTATCCAGGTTAGTCATAACTTTTCTTCCAAGGAGTAAGCGTCTTTTAATTTCATGGCTACAGTCACCATCTGCAGTGATTTTGGAGCCCCCAAAAATAAAGTCTGACACTGTTTCCCCTGTTTCCCCATCTATTTCCCATGAAGTGATGGGACTGGATGCCATGATCTCTGTTTTCTGAATGTTGAGCTTTAAGCCAACTTTTTGACTCTCCTCTTTCACTCTCATCAAGAGGCTTTTGAGTTCCTCTTCACTTTCTGCCATAAGGGTGGTGTCATCTGCATATCTGAAGTTATTGATATTTCTCCCAGCAATCTTGATTCCAGCTTGTGTTTCTTCCAGTCCAGCGTTTCTCATGATGTACTCCGCATAGAAGTTAAATAAGCAGGGTGACAATATACAGCCTTGATGTACTCCTTTTCCTATTTGGAACCAGTCTGTTGTTCCATGTCCAGTTCTAACTGTTGCTTCCTGACCTACATACAGGTTTCTCAAGAGGCAGGTCAGGTGGTCTGGTATTCCATTCTCTTTCAGAATTTTCCACAGTTTACTGTGATCCACACAGTCAAAGGCTTTGACATAGTCAATAAAGCAGAAATAGATGTTTTTCTGGAACTCTTTTGCTTTTTCAGTGATCCAGCGGATGTTGGCAATTTGATCTCTGGTTCCTCTGCCTTTTCTAAAAGCATCTTGAACATCTGGAAGCTCACGGTT
Source organism: Bos taurus (assembly GCF_002263795.3). NCBI lineage: Eukaryota > Metazoa > Chordata > Mammalia > Artiodactyla > Bovidae > Bos > Bos taurus. Next base: position 1,056,644 of record NC_037349.1, on the reverse strand, counting down.
CACGTATTGCTGAAGCCTGGCTTGGAGAATTTTGAGCATAACTTTACTAGCGTGTGAGATGAGTGCAGTCATATCTTAGACTGAGTTAAACTAGCCCTCTCTGAGCGAGAATGTAAGCTGCACCCTTCACTTGGATGTGGAGCGGGGAGGGCGGAGCCCCTGAGTGTGAGCAGGGCTCCGTTCGTCCTGGGTGTGGCCGGCGGTCCCTGCTTGGCCTCTGGTCCACTGCGCAGTCCTCCAGGGCAGCAGCTCTGCTCCTCCTCCTGCTGGGTTCTGGCTCAGTCTAAGGTGCTCACTATTAACCCCAAGAGAGAACAAAGAGGCTGGCTCCCCGCCCTTCCCACTTGCTCTGAGTCATGCTGAAAATGTTTCACAGTATCTGTTTTGACCATGACTCCCATCCAGATCCACAAAAACACTTGGGAAAAGGACCACATGGTCACTGTGAGATTCCATTTTGAGTCTCCTCCTGGATGACCAGTTACTTCATAACTTTAATACCTTGCTGCATTTACATCCTGGCTCTCTCAGGACTGAAAGTTATGAGCATGTCATCAAACTTGAGCACCAGTTTCCAGCTGGTTCTCCCTGGTTTGTGTTTATAAAATAGAAACAAAGTATAAGTAGTGATGTATTCTTTTACTCAGTGTGAAAGACCACTTGTTTTTGAGACTAATACAGAATTTTTTTTTTTTAATACCTAATTATTTTAAACATCCTACCTGTTCCCTGCATACATGATGTTCTTACCTAGGATGTTTCAGGGAGGGGATAATGTCTCTCTGCCACTCTTGTGTTCTTTGCTGTTGTTCTTTAATCACTCAGTTGTGCCTGACTCTTTGTGACCCATGGACTGTAGCCCACCAGGCTCCTCTGTCCATTGGATTTCCCAGGTAAGAATACTGGAGCAGGTTGTCATTTCCTTCTCCAGGGGAATCTTTCCAACCCAGAGATTGAACTCATGTCTTCTGCATTGGCTGGCTTCCCAGGTGGCGCTAGTGGTAAATAACCCACCTGCCAATGCAGGAGACAGAAGAGATGTGGGTTAGATTCCTGGGTCAGGAAGATCCCCTGGAGAAGGGCATGGCAACTCCAGTATTCTTGCCTGGAGAATCCCATGGGCAGAGGAGCCTGGAAGGCTACAGTCCACAAGGTCGCAAAGAGTCGGACAGGATTAAAGTGACTTAGCACCGTAGCTCCTGCATTGGCACGTGGATTCTTTACTACTGAGCCACCTGAGAAGCCACCTTTTATTCTTTAGGCTTGTCTAGTAATTAAGTTGACACAAAAAAGATTAATAGGAGGGAAAAAACAGTTTAATTCATATGCACAAAGGCCTCATAGAAATGGGACCCCCAAACTGACCAGAGCAGACTGTTTTTATATCATTTTTAGATTAAGAAGAGTTATTTGTGAAGATTTAACAAACAGAGGGGCTTGTGCTTGGGAGAGCAGAATAATTAAGTGGCAGAGTTTGCTTGTACGGCTTTCCCAGCTTTGAATTCCATGTATCTGGTAGTAAAGATGCCTTCTACCCTCTTGGTACAGGGAGGACACCTTCACATGGGAGATTGCTTCCCACTTTCTGGGGGAAAGAAGAGGGTCAGAATGGGGGGTTTATACCTTTTCTGCCATCAGCTATTTGTTAAGTAACTTTAATTCAAATTAATCAATATGCTTTTGAGGCATATTTTGGGGTGGCCTGTTCTAGGATGCAATAGATGTACAGTATTACTAAAGAATATCTTATATTTAGGGATCCTTATTTTCATGTTATAAACTACTGCAACTACTAAATGAACCAGGCATTGAAGTCAAAAAAGAATTTTGTAATCAATTAGTGAGGGTTTCCCTGGTGGCTCAGGGGTAAAAAATCTGCAGGAGACGTGGATTCCGTCTCTGAGTCAGGAAGATCCCCTGGAAGAGGGCATGGTAACCCACTCCAGTATTCTTGCCTAGAAAATCCCATGGACAGAGGGGCCAGGTGGGCTGTAGTCCATGGCGTCACAAAAGAGTGGGACATGACTTAGTGACTAAACAATATCAACAAATCAATTAGTAAGCTGTCAAAATCCAGATTATTTTTGCTAAATGGCTAACGTATCATTATAGTTACCAGATAAAGAGCTCTCTAAAGAAGGATATTTCAACAAAACCTTTCCATCCAGAATTTGAACCATGAGATTGTATTTCAGAAATCTATCTTAGACAACTTTGGTGAAGATTCTTACAGTCATGTTAATGGAAAACCAAAATAAGAACAACCTCAAGAAGGCAAAGCACACTAGTGAAGTCACTTCATCACCCTCTTAAAACTCTCATAGAACATTTGTAAGTCACTGAGTGAGGGTCACTGAGTGAGTGTCCAGGTGGCGGTACTGTCCCCCGCTGGGAGAGCAGGGTTAGGCGGCCCCCGGCTGTGGGCTTGTGATTGGCACAGTGGAAGACAAAGCTCAAAGGAACCAGTCAACTCCACCAGGCGGAATGCCACCTCTGATGGCCTGGCCTCCCTTGCCCACGACTGAGGCCTCAGGTTCCTCGGTACGTGTGACAGCATTCCTTTCGCTTGAGCCCTTCTTCTGGAGGTCATTTAATCAAGTGAGTTATAAACACCGTGGCAGAAGTTCTCATCTCAGGGCTTTTATAATAGAAACAGTTTTCAGACTGTGCTCGTGGGGGAGCGGACTTAGCAACGACAATAACAGAAACAAAAGAGAAACCCAGTGTGCTTTGGAACACATCTGTCAACCTGCATTTTCCCCCGGTTTTGGTCACATCACAGCTGATATATAGCTGTGCTCCACCCAAATTTTGGGAATCTTGAACTTGCTTACAAGTTGCCTGCTCCCTGAAGTGAGGGCTCCCCTGACCGGGATGCCCAGGAGGCAGGCCCGTGCCAGCAGGGAAGTGAGGCGGGCTCTCGGGCCCATCACAAGTGTGCTGTAGCTGCCTACGGCTGGCAAGCACCACGCTGCACGGTGAAGCACCACGCTGCACGGTGAAGCACCACGCTCCACGGTGAAGCACCACGCTCCACGGTGCACTCCGGGACTGGAGCACTGTTTTGTTTTCTTTTCCAGTTGGTTTGTAAATAGGATTGCACAAAAATCCGTGCAAATCAACTCTCCGGTCAAAATCTGCTGAGCTAAGAAGAACACTGAGTCCGAGGGGCTGATTTCAGTGTGTGGGAGAGTCAGTGAGGCTCCACAGCACAGTGCTGTACAAAGACAGGCGGGCTCCCTGCACGGTCATTTCGATAAACTGGGAATATCCAGTCTGTTTACTGCAATTGTCCTTGTCTGCTTGTCCAGCCTAGCAGTTATCCATTACTACCTAGAAATGAATGGGGCATTTGATATTTAAAAAATCTCATTTAAGGTACTGCTGCTGTTTTTTATGACATTCTATTAGTGATGTTTCATCAACTTGAAATTTATTAAACACTTTACTGATTGAAACTTTCAGTATATTGTGTGGCCTGGACTTAGGAATATAGTTAATGTCAAGAGAATAATTCTTTTTTATTTCTATTATTTGGTTCACCTATTTTCATACACACCAGCCAAAACAACCACGCACACACACACACACACACACACACACGCACGCACACATACACATTCACCTATATCTTTTGTATCAATTTTTCAGAGCTCATCTCAGTGATCCCTGCTTCTTCCAACAGTCTCCCTTGCAAGGAAATAGTTTCTCTTCCTTTTTATTTCATTTGTACAGGATACAGCTCACTCTTGAGGAAAAGTTACTTGGGCATGCATTGTCCCTCCCCTACTAGAATGTCACCCCTTCACTTACCCTAGATCTTTGTAATGCCAGCCACCCCATCACTGGCATTGCCATGTAAATGGTCAATGAACATATGATGAATAAAACAGAGAATGAGAGAAGTTGACCAACAACCAAAGATCTGAACTTTCTCTGCTTTGGTGTTTGAAAACTGAGTTCACTACCATCATAGGACCTACAAAGGCAGAGTGAAAATTGTACAGAAATCCATGTTAGTACCAATATGTCAGCACAGTTGTTGAGCAAATACCCATGTAGTAATAGAGGAGTTGATTCGTCATTCAGTGTCTCAGTGAGACCAATTATAATTACTTAGATGCAAAGATTCCAAAGAAGATATTTGGAGCGAATCTTCCTTCTTTGTATACCTGGGTGGAAACGGACGGTATTCTGTGGTAGATCTGCTATTTTTAATAACACATCAGTGCGCCTAGCATAGAACCTTGGGGAATTTCAGTGTAAAAGATCATATTAAGATTGTGAAATTATTTTCCTGTGTGGTTAAAATAGTAAATACATATTTGTACAACATAAGCTGTTATCCCATTTAATTGCTTAATTTTCTAATCTCAGTCTTGCTATTTACCTAGAAGGGAAATTTTTGTCTTCCTTTTCTTTCTTTAACAGTGAAAAGCATGCTGTGTCATGTGCCCACGTACAGACTTCCTAGTTTAATATATAGATTGATGATGTGTGATTGTGACAGAAATGTAGCCTCCCGAGTGGAGCCAGCCCAGGGGAAGCCAGGCTGGGTAGCACATAGACTAAACGACCCAAGTCCAGCAGAGAGCCGAAGCAGACCAGAGCAGGAATCCAGGCTCCTGGAAAAGGGGACCTCCTGTGAGGCCATGGGCTCTTAGGTGCTAGGGTTAGTGAAACACTCATGGGAAGAAGACTCGAAGAGGTGCTTTTCTGGGTGCACCCTCACCTTTTTCTTTTAAACTAAGGCGGTGACAGAGAGCTGGACATTGTCCCCTGGGCTAGGGCTGCAGAGCAGGCTCTGACGCCTTCGTTCTGTTTGGTTTGGCTCGCAAAGCTTCACAGGATTGCAGTGTTTTACCAGGTAAAGGCGATGGCTGGTGAGCCGGCAGCGCTGAGGGTGTGGAGGGTATGGGTGGGCACCTTAGCTGACTCCCTAGGGTAAAGTACACTGCAGGCCTGGCTGTCCTCCCCGGGTGGGAGAACAGTCAGGAACAGGCTGCATGTGTTCCTCGCAGCTTTCTAGAAACTGTGGCGTGCTTCTAGTTCCTGAGTGTCCCTTGCCTGTGGGGGTGGGGGGTGTTCAGAATGACAGCTGTGGGACTGTGATGGGATGGAGGCGGATGAGGGTCGGCCCTCAACACACCCATCACTTCCCTAAAGGCCACAACAGGGCCAGAAAGTGCCCTTCTCATAGCCATACTTTAGGTCCCCCATGTCTCCAGAGGTACCACGCTTGTGGAGAAACATTGTTCTTTCTTTGCTTTACTTTCCCTAATACCTAGACTAAATGCTGGTTGAACTAAGCCAAACAATACCTGAATGTACAAATAGTCTATAAGCTTCCTTCTTCTTCTGTCTGGTCTCAACTCCCTGAGGAGACCTGTTCTTACAAACTGTAACATGTCTTTCCATCTGTATGTTTATCTGTGCCTGTCAGTTTGGAGACCACATTGATGCTCCAGTTGCTGAACCTGTTGTATTAAGTAACTGCCAGCATGGAAGCCATGATGGGTCCATGGTGTGGTCTCTGCTCAGAAGGACAGAGGTGTGGGCAGCCCACAGGCAGCAGGGGGTCCCTGGGTTCCAGAGCATCCACTCCATCACCTATGCATCCTCCACAGAGAGGCGCGGTGAGAACCAGTCCAGGAACTCTGCTGCTGTGTGTAGCCCCACGTCCTTGTGTGGCATAGAGTGGGATGCAGGCACAGGGCACCAGACTCCCCTCCTCCTCCAGGTACCAAGTCCTGATGCTCAGTTTTGGTTTCAAAAGGGAGAAGAGACAATCAGATCAGCACTAAGGGGTTCTTTACTCTTTCCTGCCTTGACTGATAGGTTGTTGCCAGAAGCAAATATTTGTGTGTTTTGAGAGCTTTTCATATGTTATATTTGTGGGTCTTTTGTCAAATATGTGGTTTGCAGTATTAACTCCAGTCTACAGCTTTAGCGGGGTCTTTGCTGAGCAAACCTTTCTCATTATGAAGTACAGGTGATCAGTTTCTTTTCATGGATTGTGCTTTTGGTGTCATGTCTAATTCCACCCCAAAGTCCAAATCCTGAGGCTTTTCTCTTATAAAAGTTTCATAGTTCTGCAGTTTAGACTTAAACTTTTGGTCCATTTTTAATATACTGTGTGATCTTTAGGTCACCATTCATTTTTTTTTTTTTTTTTTTGCCTCTAATGTCCAGTTGCTCCTGCAGCATCTGTAGAAAAGATGCTAGCCTATTTCAAGACATTACACACCTGTGATAATCAGGAAGTCTTGTTTCTTTTTGTTTTGATAATAAATGTTGGTCACTGCAACATCGACATGGTGGAGACCAACATGGGGCATTCCTCCCTATGGCACTATGACCTTGGGGCTACTTGGTGACATCAGTCATTTGTTTGGAAGTTGGGGTGCTGGTAATGACAAGACCCCCCTGCCAACCATTAGACACTTAGATAAATGCCCACTAAAGGCGCACAGCAAAGCATGAAAGGTCATTCCTAGAGTTTAAATGCTTACAAAGTACATGGTTACCATGTTTATGTCAAATAGTTTTCCTGGAGGAATTTTTCCTAATGTAAAGCAAAAGCAATTTAATTTGAGCTGATCGTGTTTTGAAACCTGCTTTTGGCAGGGCTCCTTGCAGATAGGGAAATGATTAACAGGGTGGTTTATCAGTTTGGACTTTTGGCAGCAGAGGGAACATTATCTTTTGACGTTTGTAGGACTGGGACATATACCCCAGAAGTTGGACTTTGTGGACAGTCCTCTTCCTCATCCATGGCAAGGAGCAGGAGGAGAATGTGGCACTCACAGAGGACATGCATCCTCCTCTTGGCCATTCCTGCTGCTGGTATGAAGCAGATGTGTTTACCCTGGATCTGCTTTCTTCTTTGCTCTGTGTTGCAGACTCCCAACAAAGGCCAGGTCCCAGGAAGCTGTGGTGCAGGTGAACTTGAGCTGCAGTACTGAGTGCACCTGCCCTTGGCCACTGTGCAGAGGTGGCAGCAGCCACTAGGTCCCTGCCACAGCCTCCCCTTGGCGAGCAGGCAGTCACCAAGTTACCCCCTAGCCTAGGATAGCAGTGACTGTTTCTGCACAACTCCTTGGTATTGCTAGGAAGAGAATGGGCAAAGAGAACATTTTAAAGTAGTGAATGTTTTTTTCCTTCAAGTTCTTTTCCTCTCTTCAGAACACAGTGTTAGTGTTTTCTTGTTTATTCTCTAGGGGATTTCGAAGCCAATCAGACTCACAAAAAATTGGTACAGGAAAGGTTTCAAGATAATATTTAGTTTAATGGCTCTAAGACATTACCAAACTGAGAAATCTATTTTAAAAATTATGACATTTACACATAGCTATATATAAAGTTTCATGAAATAATACTATGTTTATAATGTTATTCTGATACTGTCCACTTTCTTTTATTTCTATCAATGTGTTTTTCTTTTTCTTCTTTGTTATGCTGGTCTTAATCCACTAAGATGATTTCCCAGCACACTTCTGAATTGAGGCCACAATTTAAAATAGCATCTGTGGCATGATTCTCATGTACACAACAGAAAACTGAGGCCATTGGTGGACATGTGATTAACCTCAACCTCAACTTGGTTAAAGCTAGTTATAAAGTGGCAGAATCTGGATTAGAACTGTTACAGCATCAGGAACTTGGGCCATTCTTGGTACTCCAGCAAGTAGAAAGATAGTCTTTGAACCTCATGCAGGAATAAAAGATACATTATTACGTTATTCCCCATTTCATTTTCTCCTTTCTGCCACCAGTCATTAGATTAGGACCCCAATCAGGTATGACATGATTTTAACTTGATTACATCTTTAAAGACCTTATTTCCAAATAAGGTCACATCACAGATACCAGAGATCAGGACATGGACACCTCTTGTTGAACAACTCAGCTCACTGCACAGTCACCTACCTACTCCACTCGAAGACTTTGATCTCAGTGTTCATAACCACAGGCAGCCTAAAGCACATGATCTCTGAAGTGCATTGAAAACATTGTATTCCCTTCCTTAGTCTATAGTCAGTCAACCTTGAACTCCAATGAAGGGCTTCCTTTGGATTTTCTTAATGATTGACTCCACCAAGCCCTCCCCACAGTCCAGAAGGACTGTGGCAGATACCTTTGCTGGTGGTCTGGAGCCCTGGCTGAAGGCTGTCTGTGGTGAATGCAGTATGAGAATGACCCACAGTAGGTCATTCCCAGGGGCTTGAAAACTGATCTGCAGTGTAACAAATAAAGTGATACGGTGGGACACCTTAGATATCGCAAGTTTTAAATTATAGCAGGGCTGACTGGAGAGCCCTGGTGAGTCTACAGATGATAACAGAGACTGAGGAAAGGGAATCACTTTTGCCCCTCAGAAGTTGCAATTCATTAATCAAACTTGTGTTTTAAAAAATATGTGAAGAGGAGATCAAGATGGTACAGTAGAGGGATGTGGAGCTAACCTCCTCCCACACATACATCAAGAATACATCTACATTTGGAGCAATTCTCACAGAATACCTACAAAAGCTTGCATAAGATCTTATACAACCAGAGCTGTAAGAAAGATCTCCATGTAACGGGCAGGATGAAGGAAAAAGAGAGAAGAGGAGGTGTGGGGAGGGGACCTGGATGCTGGGAGGGAGCTATGATAGAGGAAAGGCTCCCTCCCCCTGGGAACCTCTCTCACTGGCCAGGAGGTCAGCTTGGACAGACAGGGAGCTTCAGAGGCTGGAGAGGAAAGTTTGCAGGCTGGCACGTGGCCCCACAAGGCAGAGAGAGACCAGCACAGACGGTCCTGGCCACATCACTGTGCTTCCCAGCCCAAGATGCATGCCTGCTGGTGTGCGCAGTGACTGGCTTCAGCAGACAGACCTGGAGAGACAGCTTGGTTTGGTCATACAGAGACAGCCCAAAGGGTCTTTCTGGCCACAGAAAGAAAGTCATGATTGTTGTTATGTGTAGGTTTCTATATACTCTATATAGAAAACCATAAAGATGCCCAAAAACTATTATTAATAAAACTGATAAATGATTTCAGCAAGGTAGTAGGATACAAGATTAATATATAGGAATCTGTTGAATTTCTTTACACTAGCAATGAAATATCAGGAAGAGAAAGTAAAAAGCAAACCTGTTTAAAACTGTGTCAAAAAGTACACAGGAGGTGAAAGACTTATATGTTGAGAACTACAAAACATTAATAAAGGAAATCAAAGATGATTCAAGGAATGAAAAGATACTCTATACTCTTGGATTGAAAGAATTAATATTGTTAAAGTGTCCGTGTTACCTGAAGCAATCTACAGATTTAATGTGGTCTCTATCAAATTACTGATGGCACTTTTCACAGTACTAGAATAAATAATCCTAAAATGTACATAGAACAACAAAAGACCAAGAACCGCCAAAGCAATTCTGAGGAAAATGAACAAAGCAGGAGGCATAAATCTCCCAGGCTTCAGACAATACTACAAAGCTACAGTAATCAAAACAGCATGGTGTTGGCACAAAAACAGACACATGGATCAATGGAACAGAATAGAGAGCCCAGAAATAAACCTGCACACCTATGGTCAATTAGTTTTTGACAAAGGAGGCAAGAATACACAATGGAGAAAAGACAGACTCTTCAGCAAGTGTTGCTGGGAAGCTGGACAGCTGCATATAAATCAGTGAAGTTAGAACACACCATACACAAAATAAACTCAAAATGGCTTAAAGACTTAAAATATAAGGCATGCCACCATAAAACTCCTAGAAGAGAACATAGATAAAACATTCTCTTAACTAAATCATAGCAAGGTTTCTTATGTTGGTCTCCCAAGGCAATAGAAATAAAGGCAAAATTAAACAAATGGGACCTAATGCAGACTCATTACCTTTTGCACAGCAGAGGAAACCATAAACAAAACACAGAGACAGCCTTCACAATGGGAGAAAAATAATTGCTAATGATGTGACTGGCAAGGACTTAATTTCCAAACTATGCAAACAGTTCATACAACTCAATAACAAAAAGCAAATAACCCCATCAAGAAATGGGTGAAAGTGAAAAGTGAAGTCGCTCAGTCGTGTCCGACTCTTTGCGACCTCATAGACTGTAGCCTATCAGGCTCCTCCGTCCATGGGATTTTCCAGGCAAGAGTGCTGGAGTGGATTACCATTTCCTTCTCCAGGGGATCTTCCCGACCCAGGAATCAAACCCAGGTCTCCCACATGGCAGGCAGATGCTTTACTGTCTGAGCCACCAGGGAAGCCAATGAAATGGGAAAAAGACATAAATAGCCATTTTTCCAAAGACAATTCACAGTAATAACCAACAGGCACATGAAAAGATGCCCAATATCACTAATTACTAGAGAAATGCAAGTCAAAACCACAATGAAGTATCACCTCACACTGGTCAGAATGCCATCATCAAAAAGTCTACAAATAATAAATATTGGAGAGGGTGTGGAGAAGAGAGAACCCTCCTGTACTGCTGGTGGGAATATAAATTGTTACAGTCACTCTGGAAAACAGAATGGAGGTGCCCTTAAAAACTAAAAATAGAGTTACTATATGATCCAGCAATCCTACTCCTGGGCAAATATCCAAAAAACAAAAGATAAAAACTAATTGGAAAAGATACATGCACCCCAGTGTTCATAGCAGCACTATTTACAATATCCAAGACTTGGGGACAACCTAAATGTGCATCAATAGGTGAATGGATAAAGAAGGTATGATACTTATATACAATGGAATAGTAGCCACAAAAGGAGTAAAATAATGCCATTTGCAGCAACATGGATAGACCCAGAGATTGTTATATTGAATGAAGTAAGTCAGGCATAAAAAGAAAGTATCATATGATATCACCTATATGTGGAATCTTAAAAATAGTACAAATGAACTTACTTAACAAAACAGAAACACAGACACAGAAAACAAAGTTATAGTTACCAAAGGGGAAGAGAGGGGAGAGATAAATTGGGAGGATGGGATTAACAAATGTACACTACTACATGTAAAATAGATAAACAATAAGGATTTACTGTATAGCACAGGGAACTATATTCAATAACTTGTAATCAACTATAATGGAAAAGAATTTTTTAAAAAGAATATAGGTATACCAGTTCAGTTTAGTTCAGTTCAGTCATTCAGTTGTGTCCGACTCTTTGCGACCCCATGAATTGCAGCACGCCAGGCCTCCCTGTCCATCACCAACACCCAGAGTTCACTCAGACTCACATCCATTGAGTCAGTGATGCCATCCAGCCATCTCATCCTCTGTCGTCCCCTTCTCCTCCTGCCCCCAATCCCTCCCAGCATCAGAGTCTTTTCCAATGAGTCAACTCTTCGCATGAGGTGGCCAAAGTACTGGAGTTTCAGTTTCAGCATCATTCCCTCCAAAGAAATCCCAGGGCTGATCTCCTTCAGAATGGACTGGTTGGATCTCCTTGCAGTCCAAGGGACTCTCAAGAGTCTTCTCCAACACCACAGTTCAAAAGCATCAATTCTTCGGTGCTCGGCTTTCTTCACATCCCAACTTTCATATCCATACATGACCACTGGAAAAACCGTAGCCTTGACTAGATGGACCTTTGTTGGCAAAGTAATGTCTCTGCTTTTGAATATGCTATCTAGGTTGGTCATAACTTTCCCCCCAAGAAGTAAGCGTCTTTTAATTTCATGGCTGCAGTCACCATCTGCAGTGATTTTGGAGCCCCCCAAAATAAAGTCTGACACTGTTTCCACTGTTTCCCCATCTATTTCCCATGAAGTGATGGGACCAGATGCCATGATCTTCGTTTTCTGAATGTTGAGCTTTAAGCCAACTTTTTCACTCTCCACTTTCACTTTCATCAAGAGGCTTTTGAGTTACTCTTCACTTTCTGCCATAGGGTGGTGTCATCTGCATATCTGAGGTTATTGATATTTCTCCCGGCAATCTTGATTCCAGCTTGTGTTTCTTCCAGTCCAGCGTTTCTCATGATATACTCTGCATAGAAGTTAAATAAGCAGGGTGACAATATACAGCCTTGACGTACTCCTTTTCCTATTTGGAACCAGTCTGTGTTCCATGTCCAGTTCTAACTGTTGCTTCCTGACCTGCATACAGATTTCTCAAGAGGCAGGTCAGGTGGTCTGGTATTCCCATCTCTTTCAGAATTTTCCACAGTTCATTGTGATCCACACAGTCAAAGGCTTTGGCATAGTCAATAAAGCAGAAATAGATGTTTTTCTGGAACTCTCTTCCTTTTTCCACGATCCAGTGGATGTTGGCAATTTGATCTCTGGTCCTCTGCCTTTTCTAAAACCAGCTTGAACATCAGGAAGTTCACCATTCACATATTGCTGAAGCCTGGCTTGGAGAATTTTGAGCATTACTTTACTAATGTGTGAGATGAGTGCAATTGTGCGATAGTTTGAGCATTCTTTGGCATTGCCTTTCTTTGGGATTGGAATGAAAACTGACCTTTTCCAGTCCTGTGGCCACTGCTGAGTTTTCCAAATTTGCTGGCCCATTGAGTGCAGCACTTTAACAGCATCATCTTTCAGGATTTGAAATAGCTCAACTGGAATTCCATCACCTCCACTAGCTTTGTTCGTATATAGGTATATACACGCACATATATATATATATATATGACCAAATCACTTTTCTCTATAGCTGAAACTAACAAAGTATTGTAAATCAACTACATTTCAATAAAAATTAAAATGTGAACTATAATGCAGACAGCCACTGGTTAAGTATTCTGTGAAGTCTTTGGTGGAATAAAGTCCACTATCTGTACATATTACTTACATGAATCAGTAGGTGACATGCTGGGAATGATCATCCAGGTTCACTAAGTAACCAGGGTTTTTTTAATACAATAAATGAGGAGGAATTTGAATATACAGACTGGCAAGATCAGAATCCTGAAATGTGGACCACAATGAATGGAACAGACCTAGGGAATTCATTAACAGCAAGGTCAAGGCAGAGCCAGCTGCAAAGATACAGGATGAAGGAAAGCTGACTTAACAGATGCACCCATGAACGTGAGGCTAGCTTGCCATAAAGAAATAAGAGCCCCAACTGGGATGTTGTAACAAGTCACTGCAAGTGCTGTGGTTTCAGATAACATATGTGCTTCATCACCTTGTTTGGTGCCCAGGTTCTCAGGGACCCACAGTGCTAGGATCCAGCTGGGTTCTCAGCTGGAGCTCCCAGCCCTCCTCCATGCTCATCCAGGTTGTTGGCAAAATCCGCTTCCTGGAGGTTGTAGAACTGAGGCCCTTGGCCACTAGCAGCTGCCTGACATTCACAGCAGGACTGTTTTCTTCACAGCCAAAGTGTCTCTGCCAGGAGAGACATTTGTTAAGAGCTGTTACCTGATCAAATCAGGCCCACACAGATACTCTCCTGTTTAATCTGGGACCTTAATGACATCTGCAAGATCCCTTTGCTTCTGACATAAAACCTAATCACAGGCATGGTGCCCATCATGCCATTTGGATCAAGCTGCATGAAGAAATGAGCAGGGCTATGAAGCTGGGTAAGCTTATGTTGATTGGAAGTGCTGTACTCCAGGGCTGTACTTGGGAGGGGTGTGTGCAAACTGAAACAGGCCAAAAGGTGAAGAAGGCACTTAGGAGAGTCACAGGGACAGATGGAGATGGCCTGGGGATGCTTATTTGGGAGAACACTAAGGGAGGATATAGTAGCTGTCTTCACATATTTGAAGGGCTATCATTGAGAAGAGGAATTTGGCTTTTGGCCTTCAGAGAGGCAGAATGTGCCATCCGGAAACACTTATCCTGGCCCCAGCGCTTGCCTGCCACGTTCTTTCCTAGCTCCAGTTCAGTGCTTGTCTGAATTCCAGAGGAGCACAGCCCTGGTCTTAGTCTTCAGCAATCACACATATTGTGGATAATCAGTAAATAGAGAAAGAACCATGGCAAGGGCACATTTCCATTGGACTGATCTACTGAAGGGTTGCTCCAAGCCAAGGAGTGTCTCCTCCCCTTATTTCTCTAGACCCTCAAAGGTCAACTGGCACCAGAAAATCAGGAGCGTTCAGAAGTGTCTGGTGCCCAAGTGGACAGCAGTCAGCTGCCTAGAATAAAAAACATCCATACCATTGTTTTGTATTTAATCATATAAAGAATATGTACCAGCTTGAAAAGTTGCCTCAAGTATCTTACCTGAGGCATTGGAATTGACATTCAGTTGCCCCTTTCTAACTACATTTCAGAAAATTCTTTTAATATTGCAAAAACTCAGTATCATTTCCATCTTCTTTAAGTCTTCTGCTTGTATCTGCTTTTCCCCAGGATGATCTGGTAGATCCGAATGCTGTGGGCCCTGGGGTCAAGTGGGCACTGGTTTCAGATCTGAAGTCACCCTTAGATGTGTGCTCTGTCTCACTGAGCCATTTTCTTTCCCATAAAAATGAGGGTGATTCTGTCTCTAAAAGAGTCTTTGAAAACCTAATAGAGTAACATACAGAATAAACGATATAGTTGGTGCTTCATAAATACTTCTACTTTCTGAAAATTACTTCTGAAATAACTGGACAAGAATCCTTGAGCATTTAGAATGTTCATTTAGCCATACCATAATATCAGTGCTGTGAAATTCTGCTCAACATGATCTGCTAAGTGTCAGGCAGAGGGAGGAATTGACACTCAGGGTCCCTGTCTCCTGGCACAATGCTCCTTACTCAGGGCATCCTTGATGCTCACAGGCACCCCAGTGACATAGGGGCAGATGCAGTGGCCAAGCTCATGCATATCTGGCTCTGTGTTTCATCCACTGAATGTGCTGCTCTGAGTCTGGTCTGTGCCAACTACAGGCCTAAATGGGGACATCCCCCACCGCCCTCAGGAAGGCAAATGTCTTCCACTGATAACTCCTTGTGCGGCTCACAAGTTGTTTAAAACCAGTATTGATAGTATTACTGTAGCTGCTGTTTACCAGGTACAAGGCCCTGTGCTAGGTAATTATTATGAATTATCTAATGTCTGTAATGGGCTTCCCTGATGGCTCAGTGGTAAAGAATCTGCCTTCAATGCAGGAGACACAGGTTCGATCCTTGGGTTTGGGAAGATCCCCTGGAGGAGGAAATGGCAACCCACTCCAGTATTCTAGTCTGGGAAATTCCATGAACAGGAGCCTGGCAGGCTATAGTCCACAGGGTCGAAAAGAGTCAGACACAACTTAGCAACTAAACAACAGATGTCTGTATTGCCGCACAGTTTTCCTGCTTTAGTGAGGAAAGTGAAGCTCAGAGACTGAATAACTTGCTCTGGCTCACACAGTTGGTCAGTACAGAGCCAGGGCTTCCAACCCAGAATGTCCTTAATGTCTTAAAATCAGTAATTACAGGTTAAGATTTAAAAAAAAAAAAGACTGTGGTAATCCAAAAAAGTGCGATTATTTGGCTCCCTTGGAGGAAGCAAGAGCCCTGGAAAGACGTATCACCAGAGCATGGGAAAAAGTGAAGCTGCGGCTTCTCTGTGAGCCAGTCCTTTCCTGGCAACATCTTGGAACAAACCCAACTACAGCAGAGTTTTCTGGCTTAATATGAGCTGCAGAGTGACTTTTTTCTGTAGTGTTTTCACTTCTTTCTCTCATCTCTGCGTAGTTAACTTCAGGCACCTGCCTGGCCCACTGGACAGCCGTTCAGTTGGCAGCCCCAGTGCTGGCCCCTGAGGCACAGGGGCCGCTGCTCCCTGGTCCCCTGGGCCACGGCCACTGCAGGCTGAGCAGAAGACTGTGATCTGGGGGTTGAGTGCTTCTTTTCTTTCTGCTCCCCCTTCTAAGTTGAGAATCAACCCCAGTCTCCCCCTACTTTGTCCCCTCTGCCTGTCCTCACTGTGGCCCCGCTGCAAGCTCATATTCTGTGTACACAGTGCTGTCCTAATATTTCTCTTTTCTCCAGGCAGGAAATGAGAACTCATTTTTTAGAGCCATTCAGGAAGTCGTCCAGAGTTATAATGGCCTATTATCTAATGGCCAGGGTTTACTTAGGCTTTCACTACTTCCACTGCCCACTTGAAACAAGGAAAAATATTTCCCCCGCCACCATGAGTGTGCTATTTACACTGACCACAAGCACTCGGACGTGGTGAGTTTCCCTCCAGACACGGATCCACGGAGCTGCCCTGCTGCCCAGCACCACACTTCAGGCTAACACTATTTCGTGTTCTTTTAAGAAGTTTCTCAGTTACTTTTTTTTTCAGTCTGTGATCTGAACATTGTGCTCATAATCCCTTTATTTAACCCTTCACCCTTCATTGCTTAGAGTGTTGATCACCCTGAGCTGTGGTACTTATTAAAAATGGGTATTCCTAGGCCTGTAACTGAGATTATGGGAGGGTGGGCCTCCAGAACACTCACATTCCAAGTCTTGTTTTCTGAACCCAAAAAAGGCAGAGCACGTGCTTTTACGAAAGATGGTTTGTGCCTAAAGTGTGTAAAACATTTAAAATGTGTGGCAAAATGTGCCTTATTGGCACCAAAGATTTGTTATTTTTATCAGGAGCATTAATGACAGGAACAGACTTTGAGGGAAGATTAAGAAAGCACCCTTAGCTGCTGTCCGCTGTGCGGTGATGAGTTGAATCGCCCTCTCAGGGTCATCAGTGCGTGAACAGCCACACCCCAGCCAGGGCCCCACCCCGTGGGCCGAGCTCTCATGCAGGTTACCGGCAGGCCTGGCCTTGAGTCAGGGCTTACAGGAACCTGTGCAGGTGAGCGGGGAGCATTCCAGTACCTGGTGTGCAGTGGCCCCTCCCTCCCGCACCCTTCCCTCTGTGTGTCACAGGCCACAGGAAGGAGCCCATGGCAGGAACACAGGGTGTGTGTATCCGGAGCTGCCTGAGACGGGCCCACGGAGGAGGTAACAGATGGGAACAGCAATCTCCTTCCTTAGATCCTGGCATAATAGAGGGAGGAAAATGCCCTCTCTCCACATCCTTGGCATCTGCCACACCTGCCCAGTGCCCATTCCTCTCCCATCTGGGTGACAGCCCCACAAAGCCTGAGGTATCAAGAAGGAAACAGGATGGTTACCTCCAGGAGAAGAAAACCTGGTTTCAGACTCTGCACTCACCTCGCCCTCCTGCCCTGCTCTGTCAGGCCCCCTTGACACACAGGACATCGTGGATGAGCCAGAAATCCATTCTGTAAAACTGCAAGACAGATGCTAGAAATGTTCCTAGGATGTCTTCATGAGCCAGAACACAGGTGCCTTCAAGGACACTTAACCACTTTGCCCTGAGCATTTCCACTCTCCCTGAATGGAGCCCAAGCCACACTTCGGGTTATTCAGATTACACGGGGGTAATTTCAAAGTAATTTAAAAGTCAACTGCCACTGCTGGGCATCTGCACTGCAAATTAAATGTCTGGCACGTGACTTTATTAAGGTAATAGTTCATTACAATACAAATTACATGTGCCACCTGGGTGCCCTCACAGGCACCCACCCCTGTGATTAGCAGCAGCCATCACCCTCCCTCTCAGCCCTGATGAAAGCCTCCATTACTCTGCTAATGGGGACGCAGCCCTCTTATCAGCCCCATTTGCTTTTTTTTTTTTTTTTTTTAATGCTGACACTGTTTTCTTTCTGGAATGAAAAGCCTCTGCTGATTAAATTGAAATGTATGTCTCACTCCCATCCCTTTGAATGTGAAGACATCCTGCACTCCCCCATCCTTCTTCTTCTGCTCCTCCTCTATGCTTATCTGTCTTCATTTATTTATTTGTTTGGCAGTATTTTAATTACTTGACACAAATGCCTCATATTTGTAAAAAGTTCAGTGGTAGCAGAAAGTCAGACAGTGTAGGGAACCAACCTCTTAGATCCCACTTCCACCAGCCAGTTTGGGAGGTGCCTCCCAGAATTTGTTCTCTGTATTTTACATGCAAAAATATGCACAAATAAAAATAGTTTTTGTTTATAGTTTTATACTATGAGTTTATATAATGCAAACTCTTCTGCCTCTTGCTCCTTTTTTTGTAGCTTCACTTTACCTGAGAGCTTTCCAAATTGCAATAATGTGGACAGCTGTGTAATTGTTCCTCATCCTGGGGTGGCCTGCTGCTGCTGATGGGCATTTAGATGGCTTTGGATTTGTCAGCCAGAACACTGTGGGCTGTAGTGAACATGTTGACTCAGATTTTCTCTGCATACAGGAAGGGGTTTTCCAGAAAAGAGTTGGAAAGGAAAGACCTTTCCATGGATTTTTTGATCAAATTTTTAAAAAATTTCCATCATACTCAGCAGTTGGAATACATATGCAGAGCCCCAAATCATCAAGATCATTTCCCCATCTATCCTTTTTTTTTTTTTTCATTTTATTTTATTTTTAAACTTTACATAATTGTATTAGTTTTGCCTCATCTATCCTTTTGTGAAGCCAGTCATGTTGCACCAAGAAGTGATGTCACTTCACCACACCATCCTTCATTATGTATCCCGAAAATTTCAAGTTTCCTGTCGTCCCAAGGAGAATGGAAATTCAAGAAAGGCTCAGGCTGTTGGTCAGAAGAGCCTCTACTATGTTCTAAATCTGGCCCTGGGCAGGAGTCCATGAGGACTACTTGAACAAGAGCAGAGCTTGCCTCATACAAGGCCCCTCCGCCTTCTGAAGAGCTGCACTCACGTGGCCAGACCCCGTCCTTACTCGGTGTGCACATGAGTGAAGTTTGGCAGAACAGTACATACGGTGCACACCCTTCATGACTAAGCTGCCTGTGACTTCTCTGTGCTGGGGACAGAATGGCCTGTAACACAATATTGTGGGTGAAATATTGTAAACTGTCCCTTGCTTCATTTTGCACTCAGCCTAACAATTCAATTAGATGCTGAATTCTGCAGATTTATTTGAGAGGTCAGGGAATACCCGCGAGGCTGAGATCACGTGGCTCCCTGTCGTGGAGCAGTCACCTTAATTGCTGTGATAAGTTCTGCATCAGTAGCATCAGCCCCAGCCTCATATGCAGCCCTGCGGTGAAATGTGCCACATGAAGGCTCCAGAGTCCTCGCTTGCAAATCCAAGCAGCCCTAGAACCCAGCACTCTCACAATTCACCTACCCCCACAATTGTAGCACATGAACGATCCTGTTTTTCATTCCCTAGAACTGCTTTTTCTATATTTATTATTGTATAATTGCTTTTGAAGACAGTGTTCAAATTTTATATCATGTGGAATATGTTAATATAATCAAGTTTATAAACCTTGTTCACCAGTTCACAACAGACTGTCCTAGCAAATGTCACCAAGCTCAGTGACAAGCAGGTGACGTCATTCATGTGCCAGGCTAATTATTAATACAGCTGCCTGTCCTGGTGTCAGCCTCTGGGCAGGGTGAGCTGGTAGTGCATCTCCAGCAGTTTGCAGATAATAAATGTGGTTTGATCATGTTACTAAAGAGCTGTCAGTGTAGAGATTGGATTAGAGGTTAGGACTGGATGGTTTCTATTGCTAGCGTTTCTACAAATGGCCAGTTAGAGGACTGAATTCAGCCTGAACACCTGTCTGAAAACCTGTAATGGACAAAGTTCACTTAATTGGTTACTTATATGTGTTGCATCATTCTAACTTGCCCTGTGTTTTCATGTTTCTAATTTTAATTTAAAAAAATCCAGACTTAAAAGGGGCTTTGAAAAATTATTTCATTTATGTTGTTTTAACTTCGTCAAGCAGCATGTAGGAAAAAGAGGATGGGCTGGTGCTCTCAGTGGTCCCCTGCAGCACGAGCGCCTGTCCTCTCCGCACCCTGGGCAGCCTTTCAGGTCACTTCTGGTGGTCGTGTCCTGTGAGAGCAGATCTGCCTTCTACCCTTTTAGTTCTGTTTTCCGTATTTGAAATTATCAAGATCATGTTTCCAGGCTTTTAAAACGAAATTGCCTTTGTGTTGGTATTGGTCATTTTTTACTCCACTTAGTTTTGGAATCTCCAGCTTGACCAATTTATAACCCCAAATGGTAGTTTACAGTTAGTAATAAATCCCACAAATGACTATAGTAACCAAATCCATATTCTCTTCCCATTGCTCATTTCCAGGTTTTAGTCCTAGTTAATGATAAATAAAACAGAGCGTGTCTCACCCTGATTGTAGAGCTCTTCTGCACTGATCTTCCTTGCCCTCTCAGGGGATCACACAGCTGTTTCTTCTGGAAGCAGTGATTTCTACTCATATCTGTACACAGTCAATAATGAAAAAATGATTTTTTGAGAGGGAAACTGCATTTATATCTATTCTAATTTTGATGGAAACTTTCTCTAGAGATTGGGGTTTTGTTTTTAAAGTTTTTTCTTATAAGCATGGGAGAGTTTTTATATCTGTTATCCAAAGACTCACCTGAGTTTCTTAGTGTGTCATGTAAGGCTCAATGTTTTGAGTCTAGTCCACTCCTGGCAGTGGTGTTGATCCTTCTGGTCACATTGTGACTGTTCCTGATGGCCCAGAAAGTGGCCAAGGAAGATAGGTGCCAGCAGACACGGAGCAGTTGTCCTCGTAAAACATTAGCTATATCGCAGATGATGGGAAAACCATGCGCAGGACAGGAAGTGCATCCACCTAGAACTTCCAGTACAGCCAGCATGAGATGCACATAACACCTAAAAAATGAGACTATTGTACAGATGCAGAACATCACAAAGGCTTGTTTGTTTTCCCCATGACAAAGGAAAGTTTGTCTTTAAGACATCTGGCAATAACATTTTTCATTTGGAAGTTAATCTTAGAAATGAGTTTCCATTGACTGGTGAGGAGAATGAATTGTCCTACCCTAGCATCCAGCTGCCCATCCTTGGGAGAGAGAGCGCTTGACCTCTCGTGGTCAGTCAGGAGAGGCTGCAGCTTTGTGACAGTGCCAATTCTGGGATGTTTGCCTAAGGATCATCCTGAGCACAGCCAAGGGGCTTCGTGGAACTGACCCTGCTACCGTCCAGGTGATCATACAGGACAAGCTGACCTGCCACAGTAGGAGGTCCAGTCAGAGAGAAGTTTGCAAGCATCTAATTTGGGAGCAGTTGACAGAGCAGTGCTTGAAGACTCCTTAAGTTAGAGACTAACATCTAGGTCATGGTTTTCTACTAAGCAATCATAATGAAAATAGGAAGAGGAATCTACTCTAGAGCATTCTAGCAATTTTCCTTCTAACTTCATCTCTCCCTTATGCTAGATACTCTAAGACTTTGCATGCATGCTGCTATCTCAGATCAGTTTTGGAAGCGCATGAAAGAAGTAAACATGTGGTGCTTTACACTGCTTCTGACCATCATCATTGCTCAGCACCACATGTTTATGAGCTCCAGGCAGACTTTGCTTTCTAGCAGATTTCAAAGTCATTATCTTTGAAATATTAGATTTCTAACAGATTTCAAAGTCATTATCTTTGAAATATTAGAAAGGTCCCAGCAATTTAGCAGAGGCATTTTGGATCATTCAAAACCATGACTCATAGTAATGCAATTCATGACTCTAACTTGAATTCAGACATCCAGACTTGGGAAGTTGCTCTGAAGGCTTTTTGGGAACTTAGAGATGGAGCTCTGAGCTCCATCAGTAGTTTTTCTCACTCCTTTTTCCTCAATGTGTGTGTGTGCTTAATCGCTAAGTTGTGTCCAACCTTTTGTGACCCTATGAACTATAGCCCACCAGCCTCCTCTGTCCACGGAATTCTCCAGGCAAGAATACTGGAGAGGGTAGCCATTCCTTTCTCCAGGGGACTTTCCTGAACCAGGGATTGAAGCTGGATCTCCTGCATTGCAGGAGGATTCTTTACCATAAGTCACCAGGAATGTCTTGCAAGTGTGGACCAAAAAGATGGTCATTTCCCTGAGGACACTCTTTGATCCTGTTATTTTTGTGTAACTTCTGGTGCTCAGGCCTGCGGGACTGAAGGCAGGGTCTCTCCAGACCCTGAGGGTGCACTTGCTTGGAAATGCTGGGAGAAGGAATCTGTCACCTTGGGAACTTAGAGCCACCTCCAGCTAAACAGGAGAGTCAGAGGTAAACACAGGGTGATCCTGGGGCTTCTTCACTCTTAAGCTGATAAGGGAAGAACTTCTGGGAGATTCAGTTGACTAGATTTCACAGGGAAAAGAGAAAACAGTATTTTAAAACTCAAATTTGTATTTTCTTTTACTTACGATTCAGTGAAAACTCTATAGGTTTTGTAGAGCCTTAGAAGTCACCCTGTAGGGTTGAATGTATTGCTTTTTGCATGTTTGAAGCCCTTACCACTATTAAGAAAGAAAAAGTCACAAAATAGTGATAAGAGCAACAAAGCCTAGATTGACAGCAGGGCATCGTGAAAACAAAATAATAACTTACTGCCTCTATCCTCATAATTAAAATATATATATGCTCACCCTGGCAACCTTGTTTAGATCCTGGGCCCACGTAACATCCAGCAGCTGGGAGTATACACAGCAGCCTCTTCAGTGGAGCCAAGTGGAAGGCAGGCCAGGGTCAGGCCACTGTGCTCCTGCCAGAAATCACTCCTCCCGTCAAGGAACCCTCAGCTCAGTGGGTCTCAACTGAAATGGTCTGAAGAGCTTACAAACACCAGTGCCCACCCCAGAATGATTAATTTGCAAATAACACTTTTTAAAGAATGTACCATGACTTACTGAACATCTAACCCAATGATTCAGTCTATAAGTTCTTTCCCTTTAATTTTCTTGGTAGTAAGTGGGAGTTTCCCGCCTGTGTCTTCTAGGGTTGGCAGCTCTTGGTTCTATTTCATAGCAGTGCTGGCTCTGTTGATCAGAATTCACTTATGGCTTCTTTCTAGAAGAGCATGGTGGTGATGGGGATTTGTCTCCCCAGCAAGTATTGAAGGGTGAATTTGCACATCAGGAAGTCTCTTCCTGTTGGCTGTAGCTGTCTGCTGGCTGGGAATAGTATTGTTTCTGAACAGTTTACAGTAACACTGGGTTAAGAAAACATGCCAGCACACCATGAGGTATCATCAGTGATGGAGATGGTGGCCTGTGGACTAGCTCATTCATTCAGCAGGTTTCTCTCTCGGGCTGCTGAGTCTTTACTGAATATTGAGCATGTAGGTTTGAAGCAGACACAGCCCTGCCCTCTCATCTCCCCCATTGTTTCAGTCCAGTTAGGCCAGAGCCAGTGGTCAGCGCTCAGAGGATTGACTGCACCTCTTCATACCGTGACCAGCCGTATTCTTCACTCCCTTGCTTGTTGTTGACCTGAACAGTATCTTTGGGGCTCACTTTCCTCACATATGATATTTAAATGCTAATAGATGCTGCTGGCAGGGGCCTTAACCTGTTCTGTAACAAATAAGGTATCCCTTATTCTGTGCCCCAACTTCCTGCAGCCTCGGCCCCCCTGTTCCGACTGCTCAGGCAGCCCCTCCCCAGCCCATTTCCCTGTGTCTGTGGTGCCCCGGCCCGGGTTACATCTTGAGCCTGTTCTCTGACCACTTCCTCTGGATCTCCTCTGAAGGGTTCCGCAGTTGCTGCACCATAACTAACATTTTGGATACCAAGGTGTGAAGAGGAAAAGGAAAGGAAAGTGAAGTCGCTCAGTCGTGTCCGACTCTTTGCGACCCCATGGACCCTCTGTCCATGGGATTTTCCAGGCAATAGTACTGGAGTGGATTGCTGTTTCCTTCTCCAGGGACTCTTCCCAGCCCAGGGATTGAACCTGGGTCTCCTTGTAGACAGACACTTTACCATGTGAGCCACCAGGGAAGTCCTGTGTGAAGAGGAGTGAGTGGTATTTCAGAGCTCTCAGCTGCTGTCTCCAGATGATGAAGTACCCACTGCCCTGTCCTTAAGGTTTATCACTCAACGCCCTTGAGAATGACATTCGGAACTCCAGAGATGTGTAATTCCAAATCACCTTTCCTCCCTGCTCCCACGGCATTATAGCTGTTTCACCTCAGAAATCTTCAAGCCTAAGATCAGGAACCCAAATTTAATGCTCGTTGCAGTGCTTTGCTCTATCACACTTTGGAGACATTGCTTTTTTTTTTTTTTTTTTTAACAAATTGAAGGTTCGTGGCAGCTCTGCATCAAACAAGTCTTTTAGTGCCATTTTTCCAACAGCATATGCTTACTCTGTGTCACTTCTGGTATTCTTGCAATATTGCAGACTTTTTTAAAACATATTTGTTTTGGTGATCTGTGATTAGTGATCTTTAATGCTATTATTCCAAAAAGGTTACCACTGCCCGAAGGTTCAGATGATTGTTAGCATTTTTTTTTTAGCAATAAAGTACTTTTAAAAAAATTGTAGTCTAATTGCTTTACAATGTTGTGTTAGCTTCTGCTGTACAACAAAGTGAATCCACCATAAGTATACATATATCCTCTCCCTCTTGAGCCTCTATCCCACCTCCTCATCCTACTCCTCTAGATCATTACAGAGCACTGGGCTGAGCTCCCTGAGATAGACAGCAGCTTCCCACTAGCTAGCTATTTTACACACGGTAGTGTATATATGTCAATCCAAATCTCCCAATTCATCCCTTCCTCCTCTCCCCACCTCATGTCCACCCAACATGTCCATTCTCTGCGTCTGTGTCTCTATACCTGCCCTGAAATTAGGTTCATCTGTACAATTTTTCTAGATTCCACATACATGCATTAACATACAGTATTTGTTTTTCTCTTTATGACTTACTTAACTCTGTATGACAGTCTCTTGGTCCATCCATGTCTCTGTAAGTGACCCTATTTTGTTCCTTTATGTGGCTGCATGATATTCCATTGTATATATGCACTACAACTTCTTTATCCCTTCATCTGTCAGCATGTTCTGGCTATTGTAAAGAGTGCCACAGCGAACGCTGGGGTACATGTGTTTTTTCATATTATGGTTTTCTCAGGATATATGCCCAGTAGTGGGATTGCTGGCTCATACGGTAGTTCTATTTTTAGTTTTTTAAGAAATCACCACACTGTTCTCCATAGTGGCTGTATAAATTTACATTCCCACCAACAGTGCAAGAGGATTCCCTTTTCTCCACACCCTCTCCATCATTTATTGTTTATAGATTTTTTGATGATGTCCATTCTGATTGTGTAATGTGTGCGATACCTTATTGTAGTTTTGATTTGCATTTCTCTTAACAGTTAGTGATGTTGAGCATCTTTTTATGTGCCTCTTGGCCATCTGTATAGCTTCTTTAGAGAAATGTCTGTTTAGGTCTTCCACCCACTTTTTGTTTGTTTGTTTGTTTGTTTTTATATTGAACTGTATGAGCTGTTTGTGTATTTGGAGATTAATGCTTTGTCCGTTGCTTCATTTGCAAATGTTTTCTCCTACTTTCAGGGTTGTCTTTTTGTCTTATTTATGGTTTCCTTTGCTTTGCAGAAACATTTAAGTTTAATTAGGTCCCGTTTGTTTATTTTTGTTTTTATTTCATTACTCTAGGAGATGGATCAAAAAATATCTTGCTGTGATTTGCGTCAAAGAGTGTTTTTTCTGTGTTTTCCTCTAAGAGTTTTATGGCCTGATGTTTAGGTCTTTAATCCATTTTGAGTTTATTTTTGTGTCTGGTGTTAAATAATGTTCTAATTTCACTCTTTTACATGTAACTGTCCAGTTTTCCCAGCACCACAATTTATTTCTCCATTGTGTGGTCTTGTCTCCTTTTTCATAGATTAGGTGACCATAGATGCATGGGTTTATCCCTAAACTTTCTGTCCTAGCCATACTGTCTTGATTACTTAGCTTTGTAGTGTAGCCTGAAGTTAGGAAGACTTATTCTTTCAGCTCCATTTTTCTTTCTCAAGATTGCTTTGACTTTTCAGGGTGTTTTGTGTTTCCATAAAAATTGTAAAATTTTTTGTTCTATTTCTGTGAAAAATGCCATTGGTAATTTGATAGGGATTGCATTGAGTCTGTAGATTATTGCTTTGGGTAGTAGAGTCATTTTCACAATATTGAGTCTTCCCATCTAAGAATATGATATATTTCTCCATCTGTCTGTATCATCTCTGAATTTTTTCATCAGTATTTTGTAATTTTCTGAGTATAGGTCTTTTGCCTCCTTTCATACATTTATTCCCAGGTATTTTATTCTTTTTATTGTGATAGTAAATGGGATTGTTTCCTTAGCAATAAAGTATTTTTGAGTTAAAGTATGTACATTACTTTTTTATATATAATGTATTAAACCCTTAATAGATAATGATATAGTGTAAATATAACTGGGAAACCAAAATATCTGTGTGACTCACTTTATTGTGATTTTCACTTTATTGCAATGATCTAGAACCAAACCCAAAACACCTCTGAGGTCTGCCTACACTATGGTTTGAATAAAAAAAAAGAAAATGAGCAGCTAGGGTTGCATGAACACTTCATACTGTTTTATTTTTTCATAATGAAGACTTCTCCCCTCTTATAAGAATGTCACCCCTCTTCTCTACTGGTTAAATTCTAGTGTTTCTTCTGATCCCCAGTCTCTTCTTCATCATCTTTCCAGATGTTATATGGAAACCTTCTTTTGCAGTTTTGAAGTGAGTGAAGTTGCTCAGTCATGTCTGACTCTTTGCGACCCCATGGACTGTAGCCTACCAGTCTCCTCTGTCCTTGGGATTTTCCAGGCAAGAATACTGGAGTGGGTTGCCTTTTCCTTCTCCAGGAGATCTTCCCCACTTAAGGAATGAACCCAGGTCTCCCGCATTGTAGGCAGACACTTTACCGTCTGAGCCACCAGGGAAGTCCAGTTTTAGTAAAGACTAAACCCTGTATACCTGTATAAAGACTAAAACTTACCAACCATGTCTGGTTTGGAAATTGTCATCTGTCTGGAGCCACAGTTCCTCCTCATGTTCTCAGGGTACTGCCTCCCTGCCTCTGACACACGGTTGTGAGCTGTGTTGAAAGTGTCCAGGCCACTTGCTGCCGAGCACAGAGAGATGCTTAGTCGAGCTGACCAGACACATCTGCTTTGATAAACCACACAAGCATCCTCACAATCTTTGTCATTCCTCCTACAATGTGAAGCCCTGTTTTTTTCTGCTAATTTAGATAAAATTTTCTTTTTTAATTTTTTTAAATTTTATTTAATGTAACTTTACAATATTGTATTGGTTTTGCCATATATGAAAATGAATCTGCCACAGATATACATGTGTTCCCCATCCTGAACCCTCCTCCCTCCTCCCTCCCCATACCATCCCTCTGGGTCGTCCCAGTGCACCAGCCCCAAGCATCCAGTATCGTGCATCGAACCTGGACTGGTCACTCGTTTCATATATGATATTATACATGTTTCAATGCCATTCTCCCAAATCATCCCACCCTCTCCCTCTCCCACAGAGTCCAAAAGACTGTTCTATACATCAGTGTCTCTTTTGCTGTCTCATATACAGGGTTATTGTTACCATCTTTCTAAATTCCATATATTAATTTAGATAAAATTTTCTTTGTAAATCTTGATAAAATGTAGACTTTAAACTTTTCATTGATTTTCCAGTTATATAGTTATATTAACCATTCAGAATCTTGTAAGATATACCCATGTGTACAGGGAAGTATGCTTCTGAGTTAACTCTGGCACGCCAGTGGACAAAAGCCTAAACCATGTCATGGGAATAGCTGTCTTGGCCATTTAAGCCCAGTTTTTCTGCTTGTTTATAAAAATTCTACCCAGCTATGGGAATTAGATGACAGAGATCACCTATTATTTAAAAACAAATTCTATTTCTGAATATTTTACTTGAAGGAAGATATGAAGCATCATGATCTCCGGGAGCAGGAAACCAAAACATTTTCCCACTTGGATATAAATTGATTGATCATGTGTTCCAAGCCCAGCTGCTCTTTCCTCAGCTTCCAGTTTTACATTTGTTGAGTAGAAACGTATCAATTCCCTTGGAAAAATAGACCTCTGTCTCCCTCGCACTGGTGGTAGAATCTGGCTATGTCTTCGCCACCCGCTCCAGAGTGGCTCTGAGTGATGGCCATGCCCTTGCTGGGGGCTGGGCAGGGCGCTGGGGCGGCAGTGTTTCTTGAGTGCTCTCTTCATGAAGTTATTGGAGGTTCTGCCGAGATTAGACGTTAATAAACCGCCTGTACCGCACTTGTGCAATGGAGTTAGTGCAATGGAATGAATGCAATGTAAATTTAATACCCCAGCTCCTCCCCAAGCCTCCAGATGCACTGTATCATCCTCCTTTACCCGATAAGGAAACGGAAGCAAGAGAGACTATGACTTTCCCGAGGTTGAGCCTGTGTTCTTTCTGAAGCATGAATTGGTTCAGTTCAGTTCTTTCTGGAGCATGAATCAGCTCAGTCGTGTCCGCTTGTTTGCGACCCCCTCATGGACTGCAGCACACCAGGCTTCTCTGTCCATCACCAACTCCCAGAGTTTGCTCAAACTCATGTTCATTGAGTCGATGCCGCCATCCAACCATCTCATCCTCTGTTGTCCCCTTATCTTCCTTGAATAACTGGTTCTAAAATGTTAGCATGCAAAGAAACTCCTGAGAACACTTGTCAAAATTCAGACTTCTGTGTGCTGCCCAGATCTACAGAACCAGAGCCTCCTGAGGGGGGTCTGAGCCACTTGCCTAGAACACAGGACCCCAGCCTCCTCTTTGCTCCTTGCCCGATGTCCTGAGGGCTCTCAGATCCAGAGGAGCAGGCAGGCAACACAGCTGCTGTGAGAGTGAGCTCAGCTGACAAAGCTCCCGCTCACACCTCCCACCCACAGCAAAACAAAATAAAACTGACCAGCCCAGCTATCCATCAAGGAACAAATGGATAAACAAATCACCCACACTCACCTGGAGGGAATTTACTATAAAGCTAATGAAACTGAAGCTCCTTCCAAGGCCCTGGGAGGTCCTGGCAGTATGCTGGCAGGGTTTTATATTTTATGAAATTTGCATAAAGGAATTATCTTGTGACTTTTCATTCCAAGTATTCACTTTCACTTTGTACCTAATTCTCCATGCATAAGTCTCAGGACCCATAAAGCCTGTGTCCTCTTCTAGGGCCACCGGTGGCTCCTGCACAGGAGTAAAGAGATTTCAGGAGATCACAGTGTGCCTGGTGAGCAACAGCCAAGATGGAGTCTATGCTTTGTCCAACAACAGGCACAGAACATTCCCATTTGTGAAAGAAAGGAGTGATACACTTATATGCACCTAAGCACCTGTAAAGGGCCTTCCCTGGTGGCTCAGACAGTAAAGAATCTGCCTGCAATTTGGAGGACCCAGGTTTGATCCCTGGGTTGGAAAGATGCCCTGGAGAAGGGAATGGCAACCCACTGCAGTACTCTTGCCTGGAGAATTCCATGGACAGAGGAGTCTGGCGGGTTACAGTCCATGGGGTGGCAAAGTGTCAGACACAACTAAGTGACTACCCGCCCCCCCCCCCCCCGCCGCAAACAACACACACACACAAGCACCTCTAAAAATGTTTTTAGCTCTATATCCTTCTATACTCTTGATCTTTTCCCAAACTTCAAAATGAAATTGATTCTATTATTTTTCTAACTAGAAGTGTAAATTGTTATAGGAAGTTTGAAAATAATTAAAAATGTAATAGGAAAATATTCTCAAATCATGCTTCACAGTAATAACTACTCTGCTGCTGCTGCTGCTGCTGCTACTGCTAAGTCGCTTCAGTCGTGTCCGACTCTGTGCGACCCCATAGACAGCAGCCCACCAGGCTCCTCCATCCCTGGGATTCTCAAGGCAAGAACACTAGAGTGGGTTTCCAGTTCCTTCTCCAATGCAGGAAAGTGAAAAGTGAAAGTGAAGTCGCTCAATCGTGTCTGACTCTTAGCGATCCCATGGACTGCAGCCTACCAGGCTCCTGCGTCCATGGGATTTTCCAGGCAGGAGTACTGGAGTGGGGTGCCATTGCCTTCTCCTAATAACTACTCTAACATTTATTTAAAATTGGTGTTCCTTCTAGAACAGACCCCAGAGCTGCCCTTTGCCTTAATGGTGTAGTTGCTGAAACGGAGAATCCCCTTTGCTTTATAAATGAGGGTGTAGGTAGCATTATTGGAAACAGAAAGCTCATTTATTTTTCTTCCAACCCTACTTCTAAAGAGCCTATATTTCTCTGAATAACCAATTTTTGGCCTGGTTGGGACCAGCGCAGTCAAGGGAGGAGCACACCTCTTCACCTCCTGTGAGTGTGTCAGCCACCAGCATGTTTCTAAAGACCTGGAAACATTCACAGCCTTCCGACAATCGAGAATGCTTTAAATATATAACTTGACTCTCTACATGATGAAATATTCCTCAGCCAGTAAAAAGTATTCTGTATTTAAATATTTATTAAAATACAAATTTTGCAATTTATTAATTTTAGTAATAAAAAAGGGCAAGTAAAAATTATGTGCAGTAGAATCCCATTTTTATAAATAAAGTCCCTACCTGCCAGGTATTCATACAAAGAGTTCTGAAAATAGAAAAACCTATGAAGATCATTGGTTTTATCTTTTTTCCTGTTTGCTTATCTATAGTACAAGTTTGCTTCAAAGACCATGTTCCTTCAACAACATAAAAGTGAAATAATTGAATTATTTAAACAACATGGCCCTCCAAGCAGCTGTCCTTTGTAATTTGAAGCTTCAGATTTCTCAATTGATAAAAATATTCAACCAGGTGTTGAAATAATACGTGAACAAGTAACTCATAGAAGGTGTTAAGGTGTTGTCTGTGAACCGATAATTAAGTGATTTGATTCCTGACTCCACCTGATTTCCATGCAGCAGTTGCTGCTCCAGGATCTGTGTCTCCAGAGGGAGCAGGTGAGAAGCCTGAGGAAGGCCCCCACAGCATAGCATGTGGCCCTTTAGGCTCTTCTCAAGTGCCTGTATTCTCCCATCTTCCCTCCTTCCTCCTGTGGCCTCAAAGAGGAAGTGGAAATCACTTTAGAAATAGTCCTGTGTTCTCGCTAACCTGGTATGCTCACAAGTGGTTTCCTTTGTATCCTCTGTTGGTTTATTCTCTGGAATTCAGTGGATCGCAGTCCCATTCCTGGAATGCTGTGAAGACCATGGTCCACGTTCCCCATGTCTCATCGATTAAATAGATGTTTCAGATGCTCTAACAGATGCCCTTTCTAGGGTAGAATGGCCCCATTTGACTCTTCTGTTTTGGGCCATGGAACGGGTAGTTTTTTTTAGTGATACATTCTTTTAAGAATTAAAAGCCAACATTTGGCTTTCAGAATTGGAAGTCAGTGTGATGGTACAAGCCTTGAGAGTGAGGGCAACATTCCTTTCTATGAGAAGATTAAATAATTGCTCAAAATAGCTGAGGAGGACACTTGGTCCCAGAGGCACAGGAAGAATTCAGGCGAAAGGTGGGAAGAGAGCACTTTGCACTTAGTCACTGGAGAGTTGTGAACAGATGCTGCAGAGCCCTGCTGCCAGAGCCACCTTCTCGAGGGGTCCCCGGCCGTCCCCAGCTGTGGCCCCCCTCTGAGGACAGGCTCACCAGGCTGTGCCTGCACTGAGGCATGCAAGGCTGGGGGGCATCTTCTGCTGATGGTTCTGTGTGCCCCCTTCCCGTATCTGACTCGTGAGAAAGCCCAGATTTCACAATCCCTCCCATGTCTTCTGCCAACTTCTGTGAACAGATGTGGAATTAAAAAAAGCAAAGGACCTCCATTCTCAATTTAATATTATAACTAGGATGTTTCTGATAGAAGAAAATAGGCTAATGACTTGTTTAAAATCTCAGAGATGGAACCAATACATTAAATGCACCAGTGTTTACATATATGAGCAGACCTACATTTTACTGCTCTTTGCTTTATTGTATTTCAAAGATACTGCGTTTTTTTACAAGTTGAAAATTTGTGCCAACCCTGCTTTGTCAGATGATGGTTAACATTTTTAGCAATAAAGTATTTTTTAATTGAGGTATGTATATTTTTTTAGATATGATGCTGCTGAACACCCACTAGACTACCATATAGTGTAAATATAACTTTAATGTGCGTTGGGAGTGCAAAAACTCCTGTGTCTTACTTTACTGCCGTATTCACTTTATTGCCTGGTCTGGAACGGAACCTGCAGTGTCTCTGGAGTCTGCCTGTGCTCCACAAGGTGGGCTGCATTCTATGAATTTAATCTTTGAACATTTTTCTGAGAGACACTGGGTCTAGGAGCCCTGCACACCAGCCAGGTTTGTCAGAAAGACGTCGGCCTTCGTTGTGGCCTGGGTGGCCAGGGTGTGCGGCCAGCCAGCCTCACAGCACCTCCAGGCCTTCTGTGGGTGGCCTGCTCCTTGAGCAGGGCCTTGAGCACCTTAGGAAAGGAAAGCGCTAGAAGATCACAAACCTTCATGGAGCTGCTACCGGCCTGTTTGCTAATGTTAACTGTATCAAGTGGTCCAAGAAGGCCCAGCTCCTGTGCACTGTGGGCTCCAGTCACAGCTGCGTCATGCACTCCCCTCCCCCGTGAGCCAGGATGTTCCATGTAAACAGCAGTGTTGATTCCATCTGGCCAGCTCCTCTGGGTTTGGTGGGTGGGCCCCCAAGAGAGCCTGTGCCTACAGGCGCACCTCCCCCTCCAGCTGTCTGCTTTCTAAATTGTCTCAGAGCCACCGCAGCTGTGCACCGAGGTGACCCTGCTCACAGCTGTGGTGAGCGAGGCCCAGGAAGGGGATTGCGGCTTCCGCCCTCTTGGAGCACCGAGGCCTTGGGGTCCTGGGCTCGGGGGACACCTGACAGGAAGTGGCAGCCAGGCTGCCCGGGCCTACGGGATTAGGGGCCATTTGAACTCTGCCAATGGCAGGACCTCAGCACACCAGAGACAGTCTGTGTGCCTCCTTTTTCCGTAGCTCTAGTAATTAAAAAAAAAAAAAAAGTTTTTTGACATCATTACAGTATCCGTGTCCCCACCTCACCTTTCTTCTGGTCCTCTGACACCACACAGGAAGCCTTCTTTCTTCATGTGAGTCCCCCAGTTTAAAGACAACTGAACATCCTCTACCTGAAGCTAAGCAGTACCCTCCATGCAACCAACGATGGCTCTTGTCACACTTTGTCACTTTGTCACCAGCCCAAAGAACCTGGTGCTTCCCAGGCAGCCCCCGACGACTCCTGCCGTCTCGCAGCTGCTGCGTGTATTGGGGTTTGGACACCTAAGTAAAGCACTTACCTTTTGTCCCTTTTAAATTAATACTGTTATCAACACTCCTTTATTTCAACTTCCTGAGGACACCTGGGATCCAAGCCTGCCGCACAGTTTGGCTTCCCAGTGTTTCATAGTGCTTTCTGTGACTTTGTTTACTGTGTTGTGGTATAGATGTTGACCAAGACTCAGTTGTATGTGGTTAACTCTACTGCCCTCAACTGCTTAGAAATCAATACTCTGTCAACAGGCTCTGTTTACCGTATGGGAATCCATGAAGTCCTATCAGCCACCACATCTTTACTAATTAATTTTATGGTTTAGTTAACTAGATGGTCTCATTGCAATTCACAATTATAATATGCCTTAAAATATCTCTACTTTCCTAATACTTTCTAATGCATTTTTTAGAGATACCATTGCAAAATTAATCGAACATTCATGAACCTGTAGTGTCACATTAAGAGATGGAGTTGAAAGCTGGCATATTTCATTTGAAGCTCAGTCTGAGGAAGAGAGTTCATATAGACAGAGCTGTGCAGGTGGAGTGCTTTGGGAAGAACAAGGTACCAGTGGATGGCAGTGTCTGAATCTGAGCAAGGAATATTGTCAAGGAAATTTAGGCATCAGACTATGTTCTTCTACAGAATAAAATCCTGTAAAAAAATTCAAAGTATTCTGGAACTGTCTCTTGATTGGGAACTACTCATACAGGTTTTATCATCTCTAGTTGCAAGAACAAAGGATGCTGTATAGGACCTTCACATCTTTTAATTCACGAAAATTAATTTTTATTGAATTATATGGTTTCTAAAATTTTATTGCTTACATTACATTATTTTATTTTTATGTTTTCATGCCAGAGGGTAGATGTGCCTATGCTCATATTAAAAACAACAGTGTTAATTTCTGTCTGAATCAAAACCCAGTATATAGGATCCATGATGCCTATGCCTACTCAGAAGCATCCGAGACATGCTGAAAGAACATCTGTTGCTAAAAGGATAGGAAATGTTTAACAAGTGTTTAGTTTGTGATAGGCACTCGCATGTGAGCTTTAGGTTCTCATTGACAACCCTCCATGGCAAAAAGCATTGTGAGCAATTCAGCAGCAGGAAACTGAGGCATAAAGAGTCTACATAAATATCCCAAGGCCACACTGGCGATAACCTGTCAAGCTGGATTGAAGCCACACACGTTGGTTCCAGCCCATCTGCAAGGCTGCTGCGGATGAGTAACGTGTGGTAGATGGAGATTTGAAGTCACATTGAATGCTCAGATGGGCTGGGTTTAAATCTCACCCCAGCTGCCTACATGCTCTAAGACCTTTCTGAAAATGGTTAATTGCTCAGCCATGTTCGATTCTTTGCGATTCCATGAGCTGTAGCCCTCCAGGCTCCTCTGTCCATGGAATTCTCCAGAAAAGGACACTGGAATAGGTAGCCATTCTCTTCTCCAGAGAATCTTCCCAACCCAGGGATTGAACTAGGTTCTCCCACACTGCAGGCAGATTCTTTACCATCTAAGGCACCAGCGAAGCCCTGTGGCAAGGTCATTTCCCTGAGTCTCACTTTTCTCAACTATAAATTAAGAAAAACTAGGGCCAATTACGGAAGGTTATCTTAACAATTCCAAGGATGAGCACAATACCTACTAGGTACCCAGTATATACCACATGGTCCACAGTGGTTAGCACTGCTTTGTATTCTTGGGGCAAAGATGCCAGGTATGCCAGGTCACAGCCGCCTTGGCCCATCTGCCTTCTTCTCCCATCTCCTGCCCATGAGCAGGGCTGGGCTGGGCTCAGCCCAGCAACTCAGGGAAGCACTGACTCCTTTCATTCAAAATCCATGTTAGTGACCCTGTGGAGTCTGTTTTTTGTGTTTTTTGTTTGTTTTTTTTTTCCAGTGAAGTAGGAAGTGGGCAGCCTTTCAGGGAAAGTGATTTAGAATCATTTTTTGTTTATACTTTAGCTTCATTTTATTGAAAACAGATCAACTGCTCTCAGAAAGCTACTCAAATGGAAGAAAAGTGGAGGTCAGGAAAGGAATTTGGGTTAGTAAACTTTTCCATTATAGAAATAGAATTAATAATCAGCAACAATTCTTTTTGGTTAATATGGTCAATTTACACTACAATGACGCCCCTTTGAAAATTAATTGTACAGTGGATATTTACTTTTGATTTCAGGATTTGGAGTGTAATCAGCATTTTCAAT
This sequence comes from Bos taurus, assembly GCF_002263795.3. Classification (NCBI taxonomy): domain Eukaryota; kingdom Metazoa; phylum Chordata; class Mammalia; order Artiodactyla; family Bovidae; genus Bos; species Bos taurus. The sequence goes on along the minus strand of NC_037349.1, from coordinate 1,021,331 downwards.
TATTGTTATGAGCTTGTGGTTATTGCATCTTTACCCTTATTGCTTACTTTAGCTGTCTCCTCTGATGTCAGAAACTCAGGCAAGAATAAGACATTTGGTAATAATATGACTTCATGTACTTAGGGAAACCAAAGAAAGGCTGTGCCTTCACTCCTTCAGGTATTGGAGGCGAAACTAATTCATTTGTTGTTCCTTTTTTAAAAAGTCTTACTCTAAGGGATTTTGTAAGTCAGTTTTCTGTGTTAGAAGACAGGAATTTATAACTTTCTTATAAAATAGAGTGTTAAACCTACCTTCTGTGATCAAAGAGAAATTAGGCCGATGGAATGGGAGATGGGGAGATACAGGTAAAAAGTTTCAGTCTTAAGAGGAGTTCATTCTGAGGATCTAACTTGTGGCTTGGTGACTGCAGTTAATAACACAGCATTGTATTCTTGAGATTTGCCATCACACAGACAAATGACTTTATGTGATACGATCTTGATCTTGATAATTATTTGTCAATGTATATGTGTGTATGCATCATGCATCACTCATATGCATGAAATCTGTCCTATTAGATTTGCCAGTTATTGCTCAGTAAAATTAAGGAGTAAAAAAGGAGAGCCTGGGTCTAGTAGTCTCAGTGCCCATATGTAGACGTGGGTTGCTTCTCTCCTTTTCATCATGGAAACAGCTCCTGCATAATGGTGTGTGCAGTGAATGAGGCACAGTCACAGTGTGAGGGACCTCAGAGCCTGGGTGCAGAGCTGGCCACCTGTGTCTGACTCCAGAGGGGTTGATGACATGCAGGTAAATCATAGGGCATAGGTTCACCCACATTAGGACATGCATAGAAAAAAGAATCCTGATTTTATTCTAAAGCTCATTATATTTAAGGTTATTCCAAATGTATATGTTTTTAATTTCACTGTTTTGGTAGAATTTGACAAATAGGCTTCCCAGGTAGCAATAATGGGAAAGATCCCACCTGCCAATGCAGGAGACATAAGAGATGAGGGTTCAGTCCCTGAGTAAGAAAGATCCCGTGGAGGAGGGAATGGCAACCTACTCCAGTATTCTTGCTTGGAGAATCCCATGGACAGAGGAGCCTGGCGGGCTACAGTCCATGAGGTTGAAAAGAGTTGGATGTGACTGAGCGACTAACACACACATTTGACAAATAAGATTTAATTTAAAATAAATGTGCATTTGATGAGTGGGTTTTTTAAAACTTTTTATTTTTTCCTCTGAAAGAAGTAGGATGGTAAAAATAAGTAATAGAAGTTTTAAGCATGAAATAAGAAGTCTGTCACATGAATTTCTTAGTTCTTTCTTGAAAAAAACAAAATTCAAAGCTTTGGAAAGGAGGTAGTACGTAGAATCCCCAGAAGCTTCAGCTCAACCACCTCAGCAGAAAGCCAGGGCCACAGCCACTCTGGAGAGCAGATAGAAAACTGTTCAGATGTGGAGCGCAGAGACTGGGGTGGCTCAGCTGTTACATGGTGGGTAGTGCAAATAAATAAGGATGCTCACTTAGCCCCTCCCCAGCACTGGTTGGGGGCTTGCTGTTTGTTCACGCCCACTCTCAGGTCAGAAATGAGCTGGAGCACTTCTGGTCCCGGTCATGATTCACCAGGAGTGTCGTCCTACTTAGAAATCCCTGCTTAGAAATTCCCTTTATATTTGTGGCTGTATCTCTGTGTCTCAGGACTTCTGTAGTTGGTTCAGGTGTAAAGAATCCACCTGCCAATGCAGAAGACGTGGGTTTAATCCCTGGGTTGGGAAGATCCCCTGGAGAAAGAAATGGCAACCCACTCCAGTATTCTTGCCTGGAGAAATCCATGGACATAGGGGCCTGGCAGGCTGCAGTGGGGTTACAAAAGAGTCAGACATGACTTAGCATTTAAACAGCAACAACAGTGACCAATGTCTGTCCTTGAAAGTGAAAGTGAAAGTCGCTCAGTCGTGTCCGACTCTTTGTGACTCCATGGACTGTATAGTCCATGGAATTCTCTAGGCCAGAATACTGGAGTGGGGAGCTGTTCCCTTCTCCAGGAGATCTTCCCAACCCAGGGATCAAACCTAGGTTTCCCGCATCGCAGGCGGATTCTTTACCAGCTGAGCCACCAGGGAAGCCCTGGTATATCCTTAATGTGATAGTTTATCAATTATTCCTCAACACCTGCATTTTTTTAAATGCATATTTTTAAATCAGTTTTTAAAAAGTAGTGTTTAGAGATCTTGTTAAAATTATAAGGGGCAAGACAATACCCTATTAACCATGGAATTCCCTTCAACTCTCATAACTCAAATGTTCCTGAATTCATTTTCATAATAAACATGCTAAATATATGTATGATATATTTGCTTGTAATACATACACACACACACACACAGACACACACATATATATATTTCCAGCACTACAAGTCTGCTTTATCAGAAAAAAGTGTGCTTTAGGAAGTGTAATTTGGCAGCATCTGGTTTACTAAAACTCAGACATTCTCATTGTTTACACAAAATAGTTCATGTTGTAACAAATGATTTCCTCCCATCTGTCACTTCCTCTTTCTCGCCATTTTTTTGTTCCTGATACTTGGTATATATATATTTTTCCATTTCCATTGTCAAGCTACATGACAAACAAATAATCACAAAAAGAATATGATTTTTCAGTGAAGGAAAATACCCATTAGGTCTTGATAATAGTGAAATTATTATCACTATTTCCCCCCCTCCCCAGGTTTGGTTTTATTTTGCTTTCAGTAGCACCTATAGAGCTAAATGATATAAAAATGTATTACTGTTTCAGATGTTTATGTTGAATGAGTTTCATGTGAAATATTAGCGTTATAGTCCCAGTAGAAGGGAGTATGTGAGGAGTAGATGCTGCAGCAAGTGGGAAATATCCGAGTTCCTATTTTTCAGCATCTTGTAATATCCCAGCAATGTCCTGCTGGACAGAGTGCATCATAAGGCACAGGAGTGAATTCCACTTATCCAGAGTACATTTGACCCCCAAATCCTTGAGGCCAGTTTGCCTATGAAACTGTAGGATGGTTTGGCACAACTGCCTATACATCATGTGGAGAGGTGTTGCCCACTCAGAAAATTTCTAACCCCCTCCTCCACCCCCCCTTATCTGAAGCAAACTACTGAAAAGATAGGCATGTTTCCAAATAAAGGATTTGCAAACTAAGAAAAATATTTTAAATTCATGCAAACAGTTATACCATGTTTTACTATACAAGAATTGTCAATAAACAAAGAATAACTGGAATGAAGCATCTTTTTACTGGATCCCACTGGGTTTCTTACAAAGATCTGTGTTTTCTCTTCAGTCATTATCCTTGAAAGATGAAGTTGAAACAAAAGCTCTTTTCTTTTTAAGTTGGAAGAACTTCTAAAAGGTGATTCCTAGCTATATTCTGATTCAAGTGCAAAATTCTTTGATTCTGAGCTAGTCTGTTTTTCACATAGGAGCCTAGAAAAGCCATGAGTGATAGGAAATGGCTATATGTAGACTCCTCTGTGAAGTGTGATCCAGAAGACCCAAAGAACAGACCAGGCATTGTGGTTGCCTGCAAGCTTGGTACAGACTTACTCCCTTCATTTTAGAAGACACCCTGAGCACCTCTTATGAGTTAATGGAAGGATGGCTGGTGTTCAGAGCAAAGGAGAAAGTGGTCCTGGACTGCTTCCCTCGGCAGACCTCTAGTGGAGTAACATATTGCTTTTCTGATATTCAAAGTAACACTATACTTTACATATATATATATATTTAACACTTCAAAAATTATAGAAATATATGGCATTAAGTAAAAATCCCCATAAACCTCTTTCCCCACACAACCAAGAAATAGCAGTTTATAACTTTCCCCAAATTTTTGCATTTCGTATAGCGTGTGTGTGTGTATGTGTATGGAGACATATATATGTGTGTATATAGGGAGAAGGAGAGGTGTGAATTCATACATAATGAATTTTCAACAAAAATAGAACCATGTTCATGTTTTAACCTTTAATTAAGAGTTCATAACTCATGGTTGTAATTGTGTTCTGAAAGTTCCTTATTTCCTTTTTAACTTCATTCTACAACTTGAGCAGGTTCTGTATCTAATATTTTAATAGCTTCCCTGTATTCAAGGATTGGGATGTGCCCTAATTGGTCTGACAAACCCTCTATTGTTAGATATTTGGTTTATTTCTAGAAAATGTCGCCTCCTTGTTCATACACTTTTAGTTTCTGTTGGATAATTTCTGGAAGTGAAATCATGGTCAAAGGTTTGTGAGAGTTTTAGATGAACATTTTAAGAAGGTGATAAACTAGATTAAAACTAGTTGTTTAATGTTTTAAAACTAAAACTAGGAATTTAAGAATCTGCTGGTGAGGAAAAAGAGGAGAGTGAAAAAGCTGGCTTAAAACTCAGCATTCAAAAACAAAGATCATGGCATCCAGTACCATCACTTCATGGCAAATAGATGCGAAAAAAGTGAAAACAGTAGCTGATTTTATTTTCTTGGGCTTCAAAACCACTGTTGATGATGACTGCAGCCATGAAATTAAAAGACACTTGCTTCTTGGAAGAAAAGCTATGACAAACTTAGACAGTGTATTAAAAAGCAGAGATATCACTTTACCAACAAAAATATGTATAGTCAAAGCTATGGTTTTCCCAGTAGTCATGTAGGAACAGTATAAAAAGGCAAAAAGATATGACACAAAAAGATGGACTCCCCAGGTTGGCAGGTGCCCATTATGCTACTGGAAAAGAGCAAAGAAATAGACCCAGAAGGAATGGAGAGGCTGAGCCAAAGTGGAAATAATGCCCAGTTGTGGATGTGTCTGGTGGTGAAAGTAAAGTCCAATGCTGTAAAGAACAGAATTGCATAGGAACCTGGAATGTTAGGTTCATGAATCAAGGTAAATTGGAAGTAGTCAAACAGGAGATGGCAAGAGTGAACATCGACATTTTAGAAATCAGTGAACTAAAATGGACCAGAATGGGTGAATTTAATTCAGATGACCATTATATCTACTACCATAGGCAAGAATTCCTAGAAGAAATAGAGTAGCTCTCATAGTGAACAAACGAGTCCAAAATGCAGTACTTGGGTGCAATCTCAAAAATGATAGAATGATCTCTGTTCATTTCCAAGGCAAACCATTTAATATCACAGTAATCCAAGTCTATGCCCCAACCACTAATGCTGAAGAAGTTAAAGTTGAATGGTTCTATGAAGACCTACAAGACCTCCTTAAACTAACACCAAAAAGAGATGTCCTTTTCATTATATAGGACTGGAATGCAAAGTCAAGAGATACCTGGAATAACAGGCAAGTTTGGTCTTGGAGTTAAAAATGAAGCAGGGGAAAAGGCTAACAAAATTTTGACAAGAGAATACACTGGTCATAGAAAGCACCCTCTTCCAACAACACAGTGACAACTCTACAAAAGGAATATCACCAAATGGTTAATACTGAAATAGATTGATTATATTCTTTGCAGCTGAGGATGGAGAAACTCTATACAGTCAGCAAAAACAAGACTGGGAAATGACTGTGGCTCAGTTAATGAACTCCTTATTGCCAAATTCAGACTTAAATTGAAGAAAGTGGGGAAAACCACTAGACCATTCAGGTATGACCTAAATCAAATCCCTTATGATTATACAGTGGAAGTGACAAATAGATTCAAGGGATTAGATAAGATAGACAGAGTGCCTGAAGAACTATGGATGGAGGTATATGGAGGAGGCAGAGACCGAAACCATCCCCAAGAAAAAGAAATGCAACAAGGCAAAATGGTTGTCTGAGGAGGCCTTCCAAATAGCTGAGAAAAGAAGAGACGCAAAGGAGAAAGGGAAAGATATAGCCATCCGAATGGAGAGTTCCACAGTATAGTCAAGGAGAGATAAGAAAGCCTTCCTAAGTGAACAATGCAAAGAAGTAGAGGAAAACAATAGAATGGGAAAGACTAGAGATCTCTTCAAGAAAATTAGAGAAATCAAGGGAACATTTCATGTAAAGATGGGCTCAGTAAAGAACAAAAATGGTATGGACCTAACAGAAGTAGAAGATACTAAGAAATGGTGGCAAGAGTACACAGAAGAACTATACAAAAAAGATCTTCATGACCCGGATAACTTTGATGGTGTGATCACTCACTTAGAGTCACACATCCTGGATTGCAAAGTAGAGTGGGCCTTAGGAAGCATTAGTATGAACAAAGATAGTGGAGGTAATGGAATTCCAGCTGAGCTATTTCAAATCCTAAAGATAATACTGTTACAGTGCTGCACTCAATATAGCAGCAAATTTGGAAATCTCGGCAGTGGCCACAGGACTGAAAAAGGTCAGTTTTCATTCCAATCCCAAAGAAAGGCAAAGCCAAAGAATTTTCAAACTACTGCACAGTTTCACTCATTTCACATACTAGCAAAGTAATGCTCAAAATCTTCAAGCAAGGCTTTAACAGTATATGAATTGAGAACTTCCAGATGTTCACGCTGGATTTAGAAAAGGCAGAGGAACCAGAGATCAAATTGCCAACATTCATTGGATCACAGATAAAACAAGAAAATTCCAGAAAAACATCTGCTTCATTGACTACACTGAAACCTTTGATTGTGTGGATCACAAAAAACCGTGGAACATTCTTCAAGAGATGGGAATACCAGATCACCTTACCTGCCTCCTAAATAACCATGTGGAGTCAATAGCAACAATTAGAGCTGGACATGGAACAAATGGCTAGTTCCAAATTGGAAAAGGAGTACATCAAGGCTGTATATTGTCACTCTGCTTACTTAACTTATATGCAGAGTACATCTTGCAAAATGCTGGGCTGGATGAAGCACAAGCTGGAATCAAGATTGCCGGGAGAAATATCGATAACTTCAGATACGCAGATGGCACCACCCTTATGGCAGAAAACAAAGAGGAACTAAAGAGCCTCTTGATGAAAGTGAAAGAGATGAATGAAAAATCTGACTTAAACTCAACATTCAAAAAACAAAGATCATGGCATCTGGTCCCATCACTTCATGGCAAACAGATGGGGGAAGAAGGGAAACAGTGACAGACTTTGTTTTCTTGGGCCCCAAAATCACTGCAGATGGTGACTGCAGCCATGAAATTAAAAGATGCTTGCTCCTTGGAAAAAAAGCTATGACCAACCTAAACAGCATATTAAAAAGCAGAGACATTACTTTGCCAACAAAGGTCCATCTAGTCAAAGCTATGGTTTTTCCAGTGGTCATGTATGAATGTGAGGGTGGGACTGTAAAGAAGGCTGAACGCTGTAGGATTGATGCTTTTGAACTGTGTGTTGGAGAAAACTCTTGAGAGTCCCTTGGACTGTAAGGAGATCAAACCAGTCAATCCTGCAGGAAATCAGTCCTGAATATTCATTGGAAGGACTGAGAGTGATGCTAAAGCTCCATTACTTTGGCTACCTGATGCAACAAGCTGACTCATTAGAAAAGACCCTGATGCTGGGAAAGATTGAAGGCAGGAGGAGAAGGGGGTGAGAGAGGATGAGATGGTTGGATGGCATCACCAACTCAATGGGCATGAATTTGAGCAAACTCTCGGAGATGGTGAAGGACAGGGAAACATGGTGTGCAGCAGTTGATGGGGTCACAAAGAGATATGATTGAGTGACTGAACAACAACAGCATGTATGGATTTGAGTGTTGAACCATAAGGAAGGCTGACTGCCAAAGAATTGATGATTTTGAACTGTGGTGCTGGAGAAGACTCTTGAGAGTCCCTTGGACTGCAAGAAGATCCAACCAGTCAATCCTATTGGAAATCAACCCTGCATATTCATTGGAAGGACTGATGCTGAAGCTCCAGTGCTTTGGCCACCTGATGCAAAGAGACTCCTTGGAAAAGCCCCTGATGCTGGGAAAGATTGAGGGCAGGAGGAGAAGGGGATGACAGAGGATGAGATGGTTGGATGGCATCACTGACTCAATGGACATGAGTTTGGGCAAACTCCAGGAGATAGTGAAGCACATGGAAGCCTGGCCTGGTGCCGTCCATAGGGTTGCAAAGCAGCTGAACAACAACAAGGAGATTTAGCCTGCCTGGGTTTCATGAACAATAGTTGAAAGAGCTGAAGTTATTCAGTCCTGACAGGAGGATCAAAGGGTGCCTCAGATAGGACTGCTGCTGCTGCTGCTAAGTCGCTTCAGTCGTGTCTGACTCTGTGCGACCCCATAGACAGCAGCCCACCAGGCTCCCCCGTCCCTGGGATTCTCCAGGCAAGAACACTGGAGTAGGTTGCCATTTCCTTCCCCAATGCATGAAAGTGAAAAGTGAAAGTGAAGTTGCTCAGTCGTGTCCAACCTCAGCTTCCCCATGGACTGCAGCCTTCCAGGCTCCTCCATCCATGGGATTTTCCAGGCAAGAGTACTAGAGTGGGGTGCCATTGCCTTCTCCGTCAGATAGGACAACCATCCTCAAATCTGCAAAGAGCATGGAATGGACTCCACTTGAAGGAGGCAAAACTGGGAGTGGGCGGTGCCAAAGGATGGACTCCAAGCATGGCTTCTTAGGCTTAGGAAGGATGTACAGAGTGCCTGGCACTAACCAGACCCTGCCTTAGCAGCAGGAACACAGACCTGGCAAGTTGTCTGCTCTCATGGAGCTTACATTTTAGTTTGGAAAACAGAAAATGCAGAAATGAACTTACCAAAAAGGAAATTAATGATCGTGGTCAATGCTTATTGAAATGTTACTGGTCAGTGTTCATATATATAGGGTACAGCAGTAGAGAGTGACTGGAAGGGAAGAAAGATGAGGGGCAGCATTTAGCAAGATAAACAGTAAAGGCCCAAATGAAGAATAGCCTGCCTTACTGCTACTGCTGCTAAGTCACTTCAGTTGTGTCCGACTCTGTGCGACCCCATAGACAGCAGCCTACCAGGCTCCTCTATCCATGGGATTTTCTAGGCAAGAGTACTGGAGTGGGTTACCATTGCCTTCTCCAATAGGCTGCCTTATTAGGCAGTAAATTCCACTGCCTTGCAAGTTAGAAAGGGAATAGATTAATGTACACAGAGGATTGAATTCTGGGATCTGCAATGTTATTTAAAGTCTCTTTCAACATCAGATGTATTGTTGTAATCCAAACAAAATGTACCCTCAAGCTCTCATATTCTTCCCAAGGATCAAATTTTACTGTAGTTACTGTGGGAGACTCACATTCTTGTCAGGAGAATTATAAGGAATATCTGGAGTAAATATCTTCCAGCATTGGACTGTGTTCCCAGATAACAGTAACTTCAGGCTGATTTCTGCCTTAAGGCGTGGCCTCATGACTGTCTTCAAAAAACCAAAGCACAAAACACAGTGCTTGATTGCAGGCAATCCAGTTACCAGAGACCAAGCAGAAAGCAAGACTAGACAGGTCCTATAGCAATGCCTTCCTCTCTTTCCCATATGAGTCATTGCTAGAAAATTACCTTCGCAGAAGGGCTTAATTCCTTTTCAGACCTTAAAGTGAGACTTCCTCCTGGCTTAAGTATAAACTTTTGTCTCAAAAGACAGATTCTGTTACTCCATTGAGCCTAGGACTATGAGGGTGTGTTTATTTGAATGATGAAAAGGCCTATTTGATATTTCAACAAGCAAAAACAGATATATAAAACCATTCTCTTTTTTAATGAGTACCAAAAATAGGTCTCCAGTGAACTTCTGAAGGAAGAGGAGAACCAGGTCCTGCTCAAAGCTGGTTGTGATTTGCTGTGCAGGACATCTGGCAAGCTAGCCCTCCACACTGAACGGTCATCCAGATGACCAAATTGGAAAGTACGTTGGTGGTGGTTTAGTCACCAAGTCATGTCCAGCTCTTGCGATCCTGTGGACTGTAGCCCGCCAGGTTCCTCTGTCCATAGGATTTCCCAGGCAAGAATCCTGGAGTGGGTTGCCATTTCCTTCTCCAAGGGATCTTCCCAACCCAGGAATCAAACCCAAGCCTCCTGCATGGCAGTCAGATTCTTTACCAAATGAGCTTCGAGGGAATCCCAGCATGTGGGATCTAGTTCCCTGACCAGGGATCAAACCCGGTTCCCCTGTGTTGGGAGCTCAGAGTTTTAGTCACCAGGGAAGTCCTCATAAGTATGTTAGGGGGAGTGAAAAGATAAAAGAAGTCGAGATATAATGATATAAACAGATATCAAGTGGTGTGATATTATCACTGTAAGAGTTGGTGGAGGAAGAGTTTGGAGAGAAGATTTCATATGAATCTTATGAGAATTAACAGAAAGAGACAGAGATCTCAGTAGAGAGAGATGGCTCTGAGTCTATCCACACTGATCCCTGGAGGGAGCAGCACAGAGTGTCTGTGTCCCTGAAGCCAAGCCCACCCAGCCCTGCAGGGAAAGCCCCGTCTCCAGGCAGCCCTCCCACCCCTCCAGGGGCAAGGCAGCCAAGGTTGGGCATCTCCCAAGGTTTGCATCAGTACTGCCCTCAATCTTTTATAGGCCTTTGTCTTAAATCTTAACATGTATCTACATGAACAGAGTCAAGGACCCAGGCTACTCTCAGTCCTGTAATTACTGGATTTCCATGTTGCTTCCCGTTCACACCCGGAAGTTGAATTTCAAATATTGCTTTTCAGACTGTATTTGGGGCCAATTTTAGCTCCACTTTCCTTTCTTTTGCCTCTTGCTGGCCATCCGCCACCAGACTCTGCACAATGACCAGCTGGCCCCTGGCAGATCTTGGGCCCAGGTGTGAAGTAGCTAGAGAAGCATTCAAGAGCCAAGAAGGGAGTGATTGCATTTTCCATTGGCAGTATGCAGAAATGAAGGGGATTCAAGTGCCTTCAGAAAAGCTTCCTTCCAGTGAGTGGAGTTTTGGGGGGTTTCCAGACTTATACTGCTTTTATTCTTGGAAGCATCATTGTCCCTTTCCCCCTGCTTCCATTTATATCCCAGGAACTGATTCAGAAGCCATAGAAATTGGATTTGGACTTGCTGAATGCTAGCAGACAGCTGACTACACTCTTCCCAAGAACCCTGCCAGATGGGTTAGGTACCAAGTACGTGCTCTGGGCTGGCTGGCTGGGTCCTCCAGCTCCTCTGACCGATGGTGAAGTGACCAGAATGAGCTCCGCTTCATTCTTTAGGTGCTTTGTGATTTGGGCTTAATCAACCAGGGTATGATTTCAACCGACAGTAACGGGTTCAGGGCAGCTGCCCAGAGAGACAGGTTTCATCCTGCTTCCTTGCTGGTTTTTCTTACCTCACACATTTTTTTTTTTATTAGACTTGGATTTCAGTTTCTTGAGGCTGTTGTTTCCACCAATTCAGACAGGCTCCCAGGAGGACCTACCAGCTTCTTGAATACAATGCAGCAGTAAATGTCTTAGGTTTAAAATTGCCTAAAATGTGGTCTTAAAAAACACTAAGAATATTATTACCTTCCAGACTGAATAAAATCCTACAGAGGTAAATTCCTTGTGTACTGGCCTTACCTAAAGAGTAAATGTGTTCAGTTAAAGATAATATGGAATAGAGGAATATTACCCTGGGAAGCAGCTGGCCTCTCCCATTAGCAGCACATCCAGTAAAAACCATAGAAATGCCACATTTAGGAGGGCTTGGGGTGGTGCTAATGAAAGGAAAGGTTTTTAAAATGGGGAAAAAGTGAAATGTGTACCTCTGGTAATAATTCCTCTCTGCCAGGCATTGTGCCAAGTGCCTTTGTCCACATTAGACTGAGAGTACCCCGTTGTAGGGAGCAGGGGCTGGTGGGGGGAGTATGGGGGGCTTGACTGCTTACACCAAGGCCTGGAGCTGGAACTGAACTCCTCTGTGACTGAGGCCCACCCTGGCTGGATGAAAGCCCTCAGCTGCTCACTGCACAGGATTCGTGGGCAACAGGGCAGCTGCTCGTCACCTCCTCCTTTCAGGCCAGAAAAAGCCACCACAATAGCAACAAAGCATTAAACCTGTGCGCCACAGTGGACTCCTCAAGTATTATGCAAAACGTGCACAGAGTGAGTTTCCCATCCTTCTGCATCTCGTGGATATTCATAGTGACACCAGCACAATTTTGAGGACACTCTGATGGCTGCTGCTCAGTGTTCTCCCCCCATCCTGCAGCCAAGAATCTTGGGCCAGCTCTGGGGACACAACAGCCCGGTGTCCAGGCAGCTGGTGGGAGGGGGCTGTTGCTCAAACCTGTAATTCACAGGCAAAACAAACAGATGATTGGCTGGGGGTTGTCACTTTCAGTGAAGGCCTTCGGTCTCCTCTGACATGGCCTCAGAGTAAGCCCCCTGGGGCTCCCTGGCAGGCTCTGCGGCGGACTGGGAAGCTTGAGGAAGGGCTGCACGGATCCAAATCAGAAAGTCTACCTGGGCCTCCTTCACCTATGAGGCTTGCTGTTAGAGTGAAAAACAAGAAAGAGTGGATGTGAGTAATTGTTTGAAATGTGACGTCGTGACAATCTTGTTAGGCAATGAAATTGCTGTCCAGAGGGCTTTTGTAACCAGCCCAGGTCACTAGCACACCGTGGTGGGGCCACTCCTGGATCCGTCTCCTGGTTTTCAGTCCTGTGTGGTTTTTTCATCGTGCACACACTCTTGACTGTCACACAGGAACTGCAGTCCAAACCCCTGGGCTCCAGGCTTCTCTTCTAAAGATAGGTATCAGTTTATCGTGGTGGCCCTGAAACATCAATGGAAGATAAAATTATGCCCCATAGACTCAGGATATCCATATAATTTTTCCCTGCAAACTAGCACACTGTCGTGAGTGAGACAAGGGATAGACCAGACCAGACCCTGGAGGTAAATCCCTAAGAGAACCGCTCAGGCAGGCAGAGCAGCGATTCCCACACTGTAGAAAGGTCCACAGAACTTTGTAACTGAGCCTTCAGTTACACAGAAAGTTCAGTGAATTGGAACAGCTCATTGCCTAAACATTCTGACTAATAGTGACACAGTGAGATAACACTGCTCACCGTGTCTCATGCTCACGGTGACTAAACGAGATAGCGTAACTGCCTCCTGCATAGTGAGCACTCAGGAAACGTCTTCATCCCGTAAAACCACTTCCTAGTCCAGCCCTCAGCACCCAGGAGCTGCCTACCTCCCAGGTGAAGTGCACAGCGAGACGTGTGCCCTGTTTTTGCTCTCCCGGGTGTCGGCAGGGGGCTCCTTTCTGTTTCCTTTATCTCCGAAAGTGTGAAAAGTCCGTAATGTTTTTACACATTATGTTTTTGCCTGTAGACAAGGAAATAACTTTCTTTCCACATTTCCAATGTTTTTTCAATGGATGACCTCCAATAAAGATTCATTGAAAGCTTTTATTACATTCACTATTGATCCAAAAACAGAGCTCAGAAATTCAGCTTTTTTCCAACATTGTTGCCCTGTGTATTCATAGAGCTTCAGTTCTGATACAAGCAGTTTATCTGTGACAAAGACCCCATGGTGAGTTGGTACGAAGCAGAGCAGTGGGACAGGCTCTGGAACTGTTTAAGAGGAGTTCAAGTGCTACCCAAAGGCCCACAGACCTCTAGAAAGCATGAGACGTGCCTTACTTGGTGGCCTAGGGCCGCCTGGGGAGCACTGAAGAAACGCTGCTGGGTCAGCCCCACCAAACTCTGATCCTCAGGTCTGGGCCCTGCCCTGGGTGTGGGACTTTGAAAGCCCCCAGGGACAAGTGCCCCCAGAAGCACTGTGAATGACACATCCCCTTCTCTCCACACTTAATACCTTCTCTTCCATTTACAAAGTAAGACATGGCCGTCCTGGAATATTAGAAAAGTATATTGTAGTAAATAAAAACCTTGCCATCCAGAGACAATCAGTATTAACAGACTAGTATGTATAAGTGTCTTTTACTCATTAACAGTATACCCTGAGATTTTTCTGTGGCATTTAATATTTTAAAGAGATGTTTCATTGTTAGACCACTCAATTTTATACCTATGTGCAATTATTTATTTATTAGAGTTTCTTAACATTGGACATTCAGCAATTTTTTAAACAAATGGTATTCTGTTAAATATACATTTCTGATTTTTATCAGAAGGAACCAGTGGACTTGATGTAATTGGAGAATTTATTCTCTTCTGTGGTAGCTGTGTCCAGGAGATCTAAAGTACTAATATATATGCTTGTGGGGTTCTTTTCTTGGCATTTCAGACAGAATGAAATATATTGTTACAACCTATGTAATATCAGCTTTTGAGAGGAGGAACGTATACAGGCATAATGAAACATTGCAGCCTTTTATTTAGTATTCTTTAAGTTTACATGAAAACCTAAGACAAGTTCAAAAAATACCCTAACTTAAAATATTACCAAGACTCTACTTAGGCAAAAGTACAGGAACTTTGTGGTTTAGTGGTTAAGGATCCACCTTGCTACGCAGCGGGCAAGGGTTCGATCTCTGGTCAGAAAACTAAGATCCCACATGCCAAGGAGCAGCTACGCCCAAGTGCGGCAACTGCATAGGCCCATGTGCTCTGGAACCCCAGAGAAAGACCCTGCAGCGTGCAGCAAAGATCCCGAGTAACACAATTAAGACGCAAGGCAGCCAAATAAAATTTTTTTTTAAATCTCAATGGAAGTGCATCAGGCACTTGACAGGCTTGTGTCCTAATGCCATGATAGACTTGATAAGAAGGATGTTACCTACCAGGATAACTGAAGAAACACCATGCACAGTGCCCACAGAGTAAATATCTGTGGTTGCTATTTCTGTGAATTCTGTTTAACAAATATGTATTGTCCTCTGTTGCGTTAAAGAAATTATTTATCATTACCTAAGACTTTAACTCTTCTATCTTTTAAAAGTAGACTGTGTAATCAGTCACAGGATTTCAGAGTGACTCACAGATCTGTAAATATGAAGGGTTTCCTGGAAACCATCTTGGAGGTGGAGGCTGTTGGGAATCCCTCAGGTCTGGCCTGGGACAGTGGGACACGGGTTCTTCAGGGTTTCACTCCCCACCTGCAAGTTCCATTCAGACACTCAGGCTGCTGCTAATCAGACGTGGTAATTTATTTATATCAACTCTGTCAATCCCATGGGGACCTTCCTGTGTGCCCCTCCCTCTCCCATCTAATTCCATTTACATAATGACAAATCGATGTCTTTGCGGGTGGTTGGACTGGTTGGCCCCTGGATTACATAACTAGAATGGAGAATGACCTCAGTAAACTTTATGATCCTCCAGGCAATCGTATACTGGTAAAATTTTACATTTAAATGACAGCAGGTGTGTGGAGGAAGATGCACACAGCACTTCCCAAAACATGGATAAGCATCTGAAGTTGGAAACAAGTGTTCCCGAGTCAAAGTTCAGCTATTTTATTAATTTGCTCAACTTGGAATAGGGGGAAGAGTGTTTGGGTTCGTGGTTATTGTTATAACCTTATATGACACTTGAAAATATAGCTTAATCATGCTAGAAAGGAGAGACTGCCCTGGGGAAAATGTGGACTGACAGATTTGAGGAAGCCACGTGTGCTCTTGGTTTAAACGCCTCTCTGTGCGGCGGGCGCCTGACTGTAAGCCTTTCGCCTTCTCTCTTCTGGTGCGGGGCAGGTGAGTGAGGTCCCTGTGCCCACACTGCGCTCAGAGTTCCAGCCCTGGTGGCGCTCCTCAGGAGTCCAACCACACCAAGCATCTCCTCTTTTGCCAGTGCCTTAGTGAGAGGCTCTGAAAGGTCCTGAGCTAGACCACAGTGCCCTGGCCCTCACAGGGCTCCCGTATCTGTATGCTCTGCAGCTTCATGCATGCTCCCAGAATTCTGAAAGCCTTTTCCTGTTGGGAGATTCTGTTCAACTCAGGCAGGTTTTCATATAGAGAGCAACAGTCCTAGAATTTTTACAAGTAAAATTTCAATTCCTATATCACAGAGTCAGAAAAGTGCACAGATCAAAGGGGTACATAAAATTTGATGAACTTCACAAACCAAACCCGTCTTTGTAACCAGTACCCAGATCAGGATAATCGGCCTCTGTGTCTTGTTCTGGGATATGGGAACCATTATCTTCACGCTAACATCATGGACTGGCTTTGCCTATTCTTGAATTTTGTATAAATGAAATCATCCAATAAGTACTCTTGTGGGTCTGGTTTATTTCACTGAACATGACATGTTCAGCTTTGTCCATATTGTTCTGTGGAATTGTGTTTTTTTCATTCCCACTGTATAGTCCGTGAAAGAGAATTCTCTGCTGCATTTGTCCATCTGCCATTCATAAGCTTTAGTGTTATTCTCTTTTTTGCAGTTATGACATGGTGAATATTATTGCACATGTTTGCTGGTGTGCTCATCTGCATTTCTGTTGGATACCTAGGAGAGGAATTGCTGGGTCTTAGGTGTGGGTTTGCTCTACTTAAGTAGATATTACCAAAACGTTTCTGAAGTGGTTCTGGCAAACTACACACTACCTGCAGTGTTGGAAAGTTCCCACTGCTCTGGATCTGCTCAATGATTCTGGTGTCTGTTTTCATTATTTTAGCTATTCTGATGCCTGTGCTCCTGGAAATCTAATGATGAAAGTCAATATTAATTAACCTTCCTAAAATTAACTTTCTTAAATTTATAAATATAGAAATATAGCCTTTATGCGAAGGAGGTAGCATGGGACCTAGCACACTATATAAAGCAGAAATGGGCTTCAATGTTGCTTCTGCCTTTGTCAGCTGAGTAACATCTCTAAACCTCAGTTTCTCCTTTCATAAAACTGGAATAAAGGATGGGATTACGTGAAGATTAGATCACATAATGAGAAGAGCCATAAAAGAGAAGAGCCTTGAGCACACTATGTTCAATAGTAGTTTGTTGTTTATACCCTCCTCCCTACAGGTTTTTTTTAAAAAAATTCATGGTTACTACAGAAAAGCTTGTGTTCTTCAGCAAAGCATGAGGGTTGTGTAGGGCCATGGGCCACAGTGAGCTCTGACGAAGGATGGCAAGCTGACATGTGGTCTCTTTGCTTTGTTCTCCTCCTGGATGATATGAATTTTCATAGTTTTCCCAGGGACATCCCTAAAATCATAGAGGATGACACTTCAAAGAGAGCTTGGGGACATCCCTGGAGGTCCAGTTGTTGCTGCTGCTGCTAAGTCACTCAGTCGTGTCCGATTCTTTGTGACGCTATGAACTGTAGCCCACCAGGCTCCTCTGTCAATGGGAATCTCCAGGCAAGAATACTGGAGTGGGCTGCCATTTCCTTCTCCGGGTCCGATGGTAAAGACTCCATGATTCCACAGCAGGGAGCACAGTTTGGCTCACTGGTTGAGAAACTATTATTCTACTTGTCTCATGGTGTGGCCAAAAAAGAGAGAGAGAGAGCACGTGCATGGGAATCCTCCAGCCCAACAGTTTACTCCATTAACCTGTAACTAAGCCTCCTCAGGAGGTAGAATGACTCTCTAATGTCGTTGTGCCCTGCATGCACCTAGAACTCAGACCTTCTGATTCCAAAAGTGGAATCAGATGCTGGTCCCACAGTGTTTGGTGCCTCTAGTAAATTCGGCGTTTATATTTAAGACAAAATGAAAATAACTTCTGACATATGCAGTTAGTATAATTAACTTGTTTGCAATAAATCCAACACGTCTCATACCAATGACTTAACTATTCAGCAAATTGAGAAGGAAATGTAGGGTTTCCCTGGTGGTTCAGTGGTTAAGAACTCACCTTCCTTGTATATTTTTGAGATTAGTTGTTTGTCCGTTGCTTCATTTGCTATTATTTTCTCCCACTCTGAAGGCTGCCTTTTCACCTTGCTAATAGTTTCCTTTGTTGTGCAGAAGCTTTTAAGTTTAATTAGGTCCCATTTGTTTATTTTTGCTTTTGTTTCCAATATTCTGGGAGGTGGGTCATAGAGGATCCTGCTGTGATGTATGTTGGAGAGTGTTTTGCCTATGTTTTCCTCTAGGAGTTTTATAGTTTCTGGTCTTACGTTGAGATCTTTAATCCATTTTGAGTTTATTTTTGTGTATGGTGTTAGAAAGTGTTCTAGTTTTGTTCTTTTACAAGTGGTTGACCAGTTTTCCCAGCACCGCTTGTTAAAGAGATTGTCTTTAATCCATTGTATATTCTTGCCTCCTTTGTCAAAGATAAGGTGTCCATATGTGCGTGGATTTATCTCTGGGCTTTCTATTTTGTTCCATTGATCAATATTTCTGTCTTTGTGCCAGTACCATACTGTCTTGATAACTGTGGCTTTGTAATAGAGTCTGAAGTCAGGTAGGTTGATTCCTCCAGTTCCATTCTTCTTTCTCAAGATAGCTTTGGCTATTCAAGGTTTTTTGTATTTCCATACAAATTGTGAAATTATTTGTTCTAGCTCTGTGAAGAATACCGTTGGTAGCTTGATAGGGATTGCATTGAATCTATAAATTGCTTTGGGTAAACTAATACAATATTGTAAAGTTTAAAAAAAAAAAAAAAAGATTCCCAAACTGGAAAAAAAAATTTTTTTTCCAAAAAGGTGTTTATTTTCTTTTGTCATCCTTCTATTTTTTTTTTTCATTTGGGTATCTAGAAACTGCTGCTTTCTGTATTTTGTTACTAGGTCATTTGCTACATAGGGATTTTTGTCTGTTGTAACTTTGAGAGTGTATCATTTTAATTTAGCAATATAATCTTTTAAAAATGTGCTTATACTATAATTTTGTGGGGTTTTGATATTAAAGTTACCACTGTGTATTTTTTTATTCATTTGTCAAATCGTTTTTTTCTTGCCTTTTTTCAGTTCTTCTTCTAAATATATTTTTGTTTAAAATTAAATATATGTGAAATAAAAATATAACATATAATGTTCATACAATAAAAATATATATGAAATAAATATGTATATAGTAAAAAAAATTAAAAAAAAAAAAAAAAAAACTCACCTTCCAATGCAGAGGATGTGGGTTTGATCCCTGGTTGGGGGACTAAGGTCCCACATGCTTTGTGGCCAAAAAGAAAAAAAAAACATAGAATAGACACAATATTTTAACCAATTCAATAAAGACCTCAAAAATGGTCCACATTTAAAAAAAAAAAAAAAAAGGAAATGCATTTGCTCTTTCTTTATAAAGTATGGTAGGGGTGTGGTTAAAGGTTTTCTTGCCACCTTTTTATTAATAGATCAGTAAATGTTTATGAAGGTGTGAGTGGAAGTGGGGTCATAGCACCCAAAGAAAGATGTAACATTCTAGAAGGGAGGGGCATTTCTTTGGGGAGCACCCATGCTTTCCCACCCCCACAATTAAGAAGCATGTTACAGTTAAGCTACAAAACCCAAACAAGGCAACTTGTCAAAAAGGAAGACCTTTTGGCTGTAGCTGCTGCATGGAGGAATATTTGATCCTAGGAAAGCCAGGGTGACCCTGGAGCCAGAGATCTGAGTAGGGGAGACACGCCTCCAGGCCACGGCCCTGTCCTGATGGAAAGATCTCTGTGGTCACCCAGACCCTCTGCAGAGGGCACTGTCCATGTGCTGCTTCCTCAGACTGGTCCACAGGCGTTTTGCAGGATGCCCGCAGTGGGCTTGGAGGAACTGGGCAGACGCCCCAGTCTCCACATCTATAAACCCGTGTGGGAACTGAATGTGTGCTCTCACATTGTTGGTAGCTTCAGAAGTCTCTAGTATAAGTTAAGTTTTTATGAATGAATTCTTTGTCTTCATAAAATACTTAGTTCCCCCTTCAGGTTTTCAGCAGAAATGCTAGAGCAGGGTGGGCC
The DNA here is from genome assembly GCF_002263795.3 of Bos taurus. Taxonomy (NCBI): domain Eukaryota; kingdom Metazoa; phylum Chordata; class Mammalia; order Artiodactyla; family Bovidae; genus Bos; species Bos taurus. The sequence goes on along the minus strand of NC_037349.1, from coordinate 1,001,626 downwards.
CAGCAGGTCCACCTGCTGCTCAGGAGACTGCTCTCCCACCCCCACCAGGTATCATGACACAGCTGTGGCAAGTCCAGTAGACACCGTGCCTGCCGCCCAGAAAGCGCACGTCCACCAGCACACAAGTCAGGCAGTCACTCAGAGCCCGGGAGTGAGTGGTGTGGGCTGGTCCCTCAGGGACCAGACACTGGGTCAGCAGTGGCTGGACACTGAAGCGGCAGACTGCTGTGCAGTTGCTAAGTCATGTCCGACTCTTTACGACCCCATGGATTGCAGCACGCCAGGCTTCCCTGTCCTTCACTATCTCCTGGAGTTTGCTCAAACTCATGTCCATTGAGTTGATGATGTCATCCAACCATCTCATCTTCTGTCAGATCCCATCTCCTCCTGCATTCACTCTTTCCCAGCATCAGGGTCCTTTTCAGTGAGTTGGCTGTTCATGTCAGGTGACCAAAATACTGGCACTTAAGCTTCAGCATCAGTCCTTCCAATGAGTATTCAGGGTTGATTTCCTTTAGGATTGACTGGTTTGATCTCCTTGCATTCAAGGAACTCTCAAGAGTGCAGAGAAAATGTGCAGTGTGTGTTTCACTTTACAAATTCTTATTGGAAATCTAGAGTTTCAAAATATACTTCAAAAATATATATTTTTTTAATTTAAATTTATTTTTTTTTAATTTTTTTAATTTTAATTAGAGGCTAATTACTGTACAATATCGTATTGGTTTTGCCATACATTTTTTAACAAATCCTACTTTTCCTCCAAAGTAAAGGAGAAAAGAATAAGAGTCTGGGAAGTTCAAGTAAGCCTGAAACCACTTCACCCTTCCTCACTGCTCATTTTACAATTAAAGTGTCAGCATGTTTATTATTGCAAGAAATGTATCGTTATTAACACCTTAATTTTATAATACAGTTTAATGTGAAAAGAATATGAGTGCTCTGCAATGCACGCCTTCTGAAAGCCTTCTCTAGTCCTACACCGAGTCCTCTCTTCTGTGCGAGCAGTATAGTGGTCTGCAAGTCCTTTCCCGTAAGATGTAACACAGTGAGAATACAGACTCAGAATTCAACATCAGACTCTTCCTTCCTTTGATATGATACGATGTGACATAAGTTGGAGTGTTTAAAACTGCATGGTGACTAATAATACTATATTGTGAGCTCGAAATTTGCTAAGAGTAGATCTTAAGTGTTCTCACCGCACACACACACAGAGTAACTCTGTGAGATGATGGCTGTATTAATTATGGTAATAATTTCATAATGTGTGCATTATTAAATTATCACATTGTGCATCCTAAATAGATATACTTTTTATTTGTTAACTATGCCTGGATAAAGCTGGAGAAAGTGATGTTGGCTCTAAAGTTGTACTTCAACAAATGTTTAATCCTCGGAAGCTAGAATTTCAAATTTCAGTGTAGTCAGAGACAGTCTTACTCCAACAAATGTGAGAAGAGATTGTCACTGTGCATTTTCTCCTCCTCGGCAGTGTGTGAATTTCCTCAGAATACAACCTGTGTGTTCTAAGCACGCCACTGAAACTCATCTGGGAAAGATTCAGAGACTGCCTCTATAGTGAGATCTGGTCCATGCCTTACTCTTTCCTGCGGAAGCTGTTACAGCTTTGGCCCGTGTGGCAGCTGCTCTTGCCTCGTGGCTCAGGGGACTGCCCTGTCTCAGCTGTCTGTCTCTATCTCTGTGTTCGTGCCTTTGGCAGCCTCTCCTGTTGGGAGGACAGGGTCGCAATCCGTGACTGCTCAGAGGCCCTTTCAGTTCCTACTGCCTCCTGTGCTACCTTCACCTGGCGCTTATTAGAGATGCAGAAACCCAGGTCCCCAGGAGTTTCTGATCTGTATTTTAACACAATCTCAGGTAATTCATAGGCCCTCCAGGGCTTGAGAACCAGTTTCACGAGTTCCTGGTGTGATTATTACTGAGGTCAGTGCTCTAACAGAGTGGCTGGATATGAATGTGTGCATGCTAAGTCGCTCAGTGTGACTCTTTGTGACCCTATGGACTTTAGCCCAGTAGGCTCCTCTGTCCTTGGGATTTTCCAGGCAAGAATGCCGGAGTGGGTTGCCCTTCTCCAGGGGATATTCCCAACCCAGAAATTAAACCTTTAACCTGCATTGGCAGGTGGGTTCTTTACCACTAGCACCACCTGGGAAGGTATGAATGGGGAATCTTTGTGTGTGAGTCTGGAGGGACCCAAGGCCATCCACCTGGCAGGGGCTGGCTTGCACTCTGGGTTTTTCTGGACATCATTGCATCTCTGCCTTCCCACAAGCTGGGCCCCAGCTGCATCTGGCAGAGCGCTGCAGTAGCTGTTCTCTGAGCCTGGGGACCCGCTCCCAGCCAGACCCATCTACACTCGTGGAACCAAACTGGAGCTTCTTTGTGAGCAGGCTCTGCTTCCTGGTTTTTGGTATGAATTTCTCAGCCACTGCATGGGTGCCGAGCAACTTTATTAAAGGCAAAAGGAAGTGCTTTCTTTCTTTGATAAATCATTGCTTCCACTCTTTCATTTGAAAGTTGTTCACGTTAGTACAAAAGAGAACATATGACCGCCATGAGGACATTGGTGTGGATATGGCCCATCTGAAAAGGCATCTACTCATTTCCCTGCAGGGCTGCCCAGGTGGCGCTGTAGTAGAGTCCACCTACCAGTGCAGGAGGCACAAGAGATGCGAGTTCAGTCCCTGGGTAGAGAAGATCCTCTGGAGTAGGCTACCCACTGCAGTACTCTTGCCTGGAGAATTCCAGAGACAGAGTAGCCTGGCAGGCTACAGTCCACGGGGCCACAAAGAGTCGGACACAACTGAGTACAGCACATCAGTGGTGGTGTGAGCACTCACCTGTGTTTAGTGTTGGTCTTTCTTACCGGACTGTTAGTTCCGTGAGTACAAAGACCATTTGCACCCCCAGCAACAGGCACAGAGCCTGGCGTGTATTTGGGCCCAGGAAACATGTGATGAACGACACGTGAGCACATTTATTCTCCTACGAACATCACCAGCAATCTTCAAACATTTGGAGCAGAGGCTGCTTGTCAGGCTGCCTGTTATTAATACTTTATTTTCCAGTGGTTATGGAGCTCTCAGACTTAAAAAGGCATTATTAGTATTGCTTAAGAAGAAATGTTGATGGAAACAAGTCCAATGGCATTACGGTTAGAAACTTGCTAGGTGTCATTTTTGAGGGATTAGATAACTATGTTGTCTGGTCGACTGAACTGCCTGTTTGTTGCAAGTTGGGACTTTGCTGGACTGGTTTTCAGGGCTGGAGGGGAGAGATAAGTGAATCTTCTAGTGAGAGGTCATCTGTTTTGAAAGCAGGGAAGATTCCACGAACCAGATCCAAGTGTTACAACATAGGGAACTGCCTCAGACCGCTCTGGATAAGGAAGCCCCCCAATTAAACATGAAAGCAAAAATTCACCATGCTGTCCTCTTTGCAAAGCCCGTGCAATCCAAAGCACTGAGTGCTTAGATGTTCACAGCTGTGAGTAGATTTGGGGGTGAAACTGATACCCAAGGACAGGCGAGCTTCTCCCACTAGCACCAGAGGATGAGCAGCCCTGCATCCTTGCCTCTGTGCTGCAGAAGCTGTTTCCACAGAGAACGCGCATTTCCACAGAGAAGAGCAGACAGGCAGGGCGGGTAAGGCAGGTCCTCTCCATGGCCTCCTGCCATTCCTCCCTCTCAGGTAGTGGCTTGGTCATTAGAAGAATGTCTTGGGCATCTTTGCATTTTCCTTGGCAAAAAGAACAGAAGATCCTGCCTTTCCAGAGACTTCTCTCGTCCTCACACTCAGCCGGCTGGGCCAAGCTTGCTGCTGCTCTGTCTTCCTCTCTGCCCCTGACTCGGCCACCACCCCTGATTCTTTCTCCCTCTGAATTACACTCAGAGAACCACCATTAAAACCAATTCAATATTGTAAAGTAATTAGCCTCCAATTAAAATAAATAAATTTAAATATAAAAAAAAAGAAAAAAGAAAAAAAATAAAAACAGACTAGAAATACACCAGTCTGCAGCGTAATGGGTGATTGTTTTATCTTTTGTTTTAGATAACCAAGCTTTCCTGGATAGTGTCAATTAATTGAACTTAATATTAGAAGACCTTCCCACTTTACCAGAATAAAAAGGCATTTCAGTGATGCAACTGAGTGTGTGGTGTAGTTAATTCAGCTGTCTAAGAAATGTATTTGTTGAATACAAGTTCTGTGTTCAGCCCCTTGTTCTGTGCAGGGGGCTCCTTGCTGTCTGATTCCATCAAGTCACATGGTATTGTGCATTTAAAATCAGTTATGAAGATAGGTCTCATGTTAAGTATCTTACCACAATACAGTGTTTAAAAAGTAAATACATTATTTGATTTTTTAAGTCAATTCATACCCTTAGAGTCCATCCCCGAAAGATTTAGACAGTGTGTCTGAGGCCACTTTCTGAGAGAAATGATACCAGTTTACTTAGGTGCGTGCATGCTAGGTCGGTTCAGTCACGTCTCTGTGACCCTATGGACTGTAGCCCACCAGGCTCCTCTGTCAGGCAAAAATACTGGAGTGGATTGCCATGCCCTCCTCCAGGGGATCTTCCCAACCCAGTGACTAAACCCACATCTCTTTCATCTCCTGCATTGGCAAGCGGGTTCTTTACCACTGGCGTCACCTGGGAAGGCTAGTTTACTTAGGTAGTCGTGGTGAAACGAGCAGCCGAAGAGCCTCTGAGACCACACCATCACCTAGGGTGCTCCACTCTAAACCCCTAACACCCACATCCCTCCCCACCTCCTAAGCTCCCAGCCCACAGCCGCCCTCCATGCCCCAGCCGGTCCTCCCTGCCCTCTGACAGCACACTTTGCAGCAGCCCTGGCCCACCTGTGTGCCACAGGCCCTCCCCCCACTGCCGGCCCGCTGTGCGGGCTTTCCTTCTCAACAGTGCCAGACTGGCATCAGCATGCTGGCTCGCTTAGTGGGTGGACCTGTCTCCCTGCTGCCTCCCTCGCTCCAGTCTTCTCGTAGTCTGCTCATGTTCTGTTCCTTTCTTCTTTCTCCCCCCGCCCCCCAACCCGTGTTCCTCTGCATAATGAAAAGCTACTCTGCACCATACATTCAAGCATCAGATCCTTTAGGAAGCTGTTTTGTTTTGTTTCTTAAGGTGTCCTCTGTCCTCTGTTAGTTGAGAATTAGCAGTCTAAGCTGTTGCTGTAACTTCTTTCCAGCTTGTCACATTCTGTCTCTCCCTGGACTGAGTCTCTTCAGGCCTGGAGCCAGTATACAAGTATCTTGTGTTCAGTAGATGGTGACAAATGGATGGATGGATTGGCTAATTAACACTTTACAGTAGCACACCTTTGGTGCAAGGATCACATTAACATAACCCACATACTGGGTTACCTTAGAGTGAGGTCCTATAATCAGCACACAAAACACAAGACTAGGTCTTGGATTCCTTCTTCATGCACTGGCTTGCCAGAGAGGATACTGAAAATGATCCACCTGGCTCCTCCAATTTTACCAGAATGTGTCTTAAATGTCTTGTCTGGAAAAAATGTGATATGTGGCTATAGACCCTTCTTGGTGTGGCCTAGTAAGTTTCAGTGAATTTGTGGAGTGATGGTGATGTTGTGGTGAAAGCCAAGGAATAAAAGAAGTATTTTCTGCTCTAGCAATTAAGAAATAAACATTCAAAGTTCACTTATAGTAATTAGCATAACCATTTCTTTGATAAATATGGAGAAAAGAAAACATGACTAAAAATACTGCATATTTCTGTTCAAGATTATGTACCACCCTGAAGAACTTCATCCCACCTTTATCGTGTATTTCATTTCATGAGGCTTTCTAAAAGGAGCTTTAAAGCTGCGGTATATCTAGTATAAATGTCAGTTTAAATCCAAGGTGCAGTTTTGAGAAGGAAAGTCTATAGGAGAAGACAGAGAAGGATTAAAATATGGGGGAATTATAATGAAAGACTAGAGCAGCTGGACTTTGCCAGCTCAAACACAGAATTAAAGCTCTGTGTGTGTGTGTACATGTGTGCAAGTCTAATTAGGGAGAGTGAATAAAGGAATAGGGACATGATCAAGAAAGCTATGGATTCAGTTATAGGAAAACTCTCTGCTGTAGTTCAGTCATGGTTTTAAGATGTCCAGACTTGTTAATATTTTCCTCCTGTGCTATTGGCACAAAATGTTGCTGTGACACTATATACTCCTTCAAGCAAATCTCAAAGCTTTGTTTCAGCTTGTTTTGTTGAAATCTGTGTGTTTCAAGTCTCTACCAAGTTTTTTAAAGGCACATTTCGGCATGAAATTAACTAAATCATTCATGATAGAGGCTGAACCCCATACAAGGTGTAGACTCAGGTTCTGGAGACTTATTTGACTTTGTTGGTATTTTCAGAATTTCAAAATTGCAAATTTAAGCTCTACAACTGTGATGTTGCCCAGGATACCTTTTACTTACAGCCTCTGGTTGGAAAGCCATAGGGGTTCCTGTGTGAATACCACGGATCTGGAGATTTTTGTGATGCTGCATTGTCATCATACACAGGTTTGGACTTGGCGTAACTAACTCCAAGGACAGACCCTTGTGAGCTGTGCACTTGGCTGACAATCGGGAGCCATCGCCACCTGATTTGCCCCCAGGTCCCCCGCTCCCATCCACAGCCCCAGGCCCAGTCCAAGACAGGCCACCCCTCTTGCCTGACTTGATTGAACTCAAGGTCTTTCCCTAGGATCCAAGCATTTAGTTTTCCCTTACTACCGTGACAGCTCACAGTCCAGATTTTTACTTGGGAAGGTCAGTGCTCCTGACATCATGCTCTTCTGTGCTTCTGTACTGAGCTGTCCACCTCTCTGTGGATTCAGACTCCCTAACACCTGCCAGGGTTGGCTGTAACCCTGCCACCACGTTAGTGCCTGGCTGGAAAGCTCAGTGCACGGGCATCTCCAGAGATCTTGTTCAGGCATAGATTTTCATTCTGTGAGTCTATGATGAGGCCCAGGATTCCTTATCGCTAACAGACTCTCACAGGTGAGGCCAATGTTGCCAGTCTGCAGCCCCCACTCCACAATGTGAGACTCTAAACTGTTCTGCATGTGCCTAACTGGTCTCTCCACACTGTTCTTGAGACCTTCTGGGCCCCTCTCCGTGGGTCAGTAAGGCCGTTTGTTTAAATTAGAAGAGGGAGATTATTTAATTTTATGAAGGTGCAACATGGCATAGAGAAATGTAATTCTTGTTTTTGCATTGAAAAAAACATTGAAACCACATGCTGCAAAAATAATGGCTTTTCTGTTTATAAGAAAAAATCACAGCATTTGAAAATTACAAGCTACTGACATCCCACATAGAGGGGAAGAGTCCCCTGTCACCAGGACACTGCCAGAAGCCAGGCTCATTCCCATCAGCTCTGGGCTTCAGCCTAGGGTGCTGGCTCTTCAGACAGGTAGCATGTTCTAGGGGTGCCAGTTCCTACAAGACCTCTGCCTCAGAGCTTGTGCTTCTGAATAAGTTGTGTAATTAAACTTCTTGTTTTGAGAAAAGTGGAGACTCACATGTTGTAAGACATGGTGCCAAGAAGCCCCGTGCAACCTTTTGTCTAATTCCCCAGTGGAGCATCTTGTTGGAACAGAACATCTCCTCCCATAGAACCTCTTACAGACACATTCACTTCTGGTCACCATCTAGGTCCTGCTCCAAAAAGCAGCAGGTATTTTTAAAACACAAACCTGAGCATGTTCCTCCTTGTTTGAAATCTTCTCATGCCTTTAAAATGGAGAGTCCTCAGCAGCAAGCCCTTTAACGGCCCCCTGCTTCCCCTTACCCTGCTCTCTGCCAGACTCATGTCCATCCAGGGGACCTTCCACAGTCACAGCTCCTCCTGCAGGAAAGCCTGTCGAGCCCTTCCCCACACTTGGTCAGGCTCCTGAAGAGCTCAGATGAATGGCTGTAACTCAAAGGATCCTGCCAGGGCCTCTCAGACGGGATCAGGGTCTACCTTCCATACCCTCCCCCAGCCACACTCACAGTGCACGCATCAGCGAGCAGTTCCATGAGTTGGTGGCTGTCCGTCACCCCCTCTGGACTGCAGACTTCCTGAGGCAGGAGCAGCGTGAGTCCGTTCTCAGCTGTGTCCCTGGACCTCGTGTGTGCCTGACACACGCTGATGCTACAGTGACGGACTAATGATGATGACAACAGCGATGGCCTCTGGGAGCCAGACACTGTCTTACAGATGTTAACAGTTTAATCCTCACGCTGATTCCACAAGGCAGGCACCTTTACTCCCATTACAGAGGAGGAAAGACAGGCTGAGTAAGAAATAATTTGCCTGGGGTGATACCACCAGTCCCTGCAGAGCTGGCTCAAAGGCAGTCATCAGAGTTGGAATCCTCAAGCTAGGACAGGAGTATTCACCACAAGCAACCTTTGTGCTGGGCCCCATGCATGGTGGTCAGGTGTCCAGTGAGAGCATCCACTGCATGAATACAGAAGGGAAGTGGTCCCAAGACTGCCCTCATTAACCAGGGCATAGGAGACACCAAGACTTTCATTCTAGTGGGCTTGATTCTCAATAGTTTCCTTATGTTGACTTTTTAATAACTTATGTATTAGGTAGGGGCTTCCCTGGTGGCTCAGTGGTAAAGAATGCACCTGTAATGCAGAAGACACTGGAGACTCAGGTTTGATCCCTGGGTCTGGAAGATCCCCTGGAGGAGGGCATGGCAACCCACTTCAGTATTCTTGCCTGGTGGGCAATAGTCCATGGGGTCACAAAGAGTCGGGCACAACTGAGCAACTGAGCACACACCCACAGAACATTAAGTAGACATGAATTAGAAAACTGAGATTATTTGCATGTGTGAAGTATAAAACATTTTGTAAATGTTATTTTATTTGTAAGTGGATGAGGGTATAATGAACATGACACTCATTATATGAACAATATTGTAGGATTTGGAGTATAAAATTGACTTAGGAATTGTCCTGTGAAATAGCCACAAACATCCCGTAACACTCCCCATTTAACCTCAAATCAACATTAAATAAGAAGTGACTGGACTTAAGGGCAAAAACTGCAAGTGTATTTCTGGTGGTAAAACCATTCCCAGTGACAATTAATTTATTGTCTAGTTAATAAGAGTTCCCTTGTCCCTTAGCACGTTAATACTTGCTCCCAATTACTATTTAATATTTTTGATTTTGTATTTCTTTTGCAAACTGAGCGATCATTTGATGAATGGCTGGATTCTGCTGCCCAACTTTTGAACTATTTCCAGCGTAAAATTACAATCCCAGATAATCATGCCACAAAGATCTGGGTCTCATTATGAGGGAGAAAAGCTGGGAAACGGCCCAGTCTGACCTCCCCCAAACCAAACAGCCATGGCTTTTTCTAGTTGTTCTACAAATGATTCAAATTTTTTAGTAATTCTAAAAACTGATGTGTTTTTTCCATGAAAGGAAGTGTTACCACATTTTCCAAAGGAGGAGGATCTATATCCTTGCTCTTTCATCCTCTCATTCCCACCCCCTCACCCTTGCCACCACCCACACAACATCTGTAGTTCCTAAACTAAAAGCACAAATTATTATGAAAGTTAATTGAGCTTACAAAGAAATGTTTGTGTAGGAAACTTTCTCGGCTTCAAGGAGAGGTCTGGTTTGAGTGGCCATTCACCAGGGTAGAAATCAGCTCACTGAAGGCATTCCTGCAGCCCCACAGGAGCAGCCCCTTCTGCTGCCACCACCCCCGCCTGCAGATTTGATCATGTGCCAGAATAAACAGTTCGATGATGAGTTCAGTTAAAACATAAAGTACACACTCACAGTTTTTCACCACTCTGGTTACTGGCCTCAATAACCAGATAGTCAGCAAGAAAAAAAAAGTAGGTTACAGATTACCAACTAATTACATCCACCGCATTAGGCCCAAGCCCTCCAGCCACTTGAAAGGCCCTTGGACACAATCCTCACTCGGCACTGGCCTTACAGGGACCTGCAGGCCCCAGGCTGCCAAGAATGACTTTATCCCCATCAACATGTTCTGTCAGATTGAATGGCACAGCCTGAGAATCCCAGACTGGCTAAGAACAAATGAAAAGGTTTGCCATCTCTTGGAGTGCATTGTTGAGCCTGGATTTGGTACTTAGACATATTGTGGGGCTCGGCAGCTTTCCCTTGAGGTGGTTTTTAGACCCAGGGACTTGGCTCCAGCCCCAACACTTCACTCCTCTCCCTTAACTACCAGGAGTCTCTTAGACATATGATCACAAGCAAATAGATGGAGGGCATATTGTTGAAGCCTTGTAACTTCACTTACAGCACCTGCCCTTCAAAAGACACTAACCATGATCAAAGGCAGCATATTTTGCTCCTAGAGATGAGTCTCTGATTGTCCCCAAGAGGAAAGAAATTCAAATAGTTTGCTACTAAGTGATAAGGTTGATTCCCTGGTGGCTTAGACAATAAAGCATCTGCCCACAATGCGGGAGACCCTGGTTCAATCCCTGGGTCAGGAAGATCCCCTGGAGAAGGAAATGGCAACCCACTCCAGTACTTTTACCTAGAAAATTCCACGGATAGAGGAGCCTGGTGGGCTACAGTCCGTGGGGTCGCAGAGTCGGACACGACTGAGCAACTTCACTTTACTTTGAGTGATAAGAAAGGGGCCTCCCTGGTGACTCAGATGGTAAAGAATCTGCCTGCAATGCAGGAGACCCAGATTTAATCCCTGGGTCGGGAAGATCCCCTGTAGAAGGGAATGGCTACCCACTCCAGTATTCTTGCCTGAAGAATTCCATGGACAGAGGAATCTGGCAGGCTACCTTCCATAGGGGCACAAAGGGTCAGACACGACTGAGCGACCGACACACACACAAGAGATAAGGAAACCCCACTCAGGACTCTTTGGCCTAGAATGATTGTCATGGTGGAGCAGTTTTACCTTGGTCATTGCACTTAAAGGAAGGCTCTCTAAGAACGCTTGGCAAGGAAGAGAATTACATAATGTCTTCTGTGAGCAGGAGAAAAGCATAAGAGAGAAGTTAAAGGTAGGAATTTTTTCAAAAGAAGATAAAAAGTATGTCTTGTGAATCCTGTGTGCGTTATTTTTAAGTATTCCCTTGGATAATAGTTAATAATGCAGCAAGGAAAGCAAGGGTAAGTTTTCTTGTCTGTTACTTAATAGACCATGTTTTTGGAAGAATCAGTCTGGTTAAATCCCAGATACATTCAATCAGAAAACGGGCTTTCAACAACAGAATTTTGTGTCTGCAGTCTGTAGCAAATCCAATTCTATTAGGCCAGGAGGATGTAATAGAAACTAAAACCTAAGAGAGACCCAAGCAAGGAAAAATACTTCCTCATCCAAGCCTGAGAGGAATTTACCATCAGCCCTACTATTAATAGAAGCAGTGGAGATTCCATTTTCATTGCTCATCTGCCACTTTAGTTATTAAACTTAAAAAAGAAGTGAATCAAGTCTGCTGAAAACCTATATATGATGTTAATATAGAGATTTTAGTAACTCAGCAGTATTTATTCATCTCTTATTGCTTGCTGAATTTCTCAGTGTAATAAGCTAAAGGGAAGCCAAAGGAAACAGAATGTTTGCTGTTGTTCTCAGGTGACATGTTATTCTTTAAAGAGACAGAATGTGCTGTGAAACAACAGAATGCTTTCACCACAAGTGAAAATGATGAGCAAGTGCACATCCACAAGAGGCAGCCACAGGGCTGAGGAGCCAGGAGGAGGAGCTGATGGGGGAGCCTCTCTGGAGGACAGCCTGTGAAGGGAGACCACACACGTGGAATTCCCGAGAGCGCTGGGGAGGCAGGATTCAGGGATCCTGAAAGCAAGGGGCTAAAAACAGCAGTGAGAGACTCTCATTGTCTTCGCATATCTGCACGCCCAGAGGTAGAGGAGAAATGAGCTGCATCTGTGTTAAGTCAAAGGCCATTATCAGGGGTCTAGCTTCAGGGAAGAGAAGGAATAATTTTGAGATAGCATTGTAGATGGAAAACTGGATTGCTTTACCGACTCATAGCAGGATTAACATTCTTAGTCACTGGGAAGGATAAGCAGAACTTGAGTTTTTGTTTGTCATGAATATGGAAAGTCAGGATTCCTGGACATGGATTTGGCTGTCCAGTTCTAGGAATAGATGTTGCTTCACACAGAACCGTAACCCGCATGTGTGCTTGCTAAGCCACATCCAGCTCTTTGTGACCCTGTGGACCATAGCCCACCAGGCTCCATTTCCATGGGATTCACAAGGCAAGAATACTGGAGTGGGGTGCCATCCCCCTCCTCCAGGGGCATCTTCCAGACCTAGGGATCAAACCCTCGTCTCTCACATCTCCTGCACTGGCACCTTACCATTAGTGCCACCTGGGAAGATTGTAAGCCCCACATACACATATAAATAACAGCTTGAAGCCCTTCACTTCCTTGTTAGTTCTTAGTACCTTATATCTTCAATCCCTCTATTTAGCTGATGATGAATTAGGAAGAATTTAACCCTAAGAAAACCCTTTTGGGGGCTTCCCAGGTGACACCAGCAGTAAAGAACCCACCTGCCAATGCAGGAGACATGTGTTCGATCCCTGAGTCAGAAAGATTCCTTGGAGTAGGAAATGACAACCCACTCCAGTATTCTTGCCTGGAAAATTCCATGGATGGAGGAACCTGACAGGCTACATTCCTTGGGGCTGCAAAGAGTCGGAGACTGACTGAGCACGCGCACACACACACAAACCCTTTTGGAGTTTGACCTTAGGAGTGAAATTACCCACTTTAACCAGGTTTATCTTCTAGAAAGTCCAGGATAAAGGGAATTCTAATTGTGTGCTTCCCCTCCTCCTGTCAGGCCTTTCCCTAAATCAGAGATTGGCAAAGTACAATCCAGCGCCCAAATCCAACTGCTGCCTGTTTTACAAATAAAGTTTCATTGACACACGGTGGCACCTGGCCATCATTACTTGTGTCTGGTGCTGTCTTTGGCCCACAACAGGATCGAGGATTAGGACACAGACCATATCATCTGCAGACCTGAAAATATTTACTCTGGCTTTTTTCAGAAGTTTTCCAGTCCCTGCTCTGGAACAGCATACAGGGTGCTTCAGACTGTATTTCCTGGACTCAGACCTGTGTCAGTGAGAGGCAGCTCCGGTTGGCATCACCCATTCACACCTTTTTCCAGGCACATGGTCCATCTAATAGCAGATGGTTCTGTAGGAGAACTATGACCTTGAATTGCTGGCTTCTCATGGAGAGCTTTCACATTCTAGAAACAGTAGTATCTGAGCACAATCAAGAATCTTCTGCAGCAGAAAGTTGGCTCAGGCTTCTCCCGAGTCAACTGAGAAGTTGTTAGTGATTTCTGAGTCAGTCTTTCCTCATCACTGAGCCCAGGAATTGGGATGGGCTTTGGGTCACATTGTAAACCAAGGAAAGAGGCTGCATGCCTCCCCCACTGAAATGCAACTTAAAAGGAATATTTAAAGTAAGTAGGAGTAAGTGAAAAAATTGTTCATTTTAAAACAAGCATTAAATAAAAATATGTAAATACACACAGCACACAAATCCCAACTGCGAAGGGTCAGATGAAGCTTTTTGCTAAATGAAAAATAACAAGAGTAGAGAATGTTGTGAACACAAAGCTAGGAGCTCTTCTAAGGGAATTCTTCTAAAAGACACACAATAGGTGTGGCTTCTTCAGGCTTAAGTGCCCAACACAGGTTCCCTGATCAGATATGGGTCCAAATGTGCCCCCTTTCAGGCCATGGGCTCTGCGTTAGCTATGGTCAGTGTCCACTGTTCCTCCCTCAGCAGCAGGAGCCACAGCTGTTCGCCAGGCCACACGTAACAATGTGAGCAGAAGGCAGAGGGGTCAACCTCTGGGAGAGCTTGGAAGGAAGGAAGCAATTCATTCTACTGGGACCCAGTCCAGATTTAACTCAGATTCAAGTTGTAGTAATATTTATTGAGTCTACCATGTGTCAGATGCTTTGAGCACAGATTCTCCCATTTCCCTGAACCCTCCCAAGAGTCCCTGTTTTATAGGTGAAGAAAAAGAACCTCAGCGTGATAGAAACATGGTCCCAGTAGTGTTGGGACCAGAGTTCTTACCCAGTCCTTATGGCTCTAAGGCCATTGGTCATTGACAGGTCATTGTAAAATTTGGATGCTCTTGCTCTGTAGTCAGAATGGATAGGGGGTTAGCTTGCCCCTTTTCTGACTTTTCAAATCCTTTATGACATGACTGTGACGGATTGGTTCAAATAGTTGTGCTGAGGACTTGACACGTTTTGGTAACTTTTTAAAAAGCAAGCAGCTCCTTGGTGAAATCAAGCCCCTTATCTTTTTAGGGAGATTACTTTTCTCCTTTTATTGTTTCTCATTTGTTCCCAGGGGCAAAAGGGATACAATGATGCCCCCACAGAAAGCAATTCCAGCCTGAAGCAGCATAATGCAAGCTCAGACTTGAAAAATGGCTTAGAAATCTCAGCCCTGTTAGCTCTTTTCACGTCTGAACCCTCCTCCCCCAAATCCATCCTTTCCCAAGCAGTCCCAGTAGACCAGCTTCCTTCTGTCTCCTAACATCTTTGCTCCCTTTCTTCTGCTCCTTTTTCCTGTAGGTTCCCTTGTAGGAGAGTCACAGGTCCTCTTTGACCTCCTGAATGTCTCACAGCAAAGGCTGGGCAGAACACCGTGGGACACTCGAGGAGCTAGTCCTGGCCTTACTGTGGCTGGCGCCAGTGGGGAAGCACAGGGAGGGGTGCTGGGAACATCTTTGTTTTCAGAAGAAACCTTTGGTGTCATGACCTCTCCTGGTGTTAGTGATCACTCCCTTGTTTAGCTGTTTGTTGTCATTTACTCTGGGTTCTTTTTTGGGGGGTAGGTGACTCTCTGTGTGTTCGATTTTCCTTATGCTCACGAGTAAACCAAGTTAAATGGGTATCTATTTAGAGACGTGGCCTTGAAACAATTGTGCATTAGTGACTTATTTTTAAAAACAAAATCAATAATGATAGGAGAAAACATTTAAAAGCACATTCGGATTGTCTTGGGGTTGGGGTAGACATGCCACATGGAGCCCACACCCAGTCTTTCCACAGAGAAACACTTGCAAGAAAGATCCTTACCCTCCATTCTGGTTTAGACATCTTTTATTTCCTTGCAAATTATGTATCTTTTCCAGAATTGTTTTCATTAAGAATGCATGGAGAAGTGATTCTTAGAGATAACTATAGAGAACCCAGGAAGGATCACTCATGTGTATCTCCAGATGACCCAGAGGAGGGCAATGCAGGGGAGAAGGAGAAATGAAATAAGTCTTATTTTCTTAGTGTGGCAAATTGTGGGACTGGGTGTAGTGGAGTCACCAAGCCCAGCGCCTGGCACTTTTAGGCAGCCTCCTCTTTGCTGGGAACATGGAGTGACTTCTTTGCTTTACTGTGAGGAACATAAGGAATGTTCCCATTGGCGACTTCTCCTCTTGCGGGCCTGGGTCCTTCAGTGGCTCTGTTGCATGGCTGGGGGAAGTCCTGTGATTATTTCGTGAGTAAAGTCATCTCCCCAAAGGGCTGGTATGTCTCTTCAGGGCAGTGAGCACTTCTGATTCATTCTTGACAACTGTTGTTGAGCCATTTTATTAAATGTGTTTTAGTTGAAGCAGTGAATGAACAGAAGAACAAGCAGCCCTCGTGGCCCTGGTGCCGACCACAGAGCAAGAGGGAACAAACGTTTGCTCAGTGGCCAGCAACATCTACAGCCGTGGCTCCCCAGGCTGGGGTGCTCTTCGGCCGGGCTGGTGTTTGGGTGAGCTCCAGAGGAACAGCACCCACCTTAGGGAGCATTCCCCAGCCTTCCTCATTAGGGGGAGTCACAGAGGCCTGGGCAGGATAGAAAGCCGCTGCCTTCTGCTCTCCAGGTCTCTACTGAAGAGGGTCAGCGGAGTCAGAGGTGAAAGGTGCAGGGAGACAGAGGCTGTCTTAAGTCAGACTCTGAACTGTCAAGGTTTGAACCGGTTTCAAGTAGTGGTCTTTGACACCCACCCCATTAGGAATATTCCCTTTCCCACTTTCCAGGCTTACCTCTGTGATGACCATCTGCCCCCCACCCCTTGCCTCCGTCCTGCTCTGCTCTTTCAAGTCTCCTGCTTTTAGACAGGCAGACCATCCCATTTCAGTGACCCTCTGTGGTGAGAGGGAGTAACAGCCCTTCCTCATTTAGGTGATAGGCAGGTCTCAGCAGTCACATTCTTGAGGAAGAGCTTTGAAATTTGTCTCTGCAACTGTGCAGTGTCAAGTACTGACCTTGTGGCCTCTGCACTGGCCCTCACTGCTCGGGTTGAAGGACTCACCTGAAAACACAGCAGGGCTCTGAAGAAGTAGGTCAGAAGCATGAAAATCGAAGTGGGGGTGAAGCATCCAGGTGATGGGTTGGCAGTGGCGTTTCTCGCTTGAGAGGCATGCCTGTGTGTGGAGAGAGCCCCGAGCGTGAGAAAGCAGTAGTCCCCAGCTAGGAGATTAGAAAAACAGAACCCAGCCGGGAGGAGGCGCTGACTCATGATATCTCTAGAAAGTAAAGACCAGACACACTAAATTCTCTCTTGTTTATATTTTCACATGGAGAGATTTTAAACCAATTCCAATCTTCTGTCCTTTCTTCAGTGTACCCTGCTCAGCATTTAATATTCACTCAAGGAACACTCTAACCACATGTAATCTAGTTCTGTACTACCTAATATAGATTCTGGTGTATAATCTGATAATGTCATTCATCTGCCCATGAATTTTCATTCAGTATTTGTCCATCTGTTTAAATAAGGAGGACCAGGCACAAATTGTGTTGCCAAATACTCAAAAAAGATTTATGGGGCTGAATGAATAAAAAATTAATGGGTATGGCTTTCTGAAATCTTTTCTGGTCCAGGTTCATTTTTGATCATCCCAAATAGGTAAAATTCATTTCTTACTTACCAGCCATTCAACTACCTATAAAAATGGAATGGACAACCAGCTCCATGATTCAAAAGTTTTTCATTTCCATTGTCAGAACCATTCTCTGGACAGCATCCAATAAAAGTGAACAGTAATGTCTTTAATTTTAGAATTTTAAAGCATCCTCAATTTTGACACAACACAGCAGTTCTGTTGACTGCATTTAAAGAAGAAATCCACCCCGCCGCCCCAAGAGGTGGGGGTAGTTTGCTGGTATCCTTGAAGACACGTAGGCAGAAATAGATTGCAGTGGTTTGCCTGCTCTGAATACTGCTGTAGCAAAGCCTCAATGTCAGACATGATTTGTATTTAGAGAAATGTGTGATTTATGAAGCACTTTTGTGTCCACAATCTCATTACTGCTCACAACTACCCTGTCAAGGGCATCAAGCTGGTCCTGTTGAGACCCAGAGAGTTGAGATAACTGGCTGGAGATCATCCCATAATGATACATCACAGTCTTCACACTGATTTGGAGATGTCTAAGTTGGCTTAAAGCTCAACATTCAGAAAACGAAGATCATGGCATCCGGTCCCACCACTTCATGAGAAATAGATGGGAAAACAGTGGAAACAGTGTCAGACTTTATTTTTCTGGGCTCCAAAATCACTACAGATGGTGACTGCAGCCCTGAAATTAAAAGACGCTTACTCCTTGGAAGGAAAGTTATGACCAACCTAGATAGCATATTCAAAAGCAGAGACATTACTTTGCCAACAAAGTTTCGTCTAGTCAAGGCTATGGTTTTTCCTGTGGTCATGTATGGATGTGAGAGTTGGACTGTGAAGAAGGCTGAGCGCCAAAGAATTGATGCTTTTGAACTGTGGTGTTGGAGAAGACTCTTGAGAGTCCCTTGGACTGCAAGGAGATCCAACCAGTCCATTCTAAAGGAGATCAGCCCTGGGATTTCTTTGGAAGGAATGATGCTAAAGCTGAAACTCCAGTACTTTGGCCACCTCATGCGAAGAGTTGACTCACTGGAAAAGACTCTGATGCTGGGAGGGATTGGGGGCAGGAGGAGAAGGGGACAACAGAGGATGAGATGGCTGGATGGCATCACTGACTCGATGGACGTGAGTCTGAGTGAACTCCGGGTGTTGGTGATTGACAGGGAGGCCTGGCGTGCTGTGATTCATGGGGTCGCAAAGAGTCGGACACGACTGAGCGACTGATGCGATCTGATCTGATGCTGTCACTGGAAACCTTCCACCACCCCTCCCCGAGCTGGTCTTCCCGGGATTCATGCACAGCAGTTAGCTCCCAAAAAAGTGGACACAATGTGCACAGGTCTCCTAACTTGTAGTTTATTTTTAAAAAGTCATAAACTTGGTTTGGGCTTACTTTAATGGCTAAGGGGAAAATTATAGGGAAGGAAATCAACCAGGTACTCTGTGTCCCAACTCTAAAACAAAATAGGTGTTG
The DNA here is from genome assembly GCF_002263795.3 of Bos taurus. NCBI lineage: Eukaryota > Metazoa > Chordata > Mammalia > Artiodactyla > Bovidae > Bos > Bos taurus. The sequence continues at coordinate 983,182 of NC_037349.1, read as the reverse complement.
TTTTAAAGTCTTCTGCTTGTTAGCTTAGATTTGAGTTTGTAGATGTGTCGATCATGCCAAGGCTTGGCATGTTTAATCCAGTAGGTGTATTATAACGCACATTGCAAATTACCAAATATTTAAGAGGACTTTTTGAGTGTTATATGTGCATTTCCAAGTTGCAATGTAGATTGAAATTCAGTTTGACAACAGTCTTTGGATGCCTACAGGATGAGGACTATGTATTAGGTATGAAATTAAATATGATCAAATAAGAAACTGTTGATAAAATATAAAGTTTTGAAAAATAAAAATCTTTTCAAAATTATAATGAAACTTTTCCCATTCCACAAAACCTTTTATTAAAGCCACAATGAAAATTTAAATACTATTTTGTACTTTTTAAAAATCATATTTGTGTTTACTTTTATTATATGTTTTCCCAACTTTTTCATTATAATTTAACTGTAGGTCAACATTCCTACAAACTTATATGGATTAAATAAATTTCACAGGCCAGTCTGATGCTATAATCACAATTTATGACATTTTTCTATGGAATAAACTTACTCTCTACTCCCTGAAATGAATGTAAAAAATGTATTGATAGATCAGGAAGAAAATGGAACTTGGAATCTCTTCAATTCCATCATTATTGAAGAGACACCAAATCTGTGCAATGCATGGCTTTTCCCAAGGGCTACCATATGCAACTGTTCTGAATACCAATGAAGTGAAGAACCTGCAGCTTCCTTACCCTTCTAACAGTTTCTATATCTAGTATTTTATTTGGTTACTTCTAATTTTTAAAGCACTTCCATAAAGCCATTCAATTAATAATATGCAAAACTTTGAAGAACATTTCTCAATTTTTATGAAATGTATTTTATTAAAAGTGTCATTCTTTTGGCCTTGTTCAACACAGAGTTTTGTAAATTATCTCCTCAGTAATATATTATATGGTCACTGTAGAAAATTTGAAAAATGCAGAAACTCTAAGGAGGAAATAAGAAAAACACCCCAAACCCAGTATTCATAAAAGACTATTGTTAACAATTTTTCTTCCAATAACATTTCTGTGCATTTTTTTTTTCAGATGTATAAACATACACATTTTGAAATTACCACCATAACACAATTTGAGTAGGCAAAAGAAATGATTAATCCTGATACTATGAAACCTCTAGCAAGCTCTCTGAGTATCTTTTCTTTATTTATTTTTAAATCCATTATGTAAATATCTTATTTGAGATTTCCTTAAACCTTTTCAGGATGAAAGTGGGCAAAATCTTCCTTTGGTTTTTAAAGCTTAATCTAATACGTTAAGTAGCCTAGAATGATTTTACAGTAACCAACTAGAAAGTTGTGAGAACTGACACTGTCCTGCGACATCCTGCCTCCTTCTCTACCACCAGACACAGGGAAACAAGAAAGGCTGAGAGGTCCATGTCAAGTCATCCAAGACTCTGGTCACATGACCACTATCAGCCCATTGCTTTCACATCTAAAATGTAAACACAGCATGTGTATTCACATCCCAGCAGTCAGTCCAAGGAGATATATGTGTATTCCACTTCTCCCCACTCTTTGTATTTGCATAATAAATAATTTTAAGTAGTGATGAATGTGAAGAGAAAAGAAATCAGAAAAATGTGATAGAATTCAGTAGGGAAGACTTAAGCTGACCTGGTCCCAGAACAGGCTTTTCTGAAGGGATGTCATGTCCACCGAGGTAGAATCTCAGTGACAAAAGGGACACAAAAATGCAAAGACCTGGGGAGAAAGGGAAGAGTGTTCCAAGCAGATGGAAGAGCCCTGAAGGGGGCAGGAACCTGGTGGCTGGGAGAAACAGAGAGGCTTGGCTGGACCAAAGGGCAGGGGAGGGAGCCTGAGAGAGATGGTAGGAGGGGCACAAGCAGGGGCCCATCCTCTGTTCTGCTTCCCTGGGAAACTTGGATGGTTCAAACCCAGAGCAATGTGATGTGATTTCTGCTTCAAAATGAGGTACTCTGTGGGAAATGAGGCAATAATAAAAACAGACAGTTTTAGAGGCCATGTGGAGAGATTTGCAAGTGCCCAGGGACCTTGGCTGCCATTAATGCATAAAGAAAGCAAATTAAAACAATTAGGCAATTCCAAAAGTATCTAAGTGGATTTGGGAAAATCTGGAGAAACCTGTTTTAGTGTTATGTCTTAGCCTTACAGATTTGTCCAGGCTTGTGGGCAAAGAGAGAGGTACACCCCCACAATGACACAGGAAAGCCACAGGCTCTCCCTGTCAAATCAGGCATGTCTCAGGACTTAAAGGTGGCAGACTGTTTTATTTTCAATTCAAATAAATTGGGGGGTGGGGTTTGGTTCTTCAGAAAGAGAACAGCCTGACTCTGGACAGCACATGAACCCTGGTACCAGTGGTGCCATGTGAGTCCATGAGCAGAAGCCCCAGACAGGCAGAATTGTCCTAACTGGAAACACATCTGCAGTTTGTGGTGTCTGGGTCAGGGGCTGTCTGAACAGGGCCACGAGGGAGCTCCCAGGGTGACCATGATGTTCTGGGCATGACAGGAGTATAGGTTACACGCTGCATGCGTTTGTTGAAACTCATCAGTGCTACACTTATTACTGATTATCTCATAGTTTGTGGTGTGACCTCAATAACCACTGTCAGTAATCTTGAACTGTAACCAGTGGCATGTCAGGATGAAGGATACGGCTATCTGTGCCTTACTTTGTAATGCATAGAAAAAATTAGATGGTAGGTATGTGTTAAAGTGAACATAATAAAATGCTACTTTAAGGATGCTCACAGTACAATTCTGTTAGGTTTTTGTCCATTTATGAATCATCATAATAAATTGTGAAGATGAAAAGCTGAGTGCTTTGAAGACCCCCTTCTTGTTTCAGTAGAATTTGTCTTCAGATTTGCGGGAAGGAAAGCAAATCTCTATCATGTTATGTGGAGCTTGACACAAACACTTTTAATTGTCTAGTTTTCAAAGGCTTAGCCTAATGTAATATTGAATTCTCTCTGAATAAATTGCTTAAAAACCTAATCCTAAATGCATATTTCAATGAAATTCTTAAAGTACAATATATTTTTTCTTTCTTCTTCCCATTGGATAAATATTCTTCTCACAGAGTAACTCTATTTAATGCCCAGTATTTGAGTAAGCCAACCAAATGCGGCCAGTTCACACAGTATCACCGGACAAGGACACATCCACGGAGGTCCCAGCGTCTGTCTGGGCACACCTTCTGTCAAGGCAGCTGTCACAGTCCCCAATAGTTAGCTGTAACAAAAGAAACCTGAAGCTTTGTGTGCATTCACTTCTCAGAACAGCTCTGGGAGGCCAGAAAGGATTTTAGCAAGTCTGTATTTGAGAAAACCCTGCTGCGGAGCTCCGGGAAGTCCTTCAGTCTGCATACAGGGGAAGTGCTGACTGGAAGCTTTCTCCTGGCTGAGCTCAGAGCCTTTCCTCTCACAGCTTTGCCTTAGGTCTGCCTCACTAGTTAGTGATTTTTATTTTTCAATATTACTGATTTAATGGTCTCACATTTAAATGTCCTATATTACATAACATGAGATATTTGGTATAAAGATGGAGCCAAGATTATACCTTGTTCAGTCAAGAAACCCAGGCCAAGCCATTTGCATCCTCACCCCAGACCTGCTGTCTCCCTTTTTGTGTGTGGCAGAGAAGCCTCAGAATAAGCAGCCTTGTCATGTTTTCTGTTGCTACTTTAGTCATTAACCCAGGAGTAGGACTCAAGATGGATTTGCCTTCAGCTCAGTCCAATAGTGTGTTGGCTGCTTTTTCTTAAGAATAAACATGTTGGGCAGTTGGGCAATTTTTTGCCATTATTAAAAAATATGTCAACATTTTGCATGAAAATTTAGGTCTGTTTCCTCAGAATAGATTTTCCAAAGTAGGGGAATCATCATGACATAGACTTTAAGCATATTTATTTGTATGCACAGTCTGTCCATTGTTTCCAAAATGTTTTACAAATTAACATTCATATCAATAATGTGTAATGTTGCTATTGTCTTCCAAATATAGGATCTTTTTTTAAATTGGAAAGTAATTTATAGTAACTGTAAATAGCAAAGGGTCATGGTAGGTATTCATCAAATAAGTCCTTTCAGTGCTCATTTAGCACTTTTTGAAAGAATAAATAAAAACACAAGTGTAGTCCTTTTGCAATTATTTTCTTCTTTAACAGGGTAAACTTACCTGACATGTTTTCCTTTTTAACTGATGAAAGTCATTTTCACACAATTTAGTAATAAAAATAGTTCAGCCAAGAGAAATTTACAAATGGATATTTTTGAGCCTTTAAAATGAAAACATTTGTGATTGCTTTCATCCTTCTGTGTACAGAAGAAACCCTTCAGAAACATGCTCCAACACCCAGTTCTAGTCAACAGTGGTCACCTGGCTGGCATGAAGGGCATGACCAATACTTGGGGCTGCCTAGACCAGAGCTGACCAGTTAGGCTGAAATTTAGGGACCATAGCTTCCAAGGTGTGCCAACAGAAAGGTCACCTCTTGTTGTCAAAATCCGGCACTTCCACTGATGCTGGCATCTTTAAGGACCTTCGAATTGGGAAATCAGTCTGGCCTCATCTGTATGCACTGCAGCCAACTGTGTGCAGTGATTCCAACTTGAGGTTGCAATCAGAGCAGCCCACACTCCTAAGTGAAGGCAGCCAGAGATGTTGGGTCCGTCCCATGTTATGGTTGAAAGAGTGATGAAATCACCGTGCCCTGGAGCCGGTGCAGGGGGCTCTGTCTTGTGAACCATTGCAGTTCCCTTGTGAGCATTCTCTCTACCACCAAATTTGAAAGAGACCACAGAAGGGAGAAGAGGGAAATCCTCACAAAGTCAAAGAGGAAGTAAGGGTTGCTTCATATTTAATGGTGGTGTAAACGCTTCACGTTCATTATGTGCTGTCTGAACATGCGCTCAGTGCCTTGGCACCAAAATGCGAGAGCAGACAGTCAAATGATGCTCTGCAGAACACTACCGTGGGGAGGGAGCAAAGAACCTATCAAATAGAAATGCAGATTTGGGAAGAGTTCCTCAGGAAGTCCCCACATACTGACTCTGGTGTTGGTTTTGTGCTCAACCACCTGGTTGCAGATTGCAGCCCTGCCTGGTCAGGTCTGAATCAAACCCCCAAAGCCAGAGGCCATATTTCCTCACTTATGATAATTTTGGCTCAAAGTACAGTCGCTTACCAGCTCCCTGCTTCAAAAGTCCCAAACCTCTTTGTTTTCTTATGCTTGCCTATACATGTTGTTCAAAGAGCTAATTTATAAACATGGCTTTATTATAATCCTCTCCTTTGCTTTTAAATATAGACTACCAAATGTATTTTCATAGTCTGACTTCATCCCCTAATTTAAAATGTTTTCTTACGTTAAGTTTGACAGCTGAAAACATCAGGGCATTAAGTGTGCCGAGGCCACATCCCAGCAACTGATGCCAAACCCTTGCCCCTCCACCTGGGTGGCAGGCTCCTTAGAGTGTGGCAGACCCAAAGACATGCTGGTTTCTTAGCAACCAAGTATGTTTTCATGTTACTTTCTAAATTTTATGTAATATTTGATTTTATTCTTCGGTGCATCAGTTTAGAATATTTTTTGTCTCCGGTCAATGGATTTTAATTTACAGTCTTGTCATTGATTTTAGGTTGTACAAAGCTGTGGTAGGAAACTATGTTTGTAAATAGTCTTTCAACACATAATAATGTGACATGTTATCTTTTTACAAAGTAAAAGTTCATTATATATTTATTAACATTGTAAATATACAATTATTGTCTATTTTTTCATGCATTTTACTAAAACTCTTATAGACGGTTTGGTCTCAAAGATTTCCATAGGGTTTTCATCTGTTTCTCCTTGAATTTTTAATATTTTTAAACAGTTGCATGCATTATAGAGATGAACTAGTCCTTAGTTTGAACTGCATCTTGTATAAACTTTTAAATATTGTTTATCATGTTTGTCCTGAGTGGCCTTCAATCAGAATTACTATCCTAAGTCCCTGAAGCATGCAGTTAGTTGAAGATTGTGAAGATTGTTTTATTTTAGTTTTTCTACTTTACTTTATTTCATGTGATACCTTTTTTCCCTTGTTTCCAGTTTGCCAAGGGACAAGTAACAAGCTCACCCAGTTGGGCACTTTTGAAGACCACTTTCTGAGCCTACAGAGGATGTTCAACAACTGTGAGGTGGTCCTTGGGAATTTGGAAATTACCTACATGCAGAGTAGTTACAACCTTTCTTTTCTCAAGGTTAGTTCAATGAATTTGATCCTTACCCGAATACAGTAGAAGTAAATAAAGTAAATATAAGTAAATAAGGCCTTGGCAGAATTTAATTGGCAGTGTATTTACTTTTACTATGGCAATTACTTACACATGCAAGTTTTATGGAAAGGTCACTTTACCAGATAGTGTCAAGTTGTAGCTATAAAAGAATAGCAAAGAGAAATAAACTAGCCTGTCATTCTGCTATCATTGTGGACACTAATCTTTTAACCAGCACTGCAGCCATGGTATCCTGCTATACTGGCTGTTTGAAAAAAAAGAAAGAAGACCTGCTTTGTAGCCCTTGCCTGTTTTCTTGGTATAAATACTCCCACCACGGTTGATTTCTGGCTACCAAGAGTTTAAAAACTAGTTCACAAAACTCCCATATGTTTTGCAATAGGCTCCAGTGAGCCAATCGGAGCCAGCCTTAAAAGCTTCTGAGTTGGTGTAGTTAAACTTAGGATTTGATTGGTTTTCTTCTGGGTTTGTTTGTTTGCTTTTGATGGAAAGCCTGCAAGACAAATACAAAATAAATTAATAAAATGTTTCCATTTTCTGCTAAGTCTGTTAAACACCAGGCAAAATGAAAGTCACAGCATTCCTCAGTAATGCACATGGTCCATTGTTACTGCTGTCAAGCTCAAGAGGCAAAAATGCAGGAATCACTATAAATCTTGTTACCTCCCATGGGGTCAGTGGTAATTATCTACATGATTTGTCAACCACTCCTGTTCAGCTAGGTGTCCTGGGCTCTCTGGATCCACTTTAGATCTTGCGTTCATGGTTCCTCCAAAGAGAAATAATATGTTCATGTTTTATTTCCTTAGACCATCCAGGAGGTTGCCGGCTATGTACTCATTGCCCTCAACACAGTGGAGAAGATTCCGCTGGAAAACCTGCAGATCATCCGAGGAAATGTGCTTTATGAAAACACCCATGCCTTAGCCGTCTTATCCAACTATGGAGCAAACAAAACCGGACTGAGGGAGCTGCCCTTGAGAAACTTACAGGGTGAGAGCAGGGCGCAGGAGGCTATAGTACGAAGAGCGACTTGGACGGTACTTAGCAGACTGGGTGCTTTTCTGAATTCCACTCAGGGAAGACTTTTGCTTTGCATGCCAGCCATATGCAAGAGACAGTGAGTAGAAGTTCTAAGAAGACAGTAGGTAATAGGGCAGGAAGGGAAGAGTTAAGCCAAGTACAGGTTCTGTCTTGTTCATGGAAATGTATCCAGAGAGTTACAAAATAAATTAAGACATGGTAAAGGTTCTGGAAAAAGGAGAGTATGACCAGATGACGGGACTGGAATGCTCAGGTAGTCCGCCAGTCACTGCCTGGACCTCATGTATAAGGGACAAAGAGTAAAAATCCAACCACTGTCTGAGACATTTTCCAGAGTCACACTATTATACAGAAAGCCATTTTTAAGTTTGTAAGGATAGAGAATAAAGGTATTACAGGCGAAGTTTGAGTTCTTGTGGGGAGGGCACTTACGAGGGTGCTGTGAGAGAAAACTGTGGAAAAACGGCAAGTTGATTTTTAAAATTTGAAGATAACGATGACTGTGGCAGGTACAGTGCCAGCCATGTTAAATTGGTAACTTAATTTAATGCCCCTCACCTTCTTTCAGAGCAAGTGGTATACTCTGCCATTTTACAAAAAAAAAAAAAAAAAAAAATTGGTCAAAGTAACCCTCTTGAATTCCTACAGGAGTGAGGAAATGGCCAGGGTTGGCCACCCAGACCATGCCACAGAGCCCTAACCTTCTCTCATGCCTCACGGCTCTGATGGGCAGCGGGGCCAGCCCTGAAGGGGCTGAGAGCAGAGGACACACAGCAGAGGAGGGTCGCGGTACGGGGCCTGACCCCAGGCCGGGGTGCAGGGCGGGCTGACTGTCCAAGCCCCATGGCGCCTGTGTGCGGGTCAGCTCCTGGGCTCTGTGTTTATGAAATGGCCTTAGGGCTCCCCTCAGCCTCCCACACCGTTGGGTGCGGTGCTGGCACTGGGCTGTGCTGTCCTCGCCCTCAGCCCACCGGGATGCCTCCCAAAGTTGCTGTCTCGTGGTGCCAGGCAGAGGCAGGTGGGGGCGCAGACTGTCAGTTTCCAGCCCCAGCTCTATCAGCTCCATGGCTCACCAGCCAGGCACCTGGGAGTGGGTTCTTTCTGTGATTTCAAAAATGGGGGGGACAATGATAACAGACTCCCCAGGGTTGTTGAGAAGATTAAGTGAATTACTGCAGACAAAGCCCCAGGGAGCTGTTTCTGTGCTTGGTATTATTCCTGTTGTGAGTATTAGGGTTGTATCAATTCAGATTATTTAATTTTATTAAATAATCCTCTAATTTGGATTATTCAACATGAATTACAACCCACTCCAGCATTCTTGCCTGGAGAATCCCATGGACAGAAAGGAGCCTGACGGGCTATAGTCCATGCAGTTGCAAAAGTGTCAGGTATGACTTAAGGACTAAACAACAACAGTTGATAACACGGGCCTCTGGTCATCCCGCTGCTGTCCCCTTGGCCTTCCTGCTCCTGGTCTGTCATCGTGAGGCTCCTGAAACCCCAGCTCTCTCTTCTATGTCTCCAGCTCTGGCCTCTCATGAGTTTATCCCTTGACTCTGGCTCCCTCCTAAGTGAAGCTTTTCACTTGGTTGTCCAGCTGTCATATCTGATTTCACACCCAAAACAAGATGTGGCCCTTTCCGACCCCCCAGCCTGCCTTCTGTGACTGCAGCCCCTCCCCACCATCTGCCGAAGGAACTGCTTACCTGGCCCCTCACGGCCTCTGCTGGGGCTGTCTATCCGCCTGGAGCACACTGAGCCCACTTCCATCTGGGTTCCTCCACATGTTCTCTTCCCAGAGATGTTATTCTTTCCAATAGCCAAAGAGAGCTTCCCCAGAAGAACTCTTCCTTTTCCGTGTCCTCTCCCACTCTGGGATGCTTGGCATTGCTTACATATCTAGAATTGAGTTATGGTCAGAGGACCATGTGAGGATTAGCTCAGGCCATGCATATGTCTGACTACTAGGTAGTACAGTGGTAAAGAGATTCAATAGACGCAGGTTCGATCCCTGGGTCAGGAAGACCCTCTGGAGGAGGAAATGGCAACCCACTCCAGTATTCTTGCCTGGAAAATTCCATGCACAGAGGAACCTAACAACCCATGGGGTTGCAGAGTCAGACACAACTGAGTGACTGAGCATGCATGCATGTAAAGCAGCTGGCACAGTGCCAGCCTCGTCATGGGTCATGGTCCTCTGTGAACAAGAGGTTACTGACTATGCATTGCCCCTCACATGCTTGTCCTTTCTTAGAGAGGAGCCAGCAGGAATCATTCATCTCCGCATGCCTCACAGCACTCACTTCCATGTTCTGTGCACAGAAGCCATTCGGTAAATGTTTGCATAAGTGTCATGGGGGAATACTTGCCCTCTGCTCCAGCTCAAGTTTTCTTATCACCCCTGGTGTTTCACGTCATGCCAACTCTTCCTTTGAGCAGTTGAACAGTTTTAAGTCTTTGCCTTCCCTTGGCCACACAGTCTCTTCATCACACATACAGATCCTTCCTGCTCCTCTTTCCCCACTTTCCCAAGCACCACAGTATCTTCCCTTCCACCCACCCTCCCTGTCCCATCTGCCCTTTCACACTGTCATCACGCGGTGACCCCGGTCCGGCTGGGACCAGCCAGCCTCCCTGGGAACCACCAACTTACTATATACCTGTCATTCATGCTACTTGACTAAAGCATTATCTTCCCATGGCCCCTGATTTCTAAATTCTGGTCATTCATTGTTCAAAGACCCAGTGCAGGGGAATCCCAACTCCTCCATAGAGGAATCCATCAGCTCACTTTCCACTGCCCCACTGCAGTGCCAGGGAGTCTCATTTGCATGCTGCCATCTCTTAACAGAAGGTAAAATGTGAAGAAGCATATGCATACTTCACAAGAGTTTAGAAGAGATGGCAAGTTTGCTCATGGGGGTTCCTTTCTCATGTAGAAATTCTGCAAGGTGCCGTGCGATTCAGCAACAACCCTGTCCTCTGCAACGTGGAGACCATCCAGTGGCGGGACATCGTCAACCCTGATTTTCTAAGCAACATGACAGGAGACTTTCAGAACCAGCAGGGCAACTGTAAGTGTTCCACAGTGCTCCCCCCCACCCCACCCCCGGATTGCAGCTCATAAGGCAGGGTGGAGCTGTAGAGTTGGGGTGGGAGCCAGAGAAGGCACAGTTCATGTTAAGTTACATGAATCTACAGCAAAAATAAGTAGTAAACAGATTATATGCTCACTAGAAGAGCACCTATTTAAGACAGAAATAGGTTTGTTTTTCGTGGTGACAGCTCACTTGCTTACAGGTCACACACACACACACACCCCGGCCCTGCCAGGGCAGCTGAGCTGTCATGTGGCATTGAGAAAAGCCCATCGTGCCAACCCTGGCAAGGGGCTTCTCTCATCCTGTTTGAGGAGACTAACCAAGCTTTTGTAGCTTCCGATTTTCTGCTGAGGCTCAAAGTGGCGCCAGGCCCTTTGGAAGCTTTGAGGCTCAGCTCTGCCCTTCTGCTCCTAGGTCCCGGGCACTCCCACATGGATGGAGTACCCGGCAGAACTAAGGAGCACATGGAGATAAGCTTGTCCACATTTAACTAGTGCCCATGACCTAGTCCCCAGTATTCATCAATAAAGGGAGCAGCTAGCCAGGACCACGCTGCAGGTCAAGTCTCCCCGTTAGCACCCTTGACATACCTCGTGGGAAACTTTGAGGACCCCAGTTTCCAAGTAGCCTGCTCCCTTCCTGATCTCCCTCACCTTTCAGGCTTTTAAAATAAGAAGCCCTCACCATTTCCTGCTTCTCTGTTTTCCAAAAACTGTGCAGTGGATGCATGGGTGCTTTTTTTACTTTTTTTTTTTTTTTGGTGTTTTTGGTCTTAGAATTTGAAGCTGATATGGATCTTAAAAATCAACTAAAGCTGCTTTGTTTTTTGCTTGTTTTTCTTTGACTTGATTGATTAGTTATGATGAAATACCTCTAAGATGAATTTACCATCTTAGCCGTTTTTAAGTGTACAGTTCAGTAGCATTAAGCACATTCACATCGCTATGCAGCCATCACCACCAGTCGTGTATTTTCCTCTTGACAAACTAAAACTGTCCCCACCGACCACTAACTCTCCACCCCCAGGCTGTGCATCCATCATCTTACTTTCAGCCTACGAATTAGACAACTTTAGGTGCCCTATATGAGTAAAATCACACAGTATTTGTCCTTTTGTGACAAATTTGACAAATTTGTACTTTTGTGACTGACTTCTTTCACTGAACACAGTGTCTTCAAGAGCCATCCAAGTTAGAGCATGTGTCAGAACTTCCTTCCTTAATATGGCTGAATAATATTTCATTTGTTTATACATTCATCTGTCAATGAGCACTTGAATTGCTTGAGTTGCTTCCATCTTTTGACAGTTGTGGACAAAATGCTGCTGTGAACATGGGCATTGAGCCCTTTGACTTTGTAAATGCATTATTCCAACAGATACCCAACTGACCTACTTTGCTTGCAAGAAAGCAAAAGCTTTCTTTTACAATGTAAAATTTTACATTTTCCAGAGATGGAGGTTAGCCTTTGCTCAGCAATCTGATGTACAGTGGGGAGGTTAAATTGTGTAAATTTGTAACAACAACAATAACAACAACAACAAAAAATAAAACTGACATGGAAAGGCTGTGAGCGTAATATGGTTTTGCTATAGATCAAATCAGGTACCCAAAGTAGCTCACCTGCCCTCCTTACGCCATAGCTGCAGAAATGACCTGGCAAAACAGTGTTGGGAAAGACAAATGGTGAACAGGTTTATGCAATAATAAGATTCAAATATTACAAAGCTACGGCAATAAACCAAGATGGTATTGGTTTAAGAATAGACATATAAAAATAAGCCATAGACAAATAAGACAGTCGCTTTCACTTTTCACTTCCATGCATTGGAGAAGGAAATGGCAACCCACTCCAGTGTTCTTGCCTGGAGAATCCCAGGGACACCAGCCTGGTGGGCTGCTGTCTATGGGGTTGCACAGAGTCAGACACGACTGATGTGACTTAGCAGTAGCAGCAGCTGAATCAAATGTCCATAAAGAAATGTCATTGTAAGCAAATAAGAAAAGAATTAAATATTTAATATATTATTCTGGAATGTAACTACTAAAGGAAAAATACCTAAGTGACAGAACTATTAACGGAGTTTTTTTAAAGGAACTAAGGATATTAGGTTAGTCACATTGGAAATTACAAAACTACCATCACCCGTTACCTGTGTTTCCCTCATTAGTTGCCTGACCAGGGACAAACTCACAGTCTTGCTCCTCTCAACTGGAGCTTTCAGGTCACAGATGACTTCTGAGAGCTTGTTTCATGTCATCTTTACCCAAAAAATCTCATAAGGTGATTTAAGTGTTTTATGGACATGGGTTTTATGGACAGAAAAGTTACTTAATATTACGTTATTATTGATGTAGTTTGGAATTTGAAGTTAGAATGGGTAAGTTTACTCAAGAGGAAATTGAAATAAATCTATAATCCACTTCATATACCACTGTAAATTCCAAATGCAGGTTAAACATAAAAAATGTTGAGTGTATATATAAGTGCTAGAAAGAAACATAAAAATAAATATTTGTAATATCAAGTTGAATAAAAGCCAAAGTTAGATACTATAAAAGAAAACTTCCATATAAAAAAATATTAATGATAGGAAAATACTGTGCAGCTTCTGATTGCCTTGAAAAGGTTAATATTCTTGCTATGTGACTATGTAATGTAGTCTTCTAAATCCTAAGAAAAAGGTGACTACCTCTCCAAAAATGGGTCAAGGACATGAGCAGCCGCCCTCTCCCCATCACACACACACACACACACACACAGCCAAAAATAAAGTAAAATATTATTTGTCACTGTATTACAAATGGTTAAAATAAAATAAAGAAGCATCATTTTTGCCTTTGCTAAAGACATATGTTCCTTTTGATTTTTCAGTGCCTATATTGCAAAGAAACAGAAATTTACATAGTCTACTTGTGGGCATGTAAGTTAATTTTGGCACTATGTATTGAAGTTTTAAAGTATGCATGCCTCTGGCCTATGAACATCATGTCTAGGAATATTAAGGAAAAAATGAGAGGAATGAAAATTGTAAAGGATGCAGAAAAATATTTTTGTTCAAGCATATTCCTTATATCCTTGTGTTTAATACATTTCAAAGGAAACTTATGTCTAAAAACAAGAGATTGGAAAAAAAAAAGAAAAAATAAAAACAAGAGATTGGTTAAATAAATTGTGGTACAGCCCTGCCATTAAAAATTCATGTTATTGTGCATTGAACCTGGACTGGCGACTCATTTCATATATGATATTGATATATGGCAAAACCAATACAATATTGTAAAGTAAAATAAAATAAAATAAATTAAAAAAATAAATAGAATAAAGTAAAATTTAAAAATTAAAAAAAAATAAAAAATTCATGTTAGGTAGAAGGATATTTAAAGGCATGGAAAATTGTCATAATGTATCATGAATTATTAAGTTATAATGCAATGTGTAATGTGATATTAATTCTTATATATAGATATACTTATGCCTATATTGTGGAGAAGGCAATGGCACCCCACTCCAGTACTCTCGCCTGGAAAATCCCATGGACGGAGGAGCCTGGAAGGCTGCAGTCCATGGGGTCACTGAGGGTCGGACAAGACTGAGCAACTTCACTTTCACTTTTCACTTTCACGAATTGGAAAAGGAAATGGCAACCCACTCCAATACTCTTGCCTGGAGAATCCCAGGGACGGGGAGCCTGGTGGGCTGCCGTCTATGGGGTCGCACAGAGTCGGCACGACTGAAGCAACTTAGCAGCAGCAGCAGCATGCCTATATTGATTACCTCTGGATGATCCTCAATTCTTCTTTTTGCTTTTTCCTGTTACTCATATTTTAAATAATCTCTGTGATTCTTTTTTTGTCACAGAAGTTTAAGAATATAATCATAAACAGACTTTGAATTCCTTAATTGGCAAATATTTCCTGTGTTATGGAAAGATGTCATTAAACATTTTTATTTTAAATATTTTCTTTTATAAACTTATATGCTTATAATAGAAATTTGAAAATATGGTGACATATAGGGTAAAAAGGAAAGATCACGTGGTGTCACTGTACAGATGTAACCACACTCTACATACCTACCTGTTACTTTGCTCTTTCCTCTTAGGTTTCTCTCTCTCTGTCTGCCTTGTCTCCATTTCTGTCTCTTCTCCCGGTGTATGACTGACACCATCCGTTTGGGGCTCAGCTGCCCATCTTTCAGGATTTTGAGAAGCACCAGCATTGCACTAGGGCCTTTCACCCCTGGGATCAACTATAAACCTTGTTGGTCATACTGAAGGGGTGCCCTCGTCCCACCATCACTTGGCAAATCATCTCTTCCATTTAAAACTGAAATTCTCCCAGAGACTGAATTCTCCTGACTGTAGCAGGCTTTGGGACATATATTAAGTCCCTTGGGTTTTTTCCCTCATGAGAGTCTTTTTAAATCATCTTGCAAACCAACCAGCTGAACAAGTAGAGAATAAGAAATTTGAAAGCTCTTGTTTCTAGGCTGCAGCTCTGCTTAGAGGCTGGGGCAGGTGTTATCAGTTTCTCGTTCCCTTTCCCTGTGATTATGAATTTAACTATTACTTTTATATTTTAGGCCCAAAGTGTGATCCAGCCTGTCTCAACAGAAGCTGCTGGGGTGCCGGGGAGGAGAACTGTCAGAAATGTGAGTCAGGAACAGAATTTCACTGGCCACCTTCTCCCCTTACACTTGGCTGATGGTATTGATATTCGTTTTCCCTTTGAAGACTCCAAGCATCGTTGATTTTAAGGCCAGATGTTAGCAGTTACATGAATGACAGTCTTGCACATCTCCCCGCATGCGGTTAGTCCAGCATGGGCCACTGCTGGCATTGCAGCCTGGCGTGAACCAGTGCAGGCCTGCCACCCAGGCATTCTCTCTGAACAGTAGTTTGGGTTTTCCTGGAAACGGAGGCTTGTCTCTGTTTCTTGCATCACGACACCTCCTGTGTCCTCTCCCTTCCTGCCCCTCTTTTGGGTACCCACCTCCAGAGAAGCAAGAGCAGCTTCTTGAAGGGGATTTTTCTGCGGGAATCCTAGCTTAAGACCATGAATGACCAGGAAATCTAGGGACATGTCAGCTTGATCTGTGTTTAGGTCAAATTGTGATGTGATTGTTATGCCCTTTTAAACACTGCCTTCTGACAGGCGTTATGTTATTTGTACATACTTTCTGTTACCCCAAAACTCAATTCTTGTCAGTCTCTAGTTTAACAAGTCTGAAAGTCCAGAGTTAATCTGAGTCAGTTCTAAGTGATTAAAAACAAGTAGAAAAAAGAAAACATACAGTAAGAAAGATCAAGATGAGTTGAGTTTAGCAGAACAAGCATGTTTGGGAACTTAAGTGTAGAATCACTAAATTCATCCTTGTTATCAGTCTTTCATCGCCATTTGCAAGTGCTCCCAGGGTCCCTGAGAAGTGATCCTTCCACCTTCCTGACCCCGCAGCTCACGGTGGCCTTTGCTTCCTTTCAGTGACCAAAATCATCTGTGCCCAGCAGTGTTCCGGGCGCTGCCGTGGCAGGTCCCCCAGTGACTGCTGCCACAACCAGTGTGCCGCTGGCTGCACAGGGCCACGGGAGAGCGACTGCCTGGTAAGACACACCGCAGCTTCTGCGGCCCAAAGTTCAGGGGCCTCCCTTTGACTGAAATGTGCTGACTGATGTTTGCAGCCACCAGGTAACAAAGCATCTTTCAGTGACCGGCCTTCACCACCTACTTGATGACCTTGGGTAAATTATGTGACCTCACCTACCGTTACGTGGTCTAAAGAGCACGATGTATGTGGCATCAACACCCGAGACCAGGGCACAGAATGAGCCAAATACTAACTGTGTTATTTGTCCCTCATGTCTGCTGTGGCCAGCACCAGTGTCAGCACCATTTATTGCTCCGCTCAATTCTCCTTACAACCTAGAGAGCTAAGGCTTCAGGGACCCCTAAAATGTCCCCAGTGAAGTTAGGCGATCACACAGATCCTCAGGGGCAGGACAGCTGGACTCCATTTGTATCTTTTGCCCCTAAAGCCTCTGCTCTTTCCGCTTAGCTCAGATGCTTTCTGCTGATTCCCCAGCCCATGAGGGTGCTGAAGGCCTCGCTGTAGTCCCTGTGACTGCGGAAGGTATCACCGTGGGCCGTTGGTGCCACATGTCTGATTATGGGTACCTTGTGTGTCCCGAGACCCCAGGACAGGCAGCCAGGGTCCCAGAGGCAACACTGAGTGAGTTCCAAACTGGGAGACTCACCTTGAGTGGGACCCAGAAGAGTCTATAGTTTTTAGGAACAGGGAGACTAACGTTCCAGAGGCTGGAGGGGCCCTGGGCTTTGGACCCCACTGGTCTGAACCAATTCTGCCAGGCTGCTGGAGGGAGGCAACACCAGGCTCTTGGTCAGGACCCCTCTGTGTGTGGTCTGAGTCCCTCTGCACAACAGCCCCCAGTCAAAGTTCTCTGTGTTTGATAATAAATTCAAAAATGTATCCTCAAGTGTTGTTTAGGAGGGAAATCGGACGTAAGTTAAGTTGAATACTTTCGCTCTAGAGTTACTACTGTAGCGTGTGAACTCCTGCCTTATTTTGAAAGTTAACAGAGATGTGTTTTTCCCTCCTCATAATCTCCTCAAAACTATCTGAAACAGTGTATTTAAGAAAAACCACGCTTTTAAGAAAACAGTCTTTCTGCCCCTGTTGAGAGTGCTTTACTAGACGTCTGCTCTGACCAGACCCCTGGACACAGAGGGCTGTGGCCCCGCTCCCCGTGGAGTCTAACGATCACACCACCCCTCCCGTGGCAGGTCTGCCGCAGGTTCCGTGATGAAGCCACCTGCAAGGACACGTGTCCGCCACTCATGCTCTATGACCCTACCACCTACGAAATGAAGGTCAACCCGCTGGGGAAGTACAGCTTTGGCGCCACCTGTGTCAAGAAGTGTCCCCGTGAGTGTCCCTTGTGAGCCCCTTCATTGCCAGGCACCTGTTTCTGCTCTGTCTCCTGCTGAGGTTCCCGTTTCCCCACTCAGGGATCCTTGGGTCCCTGTATTCACTTCAGTATCAGGCAGGTGAGGTGATGGCTGACCCCAAGTTGGTTCTTGTGTCCTGAGCCCAGCCATGGTTGCCCAGAACATTCCATGGTCTGATTGGCACAAACCCAGGGCCGTTGGGCCATTTCCCTGTTTGGCTCTTGTACTCGGCAGGTGTTTATAAGGCCTAAATGAGAGAGAGGTCAGAAGACCGGCCTTCTTTAGCAGTTAAAAACCTGGGTGTGTTTGTGCCGTTAGGAGCACAGAAGAGAGCTTTTTGCTTGTCGATTGGCTTTGTTTAATTGTTGGGGCTTGGGTTTTGCTTATTTGTGCTTTACATGAGACTCTAGTATTTAGGGAAATGGCAACATGAGTGATTTCGTAGGAGAGGAAGTGATTTTCAAGAGGGAAGATTAACTAAAAAAAAAAATTGTTTTTAAGAACAATTATGAAGGAGAGATTTATACTACCAGACTTGTGAACATGAAATTTTAAAAATTTGGAACAACAACAAAAAAAAACCCACAAAAAAAGTCATTGTAAGGTAAATGGCAAGATAAAGAAAACTTAGCCACAACTGTGACACAGATATAATCTTTGAGAGAATTTGAAATCTACAGGAAACCACTCAGAGCCTCAGAGAACATAAGCAGCCAATTTACAGAAGGAAAGTGACAAATATCCACTAAACACTCAAACGTCCAATGGTTCGAGGATCCACTTGGGGAAGTCAAAAGAAACAGAGAGAGTTCCTGAAAAGTTTATTATGAACACAAGTTACTTCTCCCTGAGTGAGGGCCAAGGCAGGATGTGGACCCTGTCGCCCACAGAGGCCCGAGGGGATGAGGGTGGCCAAGAGAAGAGTGGTCTTTGTTTCGGGTCACTTTTTAAAATAAATATTAAGCTTTCAGCTGTGAGTCCTGAATGTAAGCATCATAACCAGCGAGCAGCAACCTGATGGGGAGGCCATGAACACCTTGAACCCCATTCCTCTCTGTTTGCAGCCTTCCTTCTTGTCCTTAAAGTAACCAGAACCAGAGAATCACCTGTCATCCAGGGTCACTATGCCCAGAACCAGAGAATCACTGTCATCCAGGGTCACTATGCCCAGAACCAGAGAATCACCTGTCATCCAGGGTCACTATGCCCAGAACCAGAGAATCACTGTCATCCAGGGTCACTATGCCCAGAACCAGAGAATCACTGTCATCCAGGGTCACTATGCCCAGAACCAGAGAATCACTGTCATCCAGGGTCACTATGCCCAGAACCAGAGAATCACCTGTCATCCAGGGTCACTATGCCCAGAACCAGAGAATCACTGTCATCCAGGGTCACTATGCCCAGAACCAGAGAATCACTGTCATCCAGGGTCACTATGCCCAGAACCAGAGAATCACTGTCATCCAGGGTCACTATGCCCAGAACCAGAGAATCACCTGTCATCCAGGGTCACTATGCCCAGCACACCTGGTGCTCCTTTCACCACCTTCCTTTCACTGTCCCCCAGGTAACTACGTGGTGACAGACCACGGCTCCTGCGTCCGCGCCTGCAGTTCTGACAGCCAGGAGGTAGAGGAAGACGGTGTCCGCAAGTGTAAAAAGTGTGACGGGCCTTGTGGCAAAGGTGGGAAGCTGCCCGGTGTGGGCACGGGGCCCTCTCTGCTTCCAGTCATGGCTAGGCTCCCTGCCCCCAGACCCTCAGCATCATCCTCAGACCAGATTTGAGGGAGTCTCCAAGCTCAGAAACATGTTCCTTCCTTTCTGCTGTGCTCTATCCCAGGGGTGTCTTCAATGCCAATTTATCCCTTCTTATCCTGCACTTTATCTTTTATCTTGACATTTTTCAAACACCCAGAAGCATTGCAAAATAGCATAATGAACACCCATCTGCCCTGAACTTGAATTTCTCAATTTTCAGTAATCACCACATTGTTCTCACTCCGTGTTTGTGTCTCTCTGTGTGTGTTTTCTAAGTCCTGTGATGACTACAGGTATTATAACACTTCACCCTGCATTCGCCAACACACTTTTGTACAAACAGGACATGTTCCTAAGTAACAAAAGACAACTTCACTCTTATCCCATGTTTAACATTGATTCTAGTTTTCGGTTTAATTTCAACTCCTCTGTTATCCCAATATATCCTTTTTAGCTGCTTTTCAATCCAGGCTCTTCATTAATTCAAGATCGTTTCTCAGGCCTCTTTTCTCTGATGCTGTGAGGAGTCAAGGCCAGCTGCTCTGACCACCCCTGTCTGGTCGGGTCATGTTTTCTGTGGGGCGGGACACAGATGGGGCACTGCAGGTAGAGTGTGTCCCACCAGGGGTGCACAACTCTCATCTCATTACTTCTGTGGCTTCTCTGGCTCAGTGGTAAAGAATCTGCCTGCAATGCATGAGACCTGGATTGGATCCCTGGGTCAGGAAGATTGCTTGGGGAAGAAAGTGGTAACCCACTCCAGGATTCTTGCCTGGAGAATTCCATGGACAGGGGAGCCTGGGTTACAGTCCATGGGGTTGCAAAGAGTTGGACACGACTGAGTGACTAAACCACCTCGATGGCAGAACCGATGATTCGCCTGAAGTTGCATCAGTCAGATTGCTTGGCGATTGTAAGAATGACTTCCTATTTCTGTCATTTCTTCTATATTTACTAGTGGACATTCTGTTTCTAAAATAGCTTTCTTAGTACCCATGTGAGCTCACTGAACCCTTTTTTATTCAGTTTATGATAACCCCTCCTCACATTATTCACTCTGATGTGCAGACTATCTCCAGGCTCCCATGGAGCCTCCCCAGCTGGTGCCCAGGCCCTTTGGGTGTGTGCCAGGCCCAGGCCACATCTTCCACTTGCACAGAAGACACATCTACACTCTAAGCATCCCCTGGAGATCACTCCAGATAGCATCATGTGAATCTTCCTTATTCTGCTTAGCCCTGTCCACAATCCCTATACGATCTATATGGTCATTTAGATTGTTTCCACTATTTTACTGCTATAAAAAAAATGCCTCAATGAACAGCTGCTTGCTTGAACATCTGCCTCAGATGCCACCGTCTCTAAGAAGTTTCTGTGGTTTCAGCTGACACTGACCACTGCCCCATGTATTCTTTCAGGGGCAGACTGAGCCTCCATGCTCCACGCCATCCAGTCCCTCAGCCTCTTTAGGAGGTTTGTGCTATTACGATCCCCGTTACAGAGGAGGCACTATATCACAGAGGATCTAAATGACTTGCCCAGGGACCAGTGGCCAGGATTGGCAGATACAAGCTGGGACAGCTCACAGGGCTTCAGTCTGAGGTCAGACCTATGAGCTCCCAGTGTGGCAGGCGCATCAGTGCACAGAGGAATGGATATCCTTTGGCTCCAGGGAATCTTCAGGCAAAGGAAACACGCAAGGAAGAAAATGACACATAGGGTGGTGCCTGGAGAGGAAGTGAGTGAGTTCAGCCACTGAAGACAGAGGCTTACTACCAGCATCCTCAAATGGATCAATAAAAGCAGAGATTATTTCTGATTTTGGTCTGTTAATTTTGTGCTCAACAAACATTTTGACTCGCCTATAATCATTATGCTGTAAACCCACCCGCAGTTCAAATCCTGGAGTAGTGGCCAACTGAGATCCCTTTGTGTAGGGAGATGTTGGTAAACGAAGGTGGGAGCATGTGTGTTGATGGCCCACAACTCCTCCAGATCTGATAGATCTAGAGGTGAATTACAGTTTGTCTCCGTATTTAGGAATTAAGGTAACCCCACCATCACCATCACGCCTGAGCAGAGATAGAATGAATATTCTCTCAAACATGTAGAATTCTCTTCCAAACCTGTAATTAAAAGGCAAGTCCCCATCAGCAGGCATCTGCCTCGGGGCTTGTTTTGCTGAAGCTGCCTCACTCTGTTTTCAGCCAGAGCCTTGGAATCCTAAGCAAGCCTCACCACCCCATTGCCAGACCCATAGCGAGGTATATGCATTCCAGGGCAAGCCTGGAGTTCCATGGGGCTGATGGGATAGGCCCCGTGGCCAGGTGGCAGCCCAAGCAGTGGGAACTCCAGAGAGAATGGAGAAGAAGGAGATGGGGTAACAGGGCTCCCATGTCCCTGGTGAGGCCTGAGAAGGGAGGGGAGGACCTCACCCTGAACAATAAGATCTTCCATGATTATTCTTCAAAGATAAAGTCTGAAAGAGAGATACCAACAATTGCACTGTGAATTCTAGAAGTAGAGCCACAACAGATAAATGGGCTTCAGAGGGAGATGACATTTAAGATGGAAATTAGGGAGTGAATGTAAATTAATAAATGAGCTCAGAGTGCAGAAAACGGCATCTGAGACTGATGTCACAGTAGGACAGAGATCAAAGCATGTGGCTTAAGTAGGCCCTGTGGAAGAAAAGCAATTCATCTGATAAGACTTATTATAGTATTCTTTATGATGTAATATCAGTTCAGTTCAGTTCAGTCGCTCAGTCTTGTCCGACTCTCTGGGACCCCATAGACTACAGCTCACTAGGACTCCCCCTCCATCACCAACTCCCGGAGCCTACTCAAACTCATGTCCATCGCATCGGTGATGCCATGCTTGTGAATGGTTTTACTGATAGGACAATATTTGACTTACAGGACAATGTTCGCAGCATAATAAGTGGAAAAAAAAAAAAAACAAAACTACATATGTGGTGTGACATAACCATGGAGGATAACTGAAAGGACATTTTCTAAAATATCAAAGTTACACAGTAGAATTTTTAGTCATTTTGTTCCTCTTTGTTCCATGTTTTCAAGGTTTTCTTCCATGGATGCATCTTGCTCTTTTAGTTAAAAAATTTATGCATACTGTTTCTTTCCATTAGAAAACTAAGCTGCAGCCCAGATGAGGGCAAGGGAAGGCATTGAGGGTTTAGTGGGGGCACACGCGTGATCCCCGTGCGGTACCAACAGCCCAGGGGGCAGCTGTAGTGTAGAAGGAGCTGGAGTCCTCCGGGGCAACTGGACTCTGGCCCAGGTGGGGAAAATTGAGGAGGAGAAGGCAAGTTCAGTGAGGACAGGCAGCGTCTCCTGCACTGCAGCCTCACACCCTGCCATGGCCCCTGGTCCCTGGCGAGCCTGGCAGTGTTTGCTGAGGGGATGAAAGATAGCACGCCAGCGACGGTTCCCGCGGCTGCACTTCTCTTTCTGCTCCCGTCTGCCTGAGGGACCACAGCTCTTACTAATTCAATACATGTGAATGGAATAAACACCTCTCTTTACAGTTTGTAACGGAATAGGAATCGGTGAGTTTAAAGACACACTTTCCATAAATGCTACAAACATTAAACACTTCAGAAACTGCACATCCATCAGTGGAGATCTTCATATCCTGCCAGTAGCATTTAGGGGGTAAGTAAAGATCAAGTTACTGGTATACCAGAGAAAAATAGACTCTGCTCTGTTCACGGCAGGTTGTTACTGACGGCTCTGTTACTTGTTTCAGTGACTCCTTCACACGTACTGCACCTCTGGACCCGAAAGAACTGGACATTCTAAGAACTGTAAAAGAAATAACAGGTGTGTAATCACTAAGTGTGCTAGTTGCTCAGTCGTGTCCGGCTCTTTGTGACCCCATGGGCTATAGCCTCCAGGGTCCTCCATCCATGGGATTTTCCAGGCAAGAATACTGGAGTGGGTTGCCATTTCCTTCTCCAAATAATGTCTCATACAAAATAGAAATTTCTAAGTGGTATGTGTCTGAACTTTCCTACTGCTTTGTAGGGTTTTTGCTGATTCAGGCCTGGCCCGAAAACAGGACTGACCTCCATGCTTTTGAGAACCTGGAAATCATACGTGGCAGAACGAAGCAGCAGTAAGTGGGCCCCAGCCAAAGACTTGTAGAGTCTTTTCTTTTGAGGTAAAAGCTACTGAAGTGCTGCAGAGACACTACAGAAAGTCCCCACACACCCTCACCTGGCTCCCCCGATGGTGACACCCTGCATCATCAGCATGGCTGTAACTGAACTGCAGACTTTCTTGGATCTCGCCAGTTTTCCGCAAACACTTTTTGTGTTCTGGTCAGCCCACACTGCAAGGGACAGTCACGAATCCTTAGTCCCCTGCTGTTCATGATAGTTCCTCTGTCTTCCTTGTCTTTCGTGGCTTTTGAAAAGTACTGGTCAGGCATTTGTAGGATGGCCAGTGTTTTCTCCTGATTTGGTTGAGGTTTTGTACTTTTGGCAAGAATAGCACTAAGGCTACCAGTCCTCATCAGCACCTCATTTCAGGGGACCTGAGAGGCACTGAGCATGTCTTTCAGGATTTCCACTTTTCCAGCTCCAGCACACAGACACACACACATGCACATGGGCACACACATATGCGCGTGCACACACACACACAAGCATCTTTAACATAATAAGGGTAATAATGAATTTTGTGGTAAGGCAAAGTTTGGGATGCTCTGTTCAAACCTGCCTTGGAAAATACCTGGTTTTGAGAACTGTTTCTCATAATGGACACCTGAGAGGGCTACATAATACTGTGAGTATTAAAGAAAATCAGAATACAGTGAATGTAAAATAAGCATCCCTTTCCAGAAATCATTCCAGCTTTGCATCTCTGATGCTAAACATGCAGCTAATATCATTTCCCAGAAAGGCCCTGTGCCCTGAGTTCTCAGGAATACTTCTTTTGACCAAAGTTCATATAGAGATGAGAGACTTAGGTCAGTTTTCTTGGGTGACTAGCATGTACCTCTCAGCTTAGTTTTAGGGTTTTAAACATAAAACTGACTTTTTTTTTTTTTTTTTTTAAATTTATAACATTTGCTGAGAAGCCCAATGATACACAGTTCCTCCTGGGGAAGTGTGACCCCTGCCAGACCTCCCTGCAGGGAGGACTTCAGCTTTGTCCCCACTGGCGTGGCTCCCCTGAGCATGGCTAAGGGAAGGGATTCCTAAAAGCAGGGGTGCAGTCGAATACACAGGAGTCACACTGTGGGGGGGACACAGAGAGGAAAGAGTGGGCAGAGAAAGAGAAGCAAGGAGAAAGGAATTTCCCGATTACACTTTACATTTTCTCATCTCGTGCCTTCATCATCAGCCTCTCTATTCAGTGCTGTCTCAACTGGTCTGTTTCCCACCTCGGTGTTTAGTGAGCTTCCTAACAATGCACATCTCCTTCCTGTGGTTTCCCGTCATTGCAAACAAGAGCCTCCTCCACGTGGTGTCCACAGTGGTCCAGGCTCTGGCCTCTTCTCCCTTCCCAGACCCCGTCCCACCTTTCTGCTCCAGCAGCAGCATGTGACTCTCAGTGCCTGTCACGTGCTCCTCTGTGTGGAAGACTTCCTTCCCTTTAGTGAGAATAACTTCCATCTGGTCATGTGATGAACACGTCCTGGTCACCTTGTAGGAACCTAGCACAGGGTTGGGTAGTGAAGAAAATATCATGGCTCCTGCTCTGGAGGTCCTGATGATCAGGCATCACCTCTTCCAGAGACCCTTCCTCAGACTTGTTTAGGTGAACCCTGCTCTTTGCCTCTGTGGTCCCCTCATCACCACTCTCATGGTACTGGGTTAAAAATGATTGTATCATCAGTAACAAAGGGTTTTTTGAGAGCAAGAAGCACACACTTAACCTAGAATTAGAATAAAATTAGTCACATATTACCTCAAATATTTGTTCAATAAATGGATTAATAGATGGATGGATGGTAGGTGGACGGATGGAAAGCTGAATCTATGATTTTTTAAGTATATTTGGATATTTGAAAAGTTAACGTATTCTCAATTGCCAAGCAAAGTTAAAATGCAGTAAATGAAATAATGATATTAATAAATTATTCAACCCCTAGTCTGCCACTAGAGTTAGAGATATTAAATGAACAAGGAACTAACTTTTCCCTGGAGGAACTTTAAAAACACTTGCAATTTTCCAAAGTTGCAGTACAGACCTTCCATAACATGACTTACATGACTACAAACCGGAAGGCAGTAGTAAATCTAAAGTGGTACAGAAAAACGTTTTTGTTGATACTATGCTGTCATAATTTTTCACAATATTATTTTTTTTCTCTTCACCTTAGTGGCCAGTTTTCTCTTGCGGTTGTCGGCCTGGATATAACATCTTTGGGATTACGCTCCCTCAAGGAGATAAGTGATGGTGATGTGATAATTTCAGGAAATCGAAACTTGTGCTATGCAGATACAATACGCTGGAAAAAACTTTTTGGGACCTCAACTCAGAAAACCAAAATTTTAAACAACAGGAGTGAAAAACAGTGCAGTGAGTAATCACTTTGGTTGATTGTGGAGATGGTTCTAACAGGTCATTTATTTTGATTTAGAATATTGAAAGGCTACTCCCAAACATTTAAATTACTTTTTACATTCCTAAGAAGCAAATTAAGGGAAATGTGTATATTCTTTTGTGACGTTCATCAGATTTTTTTCTAGATAATTCTCATCTCATAGGATAAATCTGCCTTGAAGTCTAGGCCATCAGTTATTAGTAATTTACAGAACAAAATTTAGTATTGATTATGGCATTTTAGCTGTGTGTTCCTCCCTACTCATTTCATCCCCAATGACTAAACACATTCTTATACACACACACACACACAGACGCAGAGGAATGGGGTGAACATTTCACACTGGCATTTCCAGATCCGAGTTCACAGCCATAGTCAGCTTTTGAAGTGGTGCCTGCCCCTGTGCTGAGATCCTGGCCACCGGTAGAAGCAGAGCCAAGTTCATATCCCGGCTTGAGCCCTTCCTAGCTTTGAGGCATTCATCAGTTTACTTAAATCTTTGGGCTTTATCTTCCTCATCGATGAAATGGAGGCAATAATGATTCTCACACCATAGTGCAATTAAGAGAATTGGTGAAGTTCTGGGTGTCTTCCTGGTTCTGTGTCCCGTACACGCATGACAAGGACCCTCACGCTTTCTGCTCCTGCAGCTCTGACAAGCTCCATCTAGATATGCTTGGCACCCAGCAGGGCAAAGGGGACTTGTGCCGGGCCTCTGGAGGCCCTCGTGTCACTGCTTCTCCCGGGGGCACTGGTGTATTTATGGCCACTGTTCCTTGTCTGACCATGGGACTCACCCTGTATTCTCAGAGGCCGCAGGCCACATCTGTCACCCGCTGTGCTCATCAGAGGGCTGCTGGGGACCTGGACCCAAATACTGCATGTCCTGCCAGAACTTCAGTCGTGGCAAGGAGTGTGTGGGAAAGTGCAACATTCTAGAGGGGTAAGAGTTTTTTTTTTTTTCAATTGCTTTGTTTTGATTAAAAAATAAGACTTAGGATTGTTTTATAAGTGTATAGTTAATTTTCTTTTCCTTTTTGTTTGTTGACAATTGTTTTGTGTGTGTGTGTGTGTGTGTGTGTGTGTGTGTGTAGATTTATTTAGTTAGTTCATTGTTTTTGGTTGTGCTAGGTCTCCGTTGCTGCTCGCAAGAAGCAGGGGCTACTCTTTAGTTGCAAGAAGCAGGGGCTACTCTTTAGTTGCAAGAAGCAGGGGCTACTCTTCACGGTGGCATCTGTTGTTGCAGAGCACGGGCTCCAGAGCTCCGGCTCAGTCATTGTGGTACACAGGCTGAGCTGCTTCACAGCATGTGGGATCTTTCCAGACCAGGGATCGAACTGGTATCCCCTGCGTTGCAAGGCAGACCACTCGACTACCCGTGAAGCCCTGTTGATAATTGTTAATCACAAAAGGAAATGAAAATACATTTTTCATTACTTAATCCAACCCAATTTATAGAGTCTCTTTATCTGGAAATTTATTTTTCTAAGCTACACAAAGTTCCCAAGACAAACAGAACAGTCTTCCATGGTTCAGATGACCAAGACCATGGCCATTAGTCGTATCCTTGTAGCACGGCATTCCTGCTGTGTCAAAACACAGCTCCAGGTTAGTTTTTGTTTATGTTCAAGACACACTGAACAGTGCAAATAACTTTAAATAGAACCTTGGACAAAGAAATAAACAGTTTGTATAACATTTGTTGAATTTATTGCAGTCAATAAAAAGTACAGTCTGTTGATTCTATGGGAATTTTGATATTGAGTAAGGCTTTGAATGATCTCAAATAGTGATGAAAATAAACTAACAGGAAAACAAAATGTAAGGATAGCAACTGGAAGAGGCAATTTTTTAAAAATAAAGAAAAAGAGAAATTTTATGGTAAAGAAGAAGATAGGAGTTACAGATAGCTCTAGGAAATTTTCCTTTCTGTTTCACTATCAGGGCTTGAACTACAGCTCAGCTCAACTAACTAAATACTCAAAGCAGGATGAATTCAATTCCACAGGACTCCTTTAGTTGATAGGCTCATTAACCTAACAGAGTAATTTGCATAATCAATAGTATTGTTTCAATAAGTAAGAAACACTGGTGTAATCCTTACGGCTGCAAGCAGATGCTGAGCTCACATTTTCAGTGTTCAGGTCTCTCTGAAGGGGCTTCCCTAGTGGCTCAGATGGTAAAGAATTTGCCTGCAGTGTGGTAGACCCGGGTTAGGTCCTGGATAAGGAAGATCCCCTGGAGAAGGGAATGGCTACCCATTCCAGTATTCTTGCCTGGAGAATCCCATGAACAGAGGAGCCTGGTAGGCTACAGTCCATGGGGTTGCAAAGAGTCGGACAAAACTAACACTTTCAACATTTTTCTCTTTGAAGCAACAAGGTAATTAAAATAACCTTGGCAGTGGTGCCTGGGTCTTCCTATTAGAGGATCCTGGTGTCCAGCAGCACCTTCTCTGTTTGCAAAACTGGCCCCTATACTGCGTGTGGTGACTCAAGAAGCAGCACAGGGAAAAGTCATGTGGCTCTTTTGGTTTAATTGACGCTGACTGCCTGAGAGGACTCACGGAACATATCTTTGGGTGTGCACACTTCTTGTTCACTGCCTAGTTAACTCCCAGTAGTCTTAAGAGCTGCCCACATCTACCATGTCCTTTCAGTCAAGCATCAGCTTCTCAAGTATTTAATTATTTACTTTGTGGTTGCACTGGGTCTTCACTGCTGTGCACGGGCTTTCTCTAGTTGCAAAGCGTGGGGCCTGCTTTCTCGTGGTGTTGCTCAGCTTTTCCCTGCGGTGGCTTTTCTTGTCGCCGCGCACAGGCTCTAGGGCACGGACTTCAGGAGCTGCAGTGTGCAGGCTCCACAGTTGTGGCTCATGGGCTTAGTTGCTCTGTGCCATGTGGAATCTTCCCGGATCAGGGATTGAACCCGTGTCCCTTTCATTGGCAGGCAGATTTCTCTCCACTTGACCACCAGGGAAGTCCCACTCTATCCATTTTTGAGGAATGGTTAAAATAGTCCAAGCAAAATACTTGATACCTGTGTTCCATTCTTACTGTTTTTAGTAATAATCATTAAGGAAACTTTAATAGCTCTCTTTCCCTTTCCCAGGTATTGATCTAGTTACCATTTCTTTGCAGCGTAACTTAAATATCCATAAATCTGATATAGGAGGGGGTGCCTTTTAAGGACTATTATCTTCTTTTCTCCCATGTGTTGGCTTATCTAATATTCAGAGACTGTGCCTGTAGAAAAAATGTAGAGAAGCTGTTTTGATCGTAAATGAAGCTTATGCTTTGTTCTAGGAGAAGATGACTAAAGATTCAGCTGACAGAATCACTTTATTAAATTACAGTATAGTCCTACTTTCCCAGACGTTTGACTTTTACATAAAATTGTTTTGTCTTTCTAAGAGAGGTGGTTGGTGTCACCTGAACCTTCAGACAGGTGAACCCAGACAGCATTTGGAAGCAGGGTCTGTAGGGATGGCACTGACCAGTTTCCTGTCTTCCTCCTGTCAGAGAGCCCAGAGAATTCGTGGAGAACTCCGAGTGTGTGCAGTGCCATCCAGAATGCCTGCCCCAGGCCATGAACGTGACCTGCACTGGACGCGTAAGCAGCATGTTTGATGTTACCCCCGCGCATCAGCTGCAGACCCGCAAGGGTAACCCACCACCATCACCCTGTGGCTGCTAGACCGCCGTCCAGCCCACTCCCCACACTCGGGCCCATCCCGTCCCATCTCACAGCCATCAGGGGCTGTGACTGAGGGGAGGTCAGCATGTGGCCTGGCTGGCTCGGGCACTCATCTTCTGTGTCCAACCCCCAGACGCACACGGTGGTGCCTGGTCTCAGACCACAGATCAGGGCCCTATGAACAGGGTGCACTGACAGCCAGCCTTCACTGTTCCTGCCACCTGCCACCACCGCTTTATCATCTTAATCAAACGTTGCCACATTCTTATTTAACAGTAGTTTAAAGTTATTTGAAGGAGGTTTTTTAAATCACATAGAAAAATTTTCAAAATTCAGTTTCATATCTACATGTTCAGTAATATTTTAGAGAGTGTAAGTGAGAATGAAAATCCCTCTCACACCAATGTGTTCACATTGTTAATTCTCAGTATTACTTATATGAGGAGCTCTATTTGAATTTGAGCTGCAACAGTCATATCTAAATCTACTGATGGAAAATGCTTTTCAGAAGTTCTCTGAATCAGACAGATGATGATAAGGTTTTGAGGTACAAGCTGCCAAAATAGCTGGTTACAAAGTAAACCACTGGTTTTTAGGTTAGTGTTGGGTTAACTTTTCATCAGTGAAATAAAATGATTGGTGCTGTTGATTGACTTAGTCATCTGATTGTTCTCGCTCTGGGAACATTCAGTCTTTGAGACATAAGGGTGCTTAGCCAACAGGCAGACCCTCCCTAGCCACCTTACTTCAGCCCTTGTGAAGTGTGTGGATGCAACCCAGGCAGCCCTAATGTATCGACAAGTTTAACAAACAGAACCAAATTTAGCACAGCACAGTTAATTATGCAGCCACTGTGTTTCCACCTGCCACCTTCTCAACACTGGGGAAACGCAGGTGTGGGTTTGCTTAGCTTTGCCTTGGCAAGCACAGCTTCCCACAGAAGCCCCTAGGAAGCCCATCTGAATGATAAGGATGTAAATACACACGTAGGCCAATCAGTGTTTTAACAAGGAAAAATGCCCACAAGGTATGAAGTAAAGTCAAGTAAAACACCCAGTTCAGTTTCTTTTATGTTTTCATATACAATACACATTTAAAGTCAGGAAGGCTTTATTCTCACCTGTTAACAGTGGTCACATCAGGCAAGACACAGTCAGAGAAGAATTCGTCCCCTTGAAGCATTTCTACATTGTTTGACTTTTTTTCGTGATATATATTTTAAGTAAAAAGTTACTTCATTCTGAAAGACACATACATAAATATTTGATTTATGAAATGGTTTTTCTGCCTCGGTGCAGGGACCAGGCAACTGTGTAAAGTGCGCCCACTACATTGATGGCCCTCACTGCGTCAAGACCTGCCCTGCTGGAGTCGCGGGAGAGAATGGCACCCTGATCTGGAAGTTTGCAGATGCCAACCACGTGTGTCTCCTGTGCCACCCCAACTGCACCTATGGGTGAGTCAGGGAACTCTGGGTCTGCAAGAGAAAATGCAGACTCATAAACTGAAAACATTTTCCAAACTGTGCAGGCGGTAAAGTACAGAGCTTTGTATTAGAGTCAGGTCCTCCGGGTGTTCTGGCCCTACGGCCATGGCAGCAGCAGTGAAATCTCACGGGAGGTAACGGTGCTCACCAGAAAGCCTCTCAGCATCTCCAGGTGTGCATCATCCCAGGGCTCTGTTCTGCTGTGCCAACAAGTGCAAACAAGGGTAAGGGACAGCTGGGATGAACACGAGGTCCTACCCTATCCTCAAAGGTTTCTACACATCTTTCCAGATGACTGGGATTCCTGTGGGAATCCTTACTGTTTTACAATTAATGGAAGATAACATTGCCTAGAATGTTCCTTAAAGAAGCTTTTTTTTTCACTACAGTTAGCTGAAGCACTCTGAACATTTGTATCTTGTTTACTAAAATGATAAATTTGGCAATGAAACTAGACTACTTCTAGAAATCAGAAGGAAAAGTTGAGTTCTCATATATATTTCATATTCCCTTCTATCTCTCAGTCCTCAACCTCATTTAGAACCGTTACTCTTCTCCAGAGCCATCTCTTACTAGCTCTGTGGGCTTTCGAAAGTGTATCACCCTGTCTGTGCCTCACTTTTCTCATCTATAAATTAGGTTAATACTACTGCATTGCTCACAGGATTTCTGTGATCTTAATACACGTAATGTACTTAAATGGTGCCTGGAACACATGCGTGCTCAATCAAGGACTGCACAAAAGGAGGCGTGGGGCTGTCGGTGGTGGTTATGATGTTCATAAGCAGTGCTGGAGCCAGTGTTGGCGGTAGTGAGGGTGACAATTGTGATTGTGATAATGATTAGTGTCCTGAAGGGATGCAGAACCTTCCAATGAGACTTCCAAAAATCAAGAGTCTTGAAAATTTTCCAAATATGTCCAAATATTTTAACTGTATTTGTATGTACAAAAATGGTCTTAATGACCCAGATAATCACGATGGTGTGATCACTCACCTAGAGCCAGACATCCTGGAGTGTGAAGTCAAGTGGGCCTTAGGAAGCATCACTAGGAACAAAGCTAGTGGAGGTGATGGAATTCCAGCTGAGCAATTTCAGATCCTAAAAGATGACGCTGTTAAAGTGCTGCACTCAATATGCCAGCAAATCTGGAAAACTCAGCAACAGCCACAGGACTGGAAAAAGTCAGTTTTCCAGTTGTTTTCCCAAAGAAAAACAATGCCCAAGAATGTTCAAACCACTGCACTGCTGCTCTGCTAAGTCACTTCAGTTGTGTCCGACTCTTTGTGACCCCATAGATGGCAGCCCACCAGGCTCCCCCATCCCTGGGATTCTCCAGGCAAGAACACTGGAGTGGGTTGCCATTTCCTTCTCCAAAAACCACTGCACAATTGCACTCATTTCACATGCTAGCAACGTAATGCTCAAAATCTTTCAAGCTTCAAAAGTATGTGAACCAAGAACTCCCAGATGTACAAGCTAAAAAGCAAAGGAACCAGGGATCAAATTGCCAACATCCACTGGATCATAGAAAAAGCAAGAGAATTCCAGAAAAACATCTACTTTTGCTTCATTGACTACACTAAAGCCTTTGACTATGTGGATCAAAGCAAACTGTGGAAAATTCTGAAAGAGATGGGAACACCAGACCACCTTACCTACTTCTGAGAAACCTGTATGCAGGTCAAGAAGCAACAATTAGAACTGGACATGGAGCAATGAACTGGTTCAAAATTGGAAAAGGAGTACATCAAGGTTGTATATTGTCACTTTGCTTATTTAACTTGCATGCAGAGTACATCATGAGAAATGCCAGGCTGGATGAAGCTCACAGTGGAATCAAGATTGCCAGGAGAAATGTCAATAACCTCAGATTTGCAGATAACACCACCCTAATGGCAGAAAGGGAAGAGGAACTAAAGAGCCTCTTGATGAAAGTGAAACAGGAGAGTGAAAAGGTTGGCTTAAAACTCAACATTCAGAAAATGAAAATCATGGCATCTGGCCCCATCATTTCATGGCAAATAGATAGGGAAAAAATGGAAAGAGTGACAAATTTTATTTTCTGGTCTCCAAAATCACTGCAGACGGTGACTGAAGCCCTGAAATTAAAAGATGCTTGCTCCTTGGAATCAAAGCTATGACCAACCTAGACAGTGTATGAAAAAGCAGAGATCACTTTGCTGAAAGGTCTATATAGTCACAGCTATAGTTTTTCCAGTAGTCATGTACGGATGTGAGAGCTGAACCATAAAGAAGGCTGAGTGCTGAAGAACTGATGCCTTTGAATGGTGGTGTAAGAGAAGACTCTTGAAAGTCCCTTGGACAGCAAGGAGATCAAACCTTGGGGATTTGTCAATTCCTAAGGGAAATTAATCCTGAATATTGACTGAAAGGACTGCTGCTGAAGCTGAACCTCCTGTACTTTGGCCACCAGTTGCAAAGAGCCGACCCATTGGAAAAGACCCTGATGCTGGGGAAGATTGAGGGCAGGAGGAGAAAGGGGTGACAGAGGATGAGGTGGTTGGATGGCATTCCTAACTCAAGAGATAGTGAAGGACAGAGAAGCCTGGTGTGCTGCAGTCCATAGAGTCACAAAGAGTCAGAGGCAACTAAGCGACTGAACAACAGCAAATATGGAGGAGTCTGGGCCTGGAGACAAGTGATTTGGAAATGACTTGTACCCTGGTCAATTTCCATCATTTAACCTTCTTCAGTTTCAGCTGTTACAGGGGTAAATGGAAGGGCACCATCTTTCCATGACCCTGTGGTCCAGAAGTTTCAGTCCTGGGTGACTGAAGAGTAATCCCAGCAACAAGTAGGAAGCCTAGGGATCTCCTATGCCGTTTACATGTGATTTTCTTCCCCCTCTAATGTTAGGCTAGCCTATTGGTGTGTTCCAAGTGACTTGGAGTATTTTACCAAGTTTAACATCCAAAATCCCCACTAAAACCAGTAAGTTAATTTGGCTAGGGCTAACATTTTTATAATATTTTGTATTTCCAGTCAGGAAATGATAATTTCTTCATAAATTATTTTATGAAGAAATAAAATTTCTTTTTTATTCTTCATAAATTCAGATATTCTTCAGTTAAGTTTTACAGTTTTGTTCTTTCATGTTCTGTCTGTATTACATTTGCTGTTGTGAAATGGTCCTTACTTAGAGTATATCTTCTAATTTATTATTTCTAATATATAAGATAGCTTTTGATTGTTTTGGTGGAGGTGTATAGTCATCTCATATTGATGGTCTTTATTGAACTTCCTTTGAAATTAATGTTTTAGTTCATGTTCTTGAAGTTTCTGGGAAAACAATCATATTGTCTCCAGTAATGGTATCTTCATCTCTTTTCCAAAAGTTTCAAATCATATTACAAAGGCCAGAATTTCTAGAATAATGTCAGATACAATAGTAGTGGATATCTGAGTTTTATATCTGATGATTGTGGGAATGGCTATAATAAATCACCATTAAGAACATTATTTGCTATTACTGTGAGTTACTATCTTGTTAAAGAAACAGTTATCTACAGTTACCTATAGTTATTCCTACTTTTGAACTATTTTTGTTAATCCAGAATGAATTTTGAATTTTACCAGACCCCTCCTTGACAGAAATTTAAAGATTTTTAATATTTTTCCCTTTGGGTGTATCAACATGCTGTTATATTGAGTAATTTGAAAACTCTACAAAGCATGATATAAATGATAGTTTGCTAGTTTCTCACTCAATCTATTTTTTTCATATTTCTCCATAATAAGGAATTTTGGAACAGATTCTCTTAAATAGAATGATATTACCCATAAAATATATGTTTCCTATTTTTTTCTGTCTTTTGGAAATAACTGTATTTATGTATGTGTCTGTGAACATGTATCACTGATAGAAAAGCATGTAGTTTTATGTAATCTTGTTATTACTATCTGTATCTTCATCCAAAAGAATTATTTGATAAAAAAATGGGTTTAATTTTTTAAATATGGAAAAATATTGATAGGATAAGGGGAAATAAGAAACCATGTCTTTTATTGTGTATCTATGATGAATACAGCATCATCAAACAGATAGTCTCATTGATGTCTCAGAGCAGGCTCACTGCTTTTCCATTTGTATTGCTAAAGCAACACTTGGGCTCTGGAGTCATTAGCCTGCAGTCACAGAGCCCAGGTTATGAGAGCATACCTGCTTCAAGAAGCCATCCTGTTCCCACAGGGGAGGTCTGGTTACCCAAGGGAATGGGTCAGGAAACTCAAAGGCCATCCACTGTTGAATGGAACCATATTTTATAATAAGGTAACAGGGAAAGGTTTCTTTGAAATTTTATGCCAAAAAACTAAATAATATAACATTTTGCCAATTTTAATTACATGTAACAAAAAATAAATGGGAGACAGACAAGCAGTAATTTTTCTGACTAAATTAAATGATAGCATGATGCAGCCTCTTTTGCCTGATATTTGACAATCATTTCTATAGACTTATGCAGGGCACCATCAGCTTTCTCATGGACCTCTTAATCCTCTGATACTCAGATCATCCCCTCTTACCACACCTGTCCTGTCATTGCCCTCGTCCATCATCTCTTCAAATGCAAAGGCTAAGCTCTGACTGTGAGTATCTCTTCTCAGTAACTTCTTGCTAGAAACCCAGTAGGTTTCCCAGCAGCACTTTCAGAAGCTGCATGAAACCTGCTTCTTGTCCAAAGTTTGCAGTTCCAGTTTGCACCACTTTGCATAGAGTTCCCATTTTTTTACTTTCTGGAGACTGACAGGCATAATGGGAAAATATAAAAACACTAGTGAGGAGGGATATATTGAATGGTCATCCGTTCAGTTCAGTTCAGTCGCTCATTCGTGGCCAACTCTGCAACCCCATGGACTGCAGCACACCAGGCTTCCCTGTCCATCACCAACTCCTGACACTTACTCAAACTCATGTACATCGAGTTGGTGATGCCATTCAACCCTCTCATCCTCTGTCATCCCCTTCTCCTCCTGCCTTTAATCTTTCCCAGCATCAGGGTCTTTTCAAATGAGTCAGTTCTTCACATCAGATTGCCAAAGTAGTGGAGTCTCAGCTTCAGCATCAGTCTTTCAAATGAATATCCAGGACTGCTTTCCTTTAGGCTGGAGTCTAACTCTAACTCTAACACCACAGTTCAAAAGCATCAATTCTTCAGCGCTCAGCTTCTTTATTGTCCAACTGTCACATCCGTAATGACTACTGGAAAAACCATAGCTTTGACTAGACAGACCTTTGTTGGCAAAGTAATGTCTCTGCTTTTTAATATGCTATCTAGGTTGATCACAGCTTTTCTTCCAAGGAGCAAGTGTCTTTTAATTTCATGGCTGAAGTCACCATTGCAGTGATTTTAAAGCCCAGAAAAATAAAGTCTTTTACTGTTTCCATTGTTTCCCCATCAATCTGCCATGAAGATGCAACTGGGTGCCATGATCTTAGTTTTCTGAATGTTGAGCTTTAAGACAACTTTTTCTCTCTCCTCTTTCACTTTCATCAAGAGGCTCTTCACTTCTTCTTCACTTTCTGCCATAAGGGTGGTGTCATCTGTGTATCTGAGGTTTTTGATATTTCTCCTGTAAATCTTGATTCCAGCTTGTGCTTCATCCAGCCTGGCATTCAGCATGATGTACTCTGCATATCAGTTAAATAAGTAGGGTGATCATATATAACCTTGACGTACTCCTTTCCCCATTTGGAACCAGTCTGTCAGTCTGTTGTTCCATGTCCAGTTCTAGCTGTTATTTCTTAACCTGCATACAGATCTCTCAGAAGGCAGGTAAGGTGGTCTGGTAGTCCCATCTGTTTAAGAATTTTCCAGTTTGTTGATCTGTGACTGATCACACAGTCAAAGGCTTTGGCATAGTCAATAAAGCCGAAGTAGATGTTTTTTTGGAACTCTCTTGCTTTTTCAATGATCCAATGGATGTTGGCAATTTGATCTCTTGTTCCTCTGCCTTTTCTAAATCCAGCTTGAACATCTGGAATTTCCCGGTTCATGTAATGTTGAAGCCTGGCTTGGAGAATTTTGAGCATTAACTTTGCTAGTGGATGAGACAAGTGCAATTGTGCCATACTTTGAGCATTCTTTGCCATTGCCTTTCTTTGGGATTGGAATGAAAACTGTCCCTTTCCAGTCCTGTGGCCACTGTGAGTTTTCCAGATTTGCTGGCATATTGAGTGCAGCACTTTCACAGCATCATCTTGTAGGATCTGAAATAGGTCAGCTGGAATTCCATCATTTCCACTAGCTTTGTTCATAATGATCCTTCCTAAAGCCCACTTGACTTTGCATTCCAGGATGTCTAGGTGAGTTACCACACCATCAAAGTTATCTGGGTCATGAAGATCTTTTTTGTATAGTTCTGTGTATTCTTGCCACCTCTTCGTAGTATCTTCTGCTTCTGTTAGGTCCATACCATTTTTGTCCTTATTGTGCCCATCTTTGCATGAAATGTTCCCTTGGTATCTCTGATTTTCTTGAAGAGATCTCTAGTTTTTCCCATTCTATTGTTTTCCTCTATCTCTTTGCATTGATCACTGAAGAAGGCTTTTATCTCTCCTTGTTATTCTTTGGAACTCTGCATTCAAATGGGTATATCTTTACTCCATTGCCTTGCACTTCTCTTCTTTTCTAACTATTCTCTAAGGCCTCCTCAGGCAACCATTTTGCCTTGTTGCATTTCTTTTTCTTGGGGATGGTCTTGATCACTGCCTCCTGTGCGATGTCATGAACCTCTATCCATAAGTCTTCAGGCACTCTTGTCTATCAGATCTAATCCCTTGAATCTATTTGTCACTTCTACTGTAGCAATTTGATTTAGGTCATATCTGAATGGTCTAGTGGTTTTCCATACTTTCTTCAATTTAAGTCTGAATTTGGCAATAAGGAGCTCATGATCTGAGCCACAGTCAGCTCCCAGTCTTGTTTTTGCTGACTGTATAGAGCTTCTCCATCTCTGGCTGCAAAGAATATAATCAGTGTGATTTTGGTATTGACCTTCTGGTGATATCCATATATAAAGTCTAGTCTCATGTGTTCTTGGGAGAGTGCTTGCTATGACCAGTGTACTCTCTTGGCAAAACTGTGTTAACCGTTTCCCTGCTTCAGTTTTTACTCAAAGACCAAACTTGCCTGTTACTCCAGGTATCTCTTGACTTCTACGTTTGCATTCCAGTCCTCTATAATGAAGAGGGGATCTTTTTGGGGTGTTAGTTCTGGAAGGTCTTATAGGTATTCATAGAGCCATTCAGCTTCAACTTCTTCAGCATTACTGGTCGGGGCATAGACTTGGATTACAGTGATACTGAATGGTTTGCCTTGGAAATGAACAGAGATCATTCTGTCATTTTTGAGATTGCATCCAAGTACTGCATTTTGGACTCTCTTGTTGACTGGGAGGGCTACTCCATTTCTTCTAAGGGATTCTTTCTCACAGTAGTAGATATAATGGTCATCTGAGTTAAATTCACCCATTCCAGTCCATTTTAGTTCACTAATTCCTAAAATGTTGATGTTCGCTCTTGCCATCTCCTGTTTGACCACTTCCAATTTACCTTGAGTCATGGACTTGACATTCCAGGTTCCTACGTAATATTGCTCTTTACAGCATCAGACTTTACTTCCATTATCAGTCACATCCACAACTGGGTGTTTTTTGTTTTGTTTTGTTTTGCTTTGGCTCCGTCTCTTCATTTTTTCTGGTATTATTTCTCCACTTTTCTCCAGTAGCATAATGGGCACCTACCGACCTGGGGCGTTCATCCTTCAGTGTCATATCTTTTTGCCTTTTCATACTGTTCATCCATTAGCAGATTTTTTTTGTCTTTGACGATTATGGTTTTTGTAGGAGATAACAGATTATGAGAAAAGGAGAAGCCTGTGTCTGGTGTAGGGAGGAAAGTCTGTAAGCTTTTAGGGTCAAGACTACATTGTCTGACACCATGGAAAAGGGGTCTTAGACCCTCAAGACCAAGAGGAGTACAGTGCAGAGATGAGAGCCCTTTGAATGAGATAGAAAATGATGTGTACACCCGTGGAGAATTCATGTTGATGTATGGCAAAACCAATACAATATTGTAAAGTAATTAGCCTCCAATTAAAATAAATAAATTTAAAAAATAAAAGAAGAAAATGACTAGAACCATATGGCAGTGTACATCAAACAAGCACAAATCCTGTTCACACACCTGAACGGGGCTTCTTCATCTTTCCTCTGGCCAAGAATGTTAGTGTTCTCCATCAAACTGGAATATTCAATCTTGCTATTGAATATTCAGTCTTGCATTGACAAATATTGCTGTACTTCAAAACCAACTTATTCTGCCTTTTCATCCGTCATCCTATAATCAGAAGAGCAGATGGTGGTGCCCCCCCAGAATGGGAACCCAGCTGCTGAGGGGATGCGTTAAGACAAATGCTATCTATGCTTCGTGTATGACATCTTAGTTGTGTGGAAGAGGGTGAAGCCAGTTTCTGGCTTTCCGGGTCTGCCATCATCCCCATTTCCCTGCCCTGAGCTGCACATTGTTACTTGTCTGCCCCCACCTTAATCAGTGTGGCCCAGGAAATGGCTCCCAGGAGGGAGCCAAGATCCCTCCACCTCCTGCCCACATGGATGTTCTAGAGCCAGCTGTAAGGTATCTGAACCTCTGTCAAAAGTAAGACATGAAAACATTTCAATAACAAAGACCAGAGGCTGCCTACTCTGTTCAATCCCTATCACAAACTGGACACTCAAAACTACTTGCTGAGTGAATGAACAAATGAATAAATGCATGATAAACAAATGATTAAGCAATATTGAGACACATTGTGATTCTAATGGTCTAAGAGTAATTTGACACATGTCACCTTATGATTTAATAAAAACTCTCCAAGAAAAAATGATAAATAAAATGATTGAAATGTGTCTTTACCTTTCAATTCCTACAGCTGTGAAGGGCCAGGTCTCGAAGGCTGTCCACAGAAAGGGTAAGTGTGACACTTTATGTGTGATGACCTGACCAGAAACAACCAATAGTTCTGTGGGCAAGGGTAATGCTTTCTCACCTTTCCGACTCCCCTCTGCCCTGGCCTCTCTTCATGCTGCAGTCAGTATCTTAGCAATGAGGTTTTCCATCATATCACCACCCTGAAACCAGCCAATGACCTGTGTTATATTCATTCTTTCAATTTGTTCTTCTCTTTTCACCCACCCTTACTATCCATGGAACATATACTCTGTACAAAATTATTCCTTTTACCTTTCAATGGCCCCTTCAAAATAGTAAAAACCCATTAATTCAAACTACATTAACTAGGAGAATAGTATAACTCAAGACATGACTTTTTTATGTGCTAAAAAGAATGTGTTCTAAGTACTACTCACATAAAGTACATTTGACACTTAGGAGAAATTTGTAAGAATGCTGGCACATTTTTTGTGTGTAAATTGTGCTACTAATTATTCTTTGATATTCATTAACTGCCTGAAAATACAAAGTTTGCCAGAAGCTCAGATGGCACAGGTGCTTGAAAAGCAATAGCTTTATAAAGATTCTAAATTCAGAATCTACTCATTCAGACAGTTCTTTCCCCAGTGAGTTTTGGGTGTTTGCTCTCCCCTGGTGGGGGAAGGGGGTGGGGGTGGGGGGACGACTGCAGAATGACCTAACTTATCTATGACAACTCTGCTCTCTGTGTGGAAATCCTGTCCCTGCCTTACTCCTCCACACATTCATGCAGCATTTCACATGGTTCTCATCCCATGTTATAAGTTCAGGATCCCTCAAGCAGTCTCCACAGTTTTGAAAGGGTCCCTCCGTCCAGCCTGGCCAGCAGACATCACATGGGGAGGGTGTGCTTCTAACGAGTGGAGACACCCAGGGGAGACACACAAATTCGTGCGGAAAGCATGACTGACTCAGCTATTTTTCGAGTTATGTTCCCTTAATCAACAGACGACAACATACTCTTCATAGCGAGAAGTCCAAATGATACCCAGTTTAAAAATCCAAAAAGGTGGGGTGAGGAGGCTATTATACTGAAGAAAGTTGAAAACCTGCCCTGGGAATATTAATCTGCCTCTCTTTCTCCTTGACAAGCTGTGCACTATCGCACTGAGACAGTTCTAAATGATGTCACAGCATCCACACACATGGCAAATATAGGACATGCCAACATGACAAACCAACCCCCCTTGTGTGTCCGCCAGGCCCAAGATCCCGTCCATTGCCACGGGCATCGTGGGCGGCCTGCTGCTGGTGGTGGTGCTGGCCCTGAGCGTCGGCCTCTTCATGCGCAGGCGCCACATCGTGCGCAAGCGCACACTGCGCCGGCTGCTGCAGGAGCGTGAGGTGAGCTGGGCGACCACCAGGCGGTGTCTTACAGATGAGATTGCATGACTGAGCTTTATTGTAATGAAAAAGCCAGGAGAATCTCTGAATGTCCAGTTATAAGCAAGTCCGTATACACTTTGGTACTTGCATTCAGTGACATGCAGCTGTTTCCAGGGTAAGTCCTGCTGGCGGTTACCCAGCTGTGGTGCCCACCACCCGGCTTGTTCTGCTCAGTGGTCGGCTAGGGGGAAGCTGGTGCACAGAGGCCCGTGAGTTGCTGTGAGCACAGGAGGTGTCACTTTGTAAAATGCCACAGTTCCCACCAGTGACCAGTATTGTCTCTGACACCATGATTTCAGGAAAAGGTCTTCAGGTGGTATCTGTGACCATCCGTATGTCTCTCCAGAGACATACAGGGCCTGGGGGCCACAGCCCCCAGGAGGAGGGACCCATGGCAACTTCAGCAGCATGGCTCTGCAGGGCTCAGATGGGCTACCAAAATGACCATCACACAAGCTTGTCTTCCCCCCAAGCTTTCCTAGCCTGGTCACAGAAACAGAAATTGCACTTATTGCCCAGGAGCTGTTCTGTTCAAGGTCACATGCTTTGGAGGATGTGGGAGGTGTCAGTCCCGGTTCCTTATGTGTCTCTCACCAAGTTCCCTAGAACAGGTATCCCCATCTGGGGAGTGAGTGGGGCAAGCTCTCTGGGCCAGAGCGTGAGCGCGCCTCCTGCCACATGGAGTCAGGAGCTGCCACCCCATCCCTGGGCCATGTAGGCAGGCATCAGCTCTTCCCCTTGTCTCTCACAGCTCGTGGAGCCTCTGACGCCCAGCGGAGAAGCTCCCAACCAAGCTCTCTTGAGGATCCTAAAGGAAACAGAATTCAAGAAGGTCAAGGTGCTGGGCTCAGGAGCATTCGGCACCGTGTACAAGGTGAGCCTGAGGCGCCTAGACTCGAGTCTGGGGCCACTTCCTCTGCTGTGGTCCTTATCACAGTGCAGTGCTCTTTGTGTCACTGAGGGTTCAGGAAATTCCAGTATTTTTCCTAGGTTGTCTAGATGAAATTTTTTATAATCAGAGTGACAAGGAAGTGGTCCACTTGGGCACAGATGATTTCCTGGAGGACAGAGTGAGTTTTCAGAGGATGGGTGGCACAAGTCAATCTGAAAGAGTGTGGCCTGTCCCTGCAGGGCAGCATCCGAATAAAGCCCAACTCAAAACAGCTTCCTCTTCATTTATTTTTTCTATGCCCTCTTTGCTTAGTCTAATCACAGTTAGTCCTACACCCAGTATCTCAGAATTCTGTATACAATGACTCATACTGACTCTGTAACTTACATGAGCTGAAGGGTTTTATCTAACTACTCTGATTCCTGGGACACAACAGCTAAAGAGCTGCTGAGCTGTCATGACTCCCAGCCTGGGTGGCCTTGGGTGCAGAGCTGTGCTTCCTCACCCTTTGGGGTATGGCCACTAATGACACCCAGCCAGGCCAGGAGCCACATCTTACATGTGTGACGACTGCCAGCCAATGACTTCTCCTCTCTTTGTTATAGGGACTCTGGATCCCAGAAGGCGAGAAGGTTAAAATTCCTGTAGCTATCAAGGAATTAAGAGAAGCCACATCTCCAAAAGCCAACAAGGAAATTCTTGATGTGAGTTTCTGCTTTGTTCTCTAGCTATCTGCAGGCCTGGACATCAGAAGCTACCTTTTCTCGTGGTTGGCAGCACATTTCTGTGTTCTGGACTTTCTCATCACCACATTCTAAATGGTCACTTTTCACTTTTGCTGTATTTTTTCCTTCTGGCTACACAGTTGGTATAATTCTCCCTCATAGAGATGACTCGCTCTTCTGTTCTCTTAATGCCCCAAAAGAATGGGAACCTGTGGTCCCTGGGCATCCACTAGGGGCTGGTGGCTTCCCCCTGCCGTCTCAGTGATGCCTCTGGCTGGCCTGTGGTACTGTAGGTTGTTGTGTTCAGCATGCCTTGGGAAAGAAACAGAGACATGAGGCAGCCTGCTCAGGGTCACGAAGCTGGGTAGGTTTCCAGCGCCAGGTTACTTCTGATTTCTGAAATGAGTGTTCGTTTTCTTCCACCAAATATCTCATCTTTGAAATGGCTTTTTAAAGGTTCCTAGGATTAACAATATCATGCTCCATAAACTCTATAATCTGTTGCTCACCTTCTGTACTTTTTCTCAAAATAATTTAAATGTTTCCAGCATCTGCTGAGTGCTATTTTATGGAGTCTTTGAAATACTTCATAAGGTTATTATTGTTACATGCTTTTACTTTAGATTCTGCTGAACTTTTCCTGGCTTCCTTTGGACCTTCACTAGCCAATGAGGGCTCTGCATGGTCTTAGAAAGAGGCTGGAAGAAGGAGGAGCCAGCCTGGTGTTGGGCAGAACCTACTTCAGGCAGAAGCTCAGAAAGTTCTGAGGGATGCAGCCTTGCGGGCCCCAGCTAACAGCACTGCCACCACTCGCTATGGGTGGATGTGGGTTTTTCTTGCTCTTTTCCCAAAGCAGAGCCAGTAAAAGAAGAGGTGGAGGGGCTCAGCAGTGAGTTAGGAGAACAGTCAATGAAAAAGGAAAGTGACTGCCTTTACTGACTCAGAAATAGTTCATCTTGCAGCCAAGAAAGACAAAGGTCAAATGTAATATTTCCCCACTCATATCTAACCAACAGAATAATATGGTAAGCAAAACAAACAGGCCTTTTAAAAAATGTGTTCAGACACTGAGCTTCCCAAGAGGAAATCCTCTCCATCCGCATTTCTCTAGGCAGCCTTCCCTCCATTCGTTTTGCAGCAGGGAAGTCCCACTGCAGTATTTTCTTTGTGAAGGATGAATTATTAACACAGTGTAACAGGAAATCTCACACACTGTTGATATGCTTATCAAGCCAAGTTATCGTTCATTTTAGCAGTTTACAAATTAATGAGTCTGTTAATATAATGTCAGTTCCTATTTACGTAACCATAAGAAGTGTTACAAGCAAGCCATTTGTGAAGTCTCTTCACTTACAACCTCTAGCTCCTTTTCCTACACAGTTAAAAAGAAAATATTTTAGCAAAATTTGCTTCCTTATTTCACTTTTTGCTCATTCAAGACATTCTAATAACTGTCACAAAATGTGAATTTTGACAATATTCTCTGTGCAGAGTAAGGGCAATTTTGAAGATAGTAGCAATACTTTGAGAAAGAAGTAGTTCTGCTGAAAAGGACCCTCCAGAACCCCTAACCTGGAGGAAATCTGCTTTCATGGGGCAGGGGTAGGGTAGAAAATAGAGAAAGTGAAGACTTAGAAAAAGTGTTTAAAGCCCTTTTTGCCTCTTGCCCTGTCTCTGGGCTCCTCTCCTTCTCTCCCTCTGGCCCATTCCTGCTTTCTTCTTTCTGCTCTGACACCCACCCTGTGGCTGTTCTGGGAGAGGACAGCAGCCTGAGGCCTTGGTCTGCTTGTCCTGAAGCTCCGTCTGCCCCACAAACACAGAGCCACTCTCGTAGGCTGGGTGCTGCCATGGGGAGCCCCTAAGGAAAGGGAAAACTAAAGCAAAGGCAGTTTCAACAGTGAGTTAAAGGGCAAGTTAATCCTGTGACCAGGCTGCCCAGGGGGCTGAGTGTGGGCTTGGCTCACACGC
Organism: Bos taurus; assembly: GCF_002263795.3. Classification (NCBI taxonomy): domain Eukaryota; kingdom Metazoa; phylum Chordata; class Mammalia; order Artiodactyla; family Bovidae; genus Bos; species Bos taurus. Next base: position 938,244 of record NC_037349.1, on the reverse strand, counting down.
ACTTGTAAATGGCTCCAGCTTCCCCTGGTTTTACTTCCCTACCCAGGCCAGCACTGAAGTCCAGCACACATGCCCTCTACCCCGGGTGCACGGTGCCATCAGTGGTGGCTTAGGTACTGGGAAGCTTCAAAACTATTCTTAAAGCTGGGCATATGCCTCTCCTGAAGGAGTTTAATGTTTAGTGAAATCCCTTTTCCCCAGTCCTTAACATAAACTAGTTCGCAGATGAGGGAGACATGCAAGAAAGAAGGCCCAAACAATCGTTTCGACAGCTGGACAAAATAATAGATTTTCAAGGTCGACAAGCCTCAGAGGCTCTGCTGCCACATGACTCTGACCTCAGCCTTGGGAGCCTCTGAGCGTGGGTTCTGCCTGCCAGGCTCCAGATTGATCAGAGATGGTGAGGAATACCAAGCATTCTTGCTGTAGGTCACAGAGCACCTTTGAGATTCCAAGATAAACAGTTAAGAACAAATCTCACGTTAACTCGTGCACACACTGAACAGGACACGTGACTGGACAGCATCCCCGTTGAGCTCAGGCTTAGACGTGCAGAAGGGACACCCTAGCTCGGGTGCTGTACCAGATTTTAATAGGAGCTAGGACCTGGCAGGGCTCCAGGCTCTGTGTGGCCCGACACCCACACCCATGCTCCACTCCCTGAGCCCTGGGTCAGCTCCTCACGGCCCACAGCAGATGGGCTGCTCAGACTGCTCTGCTCTGCAGATTTTTCTCCCCTCTGAAGTGAGTACAACATGTTTCCAAATCTCAACCAGATCTTGAGAAAATAGAAACAGCCAGAGGATTACTTTGGTGTTATGGTTGTACAGTTTCCCAGACTCGGGAGAGAGATGTGATTTCTGCTTTTCTGGCAATCACATGGCCTAGTAATTTTCTCATAGACTTTCTAGTTTAAATTTAGGGTGGGCATAGAAACAGCATGCAGAAGAGATTCATATATGTGCTCTGTGTTATAAGGTCTAGGGCTTTCACTCAGCAAGTCTTCCCCGGTCTGTGGGGTTAATCAGTAGCAGGGAGGATGGCTGAGGGGCCCCGGAGGCCAGCGGCCTGGGGCGGGAAGACTCTAGTGGGCCCAGTCCTGACAAGAAGTGTGATCTTGGGCATGGTCCACTGGGTCTCAATTTCCTCTTCAGACGAATAGTTGCTTCAGGAGGAACCACTTGCCTGCATTCTCCAGTCCTAAATTTTTATCAGTTGTTGTTGTTGTTTAGTTCCTAAGTTGTGTCTGACTGTTTATGACCCCATGGACAGCAGCACAGCAGGCTTCCCTGCCCTTCACCGTCTCTCCACGTTGGCTCAAACTCCTGTCCACTGTGTCAGTGATCCCATCCAACCATCTCATCCTCTGTCGTCCCCTTCTCCTCCTGCCCTCAATCTTTCCCAGCATCAGGATCTTTTCCAATGAGTCAACTCTACACATCAGGTGGCCAAAGTATTGGAACTTCAGCATCAGTCCTTCCAATGAATATGCAGGGTTGATTTCCTTTAGGATTGACTGGTTGATCTCCTTGCAGTCCAAGGGACTCTCAAGAGTCTTCTCCAGCACCATAATTCGAAAGCATCAGTAGCTTTTTATCAGTAGCCCTCTGAAAAATGAAGAGCTGTCTGAATGTCCATAATATTAAATATCTACTCTGCTCTTTAACATTGTGATGCTGCATTTACAACCAGAGGAGAAGGGCTGCCTGCCCATGAAGGTGGGGTACCGCCCACTCAGGGTGCTTGTTCTAAAACAAGTAGCAGAGCTGCAGTGTCTCTTATTAGTGAACGCAACAGGGTCTCTGATTTGTGTGATTTCAGTGTCGTTCAGCTGTGATGTTTCTAAGGTATTTCTAGAGGTGTGTTGGGCAGCACGGAGGCACCACAGGGGAACAGGTGTTGGGGAGAGGGAGACACTAAACAAGTTCCCTCTCCCTGCAGCTCACACAGCACACCCACCGGGATGGGTCCAAGAATCAGCATTTCTGGCAATTTGGCCAGCAGCACTGAGCCTGCTGCCCTGAGCGAACAACTGCAAGAAGCCAGGAAAGTTTAGCTTAGATGGGAGTCAGAGGCCCTCAGAGGAGGGGTCAGCCAGGGAAAGCGGAGGTGGAGGGGCATTCCGGACAAAGCCCCTGCTGGGGGCGAGTATGGGAGAGCAGTGAGCGGGTGGAGCAGCAGGGCCTGTGGGAGGAGAGCCCAGGGAGGCGTGGGGGCCTCCCCGGAATGGTGAGGCCCGGGCAAGGTTACTGCAGACGCTGGTGTTTAGGACACTGAGGACATTTGTGTTTCGGACTCTGCGTTCGCCCCAGTCCCTCCACCCATCTGCTCTGTCCCCACTGTCCGCTCCTGAGGCACAGCTCCCGGCAGCCCCCTCAGGTGCCTTCGCCTCCCAGGCTGTGTTGGCTTCTGCACAGGAAACCCAGCCCCGACCACATCAGTGGGCAGAGCGGGAAAGGCACCTCTGAACTTTCTCCTGGAGACGAGGTGGTCCCTTTTGTGTCTGTATAAAAGGTCAGCATCCTTGTACTCTAAAGGGAAAGAGATTGAGTTTATTGGTAGAAATTTAGGATTCCCTAATTCTTAGACAAAAACGAGGCCCAGCTATGCACTTGGTTTAAATGAAGTCAGCTTCCTCCACCCAAGGATAGCAGAAGAGTTAAAATGAAATCCGTAGTCGTGAGTCTGTGTCAGGCCTCTGCCCTGGCCACCTCTGAGTCAGCAGGGGTAGGGTTGGGGGAAGTGGTTTTCCTTTCCCAAAACTGCGGCCAGCAACACAGACCACCTCTTAAGAGATGAATCCTGGGTCGCCCACAGCGTCTGCGATCACTGCAGGTATAACGTCCTCTCTCCGTTTCAGAGCCGGCACATGTACACAGAAAGGCCTTCTTTCTCCGCTGTGTGTGGTAGAGGTGCCTGTGGTCCCAGCAGTGTTAGCTGTCACCATCACCTCGATGCCCGTGGTGAGGGTTCCTTAGTCAACGGCCAGGTCATCATCAGGATGTGGGTTGCCACCCGCCCCAACAGTGTTTTAAACTGAGGCATCTTTGGCTCTGAGGCGGAGGTCCTCGTAATGACTCAGCATCACCCAAACTTGGGGACATCGGGTCTTGTTTTCACCCAGCACTTTGCCAGTGGCGAGCACTGCTGCGGTCTCTCTGTGGTGCCGAATGCCACCTGCAGTCAGAGGGTGCCTACGCCCACCAGATGTCTGGTCACTGCTTGGCCTCACGAGCCAGAGATCCTGTGTGAACATCCACTGCTCTAGATGTTTCATGTGCCCATTTCCACACTTAGACTCCAGTTGGGTTTTTAATCTAGGAAGGATCTGCCTGCTTGGTCCCGTAGCCACGGCAGGGAGCCACGCTGATGTGCCTTCTCCTCTTCTCCTGCAGGAGGCCTACGTGATGGCCAGTGTGGACAACCCCCATGTGTGCCGCCTCCTGGGCATCTGCCTGACCTCCACCGTGCAGCTCATCACACAGCTCATGCCCTTCGGCTGCCTGCTGGACTACGTCCGCGAGCACAAGGACAACGTCGGCTCCCAGTACCTGCTCAACTGGTGTGTGCAGATCGCAAAGGTAATGCGCTAAGAGCCAGCAGCCAGGGCCACAAAGCAGGCCCAGCAGCCACCTCTGCTTCTTGCTGTGCCTGCACCTCCTGGGCTGATGTGATCGTTAGAGGGAGCCCAAAGAACAGTGGCAAGGGGCAAAAAACAACCACCAGGAAGTCAACAATTACATTCTCCGTCCTAGGAGAGCAGAGAGTTTGTCAGGAGAGATGTGTGTGTGTGTGTGCGCGCGCGCGTGCGTGCGTGCATAGACACAGTGTAGACTTTATTTTGGATTAAGTTGAATTGATTGTCTTTGGCGTCAGATTAGTGCCTCCCACTCCACATTGAAAATCTAATTATTCAGCTACATTTGCACAGTTGGGTGCTCTCAGAATGGTTCATGTTAGTGTCTTATTTCCCTGGCATTCTTTTTGTTGAACACTATGGTAATTTGTAGCAGAGGATGAGGTATGGCTTTCACGCAGGCAGAACTGGTAACAAAACCAGCAAACCAGCCCATCTGAGGCTGTCAGGTTGACAGAGTGCTGGGTGGACAGGCAGGTGTTGGCTCTGATGTGTGGTGGCAGGAGGTCAGCAGATGCTGCTCCTGCTTCCTGAGGCCCCTCATATGTTCCGCTGTCAACAGGCTAGACTGAGGGAGGAGCCGGTGGGGCGGTGGGCAGACAGTGACCAGGTGGCTACACTGTGAGCTGAAGCCAGGAGCTGAGCGGCAGGTATTTAGCTGCTCATGTGGCCTCACAAAGACTTTCTTTCATCTCAGATCTCTCTTTCTTGATCACAGCACTGCATCAGTTATTTGCAACCCAACTTGCTAATTCTGTTTCTTCTAACAGTGGGTATACCTTTCACTCAGTTGAATGAATGGAATCTGTGGATGAATCCCGCCCCGAACCCCTCATCCCTGGAGAGCGGTTATTAGCTGGAAGAGACCAGGGAGGCAGGGAGCCCCTCGTCTCCCAGCCCTGTCAAGTCCTGGTTGCTCCTCTCACCCAGCGCAGCAGTGCAGCTCAGTCCTGTGGATTTACAGTTCTCCCAGAACTGGGGGGCTCCACCAGGCTGTCAGGCAGCAGGCTGCCTCCTGGGAAAACAGGCAGCAGCACGACACTCTTTTTCTGCTGCCACTGGGCTTACTGTCTCAGCCACAGCCCCGGAGGCTCCAGCACCCTAGGAGTGGGAGAGCGCCTTCTCAGACCCGCCCACCCCCCAGTGCTCCTGTCATTGTCACGGCCACAACCCTGGTTTCGGAACAGAGGGAACCACGCGGCCACGCTAAACAATGGTCCTGACGGAGCCTGTGCGCCTTAGTGCTGCGGTCTCATGAAGATGCAGTAATTTCTGTGTCTGACTGCGTTAGTTTCCTAGGGCTGCCACCAAAGATCGTGACAGACTTGGTGGCTTTCCACAGTGGAAACTTAATCTCTCACAGTTCTGGAGGTTGGAAGTCTAGAATCAAGGTGTTAGCAGGGCCATGGCCCCTCTGAAGGCTTTAGGGGAGAATCCTTCCTCCCTTCCCCAGCTCTGGTGGCTCCAAGCATCCCCGGCTTGTACCAGCATCACTCCCATCTCTGCCCACATCTTCACGTGGCCTCCTTCCCTGGGTCTGAGTCCAGATCACCCTCTCTCTTATAAGGTACCAGTTCAGTTCAGTTGCTCAGTCGTCTCCAACTCTTTGCGACCCCATGAACTGCAGCACGCCGGGCCTCCCTGTCCATCACCAACTCCCGGAGTTCACTCAAACTCATGTCCATCAAGTCGGTGATGCCATCCAGCCATCTCATCCTCTGTTGTCCCCTTCTCCTCCTGCCCCCAATCCCTCCCAGCATCAGAGTCTTTTCCAATGAGTCAACTCTTCGCATGAAGTGGCCAAAGTACTGGAGTTTCAGCTTTAGCATCATTCCTTCCAAAGAACACCCAGGACTGATCTCCTTTAGAATGGACTGGTTGGATCTCCTTGCAGTCCAAGGGACTCTCAAGAGTCTTCTCCAACATCACAGTTCAAAAGCATCAATTCTTCGGTGCTCAGCCTTCTTCACAGTCCAACTCTCACATCCATACATGACCACTGGAAAAACCATAGCCTTGACTAGATGAACCTTTGTTGGCAAAGTAATGTCTCTGCTTTTGAATATGCTATCTAGGTTTGTCATAACTTTCCTTCCAAGGAGTAAGCGCCTTTTAATTTCATGGCTGCAATCACCATCTGCAGTGATTTTGGAGCCCAAAAAAATAAAGTCTGACACTGTTTCCACTGGTTCCCCATCTATTTCCCATGAAGTGATGGGACTAGATGCCATGATCTTCGTTTTCTGAATGTTGAGCTTTAAGCCAACTTTTTCACTCTCCTCTTTCACTTTCATCAAGAGGCTTTTTAGTTCCTCTTCACTTTCTGCCGTAAGGGTGGTGTCATCTGCATGTCTGAGGTTATTGATATTTCTCCCGGCAATCTTGATTCCAGCTTGTGTTTCTTCCAGCCCAGCATTTCTCATGATGTACTCTGCATAGAAGTTATATAAGCAGGGTGACAATACACAGCCTTGATGAACTCCTTTTCCTATTTGGAACCAGTCTGTTGTTCCATGTCCAGTTCTAACTGTTGCTTCCTGACCTGCATATAGGTTTCTCAAGAGGCAGGTCAGGTGGTCTGGGATTCATCTCTTTCAGAATTTTCCACAGTTTATTGTGATCCACAGTTCATTGTGGATCACAATAAACTGTCAAAGGCTTTGGCATAGTAAAAGGTGCCAGTCATTCCTAAATCCAGGATGATTTCGTCTCAAGATCTTTTAATTAGATCTGCAAAACCCTGTGTCTGAGCTCACATTCTGGGTTTCTGGGTAGATGTGAAATTTTGGAGACACTGTTCAGCCCAGTGTCTTATGTCGGGGAGGAGGTCATTAGCCTGCCATAGGTTTCACTAAACATAAAGTCTTTCCTGGAGGTCTATTCATGTCCTGACCTCTAATCTCAGAAATTCTTCCTTAGTCTCCTCCCTGATAATCTGAGGCAGGAGAATTGCCAAAGTTATCCCCCTCCACTCCAGGCAGCCTCTGCTGCTACTGCTGCTAAGTCACTTCAGTCTTGTCCAACTCTGTGCGACCCCATGGACTGCAGCCCACCAGGCTCCTCTGTCCATGGGATTTTCCAGGCAAGAGTACTGGAGTGGGGTGCCATTGCCTTCTCCGCCAGGCAGTCTCTAGTACCTTGCTTAACTTGCTTTCCTTTTTTTTAACCCCTTTTGCTTCCTGGGAAGATCTGGCTTATATACTTGTTTACTTGACACTGGGAGGGAGGTGAGCTGTTAGTCGTACCCTGACTGCTGCCCACATGGGACCAGGCGTCCAGAATGCGGCACAGCCAAGCTGTCTGCTCCTGCCTGAAGGGTGAGCACAGCTCACCAGGTGCCCATATGTTTAGCATTCTAATTATCTTGTGTCAATTTGCAGCTCCACAAAAGTGAATTTTTATGTGAGGGGACACACAGCCTTGGCAAGTTCTGCCCAGTTACAGAACTGGGCATGTAACTCTGGGGGATTCACAGCTCCGTTTTGGCTTTTACTAGGCGAGTTGTCTCAGTGGTAAAGAATCCACCTGCCAGTGCAGGAGACATAAGAGACATTGGTTCAATCCCTGGGTCAGGAAGATTCCCCTGGAAGAGGAAATGGCAACCCACTCCAGTATTCTTGCTTGAAGAATCCCATGAACAGAAGAGCCTGGCAGGCTATGATCCATCAGGTCACAAGGAGTTGAACACAACCTGGGGACGGAGCAGGCGAGTTGTCTCCGAGGTTGAGCTGAGACAGAGAAGACAGTCCACAGAGCCCCTGTGAAGCGCCCACTCAAGCCCCAGGATGCATCCCATGCTCACTCCTCTGGTTTTTGCCCACACTTTGACTGATTTAGGTTAGTGACTGAAATCTCAGCTGAAACATCATCATATTCTAGTTCTGTATCTACTCTCTTTCCTTAGAGCAGCATCTCCTGGTTTTGTTCTTTTCTTATTCTTGAGGTTTTCCCCTTCTTTCTTTGGCAACCCCACATTCAGATCTGCTTGCCCACAGAGACTGTATAGATGGAAGCATGTTTGACCCCAAAATCAGTCTTCTACAGCATGAGGAAAAGCAAACACCTGACCATGGCAGTGCCCACCGCAGGACAAACTCAGCTCTGGCCCGACCCCGGTCAGCCCTGAGTTTCCAAGGTTCTGGAGTTGAGTCCCCAGGGCCTGAAAGTTTTCCAGTATAGTGCTCTATATAATATTATTCAGAATTTCACTTTGTTATTTAAATCCACTGCTCTGCCTGTTGTACTCTGTTTAAGATCATTTTCCTCTGAAGTCCGTTCACGTTGCAGCTATCATTAACTTTTGTCTCTATGGCGCTGCTTTCTGTTTCAGCAGAGAAACCTCACTGTTGTGCTTGCACAGCTGTATCAGTGCAGCATCTATCCTGCCAGGATAGGAAAGCAATGGTCTCCTCACTTGTAAGGAGAGAAATTTGCTGTTGGGTTAGGTACTATTCACCTTTAGTATTAAACAGTTTTCTTTGTAAAACTTAGAAATGAAACTACCCAGAAAGACTTAGTGGCTGACCAGAAACTAAACTTGCTGGCATTTTTGAAGTGGGATTTATTGACTTATAAATGTCCTCACTGATTCACAAAGGCCCAGGCTCTCTTGGGAAGTTTTCCAAACGTTGCTGACAAGTCAGACACTATTACACAGGTTCATTGTCCTCACTAAACTGGTAGGAAGACAAGTAAAATTATATCACCCAGGCACAAGGAGAAAGAAAAGAAGCAGAGGTGGCCTGGGGGGATTCTTATTGGGGTTTGGAGACCAGAGGTGCCCTTCCATACAGGGGTAGAGTGGATTCTAGACTCAGGTCTCAGAAGGCTGTGGTCCCATCATCTGCTCCGTGATCCCCCCTTCCTAAGTTCCCAGCTCATGAAGGTACACAGAGCTCTCACTCACGGGAAGTAACTTAGGTGCTTCAGAAAGTGTGTCCATTCTTTCTGGCTACTTAAACTAGCTGGTAAATTCCAAAATAATTAGATGGGATGATAATGTCATAAAATCCTAGAATCCAAAAGATGTGCTGGACTTTAATTTAGAGAACACTGCTGCCGTGCCAGGCTGTTCCTTGGAGCATCACAGAACGCATACTGCAAATCCTATGTAAATCAGCTCCCCAGGCTGATTCATTTAACATTTTCTCCAGCCTTTGGGACACAGAGCTTTCTTTCACCTAACCTGGATTATGATCTCACAGAAGTTAGTTTTCAGAGAGATAAGTTTCAGATCTTGACCAGGCCCCAATGAGATTTGAAGGCAGCTCTTGGGGAAGGGGGATCCAGGGGAGAGGCTGTCAGAAAGAAACTGACCACAACTCCGTAAGCACCAGACTACGCCTAGTGTATTCTATAAGATGAGACTTGATAAGGATGAACTTCAAAAGGCATTCCATTCAAAGGACCCATTTCTTAAGCACACCGGACACTTAGTTCGGTCTCAGTTCATTTGAAAATGCCCCAGGTATTTTCACTGTTCACACATTTATAGGAGTTCTTAGGTCGTGTGAACAGCTAAGAGAAGACCCATCCAGGTTAGGGGAGGAAGGTGGTCCTGCCTCTAACGGGAGTGAATGAAAATCATGCTGGCAAAGGAGTGGTCATCCGTCACCCTCGCTCGGCCTTCATGTGGGAGATGCTGACCATCCCGAGCAGCTCCCGTGCACAGCCTCCTGTCCCGGCCCAGGGGGCTCTGACCTTTGCACCTAGGTCTGCTCCCCTTCCCCACACCACCCAGGTTTCCTGTTCTCCAGATCAGCACTCCTAAAGGTGAGGTTCCAGGCAGCCCCAGCCCCGCTGACTGACTGTGCAGCTTAAGGGTGGTGACCAGAGAAGACTCCTCCTAAGAGCTGATTCACCTGCAAAGCACACACCTGCATAGCACCCCGAGGCACCAAACCACAGACAGGACAGAGACAAACACACATCCAGTCATAGATATTTTTAGTTATTTGGATTTTCTTTTTCATTCTTACATTGTTCCATAAAAGATTACAGTTGAACTTAACCTAAATGATCACTTTACATTATGTCCTTATAAAGCCAAAAGTTGCTGTACGATTAAAGCATATTCATCAGCTCTTAGACATTTCATTTAGTTATTTCTTGAGCATTTATCTGTCAGTGTCCAGTATCATGTGAAATATATATATAATTAAGACAAAATTTCTTATCTCCCCAAACTTATGAACAGGTAAGGAAAACAGATCCATAGAGAGCTAATAGTACAGGAAGAAATGAGGGGGTCAGATCAGGAGAGGTGGGGACCAGACTCCCAGAGGCTGCTCTACAAGCCACATGGGGACCAGCAAGGTGGGCTCAGCCTGCCAGTCAGGCGCCCGGTGTGGGGACGGCAGTGGTGAGGCAGGTGCCCCACACCCTCTGGAGTCCTGGACGTGGCTCGGTTCCGTTGATGGGAGTGAGAGCCAGGCCCTGTCCTGGGAGTTGTCTGAGGGAGCAGTGGGCAGTGATGGAGAGACGCTGAGGGCTGCTGAGGAATGAGGGGCAGGACAGGAGGGGAGGGAATACCACCCAGGGACCTTCAACCCCAACATCGTCATGAAAGCCAAGGCCACCATGCAGGTATTGGGGGCCATGGCAGCAGCCTAATTCAAGGTCATGTCAAAAAGGGTGGAGTAGAGAGGATGGATTTGACATCCAGGAGGAAATGATGACAATCACAGCAGTGACGGACCATTCTACTGGGTGCTGTCCTACGTGCTCCATAGGGATTAACTCATTTAATCCTCTGAGTAGCCTGTCTTACATGTGGAGAGAGTGAGGTAAGGGTGTTTAAGTAACGTGCCAAGGTCTCAAGTATATAAGCAGCAAAACTAAGATTTGATCCCAGGCATCCTTGCTCCCACATCTGTGCTTTTCCCCAGCCCTTGATGTCACAGATCAGAGTGGTGCCCCCAGACCAGTGAGCCTAGCAGGTCTCCTGTCCCCGCCCAGCAGAAGCTTGGTGTCTGGAACAGGACAGTCTGACACTTGCCTGCCTCTCCTGAGGGCAGGGCTCAGTGGTGTGGAGGCTGTGCTTCATTGAACTCTACCAGAGCCTTCTGCCTGCCCTCCACTTCCTATTTATGCCGTCTCCATAGTCCCCAGGTCACATCCCCCCTCTTTCCCACACGGTGGTTAAAAAATCTGCTAGAAACGCAGCTCAGGTCTGCCTCTCCCTCTGGGCTCCTACTGAGAGCTCCAGGATGCTACAGTGCCTGGGAAAGCCGTCTGTGAATGTCAGACCCAACCCGGGCCTTCTTCTGTGAGTGTTGTGCCAGGAACATCTTCACATCCCTCATGGAGTGTCCACAGGTCTGTGCCTTCAGGTCCCAGCCTGAAGGGGGCACTTCAGATCCCCTTTTAACCTCATGGTTGCAACATCCACCTTTGCTGTCCTATGTTAACTGACAAAATAAATATATTCCCTTAAACTGAAGTGAGAATCTCGGAGAAGAACCAGGGAAATGCATTTCCAAGAGGCCCCACGGGGCTTAAACACTGGTGTTGCTTCCTGCGGTTCTGTTTGGATTCTGAGAGTTCACGAGCAGTGTCAGGGCTCTTATCTTTGGTGCTGGTTAAAATCTTAACTGTGTGGGGCACTGAGATGGCCTTTCAAGCCCTCTGTGTTATGTGGGACAGAAACTGAGGAATAGAGTTTCATGTAAGTTCAAAGGAGCCTAATCTTATCCTGTAATTAGCTCTGACTTTTAAATCCCTCTGGCTGATTGGCTGTCTGCTCCAGAACACATAAACTGCTTTCTTCTCCCCTTTCCCAAGCCTTCTCTGAGAAAACATTGCTCTGGTCCTTTAAAGATCTCAGGAGTAGGAGGAGGGGTAGGGTGGAGGTGCCTTTCATTGTTACATTTACACAGCAGCAGATAAGAGTAGAGACCCCACAAGAGACTGGCCCAGACTTGCCCATGAGTGTCCAGGAGTCTCTGGTAGAGGCATGGGTTGGCGGTGGCCTGCTACAGGGTCGGGAACACTGAGTGCTGCAGTTCATGCACAGGGCCTTTTGAAGGAGGTCGCCTTATCTTCATTACCTCCACCATAGTTTGGTCTCAGGTCAAACAACAGGGAGGGAACACAGCCCCACCCATCAACAGGAAATTGGATTAAAGATTTACTGAGCATGGCCCCGCCCATCAGAACAAGACCCAGTTTCCCTCACAGTCAGTCTCTCCCATCAGGAAGCTTCCATAAGCCTCTTATCCTTGTCCATTAGAGGGCAGACAGAATGAAAACCACAATCACAGAAAACTAATCAAAGTGATCACATGGACCACAGCCTTGTCTAACTCAATGAAACTATGAGCCATGCCATGAAGGATCACTCAAGACAGGCGGGTCATGGTAGAGTTCTGACAAAACGTGGTCCACTGGAGAAGGGAATGGCAAACCACTTCAGTATTCTTGCCTTGAGAACCCCATGAACAGTATGGAAAGGCAAAAAGATATGACACTGAAAGAACTCCCCAGATTGGTAGGTGCCCAATATGCTACTGGAGAAGAGTGGAGAAATAACCCCAGAAACAATGAAGAGACGGAGCCAAAGCAAAGACAACACCCAGTTGTGGATGATGTAACTGGGGATAGAAGAAAAGTCCCATGCTATAAAGAACAATATTGCCTAGGAACCTGGAATGTTAGGTACATGAATCAAGACAAATTGGAAAAGGTCAAATAGGAGATGGTAAGAGCGAACATCAAGATTTTAGGAATCAGTGAACTAAAATGGACTGGAATGGGTGAATTTAACTCAGATGACCTTTATATCTACTACTGTAGGTAAGAATCCCTTAGAAGAAATGGAGTAGCCCTCCCAGTCAACAAAAGAGTCCAAAATGCAGTACTTGGGTATAATCTCAAAAATGACAGAATGATCTCTGTTCGTTTCCAAGGCAAACCATTCAGTATCACAGTAATCCAAGTCTATGGCCCAACGAGTAATGCTGAAGAAGCTGAAGTTGAATGGCTCTATGAACACCTACAAGAACTTCTAGAACTAACACCCAAAAAAGATGTCCTCTTCATTACATGAAACTGGAATGCAAAAACAGGAAGTCAAGAGATACCTGGAGTAAAAGGCAAATTTGGCCTTAGAGTACAAAATGAAGCAGGTCAAAGGCTAACAGAGTTTTGCCAAGAAAATGCACTGCTCATAGCAAACACCTTCTTCCAACAACACAAGAGAAGACTCTACACATGGACATCACCAGATGGTCATACCAAAATCAGACTGATTTTATTCTTTGCAGCCAAAGATGGAGAAGCTCTATACAGTCAGCAAAAACAAGACCAGGAGCTGACTGTGGCTCAGATCATGAACTCCTTATTGCCAAATTCAGACTTAAATTGAAGAAAGGAGGGAAAACCACTGGACCATTCAGGTATGACCTAAATCAAATCCCTTACGATTATACAGTGGAAGGGACAAATACATTCCAGGAATTAGATGTGATAGACAGAGTGCCTGAAGAACTATGGACAGAGGTTTGTGACATTGTACAGGAGGCAGTGACCAAGACCATCCCCCCAGGAAAAAGAAATGCAACAAGGCAAATGGTTGTCTGAGGAGGCCTTACAAATAGCTGAGAAAAGAAGAGATGCTAAAGGCAAAGAAGAAAAGGAAAGACATAAACATTTGAATGCAGAGTTCCAAAGAATAGCAAGGAGAGATAAGAAAGCCTCCCTCAGAGATTAGTGCAAAGAAATTGAGGAAAACAATAGAAGGGGAAAGACTAGAGATCTTCTCAAGAAAATTAGTGATACCAAGGAAACATTTCATGCAATTATGGGCACAATAAAGGACAGAAATGATATGGACCTAACAGAAGCAGAAGATATTAAAAAGAGTGGCAAAAATATACAGAAGAACTGCACAAAAAAAGATCTTCATGACCCAGATAACCATAACAGGGTGATCATGCACCTAGAGCCAGCCATCCTGGAATGCAAAGTCAAGTGGGCCTTAGGAAGCATCACTATGAACAAAGCTAGTGGAGGTGATGGGATTTCAGCTCATCTATTTCAAATTCTAAAAGATGATGCTGTTAAAGTGCTTCACTCAATATGCCAGCAAATCTGGAAAACTCAGCAGTGGCCACAGGACTGGCAAAGGTCAGTTTTCATCACAATCCCACAGAAAGGCAATGCCAAAGAATGTTCTAACTATTGCACAATTGCACTCATCTCACACGCTAGCAAAGTAATGCTCAAAATTCTCCAAGCCAGGCTTCAACAGTACATGAACTTCCAGATGGAAGTTCAAGATGTTCAAGATGTTCAAGCTGGGTTTAGAAAAGGCCAAAGAACCGGAGATCAAATTGCCAACATCCATTGGGTCATTGAAAAAGCAAGTGAATTCAGAAAAATATCTACTTCTGCTTTATTGACTGCGCCAAAACTTTTGACTGTGTGGATCACAGCGAACTGTGGAAAATTCTTCAAGAGATGGGAATACCAGACAACCTCACCTACCTCTTGAGAAATCTGTATGCAGGTCAAGAAACAACAGTTAGAACCAGACTGGAACAATAGACTAGTTCCAAATCGGGAAAGGAATATGTCAAGGCTGTATATTGTCACTTTGTTTATTTAACTAATATGCAGAGTACATCATGTGAAATGCCAGGCTGGATGAAGTACAAGCTAGAATCAAGATTTCCAGGGGAAATATCAAAAACCTCAGATACACAGATGACACCACCCTTATGGCAGAAAGCGAAGAAGAACTAAAGAGCCTCTTGATGAAAGGGAAAGAGGAGAGCAAAAAAGCTGGCTTCAGACTCAACATTCAAAAGACTAAGATCATGGCATCCAGTCCCATCACTTCATGGCAGATAGATGGGGAAACAATGGAAACAGTGAAAAATTTTATTTTGGGGGGCTCCAAAATCACTGCAAATGGTGACTGCAGCCATGAAATTAAAAGTCACTTGCTCCTTGGAAGAAAAGCTCTGACCAATCTAGACAGCGTATTAAAAAGCAGAGACATTACTTTGCCAACAAAGGTCCATCTAGTCAAAGCCATGGTTTTTCCAGTGGTCATGTACGGATGTGAGAGTTGGACTGTAAAGAAAACAGAGCAGCGAAGAATTGATGCTTTTGAACTGTGGTGTTGGAGAAGACTCGAGAGTCCTTTGGACTGAGATGACATCCAACTAGTCCATCTTAAAGGAAATCAGTCCTGAATATTCAATGGAAGGACTGATGCTGAAGCTGAAACTCCACTATTTTGGCCACCTGATAGGACCAGCTGACTCATTAAAAAGACCCTCATGCTGGGAAAGATTGAAGGCAGGAGGAGAAGGGGATGATAGAGGATGAGATGGTTGGATGGCATCATCAACTTGATGGACATGAGTTTGAGCAAGCTCCAGGAGTTGGTGATGGACAGAAAAGCCTGGCGTGCTGCAATACATGGGGTCACAAAGATTTGGACACAACTGAGAGAGCGAACTGAACCAAATGCTGGGGTATTGGGATATTTTCTGGTATCTGGGCATCTGGCATTTGGCAGTCTCTGTGGTAGCAGCCAAGTTTCACTTGGAGACCCCAGCATGAAATTATGGACACAGTCCCAATGGTGGCCTCAGAGCACTTGGTTTGTGTAGCAGCAGCTCAGCCTCGGGACCTGGGTCAGCTCTCAGGGCAGTTGTGTGGGTGCTGGGTCTGCCAGTACCTGGAGAGGTTTCTTTACAGGTGAGTTTGCCATGCCTGACTTGGAATTGTCAGTTGCCATGATCACTCATTCATATCCTCATTCTTCTTCAACAAGCTGTTATTTTGTTTGTTTCATTTTTTTTTAACTTTACAATATTATATTGGTTTTGCCATATATCAACATGAATCCGCCACAGGTATACACATGTTCCCCATCCTGAACCCTCCTCCCTCCCCGTACCATCCCTCTGCGTCATCCCAGTGCATTGAAACAAGCTGTTATTTAAAAATGTATCCAGTGTACCAGATTCTCTGTTGGGCATATAAAGAGGCAGAATGGAAGTTCATAGTGATAGTTAATTGTAGCTGGAAATGCCCTCTGCTGTCCTCCCTGTGGGTTTAGTGAACCCTTCGGGGGACAAGGCTGATGCTAGAAACCCCGTGAAGGTGGAGAGGAGCCAAGGAGTAGAATGCCTTCTGTGTTTGGAAGCCCTGCTTCTTTCTCCATCTCCATACTCCATCCATAAATAACTATTCCTAACCTGGAAGTGCTGCTCCAGGGAAGCACCTACCAGTTTCCCCTTGAGTAGACATGAGCCGATTAACCTTATTTCCTGGCACCTGAGAAATCTTAGGAAGGGAAGCAATTAAATCAAACAGCATCTTCAACATTCAGGAGCTTTCTAAATCATACAAAGGAGACTTGGAAATCAGTCACCTTTTTACAGGAAAGAAGAACACAAAAGGCCTCAAAAATAGCCCTCCAAGACTAATTCCTAGTAATGTCTTTATAAGACCCTATTTTCTTATGAGGACTTCCCTGGTGGCTCAGACAGTAAAGAATCTGCCTACAAGAGACCTGGGTTTGATCCTTGGGTTGGGAAGATCCCTTGATGAAATCCATGGATAGAGGAGCCTGGTGGGCTACAGTCCATGGGGTCACAAAGTGTCGGACAAAACGAGTGACTTTCATTCACTCACTCACTCATCTTCCTAATTTTTCATTTTGCTTTGATATGACAAGTTAATTTTTAGTTTTTACCTAGTATGTATCAAAAGGAAGTAAAGCATTTGCCAGAAAATGTGGGATCTACTCTTATCTACAAGTGTTCCCTGCACTTGCACTAAAATAAATACAGCTGTGTACAAAAAGCTGAAAAGTAATGAAGAGTTGGTTGAATTCCATTCATTTCCATTTTTTGCCCTTCAATAAGCATTTCCATTTTTTGCCCTTCAATAAGCATTTCCATGATGCCCGCCCTTCCCTGGAGAGGTTATGAGTGTCAGCTGTAAAGGAGGCTGGAAGTGTGGTCCACTTCCCTGACTGGAGAGAGGAGAGGTACTTCTGTGAATAAGTGGGAGAGAATGTGGTCCCAACAACACAGGCTTCTCCTGCCTGCCAGGCCTGGCTTGGGAGCGAGGGCTGCCAAGCTTGTGACAACAGGTTAGAGCTTGGGAAGGTCAAAGGAGTTTAGCTCATCTGGGCGGGCATCAAGCCAGAAGTAGGAGCAGGAAGTGACCCCACCTGTCAGGGGAGGAAGGGCAGGTAACAAAAACACCAAGGAGGCTGTGGACAAGGATGAGAGGTCAGGGTCACAGTCAGCCCTTCATATCCGTGGTTCTGCATCTGCAGAATCAGCCAACCATGGATCAAAAATACTTGGGAAGAAAATTCCAGAAAGCTAAGGAAAAAAACACCAAAACTTGAATTTGCTGGGCGCAGGCAACTGTTTACACAGCATTTACATTGTATTTACAACTAATTACTTTGTATGAGGTATTGTAAGTAATCTAGAGATAATTTAAAGTACGCATACGCAAGAGGATGTGTGTATGTTACATACAAATACTATGCCATTTTTTATAAGGGACTTGAATATTTATGAATTTTGGTTGGGAGGTGGCAGTGGGAGGGGTTCCTGGAACCAGTTTCATGGGTACCAAGGGACTGCACGTCTGAGAATTCACTAAATGTCAGGCACTGCGCTGGGTGCTTCTCAAATATTCTTTCTCTTACAGCCTTCTTTTTTTTCATATTAGAATCCATTTATTAGTTTTTTAAAAATTCAAATTACAGAGCACAAAAGACAATTTTGTATCTATTTTGACAATATCTTTGAGATTTTTCTCAGTTTGAGATGTTATGAAAAAGCAGGTCTCCATACAGCTGGTGAGAACAGAAACTCTCTCTTGACATGGTTCGTTAAACAAAACTGGAACACAGGCCAGTTAACTCATTTTATTCCATGAAGATAGAATGAAAGATTATATGAGCTTTCACAACTGGAACAACCAAAAGAGAACCATAGGTGATTCATTATCCAAATAGAGGACAATTTTCAGCACAGATTAGTTCCTCAGATCTATTCATTCTGAAGGCCTTGTGGCAATTTATAGGGCAGACTACATTTCCATGAAAGGAATATGATGTATATAAATCCTGAATCTAGGGAAGTGTATGTAGAGAGTAATATCCTCTTTGGCCTAGTAGGCGGTCGGGGAGCAGGGTGGGGTAAATACCAAAGTCATCTCTTAACATCAAAGCCTGGCAGTAAACAAGTGTCTGTAATATCAATAACACATACATTAAACATTAACTAATCAGAATTTTTCTATATTTCTATGCATATTGGCATATTACTCAAACACTGACGGTGTTAATGGGAAAAGAATTCCAATATTATGAGTAATAAATAATACCTAAGATTTCTCCAGATAAACTGCTGGGGCTCTCTTAAGTACAGAAGCAATTTGAGAAAAGCAAATTTTTTTTTTTTTATTGGAGTATAATTGCTTTACAGTGTTGTGATAGTTTCTGCTATACAGCAAAGTGAGTCAGTTACATGTATTCATATATCCACTCAGATTCCTTCCCATCTAGGCCACCACAGATCACTGAGTAGAGTTTCCTCTGCTACACAAGAGGTTCTCATTAGTTATTGGTTTCATATATAGTAGTGTACATTTGTGGAGAAGCAATGGCACCCCACTCCAGTACTCTTGCCTGGAAAATCCCATGGACGGAGGAGCCTGGTAGGCTGCAGTCCATGGGGTCGCTGAGGGTCGGACATGACTGAGCGACTTGCCTTTCACTTTTCACTTTCCTGCACTGGAGAAGGAAATGGCAACCCACTCCAGTGTTCTTGCCTGGAGAATCCCAGGGACGGGGGAGCCTGGTGGGCTGCCATCTATGGGGTCGCACAGAGTCGGACACGACTGAAGTGACTTAGCAGCAGTGTCTGTTTGTCAATCCCAATCTCCCAATTCATCCCCTCTTCCCACTTAGTTTCCATGCATTTGTTTACTACATCTGTCACTCTGTTTCTGCTTTGCAAATAAGTTCATCTGTATCATTTTCTAGAGCCCACTATATTATATAATGTTTTTTTTTCTCTTTCTGACTTGCTTCACCCTGTGTAACAGTCTCTAGGTCCATTCATGTCTCTGCTGCTGCTACTGCTGCTAAGTCGTTTCAGTCGTATCCGACTCTGTGCGACCCCATAGACGGCAGCCTACCAGGCTCCCTGTCCCTGGGATTCTCCAGGCAAAAACACTGGAGTGAGTTGCCATTTCCTCCTCCAATGCATGAAAGTGAAAAGTGAAAGTGAAGTCACTCAGTCATGTCTGACCCTCAGCGACCCCATGGACTGCAGCCTACCAGGCTCCTCCGTCCATGGGATTTTCCAGGCAAGAGTACTGGAGTGGGTTGTCATTGCCTTCTCCGATTCATGTCTTTACAGACGGCATTTCTTTCCTTTTATGGGCTGAGTGATATTCCACAGTATATATGTACCACATCTTCTTTTTCCATTCCTCTGTTGATGGACCTTTAAGTTCCTTCCATGTCCTGGCTATTATAAATAGTGATGCAGTGAATTTTGAGAGTCATGCATCCTTTCAGATCATAGTTTTCTCTGGATTTATGCCCAGAACTGAGATTGCTGGGTTATATGGTACCTCTATTTTTAGTTTTTTAAGAAACCTCCATTCTGTTCTCCATAGTAGCTGCACCAATTTACATTCCCACCAACAGTGTCAGAGGGTTCCCTTTTCTCCACACCCTCTCCAACATTATTATAGATTTTTTGATAATGGCCATTCCGACTGGTGTGAAGTGATACTTCATTGTAGTTTTCAATTTTATTTTTCTAATAGTAATGTTGAGCATCTTTTCATGTGCTTCATGGCCACCTGTATGTCTTCTTCAGAGAAATGTCTATTTAGCTCTCCCCCCCACAATTTTTTATGGGGTTGTTTTGTTTTTTTTTGATATTGAGCTGCATCAGCTGCTTATATATTTTGGAGATTAAACCTTTGTCAATTGCTTCATTTGCAAATATTTTCTCCCATTCTGAAGGACTGTCTTTTGGTTTTGCTTATAGTTTCCTTTGCTATGCCAAAGCTTTTGTTTAATTAGATCCCATTTGTTTATTTTTGTTTTTATCTTCATTAGGAGGTAGATCAAAAAAGATCTTGCTATGCTTTATGTCAAAGAGCGTTCTGCCTGTGTTTTCCTCTAAGTGTTTTATAGTGGCAAGCCTTACATTTAGGTCTTTAACCCGTTTTGAGTTCATTTTTGTGTATGGTATTAGGAGTGTTCTAATTTCATTCTTTTACATGTAGCTGTCCAGTTGAAGAGGCTGTCTTTTCGTCATTGTATAGTCTTTCCTCCTTTATCATAGATTTGGTGACCATAGGTACATGGGTTTATCTCTGAGCTTTCTGTCCTATACCATTGAGCTACATTTCTGTTTTTGTGCCAGTACCATACTGTCTTGATGACTGTAGCTTTCTAGTTAGTCTGAAGTCAGGGAGCCTGATTCCTCCAACTCCATTTTTCTTTCTCAAGATTCCTTTGGTTATTCGGAGTCTTTTGTGTTTTCATACACATTGTAAAATTTTTGTTCTAATTCTGTGAAAAATGCCACTGGTAACTTAGTAGGGATTGCATTGAATCTGTAGATTGCTTTGGGTAGTATAGTCATTTTCACAATATTCGTTCTTCCCGTTTGAGAACATGGTATTTCTCTCCATCTGTTTGTTTCATCTTTGATTTCATTGATCAGTATCTTACAGTTTTCTGCATACAGGTCTTTTGCGTCCTTACAGCCTTGATTCTGATTAGCACAGTTATAGAGGCAGCCAGGGAGAGGGTGAGGATTGGTACTTTGTAAAAGCAAATTTAAAAGCCCTGTGATTTCCATTTAAAAAGAAAAACAAAACTGGACAAAAACCTTCACTGGTAGTGAATCATGTAAGATAGTCCAGGACAGTGTGATGAGAGCCCTGGGCCCTGGGGAGGCAGTGCCCCATATGAACTGGCCCAGGGTGGCAAGGCCAGGCAAGAGGCAGCAGCCATTCTGAGTAGCATGCGGCCAGGTTTTGGCCCCACAGTGGGGCTCCTTCTCTGTCGCTGGCCTCTTCTACTTGTTCATTTGAGCTTGAAACTTGAGTAACTGGATGGAGATCAGTTAGCCTCTTCATCCTTGGAGCGGATCGATGGTCACTGATGTTGCCAGGTCCAAGTAACTGTGTCTGTGGAGGGCAGTTCGCCCACGCGTAGACTTCAGGTCAGATACTGTTGCGTGACACTGAACGCGGCACTGAGGCGGCCCACCCCTCCCGTGTGGCCCTGTGTTTCAGGGCATGAATTACCTGGAAGACCGGCGCTTGGTGCATAGGGACCTGGCAGCCAGGAACGTGCTGGTGAAGACGCCGCAGCACGTGAAGATCACAGACTTCGGGCTGGCCAAGCTGCTGGGTGCCGAGGAGAAGGAGTATCATGCAGAAGGAGGCAAGGTGAGCGGCTGGCTTGTCGACAGGCACACACTCTCCTGAAGCAGACTGACCAACTCAGGGCCATTCTCAGGACCTTCTAGGTGAGGTCACAGTGCCACCAGCTCTGGGTCTGGCCAGGCTCCAGAGCTGCCTGGGGAGAAGCATTTCCTGGGAAGGTGAATAGAGATGTTTCTGACACACCCAGAAGCCAAAGGCAGTAAATGTGAATTCAGCTTCATCTGTAGGGGACTATTAGCCAGTTAGGTTTCCACCTCCTGCTCCAGGGTAAAGACCCTTCGGAAGAACATCTTGAAATGTCATAGCTGATTTGGCAGCAAGGAAAGTTTCCTGTGATTGTTCCAGGACCTCCCGAGGGGCGCTGGCCATGATGGACTTGGCTTCTTCCTCTGGACAGGCCTGGGGCTTCTCCAGGGGGCTTTCCCAGCAGTGAGGGGTGCAGGTCTCCAGATACACCCTTCAGAACACTCTAGATCAGCTGTACACGTCTTCAGTTTCACACTGCCTTGCATGACTCCAAGCAGCTGGCCCTGTAAGCACCCACAAACACAGGGCACGACCAGGGTCCCCAGCTACCAGCCCATGCACGCAGCTCAGCAGAGGAGCCCACAGACAGACCAAAGGCCCTCCTCAGTCCTGGGGTCTGACAGAGACCCTGTCCTCTGCCAGACAAACCTCTCCTCCTGCTGGGAAGGAGCCCTGGGCCTGGGGGGCAGGGTGTGGGTGGCCTGGTTTTCTCACCTTTGTCATTTTCAATTTCTCCCTTTGTCATTTTTTTTTTCAATAGAAGGAAGCTAATAGTTGTCTTATTACTTTTACCTCTCATCATTCCAAGGTCCCTATCAAATGGATGGCTTTGGAATCAATTTTACACCGAATTTATACCCATCAGAGTGATGTCTGGAGCTATGGTGAGTCAGAATCCTGAGGCTGGTGAATCAAGGCTGAGACTGTGCTGGCTTGCACTGTTGATGTGCTTTGTACACTCTGCCATGTGAGACACTGACTACAATAGAAAACATGAAAAAGGAAATTGAGTCTAACTACCGTCCTGAGCGTCACTGGAGGTAATAGTGAGCTTGTCAGGAGAGAGAGTAACAAGAGGGAAAGAATGTGAACCTGGGAAATGCCTGTACCCCAAAGTCAAGCAGGTATAACCTCTCGCTGTGAATTTGAAGTGAACCAAAGGGAGATGACAAATCAGGTTTCGTGTGGAAGTGTTTCCGGTAGAGGGTGTGGTTCTACAGTGGACTGACTCAGTGACCGCAGCTCCGTGTACTGAGTGGTTATCTTTGTGCTCGACAAAACGCACTGTGAGAGTGTGTCTTTGGGGAAATATGAGGAAAGTAGCTGCTGCTTCCAGCTCTCATGAAGGCCATCTCACCAGGACCTGCTTCTTTCTTCCTCCAAATCCCACGCGGCCTGTGCTCTGTCCTCTGCCCAGCTTCCCTCTCCTCAGACACACCTTTCATGCTCTCGTCTTGTTCTCTGTCAGAGGGGCTCCAGAGCCTTCAAGAGCCTCGCCTTTCAGGAAAGCATTTCCACTGGTTGCTGTGCTGGGTACTACCCACTGTTATGCAGTCAGCCCCCCCCTGTACCGCCAAATCAGCCCAAAGGCTGCAAAACAGCTGATCTGCATTGAATGGTGAACATCAGTCTATCCCAGCTATCAAAGCAATAGAGGTGAATCACCCACTCATAGAACATGTATTTGAGGAGAGTAATATTATAAGGAGTTTCCAAGAGGAATGCTGTCATTATCACAAAACAGAATCATTCAGGATATCTCCCATTTAGCATTTCTTTTACAGCATTATTAACTTCCTAATATTCCAATTAAATTTTTAAGATTTTCATGGATTTTTGTCTATCTCTCCTGCTATTAAATTTTTAAAAATGTCATGGGCCTTTGTCTATCTCTCCTGCTATAATATAAGCTTTATGAAGACAGAAATCTTTGTGAATGAATATGTGAATTTTCATTTATACCTGTGAGCTGAGCTGCTTACAGTTGACGAACTAGATAAGGAAACAAAAGTATTCTGATACCTTGTTATTTTCAGCTGTGTTCAAGAAGTGTCTGCTCCCCTGGAGGGACAGGGAGAAATGCTGCTTTTCCTGTTTGTGGTTCTGCCCAGACCCGTCATTGTCATTGTTGCCACACAGCCCAGTGTGGTGACACACACCCCCTTCCAGCGACACTACGCAGGGGCTCCTCCTGGGTCTTCTCTGGGCTTGTTTTGTACTCATTCATCTATTCTCCAGACAGCTGGCAAAAATATTTTAAACTACATTAGACTTTTACTTCTCTGCTTAACCTCCTTCTTTGATTTTCCAAATATGCTCCAGATAAAACCTAAAACCCTGACCGTGGTCAAGAGTGGTATGGGCCCCTGCCTTTCCCAGCTGCCCACCTGTGTTCTCCCCTTGCCCCATGTGCCCACTTGCAGACTGCAGGGCCACGTCTGCCCAGTAAATGAAAATTCTCAAACTCAGTGACTTAATCCCTCTGGGTGATTATAACCAGCATCAGAAAGCAGCGTCAGCACAGGGGTTATGTTTTTCATCTCAGTGGAAATTGTGCTGTCAAGTGATTACGATCTGCTGTTCTGGCAGTACATCAGAATTGTTACAATAAGAACCTGAATTTTTAGTTTAAAAAACATATCCTGTTACCCTACTCTCTAGACTCTAGTCAAGGCAAAATATTTTAGTCAGGAACCTGCATGTTCCACTTACCAGTTGAAAAGAGAGAGAATTCATACCAACTTCCAACCCTACTCATACCCCGCAGCCAGGCATACACACGGCCCTCTTTCACCATTTGTCCCAAAACCTGAAAAGTTTGCTTTCCTTTAGGAAGTCATTGTGTGTGTGTGTGTGTTAAATGCAATGTGTAAACCTAGTTTAAACCTGGACATGAGATTTTCTTTTTTTGATCAAGTCCATAATGACTCTGTGGTGGGAAGGACAGAAGGATTATTAATATTTTCTTGTTCCTGGACCATGGCTTTTCTTCATTCTTCCACCTTGCATCTGCATGTTAATTCAGATCATTCAGTTTTGGAATGGCCTTTAGAAAATCCACCATGCAGATCCATGGTATTTAGAGGTCAGTTCTAAAGAAAAGGGGTCGTTAGACTAGTTGGAGATTAGGAACCACCCCCCGCACTCCCTGTGTGGTTTGGGGACTCAAGACTCAGGCCCACTATGCTCATCGCTAGAGGCACCCAGGGTATCGTGCTGTCCAGATGGGGACATGCTGCTCATCACATTTGTGTTTCTGGAGCAGAGAATTCCATCAAGGGAGGCATTTAGGTAGAAAGACCATCAGAACTTCAGAACAGTCTGAAAAAACACCAATTCTAATAGTACTCTTGCTTTAATTTTTTTAATCATGGTGATTTATTGAAGTTGAAATTTAAAATATGGAGTTTTTATATTTATCAAAAGGAACAGAGGTTTTTATCTCTAATTTTTTTATTCTTTAAAAACACAATTTATAGTTAGTTAATTCTCTTGGGGCGCACGTCTGACTGTGTAACTCCTGCTCCATAGACCAGGCATGTCTCAGAGAGGTGGTGTCTTGTGCTGTTATTACTAAAGTTTGCTACTTATTGGCTACTTACTATTTGCCTGGCATTGTCTGAACTTTGAAGTTGTGTTATCTTGTTTGATCTCACAACCATCCTATGAGACAGACGCTGAACTGAGGCTTCCAGGACCGAGCAAATTGCCCAAGGCCACAGAAACAGGGGTTTTTAAACGTTGGAACAGTATGTCAACAATGATGACTAAAGACAAGATGCTGTGATTATTATTGACTCATAAAGCAACCCCTGCTGCCTCTTAGGAGTCACTGTTTGGGAGTTGATGACCTTTGGATCCAAGCCTTACGATGGAATCCCTGCGAGTGAGATCTCGACTGTCCTGGAGAAAGGAGAGCGCCTCCCACAGCCACCCATCTGCACCATCGACGTCTACATGATCATGGTCAAGTGTGAGTGGCCAGCGGGACCTGTCACTGGGCTGCCCTGAGCCACACCCCAGGTCTTAGACTCCCTAAGACACTCTATCACAGCCTATAGGCAGGCACATTCGTCAACCCCTTCTCAGGGCACTTCACCAGAAGCGCATACCTGCTGCACTGAGCACTGTGAGCTAATGTCACACTCAGCACTGTGAGCTGATGTTTTCAAGCAAACAAGTCAAGTCAGAAGCCCCCAGAAGCTGTTGTATCAAACACTCTGCTCTCTGAGTTGCTCAATGAAAAACCTGCCCCACATTTTGAAGCCTGTTACCAGAGAGACTGTTTTTAAATGCCTAACGGTGAATAGCCACACGAGATTAGTAGAATCAACACTTCTGCTTTGACTTAAACCTTTCAGATATTGGATTTACGTGAGGCCTTCTGCAGTGTAGCAGGTAAACATTGTAATCCAAGTAAGAGTGTATGGCTTGATTGTGACACTACTTCGCTGTCAGAATCCCAAGTTCAGTAGGCTCTGGGGGTAGTATTACATATATGATGAGAATTTACACAGAAAGCAGCCCAGGGAGTGTGAGAGAGCCAAATCCATGTCAGTATTGAGCCTTTCTGAACTTTAGACCACAGAGCTAATCAGTTGTGACTTCCTTGCTTTAGGTTGAGGAAGCTGGTATCCAGAGAGGTCACATGGTTTGTCTGAGGTCACATAGCAGCCTGGCCTAAAATAGCTTGACGTCCTGCTGATAGAAAACAAATGTGAACTCTCAGGGTCATGAGGATTTCCAGTCAACAGCTGTTCCTCCAGCATGTTTAATCTAGACCTGGATCGTTGTGTCATCAGATGCAGTGGCGTGGTCAACAGGAGCGTCCTCCACACGAAGGCACTGAGCGTCCTGTCACGCGCATGTGTGATTGCTGAGTGTGACACAGTGAAATGCCAGGGAATGGCACTCCCAAGCGCTGAGCTTCTTAGAAAGTTCCTAAATTTCCCTAAATCTGGTTTCCAACTTACTAGACTGCTGAGTGAATGTGGATGAGGCTGAATGTCAAGTGAGAACTTTACGGAGAGTCGAGACCCAGGGCTCCCTACAGTCAGAGCAGTTCACAGAAAGTGAAGCCTGTCATTCGGCTGCTGGGTCACTTAAGATGATGACACCGTAATGACCCTTGGAAGGGCAGGCACAGGAAATTAGAGCATGTTATTGCCATTCTGACTCAAATATGTGACGTCATCATGGTCTTTAAACAGTAATCAGTGCCTGCTTGCCAAGACTGAAAAACCTGTCACAAAGATTAGGTTTCATCCTCCTTTATTTGTCTTAAAGAGTCCCCCCATAAATACTTTCAGGGATGCCATCTTTATCAGTTCTTTTAGGGTTCTAACTGAACTGACTTCCCTCCTTCCTTCCCCAGGCTGGATGATAGATGCAGACAGTCGCCCAAAGTTCCGTGAGTTGATCCTTGAATTCTCCAAGATGGCCCGAGACCCCCAGCGCTACCTTGTCATCCAGGTACGGTCCGCTCCCCCGCTCCTCCCCAGGAGGATCCTGTAGTGAGCTCACACATCCCTGTAGTACCGCGGCGATGCAGCTCGCTGCCTCCCAGGCTGCACCAGAAACCGTCAGGCATTAGAGCAAGCACAGCTCAAGGTGGACTAAGTCAAGTTCACCATGGGGCCCCCAACTGTCCGCCACTGTGTGAGCCCAGCACACTTGGCGCCCCCTCATCTTCATGGTCCCTTTAGCCAAAGCTTCATATCTGTCTCTGGGGAACCAGGGCTTTGGTGTGGGGCAAATCTGGCTTCAGATTCTTGACTCTCCACTTTAGGTTAACCAAACCAAGCTCATGGAACTTTAAAGATTCAGTGAAATAATAAATGCAGAATGCATTGCAGAGCACCTGAAGCAGTTCCAGGAATGTGTGTGTTCTAGGGGGAGGGTCCCCACACCCCCAGGCAAGCACTTCTCCAGCACCAGCTGGTGTCCTGCAATTCAGCTCAGTCTGACACTGTCCACCTGGGACAGCATCAGAGGCCATACTCCTCCACATCAGATGCCAGTGCCAAGTCCAGATGCTTCTGACCTACCAGCTAAAGGCTGGAGGTTCTCACTCCCCCTCTGCTTAGGTTCCATTT
The DNA here is from genome assembly GCF_002263795.3 of Bos taurus. Taxonomy (NCBI): domain Eukaryota; kingdom Metazoa; phylum Chordata; class Mammalia; order Artiodactyla; family Bovidae; genus Bos; species Bos taurus. The sequence continues at coordinate 911,019 of NC_037349.1, read as the reverse complement.
ATTTGCTAGAGCAGCTCACAGAACTCAAGGAAACATTCTACTCACTAGACCACTGCTTGATTATAAATGGATATAATGCAGGAGTGGCCAGATGGAAGAGATGCAGAGGGGAGGTGTAGGGGAAGGGCATGGTTTCCATGCTCTCTCAGGCACTGCTCTTCCCCAAATCTCCACGTGCTCACCATCCTGGAAAGACTCTGAACCTCATCCTTTCGGGCCTTTATGGAGACTTCATTACATAGGCATGATTAAATCATTGACCCCCAGTAGATTTGACCCCCAGGCCCTCTGCCCTCACTGAAGGTCAGGGTCTAGACTGAAAGTTCTAACCCTCACATGGGATTCTAATCATGTGGCTCTACTGGTCACCAGCCCCCATCTTTCAGTGCTCCCAAAAATCTCCTCATTAACATAAGAGACACTGAGGAAATTCCACGGGTTTAGGAGCTCTGCAGTGCGGAAGACCTGGGTTCCATCCCTGGGTTGGGAAGATCCCCTGGAGAAGTGAACAGCTACCCACTCCAGTATCCTCGCCTGGAGAATTCCATGGACAGAGGAGCCTGCCAGGCTACAGTCCATGGGGTCGCAAAGAGTCGAACGTGACTGAGTGACATTCACTTTGAGGAATTCTGTGCCAGGAGCAGGGATGAAGAACAAAAGTGCCTTTTTTACTGCACATAGCACAGCACGCAGTGAAGGCTGTGCCTCCAGCACCTCTTTTACCTCCTGAGCTGTCTGCATTTCCTTTGAGGACTTTGGGACGTCAGGGAATTTTCAGTGTTTTCATTTCAGCCAGGGGGTGGGGAATGGGGGAAGGGAGGAGGAACTGTATTTTGGAGAACCCGCGGGGGAAGGGGGCGGGTTATTAGAGCTAAACTGGCAAATATACAGGCACCTGCAGACCACAGACCACACCTCGATAGCAAGGGAGTGGGACAGCAGCTCTCTGGCCTTTCTGATGGTCTCACAATCTCTGTGCCAGGGGGACGAGAGAATGCATTTGCCAAGCCCTACGGACTCCAACTTCTACCGCGCCCTGATGGATGAGGAGGACATGGAGGATGTTGTGGATGCTGATGAGTACCTCGTCCCCCAGCAGGGCTTCTTCCACAGCCCCACCACCTCCCGGACACCCCTCCTCAGCTCGCTGGTACCAAAGTCACTCTTTCTTAAGCTCTGCCTCTTGGTTTGAACAGATTGAGTTTTAGAGAAAATAATACCCATCTTGTGGAACTTAACCAGATGGTGAAGCTAAAATCAGAATGAATCAATTGAGTGTATCAGTTATTTTATTGCATTGCAACAACTGCGTCATAATCTTTTTGGTCCATTAAGGAACAGAGTTAAATCAGAACTAAACCTAGTTTTCTCATACTAATGCGTCAAGATGAAATCAAGCCCCTTTAAATGTCCCTTCTCCCTGAGGCCCCTTCCTGCTCTCAGTGGAGATGGTTGAGTGTCCGCCTGCATCATAAACACTGTGATTCTTTTTCAGAGCACCTCCAGCAACACTCCCACTGTGACTTGCGTTGATAGAAATGGGGTAGGTATCAACATCTACAAACCAGAATTAAATAACATCTCTGTACCCCAGATCTATTAGACATAAGAAGTACCCACCTTAACCTGAATAATTGTGATTTCCTTCCTGTATTGCTTCTTCCCTTGATCCCTACTCTGTGGCCAGAAATTAGCTATCATTTCTCAAAGTGCTATTGAAAATGTGATTCATGGACCAGCAGCATCATGCAGTTCCTGGACCTGGCAGTTTGTTAGAAACGCAGACTGTCGGGCCCCTACCCCAAATCTACTGACACAGGATCTGCTGGGAGGCGTCTGGCCATCTGTGAGCTCGCCTTCCAGGCAATGCTGATGCTTGATATGTGAAGCCCTGATTAGATCCACACTTACCAATGCAGAAGCCACTAGCCATGTGTGGCTACTTAAATTTAAATGTTAATTAATTAAAGTTAAATAAAATTTTAAATTCCATTCCTCACACATGTGGTAAGGAGCTACCGTATGGAAGAGCGCAGATCACAGGGCACATCTGTCATTGCCAAGAGCCCTCCTGGACAGCCCTGGTCCGGGCTATCCACTTGCCCTGTGGTCTGGGCCAGGAGTGAGGTACCACCTGTGGGCAAAGTGGTTAGAAGTGCAGCATCTCTGGCCCTCTCCCAGATCTCTTGCATCAGAATCTGCATTTTAGCAAGCTCTCAGATGACTTTTATCCCCGCTGAAGTGAGCAGCACTGGCTGGAGTTAACCTTGCCTCATCTCCCCCCGACAGAGCTACCCTCTCAAGGAAGACAGCTTCCTGCAGCGCTACAGCTCAGACCCCACTGGTGCCCTCATCGAGGACAGCATGGACGACACTTTCCTCCCAGTACCCGGTGAGTACCGCTCGCTGTGGGGAGTTCTGTTCCACGGCCTCAGGCCCGGAACCAGGCCAGCTGCTTCCTTCAAGCTGGTTCAGAGGTGGAGCCCACGGTGAGAGTGCAGACAAAACGAAGGGAGAAAGAGGGCAGTCAATAGACAATGACCAAGTATGCACATGGGTCCAGGCATGTCCAAGTTGTCTTTAGAAGGAGTCTGTAGATTTTCTAGAATTTGAAGCCAACAGTAAAGATGTACATGTGTGAGTGCTTGAGAGAAAGAGTGTGTGTGTGCGAGAGAGAGAGTGAGTGTGTGTGAGAGAGAGAGTGTATGTGAGAGAGAGAGTGTGTGAGAGAGTGTGTGTGAGAGTATGTGTGAGAGTGTGTGTGTGTGTGTGATAGAGTGTGTAAGAGTGTGTGTGAGAGAGAGTGTGTTTATGTGAGAGAGAGTGTGTGTATGAGAGAGAGTGTGTGTGACAGAGACAGTGTGTTTGTGAGAGTGTGAGAGAATATGAGTGTGTGTGTGGGAGTGTGTGTGTGAGAGAGTGTGTGTGAGTATGTGAGAGAGAGAGAGAGTGTGTGTGTGTGAGTGTGTGTGAGAGAGAGTGTGTTTATGTGAGAGAGAGTGTGTGTATGAGAGAGAGTGTGTGTGACAGAGTGTGTTTGTGAGAGTGTGAGAGAATATGAGAGAGTGTGTGTGTGTGAGTGTGTGTGTGTGTGAGAGAGTGAGTGTGTGAGAGTGTGTGTGAGAGAGTATGTTTGAGACAGAGAGTGTGAGAGACTGTGTGTGTGAGAGAGAGTGTGTGAGAGAGAGTGTATGTGTGAGAGACTGTGTGTGTGAGAGAGAGTGTGTGTGAGAGAGTGTGTGTGTGTGAGAGAGTGTGTGAGAGAGAGTGTATGTGTGACAGAGAGTGTGTGTGTGTGAGAGAGAGTGTGAGAGGGAGAGAGTGTATGTGTGAGAAAGTGAGAGAGAGTGTGTGTGTGTGTGAGAGTGAGAGAGTGTGTGTGTGAGAGTGAGAGTGTGTGTGAGAGAGTGTGTGTGTGTGAGAGAGAGAGTGTATGTGTGAGAGAGAGTGTGTGTGTGTGAGAGAGAGAGTGTATGTGTGAGAGAAATCATGTATGTGTGAGAGAGAGATTGTGTGAAAGAGAGTGTGAGAGAATGTGTGTGAGAGTGTGTGTGAGAGAGAGAGTGTGTGAGAGAGAGTGTGTGTGAGAGAGAGAGTGTGTGTGAGAAAGAGATGTGTGTGAGTGTGTGTGAGAGAGAGAGTGTATGAGAGAAAGAGAGTGTGTGAGAGAGAGAGAGTGTGTGTGAGAGAGAGAATGTGTGTGTGAGAGTGTGTGTGAAAGAGAGAGTGTGTGAGAGAGAATGTGTGTGTGAGAGAGAGAGTGTGTGTGAGAAAGAGATGTGTGTGAGTGTGTGTGAGAGAGAGAGTGTATGAGAGAAAGAGAGTGTGAGAGAGAGAGAGAGTGTGTGTGAGAGAGTGAGTGTGTGTGTGAGAGAGAGACAGATGAGATCCCTGTTCTCTCTCCTGGCTGCATTTCTGGCCTGTGAAACTTGTATTTACTTAATCTAAGCTCTGTCCCCAGACAGAGCCAACCTGCACAAACACACATCTCAAGGGAAGCAGTCCTCTGAAAACTTTAAACTTTAAAAAGAAAAGCATGCACGTTTCTCTGAGCAGTACGAAAAGAACACAATTCATTTTAGCAAGAGAGTCCTCTCCTCAGGCTTCCCTGCCTCTGTCATCCAGTGACTCATGGAAGAATAGTCACAGGGTTCAGAAAGAGCTGTGAAATCCTGTTGGGGATGATGCTTTGCTGATTACACTTGATTTCTTTTCAATTTCAGAATATGTAAACCAATCTGTTCCCAAAAGACCCGCAGGCTCTGTCCAGAACCCTGTCTATCACAATCAGCCTCTATATCCAGCTCCTGGCAGAGACCCTCAGTACCAAAATTCACTCAGCAACGCCGTGGACAACCCTGAGTATCTCAACACCACCCATCCTGCCTGTATCAATGGTGTGCTCGACGGCCCTGCCCTCTGGGCTCAGAAGGGCAGTCACCAATTTAGCCTAGACAACCCTGACTACCAGCAGGCCTTCTTTCCCAAGGAAGCCAAGTCGAATGGCATCTTTAAGGGGCCTGCAGCTGAAAATGCAGAATACCTGCGGGCAGCACCAGCAGGCAGTGACTTTACTGGGGCCTGACCGTGGAGGACAACATCAGCCATAAACTTCCAGCCCCTTCCACCCCCAGGACCAAGCCACGGCAGCTGTTGAGTCCTGACCGCCATGCCGACATTCTCTCTTGGACCCACAGACTGGTTTGTCCATATTTGCCCTGATCAGCCCACCTTTCAACCAAGAAGTGCCCCCGACTCAGATGCGCTTTGCACAGTTGCAGGGACGTTCCTTTGTGTTCAAACTGTGAGGCTTCCACAAAAGGCATCCAGGAAGAATGTTGTCCGTTTGGGCAGAAGTTCACCTTTCAGTGAGGTATATTTGAAAAACACTAAATATGTTTAAGGAGTTTTATTGCTTAGAAACATCTGGGGTTTTTTCACTGACACTGATTTTACTTTTAATGAGCTTTTCTAATAAGGAAAAAGCTTGCTCATAGCACCTGTGGTACTGAGTTGACCCAGGCCCAACTGTGACTGAGACGCACGGACCAGCCTTCCAGCCAACACGTGATTCCATTGGCTCTGCTTGGAGACTCCTCCACTGCAAGTCAGTTGAATAACCAGCCAGTCCTCTGAGTTCTCAGCAGGCCACATTGGTACTATCTCAGATCAAGGCAGGTACAAGACAATAAGCCACTTTGAACTCTTCCTGAGCAAGGAAGAAACAGAGGGAGTAGAATTCTTCCTCAGACTTACTTGTATATAGATGTCTCCATGGTACTTTCTCTCCTTTGGGTGACCAGTGTATTTTAATTATAAGTATTAGACTTGTTTATTTTCCATTCCATAGTTTTGAAACCCAGTATGCTTTCCCTGTACAGCAAAACGGTAACCACGGTCAGCTTATATGTGATTAATCGGCATTCAGACCATTGCCTTTAATTGAGATGGAATGACAGTGCAAAAAAGGAACAAATCCCCCGAATTTGAGTCTTAAAGGAAGTATATCAAGTCTTTGGAGGTCAGGGGACAGGTGTCTGTCTGAAGACTGCATATGTGATGCTGCTCTTGAAACTCTTAGCTCCCCCAACGCTCTCCCCGACACACACACAAAACAATTTGTTTAGGCTACTCCTAGAAGATAATTAATTATTTTACTTCAAGGGTTTTTTACTCAAAGGGCACTTTGCTCTTCACTGGGAAGCTGCCCAGAACCCTGCTTGCCCTTGGTGAGTTGAAGGGTCCAGGCACGGGGGTATCTGTGCAGGAGTGCCTCACCACTACGGCGCTTTTCACAGGCGAAATAGAGACGGCATTATGTGTCATATGAAATTCAGGTAAATATGAAATTTGACTTTGAGGTTGATGATAATGCCTTCATAACATCTCCAGGTATGTGGGAAGAAGAAAACAATCCCCCCTTAAAATAACTCCCTGTAATTAGAAGACCTGCTACTTACGACACAAGCTTTTTCTCATCTGTGTCCCCAAACCCTGAATGTTACATAGTTCTTTGTAGACAGTGTTGTAAACACTCTTAGTCAAGATCCATCTCAGCCAGCAAGAAGTGTTTCAGACAGTATTTTCAGCCCATGGTTTTATTCAGCTCCCCACTTTCCCCCCACACACAATTTTCCGTTAGCTTTTAAGTTACTTACTGACTCAGGTGGATCAGGGCCCCACAGTTTTGTCATCAAAGTATTTAATTTTGTCTCAATAGAAATATAAGTTATATTCAGCTCCATCATGTTCCACACTTTAACACCTTACCAGCTTGGCATAGGTATTAAAGATAAAAAAAATAAATAAATCATAATACCTGATTCCACAAAATTCACAATTTAGCAACGAAAATTGACTAACGAATACTAACCTGAAAATGACATGACAGATGCCAGGCAAGACTTGTCAGCCCAGCACGGTGACAGCACAGGGCACAGGGCGAGGGGCGCCTGGTGTGGAAGGGCCATGGAGTCGGGTCAGAGGACCCCTAGGGCATCAGCCAGCAAGAATTGGAAAGTGCAGCAGAGGGAGCCCGGCCATGAAAGTGTCCTCCAGAGAAGCTGCTCCTGCAGCAGCTCCACAGGCTCTTCTGCCCCTTCAAGCCTGGGCTTAGGCTTGGCACATTCCCCAAGTGCCCTTCCGGTCCGTCCCCCCTGGGGGGTTAAAAATGATTCATGAAAAGATTAAACAATGTCTCTAAGGATCTGAAGTTTTATGTCCTTGTCAGCAAACCACTCTCATTATTTATTCATCTCAGAACATAAGTGCTTTAGCCAGATATGTATCCAGCACTGAGAGACAGAATGACCCACATTCTGCTCTCACAAGTTTGTCAGGAGACAGTTGAGGAGGGAGCACCACAACATCCTGGTCCAACTGTAGCAGTAAGAGCTTAGTATTTTTGTAATTTGAAATATTTTACTGTAACATAATAAAGTAGAGAGAACTTCAAGATTTTTCTTTTTTGTATTTCAATTTCCTGGCATAAAATCTATTCACTAATTTTTTTTTTTTTTTTAATTTTCTTAAACATTGTGTTTCCATCAGTTTTCTCACTGTGTCTGTCCAGGGAGGTTCAGGGGACCTGTAGACTCTAGGAAGCCTAAGAGAGCAGAGCCTGAATCCAGGTCCCGGGGCCCCCGTGGACAGTCAGGAGAGGGGCTCTCACACCTCAGGGGTCTGAGGGGCCACTCAAAGCTTAACCCTCACCCCTTCGGTTTCTGCTCGTTAACACAAAGCCCTGAGGCCCCACAGAGAGCCTGTCTGCTGTTTTCCTCCGCAGCCAGTCCCTGGAGCATTTCCCCACAGCCCAGTCAAGCCAGGCCTTCAGAAACAGGTCAGGGAAAGAAGAGTGAGAGTGTTTACAGCTGACCCTTGAACCTCATGAGTTTGAATGGTGTGGCTCCACTTAGACATGGATTTCTTCAATAGTGGACACAACAGGCCACATGAGCACCAGTCAGCCGAATTCACCATTAAAGAACCAAAAGCTCTGGACAGCTGACTGTGTACAGTGACAGGCAAGTCCACTGCTCAGAGGTCAGGGCCCCAACCTGGTCTGTCCTAGAGTTAGCTGTCCAGTGGGCCATACATACATATTATCACATAATCTTTAAGGAGGCCCTGTTGTCTCACACTATGAAAAATAGTTCTGTCACCTCAAGATAGAGTTGAATCTTCCAAACTCTAATTTTGCCCAGAGTTCAGTTGTCACTGAGTTACAACTAGGAGCACAGTGGAGGGTGCAGATTACATTCCAGTTGATGGCAAGGCTTAGAGGTCTGTTGAAAGTTCTTAATTTTGAGCTTTAGCCTTCCCCTGTCAAAACTGCAGACATGCATGAACCATGAAGTGCAGAAGCAGACAGGCAGTGGTTCTCAGGCTGACTGCCCTTGGGTGTCTCCTGGGTCCCAACCAAAAAGACTCTGAATTTGTCTCAGCTGCAGCCTGGGCTAGGCGCTTCTGAGAGCTCCCCTGGTGATTCTGATAGGCACCAGAGTTTGGGCAACAGCTGTGTAAAGAAAATGTCCTTCAGGGAGACTTGGGCCTGGACTGACAGCCTCCCACTCGTGCGAAGCCTGGGGCTGCATTCGTGCAGGACAGGCTGTCAGGCCATGGCGACTCACCGTGCTCACCTGCACTGCCCGTCAGGACTGACTGTAAGCTCAAAAGGAGCAGTGTAATCATAATTGCAGGGTCTCCCCGTGTGGTTCTAATGGACAACCAGAGTGGGAACCCTCATCTCTCAGGTCACCTTCACTTGGACTAGCCTATGCATTGACACTGTGCCCTTGATCAGGGCAGAATCAGACTATGTGTGTGGAAGAGGTTCCTGAGGCCGTGCCAGGATGACCACTGTCCTTGGTGTGCCTGGAGCCTCGGCTGCTGTTGGCCGTTCCAAAGCCTCTAATTCCTTGTCACCAGCAGCTAACTCATGCCAACAGTGGCAGATACCCCAAATCTGAGCCTTGAGAAAGCCCTAGACAGTTTCTTTTCTAAGAAGTTGGTTTAAAAAACCCATCTCCTGCTACAGGGAATGAGCTGCTCACCCCAGTGATGGTTCTTGAAGTTGCCCTTAATGTCTGTTCTGCATTTATTACTTGGTGACAAGCACATTTTTTTTTTTTTTCTTTGTCTTCCTTGCTGGGGCTATAAAACCTTACTGAATAGGGTCTCTTGCCTCTAGTCATATCAGCCATATCAGGGGCACACATTTTTATGCTATAAAAGACACATTCCAATAGGATTTTCAAATGTAAGTCTATTTTTGTAACTTTTTAGAGCACTGAGCTTTGTAAGGTATATTTTTAGGAAAACTCATTTTTCTGCTAAAGGAAATAGTTTACTTTAGAAAGACTGCAAGAAAATCAAAATTTGAAACCGAGATTGTTGTTTAAACAATTTTAACATTTAACAGTTTTAATTGTTGTTTAAAGGGATTTAACTGAAGCAAGAGAAAAGTCTCTCTCGTAAAAAGGCACAATGTCATTGCAGAACTGGGCTAGGTTGTTGTCCTGATGAAGAGGAGAATCATTTTTATATTTATAAAACAAGAAAAGGAAACAATTACATTTAGTTTCTTTGTCTGAATCAGGTTCATTTGACTCTGGGGCAATTCAGTGGGAAAGAACCACCGTCTATTACAACTAATAGACAACATCAGCTTCATGCTGTATACCACTCATCTGCCGATGGACTCTGTAAATGTAAGAAAACAATAGCAGAGCTCTCTGTTGGTTTATATATACCAATCTGACTGATGTAGATTATTTTTGTGTTTACAGTTGATAGACATTTACAATATAGACTAGAAATACCTGCAGAGCCCTAATGTGTAGCATGTTTGATGAACACCACCAGCAGTCTTCCAAACTAAGCAGAGCCATCCTAGCGATGGGGTTTTTATCTCAGGCTGCACAGTGACATCATGGCAGTGGGGGAAGGGAAGCTTTTGAAAATCTTGAGGCCTAACAGTGCCTCAGGTGAGTGCAACCCAAGATTTATACTTTGTAAAGCTCCTAAAATCATTCTGATGTACAGCCAAAGCTGAGAACCACCAGCCTAGGGATTCGCCACAGGTGTGTGGACTTGCAGGTAGATTCTCCAAGAGTAGGTACGTAAGCATTGGGCGAACTCTAAGCACAAAGACCCCAGCATCCGTTGCTGCGGGTCAGGACCCTGAATGGATGGGGAGAGGGCCTAATTCATCGATGAAAAAGAAATGTAAAGCAGACCCCTTCTTCCATGTCCTCTGTCAAAGGTAGATGGATAGCAAGCATCCTTGCTACCTGTCAACCATCTGGCTGCCCTGCCTCCAGCCATTGTGCAGCCATCACTGCCCAGGGAGAAAGGAAATGTGGACTCAGAGTTAGTCACAAAGGGAGACGGCAAGGATACGGCATGAGTAGTTGGATGGTGTTTATAAAATAAAAGCCAACAAGAGGATTCCTGCTAAATGTTTTATATATATGACTGTGAAGAAAGCTGAGCACCGAAGAATTGATGCTTTTGAACTGTGGTGTTGGAGCAGACTCTTGAGAGTCCCTTGGACTGCAAGGACATCCAACCAGTCCATTCTAAAGGAGATCAGTCCTGGGTGTTCTTTGGAAGGACTGATGCTAAAGCCGAAACTCCAGTACTTTGGCCACCTCATGCAAAGAGTTGACTCATTGGAAAAGACTCTGATGCTGGGAGGGATTGGAGGCAGGAGGAGAAGGGGACGACAGAGGATGAGATGGCTGGATGGCATCACTGACTCGATGGACATGAGTCTGAGTGAACTCCGGGAGTTGGTGATGGACAGGGAGGCCTGGCGTGCTGTGATTCATGGGGTCGCAAAGAGTCGGACACGACTGAGTGACTGAACTGAACTGAACTGATATATATATATATATATATATAGGATAAAAACTAAAGCAATAACTAGTATTATTTTCTCTTCACAAGCACAGTATGCCCTCTGAGGTTACAAATTCCTGTCTGAATTGCCATCAGAAGTACTAAGAATCCCTACTCTAATCACCTGGTAGATAAAACTGCATTTTTAGGTGCATTTACTAATTTTTTTCTTAAAGAAATACTTTTGACTTAATTCGGCTACAAAGTAATCTTGCTGTATGATATGAAATTTTGGAAAGGAAGATGTACTGTGGATCTGATGACATATTAGAGGTGATGTAATCAAGTAGCCTTAGGCAGCAGTAATTTCATTTTTAAACAAGCAAGCAATAGCTTTATAGCCTCTAATATATGGTACATTTTAATATTATAAAGTTTTTCTGTGATGAAATCAATATTTGTACAAATAGAAAGCAAGATTCTCTTTTATATGGTTTACACTGTTGATCAAAACATGTTGATTGTATATGGAGTATTAAAAAATTAGATGTATACTATTCATGTTCTTTACTCATAAGTATCTTATAAAAACATTGTATTCTTGTTAACAATGCAGTGTTGATAATAGTTATTAATAATATCTGACCTACTGTAGATGTCCTTTCCTGACAACTTTTTAAAGTTAATTAATAAACTTTATTTTTAGAGCAGTTTTAGTTTCAAAACTGCAAAATTGAGGAGAAATTATGGAGAGTTACCATGTGCCCTCTGCCCCACAGGCTCCCCACTCTTCCATGCACACTGCAGGGCCTGATGCACTTCAATTAGTGGAGAGTTCCTGAGCCTGAGTTGACCGTCCCAGCACCTTGCAATGTAGGGCAAACCTTCCCGGATTCCCTGCATAGTCTCTTCTCCTTCCAGAGCCGAGAGGGAATTCCTTGATGATGATTCTATAGCAAGTTGTGGTTCTGCTCAATCATAAACACTGAAAGTCTGAGGCATTAACAAACCACAACCGTGTGTGCAGAGCCTCAGGCCCAGCTGCTCCAACTCTTCCCCAGCAGTGCTCCCCCATGGGGAAGACCGGCCCCCCAACCCCCACTCCAGGCCTGTGGGGGAGCCCTTCTGAGCCCATCAAGAAATGACTAGTGCTGAGGGAAGTTGTTGCGTTGAGATGAAATCCTTGAACAGGTAAGGGAATCAGGTTTCTCATTCGAACTGCCCTTAAAAGGGGGTACGGGGAGAATGGGGTGCACAGGCGGGAGGCGGGTGCTGGTGGGGGATTGCCACAGGCTGGCCAGCACCTGGAGCCCACCCTACCTCCCCAGGGGCCACCCCAAGGTCCTCTTGTGTCACAGTCTCCCTGATGCTTGGGGTGACACCCATCATTTTCAGAAAAACTGTGGCTTTGTTTAACATGGTTCATCCAGAAGACCATTATCACTTACAAACACAAGTTGAGGGGGACTGTCATACAGGTGGGAGCAGGACTTCAGGTTAACTAGGTTCTGGAATAATAAGCGGATCCAGGGACCTTTCTGTATCCCTGTGGGACACGCCCCACCCCCAGACCCCCTCAGGCTCCTGGCCTCCCCGAGCCCCCACTGCCCTCACACACAGCACCCTGGATGGCATGAGCCTCTCAGCATCACAGCCTTCCATCAGGGCTGAGCCATGGAAGGAAGGTCAGGCAACTGAGGTACAGGGACCATGTTTTAGGGCCTGGCTGCCTGGAACCTTCACTCCCAGGGGAAGGCCTTGGCTTTCACCCGGAGGCTGACACCCCCACCTGAGAATAAGTACACCGGCCCCTCAGTCTCCATCCTCCCGCCCCCTGATCTGTAGCTGAAGCTCAGTGCAGATGGGGTTTCAGCTTGAAGAGATTTTGCCTTTGGGCCAACAATCTTGTAAAAGTAATCACAGCTCTCTGGAGAGAGAAAAGCTTTGCCAAGTATAGGAGAGTCTGAAAAGCATGAGTAGCTGGTTCTTCCTGCTTTTGTGTGGCTCTCCCCTAGCTCAGGCCTTGGGCAGGGCGTCCTGCAGCCTGTTCTGCCAGCTCTGCTGGATCCCGGCTCCTTCAGGCTGTTCAGGGCCTTCCTCCACACGCAGAAAAGGATATTTAAAACCTGGAGTAGGAAAGCTGTATCACATCTAATTTTTGCTCTGGTCTCAAAACACAGTAAACAAAATATAATAAAGAGCCCATAGGCATCCATTTGTAGTTTGTAACTGGAAGGAGGCTTGCCCCCTGGCCCACCAGGCACACTGAGCATCCTGAGAGACTCAACCCTGGGGGATGCCACATCTGCCCTGAGGTCTTTCCACTGGTTCTGCCTGCAGTCTCTTCCTCCCTGCCCTGGATACTAGGTTCTAAAGAAAACAAAAATACATCTTTTGTATATTTTACTCCATTCCTGGAGTAAAACAAGCCCAAGCACAGAGCTAGCCCATCCAAGGCCCTCACACCTGCGGGTCAGCCGCAGGACAGACAGGGCCTCTGGCCAACCATTCTGTCCTCCACCGGTGGCTCCCCTCGCGCACAGCAGGCCACCCTGGCCTCTCAGGTGGTCTTACGGAGAAGGTGCTGCTGACCAGGGCTTAGGGGAGGACTCCCTAAGTGCCTGCCTCCTACACCAGCATGAGAAGGGAAGGCAAGCTGCGGGGGGGTCTCTGCGTACTTCCTACCCCTCCCCCAGGAAAGGCTGCATCCCAGGATGCAAGGGTGTTGTGGGGACACAGCTAGGATTACAGCCCAGGACCCCGACACCTGGGACTGAAGCTGCTGTGGCAAGCAGCGATGACCCGTCAGCTCGGCAGGGGCGGTCCAAGGTTCCCAGGAGCTTTTGAAAGGCCCACCCAGTTTTCCAAAATGCAAAACCTCTTCTTCCCTTGAACCAGTGATGCCATTAAAAAGCCCAGCCCTGCTCCCTCTGGGTGGAAGAAGTTGGAGGGGTACCTGCCCTCTATTCTATTCCAGAGTAGCTCGGCATTTCTCCTTTCCAATTATTTTCTCCCTAAGGAGCTTGCCTCTTCTGCCTTTCCTGCTTCCCCTCTATCTTATCTCTATTGTATAATTTAACCGTTCTGGAACCAAGCAGAAATGGGAGCATATGCTAACCTATGACGAGTTTCCTCTGCTCTCACATCCACTCAGCTGAACAGTTTCCTTAAGGGCAAGTCTAAATGGATGGACCTCACACAGCACACAGCCTTTAGCCACCAGGACAAAGAGGCTCTGCTTCATAAAGATCAATAAATAACAGTAAAATGGAAATGGCACAGCCCTTCACTGAAGAGTACTAGACTCAAATGATTTCTGGACGTTTTAGCAAACCTGAAAAAAAATAGTTAATTTTCATATCAATTAAAGTGTTTCAAAACTTTATAAAAAATGGGAAGTTTCCCAATTCATCCTACAAAAGTTAGAATAATGTTTTAAAAATCAAAGAAATATTACAGAAAGAAAACTGTAACTTCATTTACAAATGTAGATATAGAAATCATTAATGAAATACAGGAAATGGAATTATTTATTCCATCAATTCAAGGACAGTTTATATAAGATATTTCATTTATATTCATGAAGAGAATAATAGGGAAAATGTGAATATTAAGAGATTCACAAAGGATTTGATAAAATTCAATCACACTGCTACTAAAATTTCTTAGTAACCTAAGAAGGGATGAAAACACCTTTAACTAGGTAAAAATATCTACCAAAAATTTTAAAAGAAGCATTGACCTTAATGGTGAAATAGCAACACAATACCAAATACCAAATAAAGAACAAGTGACTTTATCACTTCTGTTATTCAACACTCTTCTGAAATCCACTGTTTTGGAGACAAGGAAAAGCATATAATTCATATACAATATATTTGCATCCATAGACTATAGTCAGCAGATCCTGTTCCATGCCCAAGAGTTAAATCTCGCCAGCAGGCTAGTTTATAAATAAAGCTTTATTGGAACATGGTCACATTTATTGCCTAAGGCTGCTTTCGCACTGCAGTCGCAGAGTCAATTCGGGGCAACAGAGCTCCTGCAAAGCCAAAAACATTTCCTATCTGTCCCTTCACAGAGGAAGTTTGCTGATCCCAAACAATGGAATGAAAGCAATTATTAACAAAATTAATAAAATAAGAAAATTCAGTCCATATGTAAATGTCATTAATCCTATATACCATCAATCATTAATTAAACAATGTAATGGAAAATAATCCCATTTAAAATAGCAATTAAAACTACAAAATAACTGGATGTAAACTTAAATGTGCAAGAATAGTATGAAAACAGAAACTATAGAACTTTGCTGAGGCATAAAAGAAGACTTAAAATATATATTGTATTCATGGATATGAGTACCTACCTAATCATGTTAAAATATCAATTCTCTCCTAATTATAAGGTAACGTCAATGCAATTCACTTGAAAATTTCAATGATTATTTTGGGAAGTAGAAATTTTAGAAGTTGGAATCTAAAAATGAAAATGCATGACAGCAGCTAAGAACATTTGGAAAGCAACTGAGTAATATCAATGATATAAGAATACACTATATAAATCTAAAATAAAGCTACCTAGGACCAATGTAGCCACAGGAAATAATTAATGAAAAAAAAATAGAATTATGGAAACAGATGTGCACATGGAAATGTAGCATGTAATGGTAATGCCATTTCCAGACAGTGGAAGAATGAAAGTGTGTTTAGTCACTCAGCCATGTCTGACTCTTTGCAATATCATTGACTGTAGCTCACCAGGCTCCTCTGTCCATGAAATTCCCCAGGCAAGACTACAAGAGTGGGTTGCCATTTCCTTCTTGAGGGAATCTTCCCAACTCAGGGATTGAACCCAGGTCTCCCACACGGCAGGCAGTTTCTTTACCATCTGAGCCACCAGGGAAGAAGGCTCCCCAATGAATGATTTTAGAGAAAATGTTTATACCTTTGAAAATTAATTAGAGATCTACTTCAAATTCCAGTTGGACTAAAGATCTAAACCTAAAAGATATCAAAACAACTGGGTAAAATGTATGTGAATATTCTTGAAACTCAGGCAAGGTGATGCTGACACATAATAACTTAATTCCAAAGACATGGAGGAAAGGACTGTTATCACGTCCACCTAAATTCTTCTTTTTAGTTTTTAAAGAAAAAAATAACACAGTAAAAAGTCAAAATTTATATAAGGAGAAAAAACCTTGAGGGGTATCAGGGATTAATATTAAGGATTAAAATATAAAGCCCAACAGACCCATACAAATGTTAAAAACCGTACTAAGACTTTGACAGTGTATAAATGGACAATTCATGATACAATTACTCACATTCACATGCTAGCAAGGTAATTTTCAAAATCCTTCAAACTAGGCTTCAACAGTATGTGAACCAAGAACTTCCAGATGTATAAGCTGGATTTAGAAAAGGCAGAGAAACCAGAGATCAAATTACCAACATTTGTTGGATCATAGAAAAATAAGAGAATTCCAGAAAAACTTCTGCTTCATTGACTGTGCTAAAGCCTTTGACTGTGGATCACAGCAAACTGTGGAAGATTCTTTAGGAGATGGAAAACCATATTAGCTTACCTGCCTCCTGAGAAACCTGTATGCAGGTCAAGAAGCAACAGTTAGAACTGGACATGGAACAATGGACTGGTTCAAAATCAGGAAAGGAGTACAAGGCTGTATATTGTCACCCTGCTTATTTAACTTTTATGGAGTGTACATCATGCAAAATACTGGGCTGGATGAATCACAAGCTAGAATCAAGATTTCCGGGAGAAATACCAACAATCTCAGATGTGCACATAATATGACCCAATGGCAGAAAGTGAAGAGGAACTAAAAAGTTTCATAATGAGGTGAAAGAGGAGAGTGAAAAGCTGGCTTAAAACTCAACATTGAAAAAACTAAGATCATGGCATTTAGTCCCATCACTTCATGGCAAATAGGGAAAAAATGGAAACAGTGGCAGATTTTATTTTCTAGGACTCCAAAATCATTTTGGGTGATGACTGCAGCCATGAAATTAAAAGATGCTTGTTCCTTGAAAGAAAAGCTATGACAAACCTAGACAGTATAATAAAGAGCAGAGACATCACTTTGCCAGCGAAAGTCCATACAGTCAAAGCCATGGTTTCTCCAGTAGTTGTGTATGGATGTGAGAGTTGAACCTTAAAGAAGGCTGAGCACTGCACCAAAGAATTGATGCTTTCAATGTGGTGCTGAAGAAGACTTCTTGACAGTTCCTTGTACAGCAAGGAGATCAAACCAGTCAATCCTAAAGAAAATCATCCCTGAATATTCATTGGAAGGACTGATGGTAAAGTTGAAGCTCCAAAACTTTGACTACCTGATGCAAAGAACTGACTCATTGGGAAAGACCTGGATGCTGGGAAAGACTGAAGGCAGGAGGAGAAGCGGGCAACAGAGGATGAGATAATTGCATGGCATCATCAACTTAATAGACATGAGTCTGAGCAAACTCTGGGAAATGGTGAAGGATAGGGAGACCTGGCATGCTGCAGCCCATTGGGGTCACAAAATCAGACAAGACTTAGAGACTGAACAAAATGGGGAACTTACAAATGACTAATAACAAGGAAATATATGCTTGGCCTCACTAATAGTCAAGAAAATGCCAATTAAAATGAAATTATAAACCCTTTTCTCCACACATGTTGATAGAAATATAAAGTATCATAAACTTTTTGGAGGTCAGTAAAACCCTAGGCGATAGTAAAGTACAGGGAAGCCTGGTATGCTGCAGTCCATCACATCGCAAAAAGTCAAGCACGATAGAGTGACTGTACAAAGACAGCAAAAGAGTTTAAATGCGGGTCTTCCCTCATGGTCCAGTGGTTGAGAGTCTGCCTGCAATGCAGGGGATGTGGATCCCTACTCTGGGAAGATCCCACGTGTCATGGAGCAACTAAGTCTGTGCACCATGAATACTGAGCTTGCACTCTAGAGCCCCAGCTCTGCGGCAAGAGAAGCCACCGCAGGGGGGAACCTGAGCACTACAGCTAGAGAGCAGCTCCCTAGAAAGTCCACAAGCAGCAATGAAAACCCACCACAGCCAAAAATATTAAATAAACTAATTAAATTAAATAAATTTTCAAAAAAAGTGTAAATGTGCATATCCTTTGATAGGGTAATTTAATATTTGTAGAAATAAACTCCCACTTCCAGTATTCTTGCCTGGAAAATTCCATGAACTGAGGAGCCTGGTGCGCTGGATAGTCTATGGGGTCGCAAAGAGTCAAACATGACTTAGAAACTAAACATGTGTGCAAAATACTGTTATTGACCAAACTTCTCCCCACCCCAAATTCATGCTGAAGTCCTCATGCCAGTATTTGAAGGTTGGGCCTTTCGGGGTAGTTAGGGTTAAGTGAAGTCAGGAGGTTAAGACCTCGTATTGGGATTAGTGTCCTTGTAAGAGGAGAAGGGCCAGAGCTCACATGCCCTCTGCCACATGAGGACACAGTGAGAAGGCATCTGTCCGCAAGCCAGGAAGAGTTCCCACCAGAACCTGACCACTCTGGCACCCTGATTCCACACTCGCAGCCTCCAGAACTGTGAGAAGTCAGTGTCCGCTGTTTAAGCCCCCAGCCTGTGGTATTTTGTTTTGCCAGTTGGAGGTAAGACAAATATTCAAGCAATTATACATTTGTTATATGAATAAAAAGACAAATATTCAAGCAATTATACATTTGTTATATGAATTATACATACAAATATATGAATACAAATGTTCAATAAAAAATTATTTGTAATAAAGAAAAAAAATTTTTAATTTTAATATCTATCAAAAGAGAAATTATCAAATAAATCGTGCAGCATTCATAATATGGGATTCTGAGCAGTTGTGAGAGAGAATAGGAGAAATCCATATGAAAATGGAGATATAGCCTCATGATACAGTTCTAAATGAAATAAAGCAAGTTGCTAAATAGCATTTTTGTCATTTTTAAAAGCTTATGTTTCTATATATACCTACCTTTGAGTGTGTGTGTATGTGGGGGTGTGTGCACACAATCTGAAAGCCATCTGGGAATAGTAATGTGAGCCCATTCATGCTGGAGAACTGAGTAGGGAGCAATATGTGAAATAACAAAGTAGCAAGGAACAACTTTACATTCTGTTTTCTATCCTTCTGTGTTGCTTGGCTTTCCATAATGAATATATATTATTTTGGCAGTTGTTTCGGGACAAAATTTAATGTTTGTCGGTTCCATTCCCTCCACTCACAAGAAAACATTTAGCGGTTTTTCGTTTTGTTTGCTTTTCTTCCTCTCTTCCCCCAAGAACAAATCCTTGCAGCATGGTCTCCGGGGAGCTGGTCGTGGAAGGAGAAAGCAGTGTTGGGGCTTCAGGCCGCCAGAGGATGTGGCTGGCGGGGAGTCGAGCTGAGCACTCAGGTTCCTGCCTCACCAAGGATGGGACGACATAGCCCCTCCACAGCCAGGGAGTCTTAGTCAGCTTGGCTGTCGTAAAATCACACCACAGACCAAGTGGCTTAAACAACAGACATTTATTTCTCACAGTTCTGGGGGCTGAGAAATGCAAAGTCAAAGTGAAGGTAGATTCGGGTCCTGAAGCCTCTTCCTGGCCTTGCAGAGAGCAGACTCTTCACTGCTTACCCACATGGCAGAAATAGAGGGAGAGGGCAAGCTCCCTGGCACCTCTTCCTAAAGGGACACTAACACATCAGGGAGCCCCACTCTGAGCCTCTTACATCGTCTTTGTTTTAAAGTCTATTTTGTCTGGTATGACTATTACTACTCCAGCTTTCTTATAAATTCCGTTGGCTTGGAATACCTTGTTCCTATCCCCTTACTTTCAGTCTGTAAGTGTCCCTAGGTCTGTGGTGGGTCTCTTGTAAACAACATATATACCGGTCTTGATTTTTTTATCAGCCCAGCTAGTCTATGTCTTTTGGTCAGTGCATTTAATCCATTTACATTTAAGGTAATTATCCATCTGTATGATCCTATTACCATTTTGTTAGTTGTTTTGGGTTTATTTTTTTGTAGATCTTCTCCTTCCCTTGTGTTTCCTGCCTAGAGAAATCCCTTTAGCATTTGTTGTAAAACTGTTTAGTGGTGCTGAATTCCCTTCCCAACAAATGGGAATACCATTTGTTGTAAAACTGTTTACTGGTGCTGAATTCTCTTAACTCTTGCTTCTCTGCAAAGCTTTTAATTTCTTCATCAAATCTGATCCAGAGTCTCACTGGGTAGAGTATTCTTGGTTGTAGGTTCTTCCCTTTCATCACTCGAAATATATTGTGCCATTCCCTTCTGGTCTGTGGAGCTTCTGTTGAGAAATCAGCCGATAACCTTATGGAATTTCCCTTTGTTATTTCTTTTTCCCTTGTTGCTTTTAATATTTCATCTCTGTCTTTAATGTTTGTCAGTTTGATTCCTATGTGTCTTGGTGCATTCCATCATGGGGCCCCACTCTCATGACCTCACCTAATCACCTCCCAGAGGTCACATCTTCAAACATTACCATAACTGGAGGTCAGGGTTTCAGCATATGGATCTGGGGACAAAAATATTCAGTCTATAACAAAACTCTTTCTTCATTTTAGAATACAAGAACCTGGAGGAGGATAGAGGACTTTAGTGAGAGCACATGCACCCTTTAGTTTAAGTGATATACAAGTATGCCTTCGAATTTCTGTGGTTTTTTTTTTTTTCTTTTTAAGTGAGATACTGATCCAAGTATTCAAGCCTTGGCTATTATAGGTCAAAGTTTCAATATTTAATGCTTTTTAATGCTTAAGAAACAATATTTTTAAGTTTATTGGCTTCAGGAACGAGCAGCAGAAAGATCTGGGATATGTTTTTTAAAATGAGTTGGAGCAGGAGGGTGTTAGGAAGAGTTTCCTTAAATATATTCCCTTCAAAGAGCACATCCCAAAGACAGTCCTAACCCAGTTCCACAAGAGGATTAGCCTTAATGTGGGAATCCACTGTATGTGGATTAAAGAGATAGGAATACCAGACCACCTTACCTGTCTCCTGACCTGTATACAGGTCAAGAAGCAATAGTTAGAACTGGACATGGAAAAACAGGCTGGTTCAAAATTGAGAAAGGAATATGTCAAGGCAGTATATTGTCCCCCTGGCTATTTAACTTATATGCAGAGTACATCATGTGAAATGCCAGGCTGCAAGAATCTCAAGCTGGAATCAAGATTGCCAGAAGAAATATCAACAACCTCAGATAAGCATATGATACCACTCTAATGGCAGAAAGTGAAGACAAACTAAAGAGCCTCTTGATGAAAGTGAAGGAGGAGAGTGAAAAAGTTGGCTTAAAAACTCAACATTCAAAAAGCTAAGATCATGGCATTTAGTCTCATCACTTCAAAGCAAATAGATAGGGAAAAAGTGGAAACAGTGATAGATTTTCTCTTCTTGGGCTCCAAAATTACTGTGGATTGTAACTGCAGCCATGAAATTAAAAGACACTTGCTCCTTGGAAGAAAAGCAATGACAAGTCTAGACAGCATATTAAAAAGCAGAGACATTACTTTGCCAAGAAAGATCCGTGTAGTCAAAGCTATGGTGTTTCCAGTAATCGTGTATGGATGTGAGAGCAGCCAAGTCAAGATGGCAGAGTAGAAGGACCTGTGCTCATCTTCTTTGAGAACACTAAAATCTCAACTAGCTGCTGAACAACAATCAACAAAAGGTTGTTGGAACCCACTCAAAAAAGATATCCCAGGTCCAAGGACAAAGAAGAGGCTGCAACAAGATGGTAGGAAGAACTCAATTATGCTAAAACCCAACCCCATACCTGCCAGAGACTCTAGGGAGGCTTGAACAAAATCTTGTATGCGCCAGGATCCAGGGGAAAAGAGCAGTGACCCCACAAGAGACTGAGCCAGACGGATGTGAATGTTGGACCGTAAAGAAGGCCAAATGCCGAAGAATTGATGCTTTCGGATTGTGGTGCTGAAAAAAATACTTGAGAGTCCCCCGACTGCAAGAAGATCAAACCAATCAACCTTAAATATTCATTGGAAGGACTTATGCTAAAGCGGAAGCTCCGATACTCTGGCCACCTGATGCAAAGAGCCTACTCATTGGAGAAGACTCTGATGCTGGGAAAGATGGAGGGCAGGAAGAGAAGGGGCAAGAGAGGATGAGATGGTTGGATGGCATCATCGACTCAATGGTCATGAGTTAGAGCGAACTCTGGGAGATAGTGAGGGACAGGGAAACCTGGTGTCTGTAGTCCAAGGGGTCACAAAGAGTCAGACACTACTTAGCAACAGACAGCAGCTGCATGTACCTAATAACCTTTCCCTGCCTGTCTAGCATTGTGCTAGTTATGTACCATACTTGGGAGAATCAAGACGATAATCACTTAGATTACTTCCTATAGGGCTTAATTCTCTCCAGGTATCAAAAGGCCAGCTGACCTCTAAGAGTAAAGAAGGATTTCAAGCTTCAGCCATTACACTAACAGAAGGAATACACTCAATAATGAAGTGCTAATTAATACTTAAACAATGAAAGAAATTAACTAAGAAAATAATAATTAATAGCAAATACTGATTGTTAACATAGATCAGACACTGTGCTAACTGCATATCTACACTATGAGAGAAAAATGATTTTCCCATTTTACAGATGAAAAAACATTTAAAATGCAGTGTTATACTACCATTTTGGACATAGGAAAAGTCATGTCAACCTTTATGGGAACAGAGCCCACAGAGCTGGGGTATTCTCTGGGGGTCAGCTGCACATTGCCTGGGCTGCAGACACAAAGTCAAAGCAGGCAACGGTGGGATATAGTCCTTCTGGGCCCCCAGAGAATGACAGGCCAGTAGAGTATGTATCAGTAATGAAGGACACCGGCCTACTACAGCAAACATTTACAAACTCACCCTGTGCCAAGAGAAGTGTTAGGCACTTGCTGCAGAACACCAGCTTTCTTCACAGTACCTAACACTTCTTGGCCACCAAGGGCCAAGAACTGTTCTGGACACTGGGGATGTGATGGTAGAAAAGCTGGCAAGGCCCTGCTCTCCACCAGAGCCTCAGCTCGTTTCTTACATTCCCCCTTTTCCTGAGACAACATAGATGATCTTAAAGTTTCTAAATCTGAAGGCACCAAGGAGTTCCCAGAATAGCCACAGTGGGTTCTCCAGGTGACTCCTTTTTCTCAAGTATATTTACTTATTCCTAGGACCTCCAACACTTCCTCACTGAGTTTTCCTTTAAGCAGCTCTCCCCTCCTTCCTAGACCTAGTACTAACTCTGCCCAGACATGTCCTCTGTTACCACCACAGCGGAGCTGGCTAGGACTCTGTGCTTTCACTGGTGAAACCACCCACCAGCTCATCTCCCTAATGCCAAAGACAGGTTTCTTCAATACGCCCACTAACCACCAATGCCAAGCAGATCTATCTAGCACCCAGATCCAACCACATACCTCACCATCTTGACTCTGTTCATCCAAATTCCTCAGTGTGACATTCATTCCTTGTGACCCAACCCAGCCTGTCCACCCTCCTAGCCCATAATTAGCCCATCATTGTCTGGTCCAGGATGCCGCACCTCCCACCTTCCCCAGCAGATCCAGCTGTCACTTACCCGACAACACCCAGACCTGTGCCACCTCCTCCAGGAAGCCACGTCTGACCTCTACCTCATACTGAGAATTCTGTTGTGTGGAGTATTTCCCACACTAGACAAAATTCCATGGAGTCAAATATTGTGCCATACTAACTATTATTCTCTGGTGCCTAGAGCAGTAACGGGCACTTAGTAAGTGCTCAATAAAGATTTGTTGAACCAAACTAACATGATCCCTGCCTTCTTCTATACGTAGTAACCAATCCTTCACTCAGATCCAGAAATAGTCCCACAGCGACTTTCTCCTTGTTCTATAAAATTAATTTCTCAGTGACCAAAGGCATAATTACCAGAATGAGATGACCAGAAAACTCCAGCTGAAATCTCTGGCCATGAGCGGTCCTGTATCTTATTTCTCTTTTAAGACCTGTATCAACACACAGCATCCATCCCCAGCACCTACCCTCAGCTCCACATCACTGTGGCCCGTGTCACCACACTCCTGTTCTTCCATAAACCTCGAGATCTGTGGAGATAGTCTTTGATACTACACCTATGTAATATCAATTCATCCCTCTTTATAAAACACTAAGATATTGTCATGGTAATCGATTTTTTGTGTGTGTGAGGAGGGAGAAGTCTCCAAAACATTTTCCTGAGGGAAAAGAGCAAGCTACAAAATTATAAAAAGAGACTTCTCTCTTTTATAACAGAGAAATCCAGCCTATTCTATCCAAATCCTGCATAGTACTGGATATGGTAACCCACTTCAGTAGTCTTGCCTGGAAAATTTCATGAACAGAGGAGCCTGGTGGGATACATTCCATGGGGCCACAAAGAGTCAGACACGACTGAACACACACACTAATGCACACACACACTCCACAGTATAACCTTGTCATTTCTTTTTAAAGCCACTATCTCTTTGTATCCCCTTGGTAGCTTGTTTCCAGTCATTCGCTATTATAAACAATTTTTCAGTGGACATTGTATACTCCCTCCTGTACACCTCTGCAAGGCTGTCTCAGAGGTATGGCAACAGGGAACTGCTTTGTCAAATCATGGGATATTTTAAATACATACTGTCAAATTGCCATAATAATGAAAGGCTCATTTCTTAATATCATTGTCAATTCTTAGTATTATCAAACTTTAACATTTGTGTCAGTTCAGTGAATGTTAAATAGCTGTTTTGGTTTTTCTTTTTCTTTTTTTGTATTGGTTTTGCATTTTCCTAGTGAATATGGACATTTACAAAATACTTAAGTAAAACATATAAATAAAGATAAATGAACATAAAAATATATATTTATTTTCTTATTATATTACACATTCAAATTTTGTTTGTGATCTTTTTCTATTGGGATGTCTGTTTCCTCTCTGTGGATGTATAGGAGTTCATTACATACCCTGGATTCTCATTTTCAATTTTCTAGTCAGATACAGTATATATTGTAACTATTACCATTGGTAAACATAATTTTAACATTGTTCAAACAAATGATTTTTATTTCTGGTTTTTGCCTTGTGAATCTTATTTTAGAAGGTCTTCCTTTTCCCTAAGGACATAAAAATGTTTTCCTATATTTTTGTTTGTCTCCAGCTTTATTATTATTATATTATATTATATTATATATTATATTTATTATAATTATTTTTTTTATTCTCAGCTTTATGAGTTTCAACAGCATAGCTCCCCCTCTGGTGCTAGACCACACATCCTTCCAATGAGATGGTTTCCTTAGCCACGTGCTCCTCAGCTGGCATTTCCTGGGCCAAGGCACACCCAGCAGGTCTGCTCCCTCATCACTATTAAACCTACAACCTCCCAGCAAACCAAGTCCCAGCCTCAGTGAGAAAAGTCAAGGGAAACATTCCAAGTGGCCCTGCTGCTTTGGGTTTTCTGGTTCTGATTTCATGGTCCTAGTGATTAAATGCCTCCCACACCACCCACAGAGGCTGGAAACCTAGGAACAGCCCTGGGACTTAACCAGTAGGAGGTTCATGTGATGCCTTAAAAATGTTTTCCTGGCAGAGGAACACATCCCCACATAACTCAGCAGGATGGGGCGGCAGTGAGGGGTCTGAAGAACCTTGGCAGATTCTGTCATAGCCAGGATCATCTTTCCAAGAAGAACTTGCAGACGCTGTTGGCTGCCAGGGTGGTACTGAGCCACCTCCAGACTAGAAAACCAATCCATATGACCATATCTCTCCTCCTTGTTGGGTCAGAGAAACATGCTCTATACCTCAAGTGCGTGCCAACTCTATCAGGGTCCCCCTTCCTGGAGCTGGGCAGGCTTTAGACCACTGCACATTTTCAGCAGGAGACACCTTCCCCTTTGTCATAAGACAATTCCAAGACTTCCAGGCCTCAAACAGAAAGAAGCACCAGAGTCTTCCTTCCAACAGCAACAACAATCCTCATGAGGTTGGCTGTTATTATCATCCTAGTTTGCAGGATGGCTGCTATACCTCCAGATGACAGCAAGAAGATGGAAGAGAGGAGAAGCAGGTAAAGAGGAATGCGAAACAAGCAGCTTTGGGTCAGAAACTCTAGAAGTTTGATTATCTGTCATCTGTCAGAACACTGATCAAGGGCAGCAAGATACCCTGACACTTCTAGGGCCATCATGTTCCATCCATTTGAGCTGGAGTAGTCACTCACCCTCTCAGAATCAAGGAATTCTGCCACCTAAACAACTGGGACTACTACAGCAGAAAGCAAGAGAAACGAGATGCTGTCCGAGAGAGACTAGCCAGTGCACACAAGGAGAAATTGGGGGGAAACAGAACTATGGTAAAGGCGTGAATTCAACCGAGTGGTAACCAGAGATTTCATCACAATTCCACAGGCAGCGCAGCAATGGAGGCTCGATGTGGGGAGTGCCCAATGGCTGGGATGTTGGGGACGCCAGGGATGCTGGAACCCTACAGTTACCCACATGCTCTTTTCAGTGTGGAGCAGACCCTGGAAAGCTAACAGTGATGTGAAGAGCAGAGTCCAACCCACAGAGAAGGACTGGAAAACTGGATCAGGGTGTGTGGGCTCAGCTAAGTAGGTCAAAGTGCAGGGCTAGGCAGCAGCCTCAGGAGGAAACCAGAAAGCAGCCAAGAAGCCAAGGCAGAGCTGATCACCTGGCCCAGGGAGACGCAGCTAGCATTAGAGATGGAAGCTGGGACTTAGGAGTCAGGCAATGACCAGGATCGCCTCCGGGTGTAGCCCAGGATTTCTGAGAGCAAGGCTTGGAGCAGGACAACCAAGTCTAGCCTCCATCCTAGGGGTGGGGATGAGGCTTTCATAGTACACTCCACCCTTGCTGGATGTGACTAGGTCCTGTCAAAGTTGACCTCAGTTGAGCCAACACGGCTGGAAGGGGAACCCAGGGAAGAGGGGCTAACACAGTCCTCACAGCTCCCACTCACGTTCACTTGCTCATCAGCCTCCTTCACACCCATTCCTGTGACAGAGGAGACAGCCCCTCTCCCTCCACTCTCTCTCCATGTGCTTCTCTGTGTCTGTGATTCTAGAGAAAGGTCCAGAACAACTGCTCTCCCTTCTTTCTCTTCCCATGATGCCCTTCCCATCCTCTTGACAGGTTGTGCCAGATTTGGGCACCCTCTGGGTTATTTCTACCTCCTTTCCTTTCATCCACTAGGGTGTGGAGAGAAACTGGAGTCCAAGAGTTGTCTGTGCTTCAGGCCACACCCAGCAGGGCCCACTTCCCACCTGGAATTCTGACTTGCTGCTTGGAGGTGCAACAGCTATCTTTTCAAGCACCTTAATGTATTTATTCACTAAAAACAAACTTTCTTCTCTGACTTTGTCATCTCTTGCATACTGCAGCTCAGCTTTCACTCTCACCTTTTAGTCTCCCCAACCTATTCCATCTAACAGAATACAGCATATTAGTTATGAAGACCATTTACCACAGAACAGGAAACAGTAAGGCACATTGCCCATGGCCTCATGCATTTTGGAGTTCTCATTACTAGACCATATAGAATGCAATTAAGACACTTGCTCCTTGGAAGAAAAGCTGTGACAAACCCGGAAAGCATATGGAAAAGCAGAAAGATCACTTTGCCAACAAAGATCCATATAGTCAAAGCTATAGCTTTCCCAGTAGTCATGTATGGGTAAGAGAGTTGGACCATAAAGAAGGCTGAGAACTGAAGAACTGATGCTTTTGAACTGTGGTGTTAGAGAATACTATTGAGAGTCCCTCGGACAGCAAGGAGATCCAATCAGTCAATCCTAAAGGAAATCAACCCTGAATATTAATTGGAAGGATTAATGCTGAAGCTGAAGCTCCAAAACTTTAGCCACCTGATGTGAAGAGCTGACTCACTGGAAAGACCCTGATGCTGGGAAAGATTCAGGGCAGGAGGAAAATGGGCAATGGACAATGAGATGGTTGGATGCTATCACCAACTCAATGGATAAGAGTTTGAGAAAACTCTGGGAGATAGTGAAGGATGACTTAGCGACTAAACAACAGCAACAACAAACAATAAAGAATAAAGAGCATCCTGTTGCTGGTAGATTTATCTGAAATTGCTGGAGTAAGACATCTTGCTAGGATTTGAGCAGAGGTCTGCTCCGTTGTGTGTGCTGTTCAAACAAAGCAGGATCCTAGATGTTTTCGCTTCTGAGAGACAAAGCACAGGACCCCTCTGCCCTTCATGGGAGTCCACAAACTGCCCGAGCTGAGGACTTCACATTCAGGGGGCGAAAGCACTGTTGTGCTTACCTTGTTTTACATTCTTTGAGAAAAGGAGGGAGCTTACTCAGGTTATAACCTGAGGAGCCACTTCCTTGGCAGTGAGAGTCTCAAATCAGCCATTAACGTGATTTACAAGCGTATGTGAAATAAACAGCAGGCAGAACAGGTGCTTCTAGCCTCTCCTACAAAGGTGCAATGACTCTATGGAAATGCACTTTATCATTTGTAAAGGACTCACATCCAAGAAAGAAGGCAATGGCACCCCACTCCAGTACTCTGGAAGATCCCATGGACGGAGGAGCGTGGTGGGCAGCAGTCCATGGGGTCTCTAAGAGTCAGACACGACTGAGAGACTTCACTTTCACTTTTCACTTTCATGCATTGGAGAAGGAAATGGCAACCCACTCCAGTGTTCTTGCCTGGAGAATCCCAGGGACGGGGGAGCCTGGTGGGCTGCCATCTATGGGGTCGCACAGAGTCGGACACGACTGAAGCGACTTAGCAGCAGCAGCAGCAAAACCTCCAAGAAAACCAGACTTTTCAATACATGAGCACAATTACCTCCTTGTCAGTTCAGTATTTTATAGAATACCTACACTCCCCAGCCTGTTCCCAAATGAGGAAACCGTGAGCCACAATGTTACATGCAGGGTTATATAAAATGAGATTCTCTCCCCATAAGTGGGGAGGAAGCACAAGTTGAAAGAACAGGTAGCTGTTTGATGTCAACTGCGGAAACAAAAGTCTTCTAGGACAACTCAGATTCTTGTGAAAAACGATTTGTGACAGCAGGACAGGCGATGGCTGCCCGCCTCTCCCTCTTCCTGTTCCTCTTCTGTCGGGTCACCACAGGCACACAGGAGCAGGCAGAGCAAGCAGCAGTGGCCAGGGAGGTGGGCTGGCTCAGCTCTGGCTTGCAGGGGGTGCCAGACCAAAGCCCAGGGCTCCAGCTGGGATTCTGGAACAAGACCGAGTGTCATTAGCTCTTTTCTGAAGGCAAAAGCGTCCGGATGAGGTGACAGGAGAGCCAGGTGGCTCCGTCCACAGAGCAGAGGGGGCTGGAGAGGCCTGCTGGCACCGCTCTGCCTCCCTGGACTCCGGCCAAGGCCTCCAGCCACAGCCTGAAGCCTGGTGAACCACTAAGGGCCGGCGGGAACCGATGCTGAAGGGCAGGCTTGGGGTAAAGAGCAGCTTCTCACTTGGAGGGGAGAACCTCCTGCCATTTATCTGGCCTCCTGGGCTCCCTAGCTCAGTCTTTCCCCATGGCCCCCTGCCCGCCCCTCTCAGCCCTTCTCTCCCTCGAGAAGCACCTGCGCTGGGGGATACAACAAAGAGAGACCACCACGGGGGCTGGAGTCCGGCCAAGGCCTCGCGGTGGTCCTGCGATGGCAGCCTGCTCATTACCCACTTCAGCTCAGGTGTCAATCTGGTTTAATATCAAGGAGAAAGTGCAGGTGAGCCGTGGGCATCCAGCGTTGGCGGTGCAGCCTCCCCCAGCCTCTGCTGTCCTGGCCACCAGGTCGCTCCTCTTTCTGAAGCCAGCACCCTGTCCTCAGCTCCCACTGATGGCCCAGGGGCATCCTCACAGCTGCCCTGGAGCAGAGGGACAGACGGTGTCAGCCGCGGGCCACCTGCTTCAGAGCCCCTGCATGCCCCCTGTGCTCAGCCAGGTTCCTCTGCCGTGAAAGCGGCCACCCCTCCAGATTCAGCCTGGCACCTCTCCTGTCCCTCTGCACAGAAACAGCCTGATGCCAGCCAGCTCCACAGGCCTCGCACCGGTGCCTGTGCTCGCCCTGCTGTATCCATGCTGCGGGGGCTCGTCTCTGTTATGGAAAACTCTTAAAAGCAGGGGAGGGAGTCTCCCAACTCTAAGTGGGGAGCCACCAGCACACATGCGGCAGGTCTAGCGCATGTGAAGGATGCAGAGCAGGACCTTGAATGTACTAGTGCGTGCAAGGAATCGTCACTTTCCTTTTTCTAGTTGTCATTATGTTTTCACCCTCATCCGTGTTCAGGTGTCAATGAAAAATAAATAATAAAGAAAAAAACATACAAAAATAACAAAATACATTAAGCAAAGGTTCCCCTGTTTGTGTATATCTGTCACATCTCTTTCACAATTTATACTCCATGAAGACAGAGACTGTTTCATTTGGTTTGTCAAACATAGGTGTTAATATATTATAAACACCTGGTCAAAAACCAATACGAAAGAGAATTTAGAAATGCCACCTCTGCAAAGGAAATTCTTCTAGGTAAGTATCCAGATCTTTTGTTGAGTCAGTAATCTGTGGGAATAAGATTTTCAGTAGTGTTCAGCCTGAAATTCCAAACCAGTATAAATATTGATCAATTCAATTCAGCCACTCAGTTGTGTCCGACTCTTTGAGACCCCATGAACCGCAGCACGCCAGGCCTCCCTGTCCGTCACCAACTCCCGGAGTCTACCCAAACCCATGTCCATTGAGTCGGTGATGCCATCCAACCATCTCATTCTCTGTCGTCCCCTTCTCCTCTTGCCTTCAATCTTTCCCAACATCAGGGTCTTTTCAAATGAGTCAGCTCTTTGCATCAGGTGGCCAAAATAAATATTGATAAATCTCCTGAAATGAAAAGACTGTGTTACAAACTAATTCCCTTCCACGCCAAGGTACATGAAAAAATGCTATAAAAGAGAGAGAAGAAGACATCACTATGTTACCTTTCAAGGCTAAAATGCAAGGAGAACTTGCCATAGCCCCAAGTCCAAATGGTCTTGCAATTTCAGGGCCAGTAGTGGTGGGCAAGGACAGTAAGACCATCTGTGATGGGAATGTGTGGCAGAAAGAAGCAGATTTACAAAGCTGTAACAATTTGAACAACGAAATAAGCAATGATTGTAACAGATTAGAGCTCATTGAATCAAATAGGAGTTGATGAGTCCATACTAATAAAAGACATATATATAAGAAGTGAAAGCTCTTTATTAAAGTAGAATGCCAACTCATAAATACAGAATAAAGATGGAAACCTCATGGTGTTGACACTCACACTGAGAGTGCAAATGCAGTGCACTAAGCCTGCTGGCACCTTTACACACATCAACACAACAGCTGCAAACCACCAGCTGCCCACTCTCCCCGTCAGGCACACAGTCATGAACAAAGAAATGTGACACCAATGACAAGTGATGTCAGTTTCTCTCAAAAATAATCTTGATAAATGGGGGGGGGGGCGGTGGGAAGGTATCAATTTCACTAAGTCTGGGCCAATAATACACGTCCTTTACTATTGCGTGAGGTGGAATGAGGGGGCTGGGTGAGGCACGGGCACCTTGTGCTGAAGGGTGATGGTCATGGCACCGAGGAGCCTGGTGCTGGATGGGGTTCGGGGGTGGAGCTGGCCAGCTTTCTCACGGACACCAGTCTTATTTGAAAGAATTTATAGACAAATTCGCACTTTGGGTATTAGGGAGACATTTTCTCAAAAACTGAGAAACCAAGCCTGAAGCTTCAAAGGAAATAACAGAGCAAGAGTTCCCAATGAGAAATTTCAAGCTTTTCAACAAAAACTGGAATATTGGAAAACTTGAATCTGCCACCATAAGCTTGTCTGTTTCCCAGTATCTAATTACTTCTGTAATGAGATCAGTGGTGATAGAAACTGATGTGATATTTTGGTATTGTAACATGAAGTGTGTCAATATTTGAAAAACTTCAAACTCAAGAATCCAGTATTTTCCAAATGACCAAAGTCACAAAATGTGACAAAACAATACAATGGTAAAACATCTATTCGAACTGCAAGATAGAAAAATGGATTTTAATGTAACAGACTATAAAAATTTAATTGATGTTTCAAATTCCACATTGCAACTAACCTTTTAAGAAATTACTGATGTTGAGTTTTGGTGTAATATCGAAAAAGAAGACCTGTAATTTTCCAAAGTAGATATTTATTAATAAATACTCATCCTTTTTGTGGATTTTCTGCAAACATATCTGCCATAATAGCATACTACAACAAATCAAAGAGGTGTGCAAAAATACAAAACAGAGCCACTTTTCTCACTAAACTTTCTTTCGAAATATTATTTTTCCTAAAATTTTTCATTTATGGTAACATGCAATTAGTTTATTATTGTTATTTTAAATGAATTAGTAAATAGGTTAAAGGTTTCCTACCTGTAATTTCTTCTTCAATAAATACTGAGAGTTCTAAACCATATTAACAAAAGCTCTTTGGAGCCCTTAGTAAGTTTTAAAAATGAAAGGGGAGGACATTCCTGGTGGTCCAGTGGTTGAGAATCTACCTTCCAGTGCAGGGGACGTGGGTTTGATCCCTGGTTGGGGACTAAGATCCACATGCCTTTGGGTAACTAAGCCCAGGCGTTGCAACCACTGAGTACGCTCACTCTCGATCCCGTGCCCAGCAACAAGAGAAGCCCCACCCACCGAAAACAGAGAAAGCCCATGTGCCTCAGTGGAGAGCCAGTGCAGCCAAAAAATAAAAATAAAAGGAGTCCTGAAACTTAGAAGTTTAAAAGTTGTTGCCTCGGGGAAAAGTATGCTTTAGGAAAAGGTATTTTCTTTCTTGCTGATTCCTCAGAAACATTGATCTGCTAACGATTTGGAACTCTGCAGAATTCTGGGAGAGAGAGATGGCCTATTTAGCCTCGCTCAGCCTTATCTGACCCCACAGACCCTGTCTGTGAGCTCACAGTGTGAGCATCTCCCCACAGACAGAAACAGTGGAGACAGGAGCACAGGCTCTGCCACGAACTTGCCGTGTGGCCCACACCAAACCCTAACACTTTGTAAATCCAAACCTAACACCCTGCGCAGCGGCACATCAACACTCCCACCTGCATGTGACTTGGACTGAGCTGTCTTCCCAAAATCACACGTGGACGCCCAGGACCTGAATGAGGGGGTCCAGAGAGGCATCATTTGGGGATGAGGCCTTTGGGAGGTGGCTGGTTTAGATGGGATCCTGAGGGTGGGGCCCCCATGGTGGATTAGTGCCGTTATAAGAAGAGTCACCAGAGACCTGGCTTCCCCGACCCCACTCATGAGCACAGCCAGAAGGCAGCCATCTGCTGCCACGAAGAGGGCTTGCCAGGAACTGAATCTGCTGGCACCTTGATCTTGGACTTCCAGTCTCCAGAACTGTGAGAAACAAATGTCTATTGTTTCAGCCTCAAGAATGTGGTGTTTTGTGACAGCAGCCCTAGCTGGCTAAGACACACACGCCTATGACGAGGACTGGCAGCGCTGTGCGATAACATACATGAGCTCCGTGTCCCTGCTCAAGTGAGCGTCCTCAGCTAAACTCTTTTCTAAATGTTTTAAATGCATTTTTAATCAGAATAACATGTACACGTTTTCTAAAAACCAACTAGTGAGAGACACTGATAAAGAAAACCATTGTCCCCGCCTACATTCCCCCCATCAGCCCTGCTCTCTAGAGCAACCTGATTCAATCATTTCTGATTCGGCTCTGCAGTTGCCTCTGATATTGCCTCCAATAACAAACTCACAGAGCTATTTCTGGACTCATCAGCTCTATGTATTATCCATTAGCTCTCTGTTATGCTGAATGATGGTTTTGTTTTCCTGTATACTCAATATCTTTCTCCATAACACATTCATCTACTATATACAAATACATATGTATATGAAATATAAGTGTATAATACGTTTTCAATGTATCTCTTGTTACTTTATAAATTTAAATTATATCTTTACATCTCTATTTCTTCTTTCACTAATTATAGGCATGTTGCATTTCTCT
Source organism: Bos taurus (assembly GCF_002263795.3). NCBI lineage: Eukaryota > Metazoa > Chordata > Mammalia > Artiodactyla > Bovidae > Bos > Bos taurus. The sequence goes on along the minus strand of NC_037349.1, from coordinate 877,573 downwards.
CTTTTCAAAATGTAATACCAACACTCATTTATTAATCAAAGTCAAATGGAAAATACATCTGCTCTGATTTGTAATTTAGGCTCCCTAGCTGTCAGAGATGGAGTAGGCAATGGCACCCTACTTCAGTACTCTTGCCTGGAAAATCCCATGGATGGAGGAGCCTGGAAGGCTGCAGTCCAAGGGGTCGCTGAAGGTCGGACACAACTGAGTGACTTCACTTTCACTTTCACTTTCATGCATTGGAGAAGGAAATGGCAGCCCACTCCAGTATTCTTGCCTTGAGAATCCCAGGGACAGGGGAGCCTGGTGGGCTGCCATCTATGTGGTCGCACAGAGTCGGACATGACTGAAGCGACTTAGCAGCAGCAGCAGCAGCTGTCAGAGATGGTAAGCATCACCTGGGCATCTTGTTTTCTTTATGTCTTAGTGTTTTTTAGGTCTACTGCAAAATGTCTATTGTCTCAGTGGTGAGAGCTGTTGAAACCCAGACTGCATCTGTGGCCAGGCTCTGTCACAGCATCCGCAGGGCACCTTCACAACATCCATGGCCTGCACCTTGGAGAAACTTGTGTGTGTCCCAGGAACCCTCTTCTCCCATGTCTGTGAAGACGTGATCTTTCCAGGGCTGAGAACTGTTATCCTCCAGGAACTCTCTTCAGAGATCTCCCAACATGGACCCACTGTCTCCTGGACCCCATGGCTTCTTTTCTTATTTGGTCCTTGTTTTTGCCATAGCACAGCCTTGCGGTAGCTTCCCAGGATAGACGCAGAGGAGTAAATGTGGACGTCCTGCCCTGCTAATGAACATCTTTCAAGGGCCTGGGAAGGAAGGGCCTTTGCCTTATATTGACGTGATTGTGTGTGTTTACAAATTCTTCAAAAATTAGATACTTTAACAGCAATTGTTTAGGGCAACATCTCTCTTCTGCCTGCCCTCTGTCACATTCTCCACCTTCCTGAGTGCTGGTGAAAGTGTTAGTCATTCTGTCATGTCTGACTCTTTGCGGCCCCATGGACTGTGGCCCACAAGGCTCCTCCTGTCCATGAGATTTTTCAGGCAAGAATACTGGAGTGGTAGCCATTCCCTTCTCCAGGGGATCTTCCCAACCCAGGGGTCAAACCTGGATCTATGGCATTGCAGGCAAACACTTGTCTTCATTTGCTTGTATGCAGCGGCTTGTCTGAGCCACCAGGGAATCCCCTTGTGTCAGTGGAGCTGCCTGAATGCACGTTTACAGTGTGGCTCAGGGAAGCTGAATGGTGGACACTCTGAGTTGCTGCACCTCCATTTCCAGGCAGAGCTGGGTTCTTGCAAGCCAGGAGCAACCCCACTCACCATGTCCTCTCTGTCTCCATCAGGCGTCACCCCTGCAGGGCCTGAGGTTATGTCCCAGTAGGAACACTTATTTTCCTATATTACCAATCAGATCAGATCAGATCAGATCAGTCGCTCAGTCGCTCAGTCGTTCCGACTCTTTGCAACCCAATGAATCGCAGCATGCAGGCCTCCCTGTCAATCACCAACTCGCGGAGTTCACTGAGACTCACGTCCATCGAGTCAGTGATGCCATCCAGCCATCTCATCCTCTGTCATCCCCTTCTCCTCTTGCCCCCAATCCCTCCCAGCATCAGAATCTTTTCCAATGAGTCAACTCTTCGCATGAGGCGGCCAAAGTACTGGAGTTTCAGCTTCAGCATCATTCCTTCCAAAGAAATCCCAGGGCTGATCTCCTTCAGAATGGACTGGTTGGATCTCCTTGCAGTCCAAGGGACTCTCAAGAGTCTTCTCCAACACCACAGTTCAAAAGCATCAATTCTTCGGTGCTCAGCCTTCTTCATAGTCCAACTCTCACATCCATACATGACCACAGGAAAAACCATAGCCTTGACTAGATGAACCTTTGTTAGCAAAGTAATGTGTCTGCTTTTGAATATGCTCTCTAGGTTGGTCATAACTCCCTTCCAAGGAGTAAGGCGCAGGAGGGCCTAGAGGAGCTATCCCACGTTGAAGATCAGGAAGGGCGGCGGTAAGGAGATATCCCTCATCCAAGGTAAGGAGCAGCGGCTGTGCTTTGCTGGAGCAGCCATGAAGAGATACCCCACGCCCAAGGTAAGAGAAACCCAAGTAAGATGGTAGGTGTTGCAAGAGGGCATCAGAGGGCAAACACACTGAAACCATACTCACAGAAAACTAGTCAATCTAATCACACTAGTACCACAGCCTTGTCTAACTCAATGAAACTAAGCCATGCCTGTGGGGCCACCCAAAATGGGCAGGTCATGGTGGAGAGATCTGACAGAATGTGGTCCACTGGAGAAGGGAATGGCAAACCACTTCAGTATTCTTGCCTTGAGAACCCCATGAACAGTATGAAAGGCAAAATGATAGGATACTGAAAGAGAAACTCCCCAGGTCAGTAGCTGCCCAATATGCTACTGGAGATCAGTGGAGAAATAACTCCAGAAAGAATGAAGGGATGGAGCCAAAGCAAAAAGAATACCCAGCTGTGGATGTGACTGGTGATAGAAGCAAGGTCCGATGCTGTAAAGAGCAATATTGCATAGGAACCTGGAATGTCAGGTCCATGAATCAAGGCAAATTGGAAGTGGTCAAGCAACAGATGGAAAGAGTGAATGTCGACATTCTAGGAATCAGTGAACTGAAATGGACTGCAATGGGTGAATTTAACTCAGATGACCATTATATCTACTACTGCGGGCAGGAATCCCTCAGAAGAAATGTAGTGGCCATCAAGGTCAACTGCAAGTCCAAAATGCAGTACTTGGATGCAATCTCAAAAACGACAGAATGATTTCTGCTCGTTTCCAAGGCAAACCATTCAATATCACAGTAATCCAAGTCTATGCCTCAACCCAGTAACGCTGAAGAAGCTGAAGTTGAACGGTTCTATGAAGACTTACAAGACCTGTTAGAACTAACACCCCCAAAAGATGTCCTTTGCACTATAGGGGACTGGAATGCAAAAGTAGGAAGTCAAGAAACACCTGGAGTAACAGGCAAATTTGGCCTTGGAATGCGGAATGAAGCAGGGCAAAGACTAATAGAGTTTTGCCAAGACAATGCACTGGTCATAGCAAACACCCTCTTCCAACAACACAAGACAAGACTCTATACATGGACATCACCAGATGGTCAACACTGAAATCAGATTGATTATATGCTTTGCAGCCAAAGATGGAGAAGCTCTATACAGTCAGCAAAAACAAGACCAGGAGCTGACTGTGGTTCAGACCATGAACTCCTTATTGCTAAATTCAGACTTAAATTGAAGAAAGTAGGGAAAACCATTAGACCATTCAGGTCTGACCTAAATCAAATCCCTTATGATTATACAGTGAAAGTGAGAAATAGATTTAAGGGCCTAGATCTGATAGATAGAGTGCCTGATGAGCTATGGAATGAGGTTCGTGACATTGTACACGAGACAGGAATCAAGATCATCCCCATGAAAAAGAAATGCAAAAAAGCAAAATGGCTGTCTGGGGAGGCTGTACAAATAGCTGTGAAAAGAAGAGAAGCAAAAAGCAAAGGAGAAAAGGAAAGATATAAACATCTGAATGCAGAGTTCCAAAGAATAACAAGAAGAGATAAGAAAGCCTTCTTCAGCGATCAATGCAAAGAAATAGAGGAAAACAACAGAATGGGAAAGACTAGGGATCTCTTCAAGAAAATCAGAGATACCAAAGGAACATTTCATGCAAAGATGGGCTCGATAAAGGACAGAAATGGTATGGACCTAACAGAAGCAGAAGATATTAAGAAGAGATGGCAAGAATACACAGAAGAACTGTACAAAAAAGATCTTCATGACCCACATAATCACGATGGTGTGATCACTGACGTAGAGCCAGACATCCTGGAATGTGAAGTCAAGTGGGCCTTAGAAAGCATCACTATGAACAAAGCTAGTGGAGGTGATGGAATTCCAGCTGAGCTATTCCAAATCCTGAAAGATGATGCTGTGAAAGTGCTGCACTCAATATGCCACCAAATTTGGAAAACTCAGCAGTGGCCACAGGACTGGAAAAGGTCAGTTTTCATTCCAATCCCAGAGAAAGGAAATGCCAAAGAATGCTCAAACTACTGCACAATTGCACTCATCTCACACGCTAGTAAAGTAATGCTCAAAATTCTCCAAGCCAGGCTTCAGCAGTATGTGAACTGTGAACTTCCTGATGTGCAAGCTGGTTTTAGAAAAGGCAGAGGAACCAGAGATCAAATTGCCAACATCTGCTGGATAATGGAAAAAGCAAGAGAGTTCCAGAAAAGCATCTATTTCTGCTTTATTGACTGTGCCAAAGCCTTTGACTGTGTGCATCACAATAAACTGGAAAATTCTGAAAGAGATGGGAATACCAGACTACCTGATCTGCCTCTTGAGAAATTTGTATTCAGGTCAGGAAGCAACAGAACTGGACATGGAACAACAGACTGGTTCCAAATAGGAAAAGGAGTTCGTCAAGGCTGTATATTGTCACCCTGTTTATTTAACTTATATGCAGAGTACATCATGAGAAACGCTGGACTGGAAGAAACACAAGCTGGAATCAAGATTGCCAGGAGAAATCTCAATAACCTCAGATATGCAGATGGCACCACCCTTATGGCAGAAAGTGAAGAGGAACTAAAAAGCCTCTTGATGAAAGTGAAAGTGGAGAGTGAAAAAGTTGGCTTAAAGCTCAACATTCAGAAAACGAAGATCATGGCATCTGGTCCCATCACTTCATGGGAAATAGATGGGGAAACAGTGTCAGACTTTATTTTTCTGGCCTCCAAAATCACTACAGATGGTGACTGCAGCCATGAAATTAAAAGATGCTTACTCCTTGGAAGGAAAGTTATGACCAAACTAGATAGCATATTCAAAAGCAGAGACATTACTTTGCCAACAAAGGTTCATCTAGTCAAGGCTATGGTTTTTCCTGTGGTCATATTACCAATAGGAAATAACAAATTCTGATCAACCACAGCGAAAGGACTGAATGTTTCTAATTGCTCTGTAAAAATAATGTAAGACTTTTGTCATATGAAGAAGCAATCAAAAAGTATGAGGAAAATGAGGTATAAAAGTATAACAGAAATCAAAAAAAAAAGTATAATAGAAATCAGTCAATGAAATGAACTTTTTCTGGACTTTATAATATTTAAAGCTAATATTTTATTTAGTTGTAACTTCTTGTACGATTCTAAGTAACTACTTACTTTGTACCTAATTATGGAGTAGCAATTTTTTAATGTTTTTCTTAAAGAGAGTCCCCTAGGTTGTACAGACGTCAGGTCCTGCCAAAACTGAATCCATCATTGTATTGCAAGTAAATTTTCTGAAGCCTTGCAATTCTGAAAATAACTCATATTTGACAGATAACATGGCTAAGTAAGAAATTTTGGTTTGAATTTTTGTTTCTCAGATGCCCAAAGGCATTGAATCAGAAGAGAGTACCATGTTAATTCGTTTCCCTCGTTTGGTAGAGTGGGGTGGGGAGTGGGCAGGATGGACAGTCCGCTGGCCTACACTAACCACAGCCACACCTATTATTAAAATAGAGATTCTTTTGCACCAGTTGGTAGATGGTCAGCATCCTGTGAGCCCCCACCCCTACCCCAGCATGTCCCAGCACCTGCAGCCTCTCCTCTTTGATCTCTAAACCTTTCCACCATCCAAACAGTTAAAGGGCCAGCAGGGTCCCACCTGAAAGTGCTTCCAGAAAATCCATTCTGATGGGCCAGTGCCCAGGCCATACCTAGTGTTAAATATGTTGAATCCTGCCCCTGGATGGTGGGATTTTGTTGTTACTGTTGGTATTTATTTTACTCTGGAAGCCACTAATATTTTCTTTTGTCATATGAGTTCTGAAATTTCATAGTAATGCGGGCTGTATAAGCCTCTTTCTTTTCACTGTGCTGGGTTCCCCACCGTGGAGATCTTCTCCTATCAGGCCAGAAATTGCCCTGATCCCTTTTCTGCAGGAAGGCTTGTTTTAATTGTAATCCATGTTCAGCTTGCAATGGGATTTTAAATTCTTTCCTTAGGGAATTACCCTGAGACTGAGGCTCTAGTTTACTTCCAGAAAACACCATGCACTATTAGGCAGGAAGCTGGGTCCTCCTATGAGGCCCCCATCCTGCCCACCTGGGTTTGATCCCTGGGTCAGGTAGATCCCCTGGAGAAGGGAATGGCAGGCAACCCAGTCCAGTATTCTTGCCTGGAGAATCCCATGGACAGAGGACCCTGGTAAGCTACAGTCCATGGGGTCACAAAGAGTCTGACATGACTGAGCAACTTTCTTTTCCTTTCCACCTTCTCTCTAAAGTTTTCACAGATGCACACACACCCCCATCCTTGCCAAACAAATGTCTCACTCAGCCAGAACTTCACCTTAGTCTGCATATGTAACTCTATCTTCAGCTACCCTCACGCGCCTGTCCCTTCTGGGTTCCAAGCCCCTGCACTTACTTGGCTGTGAACACAGCACGGGAGGAAAACACGGTGGCTCCGTGGTAAAGAACCTGCCTCAATGCAGGAGATGAAAGAGGTGCAGGCTCGATTCCTGGGCTCCCCTAGAGAAGGAAACGGTAACCGACTCCAGTATTCTTGCCTGGGAAAGCTCGTGGACAGAGGAGCCTGGTGGGCTCCATGGAGTCACAAAAAGTCAGACGCTACTGAGCGTACACACACACACCATTCAGTTGGAGACAATGGGAAGAGAGCTGGTTCTTTGAAGGGCACAACATCTCCTTGGGTAAAAAGGTCTAAAAGAGAAGAGAACCAGAGCCTTGAATATTTTTCATGATAGGGCCTTAATTATATTTAAGTTTTGATGAAACTTTACATCTGAATTTCTGAAAAGTTGGATTAGTAAGAGCCTTTTACTCTGGTTTTACCATCAAGTGTGATTACAGATTCACCCCCTTTCAGCCCACACATGACCCAACTTTAAGGTTAAAGAAGGAGGATCAGGCAAAGGGATCATTTCACATTGCACCAAGTGAAAGAAACTCACAGATTGTAAAAACAGGAGGCTGCCGGCACTGCCAAGGACAGTGGCCATGATCCCCCCATGATTCCAAATGGTTTAGGCCTCAGAACTTGGAGGCCAGCCAAGGAGAGTCTGTCTCTCCATTCCAGCTCCCACCCCTACAGGCAGGAGCCTTGACCTGGCCTCTGAACCACATCCCAAGGGCTGGGCCCAGGCATGCCTCGTTGTTTTGTCTAAGTTTGATCAGGAATGAGTAGAAGGCCCAGCAACTACCTTCTCCCTAGATAAAAACACTTCATCAGCTTTTGTTTGGCAAAGCAGGAACATAGAAAAAATCGACTTTCTTATCCCTCTAGGAGCAGCTCTGCACCCCATGCCCTGATCTCTGTCTCCTTTGCTCCTTATCCTATGTTGGAAGTCTTGGAGCTCAACTGTTTGACAGGAGAGCAGGGCCAGTTAAATGTAAGGCTCAAATAAAGGTTTGAATATCTAGAGAGATAAATCAGGGATCCAAATCTGACCTCTGTTGCCAGAAATTCAATATCCCTTTGTGTCAAAACTAGAATATTTTAAGAATCAAGTTACCAATTATTTATTTATTTTCTTTGATATAAGAAATTAATGGAAATCTTAAGAGAGAAACTAAAATTTTTAAAAGGCCTCAAATCATGGAATTTGAGGGTTTTTTCAATTATAAACATAATGCATATAGAAAAATTACAACAAAAAACTTTAAGAGCTAATTTTCTTGGGTCTCTTCTGTGTGTACATGTTATGAGACTTTGTTTAAAAAAATAAAACTTAAAGTTTAAAAATTTAAATTAAAAATTTTTTAATTTAAATAAAAGTTTTGATCATCCACCAAAGCCCCTGTTTTTTCTCTTTGGTTGCACCTGCCATCTCCAGCACACAGCCTTTAACTCTTGATCCAAAAGTTGCTGTTCTAATTCCAGCCATAACATCCACATTCCGGGCAAAAAGGAGACAAAGGCAGGAAAGGGTGTGCTCCTGTTCTGGAGGACACTTCTCAGAACACCTATATCCCTTTGGTGCCCTGTACTCACAGAGCCATGCTCTCTGGGGGGTGAGGTCTGTTCTCATGGCCACATGCCCAGCTAAACACCCTGAGTTCATTTACTGTAGAAAAATGAGAGAACAGACATTGGATAGTACCTTGGAATTTGGAGCAAATTCCAAGGAGAATCTTTGTTAGATCAGCAAAGGAATGAAAGTGAATACACAAATTATAGAAGTCACTCTACATAAGAAAAGAAGTGACTTGAAGTCTGGGAAGACAGGGCTGAAGCCAGCTCAGCTAGAGAGGCCCAGACAAGCAGACTTACAGGTGGAGTGATGAGGCTGCTGACTCCAGGAAAGAGTTCCGGGGGAAAGAAAAAATTGTAGAGGATTTTGTAAGAAGGGGTTTGCCAGGTTAACTCTCTACACCTCCATGAGTGTTGACATGGTGCAGAGCTGACCTGATGCAGTGAAGAAGTGCATCCTGGTTTTCAGGAGGCGTGCAGTTGGGGTGCAGCAAAGCATAGCTGCTGGAAACACCAGAGTTTGTATGTTTTCTGAGGGAGTAATGGACACGTGCTGGGAGAGATCGCTGAATGGAGAACTCTCTCTAGGCCTAGTCCCATTGATGAAACTGTTGGAGAAGACTCTACTGCTAAGTCACTTCAGTCGTGTCCGACTCTGTGTGACCCCATAGATGACAGCCCACCAGGCTCCCCTGTCCCTGGGATTCTCCAGGCAAGAACACTGGAGTGGGTTGCCATTTCCTTCTCCAATGCATGAAAGTAAAAAGTGAAAGTGAAAGTGAATTCGCTCACTCGTGTCCAACTCTTAGTGACCTCGTGGACTGCAGCCTACCAGGCTCCTCCATCCATGGGATTTTCCAGGCAAGAGTACTGGAGTGGGTTGCCATTGCCTTCTCCAGGAGAAGACTCTAGAGAGTCCCTTAAACAGCAAGGAGATCAAACCAGTCAATCCTAAAGGAAATCAACCCTGAATACTCATTGGAAGGACTGATGCTGAAGCTGAAGCTCCAATACTTTGGCAACTTGATGTGAAGAGCCAACTCATTGAAAAGACCCTGATGCTGGAAAAGATTGAAGGCAGAAGGAAAAGAGGGTGGCAGAAGATGAGATGGTTGGATGGCACCATCAGCTCAATGGACATGAGTTTGAGCAAACTCCAGGAGATGGTGAAGGACAGGGAAGCCTGCCGTGCTGCAGTCCATGAGATCACAAAGAGTTGGACATGACTGAGTGACAACAACAGCAGTGATGAAAACAGGATATGGAGCATTTCTGCAGCCCACACTGTCCACATGAGTGTTGGGAGATTCCTTCTGGTCGGTCATGGGGTCCAGAGCATCCGAGGGGCTGCTGCCTAGCATCCCAGTGTGTGCGGCCACCTTCCTGGAGCTGCAGACAGTGGACAATGTGAGTCCACATGCCTCTTACCCCTCCCTCCTGTACTGATGTGGGGGGGGGAATGAGAGGGAAATGTATGATCTAGAACTAACTTCCTACTCCCCTTACTAACAGTGATGTGAGTCAACGTTTCCTGGGAAATTGGGGTAGGGTCTTCTTCTGTTATCACCCTACAGAGCTGTTGTTCATCTTTGTCATGGATCCTCATGAGTTTTCTATTAGAAGAAAGGAAAGAGTGTTTGTTTTATGCATTACGCATCCCGCAACCCAAGGGCAGGAACTGCTGGGTAGTGGGGGAGAGTATTCTAGGTAGAAATAACACGGGAAAAGATGGAATTAGGAAGACAAAGCCCCAGATCAGGAATTAAGAACAGACTGATGGCATGGAGTGCAGTGAAAGGTGACTCTTAGGGAGATCTAAGGCTCTGCTTGGGTGCTAGCTCGTCAACTAGAAGCAGCCGCTCTCCTGGGTGCAGGAACTGAGGATAAGAACACATCGATTAGCTAATAATGTTGGCCCCACAGGTGCAGAAAGAGAAGAGGCAGGGAAGGACATGAAAACCTCACCACAAACCTGAGACAAGCATGCCTGGGGCCTTGGAGACACGAGAGGAATTCTGCAATCTATCTGAGGAACTGACCTTAGAACAGACACCAAGTCCGTCTCGTGACTGCAGGGTCCTGGGCTGCACTGGCCTCAAAATTCAGGGCACATCCCCCTCTCTTAACAGGAGGTGGTGGGGTGGAATGTAATCCCTGGGACTGTCTTTGCCTTAGGAAAGCAAGGAAGAGTCAGGGCTCGTACAGGAGGGACCACAGTGACCTGGGAGGTGGAGGGATGTCTTCCAGCTGCTTACCTGAGTGACAGTGATGATGATGACACTGAAGAAGCAAGGCTGCTCTGAGAAGTCGGCAGGAAGGAGCAGAAGGGGACACAGATAAGGACATGCATTTCCAGACTCCCCCCAGCATGGTCTGCATTTCCCCACAGCAATTGGTTATGGGGGAGCTTTCCTGATCAAGCTTCAACTCTTCACGTGACCCAGACATTTGAGAGGTAGCTTTGTATTGCGGTCCACTGTCCTTTTGGTGAAGGAACTTAAGGCCCCCTGGGGTCGGGCTGATAGCACAAGGTGTCTGTTTATTTATCTGGCTCTGTTGGATCTTAGCTGTGACGTGTGGAATCATTATTGTGTCACTCAGGGTCTTCTGTCGTGGCACACAGACTCTCTAGTTGTGGCTCGAGGGCTCAGTAGTTGCCGCACACAGACGTAGTTACCTCATGGCATGTGGGATCTTAGTTCTCCAGTCAGGAATCAAACCTGTATACCCTGTATTGCAAGGTGGACTCTTAACCACTGGACCACCAGGGAAGTCTCCCTAAGTCTTCTTCTCAAAAGGTGGTATTTTTGGATGCTGCTAAGCTGCTAAGTCACTTCAGTCGTGTCCGACTCTGTGTGACCCCATAGACAGCAGCCCACCAGGCTTCCCCGTCCCTGGGATTCTCCAGGCAAGAACACTGGAGTGGGTTGCCATTTCCTTCTCCAACGCATGAAAGTGAAAAGTGAAAGTGAAGTCGCTCAGTCATGTCCGACTCTGTTTGACCCCATGGACTGCTGCCTACCAGGCTCCTCCGTCCATGGGATTTTCCAGGCAAGAGTACTGGAGTGGGGTGCCATTGCCTTCTCCATTTTTGGATGAGATCCATGAAATTCCATGCATTCCTAGCGATTCTCTCTCACACCCCAAAGTAAAGCGGCTTTTATTGTCCTGCCTGTGTCTGTGGATCTTATATATGCCTGTAAACTCTGACTGGGGGGGTCCTCAAATCCCCTGGGCCATTTCTCAAAGGCTCGGGACCTGCCACAGAAAACCTTCCCCTGAACCTGTGCTGACCATTCAGGCTTCCTGAAGGATATGTTCAAAAGACCCCTAAAGTAACAGTATGACCTTAGAAATGTAACAGTGCAAAACTGTTACATTTCAATTCTATTCATCCAAATTTTTTCTGAGGATCAACAGTGGTTTCAGAGGTTTGGTTTCCTGTCATCAGATATCAACTCCCTGATACTGGTGGAGTACCTAGAAAAGACTGAAGATTTATTGAAACTAAGATCTTTTCAAATGAAAAGATGAATAGAATTCCCTGTTTTAGTGGAAGTCACCCCCCTTTTCCAGTGCCCTTTGGGACCCCGTCAGCATTCTGGGCCTCATCACCCATCTCCACAGTGACAGTCTTTCAACCTCAATCCACATCCCCTGCCAGTTCCAGTGTTGGCCTGGAAACTGGTGTGAAGAAGCCTGCTTGCTTATTTGCTCACTAATTATAAATAAAGCCCAGATGTTTTGTCTAAGGGCACGGTGAAAAAAGTGACCTTCCAGCCTCTGATGTCTAACTGGCCCAACTGGGCCATGTGTTTTTGAGTTCCTTTATTCCAAACATCCTATCAATTTCCTCAAAGCTAATTTTCCTTGAGCCTGCATTCCACAGTCCCTCCATGCCTGCCCCCTGGTAGACACTGCTTGGTTCATTTCTCATAAACTCTGATACCCACCATCCCCACTCCCTCTCACCTGGACCCCACATCTCCGTATCAATGTTCCGTGTCCGAATGCAGCAGGCCACATCTCATCCATTGGCTGGTCACAGTTTCATTCTCTCGCTGGCCCCTAAAGTCATTTGACTTTGTGATCCTGGTGCAGTTAATGGAGAAGATGTCCAACAACACAGTCCTGGAGAAGCCAGCCACCAAGGGGGTGAACAGCGGAAAGACAGTCAGTGAAACAGAAGAAACAGTCAGGCAGCTTCGCAAACATCAAAGGAAAGACAGTCAGCGAAACAGAAGAAACTGTCAGGCAGCTTCGCAAACATCAAAGGAGAGGAAAATTTCAAAACGGTAAAATTTTTTTTCAGAGGGACATCATGAAGCTATGGACTGAAAGTGTCTACTGTATAATTTTATTAAGTGGGCAGCTAGGCAGGGACACAGAAGAACTGGCTCAAGGAAAGCTGACAGTCCAGACCAGTAGGCAAGTGACACGTGAAGGTCACGACAGAGAGGATGGAACTTGGAATCTAGAAGCGCTCAAGCCGGCCAAAAGCTGGTTCTGCCGTTTATTACCATTTACTAGCTTTATGATCTGGGCAAAACAGCTCTGTTGTCCCTCAGTCGCCTCTTTTGCGAAATGAGTGTAATGAGGCCTTCCTCAGAAGGTAGTGGTGAGAGTGAAATAAAACAGCATTCAGCAAGTGCTGGTGTCATGCCTTACCTTCAGCATCTTGTTTTCAGTGTTATATACATTTCACCTGTTCACAGAATCATCATGTGATGACTTTTTTTGGTAATTTCAGCAGAAAATGGGCTTTTGCCTCCTGTTCAGCCTACGCAGTAAAGTGGTTTCAGATGCAAACTGTCCTGCGCCTGCCAATAACAACGGCCAGTCAACTCAGAGGGCCGGACGCCCCGCCTCTTCATCAGTTTGAGATCCTCTCTGCTCCCATCTCTCTCCCCCGCGGGTCCCACCCACATCTCACAGCCCTCTTTGTCTTCTCCTCAGGCTGCCGTGTCCCTTCTTGGACCCTAAAGGGAACTGACCTCTGTTTCCAACCCACACGCCTCTCAGCTTCTCTGAAAGTTTTTACTCCCCAGAGATTCTATCCACACTTGTGGCTTCACTTATAATTGCCTTGTGGAAAACACCCAAACAGGTACCTCCAGGCCTCTTCCCTCTCCCAAAATCCAAATGCACATCAGCTGCATGTATAAAGCAAATCTAATATCACCCTCCCACCCCAGCTTCCCCTCAAAGAGCAGCAAGATCCACATTTCACCAAACTTGCAGCATCACCACTGGCCCATCCTCCTGTACACACCCGCCTGCCAGGCCTGGTGGATTCCCCTGCCACTTCCCCTGCCACTTCCACAAAGGTTGTAGTCTCACTCACAACCTTTCCAACCTGCGAGATGCAGAGGAAGGGAAGGAGCAGGATGGGCAGAGGGAGGTAGGGGAAGGTGATTTTAGTGAAGATGCTCCTAGCACCCCCTCGGATTTAGCAACCTTGGTCTGAATTGACAGCACCCCCTGCAGGTGAGCCTGCGGGCCCAGGCCCAGTGCAAACAGGAAGTGCTCTTGATGCTTTGCAGGCTCACCCCACCCAGAGACCCAGGGGGCACGGCCAGGCCCTGGAACCAGGTCTCTAACAGGGCACTGCCCTGTTGCCCCACGCTAAACTGATCAGGGCCTTCCTGTTCAAGCACAAGACTATGCCCAGCAGGTCACCCATGGTCCAGGCACCAAGCCTCTGCTCTCATACTGACTCCAGTAATCTCCCAAACACTGCAGGACACTGGCCATCTCCAGCCCAAGCTAGTAGCCAAAAGCCCTCACCCGAGCACAGGTCCTCTTGGGTCGGTCCTCCTTGAGCTGGGCATCACCCTGGGCAGCTTCATGCAGTCTCATCTCATTCCCATGAAGGCCCTGCAAAGTGATCTAATTGTCACCAAGTTGAGCAGCTAGAAGGCGCAGGGAAGCGCTTCATCCCAGCTGTCTGCCTTCTTCCCTGGGAACCAAGCTTGGAAGCAGTGCCTTGTTTTAATGTGACACATTGCTCTAGAGAGGGAGTGAGTCCCGTGTGTTCTGCCCATTTTATCTCAGCACAAAGGGCAGTGTGTTCCTGTGCCTGGATGACAAGGACAGAACATTCAGTGGCCCCCCAGGGACTTAGCCAACACTGATGCTTCCCTAAATCTGGTTTTCAAAAGAGCTCCCCCTTGTCCCAGCTCTATCTAGTCCCACTTTAGAGTACATCATGATGTTTCGTATCTTTTTGTAAAAACCACATATTCAAATACTCATTCTCACAATCCACGAATGCCGTATCCCTATATTGTGTTAAATCTTGACACACTTCCAGTAATGCCTGGAGTAGAAACCGTTACTGAAAACATTCCCGGTCTCATGGTGCCCTCTGCTGGTAGAGCACAGAACATACAGCACAAGGGATCCGGGCCTCCCGTCTACAGGTGCTGAGGTTGAGAGCTCACTCAGCAGTGAAGAAGCTGAATTCCAGCCCCAACTCTTCTGCCGATTGACTCACTGGCATCCTGTCAGTGATGCCCCTCCTGGGTCTGTGCTGGAATGAAGAGCTTGAACTGGTGCTTCTACAGCCCTGCCTTCCTGGATATCAAGGGAACGAATCCAAGGTTTGGGAACCAGACCCTTTCACAACCTGCTGTAGAAGCCATAAAACTTCCTGAGCCACAATAACTTCAGGTCAATAAAATATCTCCTAACTCATCTTGACTTTTCAGCTTCCTGAGGGAACAGAGAGAAACCAGGGGCAGAGGAGGGCGGGCTGCTGAACCGTCCATACGTTGCCCACAGGCCCTCCGTCCTTCCCACAGTCCGAATCCCACTGCTCTTCCTGGGCCACGGCTATTCCACCGCTGCTCTTTACTTGTTTCCCTCGTAGGTGTGAAGGTTGTGCATTATCTAAAACATGGGACTCTTCCTGCATGTGAGAGCCATTGACAAGCTGTCCTGGAGACAGCACTGGGGTTAGTCTCTACGGGGGAGCAGGGCGATCCCAAAGGCCAGAGCCAAGCTTCAGCTCTGCTTCTGCCACGTTCCAGCTGGGTCCTGTGTCTCCACTTCTGAATTACTGAAAAATAGGGGTTTACTGAGGACCAAATGAGAAATGAATACAAAACTGCTTCATCAGCCCTGAAGAACTGGGCACATAGATGTGATCATTACACTGTGAAGCCATCAGATAACCTGGCATAGTCAGGCAGTAAAGAATGACTCAAAGTAAACTGAAAAAAATCCAAATTTATGCAAAAAATAAATGAGGAGCTCTTCAGTACTAATAGCAAGATTATCTCAGGGCATCATTTCCCAAAATAAGACTCCCTTGAGATTCTCCAAGGGGAAAAATGATTGCGTGGGAAAACGCTGTATTTCCTCCAGGGATATTCACAATGCCTGTCAAATTTTGCTATGAAATTTGTCAGTAAAAATGTTCAATTTTTAGAACTGTTTTGGATTTTGAATTTTTAGATAAGGATTTGTAAACCCGTATCAAAATCTATTTTCAAAAACCTTTCATGTTGATATATGGTAAAACCAGTACAATATTGTTAAGTTAGAAAATGAAATTTTAAAAAGTCACATAAAAAAATAAAAACCAAAAAAAAATAAAATAAAATAAAAACCTTTCAATCTGACTTGCTCCTATGTTTCTGGTCTCTTCAGAAGAAATGACTTCTAGATTGTTTTAGTCCATATTATTGTCAGTAATTTAGTAATCAAAGTAATCCTACTAACTAGGGTTGACTTAGGACTAAATTACCCAATGCAAATATACAAAGTGGTTATCTGTAAGTAGGCACCCAAGGGCTTCACGTGTGTGCTGTGATGGAAGGATTCCTTCCAGCTGCGGTCACTAGGAGGGACATTGCATAGAACAGCACTGCCTGAGGAAGGACTCAGACCACTCCTCACACTGCTATTCTGAACCTCAGATTAGGACTAGTGATCCGACAAGCGTAAATTAGAATCACAGGATAGACTAACTGAACTCAGGACTGACATGGAACGTGTAGGATGCATAGGTATGTTTAACTGAAAGATTATCGTAAGAAAGTCCTGGGAGAGACCCTGGACACGACTTTAGCTGGGGCAGGCAGAGTCATGTGTGAGTAACAGCGTTGAAAGCTTTTGGCAACAGACCCTCTTTCTTGCTTTTGTTGGTCGTCCGCGGTGGGCCCACTGCCCCCCTGTTCCATGCTCTTTTCTCTCAAACCCAAGGAAATGCTCCGTTCAGACAAGAGACCACGCTGGTCCTAGCCCTTCTGCTTGGAATGACTTCTGCCACTTTTTCTCACCCTTCGCTGGCCACAGTCAATCCCATGCTCACATCTGTTCCATGTGGTGGGGTCTACAATCCTTGGTGGGAAGAACAGCAAGTATTTTGAGCAACAAACAGTTTGCCACAGATACACAGGGTGAGACTGGCTCACAGTCTCAACTGAAATCTCTTCCCTTAGAATGTATTCTATTTGAAAATATTGCAAACAGGACAGAAAGCAGAGACAGCTCTAATATTTAAGTATGAGTACACTCATCAAGGACAAATAATACATTCTATTTTAAAGCCTGCATTTATGTTTTATCTGCTGCTGAACAATCAGAGTAAATAATCCTACTTAACAATTTCCCATAAAGTTTCACTCTTCAAAGCAGCAATATCCAGAACTCTATGAAGGTGAGAATCCCTTTTAAAGAGGTTACTTAATGGGTGATTTAGACAGAAGGTGCTGCCAAACAAGGTGATTCTTTTTCTTTTTTGTTTAGTATTCCATCTGCAAATGACTGGATGATGCCTTGCAAGGACATGCCTTGTCTGTCCTGCTCCACCACAGAGGTGCTAAGTGATCCCCAGTACTAACAGTCAAGGGAAAAGATGCAGATGCTGATTTTGTCAGCAAAATGAGGTTAAGATTTGGGGGGAGGTACTACAGCCCAGGGAGTAACTGGATCTCGAGGGCCCACCGCCTTCTTAGGCACCAGGAGGGCCCTGCCAACCTTCTCAGCTCCGAGTTCCCAGCCCTGTGGAACACAGGTCAGAGACAGGCTCCTACCACATACTCTCAGCCCAGATTTCTACTCCAAAGTATTACATATTTACATGTTAAATAAGTCATTATCAGGCTGGAATTATTTCTTCTTTCTCTCTTCATTTATTTCTGGTTGTGCTGGGTTTTCATTGCTGGCAGGCTTTTCTCTGGTTGTGGCACTCTAGGGCTACTCTGTAGCTGTGGTGCACCAGCTTCTCACTGTGGTGGTTTCCCTTCTTGCAGGGCACAGGCTCTGAGGCACGCAGGCTTCCACAGCTGTGGTGCGAGGGCTCACTAGTGGATTCCTGAGCACAGGCTCAATAGTTGTGGTGCGTGGGCTTAGTTGCTCTGCGGCATGTGGGATCTTCCCAGACCAGAGATTGGCAGGCGAATTTTTTTTACCACTGAGCCACCAGGGAAACCCTGGGATTATTTCTTCTTATTTTGAATACATTGAAAAGGACATGAAGGAGTGTGCTAAATCATCTTTATGACAGAAAGAAAATTTTCCTAGGAGAATGTGAATGGCAACTAAGATTGATGGCATCTCAGTAGTCACATAAATGAAGACCCCAAACTCAAGTTTATTTTGCTTATTATAAAGGAACATCTTTAAACTCAAATTTATTTTGAAAGGAACATCTTGGTAGGGAAAGCAAACTTATGCAATGGTAGGGAATCTACCTTGGACCAGAATAAACAAATGGAGGAAAATAATTGGGGGAAATACTGCTTATTTTTACCTGATAGATTTTCACTGTGATTTTGTTTTTCATATAATGTCGCTCTATAACCCTGTGAAGATTATTTTACCTCTGTGTGCTGTAGTTTCTCTATCAGGGAAAGCAAGAAGCCAAAAAAGATGGGATGAGTCAGAGGCTGCTTCCCAGTCCCAGTTCCACCACTGACTGCAGACGCGCAAGTCCCTGTGCTCCCGTGCAGGACCCATAGCACCAGGGTCAAGCAAATATCAGCACATATGTGGATCAAATGAGAAAATAAAACTGAAAGTCCTCCAAAAATTAAAAAGTAGTGTACAAATGATGGCAGCTTCATCTCACTCTCCCAAATCCTTACCAGATGGGACTTCAGCATCTGTCCACTCATGAAACATCTTCAGTTTTAGGCCTCGATGCAGTGATCATTAGGGTAAACACAGCCCTCAGGGTGCTGTGAGCCATGGAGGAGACACACATCAATGTAACCACACAAATACATCTGTGATCCTGTCACACAACCTCTTTTTGTCCATGTTCTTACTCCCCAGTCAGCTCTAACACCACGTGATCATCTCCACAGTGGTCCCACTCCCTTCCCCCACAGCAGGGGGCAGGAGCCCTGTGTGTGACGTTGTGTAAAATCTCCAGCCCAAGGTGATTATAAAAAGCACATGGAAATCAGTTCATTGTCATTGGACTCTCTGAGATAGGACACCCCGTACGTGTGCCCGGGTGGGTAGGCCATGTTGCTACAGCATGGTGCCCCAAGCATCTTACCTTTCTACCACTATCTCCGGCTGGGGGCATGGTTTCCTTGTTGTAGACAAACTATCTGTGCTCAAAAACCCTAACTCAGCCCTGGTCCTGTTCACCAATCACTCCTGCTGGATCCACTGTCTGAAAGAGTCCATGTCGAATTTCAGATTCAGAGCCCTTGAGTTACGGAGAGAGGCGTGTCACCCTGGCTCATTCAGTGCAGGTAGGCCTCTGGTTTCTTAGGTCTCTCAGGTAAAAGAACAAGTATTATCATTCCTCAAATAGACTAAACTTAGGCCAAATTGAGACTGACCCTCTGGCCAAAAGAAAAATAGCCCCTCAAAGATGTTGTCTGAGTTTGCTGGGGCTGCCACACCACAGACGGGATGCAGAAAATACCTCAGGTTGGGTGATGATACTGCAGAGTTCATCTTCTCACAAGTCTAGTGGCTGCAGTTTCAAGATCAAGGTGTCAGCAGAGCAGGTCCTCCTGAGGTGCTTATCCCCACCTTGGCCACCTTCTTCTCCCTGAGTCATTGTATCACCTTCCCTCTGCGTCTGTGTCCTAATCTCTTCTGACAAGGGCATCAGTTCAGTCAATGGAATCAGGCCCACCCTGACAACTTTATGGTAGCTTAATCACCTCTTAAATGCCCTATCTCCAAATACAGTCACAATCTGAGGTCCTGTGGTTAGAACTTCAACATACGGAATTTGAGAACCTAGTCCAACCTCTAACAGACACCCATATCCTAATCCCAGGCCAATGAATGTTACCTTACAAGGCAAAAGGACTTTGCAGGGGTGATTAGGTTAATTTAAGGATCTTGAGGTGGGAGGTTACTCTGGATTATCCAGGTGGCCTCATTGTACTCACAAGGTCCTTAGAGGGAGGCTGGAGGACCAGAGTCAGAGAGAAACAGAGGCAGACTCACAGGGAGAGACTCTGCAGACTCTGAAGATGGAGGAAGGGGCTACAGAGAATACCTTTTCTGGTTTTTGGAGGCACCTCTGTTCTCCCCGAGAGCCTCCAAAGGGACACAGCCCTGCTGATGTGATCTTAACTCAGGAAGATTTCCGACCTCCAAAACTGTGAGATAATAAATCTGGGTTGTTTTGAGCCACCACGTGTATAGGAATTTGTTACAGCAGCAATAGAAAGTAACTTGCCAGCCTGAAAATATTTTGGAAGCTGTGAAAATGAGGAAGCAGTCAGAACGGTCATCAGAAAATAGTGAAAAACTGGAGATCCAGAGAAAATACCAAAGGAACTGAAGAAGGGAGAGAAATGGGGGAACGAGAAATCAAGGAATTCAATGGGAGAGATGGAAAAGGATGCCAACGGTGGTGGCCCAGCAGAGGACATGGGCTGGCCCAGCAAAGTTTATAACATTAAAGAATTTAGGACATCCCTAGTGGTCCAGTGGTAAAGAATCCGCCTGCCAATGCAGGGGACATGCGTTCAATCCCTGGTCCAGGAAGATTCCGCAGGCCAAGGATCAACAGAGCCTGTGCACAATTACTGAGCCTGTGCTCTGGAGGCCCCAAGTCCCAAGCACCCTAGAGCATCCACAAGAGAAAGTCCACACACAGCAACAAAGACCCAGTGCAGCCAAATAAATAAATTTGAAAAAAAAAAAGATTTAAAACACCAAGAACATAGAATCAGTCGTGGAACCCCAAGCCTCTAGGAACAGAAGGCAACTGTGTATTCAGCAACTGTTTGTACCCACAGCTTTGACCACACCACCAATGCCCTAGCCAAGCTGCCTTAGAAAGGTCGGTCCACAAAGAGCATCAGCCAGGTGTGGAAACAATCCAGGGTGCACACTTCAGGGAAGCCACAGACACGACAGTGCCAGGTGCTATGGTCATCCAGGTGAGAAATCTGGGTGACAGTCTACGGCATTGTCACCCGTAGAGGTGACAATATTAATAACGGCTACTTTTAAAAGCTTGGTACTGTGTCCAAGCACTTGAGAGACTGAATATACAAACAGACAAAGGCCAGACTACATATAAAAACAGAGCTCTGGCCCCTCACCTGCTGCAGCTGCCCAAGGAGCCAACCTCTCATCCACAGTAACCAGCCCAGGAACCAGCCTGCTGTCCCCAGTGACAGTCAGAGTCAAATAGTAACCCTGCAGCATTCAGTCCAAAATGCCCAGGACCTGATGAACAACAGCTTCATTTTGTCCCTGCTTCCAACTTGGGACCAACCAGAGGAAGCCAAATAGGTCCCTCTAACAAACTGATAGGACGTCCCCTTCTAGTTACTGCCTCCAGCCTTCCCACACCAGCAGCTTCCAGCCAGGACACACCCGAAACCTTCCTTTTTGCTACCATGAACCTTTCCTACTTCTCTGCCTGCCTTTGAATCTCTGACAAAACAAGTGACAGAGGCTGCCTCCCTTGCTACATACAGCCCTGTGTGAATAGCTTCTGCCTATCCTCACGTAGGCAGTCTTCACGTACACATTAAGGCAATACTCACAGCCGCCCTATGTGGTGATAACCTCCACGATGCTGTGTAGCAGAAGCTGGAAGTCACTTTCTGATTGGCACCTGAGGCTGTGTGTTCTTCGTCTGACACTTGGAGCCCAGAGAAGCTTGGCTTTTTCCCCCCAAAGCCTACTACTAACCACATTTGGGAAAGACTGAACTAGTTTCAGAAGCAAAGCCATAATTTGGAAGTCAGAAAGAGAAACAGTCAAATGCCTGAACAGAAGGATGAAATAGGGAAAATCAAAGCATGACCAACATGATGGTCCAAGGTGTCTGGCCCACATCACAAGGGCATTTCTTTTTAGAAATTCACATGCTTAAAAATATTCCCAAGTATTCCTGGAGTTTCCTCCAGGGTCTGTCTCAAGCTGTCCAGTGCGATCCAGGCCGCCACTGTGCTCCTGAGCCCCGTAGACTCCATTGTGCCACCCTGGGTCTCACCTAGAACCTGAGGATGAAGGCTATTGCCAGGGTCTGCCTTCAGAATCCTGCACTGTTGCGCCAGAGCCCAGACCACCGCCGCGAGGGGCCCGGCCTGCCTCCCAAACATCAGAGCCTGGATCATATGCGCGCCAGGGGGAACCAGCATGGCCCCTCACTCCTGCTCAGCAGACCCGCTCAATCCCCGTGTTTTGTCCCAGGATCACTGTCACTCTAGATGATTGACAAGACGTCGACTCCTTCCCCCAAGATTCCTAAAGACAATCACCCAATAATGGGAATATACTCTCCAACATTAATCGCAGCAGGATCCTCTATGACCCACCTCCCAGAATACTGGAAATAAAAGCAAAAATAAACAAATGGGACCTAATTAAAATCAAAAGCTTCTGCACAACAAAGGAAACTCTAAGCAAGGTGAAAAGACAGCCTTCAGAATGGGAGAAAATAATAGCAAATGAAGCAACTGAAAAACAACTCATCTCAGAAATATACATGCAACTCCTGCAGCTCAATTCCAGAAAAATAAATGACCCAATCAAAAAATGGGCCAAAGAACTAAATAGACATTTCTCCAAAGAAGACATGCAGATGGCTAACAAACACATGAAAAGATGCTCCACATCACTCATTATCCGAGAAATGCAAATCAAAACCACAATGAGGTACCATTTCACGCCAGTCAGAATAGCTGTGATCCAAAAGTCTACAAGCAATAAATGCTGGAGAGGGTGTGGAGAAAAGGGAACCCTCTTACACTGTTGGTGGGAATGCCAACTAGTACAGCCACTATGGAGAACAGTGTGGAGATTCCTTAAAAAACTGGAAATAGAACTGCCTTATGACCCAGCAATCCCACTGCTGGGCATACACACTGAATAAACCAGAATTGAAAGAGACATGTGTACCCCAATGTTCATCGCAGCACTGTTTATAATAGCCAGGACATGGAAGCAACCTAGATGTCCATCAGCAGACTAATGGATAAGAAAGCTGTGGTACATATACACAATGGAGTATTACTCAGCCATTGGAAAGAATACATTTGAATCTGTTCTAATGAGGTGGATGAAACTGGAGCCTATTATACAGAGTGAAATAAGCCAGAAAGAAAAACACCAATACAGTATACTAATGCATATATATGGAATTTAGAAAGATGGTAATGATAACCCTGTATGCGAGACAGCAAAAGAGACACAGATGTATAGAACAGTCTTTGGGACTCTGTGGGAGAGGGAGAGGGTGGGATGATTTGGGAGAATGGCATTGAAACGTGTATAATATCATATATGAAACGAGTCGCCAGTCCAGGTTCGATGCACGATACTGGATGCTTGAGGCCGGTACACTGGGACGACCCAGAGGGATGGTACAGGGAGGTGGGGGGAGGGGGGTTCAGGATGGGGAACACGTGTATACCTGTGGTGGATTCATGTTTATGTATGACAAGACCAATACAATATTGTAAAGTAATTAATCTCCAATTAAAATAAATAAATGTATATTAAAAAAATAATGGGAATAATAATTACATTCCCTTAATTGCCCTGTTGAACTTCGAACAGATAATCTTAAAATTATTTTCACAAACTCTGTTCATGCATGACACCATCCTTCTTTTGGAGGAGGATGGTTAAGATCTCAAACAAACCAAGCCAGCCAGCTGCCATCCACCTGGGCTCCCTGTGCCCAGTGGGCTAGAATCTGAGGAGGGAAGGGAAATAGGCACAGGCAAAAGAAAAAGGCAAATCAAGGAAGACTTGTCAGAAAATCAAACATACATTGGCAGAAGGCCAGCTGTGGTGAACATTCCGAGATCATGGCCAGCAAGCACAGCTGCTGGCACGTGGTAGACCAGGTCTCCCTGAGCTCCTCCTGTGCGGCCTGTTGTTTAGAACAGAGCTGATCAAACCCAAAGGTGGCAGAGATGCCAGAAGTACAATGTACAAAGGATGAAAAATCAAAGTTGAGCTGTTTTCTGAATGGAGATGCTTTCTGTGTGAGCCAGGCAGTGGGAGGCTGGGTGCCCCCACCCCATTTGAGAGCAGCGGGTGTGACCCTGGTGCTCTCCTGTGGGTCAGTGCACCCTGCCAAGCCTCCACCTCAGGGTGTGCAGCGCAGGTGTATTGACGCTGCTGTCTGCCACACATGCTTATGAGAACTTCCGCACTCGACATAACCAGTGCTGTTGGAGCCAAAGACGGAAGGCTGTAGCTTGTGACCAGGCTGGCCTGTCACTGCCCCGACCCTCCAGACACTGTGCTGGCTTAAGGGGGAGATCAACAAAACCTATCAGTATATTCAGGGAGGTGGAAGCGGAGATTAGGACATGAGATCTCTTCTTTAACAAATCATGAGTTGCAGGAACCCTGTAACCTGGAGCCCCTGAAAGGCAGCGTCCTTGCCAACTCACAGGTGCAATGCAGACCTGCAGATGAGAGAGACCGTTGACAACAGGGCCCGACAGCCAGCGTCCTGCAATTGAGAAGAAATGCTCAACTCCTGACTCTGCGTCAGTGCAAGGGACAGTGAGGTCGGTTGTTTTTCTAAGTGGACTGTCCTTGAGTTTCTATCTCTTCCCTGCTAGAACCTAGGGAAACTGGCTGAAGACAAGCCCTGAGCAGCAGACTCCCTGCCTCTCTCCAGAGTCCACTGAACCGTGACCCCCATGGAGCATCAGGCAGAGAGAGCCTCCAAGAAGCACAGCTCCTGCCAGAGCTGAGCCCAAAGTGAGGCTGTGTCAGGACTGCAAGAGAAAAAATAAAAGCTGTTTTCCAAAGGGACTGCAGCCTTGGGACCAGGGACCTGGGCCCTGGGTCCCAGGCATGTAACTCTGAGCAACAGAACATGCTCACTCTGGTGCAAAGTCCCTGATGCTAGGGCAGAGCTGGTCCAGAGGACAGCCAGAAATTCCTCCCTCAGGACATAAACCACCAGGAACCACTTTCACTGGCTCTTTATGTTTTCAGAACTGGGACTGGAAAATCCAGCAGAGTTAATGGGTGTTCCTGGCCGCAACCAACGTGGGACTCTGGAGGGGACATTGCACCAGGTCCAGGTGGGGCCCTTGGATTGCTCTGGACTGAACTGTGCCTCTCAAAACTCATATGGCTGTGTTGCAAATATAACCTTTAAGGAGGGGGTTAAAGCTAAAAATGAGGTCATAAGAATTGGGCCGTGGGCACACAGAACCAATGTTCTCATAAAACAGGCATAGACACCAGAGATTTCTTTGCCTCTTGAGCACACTGTGGGAAGGAAGCCGTCTGTG
The DNA here is from genome assembly GCF_002263795.3 of Bos taurus. Taxonomy (NCBI): domain Eukaryota; kingdom Metazoa; phylum Chordata; class Mammalia; order Artiodactyla; family Bovidae; genus Bos; species Bos taurus. The sequence continues at coordinate 852,819 of NC_037349.1, read as the reverse complement.
AGCCAGCAGAAGACTCCTCACCAGAAACCACATCCTGGCAGCGCTGATTGGGACTCCCTCGCCTCAGAACTGGGAGAGAGAATTTTCTGTTGTTAAGCCCCGGTCTACAGCATTTTGCTTCAGTCCTGAGATGACTAAGATGAGGACTGGGAAGATCTCTGGGTACATACGACATCCACCTGATCCTGTGACTTTCTAGACGAAACTTCAGCAATGCTGAGCTTCCCATGCTGAAGGACAGGCCTGCTATCTGGCTCTGGAGGCTGCATCTGCTCGGAGCTCTGCTGCCCTGATGACCAGCATGGCTGGGCCATGGGGCTACACACCCAAAGGCTAGACTTCAGCCAGGAGCTCCATTTCCTCACTGAGGAGGTCAGAGCTGCTGTATAACCTTGAAGAAAATTAGGAGTCAGGCAAAGTCCTAGCTCAGGCATCCCTGGTCAACTGGCCCCACAATTTGGGCATCAAGGGGGCACAGAATTAAGTAACCCTTCAGATTCCAGAAGCTTTGGCTGCATCTGAGGCTGGTAGCAGGGACCTCCTTCTGATAACCAGTCAGCAGAGCAGCCACCATGGACAAATATGTGGAAGACAGCTTCCTTGGACTCCAAGTCCCAGGAAGGTAGGGTCATGTTGGCTCTGCCCACCTTCAGCCTGTGCTGAGCATGGACAGAGGTGCCCAGAAAGGCAGCTGTTTCCCAAGGGGGAGACCATAGAGCGCCCCCCATCCAGGTACTTCTGAGCACCACAGGGTAATCTATCCTGGATACACAGCTCAGTTTTCCCATCCTGTGGCTCTCTTCCCAGGCCCTTAGAGTGGAAGAAACTCCCTGCTTCAGCTCTACCCTCATTTCACAGCACAACCATCCATTAGGGAGAGAAGATGAGTAGCAGGTGAAATCCATTGTGCAGCCAGAAATCTGCTGGCCCTTCCCCATCATAATATTACTGAAAGTGGGGTTCAGCTGCTTGCCATTCAAAAGCCAATGCTCAAGAAGCAAAGTTAGTGGAAAGTTTGCTTTATTCCATAGGCCAACAACTGTTGAGGAGAGCAGGCTAGTGTCCAAAAGCCACCTCCTCCACCAACAATCAGTGGGCAAGAGCTTTTATAGATAGAGGGAGAGGGTCATATGTGGAAACAGCACATCAGCTCTGATAGTCATCTTGAAATTGATCCGTGGTGTCTGATCAGCGTCATCTTGACTCTTTCAAGTATAGCTAATCTTCAGCTCCAGAGTTAGTTTTTCCCCATTTCCTTGAGGCCAGATTGTAGCAGCTTATGTCATGGCTAAAGTCTGGTGAACTTCTTTCACCTGGTGGGTGTTTCCGTATATATAAAACAGCTCATAAGACATGACTCAGAATATTATCTACAGCCCTGGGGGAAGAACTAAAAATCCTTGATTTTGCTGAATGACTAAACAATTATTTGGTCTCAGTTGGCTGTTTTTTCATTTGTTTCTGCACATTCTCATTTCTCTGATTCGACGTATTCTTTGGGTGAACTTTTTCTACAGACAAAAGGAAGATGGAGGACATGGTGGGGAAGAATCATAGTGTCGCTCCCTTTCAATAACCATCAGCCCCAAGGTTGCGGGGAGGAGAGGCTGCCATGCCCAGTGACCCCAGAATATTTCTGGAGTCTTTTTGCTTTCTCACTTCCCTAGGATGTTATTTCACAATTTCTCCTGGCTTGAATACCCCATGCCCTTCCTCCCACTCCTTACTCCATCCACAGCATCTCCTTCTGCTTCCCTGAGGACACAGAGGCAATGATTTCCCAGCCTATCTGCTAAACTCCTTGCACCAAGAACCACCTGCTCCCCGTTCTCCCCATGGCAGTTGGTGAGCTGTCCTTGCTCCTTCTAAAACACCCCTACCCTCCATTTGTGCTTGTGACCTTATCCCCTCATGTCAGCTCAAGGATTTTTCTCATATGATTTTCTCCTCTCTAGCATCAGCAATTAACCCTTATCTCCTGGGTTATCATCATGAATGTACAGCATGTTCTAGGATCTTCCACCTTTTAAAAAGTCCTCTCTAGAACCCATGTTCCCCTTGAACTGCTTCTTCCTACAGTCCTGGCTCCTCACCCTCCACACTGGGCCTCTTTCTTCATCTGTAGCTGCTCCAGGCCATCTCGTCTGTCCCATGTCTGTAATGACTCCAAAATGCTCATGCTTATTAAATGTCTGTTTCCAGCCCCAATGTGTTCCCTGAGATCCAAACTCAAATATCTTAGTGCTTACTCAGATGTCTAGTACGTATCTGAAAATTAATACCATCAAAACAAAACTCTTCCAACTCCCCTCAAACTTGCAGAGCCTGATGCCAGCAAATGGGATGGATATTGCTACCACTTTCAAATCAAAACCCCAGGAATCCTCACTAAGTCCTCTTTCCCACATACTCTGGGATTCATCAGTGGGTCATACTCACTGCTTCATGAATTTGGAATCCAATCTCTGCCTACCAGGGCCTGCCAGCCCCCAAGGCCCAGCTCGGGGCTCCTCTCTAAGCTCTTGCAGGGCTAGCTGCCAGCCCACTGGTGTCGAAGCCCCAGGGGCAGGACAATGGGTGAAGGATAAGCAGAGACCAGGGACATGCCCCCCAGCTTCCACGCTTAGGACCAGGGCCATGGTAATGGTCATTATTTGTCTTAAATCACAAGACAGTAAGTAGAAGAGGCAGGCTTTGAACCTAGAAAATCTGGTTCCAAATTCTGGGCTGTAAAATACAGATGAGGACTGGACATGAAGAATGTCCAGCTCACCTAAAGAATTGCCCAGCTGACCTGTAAACTTTCATTTTCATTATGCAGGGAGTGAGACATATCCAGCCCCTCACTCCCCACTCACACATTCCCACGGTTTTATGCCATACACGGTTGTAGACCATCATGAAACCATTTTTTCAGTCTTTAAAAATGCTCTCCTCCAGGGATGAGAGTTTGAGTTAAAGATCTGTGCCCAGGAAAGTGTCCAGTTGGGCAGCTGGTACAGTAGGGTTGAGGAAAATGGCAGCGTCCAGGGAAGGAACGATGTACAAAGAGGCAGTTCCTGAACTAACCTGGGGCTCCTTTCCTGGACTGCAGGGTTCTCCTTGGGTCCTGGCTCATGGGAGGCCCAGATGGATCAGAAATTAGTGCCGATACTGAACAGACCATAAGTTCCCACTATGATCATCAGAATCACTTTGGAAGACTGAAAATACAGACTCCTAGACCTGAATGAAGCAAAGTATCTCAGGTGGCATCAGAGAATCTTTACTTTTAGAAGCTTCTCAGATTATCTCATCCAGGTTTGAGAACCACTGGGGCAGAGAGGAAGAAGGAAGAGGGTTTGGGGCCTGGTCAGTTTCCAGGCTGACTGACAGTAACTCCCGTGGTCTAATGTTCCCACCCTGGGGCGCCTCCTGCTGTGATCAGGCCTAAGCTGGGTAGCCAACAGCTCAGTTCAATTCAGTAGCTCAGTCATGTCCCACTCTTTGTGATCCCATGGACTGCAGCATGCCAGGCTTCCCGGTCCATCACCACCTCCCAGAGCTTACTCAAACTCATGTCCATCGAGTTGGTGATGTCATCCAACCATCTCATCCTCTGTCATCCCCTTCTCCTCCTGCCTTCCATCTTTCCCAGCATCAGGATCTTTTCAAATGAGTCAGTTCTTCGCATCAGGTGGCCAAAGTATCGAAGCTTCAGCATCAGTCCTTCCAATTAATATTCAGGATTGATTTCCTTTAAGATTAACTGGTTTGATCTCCTTGCAGTCCAAGGGACACTTAAGAGTCTTCTCCAACACCACAGTTCAAAAAGCATCAATTATTTGGCACTCAGCCTTCTTTATGGTCCAACTCTCACACCCATACATGACTACTGGAAAAACCATATCATTGGCTAGATTGACCTTTCTCAGCAAAGTAATATCTCTGCTTTTTAATACACTGTCTAGGTTGGTCAGAGCTTTTCCTCCAAGGAGCAAGTGTCTTTTAATTTCATGGCTGCAGTCACCATCTGCAGTAATTTTGGAGCCCCCCAAAATAAAGTCTGTCACTGTTTCCATTGTTTCCCCATCTATTTCCCATGAATTGATGGGGCTGGATACCATGATCTTCATTTTTTGAATACTGAGTTTTAAGTCGGCTTTTTCATTCTCCTCTTTCACTTTCATCAAGAGGCTCTTTAGTTCCTCTTGACTTTCTGCCATTAAGGGTGGTGTCATCTGCATATCTGAGGTTACTGAAATTTCTCTCACCAATCTTGATTCCAGCCTGTGCTTAATACAGCCAAGCATTTCACATGATGTACTCTGCATATAAGTTAAATAAGCAAGGTGACAATATACAGCTTTGACTGACTCCTTTCCCAATTTGGAACCAGTCCACTGTTCCATGTCCAGTTCTAACTGTTGCTTCTTGATCTGCATACACTTTTCTCAGGAGACAGGAAAGGTGGTCTGGTATCCCCATCTCTAAGAATTTTCCACAGTTTATTGTGATCTACATAGTCAAAGGCTTTGGCATAGTCAATAAAGGAGAAGTAGATGTTTTTCTGGAGCTCTCTTGCTTTTTGTATGATTCAATGGATGTTGGAAATTTGATCTCTGGTTCCTCTGCCTTTTCTAAAACCAGTTTGAACATCTGGAAGTTCTCAGTTCATGTACTGTTGAAGCCTCACTTGGAGAGTTTTTTTTTTTTTAATTTAAATTTATTTATTTTAATTGGAGGCTAATTACTTTACAATATTGTATTGGTTTTGCCATACATCAACATGAATCTGCCACGGGTGTACACGTGTTCCCCCTTCTGAACCCACCTCCCACCTCCCTCCCCATACCGTCCCTCTGGGTCATTCCAGTGTACCAGCCCCAAGCATCCTGTATCTTGCATCGAACCTGGACTAGCGATTCGTTTCTTATATGATATACATATTTCAATGCCATTCTCCCAAATCATCCCACTCTCTCCCTTTCCCACAGAGTCCAAAAGACTGTTCTATACATCTGTGACTCTTCTGCTGTCTCGCATACAGGGTTATCGTTACCATCTTTCTAAATTCCATATATATGCATTAGTATACTGTATTGGTGTTTTTCTTTCTGGCTTACTTCACTCTGTATAATAGGCTCCAGTTTCATCCACCTCGTTAGAACTGATTCAAATGTATTCTTTCTAATGGCTGAGTAATACTCCATTGTGTATATGTATCACAGTTTCCTTATCCATTCATCTGCTGATGGACATCTAGGTTGCTTCCATGTCCTGGCTATTATAAACAGTGCTGTGGTGAACATTGGGGTACACATGTCTCTTTCAATTCTGGTTTATTCAGTGTATATGCACAGCAGTGGGATTGCTGGGTCATAAGGCAGTTCTATTTCCAGTTTTTTTAAGGAATCTCCACACTGTTCTCCATAGTGGCTGTACTAGTTTGCATTCCCACCAACAGTGTAAGAGGGTTCCCTTTTCTCCACACCCTCTCCAGCATTTATTGCTTGTAGACTTTTGGATCACAGCCATTCTGACTGGTGTGAAATGGTACCTCATTGTGGTTTTGATTTGCATTTCTCTGATAATGAGTGATGTGGAGCATCTTTTCATGTGTTTGTTAGCCATCTGCATGTCTTCTTTGGAGAAATGTCTATTTAGTTCTTTGGCCCATTTTTTGATTGGGTCATTTATTTTTCTGGAATTGAGCTGCAGGAGTTGCATGTATATTTCTGAGATGAGTTGTTTTTCAGTTGCTTCATTTGCTATTATTTTCTCCCATTCTGAAGGCTGTCTTTTCACCTTGCTTATAGTTTCCTTTGTTGTGCAGAAACTTTTAATTTTATTTAGGTCCCATTTGTTTATTTTTGCTTTTATTTCCAGTATTCTGGGAGGTGGGTCATAGAGGATCCTGCTGTGATGTATGTCGGAGAGTGTTTTGCCTATGTTCTCCTCTAGGAGTTTTATAGTTTCTGGTCTCACATTTGGATCTTTAATCCATTTTGAGTTTGTTTTTGTGAATGGTGTTAGAAAGTGTTCTAGTTTCATTCTTTTACAAGTGGTTGACCAGTTTTCCCAGCACCACTTGTTAAAGAGATTGTCTTTTCTCCATTGTATATTCTTGCCTCCTTTGTCAAAGATAAGGTATCCATAGGTGCTTGGATTTATCTCTGGCTTTCTATTTTGTTCCATTGATCTACATTTCTGTCTTTGTGCCAATACCATACTGTGTTAATGACTGTGGCTTTGTAGTAGAGCCTGAAGTTAGGCAGGTTGATTCCTCCAGTTCCATTCTTCTTTCTCAAGATTGCTTTGGCTATTCGAGGTTTTTTTGTATTTCCATACAAATTGTGAAATTATTTGTTCTAGCTCTGTGAAAAATACAGTTGGTAGCTTGATAGGGATTGCATATTGCTTTGGGTAGTATACTCATTTTCACTATATTGATTCTTCCAATCCATGAACATGGTATATTTCTCCATCTATTAGTGTCCTCTTTGATTTCTTTCACCAGTGTTTTATAGTTATATATATATATAGGTCTTTAGTTTCTTTAGGTAGATATATTCCTAAGTATTTTATTCTTTTTGTTGCAATGGTGAATGGAATTGTTTCCTTAATTTCTCTTTCTATTTTCTCATTATTAGTGTATAGGAATGCAAGGGATTTCTGTGTGTTGATTTTATATCCTGCAACTTTACTATATTCATTGATTAGCTCTAGTAATTTTCTGGTGGAGTCTTTAGGGTTTTCTATGTAGAGGATCATGTCATCTGCAAACAGTGAGAATTTTACTTCTTCTTTTCCAATTTGGATTCTTTTTATTTCTTTTTCTGCTCTGATTGCTGTGACCAAAACTTCCAAAACTATGTTAATAGTAGTGGTGAAAGTGGGCACCCTTGTCTTGTTCCTGACTTTAGGGGAAATGCTTTCAATTTTTTACCATTGAGGATAATGTTTGCTGTGGGTTTGTCATATATAGCTTTTATTATATTGAGGTATGTTCCTTCTATTCCTGCCTTCTGGAGAGTTTTTGTCATAAATGGATGTTTAATTTTGTCAAAAGATTTCTCTGCATCTATTGAGATAATCATATGGCTTTTATTTTTCAATTTGTTAATGTGGTGTATTACATCGATTGATTTGTGGATATTGAAGAATCCTTGTATCCCTGGGATAAAGCCCACTTGGTCATGGTGTATGATCTTTTTAATGTGTTGTTGGATTCTGATTGCTAGAATTTTGTTAAGGATTTTTGCATCTATGTTCATCAGTGATATTGGCCTGTAGTTTTCTTTTTTTGTGGCATCTTTGTCAGGTTTTGGTATTAGGGTGATGGTGGCCTCATAGAATGAGTTTGGAAGTTTACCTTCCTCTGCAATTTTCTGGAAGAGTTTGAGTAGGACAGGTGTTAGCTGTTCTCTAAATTTTTGGTAGAATTCAGCTGTGAAGCCGTCTGGACCTGGGCTTTTGTTTGCTGGAAGATTTCTGATTACAGTTTCAATTTCCATGCTTGTGATGGGTCTGTTAAGATTTTCTATTTCTTCCTGGTCCAGTTTTCGAAAGTTGTACTTTTCTAAGAATTTGTCCATTTCTTCACATTGTCCATTTTATTGGCATATAATTGTTGATAGTAGTCTCTTATGATCCTTTATATTTCTGTGTTGTCTGTTGTGATCTCTCCATTTTCATTTCTTATTTTATTGATTTGATTTTTCTCTCTTTGTTTCTTGATGAGTTTGTCAATTTTATTTATCCTTTCAAAGAACCAGCTTTGGGCTTTGTTGATTTTGCTATGATCTCTTTTGTTTCTTTTGCATTTATTTCTGCCTTATTTTTTAAGATTTCTTTCCTTCTACTAACCCTGGGGTTCTTCATTTCTTCCTTTTCTAGTTGTTTTAGGTGTAGAGTTAGCTTATTTGTTTGATTTTTTTCTTGTTTCTTGAGGTATGCCTGTATTGGTATGAACTTTCCCCTTAGCACTGCTTTTATAGTGTCCCACAGGTTTTGGGTTGTTGTGTTTTCGTTTTCATTCATTTCTATGCATATTTTGATTTCTTTTTTGATTTCTTCTGCGATTTGTTGGTTATTCAGCAGCATGTTGTTCAGCCTCCATATGTTGGAATTTTTAATAGTTTTTCTCCTGTAATTGAGATCTAATCTTACTGCATTGTGGTCAGAAAAGATGCTTGGAATGATCTCCATTTTTTTGAATTTACCAAGGCTAGATTTATGGCCCAGGATGTGATCTATCCTGGATAAGGTTCTGTATGCACTTGAGAAAAAGGTAAAATTCATTGTTTTGGGGTGAAATGACCTATAGATATCAATTAGGTCTAACTAGTCTATTGTATCTTTTAAAGTTTGTGTTTCCTTGTTAATTTTCTGTTTAGTCAATCTATCTATTGGTGTGAGTGGGGTATTAAAGTCTCCCACTATTGTTGTGTTATTGTTAATTTCCCCTTTCATACTTGTTAGCATTTGTCTTACATATTGTGGTGCTCCTAAGTTGGGTGCATATATATTTATAATTGTTATATCTTCTTCTTGGATTGATCCTTTGATCATTATGTAGTGTCCTTCTTTGTCTCTTTTCACAGCCTTTGTTTTAAAATATATTTTATCTGATATGAGTATTGCTACTCCTGCTTTCTTTTGGTCTCTATTTGCATGGAATATCTTATTCCAGCCCTTCACTTTCAGGCTGTATGTGTCCCCTGTTTTGAGGTGGGTCTCTTGTAGACAACATATATACGGGTCTTGTTTTTGTATCTATTCAGCCAGTCTTTATCTTTTGGTTGGGGCATTCAACCCATTTATGTTTAAGGTAATTATTGATATGTATGATCCCATTGCCATTTACTTTACTTTGTTTTGAGTTCGAGTTTATACACCCTTTTTGTGTTTCCTGTCTAGAGAATATCCTTTAACATTTGTTGGAGAGCTGGTTTGGTGGTGCTGAATTCTCTCAGCTGTTGCTTGTCTATAAAGCTTTTGATTTCTCCTTCATATTTGAATGAGATCCTTGCTGGGTACAGTAATCTGGGCTGTAGGTCATTTTCTTTCATCACTTTAAGTATGTCTTGCCATTCCCTCCTGGCCTGAAGAGTTTCTATTGAAAGATCAGCTGTTATCCTTATGGGAATACCCTTGTGTGTTATTTGTTGTTTTTCCCTTGCTGCTTTTAATATTTGTTCTTTGTGTTTGATCTTTGTTAATTTGATTAATATGTGTCTTGGGGTGTTTCACCTTGGGTTTATCCTGTTTGGGACCCTCTGGGTTTCTTGGACTTGGGTGATTATTTCCTTCCCCATTTTAGGGAAGTTTTCAACTATTATCTTCTCAATAATTTTCTCATGGTCTTTCTTTTTGTCTTTTTCTCTGGGACTCCTATGATTCGAATGTTGGAGTGTTTAACACTGTCCTGGAGGCCTCTGAGATTGTCCTCATTTCTTTTAATTCATTTTTCTTTTTTCCTCTCTGATTTATTTATTTATTTATTCATTTATTTCTACCATTCTATCTTCTACTTCACTAATCCTATCTTCTGCCTCCATTATTCTACTATTTATTGCCTCCAGAGTGTTTCTGATCTCATTTATTGCATTATTCATTATATATTGACTCTTTTTTATTTCTTCTAGGTCCTTGTTAAAACTTTCTTGCATCTTCTCAATCCTTGTCTCCAGGTTATTTATCTATAATTCCATTTTGATTTCAAGATTTTGGATCATTTTCACTATCATAATTCAGAATTCTTTATCAGGTAAATTCCCTATCTCTTCCTCTTTTATTTGGTTTGGTGGGCATTTATCCTGTTCCTTTACCTGCTGGGTATTCCTCTGTCTCTTCATCTTGTTTATATTGCTGAGTTTGGGGTGGCCTTTCTGTATTCTGGCAATTTGTGGAATTCTCTTATTGTGGAGTTTCCTTGCTGTGGGTGGGGTTGTACGGATGGCTTGTCAAGGTTTCTTGGTTAGGGAATCTTGTGTCAGTGTTCTGGTGGGTGGAGCTGGATTTCTTCTCTTTGGAGTGCAATGAAGTGTCCAGTAATGAGTTATGATTACTCATAATCATTGACATCCAGTAATGATGTCAATGGTTTTGGAGTAACTTTGGGCAGCCTGTATATTGAAGGTCAGGGCTGTGTTCCTGTGTTGCTGGAGAATTTGCGTGGTATGTCTTGCTCTGGAACTTGTTGGCCCTTGGGTGGTGCTTGGTTTCAGTGTAGGTATGGAGGCGTTTGATGAGCTCCTGTCGATTAATGTTCCTTGGAGTCAGGAGTTCTCTGGTGTTCTCAGGATTTTGACTTAAGCCTCCTGCTTCTGGTTTTCAGTCTTATTTTTACATTAGTCTCAAGACTTCTCCTTCTATACAGCACCGTTGATAAAACATCTAGGTTAAAGATGAAAAGTTTCTCCACAGTGAGGGACCCAGAGAGGATCACAGAGTTACATGGAGAAGAGAAGAGGGGGGAGGGAGTTAGAGGTGACCCTAATGAGATGAGGTGGAATCAAAAGAAGAGAGAGCAAGCTAGCCAGTAATCACTTCCTTATGTGCGGTCCACAGTCTGGACCATTCAGAGATGTTCACGGAGTTATACAGAGAAGAGAAGAGGGAGGAAGGAGACAGAGGTGGCCAGGAGGATAAAAAGGGGGGAATCAAAAGGAGAGAGACAGATCCAGCCAGTAATCAGTTTCCTAAGTGTTCTCCACCGTCCAGGACACACTGGTGATTCGCAGAGTTGGGTAGAGAAGAGAAGGGGGAGGGAGGAGACAGAGGTAACCTGGTGGAGAAAAAGGAGTGTCCAAAGCAGAAGAGAGCAGTCAAGCCAGTAATCTCACTCCAAAGTAAAAATGGGTACTAAAGATTGGGTTCTTAAAGGTACAAAATTGATAACAAATACAAAAAAGCAAAGATTAAAAATCTAGAGTAGAGGTTGGATTTTCAAAAATACATTATTAAAGAAAGGAAGAAGAAGAAGAAAAAAGACAAAGTCACAAAAATTATAAAAAAATAAATAAATATATATATATATGAAGTTTGCTTTAAAAAAATAGGGTCTTTTTTTTGCAAAGTAATAGTAGGTTATAAAAATGAAAATTAAAGGAGTAATAGAGGATTTAAAATTTTTTTAAAAATTAAAAAAAGAATGATTGTAAAAATAGTAAAAATATATCTAGGACTTTCTCTGGTGTTGTTGTGGGCAGTGTGGGGTCAGTTCATTTTCGGATAGTTCCTTGGTCCGGCTTATATTTCTCAAGATCTATAGGCCCCTTCCTATGTAGTTGGTACTAACTACAGGGTTTTAATCTATTGCACCCATCATTTCCAAGGCGGTTCCCTCTGTTTTAGCTTCTGTTTGCTGGTCTCTTCAGTGTCTGATTTCCGCCCTAACACAAGGGGAGGTGGTGGTGGACACTTTTTTTAGGCTCACTTGTTCAGTCGTGCTGTGGGGAGGGAGGGATGCTGCAAACAAATAACACTGGTGTGTGCTCGCAGTGCCTCAGCCACACTGGGCCTGCCCCCACTCACGGCAGATGTGCCCTTCCTGCCCACATTGCTCAGGCTGTAGGTTGCTCCGCCAGGAACCATCCAAGGCCAGCCCTGGGCTGCATGCACTTCCCAGGTCTAAGCCACTCAGGTTCAGGCACTCGGGTAATCCTCCGAGGTGCAGACTCAGTTGGGCCTGTGTTTTGTGCCCTTCCCAGGTCCGAGCAGCTCAGGTGATGAGGTGTTTGGCAAGTGCAGTCGCTGCGATTTATCGCCTCCCCCGTCCTTGCCCCTCGGTTTTCTGGGTGTACAACCAGCACACTTTCTCAGGCAGATGTTGACCGTCCAGAACCCCAAGAAGTCTTAGCAAAGAAGCCTGCTTGCAGTTTGGTAGATAATGTCTCTCTGGGGCTGTGACTGCCCCCTTTCAGCTCTGGCTGCCTGTCACAGGAGAGGGATGGTCTGCAGCCGGCTGGTTCTGTTCAGCCCTTTGTTCTGTGCGTGGGCCTGGCAGTTTCTTAGGTTAGGACTTTTCACGTGGTAGCTATCCCACAGTCTGGTTTGCTAGCCCAAGTTAGTTCGCTCAGATTGCCCTCGGGGCATTCAGGCCCGGTCCTTGCTCTAAGCAATGCAGCCCTCGCCTCCATGCCCAGCTCCCACTTGCTAGTGGCAGGTACAGGCGACTGCACCACTACTCTGCTGGGGGAGTTACCATTAGGCTCGTAATCTGTGGATTTTAATTATTTATTTATTTTTCCTCCCTGTTATGTGGCCTTCTGTGCTTCCAAGGCTCGCCACAGACTCAGCAGTGAGTGTTTCCTGGTGTTTGGAAACTTCTCTCTTTTTAAGACTCCCTTCCTGGGATGGAGCTCCATCCCTACGTCTTTTGTCTCTTTTTTTATTTTTTCCTACCTCCTTTCGAAGACAATGGACTGCTTTTCTGGTGCCTGATGTCCTCTGCCGGCATTCAGAAGTTGTTTTGTGGAATTTACTCAGCGTTTAAATGTTCTTTTGATGAATTTGTGCGGGAGAAAGTGGTCTCCCAGTCCTATTCCTCTGCCATCTTAGGACCGCCTCTCCTCGCTTGGAGTTTTGAGCATTACTTTGCCAGCATGTGAGATGAGTAGCCAAAGATAGTGCAAATAATGTGTGGTTTGAGGTTGGTAATAAAAGACATTACACTTTTTCTCCTCACTCTCTGAAGATTATTGCTCTGACACAATCCATCATACGGACACTCAAGTAACTCTACAAAGGAGTCGCTGTGGAGAGGAGCCCAGGTCTCCTGCCAACAGTGAGTGCCAACTCAGCAGCCACGTGGGCACATCATTTTGGAAATGTGTCCCCAGCCCCAGTCAGGCCTTCCTGACACATTGACTCTTCCTGAAAATCTCCAAGTCAGATCCACCCAGCTGAGCCTCTCCTGAATTCCTGACCCACAAAAAGGTATGAAATGATAAATGTTTATTGCTGTTTTAACCTGCTGAGCCTTAGAGTGACTTGTTAAGCAGAAAGAGAAAATTAATATGCCTGGAATGATCAGGATATTTCGTGAAAGAAATTGGACTCTGAGGTCTGGTTACAAAAAAAGAGAGAGAGAGAGAAGGCAGGGGCATTAGGTTAAAGAGTAATCTAGATCAGAAATGATATATTTCACCAAAAGTCAAACAGAGAAGAATAAACTTATCCCTGGGCCCAAATTATTCTGCTTCCCTGGTGAGAGTAACAGTGCTCCTCCAGGATCTGGGCCAAGGCCAGGGGTGAGCTGGCATCATGATCTTTGTGATAAGCTGGCCTGGAACCTCACTGACTCTGCTCATGGGTCTCAAGCTGCTTTGCATGTTAAAAATGCTTGAGGAGTTTTTAAATATACTGATTCCTGGGCCACATTCCCAAAGATTCTGATTTAACTGATCTGAGCTGTAGCCTGGGCCTGGGGAATAGAAGAATCTTTCTAGGTGACTCTGATATGCAGCTCTGGTTGCATTCGACTTACAGATAAAGTGCTTCAGTATCTTGCTAGAGCTGGGCTAAATATATGTGCAGTGAGGGTGGGCAGAAACCTGGCCCTTTGTTCTAACACAGCCCAGTATACAGGGGTGCTGCGACTATGCAAACTAAAGTCAGAGTCTTCTGAAGGGCAATATATATATATATATTTTAATATGTTTGGGGTTTGGTTGGGTATATGTGTTTTCGTTTGTTTTGTTATTTGTGTGTATTTTGCTTTTGTTTTTTTGTCTTCCAGCACTGTGTGGCTCACAGGATATTAGTTCCTCAACCAAGAATTGAACCCTGGCTCTCCGCAGTGAAAGGGCAGAGTCCAAAACACTGTAGTGCTAGGGAATTCCCATGAAGGGCAATAATTGAATAACCAGTGCATATTGCTGCTCTGGTTATCTATAGCTGTGTGGTATAAACCACAATAACCGTTTACTGTAACTGACACTCTTGGTCTGGGGTTGATTGGACTCAGCTGGATGGTGCTTACTTGTACCCTCATGTGGTTACAGTTGGACAGTGGCTGGGCGAGAGTCCTCTCCAAGCCTGCTTCGGCTGGCTGGCAGCTGAATCTAGTATGAGGATGTTGGTTAAACACCTACCTGCAGACATCCCACGTGGCCTGGACCTCCTTACAGCATGGTGGCTGGTCCCAAAAGTAAGCATTGCAAAAGAAACCATCAGAAGCCATAGGACCATTTCTAAGCCTGCCTTGAAAGTTATACAGCATCACCACATTTTTTTTTTTTTACTGAAGTCTATAGTTGATTTACAGTATTGTGCCAATCTCTGCTGTACAGCAATGTGACTCAGTTATACACATATATGTATTCTTTCTTTATATTTTTCCCATTATGGTTTATCACAGGGTATTGACTATAGTTCCCTGTACGCTGTGACCTTGTTTATCCATTCTAAATGTAATGGTTTGTGTTTACCAACTCCAAACCCCCGATCCATCCCTCTCCATCCCCCCTGCTCTTGTTGTTGTTCAGTCATTCAGTTGTGTCTGACTTTTTGCGACCCCATGGACTAGAGCACACCAGGCTTCCCTGTCCCTCATCATCTCCTGCAGCTTGCTCAAATTCATGTTTGAGTCTGTGATGCAATCCAACCACCTCGTCCTCTGTCACTCCCTTCTATTCCTGCCTTCAGTCTTTCCCAGCATCAGGGTCTTTTCCAATGAGTGAGCTCTTCACATCAAGGGCCAAAATATTGGGTCTTCAGCCTTAGCATCAGTCCCTCCAATGCATATTCAGGATTGATTTACTTTAGGATTGACCAGTTTGATCTCCTTCAAGTCCAAGGGACTCTCAAGAGTCTTCTTCAACACCACAGTTCAAAAGCATCAGTTCTTTGGTGCTCAGCCTTTTTATGGTCCAACTCTCACATCCATACATGACTACTGGAAAAACCCTAGCTTTGACTAGATGGACCTTTGTCAGCCAAAGTAATGTCTCTGCTTTTAATATGCTGTCTATGTGTGTCATAGATTTTCTTCCAAGTATTTTCTAATTTGATGGCTGCGATCACCTTCCACAGTGATTTTGGAGCCCAAGAAAATAAAGTCTGTCACTATTTCCATTGTTTCCGTATCTATTTGCATGAAATGATGGGGCCAGGTACCATGATCTTACTTATTTGAATGCTGTTTTAAGCCAGCTTTTACACTCTACACTTTCACCTTCATCAAGACCTGGAGAGTCCCTTGGACTGCAAGCAGATCCAATCAGTCAATCCTAAAAGAAATTAATCTGAATATTCATTGAAAGGACTGATGCTAAAGTTGAAACTCCACTACTTTGGCCACCTGATGTGAAGAACTGACTCACTGGAAAAGACCCTGATGCTGGGAAAGATCAAAGGTGGGAGGAGAAGGGGACGACAGAGCATGAGATGGTTGGATGGCATCACCAACTCAAATCACAAGCTGGTGCTCTGTGACTACCTAGAGGGGTGAGATAAGGAGGGAGGTGGGAGGAAGGTTTACAAGGGCGGGGACATATGTATACCTATGGTTGATTCCTGTTGATGTATGGCAGAAACCATCACAATATTTTAAAGTAATTATCCTCTAATTAAAAATAAATTTTTTAAAACTATGCAAATCAATATGATATGCCACATTAACAAATTTAAAGATAAAACCATCTCAACAGATGAGGAGAAAGCTTTTGACAAATTTAACACCATTTATGATAAAAACTCTCCAGAAAGTTCAGTTCAGTTCAGTCGCTCAGTCGTGTTCAACTCTTTGCAACCCTATGGACCACAGCACGCCAGGGCTCCCTGTCAATTACCAACTCCCAGAGTTTACTCAATCTCATCTCAGTTGAGTCAGTGATGCTATTCAACCATCTCATCCTCTGTCATCCCCTTCTCCTGCATTCAATCTTTCCCAGCATCAGGGTCTTTTCAAATAAGTCAGATCTTCGCATCAGGTGACCAAAGTATTGGAGTTTCAACTTCAACATCAGTACTTCCAATGAACACAAAGGACTGATTTCCTTTAGGACGGACTGGTTGGATCTCCTTGCGGCCCAAGGGTCTCTCAAGAGTCTTCTCCAACACCACAGTTCAAAAACATCAGTTCTTTGGCACTCAGCTTTCTTTATAGTCCAACTCTCACATCCATACATAACTACTGGAAAAACCATAGCCTAGACCAGATGGACCTTTGCTGGCAAAGTAACGTCTCTGCTTTTTAATATGCTATCTAGGTTGGTCATAACTTTCCTTCCAGGGAGTAAGCGTCTTTTAATTTCATGGCTGCAATCACCATCTGCAGTGATTTTGGAGCTCATGAAAATAAAGTCAGCCACTGTTTCCACTGTTTCCCTGTCTATTTGCTATGAAGTGATGGGGCTGTATGCTATGATCTTAGTTTTCTGAATGTTGAGCTTTAAGACAACTTTTTCACTCTCCTCTTTCACTTTCATCAAGAGGCTCTTTAGTTCCTCTTCACTTTCTGCCATAAGACTGCTGTCATCTGCACAGCTGAGGTTATTGATTTTCTCCCGGCAATCTTGATTCCACCTTGTGCTTCTTCCAGCCCAGCGTTTCCCATGAAGTACTCTGCATATAAGTTAAATAAGCAGGGTGACAATATACAGCCTTGACGTACTCCTTTTCCTATTTGGAACCAATCTGTTGTTCCATGTCCAGTTCTAGCTGTTGCTTCCTGACCTGCATACAGATTTCTCAAGAGGCAGGTCAGGTGGTCTGGTATTCCCATCTCTTTCAGAATTTCCCACAGTTTATTGTGATCCACACAGTCAAAGGCTTTGGCATAGTCAATAAAGCAGAAATAGATGTTTTTCTGGAACTCTCTTCCTTTTTCCATGATCCAGCGGATGTTGGCAATTTGATCTCTCGTTCCTCTGCCTTTTCTAAAACCAGCTTAACATCTGGAAGTTCACAGTTCATGTATTGCTGAAGCCTGGCTTGGAGAATTTTGAGCATTACTTTACTAGCATGTGAGATGAGTCCAATTGTGTGGTAGTTTGAGCATTCTTTGGCATTGCCTTTTTTTAGGGATTGGAATGAAAACTGAACTTTTCCAGTCTTGTGGCCACTGCTGAGTTTTCCACATTTGCTAGCATATTGAATGCAGCACTTTCACAGCATCATCTTTCAGGATTTGAAATAACTGAACTGGAATTCCATCACCTCCACTAGCTTTGTTCATAGTGATGCTTTCTAAGGCCCACTTGACTCTGCATTCCAGGATGTCTGGCTCTAGGTCAGTGATCACACCATCGTGATGATCTTGGTCATGAAGATCATTGCACAATTCTTCTGTGTATTCTTGCCACGTCTTCTTAATATCTTCTGCTTCTGTTAAGTCCATACCATTTCTGTCCTTTATCGAGCCCATCTTTGCATGAAATGTTCCCTTGGTATCTCTAATTTTCTTGAAGAGATCTCTAGTCTTTCCCAATGTGTTGTTTTCCTCTATTTCTTTGCACTGATCGCTGAGGAAGGCTTTCTTATCTCTCCTTACTATTCTTTGGAACTCTGCATTCAGATGCTTATATCTTTCCTTTTCTCCTTTGCTTTTCACTTCTCTTCTTTTCACAGCTATTTGTAATGCCTCCCCAGACAGCCATTTTGCTTTTTTGCATTACTTTGCCATGGGGCTGGTCTTGATCCCTGTTTCCTGTACAATGTCATGAACCTCAGTTCATAGTTCATCGGGCACTCTATCAGATCTAGTCCCTTAAATCTATTTCTCACTTCCACTGTATAATCATAAGGGATTTGATTTAGGTCAGACCAGAATAGTTTAGTGGTTTTCCCTACTTTCTTCAATTTAAGTCTGAATTTGGCAATAAGGAGTTCATGATCTGAGCCACAGTCAGCTCCTGGTCTTGTTTTTGCTGCCTGATAGAGTTTCTTCATCTTTGGCTGCAAAGAATATAATCAGTCTGATTTTGGTGTTGACCATCTGGTGATGTCCATGTGTAGAGACTTCTCTTGTGTTGTTGGAAGAGGGTGTTTGCTATGACCAGTGCATTCTCTTGGCAAAACTCTATTAGCCTTTGCCCTGCTTCATTCAGTATTCCAAGGCCAAATTTGCCTGTTACCCCAGGTGTTTCTTGACTTCCTACTTTTGCATTCCAGTCCCCTATAATGAAAAGGACATCTTTTGGGATGTTAGTTCTAAAAGGTCCTGTAGGTCTTCATAGAACCGTTCAACTTCAGCTTCTTCAGCATTACTGGTTGGGGCATAGACTTGGATTACTGTGATATTGAATGGTTTGCCTTAGAAACGAACAGAGATCATTCTGTTGTTTTTGAGATTGCATCCAAGTACTGCATTTCAGACTCTTGTTGACCATGATGGTTACTCCATTTCTTCTAAGGGATTCCTGCCCACAGTAGTAGATATAATGGTCATCTGAGTTAAATTCACCCATTCCAGTCCACTTTCAGTTCGCTGATTCCTAGAATGTCGACGTTCACTCTTGCCATCTCCTGTTTGACCACTTCCAATTTGCCCTGATTCATGGACATAACATTCCAGGTTCCTATGCAATATCACTCTTTACAGCATCGGACCTTGTTTCTATCACCAGTCACATCCACAGCTGGGTATTGTTTTTGCTTTGGCTCCATCCCTTCATTCTTTCTGGAGTTATTTCTCCACTGATCTCCAGTAGCATATTGGGCACCTATTCACCTGGGGAGTTCCTCTTTCAGTATCCTATCATTTTGCCCTTTCATAGTGTTCATGGGGTTCTCAAGGCAAGAATACTGAAGTGGTTTGCCATTCCCTTCTCCAGTGGACCACATTCTGTCAGACTTCTCCACCATGCCCGCCCATCTTGGGTGGCCCCATGGGCATGGCTTAGTTTCACTGACTTAGACAAGGCTGTGGTCCATGTGATCAGATTGACTAGTTTTCTGTGATTATGGTTTCAGTATGTCTGCCTTCTGATGCCCTCTCACAACTACTAAGAATGCTTAAAAATACAAATGTCTAATAAAATTGTGTGTAAATGGTCTGGGAAAATGAAGTGTAGATGAGAATGATAATTATTCCTTATGAGACAGGGAGGTTTTAAATTTACTTTCTGAAGTCAGAGCCCTAAAGGGTCACCATTGCCATTTAGTGAGTAAGCAGTTTTAGCACTTTCATTTGTCCACCAGTTCATTCCATGTTCACCATTTCATTTCACCAGTTCAGTTCAGTTCAGTCACTCAGTAGTGTCCAACTCTTTGTGACCCCATGGACTGCAGCACACTGGGCCTCCCTGTCCATCATCAACTCCCAGAGTTTACTCAAACTCATGTCCATTGAGTCAGTGATTCCATCCAACTATCTCATCCTCTGTTGTCCCCTTCTCCTCCTGCCTTCAATCTTTCCCAGCCTCAGGGTCTTTTTAAATGAGTCAGCTCTTCGCATCAGGTGGTCAAAGTATTGGAGTTTCAGTTTCAACATCAGTATTTCCAATGAACACTCAGGACTGATCTCCTTTAGGATGGACTTGTTGGATCTCCTTGCAGTCCAAGGTACTCTCAAGAATCTTCTCCAACACTACAGTCAAAAGCATCAATTCTTCTGTGATCAGTTTTCTTTATAGTCCAACTCTCACATCCATAATGACTAGTGGAAAAACCATAGCTTTGACTAGATGGACCTTTGCTGGCCAAGTAACATCTCTGCTTTTTAATATGCTGTCTAGGTTGGTCATAACTTTTCTCCCAAGGAGCAAGTGTCTTTTAATTTCATGGCAGCAGTCACCATCTGCAGTGATTTTGGAGCCCCAAAATATAAAGTCAGCCACTGTTTCCAATGTTTCTCCATCTATTTGTTATGAAGTGATGGGGCCGTATGCTATGATCTTAGTTTTCTCAATGTTGAGCTTTAAGCCAACTTTTTCACTCTCCACTTTCACTTTCATCAAGAGACTCATTAGTTCCTCTTCACTTTCTGCCATCAGGGTGGTGTCGTCTGCATATCTGAGGTTATTGATATTTCTCCCAGCAATCTTGATTCCAGCTTATGCTTCACCCAGTGCAGCATTTCTCATGATGCTTATAAGTTAAATAAGCACGGTGACAATATACAGCCTTGACATACTCCTTTTCCTGTTTGGAACCAGTCTGTTGTTCCATGTTCAGTTGTAACTGTTGTTTCCTGACCTGCAATACAGATTTCTCAAGAGGCAGGTCAGGTGGTCTGGTATTCCCATCTCTTTCAGAATTTTTCATAGTTTATTTTGATCACAGAATCAAAGGCTTTGGCATAGTCAATAAAGCAGAAATAGATGTTTTTCTGGAACTCCTTTGCTTTTTCTATGATCCAACAGATGTTGGCAATTTGATCTCTTATTTATCTGCTTTTTCTAAATCCAGCTTGAACATCTGGAAGTTCACAGTTCATGTATTGTTGAAGCCTGGCTTGGAGAATTTTGAACATTACTTTACTAGCGTGTGAGATGAGTGCAATTGTGCAGTAGTTTGAGCATTCTTTGGCATTGCCTTTCTTTGGGATCAGAAAGACCCTGATGCAGGGAAAGATTGAAGGTAAAAGGAAAAGATGGCAGAGAATGAGGTGGTTAGATAACATAATCAACTCAATGGACATGAACTTGAGCAAACTCTTGGGGATAGTGGAGGAGAGGGAAGCCAGGTGTGCTGCAGTCCATGGGGTTGCAAAGAGATGGACATGACTTAGCACTGGACAACAACACCCAAGGCTAGCTAATGTTTCAATGTGATCCCTATCAAAATATCAATGGCAGTTTTCATAAAACTAGAATAAATCATTCTAAAAAATTGTCTGGAACCATGAAAGACCCTGAATAACCAAAACAACCCTGAGAAAAAGAAGAGAGCTGAAGGAATCACACTCCCTGGTTTTGATTATACTATTAATACAAACTAATCAAAACAGTATGGTACTGGCATAAAAACAGAGACATGAATCCATGAAACAGAACAGGGAGCCCAGAAATAAGCTCACACACGTCTAGTCAGTTAATCCATGACAGAGGAAACAAGAACATACAAGGGGCAAAGGGCACTCTCTTCAAGTAAGAATGCTGGCAAAACTGAACAGCTACAATTTTAAAAAATGAAATTAGAACCTTCTCTCACACCATAAACAAAAATAATCTCAAAATGGATTAAAGACCTACATGTAAGATCTGAAACCATAAAACACCTAGAAGAGAACAGATGTGGAATACTCTTTGAAACAAATTATAGTAATATTTTTCACATTCCTATCCTAAAGTAAAAGAAATAAAAGCAAAAATAAATAAATGGGATCTGCTGCCGCTGCTGCTAAGTCGCTTCAGTCATGTCTGACTCTGTGTGACCCCATAGACGGCAGCCCACCAGGGTCCCCCATCCCTGGGATTCTCCAGGCAAGAACATTGGAGTGGGTTGCCATTTCCTTCTCCAATGCATGAAAGTGAAAAGTGAAAGTGAAATCGCTCAGTTGTGTCTGACTCTCAGCGACCCCATGGTCGCTGTTTCCAGTTTTTGTTTTTTTTTTTTTTCACCATCAATATATTTATTAAAACCAAAGCAGAGGGAACAGAGCTATTAGGAAGGCAAATCAAAGTGCAGATTGGAGGGTGGGGCAGAGCAAGAAGTGGGGTGGAGGGGGCACTTCAAATGCCACAACAACATCCTACCAGGCTCCTCCATCCATGAGAGTTTCCAGGCAAGAGTACTGGAGTGGGTTCCCATGGCCTTCTCCAGAATGGGATCTAATTAAACATTAAAGCTCTTACAGAGCAAAGGAAACTATAACAAATAAAAAGCAACCTACAGAATGAGAGAAAATGTTTGCAAATGATATGACCAACAAGGAGTTAATATCCAACATTTAAACAGCTCATACAACTCAGTATCAATTAAAAAAAAAATTAAAAGATAAGCAGAAGACCTAAACAGAAATTTTTCCAAAGAAGGTATACAGATGGCTAACAGGCACATGAAAATTGCACAACACCCTAATTATTAAAGAAATGCAAATCAAAATCACTATGATATATCACCTCACCCATGTCAAGTGTGGCCATCATCAAAAGGAACACAACTAGCAAATATTGCCAAGGATGTGGAGAAAATGGATTTGGTAAACTCAGCTGTGGCTACAGGACTGGAAAAGGTCAGTTTTCAATCCAATCCCAAAGAAGCGAAATCCCAAAGAATGTTCAAACTACCACACAATTCCACTCATCTCACACACTAGCAAAGTAATGCTCAAAATTCTCCAAGCCAGGCTTCAACAGCACATGAACTGTGAACTTCCAGATGTTCAAGCTGGACTTAGAAAAGGCAGAAGAACCAGAGATCAAATTGCCAACATCTGCTGGATCATGGAAAAAGCAGGAGTTCCAAAAAAACAAAAAAAAATCTACTTCTGTTTTATTGACTATGCCAAAGCCTTTGACTGTGTGAATCACAACAAACTGTGGAAAATTTTTCAAGAGATGGGAATACCAGACCAGACCAGCTTACCTGCCTCCTGAGATATCTGTATGCAGATCAAGAAGCAACAGCTAGAACTGGACATGGAACAACAGATTGGTTCTAAATAGGAAAAGGAGTAGTCAAGGCTGTATATTGTCACCCTGCTGTTTTAACTTATATGTGTATTTGCACGACTTAGTTTCTCTGCTGTGCTCCTGAAACTATCACATTGTTAATCAGCTGTATGGGCTCCCCAGGTGGCTCAATGGTAAAGAATCCTCCTGCCAACGTGGGAGAGGACGGTTTGATCCCTGGGTCATGGAGATTGCCTGGAACAGGAAACAGCAGCCCACTCCAGTATTCTTGCCTGGGAAATCCCATGGACAGAAGAGTCTGGAGGGCTACAGTGCATGGGGTCACAAAAGAGTCAGATATGTCTTGCGACTAAAACAGCAGCAACATCATTCCAAAGTAAAATAAAAAGTTAAAAAATATCATCTACAACAGAAATCATTTTTAGATTTCTCAGTTGTCTCCAAAATATCATTTAAAGTCCCCCACAGCTCCACCACAGTCCCTGTTCCAATTAGCTTCACACACTGAATGTTAAATGTTCATTTCTTTTAGTCTAAAACCTACCCCTTGCCTTTTCTTCCTTTTCAGGATGATTGTTTTTTAAGAATGTGGGCCAGATGCCTAATAAATTAATAAATTCTGCATTTGTCTGATGATTTCTTTGTGATAAGATTCAAGACAAATACTTTTGGTAAGAGTACTAAATAGAAGATATTGAATATTCCAATATTTTGACTATTTCATATTGTATCACATCAGGAATTCTGAAATGCCAATTTTTTCCACTGTTGGTGCTATTAAATTAGATCACTTGGATAAGGAAATCACATCTTCCCTGATCTAATTAGTAGGGAACCTATGTAATTTGTTAGTAATCTGTGGGATGAGGGTTTTTGTGTATAACATCCTGTTCCTACAATATCTTATCTCATGGTTTTATCATCTAATGATCATTGATCAATCAACATCAGTGATCACTTAGGGGTGCTCTTTAAAATGCTACCATTCTTTCTAAATTTACTTGCCGATATTTGTAAATAAGAGTTTGCTTTCTTCTCCCTTTTCTTTCTTTCTGCTTTTGAAGTTTATACAGACTTGTGCAGTTTTATACAGTTATGATTTATTATGGTCATTATTCTTTTTGACAAATAGATCTATTTTGAGGCAATGGGAATCTCTTCCAGATGGAGTGTTGTTATTTGTGTGTGTGTGTGTGCTTGAGGTACACAGTAAAGAGATAAAAGCAAATCCTGTATCCTTTGACCCAATTTAGCCATCTTTGAATACTTCCTTGATTTCTGGTAAAACAAGATGATATCCCAGGTTCCCTTCAGACTCCCCAAGTCTGAGGCCTGTCTTCAGACATATGTTCAAGGCGTGCTGAGGACAGATGAAAAAACAATGCAGACTCAATATTTATGTCTCCTTTTTAGCACACCAAGAAGAGCAATGAGCAGCAGCAGGGGCAGGGAGGCTCTTGGGTTACAGAATCATGGCCATTTTTAAAATCACTTAATTTTTTAATGGGATATCGTTGGTTTACAATGTTGTGTTAGTTTCTGCTGTACAGCAAAGTGAGTCAATTATACATTTATCCACTCTCTTTTAATTCTGTTTCCTTGTAATCCATTACAGAGTATAGCAGAGTTCCCTGTGCTATGCACTAGGCTCTTATTAGCTGTCTATTTTATATTTAGTAGTGTGTATGTGTCAGTTTCAATCTCCCAGTTTATCCCTCCCCCATTACCTCCTGGTAACTGAAAATTTGCTTTATTCATCTGTAACACTATTCCTGATCTGTAGATAAGTTCATTTGTCCCCTTTTTTTATATTCCACATATAAATGATATCGCATGATCGTTGTCTTTCTCTGTCATTTACTTCATTTAGTAGTATGATGATCTCTTAGTCCATCCATGTTGCTTCAAATGACACCATTCCATTCTCTTTTATGACTGAGTAATATTCTGTTATATCTATGTACCTCATCTTCTTTATCCATTTCTCCAATGGACATTGGGTTTTCTTCCATGTCCTGGCTGTTGCAAAGAGTGCTGCAATGAACACTGGGGTGCATGTATACTTTCAAATTTTGGTTTTCTCTGGATGTATACCTTAGGAGTGGGATTACTGGATCATGTGTTAGCTATATCATTAGTTTTTTCAGGAACCTCTATACTGTTCTCCATAGTGACCGTACAAATTTACATTCCCACTGACAGTATAGAAGGGGTCCCTTTTCTCCACATCCTCTCCAGCATTTACTGTTTGTAGATTTTTTTAATTGTGGCCATTCTAACCAATATGAGGTGATGCTTCATTGAAGTTTTGATTTGCATTTCCCTAATAATTAGTGATGTTGATCATCTTTTCATATTTCTCTTGGTCATCTATATGTTTTTTTGGAGAAATATCTGTTTAGGTCTTCCCCTCATTTTTTGACTGGATTTTTTTTATATTGAGCTGTATAAGCTGTTTGTATATTTTGGAGATTAATTCCTTTTCATTTTCATCTTTTTAAAATTCATTTTAATTGAAGGATAATTGCTTTACAATGTTGTGTTGGTTTCTGCCATACATCAACATGAATCAGTTGATGTTTGGCAGAAACCAACACAATATTGTAAAGCAATTACCCTTCAATTAAACTGAATTGGTATACATATACCATACACATATTCATAGGTATACATATGTTCCCTCCCTCTTGAAACTCGCTCCCACCTCTCAGCCCATCCCACCCCTCCAGATTGTCACAGAGCATTGGTCTGAGCACCCTGAGTCATACAGCAAATTTCCACTGGCTATCTATTTTACATATGGTAATATAAATGTTTCCATTCTACTCTTTCCATTCGTCCCACCCTTTCCTTCCCACTCTGTGTCCACAAGTCTGTTCTCTATGACTACATCTCCACTGCTGCCATGCAAATAATCAGTACCATGTTTCTAGATTCCATATATTTGCATTAATATATGATATTTGCTCTTCTCTTTCTGACTTCACTTGTATAATAGGCTCTAGGTTTGTCCATCTCATTAGAATGGCCTCAAATGCATTCCTTTTTATAGCTGAGTGATACTCCATTGTGTAAATGTACCACAACTTCTTTATCCATTTATCTGTTGATGGACATCTACATTGCATCCATGTCCTAGCTATTTTAAAAAGTGCTGCAATGAATATTGGGGTACCTGTGTCTTTTTCAGTTCTGATTTCCTCATGGTGTATGCCTAATAGTGGGATTGCTGGGTCATATGGTAGTTTTATTTCTAGTTTATTAAAGGATCTCCATACTGTTCTCCATTATGGCTGTATCAATTTATATTACCACCAACAGTGCAAGAGGGTTTCCTTTTCTCCACACCCTCTCCAGCATTCATTGTTTATAGACTTTTTGATGATGGCCATTCTGATTGGTGTGAGATGATACTACATTGTAGTTTTGATTTTCATTTCTCTAATAATGCATCTTTGAGTATCTTTTCATGTATTTGTTACCTATCTGTGGGCTTCCCAGGTGGTACTAGCGGTATAGAACCCACGAGCCAATGCAGGAGACATAAGAGACACAGGTTCAGCCCCCGGGTCGGGAAGATTCCCTGGAGGATGGCGTGGCAATCCAGTCCAGTATTCTTGCCTGGAGAATTCTATGAACAGTGGAGCCTGGTGGGCTACAGTTCATAGGGTTGTAAATAGCTGGACACAACTGAAGCGACTGAGCACGCATGCATACCATACCTATCTATGTCTTCTATGTCAGTTCACTTTGTGGTCACTTTACACTGAATGGAAATTAGAAGTTCAGCTTTGTAGGAAAGAACTTGACACCTGGTCAGGCCCTGGGCTCCTTTTTGTCTTTGCCACCACATGACTGCGGTTGTTTGGTGTGTGGCTCTGCCCATGTCCCTTTCACAGTGATGGCAGAGGCCCTCGCCTGTAGACTGCATGCAGTGCTGCTTGCTCTTCAGCTCTGTCTGCATACAAAACTGGCCTGAGAACACCTAACTGTCCTGTAATCTCAAAGAAGCCTCTAAGGCCTGTAGACACAAGTTTATACAGGAGTTTTAGTTGCTTTCAAGCAAATGAGTAAGTGTGGGCATCAAGTTTGTTTTTATTGAAGGTACACATGCTAGAGGCTGTGTTTTGCATGGTGGCCTTAGAACTTCTCAGTTACAGGTAAGTTAACAAAAAAGTCACAACCTGCTGGAGACTTCACCTGGAGACAGGGAAGAACAGAGCTTAGAAAAGGGTTTAAAGGAGAAGAGGGACTCGAAACTAAAAAGCCATTTAATGAGAATTATGCTGTTGGATGTAATGTTTGCACTGACTTTTATTTTTATCATTAAGTGAGCATTTTCTTATATCAACTTTAAACATTTTCCAGGGTAAAAATAACATAATAATGATACCAACCAGAATTCTTGGCCTTCTCCAATCAATAAAAATTGACTAGAGGTCAGACAAAAGAAATTCAGGTGAGGCTTTACTGGGGTTCCTGTGCTGGCTGTGGTTCCCTTGCTCACTGACTGAGGAAGAGGATGGGGAGTGAGGGGGTTGGGGGGACGGTAGAGACCTTTCTCCTTATATGGGGTGAGGGTAGGGCTGTGTCCAGGGATCGGGCTGGAGGGGTGGCTTAGGTGGTTTGTCCACCTCTTTGTGCTGTCCCGTGCAGGGGGCCATGTGCAATACTTTGCCTTTGCTCCCTACTCCAGTTTTTTTGCTCCTGACTCTTCAGAAATAGCAGTTGGGTGCATTTTGTCTTTATATCTTTTGGTTCAGAATTTGTCCCAACTGCACATGCACATAGCTATTATTCAGTTCAGTTCAGTTCAGGCACTCAGTTGTGTCCAACTCTTTGCGACCCCATGAATTGCAGCACGCCAGGCCTCCCTGTCCATCACCAACTCCCGGAGTTCACTCAGACTCACGTCCCGTACAATTTCTTTGTATTTTTTGTTTAAGGAGAGGTGTTCCCACGTGCAAGCTTTGCACCAGGGCAACAAAGGATCGCAGGTCCCAGCCCGGCCTGTCTCAATACACTCTATGATGCAGAACACTGCATGTTTTTCTCCCCTTTTCACTGTGTTTGAGCAGAACCAAAATCATTTCTCAAAAAAAAATCTTTTAGAAAAATGATTCAAGATGTCTTTAAAATTTTGTATCATTTGATTATACTTCTAGGGACAGTTATAGTGTAATAATTAGATGTACAGGGTTACAAATAAGATTTTCCAAGAGTTATTAATAGCATAGAGAAATTATATACAACTCAGAGTCCAAACATAGGGGACTCCTAAGAAGTTAGGCTGTTTCCATTAAGTGGGATATTACACAGCCACTAAGATCACACTTTGGCAGACTATAGCATAGCCTGAAGAAATGCTCATGATAAAATGTTTATTGATAAAAGTCAGGGCCTCTATCTATCTACTTACACATAAACGGATAATTAGATCATTGCCAGAAAAGGGAATATGAGAATAGGCAGAAACTGAGCTTCCCTGGTGGTCCAGTGCTTAGGAATACTCCTGCCAATGCAGGGGATACAGGTTCAATCCCTCTCAAGGAAATCCCACATGCCCCAAGACAACTAAGTCTGTGCACGACAGCTACCTAAGCCCTCACACTAAGAGCCCACGTTCTGCAACAGGAGAAGTCACCACAATGAGAAAGAAGTCTGCACACAGCGATGAAGACTAGCCCCTGCTCACCGTGACTAAGAAAGCTGGCCCGCAGCAACGAATATCCAACGCAGCCAAAAATAAATAAACAATCTTCTAAAGAAAAGAATAAGCAGAAACTGAATTAGTAAAATGTTAGACAAATAATCAGGAAAAGTGTAGCCCTGAAATTCCTGGACAAAACTGTACATACTTCCTCAGAGTTTATTAACGAAATAAATGCAAAGTATCACTCTTTCATCCAAATCATAATATCAGCAGCAGAAACAACCAGCACGGTTCTTGAGACACTAACCTGCTGTGTTTTCCCATCAGTAAGGACTTGGCAAACTTTCCTAAGCGCTGTTCTCGCCACAGGTTCGTGTCTTCAATGGAGAAAAACACTAACACTGTTTTTGAAGATGTGGGTCTCCTTTCTTCACTTCCTGTCTCCAAGAGGCGTCTTAATGTAGGAGGTATGGGAATTTGTTCTGACCTTTCAAACCTCAGGACCACCCTCATTTGCTGGACACTCTTTAGTAGTACAAAGACATGGCCACTGCTTTGAAATTACAATGTTTAATTATTTTCAGTTCAGTTCAGTTCAGTGGCTCAGTCATGTCCAGCTCTTTGTGACCCCATGGACTGCAGCACACCAGGCCTCTCTGTCCATCACCAACTCCCAGAGATTGCTCAAACTCATATCCATTGAGTCGGTGATGCCATCCAACCATCTCATCTTCTGCCGTCTCCTTCTCCTCCCCCTTCAACTTTTCCCAGCATCAGGGTCTTTTCAAATGAGTCAGCTCTTCGCATCAGGTGGCCAAAGTATTAGAGTTTCAGCTTCAGCATCAATCCTTCCAATGAACATTCGGGACTGATTTCCTTTAGGATGGACTGGTTGGATCTCCTTGCAGTCCAAAGGACTCTCAAGAGTCTTCTCCAACACCACAGTTCAAAAGCATCAATTCTTCGGCACTCAGCTTTCTCTAGAGTCCAACTCTCACATCCATACATGACTACTGGAAAAACTGCGACTTTGACTAGACGAACCTTTGTAGGCAAAATAATGTCTCTGCTCTTTAATGTGCTGTCTAGGTTGGTCATAACTTTTCTTCCAAAGAGCAAGAGTCTTTTATTCATGGAAGCAGTCACCATCTGCTGTGATTTTGGAGCTCAAGAAAATAAAGCTTTTCATTGTTTCCACTGTTTCCCCAGCTATTTGCCACGAAGTGATGGGACAAGATGCCATGATCTTCGTTGTTTGAATGTTGAGTTTTAAGCCAGTTTTTCATTTTCCCCTTTCACCTTCATCAGGAGACTCTTTTGTTCCTCTTTGCTTTCTGCCATAAGGGTGGTGTCATCTGCGTATCTGAGGTTATTGATATTTCTCCTGGCAATTCTGATTCCAACTTGTGCTTCTTCCATCCTGCATTTCTCATGATTGTACTCTGCATATAAGTTAAATAAGCACGGTGACAATATACAGCCTTGACCTACTCCTTTCCCAATTTGGAACCAGTCTGTTTTTTCATGTCTGGTTCTGTCACTTCTTGATCTGCATACAGATTTCTCAGGAAGCAGGTCAGGTGGTCTGGTATTCCCGTCTCTTGAAGAATTTTCCACAGTTTGTTGTGATCCACACAGTCAAAGGCTTTGGCGTAGTCAATAAAGCAGAAGTAGATGTTTTTCTGAAACTGTCTTGTTTTTGTATGATCCAATGGATGTTGGCAATTTGATCTCTGGTTCCTCTGCCTTTTCTAAATCCACCTTGAACATCTGGCAGTTCATAGTTCACATACTGTTGAAACCTGGCTTGGAGAATTTTGAGCATGACTTTGCTAGTGTGTCAGATGAGTGTGATTGTGTGGTAGTTCGAACATTCTTTGGTACTGCCTTTTTTTGGTATTGGAATGAAAACTGACCTTTTCTAGTCCTGTGGTCACTGTGAGTTTTCCAAATTTGCTAGCATATTGAGTGCAGCATTTTAACTGCATCATCTTTTAGGATTTCAAATAGCTCAACTGGAATTCCATCACCTCTACTAGCTTTGTTCGTAGTGATGCTTCCTATGGCCAACCTGACTTAGGACTCCAGGATGTCTGGCTCTAGGTGAGTGATCACACCATCATGGCTATCTGGGTCATGGAGATCTTTTTATATAGTTCTTCTATATATTCTTGCACCCTCTT
The DNA here is from genome assembly GCF_002263795.3 of Bos taurus. Lineage (NCBI taxonomy): Eukaryota > Metazoa > Chordata > Mammalia > Artiodactyla > Bovidae > Bos > Bos taurus. The sequence goes on along the minus strand of NC_037349.1, from coordinate 822,475 downwards.
CATAATATCTTCTGCTTCTGTTAGGTCCATACCGTTTCTGTCCTTTATTGTACCCATCTTTGCATGAAATGTTCCCTTGGTATCTCTAATTTTCTTGAAGAGATCTCTAGTCTTTCCCATTCTACTGTTTTCCTCTATTTCTTTGTACTGATCACTGAGGAAGGCTTTCTTATCTCTCCTTGCTATTCTTTGGAACTCTGCAGTCAGATGGGTATATCTTTTCTTTTCTCTTTTGCCTTCCACTTCTTTTCTCAGCTATTTGTAAGGCCTCCTCAGATAACCATTTTGCCTTTTTGCATTTCTTCTTCTTGGGTATGTTTTTGATCACTGCCTCCTGTAGGCTGTCACAAACCTCCATGCATAGTTCTTCAGGGTCTCTCTCTATCAGATCTAATCCCTTGAATCTATTTGTTATTTCCACTGTATAACCATAAGGGATTTGATTTAGGTCATATTGAGAGGGTAGCAGGCAGGAAGGCCAGGGGTCTCCAAATGGAGAAAATAGGCTGCAAGTGTCAGACTTTTTTTATCTCTCTCTTAAGCAGCAGGAGGAAACAAACTAGTGTTATTTTTTCCCCCTTTTCTATACAAATATAAAAAGAGGTTTCTCTTAAAATTTTGTGTTGCCATAATTACACCTGGATCCACCTGATCTTAACTTTTCTCCTATCCACTCCTATCTCCTATCTCCTGGATCCACCTGTCCACTTAACCTTTCTCAAACCTTGAGCTAACCAATGTGTTTTTCTTATGGAAATGTTTGTATTAAGCTATGTTCATGAACTATGTATTTACCATAAACTCTGTCTTCAAGTTGGTTCTGTCTTCAAGTTGGTTCTGCTCCAAACCACCTTGAGAAACCAGTATGTTATACTCATATGTTGTTCTCCTAATGTTAATGAAACTATATATTTGTATGGAAATCTGCCTTTCTTCAGGATTCATGCCACTTGTTTTATGGCTTGGAATGACTCACCTGGTGCCATTCTCTGAGTTTTGAGACATTTCCTTTCTTAAATTAGCAGACTGCTAGTAGCTATATAACATCTGGCTAAAGACTAGGAGGGGGGCAGTCTTTCTGCTCCCCCCCCTTCTGATGTCTATGTCAGAAGCTTTGTCTATCTCTTTTATACTTTAATAAAACTTTATTACAGAAAACTCTGAGCAATCAAGCCTCGTCTCTGGCCCTGGATTGAATTCTTCTCCAGAAGCCAAGAATCCCAGCACCTTTCATGGTTCTAAACAACCTTTCAATATCTAAGTGGTCTAGTGGTTTTCCCTACTTTCTTCAATTTAAGTCTGAATTTGGCAATAAGGAGTTCATTATCTGAGCCACAGTCAGCTCCTGGTTAATTATTTTAGGCCAAACCAAATTCTTAGGGAGGGCATCCTTCCCAACCCTTCTATGTAAGTGAGATCATCAGTACAAGGATTAACTACTGCCCATCCAAAAGAAATCCAAAGAGTGGTAAGGGCAAGTGATGTCTCCTTTCTTTCAAAGGAATCTAACTTGAAGAGGGGCAGCTCTGTTTTCACCTGACTGAATCCTAGGGCACTACTCAAGGTTGAAAAGGCTGTATTTTCCCTTTCAGATCTTGAGACAGTAGCCTGCTGTCTTTCTCCCTTTTCCAGGCAAAGAGTAAACCATTTTTCTCATTCCTCCAAAACTCTGTCTCTGTATTTCTTTTCTTTTTTAAAAAATATAAATCTATTTATTTTAATTGGAGGTTAATTACTTTACAATATTTTATCGGTTTTGCTATATATCAACATGAATCCGCCACAGGTATACACGTGTTCCCCATCCCGAACCCCCCTTCCTCCTCCCTCCCTGTACCATCCCTCTGGGTCGTCCCAGTGCACCAGCCACAAGCAACCAGTATTTCTTTTCAACGTTTTTCAAAGTATTTCTTTTAAGACTTTTTGATATCAACATGTACTCTTAAAAATGGTTGAAGTAGTAAATTTTGTTACATATACTTCACAGTCATAAAGAAAATTGGTGGGGGGGGGTAGAAAAAGGAAATAGATAACTGCCAATTCACTTACTGCCTTTTGTCTTCTTGAAAGCTGGGGGAAGGACACAGGGATGAGGTGGCCCAAAAGCCTGACATTTCCAATCTTGCTTGATAGCAGCAATGGCCAAGACCTGAAGAAATGGTGGCCTCCACCTAAATTCTCTCTATCCAGACCTCATGCTGCTATATCACAGTGTCAGAACCCAGTACTTACCCAGCAAGAGTCTGAAAAAATGTAATTTTAGCTTTCCAACTATTTCCTACACATGGAGAATGCAACAGAAGTTGAGAGAATTAATCCAAGTATCTTCTGCAATGGTTTTCTGTACTTTAGTCCAAAACGTTATAAACAGTGTGTTGAGCCAAGTGATTCCTTCTAGTAAACCATGCAACTGGTGGATGTGATAGGGCTTCACCCGCTTGATTTGAGAAAGAGAGTAGTCTTGGCATGAAAGAAGAACTGCGCGTGACAAAAAAAATCAAGTTTTACCTGCCTAGCGTAACAACATGGAGGAAGACTGGTAGAATGAGAGTTTATTATTCTCAGTTATAAATAAACTTCCACGGATCAAGGAATATGAAGATAATTTGTTCCTCCAGTTACAATTATAGTTGGGGGTCCAACCAGACAAAAATATACAAGCTTACGAAAATACAGAAGTTACCAAGGATTGGACCCCATCTTTTTGATATCCTTAGATGTTCCAGGGGAAGAAATATTGTGTGCATACTTTACTTGGGCCCATTTTTTATATCTGCGCATGTTGGAACAGTGGTCCTTAAGGTAAGAAATTAAGTGGGATTTTTCCAGTTGTCCCAGAATTAGTGACTAAAGTCCAACGCCACACAGAAAGATGCTAAATACACCCACTACAGTTAGGGTCAGACATAGTCTCCCACCCCCAGAACTAAAAAGGAGACTGGCTCTAAACTGTGGCTTCCATCTGCCTCACCAGAGGAGGGGTGGAAGTGGACAGGTCCCTGAGTTCTCTTGCCATCTTGCCCATCATTCAGAGTGAGAGGCTTCTCTCTTCTCCTTCTACACAGAAGAGGGAAGTGTTTCTCCCCTACCTGTCCCCATTCAGAGCCTAGAGGGGAAGGAGGTGCTAGAAGAATCATTTATGGGAATTAGAAGTGCCTGAAAAAAGACTAGCCTCTCCCTTCCCCCACTGATGTCCCTCATGCCAGCAAGATGAGAGGGATCCACTGGGTGTGCCAGAGAACCAAGAGGAATTACTCCCCCATCCAGTCCAGACATCTGAAGCTCTCGGGGACATGAAGGGAGATAAGGCATTCCAGTATGGAGCATAGAGGCTGCAGGAGGCAGGAGCCCTTGGGTCTAGTACAGGAACAGAGCGGGCAAGCCCCACCCTGAACAGATACTGTAGACTGGACTGTTGGTATGACTAACGGGACACACAGAGACCCCCCTGAGGGAGTACTCTGTGGCAAAGGGTAGGTCAGGGTGAAGCTCAACTCTGCCCCCTCCCAAATCAAACACACATACCATCTACATAGAGAACAGCATAGCAGAGAAGCCACCAGCATCAGACTGTAACCATTTAAACCACGCTGGGTCCAAAAAGGGCAGGTGATTAAAGAGCAGGCCCAGCCCTTGAGCCATTGTCTCTGTAGAGATGATGATGGGGAAGACTCCCATCAGATGCAGCTAGACCAGATTTCATTTAGTTTTTTTTTTTAATAAAACTTTAAGTAAAACACACACACACACACACACACACATATATAATGCATAAATTATCAGATTTCAGCTCAATGAACAAAGTTGAACACAACCCTAAATGTAAAGACTTGAACATCACCAAAGCCACAGTCACTCCTCTTGACCCTCTGTCACTATTCACGCCACAAAGTAACCACTGTCCTGACTTCTAACAATAGGGATGAGTTCTGACTATTTTTAAACTTTACATAAAGCTCAACATTCAGAAAACTAAGATCATGGTATGCGGTCCCATCACTTCATGGCAAATAGATGGGGAAACAGTGGAAACAGTGGCTGACTTTATTTTTTGGGCTCCAAAATCACTGCAGATGGTGACTGCAGCCATGAAATTAAAAGATGCTTACTCCTTGGAAGGAAAGTTATGACCAACCTAGACAGCATATTAAAAAGCAGAGATATTACTTTGTCAACAAAGATCTGTCTAGTCAAGACTATGGTTTTTCCAGTAGTCGTGTGTGGATGTGAGAGTTGGAGTATAAAGAAAGCTGAACGCCGAAAACTGATGTTTTTGAACTGTGGTGTTGGAAAAGACTCTTGAGAGTCTCTTGGACTGCAAGGAGATCCAACCAGTCCATCCTAAAGGAGATCAGTCCTGGGTGTTCTTTGGAAGGACTGATGTTGAAGCTGAGAATCCAATAGTTTGGCCACCTGATACGAAGAGTTGACTCGTTGGAAAGGACCCTGATGCTGGGAAAGATTGAGGGCAGGAGGAGAAGGGGACGACAGAAGATGAGATGGTTGGATAGCATCACCAACTCAATGGGCATGGGTTTGGGTGGACTCAGGGAGTTGGTGATGGACAGGGAGGCCTGGTGTGCTGCGGTTCATGGGGTTGCAAAGAGTCGGACACGACTGAGCAACTGAACTGAAATGAAATGAAACTACATAATGTATTGTCTTTTGACTCTGGCTCATTTTGTTCAGGGTTGTTTTTGAGATCCATCCAAGTTGCATGTGGAGCAGTTCATTTATTTTATTGCTATATAGCAGTCCATTATATGGTACATTCTTTCCTGTGCTGCAGTAACAAATTACCACAAACACTGCTGCTGCTGCTGCTAAGTCGCTTCAGTTGTGTCCGACTCTGTGCGACCCCATAGACAGCAGCCCACCAGGCTCTGCAGTCCCTGGGATTCTCCAGGCAAGAACACTGGAGTGGGTTGCCATTTCCTTCTCCATTGCATAAAAGTGAAAAGTGAAAGTGAAGTCGCTCAGTCACGACCGACTCGTAGTGACCCCATGGACTGTAGCCCACCAGGCTCCTCCATCCATGGGATTTTCTAGGCAAGGGCTTGCAATAACAGAAATGAATTCTCTCATGTTTCTGGAGCCAGAAGTCCGAAGATAGTATCTGATCCTTAGCCAAAGGGTCAGCAGAGCTGTGCTTTTTCCAGAGGCTATAAGGCGATCCATCCTTTGCCCCTCCCAGCTTCTGGTGTCCACCAGCATTCCTGGACACATCACCCAATCTTTGCTTCCTGGATCACACTACCTTCTCTTTGTGTGTGAAATCTCCTTCTGTTTCCCTCTTATAAGGATACATCTGATTGTATTGGTGGTGGTATCAATAAACTTTACATTATAAGATTCATGATTACAAAGCCAAACTGTAGCTTTTCTTTTGCAGCTTACCTTTTTAACCTGAGTGGGTTCTATTGGGCTTTCTCACTATTTTTGCTAACCTGATGCTAGGAGGAAGGGGAATGTCATTATTCAATAGGCCCAAGTCCAGATGGAATGAATCTTAGTTAAGCTTCAGTTCTTTTTAAGAACAGAAGCCTCCACTAGTGATATGAATTCTGGGTAGATATAATTTACTAAAAATAATAATAAAAGAACATAGAGAGGCTTTCTGCCCAAGCAGATAGAATTCCATGATATTCATATTGCCAGGGAAATAACACAGGACAGAAGAAATTACCAGGATGAGTCACCCCTACCCTTGCCAGTTCTTTCCCTGACAGATGGAGAGGAAACAAAATCTAAAACTGTGTGTATAATAAGGATTAACAGACTGAAAAGAGTTAAAAAGACAACAGTGTGTATGTTCTTGAGCACGACGGAAAGCAGGCAGAAATGGGAGTGAAGTCAGGCCTTGAAAGTCAAGGAGCCTACTGCGTGAAATTTGTTATTTTGCAGCTTTTGGCCTGAAGCAACCTGGAGAACTCCCCAGGCCACAGACTGCTCAGGGCAGCTTGAAGCGTCAGATGACAAAATGTGGGGCTGGCAGAGCAGGTGGAAAGTTAGGGGTGAAATTCTGGAAAGGAGGGAGATTTAGAGTGGATAAACCCCAAAATCTGACTGTAAACTCTGCCCAGGTTCTTGACTGATCCCTTAAACTACACACGCATGGAGATGTTACTGAACCAAACACGGGTCTGTTCACCCTTGCAGTGAAGCCAGTCTACCGACACTGGATTCGGTGAAGAAAAGTGCAGCCTTTACTGTAAGGTGCCATACACGTGATAGTCCAGGACAACTAGTGTTCAAAACCCCCAAGCTCCCCAGTGGGTTTCAGCAAAGCATTTTTTTAAATTTTATTTTATTATTTAACTTTACAATATTGTATTGGTTTTGCCATATATCAACATGAATCCGCCACAGGTATACATGTGTTTCCCATCCTGAACCCTCCTCCCTCCTCCCTCCCCGTACCGTCCCTCTGGGTCATCCCAGTGCACCAGCCCCAAGCATCCAGTATCGTGCATCGAACCTGGACTGGCGACTCGCTTCATAAAGCATTTTTAAAGGCTAGGTGAGGGAGTGGGTGGTGGGGTGCATGATAGCCATGCACAATTCTCTGATTGGTTGTTGGTGTGGTAACAGGGCAGTGTCACAGGGTGTCACATTATCAGTCCTCAGACTTCAGGAGACCTGGGGTTATGTGCTCCTGGTCATGTAGTAGTTAACCTCTTCTATTTAGTGGGGGGTTTTCACATCTGTAAAACAATTCAGGAATATGCATCAGATGTTATCAAGGTACTTCAGGGCCTCCTGGGTGGTGCTACTCATAAAGAAAACTCCTGCCAATGCAGGAGACAAGATACACGGGTTTGATCCCTGGGTCGGGAAGACCCCCTGGAAGAGGGCATGGCAACCCATCCTGGTATGCTTGCCTGGAGAATCCCATGGAAAGATGAGCCTGGTGGGCTACAGTCTGTGGGGTCGCCAAGAGTCAGACATGACTGAAGTGCCTTAGTACACACACATGCAAATACTTCAGAGAGCAGCTAAAGCAGAGGATATGAGGAAGGGGTCTGTCTCAGGAAGGCTCCATAGGGTCCTGTCTCTTGACAAGGAGACTTTAATGGGCCCAAAGTAACAGCTGAAAACTAAAGGAACAGATAGATAATTCACTGCTGTCCACTGTGAGGGAGGAAGAGTTTGAAGTTCCTTTTTTGTTGTATTAATTTCTTTAAAAGAAAGATAAACACTGTGTTTGGATGTTTATGATATATGTAGATGATACAGATTTACAATAACACAAATCAAAGGACATGTAACTAAACTATCTTTTGTTTGTTTGCTGTTGTTTTTATTTTAGTGTGAAAAAACACTTAACTTGACATCTACCTTCTTAACAAATTTTAAAGTGCACAGTGTATTACTGTTTAGTATCCTATATGTGGCACAGCAGACCTTGAGAGCTTATTCCTCTTCGGTCACTAACACTATATGCCTATTTCCCTCCACCCTCCTCCCCCTCTTCTGCCCTGCCACAGCCCCATCTCTGTCAGCCACTATTCCATTTTTCAGTTCTATGTATTTAGCCTTTTTTATTCAAGTCATTAACCCATTTTTAAATTGGTTTTTGATTGTTTGCTTGTTTATTTTACCATTGTGCTGTAGTCGTTCCCTGTACATTTTCCAAATTAACTCCTTATCAGAAATATGGCATATTGAGTGCAGCACTTTAAATGCATCAACTTTTAGGATTTCAAATAGCTCAACTGGAATTCCATCACCTCTACTAGCTTTGTTCGTAGTGATGCTTACTAAGGCCCCCTTGACTTTGAATTCCAGGATGTTTGGCTCTAGGTGAGTGATCACACCATCATGGTTATCTGGGTCATGGAGATCTTTTTTCTATAGTTCTTCTGTGTATTCTTGCACCCTCTTCCTAATATCTTCTTCTTCTGTTAGGTCCATACCATTTCTCTCCTTTATTGTGCCCATCTTTGCATGAAATATTCCCTTGGTATCTCTAATTTTCTTGAAGAGATCTCTAGTCTTTCCCATTCTACTGTTTTCCTCTATTTCTTTGCACTGATCACTGAGGAAGGCTTTCTTATCTCTCCTTGCTATTCTTTGGAACTCTGCATTCAGATGGGTATAACTTTCCTTTTCTCCTTTGCCTTCCACTTCTTTTCTCAGCTATTTGTAAGGCCTCTTCAGACAACCATTTTTGCCTTTTTACATTTCTTTTTCTTAGGGATAGTCTTGATCACTGCCCCTGTAGGCTGTCATGAACCTCCATCCATAGTTCTTCAGGCTCTCTCTCTATCAGATCTAATCCCTTGAATAGATTTGTCACTTCCACTGTATAATCATAAGGGATTTGATTTAGCTCATACCTGAATGGTCTAGTGGTTTTCCCTACTTTCTTCAATTTAAGCCTGAATTTGGCAATAAGGTGTTCATGATCTTAGCCACAGTCAGCTCCTGGTCTTGTTTTTGCTGACTATATAGAGCTTCTCCATCTTTCACTGCAAAGAATATAATCAATCTGATTTCGGTATTGACCATCTGCTGATGTCCATGTATAGAGTCTTCTCTTGTATTGTTGGAAGAGGGTGTTTGCTATGACCAGTGCGGTCTATTGGCAAAACTCTGTTAGCCTTTGGCTGCTTCATTTTGTACTCCAAGGCCAAATGTGCCTGTTACTCCAGATATCTCTTGACTTTCTATTTTGGCATTCCAGTCCCCTATAATGGAAAGGACATTTTTTTTGGGTGTTAGTTCTAGAAGGTCTTGTAGATCTTCATAGAACTGTTCAACTTTGGCTTCTTCAGTGTTACTGGTTAAAGCATAGACTCACATTACTGTGATATTGAATGGTTTGCCTTGGAAACAGAGATCATTCTGTTGTTTTTGAGATTGCATCCAAGTACTGCATTTCAGACTCTTTTGTTGACTATGATGGCTACTCCATTTCTTCTAAGGGATTCTGGCCCACAGTAGTAGTTATAATGATCCTCTGATTTAAATGGTCCTCTGAGCATATTTGGAAAACTCAGCAGTGGTCACAGGACTGGAAAAGGTCTGTTTTCGTTTCAATCCCAAAGAAAGGCAATGTCAAAGAATGTCACACTCATCTCACACACTAGTAAAGTAATGCTCAAAATTCTCCAAGCCAGGCTTCAGCAATACATGAACCGTGAACTTCCAGATATTCAAGCTAGATTTAGAAAAGGCAGAGGAACCAGAGATCAAATTGCCAACATCCATTGGATCATCAAAAAAGCAAAAGAGTTCAAGAAAAAACATCTACTTCTGCTTTATTGACTATGCCAGAGCCTTTGACTGTGTGGATCTCAACAAACTGTGGAAAATTCTTAAACAAATAGGAATACCAGACCACCTTGCCTGTCTCCTGAGAAATCTGTATGCAGTTAGAACCAGACATGGAACAATAGACAGAACCAGACATGGAACAATAGACTAGTTCCAAATTGGGAAAGGAGTAGGTCAAGGCTGCATATTGTCACCCTGCTTATTTAACTTATATGCAGAGTACATCATGCAAAATGCCGTGCTGGATGTTCCTTCTTCTCTACTAACATTATTTCTGAAGTTTGGGAACATGATGAAATAAAATTTACATTTTAAAGTTAGACAAAATTTAAACATAAGATTCTGTTTGGGCCTCCTTTCTACTATAACCCACCAAGTTCCTCTGTCCATGGGCATTCTCCAGGCAAGGATATTGGACTGGGTTGCCATGCCCACCTCCAGGGGATGTTCCCAACCCAGAGACTGAACCCAGGTCTCCGGCATTGCAGTCAGATTCTTTACTGTCTGAGCCACCAGGGAAGCCCATACATTAAGCAGACCTCCTCAAAGGTGGAAGCACCTGCTCGACTACACAGATGAACCTTCCTTTCTTCTGACGCCAGCAATGGAACGTCTGAAAAGGTTAGTACTCTTTCCAGGTCTGTAGGGTGGTCATGGTGACTCGCTGTTTATTTTGAACATGATTACCTGGCAAGAATACACAGAAGAACTGTACAAAAAAGATCTTCACAACCCAGTTAATCACAATGGTGTGATCACTCACCTAGAGCCAGACATCCTGGAATGTGAAGTCAAGTGAGCATTAGGAAACATCACTACAAACAAAGCTAGTGGAGGTGATGGAATTCCAATTGAGCTATTTCAAATCCTGAAAGATGATGCTGTGAAAGTGCTGCAACTCAATATGCCAGAAAATTAGGAAAATTCAGCAGTGGCCACAGGACTGGAAAAGCTCAGTTTTCATTCCAATCCCAAAGAAAAGCAATGCCAAAGAATGCTCAAACTACCACACAATTGTACTCATCTCACACGCTAGTAAAGTGATGCTTAAAATTCTCCAAGCCAGGCTTCAGCAATACATGAACTGTGAACTTCCAGATGTTCAAGCTGGTTTTAGAAAAGGCAGAGGAACCAGAGATCAAATTGCCAACATCCGCTGGATCATCGAAAAAGCAAAAGAGTTCCAGAAAAGCATCTATTTCTGCTTTATTGACTATGCCAAAGCCTTTGACTGTGTGGATCACAGTAAACTGTGGAAAATTCTTAAAGAGATGGGGATACCAGACCACCTGACCTGCCTCTTGAAAAACCTGTATGTAGGTCAGGAAGCAACAGTTAGAACTCGACATGGAACAACAGACTGGTTCCAAATAGGAAAAGGAGTACGTCAAGGCTGTATATTGTCACCCTGCTTATTTAACTTATATGCAGAGTACATGATGCGAAACGCTGGACTGGAAGAAACACAAGCTGGAATCAAGATTGCCGGGAGAAATATCAATAGCCTCAGATATGCAGATGACACCACTCTTATGACAGAAAGTGAAGAGGAACTAAAAAGCCTCTTGATGAAAGAGGAGAGTGAAAAAGTTGGCTTAAAACTCAACATTCAGAAAACTAAGATCATGGCATCTGGTCCCATCACTTCATGGCAAATAGATGGGGAAACAGTGTCAGACTTTATTTTTCTGGGCTCCAAAATCACTGCAGATGGTGATTGCAGCCATGATATTAAAAGACGCTTACTCCTTGGAAGGAAAGTTATGACCAACCTAGACAGCATAAAAGAGCAGAGACATTACTTTGCCAACAAAGGTCCATCTAGTCAAGGCTATGGTTTTTCCAGTAGTCATGTATGGATGTGAGAGTTGGGCTATAAAGAAAGCTGAGCGCTGAAGTTCTGATGCTTTTAAACTGTGGTGTTTGAGAAGACTCTAGAGAGTCCCTTGGACTGCAAGGAGATCCAATCAGTCCATCCTGGGTGTTCATTGGAAGGTCTGATGTTGAAGCTGAAACTCCACTACTTTGGCCATCTGATGCAAAGCACTGACTCATTTGAAAAGACCCTGATGCTGGGAAGGCAAGAGGAGAAGGGGACGACAGAGGATGAGACGGTTAGATGGCATCACTGACTCAATGGACATGAGTTTGGGTGGGCTCCAGGAGTTGGTGTTGGACAGGGAGGCCTGGCGTGCTGCAGCTCATGGGTCGCAGAGTCAGGCACGACTGAGCAACTGAACTGAACTGAACTGAACCTGGACTGTGTGTCTCTGGTGAACTTTATGTAAAATATCAGTCTGTCATTTTTATGTATGACTCTTTGTCTTGAAAGTGTATTTGACTTTGTCTTTCACTTCTAACAGGTGGAACAGTTTTCAGAGGTTTCTGAGAATCTGCTTCCCAGGTTATAGTCCTCAATTTCAAAATTCTCAATTTTTCCTTCTTAGCTTGTTAATTGAATTTTCATCAACAGATACATACAGTAGGGTATATAAGGCCCAAGGCAAATAATGTTTTGTAGGGCTATTATTTACGTGAACTTTTTGAATCAGCCCCATACTAAGACCTAATCATTCTCCAGACCACTCTTCTAGAGCCTAGGTCCAGCCAGGTGACCCTAGGGAATCTCCAGAGGCACAAGTCCCAGAGCTCCTGGGGCAACTGGTTTGTACCCTGCAGGGGTACAAAGAAATGGAACAGAACCTCATGTGTCCTGCCAGGACCTGGAGCATGCCACCCAGAAGGCACAGCCAGTCTTCTAGAATCCTAGGCATAGGAGAGGAACTTGGAAAATCCCAAGGAATGTATTATGGGTGTATTATGCCATCTCTGTCTTCTTTTCCTTTATCGTCTTTCATCCTTTGGTCACTGGACTAAATCTCACAGGGATCATAACAGAACACATTTGACTGATGCCATGTAATGTCACCCTCAAAGCCTTTTTTGCCAGCAATCAGTAATAAATCTGTCCCAGCATACAGCCCAGCAGTCTTGAGTTTTTCCACCTCACATAGAGCAGGTTAGCATAACCCTGTCACCCACCTGTGTTGTTGGAGAGCTGGATCATGGCACTTTGTTGCCTAGGTATTGGCTATCAGTTTCTCAACTGGTTTTTTTTTTTTTTTAATGTAACAGCTTTATTGATATATATTCATACAGCATACAATTCACTCATTTAAAGTGTATACTTCAATAGTTTTTGCTCAATTGTGTCTGACTCTTTGAGATCCTATGGACTCCAGCCTGCCAGGCTCCTTTGTCCATAAAATTCTCCAGGCAAGAATACTGGAGTGAGTTGCCATTTCCTTCTCCAGGGGATCTTCCTGATCCAGGGATTGAAGCTAGGTCTCCTGCATTGCAGGCAGGTTCTTTACTGTCTGAGCCACCAGGGAAGCCCTTAGTATATCACAGAGTTGTGCAATTATTATCACAATCAACTTAGAACATTTTCATCACCAAAATAAACTCTGTGTCAGATGTAAAGAACAGACTTTTGGACTCTGTGGGAGAAGGCGAGGGTGGGATGATTTGAGAGAATAGCAATGAAACATGTATATTACCATATGTGAAATAGATCGCCAGTCCAGGTTCGATGCATGAGGCAGGGTGCTCAGGGCTGGTGCACTGGGATGACCCTGAGGGATGGGATGGGGAGGGAGGTGGGAGGGGGTTCAGGATAGGGGAAAACATGTACACCCATGGCTGAGTCATGTCAATGTATGGGAAAAACCACTACAATATTGTAAAGTAATTAGCCTCCAATTCAAATAAATAAATTAATTAAAAAAAAAAACTCTATGTCTCCTAATCATCACTTTCTAATCCCTCTCCCCTTAGACCTCTCCACTGTTCTGTTTTCTGTTTTTATAGATTAGCCTGTTCTGGACAGTTTATATAGTGCAGGGTGCCATGCCACCTCTGCCACCCTCACAGGCTGTGCCCAGTCTGCAGGAAGGAGCGGGCAATGCACGGTTACCCATGAAGCCCCGTCTTTCTTCACCATGATGACATTCTCTTTCCTGAGGACCCATCTGAGTTGAGCTGGGGACGAGCCCCTGCCCCCATTGTTCTCAGAATTCCCCCACATTACATTGTTCTCAGAATCCTACCACATCTGCAAGTGAGGCTTTGTTCCTGGGCCCAGTGGTTGCATGTGGCCCTCAGAGAGTAAAGGAAGACACACTCCTTGCGAGTAGACTACACTGGGGCTGCCTTCATGTCCCCAGACCTCAGAGATAGCTGAACCCCACAGGGATCTCCTGAGTTAAACTTTCTCATATTTTGGAACTCTCCAGATGAGCTAGTGCTGAGAGTCTGCTGTCACTTCATCGATGTCTCCTGCTCTTGCTTAGCTTTCCCTGTGATCTAACCAACTGCTGGGTTCATCTTTGCCTTCTTATCTATCTGTTAGTCTAGAACAACCTAAATCATCCCATTGATTTCTGCCGAGATCTAGAAATAAACTTAGATATTTTGGATAGTCATGATAGATTTTGATCCAATGTAGAAAGAGAGTTATGAAACTGCCCATTTTGACTCAAAGACTTTCAGGGATCACCATGCTCTCACCTGGTGACAGCCACTGAAGGGTCCCTTCTAGGACTCCTATGAGAGTGGTGGTCCTGTCCTCAGCACTCAGAGACACTGTCATAGAAGACTGCTGCTGAGAGCTGCCACAGGGACAGGAGCCCCCCAGTCCACCACCACTTATTTCTGCAAAAGAACCCAAAACCCAAATCTAAATTGTTTCTGGTTTTTACAACTATCACATAAACATTAACATTCAGCTTAAATTTTAAAATTTGGCACAAGCTTTAAATCTACTGATTCATCTATGATCGCACACACACAATTTGGGTCAGGATCTCCTAACTCTCCTTTTTCATATTTGAATTGACACCTAGCCTTTCTTTGATCATCATTTTCCAATTATAAATTGAATTCCAGAAAGCAAGAAATTATACAAATAACATCAAAATACACTAGGAAAAAAAAGACTATGGGTAAAGAATCTGCCTGCAATGCGGGAGACCTGGGTTTGACTCTTGGGTTGGGAAGATTCTCCTGGAGAAGGGAAAGAAAGGCTACCCCCACCAGTATTCTGGCCTGGAGAATTCCATGGACTATTCAGTTCCTGCAACTTTGACCTTCACTTTCACAGGAAATAGCAAACACCAGCAGTGACAGTCGGAGAAGGCAACGGCACCCTGACTCTAGTACTCTTGCCTGGAAAATCCCATGGACGGAGGAGCCTGGTGGGCTGCAGCCCATGGGGTCGCTAAGAGTCGGGCACGACTGAGCAACTTTACTTTCACTTCTCACTTTCATGCATTGGAGAAGGAAATGGCAACCCACTCCAGTGTTCTTGCCTGGAGAATCCCACGGATGGGGGAGCCTGGTAGGCGGCCGTCTATGGGTCACACAGAGTCGGACACGACTGAAGCGACTTAGCAGCAGCAGCAGCAGCAGCGAGGGTGGAGTTCTTTGCGGTGCTCATATACACATTGTGTCTCTTTGAGTGCTCTAAGTCCCTGAAGCCTAGGCTTGTAGCAACAGGTTGCTGAAGGCAACAGTTTTCAAATGTTAGGTCTCAGAATTCCTTTACACCCTTAATTTGTCAATTTGTCAATTATAATTAACAATTTGTTATCAGTTCAGTTCTGTCGCTCAGTCTTGTCCGACTCTTTGTGACCCCATGAACCACAGCACGCCAGGCCTCCCTGTCCATCACCAGTTCCTGGAGTTCACCCAAACCATGTCCACTGTGTTGGCGATGCCATCCAACCATCTCATCCTCTGTTGTCCCCTTCTCCTCCTGCCCTCAATCTTTCCCAGCATCAGGGTCTTTTCAAATGAGTCAGCTCTTCGCATCAGGTGGCCAAAGTATTGGAGTTTCAGCTTCAAAATCAGTCCTACCAATGAACACCCAGGACTGATCTTTAGGATGGACTTGCAGTCCAAGGGACTCTCAAGAGTCTTCTCCAACACCACAGTTCAAAAGCATCAATTCTTCGGTCCTCAACTTTCTTTATAGTCCAACTCTCACATATTATGTTAATGTATTTGTCAACATATTAACATAAATTATATGCTAAACTTTAACATAAACAACATATTTTTATGAAAGATAACTATTTTCAAAACCAAAATAATATGCATGAGAAAAGGGGTATTGTTTAATTTTTTTGCAAATCTGTATACCTGACTGCTTCTCTATTTAACCTGCTGTGACATCGCCTATAATGTTGCTTCCGTACAGTACCAAAGAGAGAGAGTAGTGTGCGGGTACTTCCCTCACACCTGTCTCCAACGGTCTGCACAGGCTCACTAGTGCTCAGTGTCCTGTGCATATGTACGCAGAATATGACTACCAGAACACCCATTACCACTGCTGCTGGGACAGCTGCAATTGGTTATCTAGCTTACAAAAGATTTTATGTTAAAGATCATTGCAGCATATCTATGGAAACCTTTCATAACCAGAAAAACAACTCCAGTGTGTACTGCCGTTGATGGAGGTAAAAAAGTTTACATTATGTAATGGATTTCACACAAAACACAACAAAAATGAGGCAGGCTGGGACCTGGGACCTTTTGCTACAGGGCCTGCACCTGGACACTCCTCTCCTCCAGCAATGGAATACAAAGCAACTACAAGGGACTAAAACGAATTATGTGCATGTGCAGTTTGGGCAAATTATGGACAAAAGATACAAAAAGACCAAAAAATCCAACTGCCTCTTCTGAGGAGTCTAGAGCAAAAACAGTATATTGTGCGTGGCCCCTGTATACAATGTCACCAGAGGAGTGGACAAAACACCTAAGCCCTCCCTCTAGCCCAACCCCTGACACATCCCTACTCTCACCCCATATTAAGGAACCAACTCACTCCCACCCCCTCAGCAAGCAAGCAAGGGAACCTGTTACTTATTCTCATTCCCTTTTCCCAGCAGCAGGGGCCCCACATTCACCTGAATTTCTTGACTGGCCTCTGGTCAATTTCTATTGATCTGGGAAGGCCAAGAACCCTGTCTGTATCAAAAAAACTAGAAACAATGTGAAATCTCTGATCACTAAAAAATAAGATATCTAAATGGACAATTTTGATGCTGCAAATCCATTTGTCATGATGTTACTTAACTGTTTAATTAGAATGACTACCCCTTCTGTCTAACGCACCTCCCTGGGTTTTAGACGTGCAAAACTGCATAGCGACGTCATTTACCTTACTTGTTGAACCATCTTGGTGAACATTCTTTTAAATTAAAAAAAAAAGGAAAACAGAGAAACCCACCTCATGGCCTGTGGGTTATTCTGGTCTTGGAAGGATTTGTTTCTTTACAGTTAAAACAATGACATTAAGATATGAAAGTGAAAGTGTCAGTAGCTCAGTCATGTCCCACTCTTTGCGACCCCATGGACTGTAGCCTATCAGGCTCTAGTTTACATTAAAGTTAATATATTGAATTATCCTTAAAATTAAAAAAAACAAAAGCTAGTTTTGGTCTCACACCCCCCCTAACGGGTCTGATCACACTATGAGAACTGCTGGCTTAAGGAATCAAATTTGTCTTAAATCAGGGTTGTATAGCATACATAGGGCTTGTATATGGCTTGCCTCTGCAAGGAACCATCTCATGTATCAAAAGAGACAGGAGGTAAAGCAAACCCCTTCCCTATACCCTTGAGCAAGCTTGTTTCTTCCCCCAGCTAACAACTTGGGACAGGATGGATGGACAAAGCGTAAGGAAACCTCAGAGGAGATTGCAGTGTAAGACAAAGGGCGTTCGCTGGTCTGCCTTGTGGGACTTCCTCTTGTACCACCTAAAGGAAAGGCCTTTTAATGGAAGCCTGGGCAGCTCTGGCAAGCATAAATGGGACCAGAGGACTCACCGGTGGCTGAGGAAGGTGTGCAAGCCCTGTCAGATGACAAACATGTGAATAATAAATATAACAAAAAGAGAAATAATAAATCAAAAGCAAAGCCCAGGCCTTCACGTGTCCTCAACAGATGTTTTTTCACCTGACCACTGCCAACATGCATGCCATCTGGAGGTTTCTCAGCCATGCATCCCTACTCACCCCTTCAGGAAAACCTGATCCTACAGGAGGAAGTCTCACTCCCTGGACCCTTTCAGGGTTTCCAACCTTAAGTGGTACCCTAGTTTTCAGTCAGGTGAACACAGAGATGCCCCTCTCCCAGTTAGATTCCTTTGAAAGAAAGGAAACATCACTTGCCAACTGCCCTTACCACTCCTGGGATTTGTTTTCGATGGGTATTTAGTTAATCCTTGTACTGAGCATCTCAATTACATAGAAGGGTTGGGAAGGATGCCCTCCCTAAGAATTTGGTTTGGCCTAAAATAATTAAAACGTCTGTAATTTCCAGGCACTGGCCAAGTCCTTGTACTACTAAAGAGTGTCCAGCAGAGGAGGGTGGTCCTGAGGTTTGAAAGGTCAGAACAGATCCCCATGTCTCCTGCATTAAGAAGCCTCTTGAAGACGGGAGGTGAAGAAAGGAGACTGTCATTTCTTGAAAAACAGTGTAAATGAAATCTCCACTGAAGACAGGAATCTGCAGGTCGGACAGCGTTTAGGAAAATTTGCCAAGCCCTTACATTAGGTTTAGAGTTTTGGTCTTCAAAAATATTGGTTGTCTTTAGGACAAGTTTGTGTACCTGCCAGTAGTTATCCACGGTTATCACCAAGATTTCAAGGAGAAGGAGAAAAGCTATATTTACCTCACACCAGGTTGTGAACAAAATGTCGCCTTGCCATTGCAGCAAACAAGGGATCATCCACTGTGGTCGCCCCCAGTGGTGCACCCTGAGGGGATTCATGATGAAGGAAAAAACGGTATTGAAACCCCAGATAGGTAAGATGCAGATCAGAGAAATAATGTCAATGAGCCTGGACTCTTGCATCTTAGAAGGGCACTGCTGCTGCTGCTGTGTCGCCTCAGTAGTGTCCGACTCTGTGCGACCCCATAGACGGCAGCCCAACAGGCTCCCCCGTCCCTGGGATTCTCCAGGCAAGAACACTGGAGTGGGCTGCACTAAAATCATTAATTTTTGAAGTCAGGAGTTTTTGTGTGTGTGTGATTAGCAGTAACTTTTTGATATTCAACTACAGGTTTTTTTGTTTTTGTTTTTTTTTTCCAGCAAACTCCTATGTATCCTGGCTCCTCCTTTTCCTCTTTGGAACAGTTCCTCAGAACTATCTGAGAGGCTGCCATCACAGGCTATAGTCCTCAGTATGACCATGGAATAAAATGTAATTCTCAACCCTTAGACTGTGCACTGTTTTTTTTTTTTCAGTCAACAAGGGGTAGACAGGTCAAAGGTCACTAGGCCAAACACACCAAAGCCAGCAGTCTATGTTTCTGCTGCACATACCTATGGTGTCAGGGTCTAAATAACTCAGGCTTTGGGAAACATCTGCTGTGGGTTATTTTGCCTAGTAAGGAAATGGCAACCCACTCCAGTATTCTTGCCTGGAGAATCCCATGGACAGAGGAGCTTGGTGGCCTACAGTCCACGGGGTCACAAAGAGTCGGACATAACTGAGTGACTTCACTTTCTTTCACTTTCAACATTCCATTGTTGGAGAAGGCAATGGCACCCCACTCCAGTACTCTTGCCTGGAAAATCCCATGGACAGAGGAGCCCATGGGACTGGGCTGCAGTCCATGGGGTCGCTAAGAGTCAGACATGACTGAACGACTTCACTTTCACTTTTCACTTTCATGCACTGGAGAAGGAAATGGCAACCCACTCCAGTGTTCTTGCCTGGAGAATCCCAGGGATGTGGGAGCCTGGTGGGCTGCCGTCTATGGGGTCGCACAGAGTTGGACACGACTGAAGCGACTTAGCAGCAGCAGCAGCAGCAAAGTCCATGAAGTGGGAGAGGGATGGCTCCTAAGACAGATGAGTCTCAGCAGTTAGGGGACTGAATTTCCTGTATGGTAAAGGTAACATGAGTTTGAGCAAGCTCTGGGAGATGGTAAAGGACAGGGAAGCCTGGCGTGCTGCAGTCCACAGGGTCTCAACAGTCAAACACGGCTGAGTGACTGAACAACAAAAAGGTATCACAATTCAGGGTGGTTAGAAAATGTCCTCATTGAGGGTGAGAGAAAGATGGACACTGGGACAAAGAAATGAAGCAGGAAAGTGGAGTGGCCCTTCAAGGCATCCCGTTATATCAGTTCTGTTTCCTTGAACACTAAGGATATATGTTTATGCTGAGTAACACCTTTACAGTGATTTTCTCCTACACTGGAGTTTTCCATGGTCATCCTACAGATAGAGGCTATTTTACATGTTTATCGTAGTACAGTTCAGAGGAGACACCTGGACAGGCAGGAGTGGGAAGCCAGGCTACAGAGGCAGAATAGAGCCTTTATTGTGGTAGATATTGTTTTCCTCTATCATGTCATTTTTTATGTATTAATGTATACCTTTTTTAGTTCCAGAAGAGTATTCATATTATGCTAAACTACGCTTACTTTTCTAACTTGGAATCTTCAGGGCAGAAACTATCTTTGTCATCACCTAGTACCATTTGGCATTCAATCATGTTTAAATGGAAACAAAAATTAAAAAACGAAATAATGGGAAAATATATTTTGGCAAAACTAATACAATTATGTAAAGTTTAAAAATAAAATAAAATTAAAAAAAATAAAAAATAAAAAAACTCAATGCACGATACTGGATGCTTGGGGCTAGTGCACTGGGATGACCCAGAGGGATGGTATGGGGAGGGAGGAGGGAGGAGGGTTCAGGATGGGGAGCACATGTATACCTGTGATGGATTCATTTTGATATTTGGCAAAACTAATACAATTATGTAAAGTTTAAAAACAAAATAAAATTAAAAAAATAAATAAATAAATAAAAAAGAAAAAAAAACCTGATTCTTGCAAAGTAAAAAAAAAAAAAAAGAAAAATATATTTCCCTTGAGGAGAAATCATGTCATCTATAACATCTATTTAGCTTCAAATAATTAAAGAAACAAGAAGAAGAAAAAAAGAGAACCAGTAAAGACTGTTAACTATGTTGTGATCATACAACTGCAGATTTACTTGCTCGTGTCCTTTATAACATACGTTATGTTCCCGGGCAATTTAACTATTACTGAAGGAACTTTGGGGTCAATGAAATATTTAGGTGATTAAGTATGCTTTCACATTACCTGCTGTTACCTAAGATACTCGTTTATTCAAAACAAAGGGGCTAACCTAAAAGAAGGAAAAAAAAAAAAAAGGCGTTGGCTCCTCCTCCAGACCCCCCCCAACGGCGGGATGACAGGGAGGGACCGCGCCCTCCCCGGAGACGCTGTCCTCGCGGCGCCGCCGGCCGGCTGGAGCCTCCTCCTCGGAGGGGACCCCGTGTCGCGGAGCCTTGGTGACTGCAAGGCGCCGCAGCCTTCCCGGGGGCCCATCCCCAGACAGGTCGGGGCGGGACCGGGCGCCAGCCACAGCCACGTGTACGCGCGACGCGGCGCATCCGCCGCTTTCCTAGGGATTACCGCCGCCCGCCTTGGCCGGGCCGAGCGCCTCTGAGGAGGCTTGTCCCAGCTCGCTCGCCGTACCGCGCGGCCCCGCGGAGGGCAGGGCGCGCGGCCGACATGGGCGAGACCATGTCCCGGAGGCTCAAGTTGCAGCTGGGCGGGGACGCAGATATGGAAGATCGGGCGTTCCCCAACCCTTTCCCGGACTACGAGGCCGCCGCCGAAAGGCAGGCCGAAGAACCGCCATGTTCTCGCACGCCCCTCTCGCCCGAGGAGCTCGGCCTCCCTTTCCACAGCGACGGGAAGGTAAGTCGGCGATAGGCTGCTAAACCCGGGAAACACCAGGCCCGGAGGGGAAGGGAAGGGGCGCCAGCGATGGTAGAGTCCAACTGCCGCCCCCTCGTTGGGCCGACGTCACCCGCCGGCGCCGGGCGGACGTCACGCTCCCGCGTCGCCTGGGTCACGGCCTGACCCGGGGGACGCCGAGGGTGTGAGAGGCTTGGCCTAAGAGGGCTGGGCAGGGGGCCGCGCTGTGGTCCTGCCTGGGCGGCGTAGCCCTGCTTGGGCGGCGTGGCCCTGGAAGGCTGTGAACCTCTGTGCTATTAATCTCTTTCCTCGTGGTCGGCGCCTCCTGGCTCCTCCTGCCAGTCCGCTAAAAAAATAGTCACAACCTGAAAGGAGTGTTTTATTTGATGGGAATGTTTAGGACTTCAAGCCAGGGAGACAGCGTGTCATGTAGCCCTGAGAAACTGCCGGAGAAGGCCGGAGAGGAAGTTAGGATATATTTAAGTTTGTAACAAGGCCCCAGGCAGTTTGCACATCAAAGTTTATTGTTAATTAAAGAAAATAAATAATCTCAAGTTAAGGAATTGACTGTGAATGGGAAGATGCAGGAGTGTGGGGTTTTTGAAGTCATTCCTGTCCTGTGCATCTCAGCTATCTGAGGCCAACATCCTGGTTTTTTTGATTTCTCACATGCCTCCGAGCCCCTCAGCACTGAGGCTGAGGGTCGGTGAGTGGTGGCATCTGCTGAATTGCAGGCACTGTTTTCTGTTTTGGGAGCCCTTATTCACATTTGGAAGCCCCAAAACGCTGATGGCTGGACTTGCGTGTTTACTGTTGTGGGAGGAAATGTTCCACAGTCCCTCTCCACGGTTGGAAATTCAGCCATATGTGAGAGACTTTTCATGAGTTTTTTTTTTTTTTTGTCCCGCCACTCTGGAAGGATGTCTGAGATTAGACGAAAGTTCTTGTTGATATGTCGCTCCAGGTGTTAACTTCTGGATTAGGCCCGTTGATAGATAATAGAAGATTCACTGGATCCTCTACCTTTTAACCTGTTAGGATTCGGGAGATGTTTCCCCTGTTGCATCTTCCCATACCTAGAATACACTGTTATTGAAGCCATACAGATCTCTATTTTTTTGATCAGTTGCTTTAAGTCACTGTTACATTTGTTGGAAGCCTGGCTACACATCTAAGAGAGGGCAGTCTTATAAAATAGACATAAGCAATTTGGCTAGTACCCTTGACACAGTCAGTGTGGCAGAGAGACAAAACATAAACAATTTAGAAACAACAAATTAAAACAGTTATTAGTTTAATGAGTTGTAATCCAGTTGCAATAACCATTAAAGTCCATAGAAGATCCAGCTGGAGAAGCCAGATCTTGGCAGGATCAGGCAGAGAGAAAAAGATAAATGTTTTATCTTTTTTACAAAGGCATACTTTATCAACCTATTGTAGGACACAGCATAAGAGAAAAAGAACTGCTGGAAAACAGATTCAAGTTAGTATGTTTTCTAAAGTCAAAGATGTAAATCATAATTCATTAGTTCATTTAGTTTCATGTAGTTGATTCCTATTGATCTGCATGAAGTAATCAGGTTTTCCATTAGTTTGTAATTTGTTACCCAGTTTAGTGGCAGATGGTGACTGCAGCCATGAAATTAAAAGATGCTTACTCCTTGGAAGGAAAGTTATGACCAACCTAGATAGCATATTCAAAAGCAGAGACATTACTTTGCCAACAAAGGTCCATCTAGTCAAGGCTATGGTTTTTCCAGTGGTCATGTATGGATGTGAGAGTTGGACTGTGAAGAAAGCTGAGCGCCGAATAATTGATGGTTTTGAACTGTGGTGTTGGAGAAGACTCTTGAGAGTCCCTTGGACTGCAAGGAGATCCAACCAGTCCATCCTAAAGGAGATCAGTCCTGGGTGTTCGTTGGAAGGACTGATGCTGAAGCTGAAACTCCAGTACTCTGGCCACCTCATGCGAAGAGTTGACTCATTGGAAAAGACCCTGATGCTGGGAGGGATTGGGGGCAGGAGGAGAAGGGGACGACAGAGGATGAGATGGCTGGATGGCATCACTGACTCGATGGACATGAGTCTGAGTAGACTCCGGGAGTTGGTGATGAACAGGGAGGCCTGGTGTGCTGCAATTCATGGGGTCGCAAAGAGTTGGACACGACTGAGTGACTGAACTGAACTGAATGTGTGGTATTAAGGCTATCAGAAACACATTTGTTATTTGTTTCAAAGTTCTTTTTATGAGTTTTCTTGAAAATCTTCATTTTGTAAAATCAGTATAAAATTATGATAGTCTCTGAAGGACAAAACTTAAAATAGCATAGTTAAAGATTTGAGTACAGCGTAATTAGGAAATTTGGATATTTTAGTATAACCACTAGAATTATGACTGGTAGCATTATATCAGGACATATCAGATGTTAAGGATTTCATATAAATTTTAGAATATCTGTATTAATGATATTTATCCATACATTATAACCTAAAGTTCACCTTCAGTCATTTGACAATGCTTTTGAATTAACAATGCCATATAAACTTAATTTAACATTTGTCTCTGAGATGTTTTGGAGGTGTTTCTTCGAAGCATCTATCTCTGAGTCAGCTGGAAGCTAAAACAGCTTAGTTAGATTTTGATATTTGGGAATTTTGTTAGAAATATCAAAAATGTTTTAAAACATAGTATCATAGGTCACTGAAAGAATACTTATTCAACCAAAGTCATAAAACAATTAAAGGAAAACAAATAGAGATCACTTAAGGTTGCAGATCATACAATTTATTATTAAAAAGTAGCACTTCTCCCAGAAATCAAATTCCACTCCTGTACTAGCTTACTTAACAAAATCCATTTAGTCAACTTTAATCTAAATTTAGATAATCCTGAATATGGATAAAACTTTTTCCGTTTTCTTTACAAAATCTCTCAACACTTTCTGTATTCAGCCTGTCTTCTCATTTTCCATCCAAATAAAATCAACTGGCTCATACTTTGTTTTTCCTTCATTAAAATGTAATTTCATTTTTCATATCTTTCTGAAAACATACATTCCATTTCTTACTGTATACTGAAAGTTACTGTATCATTTCTCACAGCTTTTTAATTCCATGTTTAAATTAGGATCCTCAACTCTTAAAACCTTAATTTTAGTAAAGCTAAGAAGTAAGCAGTTATGAACTGTCTTACATTGGCATTCTGTAGATTGGTGTATAAACACCAGTGATAGTTTCTAAAAACATTTGTTTTCTTATAGAGAACATCTCAGGTGATACCAAACATTTTCATTAATATTCCAGAATACTTTGTTTTTCTACTTAGTAATTGATGTCTTAGTATCTTTTAGCTATTTAATAAATTTTCATCACATCAGTTAGCATAACTCCAGAATTTTTAAGTTATCAAATATCTGGAAAGATCATTTTAAGTAGTCACTTCTAAAAGATAAGAGTTTTAACTCTAAAGCTCTTATTTACATTCACTTTTAAGTTTCATTATATCAAGTTATTTTCTTGCAAGAGATCTAGTAAGGTCTTATTTATTAAACCTAGGTAAAATAATCTTAACAGCATGTGTTATTTTAGTTAGATTAACAAACTTAAACCTTAATATCAGGCATCAATTTAATATTGACTATTTCTCAGTTCATGTGAACGTGAAAGTCATCATGGCCAGTTTCTTTAAAAGTAAGAGCTTTTTATGAAGATTAAATAGAGCTCTTTTTAAATCAAATTCTAATAATACTTTTTTAGAAGTAGAGATATTTCATATGTATAATGTGGATACAGATATAAACAGGCAAACTCGAGATCTTGTTGCAGGAATGCGGCTCCAAAGTGGGCTCTTGTCTAACACTCGAAAATACCTGAGGAGACACATTTGCTGACAAAGCAAGAGATTTACTGGGAAGGGGCACCTGGGCGGAGAGCAGTAGGGTGGGGGAACCCAGGAGAACTGCTCTGCCACTCAGCTTGGAAGTCTCTGGTTTTATGTTGATGGGATTAGTTTCCAGGTTGTCATCGCTCAGCCAAGATGGATGCCAGAGAGGAGGATTCTAAGAGGTGGTCTGACACGTGGTGTCTCTTTTTGACCTTTCCCAGACTCTTTGGGTTGGTGGTGGCTTATTAGTTCCATGTTCCTTACCAGGACCTCGTGTCTAAAACAACTCATGCAAATGGTTACTAGGGTGCCTGGCCAGGGTGGGTGGTTTCATTCAGTGTGCTTCCCCTAACAGTCTCATGGCTTCATTTAAAAGCTTAACTAAGAATCAGGTATTACCATATAAAGTTACTAGTTTACAAACAGTTGGAATACATTAAAGTTGCTTGCTGAGTTAATTAAGGCTTACTATCTGTAAGTTTTGGCTGAGGAAACAATCCAGCAGTTTGGATTTAAAACTGCCACATTTTTTCCCTTGGTTTCAGATCTTGCCAGTGGCCTGAGCTAATTCAGGTCTTTATGGCCTACCTTTACATTTCTGTTTTTTCAGACACTTTGTGAGACAAAAACAGTTGCTTAGTTTCCCAACTTTAGAATTTAATTTATTATGCGTTCAAAGGTTTGTATAAGGCATTTAGCAAAGACCTTTCTGAGTTTATAAATTAAACAAAAAGTAAAACCACTATTTTATTTTCATTAGCCCTTGCACGTTAGTCCCCAGTTTTACTAATTTTGTATGGCTCAGATAACTGTTGCAGGGAGGAAGCCAATTCTGACTCCATGTTGGAACTGTTCCTTTGAATTGGTTTTCATTGCTTTAATCATACTTAATAGCTTGCCTCAGAGGACATTCCCCCTCTGCTTGACTATAAACTAAATGCTTTTGTTCAGCTCATAGAGAAATAATCCATCCCTGCCTGCCTCAGTTCAGTTCAGTCGCTCTATCGTGTCCAACTCTTTGTGACCCCGTGAATCGCAGCATGCCAGGCCTCCCTGTCCATCACGAACTCCCGGAGTTCACTCAGACTCATGTCCATCGAGTCAGTGATGCCATCCAGCCATCTCATCCTCTGTTGTCCCCTTCTCCTCCTGCCCCCAATCCCTCCCAGCATCAGAATCTTTTCCAATGAGTTAACTCTTCGCATGAGGTGGCCTAAGTACTGGAGTTTCAGCTTCAGCATCATTCCCTCCAAAGAAATCCCAGGGCTGATCTCCTTCAGAATGGACTGGTTGGATCTCCTTGCAGTCCAAGGGACTCTCAAGAGTCTTCTCCAACAACACAGTTCAAAAGCATCAATTCTTCAGCGCTCAGCTTTCTTCACAGTCCAACTCTCACATCCATACATGACCACAGGAAAAACCATAGCCTTGACTAGACGGACCTTTGTTGGCAAAGTCATGTCTCTGCTTTTGAATATGCTTTACTTCATGGCAAATAGAGGGGAAAAAGTGGAAGCAGTACAGATTTTATTTTCTTGGGCTCCAGAGTCACTGCAGATGGTGACTGCAGGCATAAAATTAAAAGGCGCTTGCTCCTTGGAAGAAAAGCTATGACAAACCTAGACGGCATATTAAAAAGCAGAGATATCAATTTGCCGACAAACGTCTGTATAGTCAAAGCTATGGTTTTTCCCATCATGTATGCATGTGAGAGTTGGACCATAAAGAAGGCTGAGTGCAGAAGGCCTGATAGTTTCAAACTGTGGTCCTGGAGAAGACTTTTGAGAGTCCCTTGGACTGCAGGGAGATTAAACCAGTCAATCCTAAAGGAAATCAACCCTGAATGTTCATTGGAAGGACTGATGCTGAAGCTGAAGCTCCAGTACTTTGGCCACATGATGCAAAGAACTGACTCCTCAGAAAAGACCCTGATGCTGGGAAAGATTGAAGGCAAAAGAGAAGGAGATGGTCAGATAGCATCATCAACTCAGTGGACATGAATGTGAGCAAACTCTGGGAGATAGTGAAGGACAGTGAAGCCTGAT
The DNA here is from genome assembly GCF_002263795.3 of Bos taurus. Taxonomy (NCBI): domain Eukaryota; kingdom Metazoa; phylum Chordata; class Mammalia; order Artiodactyla; family Bovidae; genus Bos; species Bos taurus. Next base: position 795,450 of record NC_037349.1, on the reverse strand, counting down.
GTGCTTTATGTAGTCCACGGGTTGCAAAGAGTCTGATATGACTTAGTGACTGAACAGCAGTGATAAGTTTTTTTTTTCCTGCAATCAGCATCATTTCTATTTAAGATAATCGTAGTAAGGCTAATTTGTTCGCAAAATAAGTCATCTCATTAAACTTGGTCTGTCTTAGTGAGAGGACCTCCTGGAGGTTGTCAAGGATCTCCTTCTGACAGTGGAACTGTTAAAAGATAAACTGAGGCATATTGCAAATGCTGAGAGTTAAGGGAGCACAAATTGATTTGGATCAGGAAACGCCAAAGTGAAAGTGGTTAGGAGCACTTTTCTGACAGGAGCCAGGGGAACAGTGTGGGATTAGGGGCACTGACCCTATGAACAGTTGAATGTCCCCGTAACTTAATTCCAAATAGGTGGTTCCTCTGTATTGAAATTGTTCCCTATCAATGGTTCCTTATCTGTGGCTTTAGCCAACCAGCAATTGTGTGGTACTGTAGTATTTACTGTTGAAAAAATGTGCAGGTGGACCCGAGCAGTTCAAACCTGTCTAGTTTAAGGGTCAACTGTATAGAAAAGTGTGGAAGCAAAGCAAGGACCTTCTTGATTGGCTGTGACTTAAAGCCTAGTTGTCTGTCTGTGGTTGGTTGTCCTTGGTGTTTGGATTTCATAACCTTGAGGCACCTACAGGCTTAGGTTTTGGTTTGCTGAATTAAATTGCTACGGCTTCAGAGCTGCCTCAGTCTAATGAATCTGAAAATAAATGGCCTCTGCCAGGCTGAGGGAGTACTGAGTGAAGGGAGAGGGGAATACAATCTAACTGCTGAGGAGGGAGCGTGAGTAACACTGTGTGGTAACCAGGATGCAAAGGCAGGCTGGAGCCCATTCTGAAGGGCTTGATGGGTCCTAAGGATTTTAAAAGTTTTAAAATACAGAAATGAAGATTCAGAGAACTTTTACTTGTCTTCTATAACTTGGCATTATCTTGAACTGTTGGAGATGCTTCATTTTTTACTTCTTCACTTAATTTTCTATATTTTTGTTTAAAAGTGTGCTCTTTTCATTTCAGAGTTTGTTCAGTGTCACAATATATCACGGAAACCTAAGAAAATAGCAGTTTTCAGTTGCCCAGAAATTATAATTATTTTTTCTTCATTCAAATAAGCTAATATGGGCGTTTCTCTTCAGAGTGAGATTTTTGGACCCAAAACATCAGCCTTTCCTCCAGCCAGTTTTCAGTTTGTGATGTGGAAAGATAATGACATACAAGTAGAATTGAAAGATTATTTAGAGGGGACTAGAAGATACTGCAAATCAACATTTCCCATCAGTTGGGAACAACATGTGAAGTAAGAGCACTTGACATAAGAACTTGAATTGACCTAGGTTTGACTCCTACATTTCTGCCACTTATTAGCGATGCTGCGTGCTGTGTGCTGAGTCTCTTCAGTTGTGTCCGACTCTTTGCAAACCTATGAACTGTAGCCCCACCAGGCTCTTCTGTCCATGGGATTCTCCAGGCAAGAATACTGCAGTGGGTAGCCTTTTCCTTCTCCAGGGGATCTACCTGACTCAGGGGTCAAACTGCCTCTCTTATGTCTCCTGCATAGGCAGGTGGGTTCTTTACCACAGGCGCCACCTGGGAAGCCTGTTACTAGCGTAGACCTTGAACAAGTAATTTGGGCGATGATAGTACATTCCTCATAGGTTATGACTATTTAATTAGTTAATGCATGTAAACACTTAGAATGATGCCCATTAATATAGGATAATAGGATAATATAGGATAATGTCATCAGCTTGTAGTAAAAGGTTAAGTTGAAAAGGTAATTGAAGTTCTTAGTATAATATTGTGATAATATATATTGGTTGAAAGTTTATGTAATAGCTGTTCCTCTTTAGCTTAGAGTTAATACCTTTAGAGCACTCAAAAGTGGTACTTGATATTGATACAATTATTTACAGTACCTTGTTACACGTAGTTACTAATATTAATACATAGGTAAGTAGTTTGAGTTCAGTTAACAATAGATACTACCATTATTATATATCCTGTTTTTCATTACTGTAGCATAAAATGTGATAATGAAAAATTTCTTAAAAGTTTATCTTTACTGGAATAAAAAAAATACTGCATATCCTTTACTTTTTCCTTCTTAGACAAATGCTTACTCTTTTGCATTTTTCTTCTGAGGAAGATACAGCCAAACATGCAGTATTCATATAGGTGTGTTCTCAGATTGTCAACAGTTCTCAGATTTTCAAATTCTATAACATACTTTCCTCACATCATCTCCACAATGGGGATACTAACACCCCTGCTGCATGGTGGTGAAGGTGAAAAAGGATTACCAGATGTTGAAAAGTCAGCTAAACTCTGTTCCACAGTTCTGTCAACTCATGCTGTTTTTATTCGGGCCACAGAAAAATCGAAGATTGTTGTGTATCATTAAATGGATCTTCAGATTTGTATGTTTGAGCTTGAGCCCTCAATGGGAGGCTTAATGGACTAAGTCAGTTCAGTTCAGTTCAGTTGCACAGTCGTGTCTGACTCTTTGCGACCCCATGAATCGCAGCAGACCAGGCCTCCCTGTCCATCACCAGCTCCCGGAGTTCACTCAGACTCACATCCATTGAGTCAGTGATGCCATCCAGCCATCTCATCCTCTGTCGTCCTCTTCTCCTCCTGCCCCCAATCCCTCCCAGCATCAGAGTCTTTTCCAATGAGTCAACTCTTCACATGAGGTGGCCAAAGTACTGGAGTTTCAGCTTCAGCATCATTCCCTCCAAAGAAATCCCAGGGCTGATCTCCTTCAGAATGGACTGGTTGGATCTCCTTGCAGTCCAAGGGACTCTCAAGAGTCTTCTCCAACACCACAGTTCAAAAGCATCAATTCTTCGGTGCTCAGCCTTCTTCACAGTCCAACTCTCACAATCCATACATGACCACAGGAAAAACCATAGCCTTGACTAGACAGCACCTTTGTTGGCAAAGTAATGTCTCTGCTTTTGAATATGCTATCTAGGTTGGTCATAACTTTCCTTCCAAGGAGTAAGTGTCTTTTAATTTCATGGCTGCAGTCACCATCTGCAGTGATTTTGGAGCCCCAAAAAAATAAAGTTTGACACTGTTTCCACTGTTTCCCCATCTATTTCCCATGAAGTGATGGGACTGGATGCCCTGATCTTCGTTTTCTGAATGTTGAGCTTTAAGCCAACTTTTTCACTCTCCACTTTCACTTTCATCAAGAGGCTTGAACTCCTTATTACCAAATTCAGACTTAAATTGAAGAAAGTAGGGAAAAGCACTAGACCATTCAGGTATGACCTAAATCAAATCCCTTATGATTATACAGTGGACGTGAGACATAGACTTAAGGGCCTAGATCTGATAGATAGAGTGCCTGATGAACTATGGAATGAGGTTCGTGACATTGTACCGGAGACAGGGATCAAGACCATCCCCATGGAAAAGAAATGCAAAAACGCAAAATGGCTGTCTGGGGAGGCCTTACAAATAGCTGTGAAAAGAAGAGAAGCAAAAAGCAAAGGAGAAAAGGAAAGATACAAGCATCTGAATGAGAGTTCCAAAGAACAGCACAGAGAGATAAAAAAGCCTTCCTCAGCAATCAATGCAAAGAAATAGAGGAAAACAACAGAATGGAAAAGACTAGAGATCTCTTCAAGAAAATTAGAGATACCAAGGGAACATATCATGCAAAGATGGACTCGATAAAGGACAGAAATGGTATGGACCTAACAGAAGCAGAAGATATTAAGAAGACGTGGCAGGAATACACAGAAGAACTGTACAAAAAAGGTCTTCATGACCCAGATAATCACAATGGTGTGATCACTGACCTAGATTCAGACATCTTGGAATGTTTGGGCCTTAGGAAGCATCACTATGAACAAAGCTAGTGGAGGTGATGGAATTCCACTTGAGCTATTTCAAATCCTGAAAGATGATGCTGTGAAAGTGCTGCACTCAATATGCCACCAAATTTGGAAAACTCAGCAGTGGCCACAGGTCAATTTTCATTCCAATCCCAAAGAAAGGCAATGCCAAAGAATGCTCAAACTACCATACAGTTGCACTCCTCTCACATGCTAGTAAAGTAATGCTTAAAATTCTCCAAGCCAGGCTTCAGCAATACGTGAACCGTGAACTTCCTGATGTTCAAGCTGGTTTTAGAAAAGGCAGAGGAACCAGAGATCAAATTGCCAACATCCGCTGGATCATCAAAAAAGCAAGAGAGCTCTAGAAAAACATCTATTTCTGCTTTATTGACTATGCCAAAGCCCTTGACTGTGTGGATCACAATAAACTGTGGAAAATTCTGAAAGAGATGGGAATACCAGACCACCTGACCTGCCTCTTGAGAAATCTGTATGCAGGTCAGGAAGCAACAGTTAGAACTGGACATAGAACAACAGACTGGTTCCAAATAGGAAAAGGAGTATGTCAAGGCTGTATATTGTCACCCTGCTTATTTAACTTATATGCAGAGTACATCATGAGAAACGCTGGACTGGAAGAAACACAAGCTGGAATCAAGATTGCCGGGAGAAATATCAATAACCTCAGATATAATGGACTAAACAGAATGTTTAATCCATGGTTAGGGAGGACTTAACCATGCATTTTCATTTCTCTTCCCCACTTGACTTTACTCTTTCAGATAGGAATTTTTTCTTATCTGTGCTTGAATTATGGTTATTATAAAAAAAATGATATTGAACCTAATACATAATAGATACTCAGTGAATATTCTTCAATAGAATGAGGAATAAATGTACTGAAATAAAAAACTTTTATTGTTTATTAGAATTATTTTATATATTATTTAATAGTATCATTTTACTTTTAAAGTTTCTTGTGTATCAAGAATATTATTTGAGTCATGATTTAGGTCCTCTCAACAATCCTCTAAGATAATAAAAGACTGTAATATACTTTATCCGTGTCCCAGGTGAGGCCTATACTCTGTAAGACCACCTTTGGAGTCTGCTAGGGCCAGAGTAGATCTTGAGCAAATTTTGCTGGATTAGATTTGAATACAACAAACTGAGTTTTCCAAAAATAAATATAATTTGACCCCAAAGTCCCACTGTGTTTAGTTATAATTGTATATGCTTTGAGCCCTTATAATCAGTTTATTAATATACATCACTAAGCAGTTGACCTTGGTTCTTCATTGCAATTATAAACATTTTCGTGGATAAGATGTATATCCCCTAGAGAAGTGGTCCCCAACCTTTTTGGTGCTAGGGACCAGTTTCATGAAAGACATTTTTTCAATGGACCAAGACGATGGAGGGTATAGTTTGGAGGATGAATCAAGTGCATTATATTTATTATGCACTTTATTTCTATTTTTATTGCATCAGCTCTACCTCAGGTTATCAGGCATTAAATCCCAGAGGTTGGGAACCCTTGCCCTAGAAAGTATATACACAGAAGATTATCAGGTTAATTTTTATGACACAAAACAAATACGTCCCCTTTTCTCCTTTAGTAATTCACTTCGAGGTAATGATTGGGGTACTTTTGATATTCATTTTTGTTTGAAAATAGAATGTTAGAAAACAAGCGCACCTACTTCATATGTGTGAGCTGTCACAGAGCATCTTCCCCTGGGAGATCTGAGATTACGAAATGCACTTTCCTCCACCTGTGCACTGAAGGAAGAAGGTTTATTAAAACCTTTCCTATCAAAGAATTGCTTGCTGATGTCTATGTATTTGCATATATATTCTTATACCTGTGGGCTTCCCTGGTGGCTCAGACAGTAAAGAATCCTCCTGCAGTGCAGGAGACCTGGTTCGATCCCTGGGTTGGGAAGATCCCTTGGAGGAGGGCATGGCAACCCACTCCAATATTCTTGCCTGGAGAATCCCCATGGACAGAGGAGCCTGATGGGCTGCAGTCAATGGGGTTGTGAGGAGTTAGACATGACTGAGCGACTAAGCAAAGCCTAAGTAAGTAAGTAAGTGAAGTCGATCAGTCGTGTCCGACTCTTTGCCACCCCATGGACTATAATAGCCTACCAGGCTCCTCTGTCCATGGTATTTTCCAGGCAATAGTACTGGAGTGGATTGCCATTTCCTTCTCCAGAGGATCTTCCCGACCCAGGGATTGAACCCGGGTCTCCCGCATTGTAGACAGATGCTTTACCGTCTGAGCCACCAGGGAAGTCCTTAAGCAAAGCCTAGCACGGCATATATGCACTTGTATTTACTAGTATCTGTACATTTGCCCATATACTGATGTGTATAATGTCTGTATATCAAATAAACAAAATGTCGATTAAAAAGCCAATTTTATTGTCTTTAAAAATGCAGGCGACTCATTGTTAGCTTTAGTTTCTCTGTGCATAACATGGGGATAATAATGTTGTTACAAAGCTGTCAGGATAGAATTAGATAAGTGTCACAAGTGCCTACATATATGAGGAATGTAAGAAATTATTTTATTCTTAAGCTTTCCTGGTGCATTATTCAAACTCAGAGGTTTTGTTCACAAATACCTGTTGAAAACATTACGTTTTGCTTTAGGAGTTATTTATATGTGCATATTAAACACCTATTTTAAGACTTTCAACTCTTATTCTCATTTTTTTTAAAGATTTCTGTATTTTTATATTTTACAATATTTTATATTGTATTTCCTCAAAGAACTTTTATAAAAATACAGAAAATATAATTATTTTAGAAATAACCAATGTAGTTTTGCTTTATAACATTCTGGGGTATCACTGTTTGGGAAAATTGCCTAGTGTGGGGGACAAGAACATTTTCTTGCTAATTGCTGTGTTCAGTTCAGTTCCGTTCAGTCACTCAGTCCTGTCTGACTCTTTGCGACCCCATGAACCACAGCATGCCAGGCCTCCCTGTCCATCACCAACTCCCGGAGTCCACCTAAACCCATGTCCATCGAGTTGGTGATGCCATCCAACCATCTCATCCTCTGTCATCCCCTTCTCCTCTTGCCCTCAATCTTTCTCAGCATCAGGGTCTTTTCAAATAAGTCAGCTCTTTGCATCAGGTGGCCAAAGTATTGGAGTTTCAGCTTCAACATCAGTCCTACCAATGAACACCCAGGACTGATCTTCTTCAGGATGGACTGGTTGGATCTCCTTGCAGTCCAAGAGACTCTCAAGAGTCTTCTCCAGCACCACAGTTCAAAAGCATCAATTCTTCAGTGCTCAGCTTTCTTTATAGTCCAACTCTCACATCCATACATAATACTGGAAAAACCATAGCCTTGACTAGACGAACCTTTGTTGACAAAGTAATGTCTCTGCTTTTCAATATGCTGTCTAGGTTGGTCATAACTTTCCTTCCAAGGAGTAAAGAAAGAAAGTGAAGTCGCTCAGTCATGTCCGACTCTTTGCGACCCCATGAACTGTAGCCCACCAGGCTCCTCCATCCATGGAATTTTCTAGGCAAGAGTACTGGAGTGGGTTGCCATTTCCTTCTCCAAGGAGTAAGTGTCTTTTAATTTCATGGCTGCAATCACCATCTGCAGTGATTTTGGAGCCCCCCAAAATAAAGCCAGCCACTGTTCCCACTGTTTCCCATCTATTTGCCATGAAGTACTGGGAGTTGATGCCATGGTCTTAGTTTTCTGAATGTTGAACTTTAAGCCAACTTTTTCACTCTCCTCTTTCACTTTCATCAAGAGGCTTTTTAGTTCCTCTTCACTTTCTGCCATAAGGATGGTGTCATCCGTATTTCTGAGGTTATTGATATTTCTCCCAGCGATCTTGATTCCAGCTGTGCTTCCTCCAGCCCAGTGTTTCTCATGATGTACTCTGCATATAAGTTAAATAAGCAGGATGATAATATACAGCCTTGACATACTCCTTTTCCTATTTGGAACCAGTCTGTTGTTCTATGTCCAGTTCTAACTGTTGCTTCCTGACTTGCATACAGATTTCCCAAGAGGCAGGTCAGTTGGTCTGGTATTCCCATCTCTTTCAGAATTTTCCACAGTTTATTGTGACCCACACAGTCAAAGGCTTTGGCATAGTCAACAAAGCAGAAATTGATATTTTTCTGGAGCTCTCTTGCTTTTTTTATGATCCAGTGGATGTTGGCAATTTGATCTTTGGTTCCTCTGCCTTTTCTAAAACCAGCTTGAACATCTGGAAATTCATGGTTCACATATTGCTGGAGCCTGGCTTGGAGAATTTTGAGCATTACTTTACTAGCGTGTGAGATGAGTGCAATTGTGTGGTAGTTTGAGCATTCTTTGGCATTGCCTTTCTTTGGGATTCGAATGAAAACTGACCTTTTCCAGTCCTGTGGCCACTGCTGAGTTTTCCAAATTTGGTGGCATATTGAGTGCAGCACTTTTACAGCATCATCTTTCAGGATTTGAAATAGCTCAAGTGGAATTCCATCACCTCCACTAGCTTTGTTCATAGTGATGCTTCCTGAGGCCCACTGGACTTCACATTCCAGGATGTCTAGCTCTAGGTGAGTGATCACACCATTGTGATTATCTGGGTCGTGAATTGCAGTGTAGTTAGTAAAAATCAACCTCCCGAATTCTTTAGCTTCTCAAGCTGTTTCTGTGCTTTGTGGTGGATATGTATCATATTCATATGGTGTGATTGAGTGAAAACTGGAAACCTTTTGCAAATCTAAAGATAAATTGTACATGGAAAATCAAGCAAAGATTTTCATAGTAAGGGCTCAGCATGGGGATCCCAGGAAATTTGGGATTAGATAGTCTAGTTAAGCTCCAGGAGTTAGGTCTCTTGCTGACATGTGACCTAGGGCTAGCCTCAGATTTCTCACCTAGAAAGTGGAGAATCATTCAGTGATGTGAAAGATTAATTCAAATGTCATGTAGAGTGCTGAGTGCCAGGCATATGGTAAATGCTCACTAATTATTAAATAAATTCTTTTTATAGTAATACCATTATTAAATGATATGAGCCAATTAAAATTCCTCCAAGTAAAGTTATAGCATAACAGATTTTCTTCTTTGTTCCTGAGGCTTTGGTTCCAATGTAACTTAGAAACCTCTTTTATGACAAAATTAAAAAATTAGGAACTAGACAAGACACCTTAAAACAAAGGCAGAGAAATTATTTTTACAATAAAATTTTGACAAGTATTAAGAGGAATTAGAGTGAATAATCATAAGCCTTAGAACTATACTCTAGTATCATTTATGAGGAATAAAGCATTTGCTTTGGAATCAAGTTATCATGACAGAGCTAAAACTATACACAAATATCTTAGGCCTACATTCAGCTACAATGAACAGAAGACTTAACTTGGAAGTATTTTAATCAGATTATTTTTCCTGTATAACAGGAAGTCTAGAAGTAGGCAACTGATGGTGTTGATTCATTTCAACAAGATATCAGATACTTCTACTGCTGCTGCTAAGTCGCTTCAGTCGTGTCCAACTCTGTGCGACCCCACAGACGGCAGCCCACGAGGCTCCCCCGTCCCTGGGATTCTCCAGGCAGGAACACTGGAGTGAGTTGCCATTTCCTTCTCCAATGCATGAAAGTGAAAAGTGGAAGTGAAGTCGCTCAGTCGTGTCTGACTCTTGGCGACCCCATGGACTGCAGCCTACCAGGCTCCTCCGTCCCTGGGATTTTCCAGGCAAGAGTACTGGAGTGGGGTGCCATTGCCTTCTTCAAGATATCAGATAGGATTTCTGCAATTACGTTGGTCTTTCTTTCATATTTTTTGTGTTGTAGTATAAGATGGCTGTAGTCCTGGATTTCTTGTCTAATGTTACAACTGGACAAAGGGAGAAAAAAGAAGGGAATACCAGCTCTGTGTTTCTCTTTTATCAAGAAGTGTGAGAACCTTCCAAGAGGCCCTAGAAGACGTGCACTTGCCTTTCACTGGTTGAAACTGTGTCCTGTGGCTGCCCTTGGTCATAAGCAGTCTGGGACAGCAAGTAGCTCTTCTGGGCTTAGATGTGTTGCTGCTGTGAATAGAATCAGGATTCTGATGATAAGGAAGAAGGTGTGGGAAATAAACGTGGGCTGGATACTACCTTATGGGTTCTGCCATATCAGGTTATGAAGATATAAAACTCTAGGTTTTTTTTTTTCTTCTTATGACTTATTTTGCCTTTCTTTGACTAATGGTAGAAACCCAAGGTTTAAGTGGTTTAAAAGGTTTAAATACAGGAGGCTTAAGGGACCAACTTGGAGTCAAAAAGTTACTAAGCAGTTGGATGGAGAATCAGACAACTATTCCTCTTTAACACACAACAATACCTGTTAATTCTTCTGATCCATGGAATCAGGGTATCTTTCCATTTGTTAATGTCTTCAATTTCTTTCATCAGAAGCTTTCAGTTCCAACATACACCTCTTTTACCTCCTTGATAATAAAATGTATTCCTAAGTATTTTCTTGTTTTTGATGCTATTGTGATGAAATTGTTTGCTTTATTTCTTTTTTGAGAAGTTTCTTGTTAGTGTTCCCTGGTGGCTCAGTGAAAGAATCCTCCTGCCTTCGCAGGAGAGGCGGGTGCAATCACTGGTGCAGGAAGATGCCCTGGAGAAGGAAATGGCAACCCACTCCAGTATTCTTGCCAAGAGAACCCCATGGAGAGAGGAGCCTGACAGGCTACAGTCCATGGGGTCAGAAAGAGTACAAAACGACTCAGGGACTGAACAGCAGCAATAGAAACCCAACTGATATCCATCTGTTAATTTTATATCATGCAGCTTTACTGGTTTGTTGTTTCTATCAGTTTTTGGTTGAGTCGTTAGGGTTTTCTCGCGTAGTTTTTGTTCATTCACTAAGTCGTGTCCAACTGTTTTGACCCCATAGACTGCAGAGCACATCAGGCTTCCCCATCCTTCACTGTCTCTGAGTTTACTCACACTCTTGTTCATTGAGTCACTGATGCCATCCAACCATCTCATCCTCTCCTGCCCTCAATCTTTCCCCACATCAGGGTCTTTCCCAAAGAGTAGGCTCTTCACATCAGGTGGCCAAAGTAGTGGAGCTTCAGCTTCAGTGTTGTCCTTCCGGTGAACAATCAGGGTTGATTTCCTTTAGGATGGACTGGTTTGATCTCCTTGCAGTCCAAGAGACTCTCAAGCATCTTCTCCAGCACCACAGTTTAAAAGCATCAATTCTTAGGCACTCAACTTTCTTTATGATAGAACTCTCACATCCATTCATGACTCTTGGAAAAACCACAGCTTTGACTATGTGGACCTTTGTTGGCAAAGTGGTGTCTCTGCTATTTAACATGCTGTCTATGTCATAGCTTTCTTTTTATGGAGCAGTTGTCCTTTAATTTCATGACTGCAGTCACCATCCGTAGTGATTTTGGGGCCCAAGAAAAGAAAATCTGTCCACTTTCCTCCCGTCTATTTGACATGAAGTGTTGGGACCAGATGCCATAAGTTTAGTTTTTTGAATGTTGAGTTTCAAGCCAGATTTTTCATTCTCCTCTTTCACCCTCATCAAGAGGCTCTTTAGTTCCTTTTCACATATCTGAAGTTGTTGATTGATCCTTTCAGTGTATTTTTGAATTCAGTTTGCTAACATCTTGTTGAGAATTTTTGCATCCATATTCATCAGAGATATTAGTTATGACTAGTGTCCTTATCTGGCTTAGGAATCAGAGTAATGCTGGTCTTGCATTTGTAAGTTTTCCTTCCTCTTCAGTTTTTGGGAAAAGTTTAGAAAAGATTGGTGTTAATTATTCTTTAAATGTTTTGTACAATTCACCAGTGAAACCATCATATTTCTGGGATTCTGTTTCTGGGGAGGTTTTAAATTACTGATTTCAATCTCCAAATCCATTGTTGGTCTACTCATATTTTCTATTTATTCCTGATTTGGCTTTGGTTAGTTGTATGTTTCTAGGAATTCATCCATTTTTCTAGGTTATCCATTTTGTTGGCATATAATTGTTCATAGTAGTCTCTTGTGATACTTGGTAGAGTCGACCCTTGAACAACATGGGGGTTAATCTGCATATAATTTATATAGTCAGCCTTTCATGTTCTTGATTCCTTCACACCCCTGAATTCAACCAACCATGGCCTCTGTAGCGCTGTAGTATTTACTACTGAAAAGTTTCTGCATATAAGTGGACCCATGCATTTCAGAGCCATGCTTTCCAAGAGTCAACTGTGTTTCTGTGGTGTCGCTTGTAATATATCTTTTCATTTCTGTTTTTATTTATTGTCTTCTCTTTTTCTTAATTTAGCTAAAGGTTTATCAATTAAATTATTTTTAATCAACTCTTAGTTTTGTTAATCTTTTCTGTTATTTCTCTAGATTCTATCTCATGTATTTCTGCTGTGATCTTTGTTATTTCCTATCTTCTATTAATTTTGAGTTGTTTATTCTTTTTCTAATTCCCTCCCTGGTGGCTTGGATGGTAAAAAATCTGCCCTCAATGTGGGAGACCAGGGTTCAATTCCTGGGTTGGGAAGATCCATTGGAGAAGGAAGTGGTAACCCACTCCAGTATTCTTCCCTGGAGATTTCATGGACAGAGAAGCCTGGCGGGCTGCAGTCCATGGGATCGCAAAGAGTTGAACAAGGCTGAGTGACTAACAATTTCACTTTGAGGTGTAAAGCTAGGTTATTTATTTATTTAAGATTTTCCTTTTTCCTTCCTATAGGTATCTATCATTATAAACTTCTCTCTTAGAACTGCTTTTGCAGCATCCTGTAGTTTTGGTAATGTGTTTCAGTTGTCATTTGTTTCAAGGTATTGTTTGATTTCCCTTTTGATTTCTTTGGCATTGGTCATCTGGGAGTATATTCTTTAAATTCCTCATATATGTGGATTTTCCACTTCCCCCTTGTTGTTGATTTCCATTTTTATGCCAGTGTCAGAAAAGTTGGAGGAGGAATTGGCAACCCACTCCAGGGTTCTTGTCTGGAAAAATCTATGAGCAGAGGAGCCTGGTAGGCTCCTTGGGGTCCATGGGGTCACAAAGGGTCAGACACAACTGCACAGCTGAACACAAGCACAGTTACATAGTATGGTTGCACTCTTCTAATATAGTAAGACCTGTTTTGTGGCCAGTCATTTGATCTACCACTAAGAATATTCTGTGTGTACTTGAGAAGAGTGTGTATTCTGTTGTCAGATTGAATGTCTTATATGTGTCTGTTGGGTTCCTTTGGTCTCGTGTATGATTCAAGTCCAGTGTTCTCTTGGTTTTTTGACTGCATGACCTATCCCTACTGACAGTGTGGTGTTGTAGTTACCTATTACTGTTGTATTATTGTCGGTTTCACCTTTTAGCTTTGTTAGTATTTGTTTAATATATTTAGTTGCTCTGGTGTTGAGTGCATTTGTATTACTATTGCTAATTGGTAATGTCTTCTTCAAGAATTGACCCCTTCATAGAAGGACCATTGTCTCAGGTGACTGTTTTTTACTTAAGATCATTTGTCTGGTATAAATACAGCTACCTCTGCTGTCTTCTGGTTTCCACTTGTGGAATGTCTTTTTCCATCCTTTCACTTTGAGCCTGTGTGTTCTTAAAGCCAGAGTGAGTCTTTTGTAGGCAGCATATAGTTGGATCTTGGTTTTTTAAATTCATCTAGCCATTCTTTGCCTTTTGATTAGAAGTTTAATCTACTTATATTTAGAGTGATTATGGATATGTCAGAGCTTACTGCGCTTCCTCAATGGATCAGCAGAAAAGAATTCACCTGTAATGCAGGGGACCTGGGTGTGATGCCTGGGAAGATCCCCTGGAGGAGGAAATAGCAACCCACTCCCATATTCTTGGCTGAAAAATTCCATGGACAGAGGAGCCTGAAGTCTAAAGAGTCACAAAGAGTCAGACATGACTGAATGACTGAGTACAAATACAAGAGCTTCCTAGTGCCATCTTTTTAATTGTGTTTTGGCTATTTTGTAGTTTTCTTGTTCCTTTTTTATTCTTGATGGGTTCCTTTGTAAAATGGTGGTTTCCCACTGTTGTATGCTTCTCATTCTCCATCTTTGTGTTTTGGGAATCTAGTCAAATTCTTTGCTTTGCGGTTATCGTGAGATACACAAAACATCTTATACCTAGTCATATTTTACTCTGATAATGGCTTAACTTCAGTTCAGTTCAGTTCAGTTGCTTAGTCGTGTCCGACTCTTTGCGACCCCGTGAATTGCAGCACGCCAGGCCTCCCTGTCCATCACCATCTCCCAGAGTTCACCCAAACTCATGTCCATCAAGTCGGTGATGCCATCCAGCCATCTCATCCTCTGTCGTCCTCTTCTCCTCCTGCCCCCAATCCCTCCCAGCATCAGAGTCTTTTCCAATGAGTCAACTCTTCGCATGAGGTGGCCAAAGTACTGGAGTTTCAGCTTTAGCATCATTCCTTCCAAAGAACACCCAGGGCTGATCTCCTTCAGAATGAACTGGTTGGATCTCCTTGCAGTCCAAGGGACTCTCAAGAGTCTTCTCCAACACCACAGTTCAAAAGCATCAATTCTTCCGTGCTCAGCCTTCTTCACAGTCCAACGCTCACATCCATACATGACCACTAGAAAAACCATAGCCTTGACTAGACAGACCTTTGTTGGCAAAGTAATGTCTCTGCTTTTGAATATGCTATCTAGGTTGGTCATAACTTTTCTTCCAAGGACTAAGTGTCTTTTAATTTCATGGCTGCAGTCACCATCTGCAGTGATTTTGGAGCCCAGAAAAATAGAGTCTGACACTGTTTCCACTGTTTCCCCATCTATTTCCCATGAAGTGATGGGACCAGGTGCCATGATCTTTGTTTTCTGAATGTTGAGCTTTAAGCCAACTTTTTCACTCTCCTCTTTCATTTTCATCAAGAGCCTTTTTAGTTCCTCTTCACTTTCTGCCATAAGGGTGTTGTCATCTGCATTTCTGAGGTTATTGATATTTCTCCCAGCAATCTTGATTCCAGCTTGTGCTTCTTCCAGCCCAGCGTTTCTCATGATGTACTCTGCATATAAGTTAAATAAGCAGGGTGACAATATACAGCCTTGACGTACTCCTTTTCTTATTTGGAACCAGTCTGTTGTTCCATGTCCAGTTCTAATTGTTGCTTCCTGACCTGCATATAGGTTTCTCAAGAGGCAGGTCGGGTAGTCTGGTATTCCCATCTCTTGAATCACATACAAAACCTTTCCACTTTTACTCTTCCTCCTTTTATGTTTTTTTAAATGTCATAATTTGCCTTCTTATGTTGTGGACTTATTAGCAAATTATAGTAACTTTATTTACTTTTGATACTCTTGTTCTAATCTTTAAAGTAGCATTGTGTTAACATCATATTACAGGGTTCTGAGTTTGCCCATATATTTATCTGTGTATTTTTTCTTTCATGTTACTGATTAGCTTCCTTTCATTTCAGCTTGAAGAACTTCTTTCAGCATTTCTTATTAGGTAGGTCTAGTGATGATGAATTGCCTCATCTTTTGTCTGGAAATGTCTTTATATCCCTGAAGGATAATTCTGCCACGTGGAGTATTTTTTTTTTTTTAATTTAAAAAAATTTTTAAAATTTTGACCATGCCAAGCAGCATGCAGAATTTTAATTACCCAACCCAGGATTAAAACTGTTTTCCCAGCAGTGGAAGCACAGGTCGGAACTGCTGGACCATCAGGAAAGTTCCCAGGTGGATTATTTTTGATTGTTTTTTTCTCTCATTACTTTGAATATATCATCCTACTGTCTCCTGGCCTGTAAGAGTTCTTCTGAGAAATTCACTGATGTCCCATTGGAGGTTCCTTTGTAGGTTACAGTCTTCTTTCTTTCTTGCTGTCTTTAGGTTTCTCTTTTTTGTGTTTGATTTTTTATACTTTCTGTTTTTTAAATAAAATGTCTTGGAGAAGGACATTTTGGGTTGACTTAATGGGACAATCTGTTTATTAGCTTCATGAACTTGATGTCCAGATCTCTTTCCAGATTTGGAAAGTTCTCAGCCATTATTTCTTTAAATAAGTTTTCTGCCCCTGTTTTCCCTCATTTTTCCTTCTGGAACTCTAATGATTTGGATATTGGGTTTTTGAGGATGTCTTCATAGATTATTCAGACTTCCTTCACTTTTTAATTCTTTTTTCTCTTTAGGCTGAGTTCTTTCAAAGTTCCTATCTTTTTTTTTTTTTTTAAAGAATTTAAAAAATATTCATTTATTTATCTGGCTGTGTCAGGTCTTTGTTGCAGCATGCAGGGTCTTCATTGAGTCCTGTGGGACCTTTTGTTGTGGCACACAGACCCTCTAGTTGTGGTCTGCAGGCTCTGGAGCACAGGGGCTCAGTAGTTAGTGGTGTGAGGGGTTAGCTACTCCGTGGCATATGGGATCTTAGTTCTCTGAGCAGGGTCGAGCCCATGTCCCTTGCATTGCAAGGCAGATTCTTAACCATTGGGTCACCAGGAAGTCCCCCTAGCTGTTTTACTGATTCTGTTTTCTATGTGGTCTACCTGCTTTTGATGCTCTCTATTTCATTTTTCATTTCATTTGTTCAGGTCTTAAACTCTAGAATTTTTTTTTCAGTGATTTTTATTTCTTAGTTAAATTTCTCATTTTCATCACATCATGTTTTTTTTTTTTTTAATTTCTTTGAATTTTCTTTCTGTGTTTTCTTATAGCTGAGTTTCCTTAGAACAGCTATTTTGAATTCTTTATTGTATAAATAGTAGATTTTCTTGTCTTTAGATTTGTTTACTGGAAGATTATTGTGATCTTTTGGTGATATCATGTCTCCTTGATTTTTCGTGTTTCCTCATAGAGTCCAAAATGCATCAGCAGAAACTACATTCCTTTAACGGCCTCTGGGAATCTTACATGCTACTCTGTGACTTGCTCCCTCTCCCCAGGCATGGACTTCCTTTGGGATACTCTGGATGCATTATGAGAAATGAGAGAATTAAGTCTCTTCAGCAGAGTCCTGCACAGACTTAGATACCAAACGAGTGTGGCTGACCCTTCAGAAACTGGACTCAGTGGCTCTCCCTTTCCCCTGTGAGAGAAATCATGGGCTGTCTATTTAGCCACATGCTGTATCTGTACATTATGTGATACAGGCAGGGACAAGCTGTTCCTCTTATCCACTCCAGCTCATCCAAACTTTTTTTTTTCTTTGTCCTCAAAAGGAATGTTGATACTTCTCCTCTGGAAATATGGATTTCCACAAAGGCTGTCTCATCTGAAGGTGACTGCTGAGTCATTGTTCTGCCTGTACTCCCAGACTATAGCTCAGGGGCTGGACCTGGCTCAGTCTCCTGTAGGTTTCACAGCTGGTTCTGAAGTCTGTCTGCTTATTACCTAATGCTCTAGTGGGCCAGGTTTGCTGTAAGTCCCTTGGAGTAAGGTGCTGGGTTCCACTACTCACACGAAAGTTCTTCCATTTGTGGATAGATCCCTAATTTTTGTTCTTTAGTTTTTTAATATTTATACTTATTATAAGTTTTTCCTGAAAGTACACAAGAGGTTATATTATTTATGAGAAAGAAAGTAACTAGTGAGTGGTTCCCTGAATCTCACATCTGAGTCATCAAAACCCAGGTCAAAGATTCGTAGACAAAGTCTGTATTATAGGCAAAGAATGAAGAAAAATTAAGTTTTCTGTGCTTTTTATAAAAGGGAAGAAGACAACTGTCTCTCCTTCCTTTTCTGAGAGAGTTTTGTTGGAAATATCAAAATCGTCATTGTTGTTATTCAGTCACTCAGTCGTGTCCAGCTCTTTGCAGCCCCATGATGTACTGGAGCATGCTAGACTTCCCTGTCCTTCACTTTCTCCTGGAGTTTGCTCTAACTCATGTACATTGAGTCAGTGATGCCATCTAACCATCTCATCCTCTGTTGCCCCTTTTTCCTCCTGCCTTCAGTCTTTCCCAGCATCAGTGTCTTTTCCAAGGAGTTGGCTCTTTGAAGCAGGTAACCAAAGTATTGGGGCTTCAGCTTCAGCATCAGTCCTTCCAATGAATGTTCAGGGTTGATTTCCTTTAGGATTGACTGGTTTGATCTCCTCACTGTCCAAGGGACTCTCAAGAGTCTTCTCTTCAGCACCACAGTTCTAAGACATCTCTTTGGAGCTCACCCTTTTTTACTGTTCAGCTCTCACATCCATACATGACTACTGGAAGGCTACCATAGCTTTGACTATATGGACCTTTGTCACAAAGTGAAATCTTTGGACTGTAAATAAATCTCTCTGTGATAAGACCAGGCTCCTTTGTCTTCAGTTCTATGACTGGGAAGTGTCTTCCTGCTCCAGACTCTCATACCTTTTGAAATGTACACACATCCCTCCAGGTTTATGTAAATCTCTCTGGGGCTTTCACAGTTGTAACGTAATTCTAAGGTTGCTTTTAGTCCAGAATCCCAAATTTCAGTAAAATTTGGCCTGAAAGCACTAACTGTCCAGTAACATGAAAGTAACTTCCCTGTAGCCTCACAGAGGGATGTTTCTTGATGATAAAGCCTGTCAAGAAGACATAATAGCCCTAATTTGTCTGTGTCAAATAATAGAACTGTAAGTACACTGCTGCTGCTGCTGCTGCTGCTAAGTCGCTTCAGTCGTGTCCAACTCTGTGCAACCCCATAGACAGCAGCCCACTAGGCTCCTCTGTCCCTGAGATTCTCCAGGCGAGAACACTGGAGTGGGTTGCCATTTCCTTCTCCAATGCATGAAAATGAAAAGTGAAAGTGAAGTCACTCAGTTGTGTCCGACTCTTAGCGACCCCATGGACTGGAGCCTACCAGGCTCCTCTGTCCATGGGATTTTCCAGGCAAGAGTACGGGAGTGGGATGCCATTGCCTTCTCCTGTAAGTACACTAAAGGGCGGCAAAAAGAGAATTACTATTACACCTCAGCGATTGATGTAGTGACTAGAGTTTTTAAAAATCATCAAAGGCAGAAAAATCTGGACAACACTGTAAACTACATGTTTAAGAATATTGATGGGGGATTTCCCTGGTGATCCATTGATTAAGAACCTGCTTGCTAGTGCAGAGGACAAGGGTTCCATCTCTGGTCAGGGAAGATCCCACATGTTGTGGGGCAGGTAATCCTGCGTGCCACAACTACCGGGCCCTAGAGCCCATTCTGAGGAGCCTGTGCACAGCGACCAGAGAGTAGCTTCTGCTCGCCACAACCAGAGAAAGCCTGTGCACAGTGACAAAGACCCAGTAAAATAAATAGATAAATAAATAAAATTTTTTAAGAATTACTGATAAATTTCCTTTGAGAAAGATCACCAGCACTCAGTAAGAATATCTGCTTCCTTAGCGCCTAGCAGCCTTGGAACTTTATATTTTATTATTTGTTAATCTGATAGTATTTGTATTTATTTTCAATTCATTAATTGCTAAGTGATTGAAAATGTTTGCATATGCTTGCAATTTGATTTTTTCTTTTTGTAAGGTATGTTGATAATTTTATGTGTATTTCCATATTGTTACATAGCCTACTTTTATTTATAATGTTTTATACTGTACATATTCCTCCCTTGTCATTGACTTGTAAGCCATCTTATGTTCTTTAACTTAAATTAAAATGTTTGTGTAGTCAGATCCATCTCTATACTCTTTTTTTGTTTTGTTTTTTTCTTTGATTTCTGCAGGTTATTTTTTGTAATCCTACTTGTTACTTAGAATCCATATAGGGCACGCTCTCATTTTAAAACTTAACCTCATAAAAACAAGATAGACTCGCTCCAACCAATGAATCATTGAAATGGGCCAGGTATTATAATTTCTGTTTGTTTTTACAACTTAGACTGTTAGACTGAAGTGAAGTGAAAGTTGCTCAGTCATGTCCAACTCTTTGCAACCCCATGGACTAAATAGTCCATGGAATTCTCCATGCCAGAATACTGGGGTGGGTACCTTTTCCCTTCTCCAGGAAATTTTCCCAACCACTGCAACATTATCCTGCTGCTGCTGCTCCTAAGTTGCTTCAGTTGTGTCCGACTCTGTGCGACCCCAGAGACGGCAGCCCACCAGGCTCCCCCATCCCTGGGATTCTCCAGGCAAGAACACTGGAGTGGGTTGCCATTTCCTTCTCCAATGTGTGAAAGTGAAAAGTGAAAATGAAGTCGTTCAGTCATGTCTGACCCTCAGCGACCCCATGGACTGCAGGCTTTCAGGCTCCTCTGTCCGTGGGATTTTCCAGGCAAGAGTACTGGAGTGGGGTGCCATTGCCTCCTCTGAACATTATCGTAGTCTTCTGTAATTTAATATTATGTCTTCTTTTGGTTGTCAGATTATTAATAACTTCACAAGACGGATCCAGACCAAAATTAAAGATCTTCTACAGCAAATGGAAGAAGGGCTGAAGACAGCTGATCCACATGATTGCTCTGCTTATACTGGTTGGACAGGTAAGTCTATGGGATATAAGCAATTGATACATTTTATTTTTGGATTATGATGTGTAAGACTTGGATCTGAATTATTTTTCTTTTAAAATGATATGTTTTATACTTTATAAAAAGAAGTTTTGAACTATCTTCATTGATGATATGCTTTGTAATTTTTTTTAGTTTATTAAAAAAAAAATCTAGCATAACAGGCTCTAGATTCATCCACCTCACTGAAACTGACACAAATTCATTCTTATTTATGACTGAATTATATTCTATTGTATATATGTACTGTATCTTCTTTATCCATTCTTCTGTTAATGAACATCTAAGTTGGTTCCTTGTCTAAGCTGTTGTAAATAGTACTGCTGTGAACATGGGTACGTGTGTCTTTTTGAATTACGGTTTTCTTAAATATATGCCAGTGATGGTGTTTCTGGTTCATATGGTAGATGTTTTCCTAGTTTATTAAGGAATCTCTGTTCTCCATAGTAACTGTATCAGTTTACATTCCCACCAACAGTGCGAGAGGGCTCCCTTCTCTCCACATCCTCTCCAGCATTTATTGTTTCTGCAGTCTTGGATGTTGGCCGTTCTGACTGGTGTGAGGTGATGCCTCATTGTAGTTTTGATTTGCATTTCTCCAATGATTAGCATGTGTTTATTGGCCATCTGGATGTCTTCTTTGGAGAAATGTCTGTTTAGGCCTTCTGCCCAATTTTTGATGGGGCTTTGTTTTTCTGATATTGAACTATGTGAGCTGCTTATATATTTTGGAGATTAGTCTTTTGTCAGTTATTTCATTTGCTGTTATTTTCTCCCATTCTCAGGATTGTCTTTTAATCTTCTTTATTGTTTCCTTTGCTGTGCAGAAAGCTTGTAAATTTAATGATGCGTTTTTTTGTGGGTTTTTTTTTTTTTTAAATTTCCATTACATTGATCTCATCAAAAAGTGTATTGCCTATGTTTTCCTCTAAGAGTTTTATAGTTTCTGGCCTTACTATTTAAGTTTTTAATCCATTTTGAGTTTATTTTTGTGTGTGATGTTAGGAGGTGTTCTAGTTTCATTCTTTTGCATGTAGCTGTCCAGTTTTCCCAGCACTGTTTATTTAAGAGACTTTCTTTTCTCCAGTGTATGTTCTTGCCTCTGTCATCACAGACAAGGTGCCCATAGGTGCATGGGTTTATCTCTGGGGTCTCTGTCCTGCTCCATTGGTCTATATTTCTATTTTGGTGCAAGTACCACACTGTCTTGATGACTATAGCTTTGCAGTAAAGCCCACAGTAAGGAAAGTTAATTCCTCCACCTCCATTCTTTCTCAAGATTGCTTTGGCTATTGGGAGTCTTTTATTACCAATAACTCTGAAAAGAAGAGAAGCAAAAAGCAAAGGAGAAAAGGAAGGATATTCCCATCTGAAAGCAGAGTTCCAAAGAACAGCACGGAGAGATAAAAAAGCCTTCCTCAGCGATCAGTGCAAGAAATAGAGGAAAACAACAGAATGGGAAAGACTAGAGATCTCTTCAAGAAAATTAGAGATACCAAGGGAACATTTCATGCAAAGATTGGTTTGATAAAGGATGGAAATGGTATGGACCTAACAGAAGGAGAAGATACTAAGAAGAGGTGGCAAGAATACACAGAAGAACTGTACAAAAAAGATCTTCATGACCTAGATAATCACGATGGTGTGATCACTCAGCTAGAGCCAGACATCCTAAAATGTGAAGTCAAGTGGGCCTTATGAAGCATCACTGCGAACAAAGCTAGTGGAGGTGATGGAATTCCAGTTGAGCTATTTCAAATCCTGAAAGATGATGCCGTGAAAGTGCTGCAGTCAATATGCCAGCAAATTTGGAAAACTCAGCAGTGGCCACAGGACTGGAAAAGGTCAGTTTTCATTCCAATCCCAAAGAAAGGCAATGCCAAAGAATACTCAAACTACCGCACAATTGCAGTCCTCTCACATGCTAGTCGGAGAAGGCCCTGGCGACCCACTCCAGTACTCTTGCCTGGAAAATCCTATGGGCAGAGGAGCCTGGTGAGCTGCAGTCCATGGGGTTGCTAAGAGTCGGGCATGACTGAGCGACTTCACTTTCACTTTTCACTTTCATGCATTGGAGAAGGAAATGGCAACCCACTCCAGTGTTCTTGCCTGGAGAATCCCAGGGGCGGGAGCCTCGTGGGCTGCCGTCTATGGGGTCGCACAGAGTTGGACACGACTGAAGTGACTTAGCAGCAGCAGCACATGCTAGTAAAGTAATGCTCAAAATTCTCCAAGCCAGGCTTCAGCAATACATGAACTGTGAACTTCCAGATGTTCAAGCAGGTTTTAGAAAAGGCAGAGGAACCAGAGATCAAATTGCCAGCATCCAATGGATCATCGAAAAAGCAAGAGAGTTTCAGAAAAATATCTATTTCTGCTTTATTGACTATGCCAAAGCCTTTGACTATATGGATTACAATAAACTGTGGAAAATTCTTAAAGAGATGGGAATACCAGATCATCTCACCTGTCTCTTGAGAAACCTATATGCAGGTCAGGAAGCAACAGTTAGAACTGGACATGGAACAACAGACTGCTTCCAAATAGGAAAAGGAGTACATCAAAGCTGTATATTGTCACCCTGCTTATTTAACTAATATGCAGAATACATCATGAGAAATGAGCTGGAAGAAGCACAAGCTGGAATCAAGATTGCTGGGAGAAATATCAGTAGCCTCAGATATGTAGACAACACCACCCTTACGGCAGAAAGTGAAGAGGAACTAAAAAGCCTCTTGAAGAAAGTGAAGGAGGAGAGTGAAAAAGTTGGATTAAAGCTCAACATTCAGAAAACTAAGATCATGGCTTCTGGTCCCATCACTTCATGGAAATAGATGGGGAAACAGTGGAAACAGTGTCAGACTTTATTTTTCTGGGCTCCAAAATCACTGCAGATGATGATTGCAGCCATGAAATTAAAAGACGCTTACTCCTTGGAAGGAAAGTTATGACCAACCTGGATAGCATATTCAAAAGCAGAGACATTACTTTGCCAACGAAGGTCTGTCTAGTCAAGGCTATGGTTTTTCTAGTGGTCATTTATGGATGTGAGAGTTGGGCTGTGAAGAAAGCTGAGTGCAGAGTAATTGATGCTTTTCAACTGTGGTATTGGAGAAGACTCTTGAGAGCCCCTTGGACTGCAAGAAGATCCAATCAGTCCATCCTAAAGGAGATCAGTCCTGGGTGTTCATTGGAAGGACTGATGTTGAAGCTGAAACTGCAATACTTTGGCCACCTTATGCGAAGAGTTGACTCATTGGAAAAGACCCTAATGCTGGGAAGGATTGAGGACAGGAGGAGAAGGGGATGACAGAGGATCAGATGGTTGGATGGCATCACTGACTCGATGGACATGGGTTTGGGTAAACTCTGGGAGTTGGTGGTAGACAGGGAGGCCTGGTGTGCTGCAGTTCATGGGGTTGCAAAGAGTCAGACACGACTGAGCGACTGAACTGAACTGAATTGTATTTCCATACAAATTGTGAAATTTTCTGTTCTAGTTCCGTGAAAATACCATTGATATTTTGATAGGGATTGCATTGGATCTGTAAATTGCTCTGTGTAGTATTGTCATTTTCACAGTATTAATTCTCCAATCCAAGAACATGGTATATCTCTGCATCTGTTGTGTCATCTTTGATTTCTTTCATCAGCTTCTTACAATTTTTTACATACAGGTCTTTTGTCTCTTTAAGTAGGTTTATTCCTAGGTATTTTATTCTTTTTGTTCAATGGTGAATGGGATTGTTTCCCTAATTTCTCTTTCTGGTTTTTCATTGGTAGTGTATAGAAATGCAAGGGATATCAGTGTATTAATTTTGTGTCTTGTGACTTTAGTATGTTCATTGATTAGCTCTAGTAATTTTCTTGTGACATCTTTACGGTTTTCTATGTAAAGAATCATGTCATCTGCAAACAATGAGACTTCTCCTATGTCTTTTTCAGTCTGGATTCCTTTTATTTGTTTTTTTCCTCTGATTGCTACGGCTAAGACGTCTAAAACTTTCAGTTTTTCACCATTAAGAATAATGTTTGCTGTAGGTTTGTCACATATGGACTTTATTATTTTGAGGTATGTTCCATCTATGCCTATTTTCTGGAGAGTATTTTTTTTTTTTTTTTTTTTTATAAATGGGTGTTGAATTTTGTTGAAAGCTTGCTGTGAATCTGTTGAGATGATCATGCAGGTTTTTTTCCCTAACAATATGTTAATAGGGTATATCACATTGATTGATTTGTGATACTGAAGAATCCTTGCCTCCCTGGAATAAACGCCCCTTGATCATGATATATGAACCTTTTAATGTGTTGTTGGATTCTGTTTTCTAGAATTTTGCTGAGGATTTGTACATCGAATTTGTCCATGATATTGGCCTTTAATTTTCTTTTCTTGTGGCAGCTTTGTCTAGTTTTGGTATGAGGTTGATGGTGGCCTTGTAGAACGAGTTCTAGAAGAGTTTGAGCAAGATTAAGTGTTAGCTCTTCTCTGAATTTTTGGTAGAATTCACCTGTGAAGCCATCTGGCCATGAGCTTTTGTTTGTTGGAAGATTTTTGGTTACAGTTTCAGTTTCTATGTCTGTAATTGGTCTGTTCGTATTTTCTATTTCTTCTGTTTCAGTCTTGGAAGGTTATACTTTTCTAAGAATATGTCCATATCTTCCTGGTTGTTTATTTTATTACCATATATTTGCTCGTAGTAATCTCCATGATTAATTTCTGCACTGCCTGTTGTAACTTCTCCTTTTTCATTTCTAATTCTATTGATTTGAGTCTTCTCCCTTTTCTTCTTAATGAGTTTGGCTAATGGTTTGTCAATTTTTTTAATCATTTAAAGAACCAGCTTTTAGTTTTATTGCTCGTTGTTTTTGTCACCTTCATTTCTTTTTCATTTATTTCTGGTCCGATCTTCATGATTTCTTTCCTCCTACTAACTTTGGGGTATTTTTTTGTTCTTTTTCTAGTTGCTTTAGGTGTAGGGTTGAGTAGTTTATTTGAATTTTCTCTTGTTTCTTGAGATAGGATTGTATTGCTATAAACTTCCCTCTTAGCACAGCTTTTACTGCCTCCCATAGGTTTTGAGTTGTCACGTTTTCATTGTCATTTGCTTCTAAGTATTTTTTGATCTTCTCTTTGGATGTCTTCAGTGACCTCTTCATTACTCAGAAGCATTTTGTTTAGCCTACATTTGTTTGTGATTTTTATAGTTTTTTTTCCCTTTGTAGTTCACATCTAATTTTACAGCATTGTGGTCAAAAAGATCTTGAGATGATTTCAGTTTTTAAAATTTACCAAAGCTTGATTTGTGACCCAAGATGTGATCTATCCTGGAGAATGTTCAGGAAAAAAGTGAGAAAAAAGTGAAATCTACTGTTTTTCGATGAAGTGCCCTGTGGATATCAATTAGGTCCAACTAGTCCAATATATCATTTAAAGCTCGTGTTTCCTTATTAAGTTTCTATCTAGATGGTCTGTCCATTGGTGTGAGTGGTTAAAGCCTCCCACTATTATTGAGTTACTGTCAATTTCCCCTTTGATAGTTAGCTTTTGCCTATGTATTGCAGTGCTTCAATGTTGGGTGGATATATATTTATAATCGTTATATCTTGTTCTTGGATTGAACCTTTGATCATGATATGGTGTCCTTCCTTGTCTCATGTAATGGTGTGTGTTTTAAAGCCCATTTTATCTGATATGAATGTTGTTATTCCCACTTTATTTTGTTTTCAATTTGCATGGAATATCTTTTTCCAGCCCCTCACTTTCAGTCTGTATGTGTCTCTAGGTCTGAGGTTATTCTCTTGTGAACAGCATATATAAGGGTCTTGTTTTTGTGTCCATTCAGCTAATCTGTGTGTTTTGTTTGAAGCATTTAATCCATTTACATTTATGGTAATTATTGATATATATGATCCTGTTACCGTTCACTTTTTTCTTTTGGGTTTGTTTCTGTAGGGCTTTTCTTTGTCTTGTGCTTCCTATCTAGAGAAGTTCTCTTACCATTTGTTAAAGCTGGTTTGGTGGTGCTGAATTCTCTTCACTTTTGCTTCTGTAAAGCTTTTGATATCTCCTTTGGATCTGATGAGAATCTTGCTGGATAGAGTAATGTTGGTTGTGGGTTTTTCCCCTTTCATCACTTTAAAGTATATCCTGCTACTCCCTCTGACTTGTAGAGTTTCTGTTGAAAGATCAGCTGTTAGCCTTACAGGGATCCCCTTGTATGTTATTTATTGCTTTTTCCTTGCTGCTTTTATTATTTTTTCATTGTGTTTAATTTTCATTAGTTTGACTAATATGTGTCCTGGTGTGTTTCTCCTTGGGTTTATCCTTTATGAGATTCCCTGGTCTCCTTGGACTTGGGTAGCTATTTGCTTTCCCATGTTGGGAAGTTTTTGACTATAATATTCTGAAATATTTTCTCATACCCTTTCTTTTTCTCTTCTTCTTCTGGGGTGCCTATAATTTGAATATTGGTGCACTAAATATTGTCCCAGAGTTCTCTGGAGTGTTGCTATTTCTTTAATTTTTTTCCTTTGTCCTATTCTGCTTCAGTTATTTCCACCATGCTATATTCAAGCTCACTTGTCTGTTCTTCTGCCTCAGTTATTCTGCTGTTGGTTCCCTCCAGAGTATTTTGAATCTCAGTTATTGTATTGTTCACTGTTGGCTTTCTATTCTTTATTTCTTCTAGGTCGTTGGTAAACATTTTTCATATATTCTAGATCTGTGTTCCATTCTATTTATCTGTGCATCCATTTTGTTACCAAGATTTTGGATATCTTTACTATCATTGCACTGAATTCTTTTTCAGGAAGACTACCTATTTTTCATTTGTTTGGTCTTGTGGGTTTTTACCATTTTCCTTTATCTGCTTCATGTTTCTCTTTCTTTTCATTTTGTCTAATTTATTGCTTTTGAGGTCGCCTTTTTGTAGGCTTGAAGGTAGTAGTTCCTCTCATTTGTCAGGGTTCCCTGCCATGGCTAGGGTTGGACCAGTGACTTGTCAAGTTTCCTAGTGTTGGGGGCCTGTGCCCGTGTTCTTGTTGTTGGTGGAACTGTGTTTTGTCTCCCCGAAGGGTAGTGCCATATCCAGTAGTGTGTTTTGGGGTTTCTCTGGGCTTGTTGTGGCTTTAGGCAGCCTGTCTGATCATGGGCAAGTGTGTGTTCCTATTTTGCTGAAGGTTTTGCTTGAGGTGTCTGGTATTGAAGATTGCTTGCTTTTGGGTAAGGTTTGGTCTTAGTGTTGAGAGACCTTTGGAAGAGCTCTTGCTGATTAATGTTCCATGGTTGGAAGGTCTCTTGGTCCTGAGTCCTGAACTCGGGTCTCCCATCTCAGGGGTTAAGGCCCAACCCCTTAATGCAGCTCCAAAATGTCACAGGCCACACAGCACAGAACACAAAACCCCAAGACTAATGGTTAAACCACAGCCAAGAACACCCAAAGAAACTCACACACTTAGATTGAGAACAGAGCAAGAAAAAAGAAATGAAAAGAAAAAGAGAAAAACAGGAGTCGAAAATGAAGAAAGTAATCAAGTCATTAAACAAATCCAAGTGTGAAAATCAGTGCTAAAAACTAGACTAGCACAGTGGGGAAGGAAATGGCAACCCACTCCAGTATTCTTGTCTGGAGGATCCCAGTGACAGAGGAGCCTGGTGGGCTGCCGTCTATGGGGCTGTACAGGGTCAGACACGACTGAAGTGACTTAGCAGCAGCAGACTAGCACAAATACAAAGTAAAAAACATGGAAAAAATGTAATATAACTAGAGAGTACTGTAAAAACAGGAAAAAATAGAATGAATTCATTTAAAAATAAGATGTTTTAATGAATTCATTTAAAAATAAGATGTTTTAACAAAGGCAAAAGTAGTTCATAAAAAATAACAATTAAAGGTTTAATAAAGAAAGAACATCATTAGAACAATATGAAAAAGAAAAAATATATAGAGTGATAGCTGGAAGAATGTTGTACTAATTCCTTATTTTCCTCTTCACACAGTGTGCTATAGTCCATCTACCTACTCAGAAAGTCTTCCAGCATTTCTGGAAAGGTCTTTGGACCTGTTGTGGGCAGTGTAATGTCAGCTCAGGCTCAGATTTTGCCTTACTCAGTAGTTGCTTTACTTGTTCCCAGAGTCCACAGTTGCCCCTAAAGTCCACAACTTTGGGCTGATTGTGGGGATTTAATCTGCTGCACCTGCAGCTGTAAGAGCTGTTTTCCCTTCTCTCTGTTGCTCACACGGCCCCTGGTTCTCTGTTCTGGTTTAGGCCCTGCCTCTGCTTGTAGGCCTCCCTCTAATGTCTGTTTTCCACCTAGATATGAGGGGACAAAAATAGCAGCTTATTAGGGCTCACCTGTTCAGTTGGACTGGGGAAAGGGAGGGGTACGGCAGACACATTTGGGGTGTGTGGGGAGTGCCCACTGAGGCTGAGATCTGCAGGAAGTCACCACACTCTAAGGAAGGTCATGCACTTCCCCAGGGGAATTGGCCTCAGGTTGTGGGTCTCTAGGCAGAGCCCAGTTGCTCAGGCCTCCAGGAAGGTGTGGGCAGTGACCTGTGCCCACTCACAGGTTGGTGGCAGTTGGAACCCCTGGGGTTGAGACCATAGTGGCCTCCTGTCCACCGCCTCTGGCCCCCACACTGGCCTGGCAGCAGTCAAGTATCCCGTGTTTCCCCCTCTGGTATCACAAACTGCAGTTGCGTCTATTTCTGCATCTGGCTCTCCTGCCAGACTTTCTGTTTCTGGAGTCACTGACCGCTGCTGTCTCCTTTTCCCTCTGGCACTTGTGAAGATGGGGTCCTGCATTCCATGAGCATGGGGAGTTAGAGCTTTCCTGCAGCAGTGATCTCTTGTCTCTCTGGCAGGCCCAGTCTTTTCCCTGAATTCCCTTAGCTGTATCATACTAACCTCCTCATCTTCATGGTAGTCAACCTCAGTCCTCTCCCTGGAGTCCGACCGCCAAAGCCTGAACCTTGATACCCAGCCTCCACTCACTGTGGAGGCATTCAGGCCACTTCTTGACTGGGAAGGGCAGTTTGGCAAGATCTCTGTGGTGAATTATCTCGGTTTTGCCTCCTGAGCACCTGTTGCTGGATTCCCCTCTGAGAGTCCAAAGGTCCCCCTGACCCATCCCATGAGGGGTTTCCGAGTGTGGGAACTTTTCCTCCTTTATGACTCCCTCCACAGGGTGCTGGTCCCCATCTCAAAATCCTTTGTCTCTTTCTTTATCTTTATCCTTTGCTGTATCTCATTCTTCTCTTAACTCAAAGATAAGATTGACTTATCTTTTTGGAAGTCTGTCTTCTGCTAGTGTTCAGAAGTTGTTCTGTAGAAGTTGTTCCACATGCACATGAATTTTTGATGAGTTTGTTGGGGGAAAGGTGATCCCCCATCTTACTCGTCTGCCATTTGAAGGTCTCCTGGACATTAATATTCTTAAACACTTGCCTACCTGTCCTGAGCCCCAACTGCTTCCATTCTGGGCCACATGTTCCTTCCAGGCCTGTAGTTTTATTTCTAAAGAAATTCTTTCTGCTTGAAGTTTAAATGTCATATGAAGTTAGTATGTCATTTTTGTAACATTGATTACCTGACCTAATATATGTCTGATTTTTTTAAATGTGTAATGAGAACAGACTTGCTCTAAGGTCTGTTTTTCTTTGTTTGCTTCTATGTCTTTGTTCTTTGCGACAAGCTAAATTTGTGTGACTTTTCTGGCCTTAATAGTTATCAATGATTTAACCTTCTGTTTGTACTCATTTAAATCATTTGTACACATAAAGATTTTGATTTTGATAATTATAATTAAGCAACCAGTAGTAACACTTCACATCAAAAATTTTAATTTCAAAATCAGTTTGCCTTAACTAATCTTTATATTCTTTTTATTATTTTACCATGGTGTCATACATTATAATAGCTATCTAGGGAATATAAAAGAAATGAGACAGACCTTGTTTTTGTTGTTGTTTAATTTAATTGGAGGCTAATTACAATATTGCAGTAGTTTTTGCCATACATTCACATGAATCAGCCATGGGTGTACATGTGTCCCCCATCCTGAACCCCTCTCCCACCTCCCTCCCCATCCCATCCCTCTGGGTCATCCCAGTGCACCGGCCCTGAGCACCCTGTCTCATACATCGAACCTGGACTGGCAATCTGTTTCACATATGATAATATACATGTTTCAATGCTATTTTCTCAAATCATCCCACCCTTGGCTTTTCCCACAGAGTTCAAAAGTCTGTTCTTTACATCTGTGTCTGTTTTGCTGGACAGACCTTGTTTTGAGGGATTAGAAACACAGTATGATTATTGTTAATAGCAATTCACATGTAAATTTATAGTCTTTTCTTGCTAAATTTTTATAGTTTAATCAGTAAACAGTATGGACACAAGTGGAATGTTGGAGGTGCCAGGAACTGGTACTTGTTTTTCAAGTGACACCCAAATATGATGGCCATGATCTCTTTATTTGTGTTTATATATGTACTCATTTATGTTATGCTTTATTTATTATTTGCCTATTGTGACTACAATATTACATAGTGACAATAGAATTGAATTTTTCAAACTTTTATACCCAGACATGGAGCTAGTTCTCTTACAGAGCCAAAGAAATTGATCCTAAATATAAAGTTAAATAATTTTGGCTAACTTGAAGTAAAATACAAAGAATACACTTATTTTGAAAGGAAAAATCAGTTGTTAGTAGCACAGGCTTCCCCCATGAAGCTTTTACTTAAAGAATTTCTTCTGTTTTAACTCCGTTATTGTTAGACCCCAAATTGGCTACGCATCAGAATTATCTGAAGAGCTTTATAATAAACAGAGACTCCATTCCAGGACAGTTGTATCAGGAATTCAGAGAGTATGATTCTAAGAATCATTGTTTTTTAAAAATCCCCAATTGTTGTCATTTTGGGGGATCACTGAGAGTTATCATGGAAGTATTTGGCTTGAATGATTTCAAATAATATTTAGGGCTTTGGGGTTCATGTAGCAGTATGGAATCCACTTAGACCCATACCTCCCTGTCTTGTCTCCTAAAACTGTACAATATAAGAAGAATACTTGAACCATTCAAAATTTATCTCTTTAGCAAAATATGAGATAGAGAATATACACAAATAATACAGGATTA
Source organism: Bos taurus (assembly GCF_002263795.3). NCBI lineage: Eukaryota > Metazoa > Chordata > Mammalia > Artiodactyla > Bovidae > Bos > Bos taurus. Next base: position 763,954 of record NC_037349.1, on the reverse strand, counting down.
AAAACAAATAGCGTCCAGAATGACTATGGAAAGAGCATTGGTAGAGCAGGGGAAGAAAGACAAAGGATCCAGGAGTGGCAAAATCTGTCCTATGACTCCCCACAAGTGATTATTCCCAGCAGGAGTGAGACAGACCCTGAGGGGAAGCTTAGAGGGCACATCTATGTGAAAAGTGGGCAGGTAATGCTGGACAAAGCAGAGAAGAAAGGTATCTGGTTATATGGGGAACATAGGCTTTATAGACTTTCTAACAAAGCACTATTCTGAAAAAGAGGATTAACTTAGAAAGCAGAAGCCGCATTCCTGGTGACACTGCTAATGTGTAGGAAGGAGGGAAACATCAATGGTAGGTGCCTTCTGAAACAAAAAAGATGAGAGTCAAAGGAAAGCTGGCCACCAAAAGTCATCATTTATTATGTAAACTGTTCCTCACCTAAAAAGAAGAAGATGCCTTTCAAATGAAAGCCACTCTTACCATCTTCCTCTTCTAGAGAATCTTCCTATTAATATTTGATCCAGAAAAATACACCTGTTTCAAATTTAAGAAAAAGATCAATTATTTACATGATATTAGAAAAAATAAAAAAGAAAATCAGAGTTTGTCAGCAGAAGAAAACATAGCAAGACATTTCTACTACAAGATGGAGAAAAAGTGCAGCACTTTTCAGCATTAATTTTGTAACTTAATTATGCAATATATTCACAGTGCAGAAATAGTGGAACTCTGAGGAGAGATGGTAAGGCAGTAAGATGATGTAAAATGAGAATTGACAGAACTCAAAAAAGAAATTCAAGGAAACGACAAAATCATGTCAGAAACGAGGACCAAACTGCAAGGAGTTGAAGAAAGAAATGAAAATATAGGAATACATAAAAGGAAAAATAAAACAAGAAAAAAATTACATCAAAGGAAAACTTGCAGTTTCTGCCTGACATGTAAGGAGTTACTAATAAAAGTCACCACTTTGTCCTAAAAAGTTAAAAACTGAACAGACTGAAAAGTCAACAACTTTTCTATTTGTCATGTAATCCCAGTTTTCTGGATCCATCAGAAAGTTGGGGTTACATGACAAATAGCTACACCTAAAATAGGAGCAATATTCAGGGAGATTCAGAAAATCACAATTTACTAGAGCAGAGACCTACAAAGGGAAATCACCACAGGAACCTAAACTGTAATTGATTAATGCTGGAAACTCACTGTAGGCAAATATGGGAAAGAAAAAAACTCCAGGAGGACCCAGTCATAGGGAGGCTTCCACACTTTTGTGATGTTAACTTCAGCAGTTATCCCAGGTCCTCGCTGTGAATATTGGAAAAAATCCCTGCATGCTTCTCGTGGGGTTGAGGGGCAAAGGAACCATTTTAAAATATTCAGAGCATTCTGTTCTTAACAAGGCCAGCCTTCAGGAGAAATTATTTTACCAGAGCCTAACCTACTGGATCAGAAGCTAAGCTACCTGGGGAAAGTGTAATAGCCGACTCCAGCTCCCTCTGGCATCCTGTTCAACCTAAGGGGAGAAAGACACTGAGGCGTACTAATGGAGTTCATGGTCCAGGGGCACATGTTCACTGGAACACTGAGACCTGCTCATAGGACCATAGAATGCCTCCACTCCTGCACTCCTGACCACTCCATTACTGCAGGACTATTTGCTGCAGTTTCTTTTACCTAGTACTTTGTCTACCTTTCAACAGAAAAATTGCTAGACATACTGAAAGGCAAAAACAAGCCAGTTTGAGGTGACTAAACAAACGTCAGGACCAGAACGAGATATGGAAGGAATGTTGGAATTACTGGACCAGGAATTTTTAAATACTATGATGATATGCTAAGGATTTTAATGAAAGGTAGACAACTTGAAGGAACCCATGGATAATGTAAGCAGAGAGGTGTAAATTCTAAGAATTGAACATAAATGCTAGAAATCAAATACACGGTAACAGATAAAGAATTCTCTACTAGACACAGCTAAGGAGAGAATCCTTAGCTTAAAGATACAGCAGAAGAAATTTACAAAACTGAAAAAAAAGAAAACAGAATATTCAAGAAATGGGAAACAACGACAAAAGGTTTAACATTTGTGAAATGGGAATACCAGAAAGAAAAGAAACGGAGAAAGGATCAGAAGCAATATTTGAAGCAATAATGACTAAGAATTTTTCCAAATTAATATGCACTAAACCACAGGTCTAGGAAGCTCAGAGAATACCAAACAGGATAAATACCAAAAACAAAGAACAAAAACCTGCATCTAGGCATTTAATATCCAAACTTCACAAAACCAAAGGTAAAAAAATCTTGAAAGAGATACATGCATCCCAGTGTTCATCACAGCGCTACTTATAATAGCCAGGACATGGAATCAACCTAAATGTCCACAACAGAGGGGTGGATAAAGAAGACTTGGGGCATATCTGGGCTTCCTTGGTAGCTCAGACAGTAAAAGAATCTGCCTGTGATGTGGGAGACCCAGGTTTGATCCCTGGGTCAGGAAAATCACCTGGAGAAGGGAGTGACTGCCCATTCCAGTATTCTTGCCTGGAGAATTCTATGGACAGACGAGCCTGGAGGCAGTATACAATGTAATTTACTCAGAAAAAGAACGAAATAATGCCATTTGCAGCAACATATGGACCTAGAGATTGTCATACTGAGTGAAGTAAGTCAGACAGAAAAAGACAAATACTGTATATCTCTTACATGTGGAATCTTAGAAAAGGGTACAAGTGCACTTATTTATGAAATAGAAATAGAGTCACAGATGTAGAAAACAAACTTACTAGTGGGGAAAGCAGGGAGCAAAAGATAATTTGGGATTGATACATACACACTAGTATATGTAAAACAGATAACTAATAACAACCTCCTGTATAGCACAGGGCTTCCCTGCTGGCTCAGTGGTAAAGCATCCCTCTGCCAACGAAGAAGATGCGGGTTCAATCCCTGGGTCAGGAAGATCCCCTGAAAAAGAAAATGGCAATCCACTGCACCATTCTTGCCTGGGAAATCCCATGGACAGAGGAGCCTAGCAGGCCACAGTCCATGGGGTCACAAAGAGTTGGACACAACTGAGCAACTGAGCACACATATAGTACACACACACAAGTTGCTCAGTCGTGTCCGACTCTTTGCGACCCCATGGATTGTAGCCCATCAGGCTCCTCAGTCCATGGGATTTTCCAGGCATGAATGCTAGAGTGGGTTGCTGTTTCCTTCTCCAGGAAACCCTATTCAATACTCTGTAAAGACCTAAATGGGAAAAGAATTGAAAAATGACTGGATATATGCATTTGTATAACTGATTCACTTTGCTTTACACCTGAAACAAACACAACACTGTGAATCAACTATACTCCAATAATATATATTTTTTAAACTCTTGGAAGAACATAAAGGAAAAAACTGCCCTATTATAGAGAAGCAAGGATCAGAATTACACCAGACTTCTTTTCGGCAACAATGTAAGCAAGGTAAGAGTGGAGTGAAATATTTCAAGTGTTGAGAGTTAAAAAAAAAAAAATCCTAGAATTTTGTACCCTTTCAAATTATCCTTAAAAGTGAAGGAGGTGTAAAAACTTTCTCAAACAAAAATCAAGGAAATTTGTTGCCATTTGACTTCATTTTCAAGAAATGATAAACCAAGTCTTTGTGAGAAGGAAGATGGTATTAGTTAGCTACTTGTTGCTGTGCTTAGTCACTCAGATTTGTCTGACTCTTTGAGACCCTGTGGACTTCTTTGTCCATAGGGATTCTCCAGGCACGAATACTGGAGTGGGTTGCCGTGCCCTCCTTTGGGAGATCTTCCCAAGTCAGGGACCGAACCCAGGTCTCCCTCATTGGAGGCGGATTCTTTACCATCTGAGTCACCAGCAGTTACTAAAATAAGGAAGAGCTTTAGTGTATGAATAAGTGAAGGTGAAATAAAAATTTTTATTTTTCTTATTCTCAAATGATCTAGCAGATCAAATTATTAGATTGGTGCAAAAGTAATTGCAGTTGGAGCAAAAGTAATTGAGGTTCAAAAGTAATTGTGGTTGACTTTTGCATCAATTAACTGCAATTATTTTTGAACCAAGCACTTTTGAACCCTGCTTTTTTGCACAAACTGCAGTTACTTTTGCACCAACTTAATATATATTCAAATAACAGCAATGAATATATTTGTTACATAAGCATATATGTATGTTTATATATACGCACATATATATGTTTATATGCACATATATATATTTTATATATATATATATGATTATATATATGTTGTTGTGTCCAGCTCTTTGTGACCCAGTGGACTGCAGCACGCCAGCCTCCTTTGTCCTCCACTATCTCCTGGAGTTTGCTCAGATTCATGTCCATTGAGTCAGTGGTACTATCTAACCATCTCGTTCTCTGCTGCCCCCCCTCCTTTTGCCTTCAACCTTTCCCAGAATCAGTCATTTCCAATGAGTCATTTGTGTCAGGTGGCCAAAGTATTGGAGCTTCAGCATCAGTCCTTGCTATGAATATTGAGAATTGATTTGCTTTAGGATTGACAGGTTTGATTTCCTTGCAGTCCAGGGGACTCCCGTGAGTCTTCTCTAGCACCACAGTTTGAAAGCATTGATTATTGATTCTTCAGTGCTCAACGTTCTTTATGGTCCAACTCTCATGTCTGTACATGACTGCTGGAAAAACCATAGCTTTAACTATACGGACCTTTGTCAGCAAAATGATGCCTCTGCTTTTTAATATGTTGCCTAGGTTTGTCATAGCTTTCCTTCAAAGGAGCAAGTACCTCCTGCAGTCACTGTTCACACTGGTGATTTTGGAGCCCAAGAAAATAAAATCTGTCACTGCTTTCACTTTCCCCCCTTCTATTTGCCATGAAGTGTTGGGACCAGATGCCATGAGTTTAGTTTTTTTAATATTGAGTTCCAAGCCAGTGTTTTCACTCTCTCACCCTTATCAAGAAGCTCTTCAGTTCCTCTATACTTTATGCCAGTGGAGTGGGATCATCTGCACATCTGAGGTTGTTGATATTTCTCCCAGCAGTCTTGGTTCTAGCTTATCATTCTTCCAGTCTGGCATTTCACGTGATGTACTCTGCATATAAGTTAAGTAAGCAAGGTGACAATGTACAGCCTTGTTGTCCTCCTTTCCCAATTTTGAACCAGTTTTCCATGTTCAGTTCTAACTGTTGCTTATTAATCTACAAGAAGTGAGACAGGAGACAGGTAAGGAGGTCCCATCTCTAAGAATTTTCCAGTTTTTTGTGATCCATACAAAGTCTTTAGTTTAGTTAATGAAGCAGAAGTAGATGTTTTTCTGGAATTCCCTTGCTTTCTCCATGAGCCAGTGAATGCTGGCAATTTGCTCTGTGGTTCCTCTGCCTTTTCTAAACCCATCTTGAACATCTGGAAGTTCTCAATTCATGTATTTCTGAAGCCTAACTTTAAGAATTTTGAGCATGACCGTACTACCATGTATATGTTATGTATAAGTAAAATGAACAATAGTAAGATACAACAGAAAGAAAGATGAATTTAGGAACAATTTGTTATTATAAGATACTTGCTCTACCCAAGAAGTGTTATAGTGATATTTGAAAGTGGAGTGGAATTAAATTGAAAACAAAATAACATCGTAAAATACAGAGAAAGCATTTGGCAAAATCCAGTGCCTATTTGTGATTTAAACATCTCAGTGAACTAGGAATAGAGGGGAACATCCTCAACTTGGTTAAGAACATCACAAAAAAACTATGTCATATTTAATGGTAAATATTTAAACTTACCTGCTAAGATCAGCAACATGGTAAAAATGTTGCTCACTACTGCTTTCCGCATCATACTTGAAATTGTAGCTGATATAATAAGACAAAAAAAGGAAATAAAAGGTATGCAAATTTGGAAGGAAGAAATAAAACTGCCTTTGCAGATGTCATAGCCATTCTAAGTAGAAAATCAGAATCAACAACAAAAAAATTTTTGTAACTAATAAGTAATTAGAGAAAAGTTGAGGGATATGAAGTAAGTTTACGAATTGTTTTTTTATATACCAGCAATGAATACGTGAAATTTAAAGAACACAATACCGTTTACATTAGCATCCCCCCAAAATACTGAGGTACAAATCTATCAAAATATATACAAAAATCTGTGAGAGGTAAACTACAAAGCTCTTCATTAAAGATAGCAAAAGGAGAACTAAAGTGAGATATTTCATGTTCTTGGATAGGAAGACTCAATATTGTCAAGATGTCATTTCTTCCCAGTTTGATCTATAGATACAGTGCAGTCCCAATCAAAATTCCAACAAGTTATTTTGTGAATATCAACAAACTGATTCTAAAGTTTATATAGAGAGGAAAGAAACTCAGAATATTCCACTCAATATTGAAGGAAAAGAACAGATGGAGAACTAACACTATCTAACTTTAAGATTTATAAGACTTTTAAGACTATAAGACTCATAAGCTGCAATAATCAACCAGTGTAGTCCTGGTGAAAGAACAGACGAGAGCCCAGACATACAGCCACAGAAATATAGTTAGCAATATTTAACACAGGATCAAAGGCAATGCAGTGTAGCAAAGATGGTCATTTCAACAAATGGTTCTAGAGCACCTGGGCATCCACATGCCACAGAATGAATCTAGATACTTTAAAAAGAATTAGCAAAAGAAAAAAAATTAGCAAAATAGATTATGGACTTGAACATAAAATACAAGACTCCTCAAGATAACACAGAAGAAAACCTAGATGGCCTTTGGTGTGGAACTGACTTTTTACATACAACACTGAAGATGTAGTCTGTGAAAGAAACACAGCCAAAACCCTGGGAATATTGTAGGTTCAGTTCTAGACTACCACAGTAAAGCAAGTTTCACAATAAAATGAGTCATATAAATTTTTGGTTTCTCAGTGCATATAAAAGTTATGTTTAGTCTGTTAAGTTTGTAACAGTATCATGTCCAAAAAAACCCCCAGCAATGTACATACCTTAATTTTAAAATATTGGTAAAAAAAATGCTAACATAAGCATTCAGTGAGTCTTTATCCTTTTGTTGGTATTGTGAGAATTTGAAATATTGTGAGATTGCCAAAATGTGATACTGGGAAACAACATGAGCAAATCCTATTGGGAAAATAACTCTAACAGACTTACTCAATTCAGAGTGCCACAAAGCTTTAATTTGAAAAAAGAGAGAGAGAGACAGTGAGAGAGATCCCTGTAAATGATAAGGCTTTTTAAAAAGCTACTGTGTGAAAAACAATGAGAAGATAAGCCACTGACCAGGAAAAAGTCCTATGGCTGATTCATGATGAGGTTTGACAGAAAACAACAAAATTCTGTAAAGCAATTATCCTTCAATTAAAAAAATAAATAAATTTTTAAAAAATTGCAAAGGACATACCTGATTAAGGATTTTTACCAAGCATAAACAAAAAAAACTCTTAAAACCCAATAATAAGGAAATGAACAACCCTCTTATAGAATAGACAGAATGCATGAGCAGACACCTCACCCAAAAAGATACACAGATGGCAAGTAAACCATATGAAAACATATGAAAAGATGTTCAACATCTCATGTCATTGGGGAATTGCCAAATTTCAAAACACTGACAGTACCAAATGCTGGTGACAGTGTGGAACAACCAGAACTCTGATTTAATGCTAGTGGAGATGCAAAATAGTCAGCCATACTAGAAGATGGTTTGGCAATTTTTTACAAAGCTAAACATGGCTCTTACTATACGTTCCAGTAATTGTGCTCTTTATTACCCACCAAAAAGCTGCACATGAGTGTTTATAGCAAACCATATTCATAGTTGCCCCAAGTTTGAAGTAGCCAAGATGTCTTTCAGTGAGTAAGGCGATAACTAAATGGTGCATCTAAACGATGAAGTGCCATCAGCATTAAAAGGAGTGTGCCAGAAAGAGACATGGAAGAAACTTAAACTTTCTACTTTTTCTAGAAGACACTTTGAAAAGGCTACCTACTATATGATTTCAATTATATGGTATTCTGGAAAATATGTAACTATGAAGACAGTAGAAGTGGTTACTGGTTTCAATGCATTTAGAGGTGGAGCACAGGTGAACAGGCAGAGCACAGAGGATATTCAGGACAGGGAAACTGCTCTGGATCATCTACAGTGGTGGATACATTTTGTTATACACTTGTCCCAACCCATAGAATGTATAACACCAAGAGCGTATGGCAGTATAAACAGTGGGCTTTTGGTGAAAATGATGCATCGGTGTCAGTTCATCAGTTGTGACACATGTACTATGTGGTGTGGGATGTCAGTAGTTGAGGAGGAGGTATGTGAGAGAAGTATCAACGGGGAGGAAATCACCTTGGTATTAAACCTCTAAGTGGCCACATTAAGAGGTTCACCAGCACCCTACAAGATTTTCAAGGATTTAAAAATGAAGATAAGATTTTAAATCCAGCTAGGTTACCACCCTCCAAACATATAAAGTATAACAAAAGATATAAGAAGAACCTAGAAAATATTTTTATTTAGAGCATTGCAGAGGACTCTGCTAGTGTAGTAGCTTACACACAATGGCTCATGGGCCAAATCTGGGATACAGCCTTTTCACGGGCCTGTTACCAAGAAGGGCTTTTATTTACATTCCTAGAATTTTGAAATAAAAGAATACCCAACAGAGACTGAATGTGGTCCTCAAGGCCTAACCTAGAGTTTATTATCTAGGTTTTTATGGGAAAAAAAAAATTTGCTGACTCCTATATTAGAAGACTAGCTAAGATACGATTCAAGGAAACATGGACATAAGCATAGAGTAACATTGATTAGGAACAGAATTTTGCAGATAGGAGAATAGGCATAGAAACATCAATAAAACTGGGAAAATTTAAAACAGGAAATTTTAGGAATAACATGACTACTTTTCAGTACATAAATTTATTTCACAATATAACTGAAATGGATAATTCTCTGAATACATAATCTACCAAACCTGACACTGGAAGAGATACAACATGTAAATAGATAAAATTCCAAATAAAAATTTGAGAATGTCATCAACTACCTGGCCAAAAACTTCACTGGGAAATTTTGCCAAACTTTAGTTAAAGAACAGGAAATCCCAAGGAGAATGACATAAAAATGCTGTAACATGAGTTCTGTACTGTTTCCCTCTTCCACCCAAAGAATACTGATTTTGATAATTGCACACAAATGAGAGCACCTTTCTGGGACCCAAGAGTCCAATGGAGGAGTTACACGATATCATTGAAGCAAAGAAAAAAATATAGAACTGAGATTGGACACATTGAAAAGGGTAAGAGGAAAATTCCCACATCACCTGTCACCTCGTCCTCAACAGCTCAGTGCCAAGAGAGACACGCTTGGCCTGTGATTTCTCCTGCAGAGGAAAGTGAGAACATGTGAGTGAGTGCCCAGCTTCCGCAACTCTGTGTGAAGCTATTGAGGACACCCACTTCTTTCTCACCCCTTTCAGAATACAGAGGTGATCTGCATACCTGAAGGGCAAGGAGAGGCTGAGAGCACAGCAGCCAGGGCTCAGAATTCAACAGGGGCACAGTTCCACTAACCACTTTGCAGACTCCATCAGGAAGCCTGTGCGTGAGTCACTGGGGACACCCGCTGTGGATCCCCCAAATTGGCCCATAACCATAACCTTGGGCCTCCAACATGCTGCATTCCACACTCAAACACTGACCCACCTTATGTGTGCCCCTGAGGGCAGTGTGTGCAACCTTTGTGGACATTCAGCATGGGCAGAAAGCTGGCTCAACCCAGCAGGATTGGGAGAAAGCATACACACTTGAGGAGCCCTCAACTACCCTAGGAAAAGCAAACATGAGACTCAGCACTCAGCCGGACTTTATGGAATTAGGAGAGGCATACAGTCTTAAGAATTCTCCCCTAACAGGGAACAAAAAGTATGGAACAGGCATATCCATAGAGACGTTCTGAGAAAGCCTGAGAATCCCTTGTAAAGCTGACCGAAGGCATTTCATTCCTGAAGGCTGTCAATAAAGACTGAAGGAGGTGACTGCATCTTCAGATGCTGAGACAGCAACTCACGACTTCAAGAAATATGAAAGATCAAGTAAACATAATACCACTTATACTTCAGAATTTTATAATAAAATAACTGTCCAGTAACCACTCCTAAAGAAATGGAGATTTATGGTTTCTCTGATAAAGAATTCAAATTAGTGTTTTTGAAGAAGCTCATGAACTACAAGAAAACGGAGAAAGACATTTTAATGAAATCAGGGAAACAATACATATAACAATACAAAACAATGCATAAACAACAGGAAAACAATACATCAGTTCAGTTCAGTTCAGTCGCTCAGTCGTGTCCGACTCTTTGTGACCCCATGAATCGCAGCACGCCAGGCCTCCCTGTCCAGCACCAACTCCTGGAGTTCACTCAGACTCACGTCCATCGAGTCAGTGATGCCATCCAGCCATCTCATCCTCTGTCGTCCCCTTCTGCTTCTCCCAGCATCAGAGTCTTTTCCAATGAGTCAACTCTTCGCATGAGGTGGCCAAAGTACTGGAGTTTCAGCTTTAGCATCATTCCTTCCAAAGAAATCCCAGGGCTGATCTCCTTCAGAATGGACTGGTTGGATCTCCTTGCAGTCCAAGGGACTCTCAAGAGTCTTCTCTAACACCACAGTTCAAAAGCATCAATTCTTCGGTGCTCAGCCTTCTTCACAGTCCAACTCTCACATCCATACATGACCACAGGAAAAACCATAGCCTTGACTAGACGGACCTTTGTTGGCAAAGTCATGTCTCTGCTTTTGAATATGCTGTCTAGGTTGGTCATACATAATAGAACCAAAAAGGAAGCCTAGAGCTGAAGAATACAAACAAAGGACATGACAACTGCAGCAGAAAGCAGCAGCAGTGGAATGAATCAACAAGAAATAAATAACCTATGAACTTTGAAGCAGGTCATTTGTAATTAACCAGTCAGAGGAGAAAAAAGTAAAAAGAATGAATAAAAGTAAAGAAAGCCTACATGAATTAAGGGATGTCATCAAGAAAACAACTAATATATTAGAGGAGTCACAGAAGGAAAAAGGGCGCAGGGGAAAGCAAAAGCTTATTTAAAGAAATAATTGCTGATAATTTTCAAAATCTGGGAAGAGAGATGGAAATTAAGAGTTCAAGATGTCTGTACTTTCCCAAAGAGATTCAAGTCAAAGAAGACTTTACTGAGACACATTATAATAAAACTGTCTAAAATGAAAGACAGAATTTCTGAAGCAGGAAACAAAAAACTACTTACATACAAGTTCAGTTCAGTCACTCAGTCGTGTCCGTCTCTTTGTGACCCCATGAACCGCAGCACGCCAGACCTCCCTGTCCATCACCAACTCCTGGAGTTCACCAAAACTTGTGTCCATTGAGTCGGTGATGCCATCAAACCATCTCATCCTCTCTCGTCCCCTTCTCCTCCTGCCCCCAATCTTTCCCAGCATCAGGGTCTTTTCCAGTGAGTCAGCTCTCCGCATCAGGTGGCCAAAGTATTGGAGTTTCAGCTTCACATCAGTCCCTCCATTGAACACCCAGGACTGATCTCCTTTAGGATGGACTGGTTGGATCTCCTTGCAGACCAAGGGACTCTCAAGAGTCTCCTCCAACACCACAGTTCAAAAGCATCAACTCTTCGGTGCTCAGCTTTCTTCACAGTCCAACTCTCACATCCATACATGACCACTGGAAAAATCATAGCCTTGATTAGATGGACCTTTGTTGGCAAAGTAATGTCTCTACTTTTTAATATGCTGTCTAGTTTGGTCATAACTTTCCTTCTAAGGAGTAAGTGTCTTAATTTCATGGCTGCAATCACCATCCACAGTGATTTTGGAGCCCCCAAAAATAAAGTCAGCCACTGTTTCCACTGTTTCTCCATCTATTTGCCATGAAGTGATGGGACCAGATGTCATAATCTTAGTTTTCTGCATGTTGAGCTTTAAGCCAACTTTTCCACTGTCCTCTTCACTTTCATCAAGAGGATTTTTAGTTCCTCTTCACTTTCTGCCATAAGGGTGGTGTCATCTGCATATCTGAGGTTATTGATATTTCTCCCAGCAATCTTGATTCCAGCTTGTGTTTCTTCCAGTCCAGTTTTTCTCATGATGTACTCTGCATATAAGTTAAATAAGCAGGGTGACAATATACAGCCTTGGTGTACTCCTTTTTCTATTTGGAAGCAGTCTGTTGGTCCATGTCCAGTTCTAACTGTTGTTTCCTGACCGGCATACAGGTGTCTCAAGAGGCAGGTCAGGTGGTCTGGTATTCCCATCTCTTTCAGAATTGTCCACAGTTTATTGTGATCCACACAGTCAAAGGCTTTGGCATAGTCAATAAAGCAGAAATAGATGTTTTTCTGGCACTCTCTTGCTTTTTCGATGATCCAGCGGATGTCGGCAATTTGATCTCTGGTTCCTCTGCCTTTTCTGAAACCAGCTTGAACATCTGAAAGTTCACGGTTCACGTATTGCTGAAGCCTGGCTTGGAGAATTTTGAGCATTACTTTACTAGCATGTGAGATGAGTGCAATTGTGTGGTAGTTTGAGCATTCTTTGGCATTGCCCTTCTTTGGGATTGGAATGAAAACTGACCTTTTCCAGTCCTGTGGCCACTGCTGAGTTTTCCAAATTTGGTGGCATATTGAGTGCAGCACTTACACAGCATCATCTTTTAGGGTTTGAAGTAGCTCAAGTGGAATTCCATCACTTCACATTCCAGGATTCTGGCTCTAGGTGAGAGATCACACTGTCGTATTATCTGGGTCGTGAAAATCTTTTTTGTACAGGTCTGCTATATATTCTTGCCACCTCTTCTTAATATCTTCTGCTTCTGTTAGGTCCACACCATTTCTGTCCTTTATTGAGCCCATCTTTGCATGAAATGTTCCCTTGGTATAATTTTCTTGACAAGATCTCCAGTCTTTCCTATTCTGTTGTTTTCCTTTATTTCTTTGCACTCATCACTGAGAAAGGCTTTCTTTCTCTCCTTGCTATTCTTTGGAACTCTGCATTCAGATGCTTATATCTTTCCTTTTCTCCTTTGCTTTTTGGTTCTGTTCTTTTTCAGCTATTTTAAGTCCTCTTCAGACAGCCATTTTGCTTTTTTGCATTTCTTTTTCTTGGGGATGATCTTGATCCCTCTCTCCTGCACAATGTCACGAACCTCCATCCATAGTTCATCAGGCACTCTATCTATCAAATCTAGTCCCTTAAATCTATTTCTCACTTCCAGTGTATAATCATAAGGGTTTTGATTTAGGTCATACCTGAATGGTCTAGTGGTTTTCCCTACTTTCTTCAATTTCAGTCTGAAGTTGGCAATAAGGAGTTCATGATCTGAGCCACAGTCAGCTCCCGGTCTTGTTTTTGCTGAGTGTATAGAGCTTCTCCATCTTTGGCTGCAAAGAATATAATCAGTCTGATTTTGGTGTTGACCATCTGGTGATGTCCATGTGTAGAGTCTTCTCTTGTGTTGTTGGCAGAGGCTGTTTTCTATGTCAGTGTGTTCTCTTGGCAGAACTCTATTAGCCTTTTCCCTGCTTCATTCTGTATTCCAAGGCCAAATTTGTTTGTTACTCCAGATATCTCTTGACTCCCTACCTTTGCATTCCAGTCCCCTATAGTGAAAAGGACATCTTTTGTCAATTGTACCTCCATAAAACTGGAGGAAATGAACAATAAACAGTAAAAGAGTCAGTGTTTTTGTTTTTTAAAGAACAGGGAATCTCAGTGCTACTCTTACACTGTTTCAGAGAACAGGAAAATAAGGAATACTTTTCATTGTTTTATGAAGCAAGGTTAACACTAGTGCCGAACCTGATGTAAAGATTTACTAAAAAGAAAAAAAATAAACATAGCTCAGTCTTACTTTTGATAGCTACAGTGTTAATTTGGCTTCTAAGAAAAGGTTTGTATGTTTTAGATTTTCATACTGAAGTATTCAGGGGAAGAATGTCATGATGACTTCTTTTTTTATACTTTGCCTGTCGTCATTTACTTTAAAATACTTAAGATTTGAATATATATAACCATAGATCTTTGGGTTCATAGGTTGGCCAGATCGTCATCCTATTTTTAGGGGTTTCTGAGTCAGTAAGGAAGTACTGGTGAACCTTTTATAGTGATTATTATATTTGAAATTTGTTGGTATTGAACTTGTTTTCTATATATTTATAATTTCAGTTTTTGAATACAGAAAACACACACTCGAAATCATAATTGAATCATATGGAAGGATCTTTTTAGGGCTTATTAATGTGCTCCTTTTCTATCTGTTTGACACAATGACTTATAAAAACAATGGATAATGATAAAAGGACTTTTCAAAAAATATATGTGGGTGTTAAGAGTTAATCTCAAAGGGAAGTAGGATATCTTGAATAGCAAAATTAAAGAAGAGAGAAGCTACCTATTTTGAGACATTTAAAAGAAAAGTAAAAAATAAAAATAGGATATCAGATAAAGAACAGAATATTAGTGAACCTCAATTCAAACATTAATAGATTTATTTTTGGCCTTTTGACCAGCATATCAGTTTTTTTAAATACTTTTTCCTGAGTATATTTTATTAGGTATATGTTTATACAGATTGATATATTATTTAGCCATCACATTGACTTCTTGAGCCCAGGAATGCGTGCCGCCTTAGAAGCCATATAGTTCATCCTCCTTCGATTTTCAGAAAAAGACACCTCTCTGGTTCCCTTGAGTAACCAGATCTGTTCTTTAATCTAACACAGGAAAGTTGGGTAGGTGACAGCTATGTCTTGTGAATTCACTACCTTAAACTTCATCATGTGGCTCTTCCATAAATGATGAGCTGGATAACTGGTTGGTTGGTCACTAAAGAAAATTGAAAAATTGTGAGAAATAGGTATTGGAAAGAAGAGGGTATAAAATTCAGAAAAGCAATCGTGTAATTTGGCATAAGATATAGGAGGAGGACATTATTATATGAGAATTAAGAAGAAGAGGACCCAAGTTCGCAAAGGAAAATAAGTACAACCTTGAGACAAATGAAAATTGAAGGGGAATGAATGGGAAGTCTTACATTTCCCCTTATCTAGGAGTTACTGAATCATTGTGTTAGAGCAATTGGCACCATTTAAACTTGTCTGAATTTATTTCTACCCTGGGTTTTTTTCCCCCTCATTTTTAAGAAACATATCATATGTGATTTTTTTAATGTTACCCCTTCAGAAGTGTAGACTTTGTGTAGGAGTTTCATGTAATTGTGAATTAATGTCCTGATGATAAAAAGGAAAGGCTATAATGCTTGTCTTTTTTTGTGGGGGTGGGGGACTATTCCAGGCATAGCCCTTTTGTACCTGCAGTTGTACCGGGTCACATGTGACCAGTCCTATTTGCTCCGATCCCTGGATTACGTAAAGAGAACACTTCGGAATCTGAATGGCCGAAGGGTCACTTTCCTCTGTGGAGATGCTGGGCCCCTGGCCGTTGGAGCTGTTGTTTATCATAAACTCAAAAGTGATTGTGAGTCCCAGGAATGCATCACAAAGTGAGTTTTTACTACTGGAAGTGCTTTCTCCAAATTCTCAGTATTGATGTTGAAAGAAACTCAAAAAATGAAAATGACTTTCTCTCTCTTTTTTTTTTTTTGCAATTTATCCAATGCAGTTTATTTACACTCTTTTTTTTTTAATTTTATTTTTTAACTTTACAATATTGTATTGGTTTTGCCATATATCAACATGAATCTGCCACAGGTATACACGTGTTCCCCATCCTGAACCCTCCTCTCTCCTCCCTCCCCATACCATCCCTCTGGGTTGTCCCAGTGCACCAGCCCCAAGCATCCAGTATCGTGCATCGAACCTGGACTGGCGACTCGTTTCATATATGATATTATACATGTTTCAGTGCTGTTCTCCTAAATCATCCCACCCTCTCTCTCTCCCACAGAGTCCTAAAGACTATTCTATACATCAGTGTCTCTTTTAATTCGCCTGCTCTTGCAAATAGTTCTCTCCAAGTAGAAAAAAGTTTGAAAATTAATCTTGAGCCTTCAATATTGGGATTGTTTGCTCCTTTTCTATCCAAGCATGTGTTTGTCTTAATTTGAGGGAAGAGAGTAAACATGTTTTTTCCTAAGTAATTTTTGGTTGCCCTCAGTGCATGAAAATTAACTTATAAGACTTAGATTCACTATAATAACTGAGTTATTCTTTGGTTCAGTTGTTATGAAATACAGAGAATGTAAGTTTTTATTGCATGTATTGGTTTATATTCTCTTTTGAATCAGAGCTCACTGCCATGGTCTAGTGAAGTGTCTGGCATGTGCTGGTCAGTTAATGTTAGTTAACCATGGGGTGACTCAAGCTAATTCTCAACCATTGGCTACATTTTAGTAAGATTTTTATTAAAATTTCTAATCACTTTCTTTTAATTCTGGGTTTCAAAACTGAGTATCTTCTCTTATATGTATATATTCCTATAAAGTTTAGATATATTAGTAAATGTAGAACTTTTGAACAGCAAGATGTGTTATTATTAATTTTGGTATCTGAGAGAGAAGCTTTTGTTTGGTTTTGTAGTGGAAGTTTTTGTTGTTTTCCGTCTTTTTTGATATTTTAAAAAATCATTTTTAAATGAAAAATAATAACGGATAATTCCTAAAGTTATAGGGTTACTTGCAGTTGCAGGAAGAGGTATTTTAGACATTCTCTGGGAAAACAGACTTTTTCTTGTTGGGTAGACTTTTGCAACTCCAGAGAACCATCGTCTGTCGAGATTCAGACCTTCCTGATGAGCTGCTTTATGGACGGGCAGGTTATCTGTACGCCTTACTCTACGTGAACACGGAGATAGGTCCAGGCGCTGTGTGTGAGTCAGCTATCAAAGAGGTACTGTGGGGCCGCGGGCTGGGGAGTCCTCTCCTTTCCATCAGGCAGCCTGTCTGCTAGCATAGAGCTATAGTAGTAGTTGGACTCTGCCTCTAGGTAAGAGTAATTTCCTAAGGCCTCTCATAAAATTAATAAATAGCTCTTTTATTTTTTCTTCTGGGGATTTTTTTTTTTTTTTAATTTAAGTTTGTATTAATTCAGCTGTTTTTACTAGAACCAAACACTAGCTTAAAGAAGAGAGAATGTTTATTTCTCTTTCATGAGGTATCTGAACTGATAGGCAATCAAGGTGAATATGGCTAGGGACCAGCTTCTCTCTTGTTCTGCCTTATCCTTGGGCCATGCCCTTATCTGCACGGCACTGAGAGCCCCCAGCCCAGGGGGTGGTGAGGACGTGGAGGAACCAGAAGTTGCCCACCTCACCTGTGCGCACATCCTACTTCTAGAACTCCGTCAGATGACTGTGTCCCCCTGTCTGTATCTCTGAGGCGATATATCTCACTAAAATTTGGAGCCCTGTTACCAAAAGTATGAGGGGAGAGAGGATATGAGGAAACAGTTAAATACTACTTTGCCACATAGTCATTCTAAAATCCTGCAGCAAACTCGTTGCTGTAATCTTTCATAAATAAAGCCAGTTCCTCCAGCATTGGTGGGTGTACAGTTATCCCTTAGTACCTGCTGGGGATTGATTCCAGGACCCCCTCTGGATACCAAATGCCAGGATGCTGAAGTCTCTTAATAAAGTGATATAGTATTTGCATGTAAGCTATGCATATCCTCCTGTGTACTTTAAATCATCTCTAGATTATTTTTCATACCTAACACCGTATGGTATGTATGTATGTAAAATGCTGTGTAAACAGTTGTCTCCATGCCACCAATTCAAGTTTTGCTTCTTGGAGCTTTCTGGAATATATTTTCCCCAATATTTTTTTCAGAGGTTGGTTGATTCCATGGGTGTGAAACCCACAGCAGATATGGAGGACCAACTGTACTTGCCTTTTGGGGGAAAATATTGAGTCTAAGTAGTCCAGGACAGTTTTTATAGGAAGTTTTTCTAGGTTCTAGTAAACTGTCCATACAAAGACCTTTTGATCTCTTGGTTCTGATTCTTAATATCTTTTTCTACTCTGAGATTGTCTTCTGATTTCTCCCTGACTGTATTTATTGATTAATAAAGATAATGGTGCTTATCTTTTCAGATTAAGTAATCTATGTATTAAAGATTAAACATTTTCAGATTAAGTGATCTATGTATATAAAGATTTTCAGATTAAGTAATCTATGTATATAAAGACATGCTGTTATTGTTAATTAAAGTAAAACAGATTAGATGTAAGTTTTCTAGACTTACCTGTATCATCATCTGTGTAGGTAGTCAATGCTATCATTGAATCGGGCAAAGCTTTGTCCAAGGAAGAGAAGAAGGTAGAGCGCTGTCCCCTGCTGTATCAGTGGCACAGGAAGCAGTATGTTGGAGCAGCCCATGGCATGGCCGGGATCTACTACATGTTAATGCAGGTGAGTGACAGTCTGTAATACCAGTGTAGTAACCACATTATAAAATACCAGATTGAATCGAGAATAGGAACTGAAATTTTACCACAAACCAAGCAGGCTGAAATGAAATAAGAATCATGGATCCTCAAGCAGGGACCTCCTGAGAGAGAGTACTTCTGTGTGCAGTTTTGTGCTGGATACGGTGTCTGTGGCCCACACTTTATTTCTGTCCATTTTTCCCTGCTCTTTTAATTGGGGAAAACCTTCAAGAAGCAGAAAAGGCTTCTAGAATGCAGACTAGGGCAGAAGCTTTTTCATATTCAAATAACCCCAACTTGGTATCAGTTGTGTTGAAAATTTTTAACTAGTTTATTATTGTGGTTATGATCTTGTCTCTGAATCACCCTTGTCTGCTGAATCACATACTGACACTTCCATCAGATAGTCAAAGACTTTGCACCAAATATTGCTTCAGCCTGCTTCCAGCCTTATGGCCTGCAAGCCCCTCGTCTGTGGGCAGACCTCAGCAACATCGAAGGTTCAGTTCTACACTGCTGCAGGAAAGCAAATGTCACAATGAAGGAAGTCATACATTTTTTGGCTTTCCAGTGCGTGTAAAAGTTATGTTTACATTATAGTGTAGTCTATTTAAAATGTGCAATACTATTATTAGATCCTTAAAAAAACATGTACATACCTGAATTTTACAATACTTTATTGCTAAAAAATGCTAAACTATCATCTGAAACTTCAGTGAGTGGTAATCTTTTTGCAGTAGTTACATCACAGGTCACTGATCGTATATCACTATATCAAATGTAATAACAATGAAAAAGTTTGAAATATTGTGAGAATTACCAAAATGTTTCACAGAGAAACAAAATGAGCAAATCCTGTTGGAAAAAGTGGTGCCAGTAGTCTTGTTTGATTCAGAGTTGCCATAACCTTCAGTTTTTTAAAAACACAAGTGCAGCACAATAAAACAAGGTCTGGCTGTACTTTTTTTTTTTTTTTTTTCCAATTAAGCCTTTTTTTATTCTACCATACCCATAACAGAGTACTTTATTAACTTATTCAAAATTACAAAGCTAGTATGTCAAGGAACATGGATTAGAATTTAGATCTTTTTAATTAAAAGACCGTATATTCCTTTTTAAAATTTTTACTTACAAATTCCTTTTTTATTTTTATCTTTTGCATCATGCTGGTACTCACTAAAGGAAAATAGAAAATTCCTATCTGCCCAGGACTAGAACTCCTTTCTCTGGTGATTAAGTATATTTGGTTATCATTGTAGAAAGTAAAACA
Organism: Bos taurus; assembly: GCF_002263795.3. Lineage (NCBI taxonomy): Eukaryota > Metazoa > Chordata > Mammalia > Artiodactyla > Bovidae > Bos > Bos taurus. The sequence goes on along the minus strand of NC_037349.1, from coordinate 744,241 downwards.
CCTATGTATTCTAATTTGTGAATTTTGTCTTAGTTCAGACATGTTCCCAAGCAGCCAGAATTCCATGTCTCATTTTAAAATGGCAATTTTGTTCTAGACAGTTGGTAGATTGTCTGTTTTTCTCTATTTTCTCAGAAAAACATTTATAACAGTGGCCTTTGAACCTTTTTTAAAAGTGGTAAAACCTTTAGGGGGAACATAATCATAAGAAAATCACCAATAATTTAGTTTTGGGTGTTTAATTTTGCTAGAGATGAGGGGGTTCCTTGAGAGAATCACAAATCATAAAATTTTCAACTCACCTACTTTTAAAGTGACAAACATAGAGACACTCTTTTGTAAAGGATGCTATTTAGAAATTGATGTCAGCGTTCTCTTCCTGATCACTAAGCAGTGATGGGCCAGAGCTGGTCTCGTGAAGCTGGCCGTGCATGCCTCTCCCCAGCGGTGCCAGCCTGACCTTGCAGGGGCTCCCGTGTGATTTCATTTGAAACCACAGAACAGCATACACAAAAACTTTCAAAATATCACTTGAACTGAACTCCACTTTTACAATGAAGAATAAAGAACAGTTCTTCTTGAAAATCATGTCAAAACATCAAGGAAAGCAAGAAACTGACACCCAGCTTCTTTGATGAGACTTGGAGACTTCTGTAGCCCCACTAGACAAGTATGTAGACTGAGAATAGATGAAGGAACAAAGAAAGAATAGGCGACCGGAGAGGACAGGATGGTTGCACAAGCTGCCTGCGGAAGAGGATGCCAGCAAGAAGCAAGCCAGGAATTTAAGCCCCGCACTCAGGAATTTAAGGTGCTCTCAAATGCAGTGCCAGACATGTATGCAGGTGGAGAGTGAGTCTGGGCCACAGGAGGGCATCTTTGAAAATCTCTGTGGAGCCCACCTGGGCCTCTGCAGGGATCATCACCCTGCACAGCGAGGTGACTAGAGATAACAGGAAGTAGACTGAAAGAGTAAACCCAGTTCTTTTAACTCCAGAAAGCCAGGTATAGATGAGTCTGAAGTGAAGCACAGAACTGGAGGCGGGGCTTCATGACTGTTCCCACGGTCAGCAAGGAGACCTTGCTGTGGCCACAGCCAGCCTCTCCCCAGCACCTTCCCCCAGCCCAGCTGTCAGTGCCTCACCACCTCACATAGGGAATTCAAGTCTCTTGCAGAAACAGCTCAGATAAAAGATTTGCAGATATAGGTATATGAAAGTCCCCAGCTGTCTGTGATGGTTAAATTTATGTGTTAACCTGACTGGGCTGTGGTGCCCAGACATTTAGTCAGACATTATTTCCATGAGGGTGTATAGGTGATGTTTACATTTAAACAGGTTGACTTCTGGTAAAGAAGTCTGTTCTCTGCACTGTGGATGGGCTTCATCCAGTCAGTTGAAGGCCTCCCCTGAGCAAGAGGGAATCCCCAGCAGACAGCCTTCAGCTTCATCTGCAGCCTCAGCAAGCATTGATGCAAAAGTCTGCCCAGGCCTTAAGTAACCAGAGAGGTAAATTAATTCTAGTTTTATATGTTCCTCAGTATTCTAGGTAATTGATGCTTAACTATATTAGCCACAATATAGGTTAAAAAAGAAAAAAACTTTTGGAAAAATTAATTAAATTTTTTATTTGTTTAAAAGCCAGCAGCAAAAGTGGACCAAGAAACCTTGACAGAAATGGTGAAACCTAGTATTGACTATATGCGCCACAAAAGATTCCGATCTGGGAATTACCCGTCGTCACTAAGCAATGAGACAGACCGCCTGGTGCACTGGTGCCACGGCGCGCCTGGCGTCATCCACGTGCTCATGCAGGCGCACAAGGTCAGTGCTCAGGCTGTGTCCTTAGCATCCGGTGTGCACACACACACTGCTCACCACCGAGTTTTCCGTTTGGTCTTGATAATCACAGTTGCTTGCAAACTAAAAACCTTTTAGGGCTAATATTTCTACTAGTAAGCAGAAAATCTTATTTCACTGTTCATCACCACTATAGTTAGAGCTGTAAGTGTGTATGTGTGTCTTAACAGGGATTATATTTATGTGTAAAAGAAAACCTAGCTGACAGAAGTATAACCAGTAAGGTAGGAGGTAGCATTATAGCCACAGTGCTTTTTGTTTGACTTCACATCATTTCATCTCCTTCCTTGAATTAACCTTTGTTGCAGGATGATGATGATGATTTGGGGAATTTTAAATCTGAATTTAAAATTATTATAAAATTATTTATGAAAGATGGACATGGCGTTCAAATTTTCACACATACAGGGTATTATTGGAAATTTGGCAATGCCTTTACTGATGAACTGTAGTAGACTCTCAATCTGTCTGTGCACAGTGTTAAGAATACTGTTATTTCTCTCCTGGATTTAAAATTACCATGTAAATTGAAATTATCATTTAAGATTGCTATTGAAATTTTTTCTTTTAATGCATCTTTGTAATGGTTGATGTTTGATTTTTCCCTCCTGTAGATGCTACTCACATTTCACATAGGGCATATGCTTGTTGGTATGAACATGTATTATTTGAAATTATGTAGTATTTTAAATGGTCTTGGAAAAAATGTCAAGATCTTTAATACTATTTCTGTGATGTATTAGGTATTTTGTTAATTGAAAGTGATTTCCTAACAGTTACCTTTGTGGACATTTGTGGACCTCATGGGTGGAAGCTGTTTTGATGAATAGTTACAGTCAGTGAGTTTCTGTGGTAGCTTAGATGGTGAAGAATCTGCCTGCAGTGCAGGAGACCTGGTTTTGATTACTGGGTTGAGAAGATCCTCTGTAGAAAGGAGTGGCTACCCACTCCAGTATTCTTGCCTAAAGAATCTTATGGACAGAGGAGCCTAGTGGACTATAAGTCCATGGAGTTGCAAAGAGTCAGACATGACTGAGCAACTAACACTTTCACTTTTCTACCATCAGTTCTTTATGGTAAGTTATAGGTTATAGTAACAAGTCTTCCACCTTCTAACCACACATTCAGGTCTTAGGGCACTAGCAGTTTGTGTGGACTCAGCCACTAATAAACAAATACTAACATTGGTCAAATAAAGTTATATTTGAAAAAGTAAATATGTTTCCCAAGAAAACCATGTAAGTCACAGCAAAGTGATATCAAAGTTATCCTTTGATTCTGGGCTAAATATGTGAAAAAACCATACCCTTCCTTCCTGTACCCACAATCCTGCTCTGTAATTTCCACAGTAGAACTGTTAGAAATGCATCTTGATGGTCAACTCTTGACCTTCACGTTTCATGAGAAAATGTTTTCATATAAATTATTCTCTAAAACTCATTTGTTAGTTGATTATTTCTAACATGGAATATCTTTCTTCTAGGTGGTGTTTGTCAGAGTCACCTTGAGAGATTATTTTCAAACTATACTTTCTTTCCTTCTTCCTCAAGATTCTGGTACCTTCCTGATACGAAGCATCATATTGACATATTAATTTATCCCTTTGTCTTTCAGTTTTTTCTGGTTATTTTACTACTGTGAATAAGCTATAGTGAACACGTGTACAGGCCTTTTTGTAGACACATGTTTGCATTTCTTTGGGGGTGATAACTAGGAGTGGAATTGCTCGATCGGAAGGTGACTTGTTTAGTTTCTAAGACACTGCTAGGCCTCTTCTTAAAGGGATGTACCACTTTTACGTTCAGTCAGCAGTGTAAGAGAATTCCAGCTGCTGCACGTCGCTGCCAACTCTTGGTGTTGGAAGTTATCTTCATTTCTGGTGGGTATTTCATTCTGGTCTTGATTTATGTTTTCCTGATGATTAATTAAATCGAGCAATTTTGCTTGTGCTTATGGGTTGTTCGTACAGTTGAACCTTTAGCAACACAGGTTTGAGCTTTGTGGGGCCACTTATATTTGAATCTTTTTCAATAAACACAGTACTGTGGTACAACACAGTCCACGATGGGTTGAATGAGGATACAGAATGGCATACAGGTAGGGCCCGCTGTAAAGTTACACAGGGATTTTCAACTAGGTGGGGGCTGGTACCCCAGCCCCCATATTGTTCAAGGGTTAACTGTATATTTTTGTTAAGTGTCTGTTCATATCTTTTTCCCACATTGTTTTATTTTTTTATCTTTTTATTATTAAGTTATAAAAATTCTTCCTATGTTCTAGTTATAAGCCCTTTTGCAGATATGTTTTAGAAATAATTTCTCTCAGTCTGTAGTCAGCCTAATTTAATATTCTGTGTGGTATCTTTTAAAGAATCAAGTTTTAAATTCTGGTGAGGTCTACCGTATCAGTATTTTGTTTTATTTTTTTTAATGGCAGTTACTTTCTGAATTTTGTCTAAGAAATTTTACTCATTCCCAGGTTATACAGACAGTATTCTCCTACATGCTTCATGGATTTAGATTTTATATTTAGAATTGTCTCAAATTAAGTTTTATATACTGTGTGAAGGACTGAGGCTCATTTTCTCACTGTAGGAATATTTGATTGTTCCCACATTGTTTGTTGCAAAGACTTATTTCCCCAATTGATTTGGAACCTATAGAGGCACTAATTCAAAGATCGATTACCCAGTAAGCACAGGTTTATATCTGAGCTTGCTATTCTGTTATTTTGGCCTCTTTATCTGTCATCATAATACCATCTTGTTTGGGTTACTCTAGCTTTACGCTTTAAACTCAGGTAATTTAAGACTTCAGCTTTGTTTTTCTTTTGCAAAACTGTTTTAAATATCCTAGATCCTTTGCATTCCAGTATAAAATTTAGAAATCAGTTTGTCAACTTCTGCAAAAGAGGCCTATTGGGATTATGACTGAGATTGCAGTCAATTTATAGATTAGTTTTGGTGATTTGATATCAATATTGAGTGTTCCTATCCACAAATATGGTTTCCGCTGTTTTTATTTTCTTTCTATTAGGTCAGCAATGTTTTATAGTTTTTGATGTTTTTATATTTAAAGTGCGTCGCTTCATAGTTGGGCCTCGTCTAGCAATGCAGTTTTAACAATCTCAGCCTTTAATTTGGAAGTTTAGTTTAATAATATTTACATGGCTGGGATTTAGCTCTACCATTTTTCCTTATGGTTTCTATTGGCTACATATTGCGACTTTTTTCCCCCTACTTTTTTTTTTTCATCCCTTTTAGGGAGGTAGGAGAGATTAATTGGATTTTTTCAGGAATTCCATTTTAATGTCTCTGTTGACTCTTAAATTGTATCTGTTTGCACATTTTTTTCAGTTCAGTTCAGTCGCTCAGTCATGTCTGGCTCTTTGCAACTCATGGACTGCATGCAGCACACCAGGCCTCCCTGTCCATCACCAACTCCCAAGTTTACTCAAACTCATGTTCATTGAGTCGGTGATGCCATCCAACCATCTCATCTTCTGTCGTCCCCTTCTCCTCCCTCTTCAGTCTTTCCCAGCATCAATCAATCAGGTCTTTTCAAATGAGCCAGTTCTTTTCATCAGGTGGCCAAAGAATTGGAGTTTCAGCTTCAGCATCAGTCCTTCCAGTGAATATTCAGAACTAATTTCCTTTAGGATGTACTGGTTGGATCTCCTTGCAGTCCAAGGGACTCTCAAGAGTCTTCTCCAACACCACAGTTCAAAAGCATCAATTCTTTGGTGCTCAGCTTTCTTTATAGTCCAACTCTCACATCCATACATGACTACTGGAAAAACCATAGCCTTGACTAAACAGACCTTTGTTGGCAAAGTAATGTCTCTGCTTTTTAATATGCTGACTAGGTTGGTCATAACTTTCCTTCCAAGGAGTAAGCGTCTTTTAATTTCATGGTTGCAGTCAACATCTACAGTGATTTTGGAGCCCAAAAAATAAAATCTGCGACTGTTTCTTCATCTATTTGCCATGAAGAAGGGACCAGATGCCATGATCTTCGTTTTCTGAATGTTGAGCTTTAAGCCAACTTTTTCATTCTCCTCTTTACCTTTCATCAACAGGCTCTTCAGTTCTTCTTCACTTTCTGGCATAAGAGTGGTGTCATCTGCATATCTGAGGCTATTGATATTTTTCCCAGCAATCTTGATTCCAGCTTGTGCTTCATCCAGCCCAGTGTTTCTTATGATGTACTCTGCGTATAAGTTAAATAAGCAGGGTGACAATATACAGCCTTGATGTACTCCTTTTCCTATTTGGAACCAGTCTGTTGTTCCATGTCCAGTTCTAACTCTTGCTTCCTGACTTGCATACAGGTTTCTCAAGGGATAGGTCAGGTCATCTGGTATTCCCATCTCTTTCAGAATTTTCCACAGCTTGTGGTGATCCACACAGTCAAAGGCTTTCTCATAGTCAATGAAGCAGAAATAGATGTTTTTCTGAAACTCTCTTGCTTTTTTGATTATCCAGCAGATGTTGGCAGTTTGATCTCTGTTCCTCTGCCTTTTCTAAAACCAGCTTGAACAACTGGAAGTTCATGGTTCATGAATTGCTGAAGCCTGGCTTGGAGAATTTTGAGCATTACTTTACTAGCGTGTGAGATGAGTGCAATTGTGTGGTAGTTTGAGCATTCTTTGGCATTGCCTTTCTTTGGGATTGGAATGAAAACTGACCTTTTCCAGTCCTATGGCCACTGCTGAGTTTTCCAAATTTGCTGGCATGTTGAGTGCAACACTTTCACAACATCATCTTTTAGGATTTGAAATAGCTCATCTGGAATCCTGTCACCTCCACTAGCTTTGTTCGTAATGATGCTTCCTAAGGCCCACTTGACTTCACATTCCAGGATGTCTGGCTCTAGGTGAGTGATCACACCATCGTGATTATCTGGGTTGTGAAGCTCTTTTTTGTATAGTTCTTCTGTGTATTCTTGCCACCTCTTTGTAATATCTTCTGCTTTTGTTAGATCCATACTGTTTCTGTCCTTTATCGAGCCCATCTTTTCATGAAATATTCCCTGGTATCTCTAATTTTCTTTTTTTTTTTTTAAGATTCTACCTTTTATTTTTATTTTTTTATTTTTTAACTTTACAATATTGCATTGGTTTTGCCATATATCAACGTGAATCCGCCACAGGTATACATGTGTTCCCCATCCTGAACCCTCCTCCCTCCTCCCTCCCCGTACCATCCCTCCGGGTCGTCCCAGTGCACCAGCCCCAAGCATCCAGTATCATGCATCGAACCTGGACTGGCGACTCGTTTCATGTATGATATTATATATGTTTCAATGCCATTCTCCCAAATCATCCCACCCTCTCCCTCTCCCACAGAGTCCAAAAGACTGTTCTGTACATCAGTGTCTCTTTTGCTGTCTCGTATACAGGGTTATTGTTACCATCTTTCTAAATTCCATATATATGCGTTAGTATACTGTATTGGTGTTTTTCTTTCTGGCTTACTTCACTCTGTATAATTTTCGCTGGTATTTCCCATTCTATTGCTTTCCTCTATTTCTTTGCACAGATCACTGAGGAAAGCTTTCTTATCTCTCCTTGTTATTCTTTGGAACTCTGCTTTCAAATGGGTGTATCTTTCCTTTTCTCCTTTGCTTTTTGCTTCTCTTCTTTTTACAGCTATTTCTAAGTCCTCCTCAGACAGCCTTTTTGCTTTTTTGCATTTCTTTTTCTTGGGGATGATCTTGATCCCTGTCTCCTGTACAATGTCATGAACCTCCATCCATAGTTCATCAGTCACTCTATCAGATCTAGTCCCTTAAATCAATTTCTTACTTCCACTGTGTATCGTTAGTGATTTGATTTAGGTCATACCTGAATGGTCTAGTGGTTTTCCCTCCTTTCTTCAATTTCAGTCTGAATTTGGCAATAAGGAATTCATGATCTGAGCCGGTCAGCTTCTGGTCTTATTTTTGGTGACTGTATAGAGCTCCTCCATTTTTGGCTGCAAAGAATATAATCAATCTGATTTCGGTGTTGACCATCTAGTGATGTCCATGTGTAGATCTTGTCTTGTGTTGTTGGAAGAGGCTGTTTGCTATGACCAGTGTGTTCTCTTGGCAAAACTGTGTTAGCCTTTGCCCTGCTTCATTCTGTTCTCCAAGGCAAAAATTGCCTTTTACTCTAGGTGTTTCTTGACTTCCTACTTTTCCTTTCCAGTCCCCTATAATGAAAAAGACATCTTTTTTGATGTTAGCTCTAGAAGGTCTTGTAGGTCTTCATAGAACCATTCAACTTCAGCTTCTTCAGCATTACTGGTCAGGCCATAAACTTGGATTACCATGATATTGAATGGTTTGCCTTGGAAATGAACAGAGATCATTCTGTTGTTTTTGAGATTGCATCCAAGTACTGCATTTTGAACTCTTGTTGACTATGATGAAGAATCCCTTCTAAGGGATTCTTGCCTACAGTAGTAGATATAATGATCATCTGAGTTGAATTCACCCATTCCATCCATCTTAATTCATTGATTCCTAAAATGTCAATGTTCACACTCTTGCCATCTCCTGTTTGACCACTCCCAGTCTCCATTCTAAAGGAGATAAGCCCTGGGTGTTCTTTGGAAGGAATGAGGCTAAAGCTGAAACTCCAGTACTTTGGCCACCTCATACGAAGAGTTGACTCATTGGAAAAGACTCTGATGCTGGGAGAGATTGGGGGCAGGAGGAAAAGGGGACAACAGAGGATGAGATGGCTGGATGGCATCACCAACTTGATGGACGTGAGTTTGAGTGAACTCTGGGAGATGGTGATGGATGGGGAGGCCTGGCATGCTGTGATTCGTGGGGTCGCAAGGAGTTGGACACAACTGAGCGACTGAACTGAACTGAATTTGCCTTGATTCATGGACCTAACATTCCAGGTTCCTATGCAATATTACTCTACAGCATCGGACCTTGCTTCCATCATCAGTCACATTCACAACTGGGTGTTGTTTTTGCTTTGGCTCTGTCTCTTCATTCTTTCTGGAGTTATTTCTCCACTGATCTCCAGTAGCATATTGGGCATCTACTGACCTGGGGAGTTCATCTTTCAGTGTACTATCTTTTGGCCTTTTCATACTGTTTGTGGGGTTCTCAAGGCAAGAATACTGAAGTGGTTTTCCATTCCCTTCTCCAGTGAACCACATTTTGTCAGAACTCTCCACCATGACCTGTCTGTCTTGGGTGACCCTACACAGCATGGTAATAGTTTCATTGAGTTAGACAAGGCTGTGGTCCATGTGATTAGATTGGTTGGTTTTCTGTGATTGTGGTTTTCAGTCTGTCTGCCATCTGATGGAGAAGGATAAGAGGCTTACGGAAGGTTCCTGATGGGAGAGACTGACTGAGGGGGAAACTGGGTCTTATTCTGAGTAGTGGGGCCATTCTCAGTAAATCTTTAATCCAGTTTTTCATTGATGGCTGGAGCTGTGTTCCCTCCCTGCTATTTATCTAGGGCCAAACTATGGTGGAATGACTTCTGTGGTGTAGGAGATGTAGGAGACCCAGGTTTAATCCCTGGGTCGGGAAGATCTCCTGGAGAAGGAAATGGCAACCCACTCTAGTATTCTTGCCTGGAAAATCCCATGGACGGAGGAGCCTGGTAGGCTACAGTCCATGGCGTCTCAAAGAGTCGGACATGACTGAGAGACTTCACTTTCAAACTATGGTGGAGGTAATGAAGGTAATGGTGACCTCCTTCAAAAGATCCTATGCATGTACTGCTACACTCAGTGATCCCAACCCTGCAGCAGGCCAGCACCAACCCACGCCTCCACTGGAAATTCCTGGATACTCACAGGCAAGTCTGGGTCAGTCTCTTATGGGGTCACTGCTCCTTTCTCCTGGGTCCTGGTGCACAAAGTTCTGTTTGTGCCCTCCAAGAGTCTATTTTCCAGTTCTGTGTAAGTTCTGGCAGCTCTGTGGTGGGGTTAATGGCGACCTCCTCCAAGAGGGCTTAGCCATACCCAGGTCTACTGCACCCGAGCCCCTGTCCCTGTGACAGTCCACCACGGACTTGTACCTCCACAGGACAGGCTCAAACACTGTTCTGTCTCAGTCTCTGTGGGGCCCCTGGGTCCTGGTGCACACAAGGTTTGTTTGAGCCCTCTGAGCGTCTCTGGCGGGAACGGGGTTTGATTCTAAGTGCGAATTCGCCTCTCCTACCACCTTGCTGGTGCTTCTCCTTTGCCCGTGGACGTAGGGTATCTCCTCACAGCTGCTCCAGTGCCTACCATCCTACTGGGGTTTCTCTGACCCCAAACGTGGGATATCTCCTCTCGGCCGGTCCAGCAAAGTGCAGCCGCTGCTCCTGATCTTGGACGTGGGGTATCTCCTCACGGCCACTGGTCCTGACCTTGGACGTGGGATATCTCCTCACGGCCACTGGTCCTAACCTTGGACGTGGGGTATCTCCTCACGGCCACTGGTCCTGACCTTGGACGTGGGGTATCTCCTCACGGCCACTGGTCCTGACCTTGGACGTGGGGTAGCTCTTCTTGGCCACTCGCCACTCATTTTTTAGTGGTTGCTAAATATACATCTTTAATATTTCAATATAGAAATTGCAATGTACATCCTTAACTTTTCACAGTCTCCTTAGAATTAACATTGTACATTTCACATAAAAAAGAAGAAAGAAGTAAGGGCCAAGTTCTCTTGACTGCAGTTCTGTATATCTTTATTACATCTGTCAGATGTATAAATCAACAAATGTTAAAAACCAGTGATATAATTTAGTTTTATAATTTTTGCTTTTTAAGTAATATTTTAAAGAAATTAAGACAAAGAAGATGGTCTTTCATATTTATTTGTGTATTTGCTCTTTAGAGTGCTCTTCATTCCTTCTTGAAGATCCAGATCTTTCCTTCAGGCTGAAGAGCTTCCTTTAGCATTTCTTATAGTCAGTTTGGTAACAACACATTGATTATCAGTTGTTACTTATCATTTGTCTTTATTTCACCTTCATTTTTTTTTTAATGGAAAATAAAGGACAGTATATTTTAGTTGTAGCGTATACTTTTGGATCCCAACATGTTGCTAAATGTCTCATACCTCAGGCCCTGCCTCAGGTACTTAGCACCATACAGGCACCAGGTTGTTCTGCCTGGAACCACACACTTGAATGCACCAGCTGGAACTCCTTTGATCTGGCTTTGGCTTATTCAGCAGATTACTTAGGAGAGGGTGGTCCATTGTCAAAGAGGTGATTCGTGCAAGGAATGCATGTCTGGCAAACAGCCTTCAGTTTGTTGATTGTTGTGGTATTTATGGTAACAGAGATTTTGTATCTTTTTCCTGATTTAAGGAAATTTCTTGCAGTTCTCTGTGATGATGATGACATCCAAATGAACCAATAAAATTGACATCCAAATGAACCAATAAAATTTAACAGTAGAATTCCTACTGTTTCATATTCCTGTGGCACTAGTGTGTGGGTATTTTGTACCAAAGTGCTTTATAGATTTCAAGGTGAGCTTGACATTTTGGGAGTACTGGTTCATCTACGTTACATACCAGGGACCTTTTCCTAATGTAGGTGAATATTTTGGTTATTTTCTGGTTGTTCCAACAATGGTAATTTTCATGGGCAAAATCTGAAGCCATCGCTCTGGGTGGTGCTTCAGTCTTCCTTCTGCATCTTGTCGTGATTTGGGAGGAATGCTGTCCTTATCATGAACATTTAAATCAATTCTGCGGACATTTCTTTATTATTCCAAAAACTTCAGAGAACAGGGATTTTGTAATAACTGATCCAGAAATTTCCTACCACTTTAAGAATGCCTAACAATAAGACTCAGTGGTAAAGAATCTGTCTGCAAATTCAGGAGATGTGGGTTCTATCCCTGGGTCAGGAAGATCCCTGGAGGAGGAAATAGCAACCCACTCCAGTATTCTTGCCTGAAGAATCCCATGGACAGAGGAACCTAGTGGGCTACTGTCCATGGGGTTGCAAAGAGTCAGATATGAATTAACAACTGAGCATGCACAACAATAAGCAAAAGCAGTGATGGAGATGAATACTGCTCTATACTTAGGAAAACTCAATTCTTCCACCCCATCAAATTGGCTGCTAAGTGGAAGATGTTAAAAAAAAAAAAAAGAAAAAACCTGAAGTTGCTTTTGTTGTTGTTGTTATGGGATTCCATCTCTCCAAGACTTACAAGGAGAATGCCTCTTAGGAATTATTTTTTAAATTAACTAGTGAAATACTGTAAGTTAATAAAGTAAGTATTATTTCTGGAAGAGGTCTTAGTAAAGGAATCACCTGAAACTTCACTTCTGCTTGTGAGAATTAAAAAAAAAAACTTAAGTAGTTTTATTAACTTTGTGTCGTGTGTGTTTCTTGGCAAGTCGAAACCCTGTCACCAATCCAGCTTCACTGAATATGAGCTCATATTTTTTCCTTTTCTCATATTTTCCTTAAAGGCTTTAATTTTAATAGTTGAAACAATTTTGAAGAAGATAAAGGAAATATATGATAAAAAGATGAAAGCTTTAAGAAGAAAGGGAAAAAGCCTTCATTTCCTTGGAGCGGATATTGTTATTCAGTGTTTATGAGGGAATGATAAACACTTGCACTCATCTCACATGCTAGTAAAGTAATGCTCAAAATTCTCCAAGCCAGGCTTCAGCAATATGTGAACCGTGAACTTCCTGATGTTCAAGCTGGTTTTAGAAAAGGCAGAGGAACCAGAAATCAAATTGCCAACATCCACTGGATCATGGAAAAAGCAAGAGAGTTCCAGAAAAGCATCTATTTCTGCTTTATTGACTATGCCAAAGCCTTTGACTGTGTGGATCACAATAAACTGTGGAAAATTCTGAAAGAGATGGGAATACCAGACCACCTGACCTGCCTCTTGAGAAATTTGTATGCAAGTCAGGAAGCAACAGTTAGAACTGGACATGGAACAACAGACTGGTTCCAAATAGGAAAAGGAGTACGTCAAGGCTGTATATTGTCACCCTGTTTATTTAACTTATATGCCGAGTACATCATGAGAAATACTGGACTGGAAGAAACACAAGCTGGAATCAAGATTGCTGGGAGAAATATCAATAGCCTCAGATATGCAGATGACACCACCCTTATGGCAGAAATTGAAGAGGATCTAAAAAGCCTCTTGATGAAAGTGAAAGTAAAGAGTGAAAAAGTTGGCTTAAAGCTCATCATTCAGAAAACAAAGATCATGGCATCCGGTCCCATCACTTCGTGGGAAATAGATGGGGAAACAGTGTCAGACTTTATTTTTCTGGGCTGCAAAATCACTACAGATGGTGACTGCAGCCATGAAATTAAAAGACGCTTACTCCTTGGAAGGAAAGTTATGACCAACCTAGATAGCATATTCAAAAGCAGAGACATTACTTTGCCAACAAAGTTTCGTCTAGTGAAGACTATGGTTTTTCCTGTGGTCATGTATGGATGTGAGAGTTAGACTGTGAAGAAGGCTGAGCACTGAAGAATTGATGCTTTTGAACTGTGGTGTTGGAGGAGACTCTTGAAAGTCCCTTGGACTGCAAGCAGATCCAACCAGTCCATTCTAAAGGAGATCAGCCCTGGGATTTCTTTGGAAGGAATGCTGCTAAAGCTGAAACACCAGTACTTTGGCCACCTCATGTGAAGAGTTGACTCATTGGAAGTCTGTGATGCTGGGAGGGATTGGGGGCAAAAGGAGAAGGGGACGACAGAGGATGAGATGGCAGGGTGGCATCACTGACTTGATGGACGTGAGTCTGGGTGAACTCCGGGAGTTGGTGATGGACAGGGAGGCCTGGTGTGCTGTGATTCATGGGATCGCAAAGAGTAGGACATGACTGAGCGACTGATCTGATCTGATCTGATGGCAATAAGACATAATGATTTGCACCCCACAAACTGTTCCCTATAGTCATGTATTAAACCATAGAAGAAAAAAGGCAACCCATTTTCCCTTGGAAAAGGGAGTAATATCAGAATGTTATAGCTCAATGGAAAAGTTCACAAGATTAAAAAACTCTGAAATTTATTTCATACCTTGAAGTCCACAGCAGGGTTCTACAGAGGAGAGAGAGGAGCAAGGTCTCAGTGACCAGGTCTGAGGGAGGGAGAGAGTATGTTCCAGCCCAGTGGCTCCAAAGAGTTAGAGTCACTCTTCAGAGGATTAGACATGAAAGAGTGTGATCTCAGTGGGCTCTGGAACCACTGGCACCTTCTGTTCACTCTCTCTCTTTTTTTTTTTTTAATTGGAGTATAGTTGAATAGCATGAAAAGGCAAAAAGATATGACACTGAAAGATGATCCTCCTAGGTCAGTAGGTGTCCAGTATACTACAGGGCAAGAGCAGAGAAATAGCTCCACAAAGATTGAAGAGGGTGAGCCAAAGCAGAAATGACACCTGGTTGTGGATGTGTCTGGTGGTGAAAGTAAAGTAAGATGTGTAAGCAACAATATTGCATAGGAACCTGGAATGTTAGGTCGTGAATCAAGATAAGTTGGATGTGGTCAAACCAGAGATGGCAAGAGTGAACTTGACATTTTAGGAATCAGTGAACTAAAATGGACGGGAGTGACCAAATTTGATTCAAATGACCATTGTATCTACTACTGTGGGTGAGAATCCCTTAGAAGAAATGGAGTAGCCATCATATTCAACAGAAGAGTCTGAAATGCAGTCCTTGGGTGTAATCTCAAAAACAACAGAATGAACTCGGTTCATTTCCAAGGCAAACCATTCAACATCACAGTAATCCAAGTCTGTGCCCCAACCACTAATGCTGAAGAAGCTGAACTTGGAATGATTCTCGGAAGACCTACAAGGCCTTCTAGAACTAACACCAAAAAAAAAAAAAATGATGTCCTTTTCATCATAGGGGACTGGAATGCAAAAGTTGGAAGTCAAAAGATAGCCTGGAGTAACAGGCAGATGTGGCCTTGGAGTATAAAATGAAGCAAGGCAAAAGCTCACAGTTATGCCAAGAGAACACACTGGTCATAGCAAACTCGCTCTTCCAACAGTAGAAGGGATGACTTTACATGTGGACATCATCAGTACTAAAATCAGATTGATTATATTCTTTGCACCCAAAGATGGAGAAGCTCTACACAGTCTGCAAAAACAAGACCTGGAGCTAACTATGCATCAGACCATCTGCTCCTTATTGCAAAATACAAGAAAGTATGGGAAACCATGAGGCCATTCAGGTATGACCTAAATCAAATCCCTTATGAGTGTGCAGTGTAGGTGATGAATAGATTCAAGGGATTAGTTCTGGTAGACAGAATGCCTGAAGAACTATGGATGGAGGTTCATAGTGTTGTACAGGAGGTAGTGACCAAAACTATCCCCAAGAAAAGAAATATAACAGCAAGACAAAGTGGTTGTATGAGGAGGCCTTGCAAATAGCTGAGAAAAGAAGAAAAGCAAAAGGCAAAGGAGAAAGGAAAAGATACACCCAACTGAATGCAGAGTTCTAAAGAATAGCAAGGAGAGATAAGAAAGCCTTCCTCAGTGATCATTGCAATGAAATAGAGGAAAACAATAGAATGGGAAAGTCTAGAGATCTCTTCAAGAAATCAGAGATTCCAAGGGAACATTTCATGCAAAGGTGGGCACAATAAAGGAATAAGGAAACAATACGGACCTAACAGAAGCAGAAGAGATTAAGAAGAGGTGGCAAGAATACGCAGAAGAACTACACAAAAAAGATCTTAATGATGCAAATAACCATGATCCTGTGATCACTCACCTATAGCCAGACATCCTGGAGTGCGAAGGCAAGTGGGTCTTAGGAGCATTACTTCGAACAAAGCTGGTGGAGGTGATGGAATTCCACCTGAGCTATTTCAGATCCTAAAATATGATGCTGTGAAAGTACTGCACTCAATATGTCAGCAAATTTGGAAAACTCAGCAGTGGCCACAGGACTAGAAAAGGTCAGTTTTTATTCCAATCCCAATGAAAGGCAAGGCCAAAGAATGTTAAAATTACTGTACAGTTGCACTCATTTCATATGCTATAAGGTAATCCTCAAACTCTTCCAAGCTAGGCTTCAGGAGTACATGAATTGAGGACTTTTAAGATGTACAAGCTGAACTTAGAAAAGGCAGAGGAACCAGAACTAATTGCCAACATCTGCTGGATCATAGAAAAAGCAAGGATATTCCAAAAAAGATCTGCTTTGTTGACTATGCTAAAGCCTTTGACCGCGTGGATCACAACAAACTGTGGACAATTCTTTCTTTCTTTCTTTTTTACTTTATTGTATTGGTTTTGCCATACATCAACATGCATCCGCCACAGGTGTACACGTGTTCCCCATCCTGAACCCCTCCTCCCACCTCCTTCCCCATACCATCCCTCTGGATCATCCCAGTGCACCAGCCCCAAGCTTCCTGTGTCCTGCATCGAACCTGGACTGGCTATTCATTTCTTATATAATATTATACATGTTTTAATGCCATTCTCCCAAATCATCCCCCACCTTCCTTTCCCACAGAGTCCAAAAGACTATTCTATACATCTGTGTCTCTTTTGCTGTCTCGCATACAGGGTTGTCATTACCATCTTTCTAAATTCCATATATATGCATTAGTATAGAGATGGGAATACCAGACTACCTTATCTGCCTCCTGGGAAACCTGTATGCAGGTAAAGAAGCAACAATTAGAACCGAACATGGAACAACAGACTGGTTCCAAATTGGGAAAGGAGTACATCAAGGCTCCTTTGTCACCCTGCTTATGTAATTTATATGCAGAGTACGTCATGTGTAATGCCAGGCTGGATGAAGCTCAGGCTGGAATCAAGATTGCCAGGAGAAATATCAATAAACTCAGATATGCAGATGATACCATTATAATGGCAGAAAGCGAAGAGGAACTAAAGAACTTCTTGATGAAAGTGAAAGAGGAGAGTGAAAAAGCTGTCTTAAAACTCAGCATTCAAAAAAAAAACAAAAAAAACCAAGACCATGGCATCCAGTCTCATCACTTCTTGGCAAATAAATGGGGAAACAATGGAAATAATGACAGACTTTATTTTCTTGGGCTCCAGAATCACTGCAGTGACTGCAGCCATGCAAGACACTTGCTCCATGGAAGAAAAGCTATGACAAACCTACACAACATATTTAAAAGCAGAAACATCACTTTATTGACAAATTGAGTGAGTGAGTGAGTGAGTGAGTAAAGTCACTCAGTTGTGTCCTCTTTGTGACCCCATGGACTGTAGGAGCCTACCATGCTCCTCTGTCCATGGGATTTTCCAGGCAAGAGTACTGGAGTAGGTTACCATTTCCTTCTCCAGAAGATCTTCCCAACCCAGGGATTGAACCCGGGTCTCCCACATTGTAGGCAGATGCTTTACTGTTTGAGCCACCTTACTGACATAATGTGTAGTCAAAAGCTATGTTTTTTCCAGTAGTCGTGTGTGGATATGAGAGTTGGACCATAAAGCAGGCTGAGTGCTGAACAATTGATGATTTTGAACTGTGGTGTTGGAGAAGACTCTTGGGAGACTCCCTTAGACTTCAAAGAGATCCAACCAGTCAATCCTAAAGGAAATCAACTCGGAATATTCATTGGAAGGACTGATGCTGAAGCTGAAGCTCCAGTACTTTGGCCACCTGATGTGAAGAGCCAGTTCTGCTGGAAAAGTCCCTGATGCTGGGAAAGAATGAGGGCAAGCAGAGAAGGGGGCGACAGAGTATAAGATGGTTGGATGGCATCACTGACTTAATGGATGTGAGTTTGAGCAAACTCTGGGAGATAGCAAAGGACAGGAAAGCCTGGCATGCTGCAGTTCATGGGGTTGCAGAGAGTCAGACATGACTTGGCTACTGAACATCAACATAGTTGATTTACAGTGTCACTGTTAGCTTCACAAAGCAACAGTATATAGCAATATATAGCAACAGTATATGGCAATAGTTATAGCAAAGCAATATTTTATATATATATAAAATATCTATATATTATATATAGATATATATCTATATATAAATACAGGAACCAGAGATCAAATTGCCAACATCCTCTGGATCATCGAAAAAGCAAGAGAATTCCAGAAAAAATTCTATTTCTGCGTTATTGACTATGCCAAAGCCTTTGACTGTTGGATCACAATAAACTGTGGAAAATTCTGAAAGAGATAGAAATACCAGACGACCTGACGTGCCTCTTTAGAAACGTGTATGCAGGTCAGGAAGCAACATTTAGAACTGGACATGGAACAACAGACTGGTTCCAAATAGGAAAAGGAGTACGTCAAGGCTGTATATTGTCACCCTGCTTATTTAACTTATATGCAGAGTACATCATGAGAAACACTGGGCTGGAAGAAGCACAAGCTGGAATCAAGATTGCCAGGAGAAATATCAATAACCTCAGATATGCAGATGACACCACCTTATGGCAAAAACTAAAAAGCCTCTTGATGAAAGGTAAAGAGGAGAGTGAAAAAGTTGGCTTAAAGCTCAACATTCAGAAAACTAAGATCATGGCATCTGGTCCCATCACTTCATGGGAAATAGATGGTGAAACAGTGTCAGACTTTATTTTTGGGGGCTCCAAAATCACTGCAGATGATGATTGCAGACATGAAATTAAAAGACGCTTACTCCTTGGAAGGAAAGCTATGACCAACCTAGATAGCATATTCAAAAGCAGAGACATTACTTTGCCAACAAAGGTCTATCTAGTCAAGACTATGGTTTTTCCTGTGGTCATGTATGGATGTGAGAGTTGGACTGTGAAGAAGGCTGAGTGCCGAAGAATTGATGCTTTTGAACTGTGGTGTTGGAGAAGACTCTTCAGAGTCCCTTGGACTGCAAGGAGATCCAACCAGTCCATCCTAAAGGAGATCATCCTGGGTGTTCATTGGAAGGACTGATGCTAAAGCTGAAACTGCAATACTTTGGCCACCTCATGCGAAGAGTTGACTCATTGGAAAAGACCCTGATGCTAGGAGGGATTGGGGGCAGGAGGAGAGGGGGACGACAGAAGATGAGATTGCTGGATGGCATCACCAACTCGATGGACCTGAGTTTGAGTGAACTCCGGGAGTTGGTGATGGACAGGGAGGCCTGGCGTGCTGTGATTCATGGGGTTGCAAAGAGTCGGACATGACTGAACGACTGAACTGAACTGAACTGAACTCTGTATTGACAACAGTATATCCTGCTTGGGGACAGTTTCTCCTTCCTGAAAACCTTTTGGCTAATCCTTTTATCTTAAAAGTGTAAATTATGGGAGTGGGTCTAGTAAGATCTTTACAATCTCCAGATATTCTTTTGATTCATTGTAATAACTAATTAAAAAGTATATTACTCCCTTGCTAACACTAGTGAGGGGGCACTCTTTCTGCCCCCTTCTGATGTCTGTCAGAAGCTTTCTCTACCTTTTTTATACTTCAATAAAACTTTATTACACCAGTTCTTCCCTGGTGGCTCAGGTGGTAAAGCATCTGCTTACAATGCAGGAGACCCAGGTTCTATCCCTGGGTTGGGAAGATCTCCTGGAGAAGGAAATGGCAACCCACTCCAGTATTCTTGCCTGGAAAATCCCATGGACGGAGGAGCCTGGTAGGCTACAGTCCTTGGGTTCACAAAGAGTCAGACCCAACTGACCGACTTCACTTTCACTTTATTACACAAAAGCTCTGAGCAGTCAGACCTCGTTTCTGCCCTGGATCGAATTCTTCTCCTCCGGAGGCCAAGAATCCCTGCGTCTTTCATGGTTTAGCAACCTTTCAGAAGTTAACTACATGATGACCAGACTGTATCCAGGACTTGAGCTGCCACAATTCTGAGAATTGACTTCAAAGAAATGGGAACAAGTGTACCGCAGGACTGAAGATAACTGTACCTGTAACAAACAAGATGATGCCGGTCAGACCACTGATGACCAGTGAAGATGACTGTTAGAGATGACTGTGCTGTTTCTGCATGTAACCTCCCCCCACCCCACTCTGTAAAAGCTGTCACCTCCTGCTTGGTGGTGGTGTTGGGGGGGGAGTCAGTCTTTGGACGTATGTCCGCCACCTCCCCCCACCCCCGTTGCCAGCATCTGAAATAAAGCAAATTTTCTTCCCACCAACCTGGCCTGCTTATTGGCTTTTGAATGGCGAGCAGCCAGACCCCCAGATGCTGATCCCCTTTCAGGTGCTGTTTCTCCTGCTCCTCAGAGCCTCCTCAGTTGGATACCCAAGAGGTCACAGGGAGGATCCTTTTGGCTGCCCAAGGAAACTCTTCTCCAGTGACCTTTTGCCTCAAACCCATGGTCTAAAACTTGTTTACACTAGAATGGAATGAGCGCAGCAGCAGAGATTGCTATTAATAAAATAACAGATTCTGAGGAGAGGACTGGGAAGGAAAACAAATGCAGTGTGAGGAGAAAGAGCAGAGTGAAGGGGAGTCGGAGTGGTGAAAGCCTCCTCCTGCCCTGCCGGGGTCATCTCTCCCGAGTGTGTTTGTCTCTGTCCCTGGAAACCACCACGTGGAGATGGTGCTTCCTCCGCTGAGGGGCTGAAGATGCTCTGTGCAGGTTTCTTTGTGACAATTTATATGACAGCTTGTCGGGTGCATTGGGTATATGGCTGACCTAAGGTATGGAATGTTCTTGATGTGGATGGCAGGGCCGTGTGGAATCTTCCACTGCCTTCTACACGAGTAGGAGTTTCAGAGCTGCAGCCTGTAAGTCCCAGGAAGTGCAAAACAGTTTGTGTATGCCAGACCATCGTACCAAAGAGATCTTGTCAGTTTCCTCATAATTTTTTAACCTTTGAACTGCTTTTGAAACATTGCGCACTGGAAGGAGGGCGGGGAGAGGAGTGTCTTGGGACTTTCCTAAGCCACTTGGGGCAGGGGGAGACGGGGGGAACTACAGGCTGCCTGGTGCGATGCTGCTGCTACTGGGCTCAGTTCACCTCGGGTCACTTCAGGTTTCCTAAGGGCAAGATGTTTTCTCAGCAGAAAGGGGAGATGTGCTGTTTGTTACTTAAGACACTAGTTTAGCACTGCTTTGTTTTCCATCTCTCAGGTTTTTAAGGAGGAGAAGTACCTGAAGGACGCAGTGGAGTGCAGCGACGTGATTTGGCAGCGAGGTCTGCTGCGGAAGGGCTATGGGATCTGCCACGGGACTGCTGGGAATGGCTACTCCTTCCTTTCCCTTTACCACATCACACAGGATAAAAAGTACCTCTACCGAGCTTGCAAGGTAAGAGCATGTCTATCCAGACAGCTTTTGAGCCCTCCAGAGCACACAAAGCCCAAAACAGCTCTCTGGTTTCAGACATGCTTCGCCCAGCTCTGCAGTTTCTTCTACACAGCCGTGTCCCTGCTGGCCCTCTGCCTCAGGGGTCCTCTCTGTGCAGTGGGACTGGGGAGTGGAAATGCCCTCCTCAGTCCCACAACCTGTTAAGTGTGCCTTCCTGTGCATTTATTAGCCTCGTGACTTTAGGACGTCCCTTCTTTAAGCCTCAACTGGAAAAATACTATCCACCTCCTAAATTTGTTCCAAGAAAAATCAATTGTGATAATGGGCAGATCATCAGTCAGTGCCCCTGCTTAAAGTCCTCCAGTGGTTCACACTGCTCCATGCACAGAACCCACGCCCCCACGCTGGAGGGCCCGTGTGCCTCAGCCCTCGCATGCCTCCTCTTGCCTCGCCGTGTGCTCCACACTGCTGCTTCCCCCGCCCCCCCCAGCCCCCCGTGCTCTCGTGGGGCACAGCAGGCCTGGGGCTCCCCTGAAATCCTCCTGGTGGAGGGGACCTCTGAGGTCTCGACCCTGGTGATGGAGCTGCTGCTCACTGCGGGGTGCTCCGCTTGCTCTTGCTGTGCCATGCCCTCGACCATGAGCCGGGACAGTGCCTGGCCCCAAGTGGAGACTAACAAAGACGCTTTCAGGTGTTTGAAAATGAATGCACAAAGCAAGACTCAGTAAACGTTTGCTATACACACTTCACAAAATAGTTATGAAGACACTGGAAAAAAAGATTGGAGGAAAATACATCAAAATGTACAAGACCATGGGTGGATGGGGGCATTCAGAGTGGCTTATTTTTTATATTTATTACTATTCTGAAGGCTTTTCTTAAACCAGGTGGAATAGAGCCGTGGTGCCCATGCTCACAAAGGCCGTGCACACAGGGTCTTGCGAGGGCACTGAGGGCAGGTGCTGGCCCAGGAGTGTCATGTAAACTGAGACCCAGAGGAGAGCTGGAGGCTTTGCAGGGCTGGGGGATGGGAGCAGAGCTGCCCGCAGAGGGAGCTGGAGGGGTGAGCACCCTGGGGCCATGACGTTCCATTGGCCGGAGCAGAGACATGAGGGGCAGCTTCGGGTGACAGCAGTCACAGTGGCAGATGAGCAAGAAGTTGTGGGGATTGGGGAAGACTTCACAAGGAGGGAGGCACGGCTAGTTTTCTAAAGATGTAGAGCTTTTCAGGTGGGCCAGGAAAGCATGGCGTGGAGAGGGGGTGTCTCTCCCTTAGGAGAAGAGCTCCTGCAGAACCATGGAGGCAGGTGCAGCACAGGGGAGCCCGACACCCCAAGTGCTCAGTGTTAGGGGGTGCAGGGTGAGGGATGAAGTCAGAAGGGCAGAGGCCAAAGAAAGCTAGTCCTTCCCCTAGTCAGTAGATCTCAACCTTGGTTACACTGTAGACTCACTGGGAGCTTGTGAGTGCTTAAAAGCTCTCACACTTAAGAGGGCCTGGACCCCAGCCTAGATCCAGTGGTGCAGGAGCCCAAGCCCTGTGGTCCCAGCAGCTCTGGGTCTCCCCACCAGCCACATGAGTCCTCATCTGTCAGGAGGGGCTTCATGAGGGTTTGTAATTCATGTTCAGGCTTCTCTCTCAGAAGGATCACCATGGTTTCTCCAAATTGTTGTTTAATAATTAATGCAGGAAATGTTGGGGCTTCCCTGGTGGTCCAGTGGCTAAGAATCTGCCTTCCAATTCAGAGGATGTGGGTTTGATCCCTGGTCAGGAAACTAAGATCCCATATCCCACATTCAGAGCAACTAAGCTGGCGTGCTGCAGCTACTGACCAGTGTGCTCTGGAGCCTGAGCACCTCAGCTGTAGAGTTTGTGTACCTCAGGGCTGTAGCTAAGACCCAATGCAGCCAAACAACTCACTCACTCGATATTTTTTAAAAAGCGGAAATGTAGAGTTACAAACCAAGGATACTGGCTATGATACTAAAGAGAGATTTAGAAACACTTAGGATGTTGAGCCCACAGAATTTGGTGGATTTTTTTTAATGTGGAGAAGACAGAAATGTATGAATATCTTCCTGATGTCTGACTAAGAAAACCAGATAGATAGTGCATCAAAAGAGCTAGAAGTGTGTGAGGGCCTGGAGGGTAGAAAGCAGCATGGGTTTTATTATAATGTCACAAAAATCCGTTGAAGAAGTTTCAGAAGGAAGCGTCAGAGAGCTCAGAAGAGTTGCTGAGAAAGCTAAGGGATGCGTTTTCTAGAGGAATAGGGTGGGCAGTGGGAAGCCCAGGGGCTCAATGAGGAAAGGAGGGGAGAGGGGGGCAAGCTGCATATTCAGCAACAGTGCTCAGCATGCAGGGGTTTTCATCAACACAGAGTGCCTGCCAGGGCGGAAGGCAATGCCTGGAAGAGATAGAAGGTTGTGAATTGTGTGCTTTTTACTTCAGTCTTCCCAACAACCTTCCTGGGTAAATCCTCCCTGACGGATGAGAAACAGGCGTAGACAGGTGACAGGACTTGCCAGGTCTCACATCCTTAGAAGAGGTGGCGCTAAGTCCCTCCAGGCCCACACTGCTGGCCGCTCTGTTGCCTGGGCATCTGGGCCTTTGATTCTTTGTGAATTCACTACAGTGTCTTATTAGTTCCATTTCCACCAAGTGAAACCCCACCCTTAAAAATAAATGTCTTTCTTCCTAGTTTGCAGAGTGGTGTCTAGAATATGGAGCACATGGCTGCCGAATTCCTGACAGACCCTATTCTCTCTTTGAAGGTAAGAGTGATGGAAACTCCAGGTTCAAGTCTCTGGGTGCGTGCGTTTGGTCCTCCTGGCTCTGTGTACCATCACAGTTGATCTTACTTAGTGATCGGTGCAGAGCTGGCAAATACCAGGAGCAAAGTTATTCCTTGCTGAAAACTATACTGAGTCTCTTTACCTTGCCTGTTTGTGCTCCTGTGAACTTTTGCCATGTATTTTTAGATCTTTTGTGAAGTATATATGCATAGACTATATGCTGCTTAGTGGTGGAAGAAATAATAAGTTTTTCCTCTGCATTTCACCTGTAATACTATGCATATAGTATTGATCTATTCACAGCAAACTTGGTTAGTTATTTAGATACATTTAATTATTTAAGTCATATAAAGAAGCAGGATGGGGAACACATGTATACCTGTGGCGGATTCATTTTGATATTTGGCAAAACTAATACAATTTGTAAAGTTTAAAAATAAAATAAAATTTAAAAAAAATAAAATAAAATAAAAAATAAACTAAAAAAAATAATACTAGTAATTTAAAAGTATTAGTAATAAAACTATTAGTACTTGGAAAAATAATAAGAAAATTCTGAAAAACAAGAGCAGTGAAAGAAACCAGCAAACACATTGAGAGTCTGCTGCAGGCAGAATGCATAGAATATAATTCAGGAAAACCAAACAGAAGACCTGCAGAGACTGAGATATTCTAACATAAGTTGCAGAAACTAAGGGCAAAGGTTAAATGGGGTTGGGATGAATTGACAGCAACTTTTTAATTACTTTAGGGCTACATTTTATAGTAATTCCAAAGTAAATTCCAGAAGGAATAAATGAATACTTATAAAAAAATCAAATAATAGATGGGTGTTAAGTTTTGTCAAGTACAAAGCTGATAAGATCATGTGATTTTTCTCTTCAACCTCCTAGCACTGTGAATCACATTGGTTCACTTTCAAATATTAAGCCAATCTTGCATCTCTGGAATAAACCTTACTTGACCATGGTGTACAGTGCTTTTTATGTATTGCAGAATTGTATTTGCTAATATTTTGTTATGGTTTTTGCATCTGTAGTCATAAGGAATATTTGCCTGTAGCTGTCCATTTTTATACTGTCACTGTCTGGTTTTGCTATCTGGGCAATACTGGCCTACTAATTGATATTTTCTCTGTTTTCTGTAATAGATTGTATACTAATTGGTAGAAGAATTCTGGTTTAAATGTTTGGTAACATTCTTCCACAAAACCTTCCTAGCCTAAAGATTTCTTTTTCATGAGTCTTAAATTTATGAACTTAATTTAATAGTTTACCAGGCTGTAAGTTATCTATTTCATATTCAGTGAGTTTTATTAGTTTGCATTTTTAAGATATTGCTCCATTTCACCTGTGGGGTCAAATTTATGTGTATAAAATTTTGGTAGTATCCCTTCTTTATCTTTTTGATGTTTTGAATTGTCCGTAGTGATATGCCATGTTTTATTTCTGCTATTGATAATATTTTAATCATATAATAGACAAGTGAACAAAAATTAGAGCATTTGTCATTATCTTTTGCAAAAAAAAAGATCTTTTTTAGTATTCACAGATTTTATAATGAAAAAATGTTTCTCAGGATAAAAATTTTCATCGTGTCATAAAAATGAGTTGTATCAGATATAACAGAATAACCTGTGTGTGTGTGTGTGTGTATAGAAATAACAGAATAATAGATATAACCTTAACTGTAAATGAAGTTCATTCAGGTTCATAAATTCAAGTTTATAAATGGCAAATTCAAAGCCCCAGTGGGTGAAAATCTTTGAATGTTCCTGCCTAGAGGCTGGGAAGCTCTCAGATTCTTTTGGATCCTGTGCCTGACAAATGCCTGGCAAAAGACACCAATAAGTTGGTTCTAGTCAGATGGTGAGTGGCTGTGTGGAGGCCACGAGGCTGGCAGGGCCCCTAGCTCTTGGAACCCTTTCTGCAGGAGTTCCCTCCAACCAAGGGTTCGTTCGGGTAGGCTGCTGAGTTACTGCAGTGATTGGCGGTGGGGATTTTAACCAAGCAAGTTTGTTCTACGTAGTATTTTTAAAACCTAAGGAAAATATAAAATGCAGCTTTACATTTGAAATAAAAACATAACAACTCTGAGAGGAAGTTTACATGTTGGAATATCACAATAGCAACGCCCTTAACTTTTTTGTTAGCAGTTCTATGAAATCACCATAAAGTGTCAGGATGCAAGATTTAAAAATAAGATAGTGAAGAAAACCTGCTGTGTGCTAATTTTTCCATTTATGTGTGTGAAGTTATTTTTAAAGTCCTCACTACCTTTCCCCACATTTTACAGCCCCAGTAAAGGCAGTGATTAAAAGTCAGTTGGCTTGGGACCCCACCACACACCGTTTTTTTCACGATGGATGACATTTTTCGTTGCAGGCATGGCTGGCACTATTCACTTCCTCTCTGACATCCTGGCCCCAGAGGCATCACGGTTTCCAGCATTTGAACTCAGCTCTTCACAGAGGGATACAAAGGTTCAAAAAGACTAGTAAGAGATTTGACTGGACCAGAAGCCACCAGGTTGCTGAGTGCCTGACACAGAACCAACTGGGAATTCTGAAGGCGGGAGAAGGAGAAGCAGACGTCTTCCTAGACCCCCTGTGTCAGAGTGTGGTGACAGACCGTCCCATCAGCATTCTGTAACAGTGCCCCCTCGCTGGTGTAAAATATGAATTATTCGTGTCCAGTCCTCTGTCGTGTGTGCATGTCTCTTGGTGTTTGCTGTCCGTAGGTGTAGGTTGTTCTAAACAGAAGCCCTTCTCTGTCCATGAGCCCGAGCTGGCTGTGCATGAGGGCACACGGCAGCCACTTCTCTGTACATACTATTAAAGTGAGGTGTTTTCTGTTTTGACAAACAAGGAAATAGGCAGGTGGTGTCTCTTATGTAACAGAATTCTCCACAGTGATGTCCCAGTGGTAAAGCTTTCCAGTATTTTCTGCGTGTGCCTTTCAGATGAGAGTGAGAGAAAGACCACTCCAAAAATGAAAAAATAAAACAGGATTGCTGAAGTAGGGGGTGGAGAGCCTTTCCACTAGATGGTCAAGCGTGCACACTCTGTGTGTTGTGCTCCTAGTGTTTCTAAGAAGCCAAAGGGGGCACATTCCAGCATTGTCCCCTGCTGGGACTCCCATTCTTAGGCTTGTTGTGTGAAGTTCTAGACTCTCCTCAATCCAAGGCAGCCTGTGCCCTGAGGAGTGGACCCGTGATACCAGGGACATTCGGGGGAGCTTTGTCATGGCCACATGAAATCAAGTAGCAGCGGCTGAGGGCCGGCAAGTCTCGGTTCAGTGTATGTTATTAAAACAGACTGAACCTCAGTTCTATCAGCATTGTAACTTAGTGCTGTAAGTTCAGTGGATACAATTCCAGATAGGTTATTCCCATGTCCCTCCACTTAAACTTTTTTCAAAATTTAGTAAGTTATCAAAGTACAAATTTGGGATGAATATAGTCCTTATTTTTGTCTATTATTCAGGTGATAGAAATCTCACATTTGATGAAATGTATTAAGCATAAAGTACTAGTCTGTGTCTATGCATATGGGAAACAGTTCTAACCAGGAAAATTACACTGTCTGTCTGACATTTTTTGTTTTAAAACTGGGTATTGACTTGGATTAGCATACCCTCAGGGTATTTTTACCATGTAGATCTGTCTTTAGAAGAATTTTGTTGTCATGGTATGAATGGTCTGAGACTTTCTACAGACTTCTCACTTATGGGCCAAGGCCTGATCAAAACAAGGTAGATCTCTGATGATCTGCTCCTTGTCTACAAGGGGTTGTCAAGTGTTTGTCAGCCCTGGTTTCCACTCCTTTCATAAAGGAGGAAGAAGAATGCCCACACAGAACAGAGATTCCTTTGCACGTGCGCAGTTCTTGGGATGCCAAGCCTTGTTTGTGGGGCTAACACCCTAACATGTGCCCTTTGGTTTCTAAATGATGCCTCATGCATCTCTTCATTTTCTGACACTCATTTCTGTGTCATGACTGTTTTTTTAAGTTAATTTGATGACTTCCATAGGTATAAATCCTCATGATTGTATATTCAACCAGCTCCATGGGTCTCCTCATGTGCTTCTCAGGCAGCCCAGTTTCCCAGGACCCACAGGTAGGACTGGAGTGGGTTGGGCTGTTGTAAGAAAAGCTCACTTGACCTCAGCCCACACGCACCATTCCCATCTCAGCCAGACCTCAGTGGCAGCCCGCCAGGCCTGGGCACAGAGTTACATCCAGGCTGGCTCATTTCCCAGGGGAGGCCAGAGCAGCAGCACAGGAATCACCCCACTCAGCAAGAGGGAGCTGCTCATGGAAACCCGGGTTCTGGCCACGTCTCCTGACCAGAAGCAGCGAGAGTGACCCTTATTACCTGGGCATCTTGCCTGTGTGTTCAACTTGCTTCTGCCCAACATACTAAGGGAAGATAGAGCACTTGTGAGGTGAATGGAGGATATGTTATTTACAGGGCTTGTTTGGAAGCCTGCTTACCTGCTACATGTGTTAACACAGCGCAGGCTGTGACTCCTGGTGGTGACACAGGCTCCAGTTCCCAGTTCCCCGAAGAAAGAGAACACCCACAACTGATGTAGTGGTTCTGATAGTGTGTGAATTTGGTTTTCAGAGCATTTCAGTGATTTCTTAGATTTGTTCATTTTCTCCAAAATGCGTCTAAGCTTTTAAAATAATGTGTGTGCACAATTCCATTTTAAAATTTGAAAGAGAAAAAGTTGATGTCCACAAAAAGTGTGTGGGGTACTCTAGTTCAGTACTTAGTAAAAACAGTTTTGTTGTGACACTTGTGGAGTCTTCCTCTGTTCTCACCTCTCTCTACCTTCAAGAGCGATGGTTGGGAGCCTTGGTCACCATTGTGAAGGTTGCCTTCCTCATAAAACATGTGGCAACTGCTTGTGTTGTGATGTCCTAGATAGCTCACTAGAATAATAGCTCTCTTTTTTGACTCCGAGGCCCTCCAGAACCTGGGTAATACTAAGAGAAGCCTGTCTTGAGCTTGCATGTGTAACAGGCCTTTTCATCCACAGTTGCCCCGAACAGTCAACAGTGTGTCGGCATCACGGCATGGCTGGTTGGGGGGAGTGGGTTATGGCATGGCTGGGGGGTCACTGCATGCCTGCGGGTGGGCACTGTACTCATTACTATTTTCTAGTGAGGAAGCTGATGGCCTGCCATGGTCACAGCGTGGCCAAACTTGTGAGTTGTACTCAGCACTTTCTCTCCTATGTGCCCGATACAGAAGGTGAGAAAGTGAAGCCTGAGAGAAGCCCTGTCGTCTCTTCCCTGCTTTCTGGGCCCCTCGAACCATTCAGTGCAGTCTCAAACTATTCTTAACTTTATAAGGCAATCTTAGAGCTGTTATTTCATTTGCTAAATTCACAAAAGCAATACTCAGGTGTGAAGTCCAGGTTCCCTAAACATTTTTATAGACTGTCTTTACTCCTTCCCAGTCTCTTTGCTGAAGCTTAAAAAGGGCCCTTCCAAGTCTGAATTTTTCCACATCACGTCTGGAGGAGAGCCATGTGTCATTTCCAGCATGATTGTCACCGTGATGCCTGTCACCCTTCTGTCAGACTGGCCAGTGGCCCTGGCAGGCTGTGCTGCATCATTGCTTTTCCTGATCAGAGGAAGACTGCAGGCTCCTTCAAGGCCCCTGCTCCATGGAGATAGGTCACTGGATCAGGGGGGCTATGAAAGTGTCCAGTCTGCATCCCAAGTGTCACTGCTACCCCCTTCCTTCTCCAACTTGGAGGTGGGAGGCTCAGTTCCTCCCAGCGAATGTTTGGTTCACATGTGCGGCATGCCAGGCCTCATGCTCATTGCTGACAGAGAAGTGCTAACCCACCTCTTGCAGCTCACCATCTCTGTTGAGCACCTGCAGGAAGTGAGCAGGCTGGAGCTCAGGCTCAGGTCTCGCCCTCCTTTGGCAGGACCTCGGACAGCTCCTCGGTGTGTGGGCGGGGCTTGTGACCTGAGTGCACTTCTGGGTCCCAGCAGGAGGGGACCACAGGTAAGCTGACCAGGTCAGTCTTGCAGTCTGATGCCTCTGGCGTGAGGTTAGACTGGTCCTTGTCATCCATAACCCTGTGGAATGGAAGTCAAGAGCAGACACTGTGGAATCTGGATGTGTGGAATCTGGGCTCTGCTACTTGTATGAATTCGGACAAGGAATTTCCTACTGAGCTTTTCTGTGTAATCAGGCCAACCTTATTTGGTTAGTGGGAGAATTAGAATGAAACAACAAATGGAAGAAGCACCTAGCACATGACAGTGCTCTTGTGATGGGGTTCACGAAGGATGGGTGTGGTGCTTTTGTGTGGAGAAACGGGCTCACTCTCCTGAGTAAAACTGAAAATCCCAAATCCCAAGCCTCCCCTCAGTCCCCTTCAGCCAGCTGTTTTGTACACTGTGTGCGGGTGCCCGCTGCGCCAAGGTCCTTCAAGGGGAAGAGTTGCCACAGGGGCAAGGAGGAGCCAAACCACAATTTCAGGCTTACACCAAACCTAAAAGTTCAGAGAGGCGGGGTTTTCTGTTTCTCTGGCCTGTTCTTTGTTCAATGGCCCTGGAGATCTTCCCGCTTCTGTACCAGGTAGATTCTTGTGGCTTTCATGGGATCATCCAACAGATGCAGTCCTGGTCATGTGTTAACGGGGACCCTACTGCATTCCTTAAAGTATCATTCATGAGAGAATAAAACATGTACCAAAGTGGCATAAACATAAATCTACCCATAATCATGTAAATAACCCCCACAGTCCCAAGAACTGAGGAGGCCTGCTTTTCAAACCATTTCCTCAGGGAGGCCATAGGGAAGTTACCAAGAGCTTCATGCTCGGCTGTGGGACACTGAAAGGGAGGGTTGTGAACAGGGACAGACTTGCTCCCAGAGCCTCTCCAGTAACAAGGACCATACTGCCTGCAGCTAAACAGAAAGTTCTGAGACCTTTTCTGCCTGAAGGATGTCATTGTTCTGACACTTAAATCAGATTGCTTAGAGAATTCTGCACTGGAAGTCACTTTCCTCTTGAGATTTCAAGGTATCATACGGACTTCTAGCTTGCAGTGTTATCTCTGAGAACCTCAAAGTCACAGTGATTCTTGTTTCTTTGTGCTCAATCTTGTGTTTTGATGTGATTACTTTGCAAGTTGTAGAATTTTTCTCTCTGTCATGATAATGAGACTAGTCCTGGGTTCTTGGTAGGTCCTTCCAATCTAGAAACTCTGTTTCAAGTCTAAGAAATTTTCTTGAATACTTTCTTTTTAAAAAAAATTATTTTTTTATTTTTTGCTTTTTCTCCTCTGCCTTTTGCTTTCTTTTCTAAGAGATGGCAACTTTATTTTCAAAGCCTTCTATTGTGTCTTTATTTCCAGGTGTTTTTCTTGTCCTTAGGATATCTTTTGTGTATGTCTTCTTATTTCTTATTGCAGTATCTTATCTCTTTGAGGATGTTAATTTATTTAGCACATAGTCATTATGTGCTTATTCAGTGCCATATATTTTTCTAGGCACTTGGAATCCATCAATGATCAAAACAGTCAAAAAAATCTCATCTTGTGGAGTTTGTGGTATAGCAGAGAGACAAGAAGTCTAGATAAGCAAATTTCTCCTATGTTGTAAGATATTAAATAATAATAGGATATAATAAAGCAAGAGACTGACGTGGTGGAGAGAACACACATTACTGTTTTAAGCAGGATGGTCAGAGTGAGACTAGAGACAGTGACAGCCAAGACTTGAAGAAGTTCATGGAGTTGGCCAGACGAGTGTCTGGAAAGAGCATCAGACAGATGGTGTGCCCTGCTCAAGAGCAGAGACAGGACAGTGGGGAGGGAAGGCCATTCTAAAGACTCTTGACTTTTACTCTGGGTGAAGCACAGAGTCACTTGAGGGTTTGTGCAAAGGAAGGATATTACCTAATTTATGTGTTGACTCCTGAGAAAATGCCAGGAGGATACAGGGAAACCAGAATGCTGGTCCAGGAGAGAAACGATGTGGCTTGGCAAGAATGGTGGGACTCTCAGTTCAGTTCAGTTCAGACCCTCAGTCGTGTCCAACTCTTTGTGACCCCATGGACTGCAGCAGGCCAGACCTCCCTGCTGATCACCAACTCCTGGAATTTACTCAAACTCGTGTCCATCAAGGTGGTGATGCCATCCAACCATCTCATCCTCTGTCGTCCCCTTCTCCTCCTGCCCTCAATCTTTCCCAGCATCAGGGTCTTTCAAAATGAGTCACTTCTTCTCATGAGGTGGCCAAAGTTTTGGAGTTTCAGCTTCAGCATCAGTCCTTCCAATGAATATTCAGGCCTGATTTCCTTTAGGATAGACTGGTTGGATCTCTGCAGTCCAAGGGACTCTCAAGAGTCTTCTCCAACACCTTAGTTCAAAAGCATCAATTCTTCGGTGCTCAGCTTTCTTTATAGTCCAACTCTCACATCCATAAATGACTACTAGAAAAACCATAGTCATGACGGATTAGACTAGACGGACCTTTGTTGGCAAAGTAATATCTCTGCTTTTTAATATGCTGTCTAGATTGGTCATAACTTTTCTTCCAAGGAGTAAGCCTCTTTTAATTTCATGGCTACAGTCACCATCTGCAGTGATTTTGGAGCCCAAGAAAATAAAGTCAGCCACAGTTTCCACTGTTTCCCCATCTATTTGCTATGAACTGATGGGACCAGATGCCATGATCTTAGTTTTCTGAATGTTGAGTTTTAAGCCAACTTTTTCACTCTCCTCTTTCACTTTTATCAAGAGGCTCTTCAGTTCTTCTTCACTTTCTGCCATAAGGGTGGTGTCATCTGCATATCTGAGGTTATTAATGTTTCTCCCGGCAATCTTGATTCCAACTTGTGTTTCACCCAGCCCAGTGTTTCTCATCATGTACTCTGCATATAAGTTAAATAAGCACAGTGACAACATACATCCTTGACGTACTCCTTTTCCTATTTGGAACCAGTCTGTTGTTCCATGTCCAGTTCTAACTGTTGCTTTGTGACCTGCATACAGATTTCTCAAGAGGCAGATCAGGTGGTATTCCCATCTCTTTCAGAATTTTCCACAGTTTATTGTGATCCACACAGTCAAAGGCTTTGGCATAGTCAATAAAGCAGAAATAGATGGAACTCTCTTGCTTTTTCAATGATCCAGCAGATGTTGGCAATTTTCTCTAGTTCCTCTGCCTTTTCTAAAACCAGCTTGAACATCAGGAAGTTCACGGTTCATGTATTGCTGAAGCCTGGCTTGGAGAATTTTGAGCATTACTTTACTAGCGTGTGAGATGAGTGCAATTGTGTGGTAGTTTGAGCATTCTTTGGCATTACCTTTCTTTGGGATTAGAATGAAAATTGACCTTTTCCAGTCCTGTGGCCACTGCTGAGTTTTCCAGTTTTGCTGGCATATTGAGTGCCAGCAATAATCATCTTTTAGGATTTGAAATAGCTCAAGTGGAATTCCATCATCTCCACTAGCTTTGTTCTCTAGATGTGTCCTTAGAGCCAGTAAGATTCCTGACAGCCAGGTGCAGAGCATGGAAGAGCCAGCAGAGTTGGAGTGCCCAAGCCTTGGAAAGGACGTTGCCTGCAGCTGAGATGTGGAAGAAGCTACAGGGGGGATCAGAGTCTGCTTAGGCATGTGGAATGTGAGGTGGCCTGACTGCTGGAGTTGGAAGGGAGATCTGGGAGGCAACTGTCACTTTGGAGTCATTTGCATATTGATTATTTACACCTAAGAGCTGGATGAGCTCACCCAGAAGGTGAGGATAAAGGGAACAGGGAAAGCAGAGCCTACAGCATTAAGAATCCAAAGGAGTTTGCTCCAGCAAAGGAGGGTAAGAAGAGGAAGTCTCTGGGTAGGGGGTCTGTGTTCCTGGAGCCAGTGAGGAAAATACAATGTGCAGCAGAGTGATTGGCTGTTTCAGATGATCCTAAGTGAAAACCTCAGAATTGGCCATTGCATTCATCACCCCTAGGTCCTTAATGAATTGGGGAGCAGAATGGACAACACTAAAGGGGTTTTGTTGCAAAAGAGAGGAAAGAAATGGGGCCATAGTTTTCAAGAGAAATAGGATCAATAAAAAAATCTTTTTTATTCAGAAAAATAACAGCATGTTTGTAAATCAGTCTGATCCAATGAGGGCTTCTTTTAAAAGTGATGCAGAACAGAAAGGGATGTGTGGAGTGATGTCTTCAGGTAAGCAGAGGAGACTGGAGCTAGCACCAGGCGGCTGCTCAGCCAGAGAGGAGCCTGCGGGTAACAGATGGGCGCGGAGGCAGAGCGTGGGTGGTGGCGGGTGGAGCTTGGAAGTTCTCTGGCTTCTTCACTTGTCTTGGTGAAGTGAGAAGTGAGGCAGCATCTGCTGAGTGAAGATGGAGGAAGATGAGGTGTAGGATGTGAGGAGAGGAGAGAAAGTGTGAATGTTGCCCAGGAGAGTGGGAAAGGGGAGGAGGGGCTCAGACTTCACTCGGCAGTTCCAGGAAGGGTTTGTTAGGACATGGATTGCTGGGATTGTCTGATTTAGTAGAGCTGGGAATTCGTTTCTGACAACTGCCAGGCTGAGCTTCCCTGGGGACCCCCTTCTCCTCTTGGTTGCTTCAGAAGGACCAGTGTGGATGTGCTGCGATGAGTCAGCAGGAGGGGAAGAGCA
This sequence comes from Bos taurus, assembly GCF_002263795.3. Taxonomy (NCBI): domain Eukaryota; kingdom Metazoa; phylum Chordata; class Mammalia; order Artiodactyla; family Bovidae; genus Bos; species Bos taurus. The sequence continues at coordinate 709,710 of NC_037349.1, read as the reverse complement.
GTTTTTCCAGCCATGTCCCACTTGCTTTTCAGTTTATCTGAATTACTTTTCCTGTTTGTTGGCTTTAGTTTCTATCTTTTAAGTTAGAAGTTTGGTCTACTAGTCTTATGCTGCAGAAGCTGATTGGAAATTCTGGTCTGAGTTGTGTTGAGTGGCCTGGCTCATCCAGTTGGGGAAGCACTGGGATCGGTGTCTGGGATCCATCAGTCCCTGCTGAGCAGCTCCCCAGTGAGGAAGAATGGACAATCACCCTCTCTGATGGTACTGCAACCATGACCTAGCTGTCCTATCCTCTGAGTCAAAGGTCAGAACTCCATACAGAAAAGAAGGCTCCAGTTTGTCTCAGGAAGGGGAGGAGCCCACTGCTGGGCAGGTAGGGAGGCATCATGGTATCTGGGGGCCCAGCCTCTTCCCCACCCTCCAGATGCCCTGGTGCTGCTGAGATCCCCGCAGTACGCAGGATCTGGGCAGCTGCCGGGAAGCTTCCTCAGGATGTGGCTGTTTCCTCCCCCTTGACTTCATGCTCTTTGGGCATCAGCTGGGCACAGGCTGCTCGCTGACCCTGGGAGGGCCCAAGTGCTCAGACCACAGCTCCTCTCCCCAGCTCCCCAGTGAGTTTGCAGGGCCCGGCATGGCCCAATGCTTTTGAGCTCACGAGAGTGTTGAGGGACTATTCCTGAGCTATACTGAGCAACTACCCCATGCCATAATCACCACACCCAGAGCAGAACTGAAACGTCCCATTAATGTACCAGCCCCTTTACTACCACCGGTAGGTGTAGGGTCTAGTGAGGGGTGAGTGCTGTTTGTACCCAGACTGTTTGTGGAAGTTTCCTCACCTTGAATTGTCTTACTAACTTATTTTTGATTTTGTCCCATATAGAAAACCATTAGAAAAAATATGTAATGGAAAAATGTTAAGCGTTTGTAAAACACCATAGTTTCTCAGTTATTTTACCATCACAAATATTTGCCATATCTGGAAGAATAGACCTCAAAGGTCACTGAGAGCAGCGGTGGAAGGAGGGAAGAGGAGGACAGAGAGGGGCCGGGCCTGCTGACATGGCCCACGCCGTGTCCGGGGAGAGGTGGGGAGACTGGTCTCTCACACCAGCCTCACTGAGTTCCAGGCTGAGCTCTGCCACTTTCAATAAAGAATGAAGGGTTGTGGGGAGAATTAAATAATTCTAGCACAGTGCAAATATTCAATAAAATTGTCACTTTTACTATAAGCAGGGATTAGTAACTGACATCAGATCATTTTCCAGGGAAAAAAGTTTGTGATAATGGACTGGCTGCTTCTGTGCTAGCACCACCTCAGAGAGCAGTGGGCAGCCCGGCCACCAGGCAGAGCAGCTTTTATCAGTTCTTCCTGCTGTTGTCACAGGAGGTGCTTGCCCTCCCACTGTAGCATGCACACGTCCACAGCATATTCTAGGAATATTGTTTTAATAACTTTAAGTGGATGATCATCTATAAAAATACCGACTCACCAGTTGTATACCTGAAATTATGCTTGGGGCTGGTGCACTGGGATGACCCAGAGGGATGGTACGGGGAGGGAGGTGGGAGGGGGGTTGAAGATGGGGAACACGTGTACACCCGTGGTGGATTCATGTTGATGTATGGCAAAACCAATACAATATTGTAAAGTAAAATAATAATAATAAATGATAAATAGTTAAATATACATACAAATAAAAATAAAATTGCACATCTTTGAGTCAATAGTAGTGTTCCCGATAACCTGCTTGGGGGCTGCAGCAACAGGGTATTCTTCACACTTTTATTCTAGGCTCTCATACATCTACTGGGTTTAATTGCTTGAGTGCATTTCATTTCTAATGTATGATGATGATGATGATGACATGCTGGGCTGGACTGTGTGAAGCACTTACAAGCAATGTCACGTTCATTGACCATCTTTATGATGCCTTTGCAGAGGCTGCTCAGCCACGTTTTTCATGCGTGCTAAGTTATTCAGTTGTGTCCAGTTCTTTGCAACCTTATGGATGGTAGCCTGCCAGGCTCTGTCATCCATGGGATTCTCCAGGCAAGACTGAGAATGGGAGTTGCCATGGAGCGGCATGTCATGCCCTTCTCCAGGGAATCCTTCTGACCCCGGGATCGAATCCACATCTCTTACATCTCCTGCATTGGCAGACAGGTTCTTTACCATTAGCGCCACCTGGGAAGCCCAAACTATGTTTTACTACAAGGCTTGAGCTGCCCAAGCTATGAGCTACTGAGGTGTGGACAAGAGATTCAACGAGACACAAATTTATGGGTGTTGCATCAGACATTTCAAAGTCAAGGATAAAAATGGAACTGATTTCCATTCTCACTGAGAGGTGAGGGTAGTGTAGGAAGATAGGCCATTAGAATAGATAGCAAAGTGACATCACATTTAAGGTTTAGTGGGCAGAGATGGCAAGGCTGTGGCCAGAAAATGTTCTCCAAATCTAAGCATTTATTCACGCACATGAACTGGATGGTTCTTATACTCTGTTCATACAAGTGCTGTCCTCAGTGTTCCAGCTTATGATATACTTGAAGGAATAAGAGAATGAGAATGTTACTATTTTGGCCCTTAATTAATTAGTCTCATCAATGATAGTTGCTATCTGGAGACAAGTGGACATCATGTATCTCCTGATTTGAATACACAACATTACTTCTAAAGCTGACCTTCAAAAAAATTGAGAAAAAAAACAAAACACTCTGCCTATCAGTTTACAAGAAAGACACACATCACAGAGATACTTGAATCACTGTGATGATGGAGATATGACCAGAAAATTCCAGACTATGGCTAAGCCTGCAAGACAAACAACCTGGTTTCGTTTACAGCATTTAAAAAAAAAAAAAAAAAAAAAGCAAAGGGATGAAAAGAAATGGAGGGAAAACCTAGAGGTCCAAAGAGATACAGAAATCAATATTATGATGTGACCTTATTTGGATACAAACATGATTTTTTTTTTAAAAAAACTGCAAGAAAATAAAAAGAAATGTAAATATTGATTGTACCTTTAATAATATTAAAGAGCTATTATTAATTTTAATTGTGTGATAATGCTACATGTTGTAATACTTATGGACAAAATGTTTGAGATTTACTTCCAAATAATTCAAGGAAGGATCAGAAGGAATAGAGGTAGAGGAAAATAAAATTGGCTGTTGAACTCAAAGCCAATTGTTGATGCTCAGTGATGGCTACATAAGAGTTCCTTATCCTAGTCTCTGTTCTTTTGTATATTTCGAAGTTTCCTGTAATTGGGGCCTAATTGAAACCAGAACCATGGGAGTACCATGGTCTGGAAAGGCCCATTAGAACCACGACTGTGACATGCAGTAGTGACTGTGCAAGAAGGGCTGAAGAGAGAGCCCTATGTCTTGAAGAGAATAGGAAGAAAGGCAGTGTGTTCAGGGGGCGTGAAGTATCAGGGTTCATGCCCTGTGGAATAAAAGTCTGGATTTTCAACCACTTTTAAGGCCATCAGTTCAGTTCAGTTCAGTCGCTCAGTCGTGTCCAACTCTTTGCGACCACATGAACCGCAGCACGCCAGGCCTCCCTATCACCAACTCCCAGAGTCCACCCAAACCCATGTCCATTGAGTCGGTGATGCCATCCAGCCATCTCATCCTCTGTCATCCCCTTCTCCTCCTACCCTCAATCTTTCCCAGCATCAGGGTCTTTTCCAATGAGTCAGCTCTTTGCATCAGGTGGCCAAAGTATTGGAGTTTCAGCTTCAACATCAGTCCTTCCAATGAACACCCAGGACTGATCTTTAGGATGGACTGGTTGGATCTCCTTGCAGTCCAGGGGACTCTCAAGAGTCTTCTCCAGCACCACAGTTCAAAAGCATCAATTCTTCAGTGCTCAGCCTTCTTTATAGTCCAACTTTCACATCCATACATGACCACTGGAAAAAGGTGGTTGAAAGGCCATACCACTTCCCAAACCACTACTTCAGTCTGATAATCTCTGATTTAAGTTGATTGCTCAAAACAAGCCTCCAAAGCATCATCAGAGTTCTAGACCAGAGTAAATAAACTGTGAACTAAATAAGTAATTTATTCATTGATTCAAGTGTATGGCCTTTCCCCAAGATCTGTGCAGTGTTAGTCTTAGGTGTATAACCAGATACCCCAAACATCAATTAAAATAACAGTAAACATGTCTGTTTTTATAGGACAGAAATTGAAGAACAACCCAGTCAGCATTTCTAGCTCAGAGTCTGTCATGAGGTTATAGCTGAAGGGAGACTTCCAAGACGGGTACCCACTGGGCTAGCAAGCTGGTGTTGGCAGCAGGAGGGCTCAGTTCATCTCTGACATTTCCTGGGGCCACCATACAAAGTTAAACATTCTGGCTTGAAACATTCATTGTCTCAGTACTTGGAGTTGGACGTCTGGAATCACGGTGTTGTCAGAGTCACTCTCTCAGGATCTGGGGGAGGATCTATCTGTTCCATGCCTTTCTCATAGCTTCTGGGATTGCCAACCACACCTGGCCCTCTTCCTCGCTGATACATCACTCCAATCTCTGTCTATATCTTCACACATGTCCTCAACTGTGTGTGTGTTTCTGGGCTCTTTCTATTCTTCTGAGGATATCAGTCATACTGGATTATGGGCCCACCCTACCCCAGTTATGGTCTCCTCTTAACTAAGACCTATTTCTAAATAAGATCTCATCCTGAAGTTCCAAGAAGGAGATGAAGGAGGGGAACACTTCCAACCCAGTACACTCACCATATAGCTGCCCGAGAGTCCAAATGACACAGCGGCTGGATGCCCCAGAGCATTTAGGAGAGACCAAGGTCATTCTTCCATGCCAGATATCAGTCGTACACCATCACTTCTATAGTACTGTATTCAGAGCAGAAGGACTGGTGAGAGCACATATCTCAGGATGTGGGGGTCATTAAGGCCATCCTGGAGGCTGGCTACATGCTCCACCTGAAAAAAATACACTCAGCCCTATCCAAGACTCCCCAGATGCTCACCCCACATCAATGTCTGGGCTATGGAAGCACAAAGCCCTTTTGTTTATCTGAAGAGTTTGTCGTGGCCCAACTGTGTCCTCTAACAAAACTCTTTGTGAAAGATTTCACAGCTATACACTTGCCTTCATCTGTATCATATTTTCCTGACAGTCCCCTGAGTTTTATCTTTGACTGAAAGCCATTTCTTCATTTTAGCATCATTTGCCATCTGAGGGTCTGAGAATTTTCGGAACCAGCAACTCTGACTCATCTGTGGTTAAGAGCCTCTCCAAGCATCTCTTCAATCATGCGTTTCACTGTAAAGAGTGGAAAACAGCCAGATAGCATCTTGAGCATTCTGCCTGGAAATGTCTTGTAAGTCACTCAGTTCAGTAAGTACATATTCTACTTTCTTGGAAGAAGTATCATGCATGACAGGACTGTTTTTAAAACATTTGCCGTATCTGCTTTAGCGCTCTCTTTCTCTCTGTCCTCCGCTTGCACCTCTTGCATCATTAGAAAGTTGTGAGCACTATGACCCTTTACTCATACTTCCTCACGCATCTTCTAAAAATAATAATGTGCTGCATAATCACAATAGTAGTGTCACTCCTGAGAAAACTACAATGATTCTGTAATGTTACACTGCATCCAGGCCATGGCTTGTGCCCCTCCCGACTTAGCAGTGCTTTAAGTCTGTGTTGTTTTCAACTGAGATCCATCTAGGCTTGTGCTTTGTATTTTGTTAATCTTTTCATAACCTTGGACAGCCCCCGCCTCACCTGCTTTTTCTATTTTTTTAATGACACTGACTTTCTGAAGACTCCAGGACTGCTGTCCTACAAATCTCCCCCTTGAGTCTGTCTCTTTCCCATGGAAACTTGTTCTGCCATCTCCCGCTTCCTGCAACTTGAAGGTTAGGTTTGGATTCTGGAGCTACATTGTCCAGCATGGTAACCACTAGCTACAGATGATTATTTGAATGTAAATTAGTTTAATGAAGATTAACTTAAATTTTTATATCCACTTTCTGCATCTCTCTAGCCTCATTTCAAGTGGCTTAGACAGTAAAGAATCCACCTGCATAACTGTGCTCATTTCACATGGTAGCAAGGAGATCAAACCAATTAATCCTATAAATCCTTCAATGTAGGCTTCAACAGTATGTGAACCGGAACTTCCAGATGTTCAAGCTGGTTTTAGAAAAGGCAGAGGAACCAGAGATCAAATTGCCAACATCTGCCGGATCATAGAAAATGCAAGGGGGTTCCAGAAAAACATCTACTTCTGCTTTATTGACTATGCTAAAGTCTTTGATTGATCACAACAAACTGTGGGAAATTCTTAAAGAGATGGGAATACCAGACCATCTTACCTTCCTCCTGAGAAACCTGCATGCAGGTCAAGAACCAACAGTTAATACTAGACATGGAACAATGCTGCAGCTACTGCTGCTAAGTCGCTTCAGTCGTGTCCAACTCTGTGCGATCCCAGAGATGGCAGTCCACCAGGCTCCGCCATCCCTGGGATTCTCCAGGCAAGAACACAGTGGACTGGTTCAAAATTGGGAAAGGAGTACGTCAAGGCTGTATTTTGTAACCCTGCTTATTTAACTTCCATGCAGAGTATGGAAATGTGAAATGCCGGGCTGGGTGAAGCTCAAGCTGGAATCAAGATTGTTGGGAGAAATATCAATAACCTCAGATATGCAGATGACAGCACCCTAATGGCAGAAAGCAAAGAGAAATTATAGAGCCTCTTGATGAAGGTGAAAGAGGAGAGTGAAAAAGCTGGCTTAAAACTCAACATTTAAAAAATAAAGATCATGGCACCCAGCCCCATCACTTCATGGCAAATAGGTAGGGAAACAATGGAAACCATGACAGACTTAATTTACTTGGGCTCCAAAATCACTGCAGATGGTGACTGCAGCCATGAAATTAAAAGACGCTTGTTCCTTGGAAGAAAAGCTATGACAAACCTAGACAGCATGTTAAAAAGCAGAGACATCACTTTGCCAAAAAAAAGGTCCATATAGTCAAAGCTGTGGTTCTTCCAGCAATCATGTATGAATGTGAGAGTTGAACCATAAAAAAGGCTGAGTGCCGAAGAATTGATGCTTTCAAACTGTAATGATGGAGAAGACTCTTGAGAGTCCCTTGGACTGCAAGGAGATCAAACCAATCAATCCTATAAAGGAAATTAACCCTGAATATTCTGAAGCTCCAATACTTTGGTCACCTGATGCAAAGAGCCAAATCATTGGAAAAGACTCTGATGCTGGGAAAGCTTGAGGGCAGGAGGAGAAGGGGATGACAGAGGATGAGATAGTTGGATGGCATCATTGACTCAATGGACATGAGTTTGAGCAAACTCTGGGAGATAGTGAAGGACAGGGAAGCTTGGTGTGCTGCAGTCCATGGGGTCACAAGAAGTCAGACACGATTGAGTGACTGAACAACCCACAACAGTATTCTTGCCTGGGAAATTCCATGGGAAGGGAAGCCTGGCAGCCTGCAGTCCATCGGGTCACAGGGAGTCAGACACGACCTAGTGACTAACACTTCCACTAGTGTGCTGGTAAAAAGTGAAAGCTGCTCACTTTCTGACCTATACAGTCTGTGTATAGGTTGTGTTGTGTCTGACCTATACAGTCCATGGAATTCTCCAAGCCAGAATACTGGAGTGAGTAGCCTTTCCCTTCTCTAAGGGATCTTCCCAACCCAGGGATCGAACCCAGGTCTCCCACATTGCAGGCGGATTCTTTACCAACTGAGCCACCAGGGAAGCCCAAGAATATTGGAGTAGGTAGCCTATCCCTTCTCTAGCCGGTCTTCCCAACCCAGGAATGGAACCGGGGGGCTCCTGAATTGCAGGTAGATTCTTTATCAACTGAGTTATCAGGGAAGTATACTGGACAGTGGCAGTATTTCCATTCATCATAAAAACTTTTGTCAAATAACACTGCTCCAGATGCTATTATATGAGCTGGACATTTTAGGCAAGACTATTTCTTAGGTGGGATTTCATACTCCATACTGCATCACCTGCAGAGGCCTACCTGGGAGTCCCGGGGTGCCCTGAGGGACTTGTAAACTGCACATGTAACTAGGAATATCAAATTTCCTCCACATCATTCTCTGGTTGTCAGCTGGGATCCCACACTCTGTGATGGCAAGATTTCTAAAAAATGAAAATAAAATCAAAGAATTTTAGATTTGAGAGGAAACTTTGATATTATTTTATAAGCAGCTCAGGAAACTGAAGCCCACAGAGGCTCAAGACTTGCCCAAGGTCACTGATACTAGCTGGAAGTAGATAATGACCTTCAGCAAGCATCTTCTTGCTGCTAACCCCTTAATTGAAAACACCCTGTGATAACTAAGATCAGCTGGTACTAACACTACTAAAATAATTAGAAAACAGCTTTTGTTGATTACTTATCAGTATTAGATACTGTATTTAGTCTTTAAAAAAATTACTTTAGAGACTTCCCTGGTAGTCCAGTGGCTAAGGCTCTGCATTTCCAATGCCAGGGACCTAGGTTTGATCTCATCAGGGAACTAGATCCTACATGCCGCAACGAAGATCAAAGATCCCAAGTGCCATAACTAAGACCAGACACAGCCAAATAAATAAATAAATAAATATTTTTAAAAAATTACTTCACATGCTTCTTACAACCACCTCACAAGGAAGGCTACTTAGAGAAAATCTCTGATTAACAGGAATTTATTTTTTCAGGTAATAAGAAACCTAGAAATGATTCAGCTCTAGGAAAGCTGATCTCTCTCTGATCATTGTGGCCTTTCCAGCATGGTTGCAAGGTCGATGCTGCAGCTCCAGTTATCACATCAGTGATAAAAGCAGGCTGAGCCTGCATGTGGCGGTGCCAGCAATCACAGTCTCATTTACGGCAGAAGCGAAATCTTTCCCAGAGGCCCGGAGTGGACTTCTATAGTACTTATCATGGGCTAAGACTGTACCTGCGTTGCAAAAAGACTGGGAAAATGAGTACGATGTTTGACTCTTCGGGCTTCTGTAGAAGAGACAGGGAAGGGAATGTGGGTCGGATTAAACCAAGCAACAGTGGAGGTGTCCCTATCCTCAAGGTTCAGTTGAGGAAGCCAGTGTGCTCAGGCTTCCTCAACTGCTGAGTAAGCAGCAGAGATGCTTAGACTCCAGAGCCCATGGTGAGTATGACATGCTCACTGAAGAATGCGATGACTCTGATGTTGCCAGCTGTTCAGACACTTCAGAGGTAGAATGTGTGTGTCCTCAAAGAATAGGAGTGAGGCTGCCCTAGTGTGTCACCACCTGAATAAAAAACTGAAGAAAGACATTCAGGAGAAGAATGCCACAGGTGTTTGGGTTGGACAGCTCAGAGAACTTTTACTTACTCCACTTGTAATATATATTTAAAGCTACATTTGAAGTATCTACATACTTAATGCTAAATATATTCAGTGCTTTGTTTATATATCATAAATATATTTATGCTGTATTTCATTTTTCTTCCCAACCTTCTCTTTACCATGGGAGCTTAGTCTTGCCAGCCTGGTCTTGTCAATCACACACCATTCAAGGTGTTCCTTATAGTTGGTGAGAGATTTGTGTAATAAATGATACAAATTAAAGAAAAATGGGGCTTCCGGCTCCTCCTCAAGTTGGCAGCTACACATGGACCCATGATCATAGGCAGTGTGGCAAAGGCCGGTGGGACAGTGAATACAATCTTGCTAATGGTAATATGTACCAAAAGCCCTAAACATGCTCTGACCCAGCAGTTTAAGATTTTATTCTGAGGAAATAAAGTGGATGAACATTAAAAATGGTCACAAGCAGGCTCAGCATAGCATTGTTCATAGTAGGGAAAAATTAGCAAAAGCTTTGAGGGAGGAGGGAGGAGGGTTCAGGATGGGGAACACATGTATGCCTGTGGCGGATTCATTTCGACATATGGCAGAACCAATACAATATTGTAAAGTTTAAAAATAAAAATAAAAAATAAAAAAAGAAAGTTGGAGAAATATATTAATATTATAAAGTTAAAAGTGAAGCAAAACATGTTTGTAGAAAAATTGCAAAGAAAAATGTAGGTATTGGTAGGCGGTGCAATGGAGCAGATTCGCAGGGAACTCAGTCCGGTGTCCTAAGTGGGAATGTGTGTTCACGTGGGTATAGTTGGTATACATTATCCACAGTTGTTCCAGCAAACCGAGCGGCATCACAACAGAGCCTGATTTTTCACGGCAGCCATCGTTCTGGGGGTTTGTTGGAAATCTCGGCCGCACAGTCACACAGGACCAGGCTTCCCCAGCCAGGGGTACTTTCCTGAACTCCCGGCGGCAGAGCTGGCGCCGGAGCGAGAGCATCGAGGCTGGCCGGTGTTCAGGGCGCCCCAGCCGGCCCGACCCCGTCCACTCCGACCCCGTTCACTCCTGAGCTCTCTCCGGCATCCACCACACGCCTTATGCAAAAGTCACACTCACGATTCTGAGTCTGTAGAATATTTTGTTGTTTAACAATGAAAAATAAAATGGAACGACCCCCCAAATTTGATCCGACTGCGTGGGTTAAATCAACTGCTGAGCAGCGGTGTGGCGGGGCGCTACCGAATCCTTGCAGGGAAGAAGCAGGCGGAGGGTTGAATGTCAGAAAAAGTGCTAGAGAAAAGCTGGTGACAAAAGATGGCTCGCTGTGTGTCGTCAGAGCCAGGGACCTAGAAAGCGACGGAAACACGCACCTGCAGAACCAGGATGCCGGGGTCGCAGGATTTCTAGTTTTCCTTTGCCTTGTGCTTTCCTGTAAGGTCTGCAGTTTCTGCAGTGAGCTTGGATTACTTTCGCAATTAGATTAAGAATAAAGTTTAGTTTTGAGTAAAAAATATCAGCAGGGACTTTGCCAAGGGCTAAGCAGGATCTCCTCCTGGAGCCTCTCCGGGGGGCGTTCCAGCCTCTTCACGCGGGTGTGGTGCTTCCGCGGGGCTCCGGGCTGGGTCCTGGGAGAAGTGGGGTCCGAGGGGGCGGAGCGGGGCCAGGGTCTCCAGTCCCCACTCGGGCGGTCGATCTGGGCTCAGAAGCCGCGGCCCCGGATCCCGGGCTCAGCGTGGGGCTAGTGCGTGAGTCGCTGGCTGTCCAACCCGCACCACAACACTGGGCGCCTCCGAAACCCCTTTCCAGACGGAGAGCCGAGGACACCGGGACGTCCCGTGACCCCAGTGGTCTGGACGACTCCGGGGTAGAGCCTTCGGGACGGCCATCCCCGTGTATGTACGGTTCCCTCCGTGCCCACCAGGACCTGAGGAGACAGGAGCTCCCTGCCCTCCAGACTCTGCCCTCAGTAGATTCTGTCACACTACCGCCCCCTCACCCCTCCCACTCCTGCGCCTGCAAACTAGGGCCAGGTCCTAGATTCAGCTGAGACAAGTCCTAGCCGCCTGTGCCTACATCCTGATCGCATTTGAGAGGAGAAACTCATTCAAGGGCATGCTTAGCAGGTTTGAAGAGATGAGCACTCTGACCAGAGAACACGACTTATGCATCTCTCATGCTGCTGAGTTCCTCCTGATAACGACGGGCATGAAAAAGATAATGCTGCCTGTGCTCTCTTCCCTGGCCTGGGAGCAACTCACTCCACCCAGGATTTCAGTTTCCTTGGAGAACTTGGTGAGAACAAAGGAGTGACAGCTGGTAACGGGGGGACATTTGGGGCAGAAGACCCCAGGGCTAGTCCTAGCACCATCTACCAGAGCTGAACACCTGATCTTGGGCACAATTTCCAGGTCCTGCTAGACCTGCAGTCTCTCCCCAGGGGTGTTTTCTAGCAGAGCCACTGGGGCTGAGATGCAATGGGGGCAGCACCCCTCATGCCAGGAGCTCAGGAAAAAGTCTCCCCGGTACTTCTCAAGACCCTTGACTTATAACCTTAACACTCTTGAGTTTCGTTACAGAATCTACAATATCAGATGTTTTAGAGAATAGGTTGGTTCCCTAGAAGCTGTAGACTGTCACCTGAGGTTGAACTTTACCTTTAACCTTTTTATAATTAATTGCCTTTTAACCTCACTGGATTTTGTTGCAAGTGACCAGCCAGAACAGGAGGGGAGTATTTTCTTACTAACTCACCCCACAGTGTCCCATAAAGCAGCCGCTGGCTGTAGAGTTACTGTGCACTTGCGAAGCAGCTGTTCCAAGTTCACTGTGCTGGTGAATATAAAATCCACATTGGATTTGGAAGACAGTATGGAAAAAGAATGTAACATTTCTTATTAATATATTCTATATTACAGGTTGAAATAATATTTTGATACATTGGATGAGATCAAAATAAATTTCACCTTTTTAATGTAATTAATGAAAATTTAGTATACTTAGCTGATATGTTTTTAATGGACAGTCCTGGTCTAGAAAGTGAAAGTGAAGTCGCTCTTCGAGACCCCATGGACTGCAGCCTACCAGGCACCTCCGTCCATGGGATTTTCCAGGCAAGACTACTGGAGTGGGGTGCCATTGCCTTCTCCGCCTGGTCTAGAACATACAGCTAAAAGCATTTTTCCTTGTAAACTTTAAAGCAAGATGAAAATTTTCTTTCTTCCTTAAAAACATGAGGGATCGTTTATGCCCAGGCACTTTTCAAAGGTACATATTTGGTTCAGTTCAGTTCAGTTCAGTCACTCAGTCGTGTCCGACTCTTTGCGACCCCATGAATCGCAGCACGCCAGGCCTCCCTGTCCATCACCAACTCCCAGAGTTCACTCAGACTCACGTCCATCGAGTCAGTGATGCCATCCAGCCATCTCATCCTCTGTCATCCCCTTCTCCTCCTGCCCTCAATCCCTCAAGTATCCACCTCCAACTCCTGTACAATGAGCACCAGGTCTGTGGCAAATATGACTTATGGGCTTCAGGACCTCAAGGCTGTTTGTGGTTTCAAGTCCAGAGAGGAAGAAAATGCAGCGCTCCCATGCACCCCTGTTCCAGCTGAAAGGGTGGCTCTCCTCTACCCTCAGTACACTATTGCTCATCACAAGATCAGGAGCCTTTCCTCACAGAAGGAAAGCCAGTCCTTTATGGCTGGAGTCAGAACTCGAATCTCCTAGTAGGGAGATCCAACAGGACCCAGCTTTAACGGAGGGGGCTTGTGTTGATAATCATACCCACTCCCATCATACCATTTTGAGAAAGGCTTTGAGCAGGATCTTCCCCGGACACTTTGGCACAGCTGGTGAGGCAGGGGCATTATAATAAACAGCTGGGGTGGGGGTGGGGTCAAGGAATGGCAAAAGATACACCCCAGTAATGATGGACAAAATACTGCTTATCATTCATGGCTGGATCTGGGGCACTCACAGATCTCATTCTACATATAAATGGTAGGGAAAAAAAGTTGCCTGAGGTTTCTCCTTCCCAGCTCTGGTGGGCTCTACACCCATGACTGAGCAGCACACACCAACATTTCAGGATGGTAAGGTGACGTAGGGGCAGTGGCAGTGAATGGGGCCCCGTCAAGTCCCACCTTCGTATCTTGGATGTATTCAAAGGGAATTTGCTCCTGTCACACCACGGAGCTCATCTCCTGATGGGCAAAGGACTAGTTGGGAACGCATTCTCTCTCTCCACTTCAGTTTCTCTTGCTCAGGGAAATGTGGAGTGAAGAACAGAGGATTTCTAACATTTGCTGAGTGACCATAAAGTGCCTGGCACAAGCCTGGTGTAAGCAACAAGTAGTATGACCCTTGGACTGTGAGGAGATCCAATCAGTCCCTCCTAAAGATCAGTCCTGAATGTTCACTGGAAGGACTGATGTTGAAGCTGAAACTCCAATACTTTGGCCACCTGATATTAAGAGCTGACTCATTTGAAAAGACCCTGAAGCTGGGAAAGATTGAAGGCAGGAGGAGAAGGGGACGACAGAGGATGAGATGGTTGGATGGCATCACCGACTCAATGGACATGGGTTTGGGTGGACTCCGAGAGTTGGTGATGGACAGGGAGGCCTGGCGTGCTGCGGTTCATGGGGTCACAAAGAGTTGGACATGACTGAGCCACTGATACTGAACTGAGTATGACCCCCGTTTTGCAGTTGAAAAAACTGAGGTTTTGGATTCTTTGAGTCACTGAACTTCTCTTTACAGTTTCAGCTCCCACCTTCTCAGATGTGGGTTTCTTCCTCAGTCCCACACACCACCTTCTGTTTCAGAAATTTCAATTTCTGATCTTGTACTTCTTTTGCCTGGAGGACTATTAACATTATGGACTTTGGGAGTTCGGTGAAATTGGGGTGTGGGGACAGATGAGACTGAGTACTCTGTTGGCTACCTTTAGTCATGACCTTTGATGTGTAAATGACCCTGCTCCCATTTCATTGGGGGGAAGTTGATGACCCGAGGCATGTCCAGTGAGATGTGTGAATTAGCTCTGAAAGTCTTCTACCTGATTTCCTGTCCTGTTTTAAGACAGTAAATTATGAAACACTTCTTGATAAATATTATCTCAGTTAGAAATTCATCTAAAATACAGCCTAACTGTAGCAGCTATAGATATGTGAGAGAAATACAGTTTCTGACCAAATAGAGTCAGATTTAAAAATCAAGGCCCCCCTACCTATACAGAGCACAGGCAGCCCCGCAGATAATTAATACCAGTACTACCTATGAGTTTATGTAATTAGGGTTTCTGTCATCCTACTTACTTCAGATATTTTTTCCTTAGCTAGAGTTTTTTAATGTGTTGGTGAAACAAAAGTTCCTTATATTCTCGGAAAGCATATTATTTCCAGTTCTCCTGAGACTGCATTCCCACCTATTCCACCCCCACTCAGCTAACCTCAGAGCCTGCTGTCTGTCCTTCAGAAACTTCATCTTTACCCTCTTTGCTACTCCCCAGCGAAACAGTCAAAGCACACGCCCAAATTTATTTTTATTGTGCATACATAGGAAACATGACCCTATCAAAAGAACAAAAAGACAAAGGAGCCAAGTGTTACAAGAGGAAAAGCATGCGTAGATCTACTCCCAGTTCACTCCTAGCCATGGACTCTATGGGACTTCACACACCAGAAGTTGGCTTGGACTGGCTCCAAGCAGTGGGCACTGTCCACCGACAGCATGCGGGAACAGTGGGCAGGAAATATCACTGTAGAAGGAATTTCCACACACACTGACCACTGAGTGGGTTCTCACCAATGTTCAAGGGAAAACAGAGTTTATCTCACACAAGCATGAATATAAAATAGTTGAGTGCTACCTAAATCATCTAGTCCCTTAAGATCATTTGCTATTAAAAAAAAAAAAAAAAAAAAAAAACCCCAAACAGAATTTCATCGTGGACATTTGGGTGCCTATGTAGCTGCACCAACTCCAACTTGGGACGCTTCCTCATCAGAACTGTAAAGGAAGAAACTGGAGCTGAAAATGCCAAACGAATGGCCTGGAGGAAGAGAAACTTCTGGACCCGTGTAGTTATCCTGGGTTGTAAACAGCAAATGTTGTGCTTTGTTGCTCATTCAGATCAAGGAATTGAGTGTGGGGAGGGACTGAAGTTGGGGACAGGAGTTCAGAGGTCACGCTCAGTGGTCAAAAGCACCGGCAGCAGCATCTATGTTCAGACTATTTCCAGTGTTCATCTGGCTCCAAGAGTGTCCCGTGGAGTCCCTGGGGAGGCTCCCAGATTCTCCATCCTGACTCCTCACTCCTACTCCAGCAGAGCAGGGACATGGAGACAAGGAATGGGGAATGAAAACACTCAGTATCACTCTAGTGAGATGTCCTGATGCTCAAGTTCAATGACTGACAACCTCTCAAAAGGCTCTAATTACTTCATTTCAAAAATAAGCACCCAACCCCCACCCCCACCCCACCCCATTACTATACATACATGTCTCCGCTACGACGCTTTGCCCTTCCTATACATGACCCATCAGGTCTCAATCTGGGTTTACGTACATGATGGTGGGCGTAACCTACGTAGAGGAGCAGAACTCCAGTCCCCTAACAATCCAGGACTGCCTGTGATTCGAGGGCCAGAGAGGTTTCTGAGCCAGTTTTGCATTTCCAACCACATCTTTATTCTAATTGTGATTAACTCGTGAGTAAAATCTATTCGTTCCTTTTGGAAGAAATCTATTTGCAGTCCCGGGGTTTTGTGTTCCTGTCTTTTTCTTAGCAAGCTTCTCCTCTGCAGAGCCTGGCATACACCCGCTGAGATCAGTCAGGCAGGGCCAAGGCTTGCCCACCCAGGCTCAAGCCACTGGCTGTGCTCCGCTGGGACACTTTTCTCCAGGGGCCGAGGTGGCTTCCCAGCCGGATGTACCTCTCTGCTTTGAAGGTGTCCATTACAACACACTGTCAGGCCTGCCTCAGGGGAGGGTGCAGAGATGCCTGGCTGTGATCACAGGCCAGAGAACTACTGACACCCAGGAAGGACTCTGAGTCTGACCTCAGGGCACGACTCCACACCACCTTCCCCAGATGCACTGAAAACAGCTCCATTTTCCTCCCAGGTCAGACCAAGAGCTCATGGAATGCAATGTCCAGTTTGAGGCAGGAGGCAATTTCCCATGAATTTAAATACCTTCCCTTAGTGATTTTCGGGGAACTACAGACTTCAACTTGGCCTGATTCTAGAGCCCCATCTCCCTGAGGTACAGCACACCAGTGCTCTCCCAGCCCTGGCGGTACCAAGGGCAGCGCTCTGGTCTTCAGGAAGGGAAGGGGAAGAAGGGGCTCAGAGGCTGCACCCCGTCATCATTTTTGGAAGAGGAAACTGCTGGCTCTGCGGGGCCTGGTTTTAGCCGGCAGCCTGCCGTGTGCAGGGTGCCTGGGCTACGTGCCCCACTCACGTCCCCAGGCACTCACCCGTATTGCCTGGCCTTCAGCCGGGGTCTCCCCCCGTGGGCCTGGGCAGCCAGCTCAGGGGGGCAACCCTCAGGACCGTCCACTCAGCCAGAGCACAGATTACGTTGGAAACAGAAGCAACAGAGGAGACATAGGGTGAATTGAAATATTGGTCCTCCAAGGAAAACTCGAGAGGAAGCTGTGCTTTGAAGATATCAAAAAGGAACTTGCCCTCAGTGGCTCATAAGACCTTTCCTGGAAGTGAGCAGTGATGGAGCAGGGAGAGCAAGCAACAGCCTCGCCCTGCCTCCCGGCCACGTCACACAGGCAGGTGCTGGCAGCTCCCCCGGCTACTTGGTCTTCACCACCTGCTCATATGGGGGTGGGGGCGTGTTGCAGTAGGAAGGGGGCGGTGGGTAGGCCGTGCTTCCCTGGGATGAGTTGGGCTGGACCTGGAAAGCCATCGCCACGGGGTTCCCAGCAGGATTCATCCCTGATCCTCCGGGGTCGGTGTAATATGGCAGCCCCAGCGGCTGGGCTCCTGAAAGACAAACAAGCAGATGAGAGCACAGCCCGGCCGGGTGCCCCGGTGAAGACAACTGCCTCGGTCATGCACTTAGCGGACGTGTATCGCAGGCCAACAAGCCCAGACACAGGAGGGCACCAGGGTGCAGGGAATGAGCAAAGGTGAGATGCTGGCCCAGCCTCCTGAAGCGGCTCCTTCACAGGGCAGACGGCCAGAAAGCACCTCAGTCCACGAGGGTGCCCGAGTGTTGGAGGGATGATAGCAGGGTCAGGTGCGGTGGAGGCCAACCCACAACCGAGGGACAACCAGAGGAGCTTTGCCAACACTTGGGGACATGCACCAGAAAATTATCAACACAGACGGCCCAGCAGCCCTGAGAGCCTGGAAAGCCAGGATGCCGAAAGGTAAGCCAACTTAAGAGAGAACTGAGAAGAGGACTGGGGGTTCCCAGCTCTTGGCTAGAAGCACCACAGGCCCCTCCACAAAGTTTTTGAGAACAGTGTGCTGAAGTATGAGCTGTGCTCACACCTGCTGGGTAACATTTACTCTGGGCAGAGCACCTGTCATCCAGGTGAACCAAATTCCCAGACAGGGAGACAACCTAGGGGCCTGAAGTCAGTGGGGTGCGTTGACAGGTCTGTGGGCTCTCCCCTGCCCTGGGTGCTGCAGAAAGATGCCGCTCCCTTGTCTCAGGGAGAGGCTGTAGATGCAGGCTGAGCCCTGCTGCAGCCCAGGGTGCAGGACACAGAGGGCAAGAGCGCACAGATGGTGACAAGAGGGAATATCTAGCCCCAACTCTCGTTTAACAGTAGAAATACCCGAGCTGCTGTGTTTCTTGGATCTGCATTTTCTGATCATGTTGATAATGTGATAGGAAACTGACTAAATAAAGAATCAAGAAAGAAATCGTGGGCTCCGGGCTTCTCGTGGGCTTAGCTAAGTTCACGAGTGAATCAGATGCATCTGAATTAGGCCTCGTTCAACCCAGGGGATGCTCAGGCACCAGAGAGGTAGTGTCTGCCTGTATATTATGTGGGGTCTTTTTTTGTGCAAATCTCCCTCTGCTACAGTTTAACTGAATAAAGATTAGATTCCTGGAAAGATGCCCACCAATGTGTGCAGGATGTCTTGGAAATCTACAAATGTGCTGAAGGAGAGCATAGGACAGAAACATACAGTCAAAGAGGCATTCGGGGTGTCAGGAGGAGCGCATCAGCCACAGATGGACCTCGATCCGCTCCTCCTCTCAAACAGGCTTTTAGTGGTGTGTCTTCCTGTTGCCAGGAGATGTGTTTGTTCACAAGCCCATGACTAGCCAGGACCGTCTACCTCTCAAGGGCAAAGATAGTTTATTTATCTTTGAATCTCTGTATATTTTATACAAAGAAAAAGTTAAAGATAAAAAAGAGAGGCTAATGTAATAGTCTAGGAAAGACACAAAAAAACCTTTGAATATGAGACAAGAAATGAGGAGAGACCGAGGGGTTCAGGAGGCGTATCCAAGGACCGGAGACCAGCTGAGTGTGAAGACCAGGGGGAGGAGAGGCCTGCCTACGAAAGATCCCGCTTCCAGTGTTGAGGAGGGGCCACCTGGCAAGAGAGGGGACAGAAGGGCAGGGTCTGCAGGAGTCCGAGCAGCTCTGGGAGCCTTTGGTATGGAAGTGGTAGCAGAGACGTGGCCGTGGCCAAAACCACCCAAGGAAGAGCGTGTGGAGGGGGCCAGAGGGCGACTGAGGAGAGGACCAAGACTCCGGACAGGAGAGACATAGGCGGTTCAGGTGGACGAGGAGAAGAAGAGGAGGCTGGGCAGAAAGTGGAACGGTGAGGCAGGAGCTTTGTCACCAGGAGGAGGAGGAGAGGGCAGGACGAGCAGTACTACACGCGCTCCCCGAAGAGGACCCTCATACTTCTTGCCAGTAGTCTCAGCACTGAGGCTGGCACAGAGGCCCAGCTGCTGGGGCAGAGAGCTGCTCCAGGGTAAGGGGCAAAGACCAGAGAGGGGATGGGTGTTGGCTAAAGGGGTGCAGGATAAGGGAAGGTGTGTTTCTTTTATTCTTTAAAAACACTTTTAAATTAAGGTATAGTTGATTTAGGGCTTCCCACATGGTGCTAGTGGTAAAGAATCTGCCTGCTAATGCAGTAGACTTAAGAGATGCAGGTTCGATCCCTGGGTTGGGGAGATTCCCTGGAGGAAGTCACGGCAACCCACTCCAGTATTCTTGCCTGGAGAATCCCATGGACAGGAGAGTCTGGCAGGCTACGGTCTAAAAGGTCGCAAAGAGTCAGACACGACTGAAGCAACTTAGCATGCATGCATGTGCTGTACTTAGTCACTCAGTCGTGTCTGACTCTTTGCGACCCCATGGACTGTAGCCCGCCAGGCTCCTCTGTCCATGGGATTCTCCAGGCAAGGATACTGGAGAAGGTTGCCATGTCCTCCTCCAGGGGATCTTCCCAACCCAGGATCAAACCACGGTCTCCTGCCTTGCAGGCGGATTCTTTATGGTCTGAGCTACCAGGGAGGCTTGCATGCATAGTTGATTTAAAGGTTATGTTAGGTTTCAAGTGTACAACATAGTGATTCAAGATTTTACAAATTAGACTCCATTTAATGTTATTACAAAATAATGGCTATATTTCACTGTGCTGTACAACATATCCTTATTGTTAATTTTTTTAGACAGTTTGTTCCTCTGAATCCCCTCCCCTACCTTGGCCCTCCCTCTGTCCCTCTCCCCACTGGTAAGCACTTAGTTTGTTATCTAAGTCTGTGAGTCTGCTTCTGTTTTGTTATATTCATTCGTTTTATTTTTTGGATTCCACATACAAGTAGTAACATACAGTATTTGTCTTTCTCTGACTTACTTCACTAAGCATAATATTCTCCAGGTCCATCCATGTTGTTACAAATGGCAACATTCATTCTTTTTTTTATGAGTAATAAAAAAAAGAATTTTATTTTTATATGAGTAATAGCCCATATTGTGTGGGTACACACACACACACCAGGTCTTCTTAGCCATTCATTTGTTGATGGACACTTAGGTCAATTCCATATTTTGGCTACTGTACACAGAATATTGGGGTGCACGTACTCTTCAAGTTGGTGTTTTCATTTTCTTTGGATGTTTACCCAGGAGAAGAACTGCAAGGTCATGTGGAAGCTCTAGTTTTAGTTTCTTGAGGAACCTCCATGCTGTTCTCCATAGTGGCTACACCAATTTATACTCCCACCAATAGGGAACAAGGTTCCCTTTTCTCCACATACTTGCAACTTAGCCATTCTGACAGGTGTGAGATGATACCTCAGGGTGGCTTTGATTTGCATTTCCCTGGTGACTGCTGATGTAGAGCATCTTTTCATGTGCCTCCTGGCCATCTGCGTATCTTCTTCTTTTTTTTTCACGTAATTATCTTTACTTTTTAATATAAATTTATTTATTTTAATTGGAGGTTAATTACTTTACAATATTGTATTGGTTTTGCCATACATCAACATGAATCTGCCATGGGTATATATGTGTTCTCCATCCCGAACCCCCCTCCTACTGCCCTCCCCATACCCTCCCTCTGGGTCGTCCCAGTGCACCAGCCCCAAGCATCCGGTATCCTGCATCGAACCTGGACTGGCGATTAGAAAAATGTCTATTCAGATCCTCTGCCCATTTTAAAGTCAGGTTGTTTGGTTACTTGTTTGAGTTGTATAAGCTCTTTATATATTTTGGATATTAACCCCTTATCAGATATATGATTTCCAACTATTCTCTCCCATTCAGAAGACTGTCTTTTTGTTTTGATGATGGTTTCCTTCACTGTTAAAAGCATTTTAGTTTGATGTTGTCCCATTTGTTTATTTTTGCTTCTGTTTCCTTTGCCTTAGGAGACAGATTCAAAAAAATGTTTTGCTGTGATTTATGTCAAAGACTGTCCTGCTTCATGTTCTCTTCTAGGAGTTGTATGATTTGGGGGTTTACATTTAGGTCTTTAATCCATTTTGAGTTTATTTTTACATATGGCATGAGAACATATTCTAATTGCATTCTTTTACATGTAGCTTTCTAGTTTTTCCAGCACCACCTATGGAAGAGACTGTCTTTTCCCCATTGCATATTCTTAAGACAGAAGTATTTTTAAGGACAGGAAGTGCTTGAACATGTTTATACAGTTAGGGACAGAAATATAGTAAAGAGAGGATTTCTGCTGCTGCTGCTAAGTCATTTCAGTTGTGTCCGACTCTGTGCGACCCCACAGATGGCAGCCCGCCAGGCTCCGTTGTCCTTGGGATTCTCCAGGCAACAACACTGGAGTGGGCCGTCATCTCCTTCTCCAATGCATGAAAGTAAAAAGTGAAAGTGAAGTTGCTCAGTTGTGTCTGACTCTTAGCGACCCCATGGACCGCAGCCTACCAGGCTCCTCCATCCATGGATTTTCCAGGCAAGAGTACTGGAGTGGGGTGCCATTGCCTTCTCCAAGAGAATTTCTAGGGAGAATATAAGCTCAATGAAGGTTAGGGACCTTATATGCCTGGTTCAAAATTTGAACCCCACTGTCTAGCAAAGAGCCTGGCACACAGGAGGGCACCTAGTATTTTCCGTCGAATGGGCAGAGGAGCACAGGCAGTAGCTCAGAGCGGCAGCACAGGGACCCACAGCCCCCTGCGTGAAGGAGGCCCAGGTGCTCACACAGGCAGCCCGTGCACTGCAGGCCATGGGGGTTGGTGATTTGAGCAGACAGATTCCCAAGTCCTCAAAGAAGAGATGGTCACAGATGGTAGCAAAATGGTGTTAGAGAATGGAAGAACCAGTTTGTTTGGGATTCAGTGTGTGGTTTGGGATTCTTGGGACTGTAAGGACATAAAAGTGAAGGTCAGGAGCCAATGGGACACCAGGACCATCCCTCTATCTTACAGGGGGTGGAATGTGGGGGAAGAGAACTAGCCCTTACATTCTGAAGCCTTATGGTAGATGGTTTAATTAGAGAAAGAAAATAGAGAATCTGTGAAGAAGCAGAGTCAGAGGAAGACTATTCCAGGAGACAGAGAAGAAAGGATCAGGAGATGTGAGTAAAACAACTGCAGCCACTCAGTTGCCCAGCTGTCTTCTCAAGTGTTAATGCCAATCTGCATCGTACCTCTATCACGTGGGAAGGGCGTGGTGTGGGCACAGCAAGGGTATTGCTATTGCATCCATATTCTTGAAGACACTGAAGCTCAGCAAGACATAACCTGCCAAGGTCACACAGCTACTATGTGGAGGCACCAGAATTGAACCGAGTACTGTCCTGTGAAGCCCAAGCTCTTTCCACGGTGACACGTTCTCACAACAGGGTGATGAAATGGGCCTCCCTCCAGCTGCAGAGGGACAGCAGACTACGGAAGGCTGGGGATACGCTAGACCTGCATTCTGAGCAGCATCCCAGGACTGAGGGCTTAGTTCAGGGCTGTCACCAGCCAGGCTGCGCTGGGCTGCACTCTATCCCAACCACACTGTGCTTCTCGACAGAGCAGAAGTCATTTTACTCCTTACTGCCATCCTCTTTCCTCCCTGACAGTCTGGGTGAGATCTGGGGTGAGAGGGAACCCCAGATTCAGCAAACATTAGTCAATTATAGCAGCTCCACCTGAGGGGAACCATTCCACTGATGCTGCCACGCTTTCCTCACAGTGACCCTGCTGCCACTCCACCAAGCTCACTGGCCACTAACGGAGGAGGAGATGAGCCAGGCCAACCTTTTCTTGGGATGCAGAAGAATCCGGCTCGCCATAAAGAAAGGAGGGGTGATGACCACCTGAGAAAGACCAAGTGGCTTGCAAGCCCAGGGCCACCAGGTCTCTGCAGCTCTCCTAAGTGACTCCATCTGTTCCCTGTGTCTGTACAACCAGCTCAGCTCAGAGTGGGCTCTAGTGTTCTCTCCTCCATACACTACCTGCCTCACACAGTTTAATCAGAGCTCAGATCCCAAATTCCTACATCCACCTCCTCCAGCCAGGCTGCTTCTCAAGGTTTAGACAGGTTTCTCAAACACACTCCAGCAGACACGCAGCTCATCTTCCCACCCATGACTTGAACATCCTATGTCACCACAGCCACCAATTCACTCACAGGGCTGTGAGCTGAGTTCCTGTACTAGGGGTGAAAGGCCCTCCATCCTCAGGTCCTTACTTATTTCAGTCTCATTTCCCACTGTCCTGCCAATAACAACCAACTGCTTGTATCCTGCTCACCTCTTCCAGACCCTCATCAGAAAGCAGCTCCTAGTGTTAAAACATGCAGATCATTCCTCCTGCAAAGTCTTGGGCCATCTTCACACCACCATCCCCACCCCCTCAGCCTCTCATCTGACTAATTTCCATTTATCTTTCAAGCCTCAGATCAGAATCACAGCTCACTGACTATCACCACAATCCTGACTGGACTAGGACCCCTGTCCTCTTGGCACTCAGAAAAGAATCCACATATTGGGCACCACCGTGTAGTAGAATAGTTTGAACTTCTGCATACAAGGAGAGGATTTTACTCACCTGGGGACTCTTAGAACCCAAGCCAGCATCTGGCATTGCGACAGACATCCCATCCATGAGACAGATAAGCGATGGAAGGAGGGAGGGATGGTGCCTGAACTTCGCCTCTGCTACACCACGCTGAACACGTGTGGCAGCTTCGTGAGACATGCCTGCTTCTGATGCCCAGCAGGCCTGCATCAAGCCTACCTGCTGCCCCTGAGGATAGAAGCATTCGAAGGGACGACTCCACCTCCCCATCACAAGCGACGGGGGTGGGGGCAGGCTAGGGCTGTGGTTTTTGTACCAGAGATGTGCTGAGGGCATGTCTGGAACATTCGTGCAGCACCGTCACTCACACTGGAGGGTAATGAGAAGCGATGACAAGTGTGTCCGACTTAACTGGACAGTTATGTTAGCAGTCTCATCACATGGGAACCGGAAGGGTGGGGTTAAAACATCTGAGCATGGAGATGGAGAGGTACTTAGAATAGTAAAGAAACAACAAATGGGAGGTGGATAAATTCTGTACTTGTCAAGAACATAAACCCTCAAGTGAACAAATAAAAGGATGAAACTGCTAGAAAGACTGGCTGAGGGCACAGACAGCAGGAGTGGAGGCTGCACTCTCCCGGGGTGGCATGAGGCTCCTGGGCTAGAGGGGGCATCGGCTGGCATGGAGGATGTGTGTGTCCCAGACGCTCACTATGCTTGCTGATTTGGCTAAAGCAGAACTCCTGACAACATACTGATGTGGCAGAATATCCAGGATCTCGCAGAGAAGAGACACAGAGAGGAGACACACTCAGTTTTGACTCATTCAGGGAGGTGGAGTGACGAAGACGTTGTATGTGTGAAAACCACAGAAAAAAGGCCAGGCAAGAACAGGTATGTGCCACAGATGAGAGAGATCATTTCAAAAATGTCCCCCAAACATACACATGATTCCATGGCACATGACTCTGGAGTTCAAAGCATTTTAAAATCATAATTCATCAATGGAGCAGGATAGGAAGCCCAGGGATAAACCCAGGCACCTATGGACACCTGTGATCTGTGACAAAGAAGGCAAGAATATACAATGGAGAAAAGACAGTTTCCTTGATAAGTGGTACTGGAAAACTGGACAGTTACATGTAAAAGAATGAAAAATAGAACACTACCAAATGCCGTACACAAAAACAAACTCAAAATGGTTTAAGGACCTAAACGTTAAGGCCAGGCACTATAAAACTCTTAATGGAAAACAGGAAGAACACTCTTTGACATAAATCTCAGCAAGATCTTTTTTGACCCACCTCCTACAGTAATGAAAATAAAAACAAAAATAAAGCAATGTGACCTAACTTAACTTAAAAGCTTTTGTACAGCAAAGGAAACCATATAGAAAATGAAAAGACAACCCTCAGAATGTGAGGAAATACTTGCAAATGAAGCAATGGATGAGGGATTAATCTCTAAAATATACAATGCAGCTCAATATAAAAAGCCCAGTCAAAAAATAGCAGAAGATCTAAATAGACATTTCTCCAAAGAAGACATACAGATGGCTAACATCTCTAATTATTAGAGAAATGCAAACCAAAACTATAATTAGGTATCACTTCACATCAGTCAGGATGGACATCATTAAAAAAATCTAAAACAATAAATGCTGGAGAGTGTATGGAACAAAGGGAGCCCTCCTGCACTGTTGGCGGGAATGTAAATTGGTACATTCAGTATGGACAGCAGAATGGAATTCCCTTAAAAAGCTAAAAACAGAACTACTGTATCAATCAGCAATCCCACTCCTGGGCATATACCCAAAGAAAAACATTATTCAAAAAGATACATGCACCCCAATGTTTATGGCAGCATTATTTACAATAGCCAGGACATGGAAGTAACCTAATGCCCATCAACAGAGGAAAGGATAAAGAAGATGCATTACATATATACAACGGAATATTCAGTTCAGTTCAGTTGCTCAGTCATATCTGACTCTTCAGCCATAAAAAAGAACAGAATAATGCCATTTGCAACACAGATGGACCCAGAGATTGTCCTACTAAGTAAGTCAAAGACAAATACCATCTAGAAAAAGAATACAAATAAAATCATTTACAAAAGAGAAACAGAGTTACAGATGGAGAAAACAAACATGGTTACCAGGGAGTAAGGGACAGGGAGGGATAAATAGGGAGATTGGGGTGCTATACATAAGACAGATAACTAATAAGAACATCCTCTATAGCACAGGGAATTCTACTTAATAATCTGTAATGGCCTATATGGGAACAGAATCTTAAAAAGAGTGGA
This sequence comes from Bos taurus, assembly GCF_002263795.3. NCBI lineage: Eukaryota > Metazoa > Chordata > Mammalia > Artiodactyla > Bovidae > Bos > Bos taurus. The sequence goes on along the minus strand of NC_037349.1, from coordinate 683,560 downwards.
TACACGCATAACGGATTCAATTTGTTGTACAGCTGAACCTAACACAACATTGTAAATCAACTATACTCCAAGAAAAAAATTTTTAAAATAGAAAATAATATAAAAATACCTCAAATCTTATTCTCTATCAAAGAGAATAACTTTCAAACTGAAACAGAGATTAAAAAATGAGAGAAAATGAAACTCCAAGATAAGTAAGGGCTGGGCTTTGGGGAAAGCATTCACATGTCCTGGTTGACATAGTACCACAGTGAAGAAATGAATAAAACCCATACTTAAGCTCTACAGTAATACTTGCTTCCCTGATGGCTCAGATGGTAAAGAATCTGCCTGCAATGTAAGAGACCCACAGTTAGATCCCTGGGTCAGCAAGATCCCCTGGAGGAGGGCATGGCAACCCACTCCAGTATTCTTGCCTGGGGAATCCCATGGTTAGAGGAGCCTGGAGGACTACAGTCCACAGGGTTGCAAAGAGTTGGACATCACTGAAGCAACTAAGCATGCATGTATGCCTGTCATAGTGATACTATACATGCATGCATGCTAAGAGTCGGACACAACTGAGCAACGAAGCATGCATGCACGTGCAGTATCAGAGTGACAGGCATACATGCATGCTCAGTCGCTTCAGTCCTGTCCAACTCTTTGCGACCCTGTGGACTGTAGTCCTCCAGGCTCCTCTAACCATGGGATTCCCCAGGCAAGAATACTGGAGTGGGTTGCCATGCCCTCTTCCAGGGGATCTTCCTGACCCAGGGATCGAACCCATGTCTCTTACATCTCCTGCACTGGCAGGAGAGTTCTTTGCCATTAGTACCACCTGGATACTATGAGATATACATTACTTTTCTCCAATTTATAGATTTTTGGTTGATGGCCAAATGCCAGAGTCCAGATCCAGCAGCCAGGGATTCAACCTGAAGAGATGGACAGTGTCGGTGATGATATGTAGCCTCTGACTCATAGTACGGGACTACATTTTGATGTAGCCTCTCCGGGACTACATGTTTATTTCAAGTTTCAGGTTCTCTTTTATACTTTGACAAAAGCATTAGGTCAGAGGTTTGATGTTTTTAGTTTCCCCCACCCAGATTTACTGTACTTAACTTGTGATTACATTGTAACTCATGCTACATTCCTCAGTTTATTTCCTATCTTTCTAAATCCTGTTTCCCCCTAGCATCTTAAGATCATTGTCTCCTAAAAAGGCTTCTAGCTATTCTTAATTAATCCTAAACCCTAAACTCAGCAAACTTCTTTTGCCATAAACATTCCCCTCACAAACAGGTCTCAGATAATAATCCTTCCCATGGCCTACATGCTCATCCTGGAACATTCTTTGTAAAGATCTTTGAACAGATTATTTTCTAGGCACAACTGAAAAAGGCTTTGTGCTTTCTCATGTTTCTCTCAAGAACAATAAGCACCTTAACATTCTTTCCAGTCAACTCAACCAAAGAAAGGAAAGAACAAGTCAGAATCACAAGGCCTAACACCTTCATCCCGGGCCGTGCCTGTGAGATGAGGAGAGGGGGTTGGGGCCGTGCCTCCATTTTGTCAGTAAAGCCTAACGCGGCTCCCGACAGCCAAAAATGTTATATATCAGTAACTTGCCTGGGAATCTTTTTCCACTGGACACTTCTGGGTCTTAACCCTTGAGGGGTCCGTCCTGCAGCCCAGGACACATGGATATAGCAGAGCCAAAAGATGGCCAGTGGGGGTGGGGGACCTGAGCTTCTGCATGCCGCTAAGCATGGAGGTAAACCAGGAGCCCCTGTCTTTGTGATTTTTTTGTCACAAGAGGTAACTCTTATAAATGATTTTAACTTGGCTGATTAGGGCGTGTGTTACTTGCAGCCAAAACACTTGAACTAATTCTTGCAGAGAACATTCTCTTCATCAACAGACAAGTCTCCCCACTTCATAACTTGCTCCCTTCCTTTTCTAAGCCTTCTGGTTTTTAATTTCTTTTTATGTTGTATCCATTCATTTCCCAAAATTGTCTCAGCTACTAAAAATATTTTTCAGTTCATCCTTCAGGACTTTTTTAGGTATATATACTGATACATTGTTTACAAAGAGAGACAGTTGTGTTTCTCCTTCCTGATGAATAAATGTTTTCGTGTTAATGCTTTGACCAAGAATTTCTAGAACAGTGTTAAACTTTGTTAGTAAGTATCCTAATTTTAATAGGAATACTTGTACTGTTAAACTAAGTATGTTGTTGGCAGCAGGTCGATGGTACAAAGTGAGCTTAATAGACAACTACTAAACATTTCCATTCAAAAGTCACAGCTGGTAACACTAGGCTTAGGTGTACCACTGAGAACTTGGTCCTCACCTCCAATGACCCCAAACACATAGTCTAAGGCTTCGTTATATTAAGAAAAAGCCTTATTTTGCTAGATATATTACACTTTACATCAGTACTTTGAGTTTTGATAAGAAATGTATATTGAATTTTATTACCATTTTTCTAGCATCTACTGAGTTACTCAGTGATCTTTTTAAAAATTAAGAAAAACCTAGAGAGAATGTTTATTGGTTATAAACTAATGACTTAAAACTGAGATTAGTCGATGGACATTTTAGGTTCACACAAAACAGCACGTTCACAGCTCCATGTTTTCTATACAGTAAGACCCCTACATACAAAGGAGTTCCATTCCAACAGTAAATTATGGAACATGAAATCTGTTTGTAAATCCAACAAGCTCAGGTACCCAACTAACACAATCAGATGTATAGTACTGTACTGCAATAAGTTTAAAATATTACTACTTTTCACATAAAAATACATAAGAAACAAACACAAAAATAAAGAAAACATTTAAATTGAACCACACCTTCAGAAGTACAATAGTACAGTACAACACCTGGCATACGGTGTCTGGCATCGAGTGAACAGGCAAGAAGAGCTGACTGGAGTAGGGAGAGGAGGTGTGAGATGGCAGCACTGAAGGGTCATCAGCAATAAGAGACGGAGGGCGAGCTGCACTCTCACCCATGCTTGACGCTGAGGGCATTGGTCTGGTTCTTTGCTGGATTTAATTCTACCTACCCTTCCTACCCTTTTGGAAAAATGATCCAGTGCCTCTTTTTTCTCATCATAGATGACATGGTAGCACTGGATTGAGTTCTGAATGGTTGCTACAAGCTTCATGTTCCATATTACATCTGGGTCCCATGCCTCAAAAACTACCTCTTCAAATAAAGAAAACCCCTTCCCATTTCCCATGTCATGAATCCTTTTGGTTCTTCAGTTACTTCTGAAGAACTAAGCCAGTTGCTTCCAGACAACCTGGGCTTGAAATGAATGTACTGTACTATTGTACTATATGCAGCATTGCAAACTACACAAAAGCACAACCACTTGTGGAGGATGGACGGACACGACAATGCACACCAGACATATGAAATAACTTATGTGACTGGACGTGAGAATGAACATTCTCATCTTTGAAAGTTCGCAACTGGAAGGTTTATATGTAGCGGACTTACTGTCCTACAAAGCGCTGACCTCAAGTCTAGTCTCCATCCATCACCACACTGTTGACCCCTTCACCCAATTTGTCCACACTACTTCCCCTCTGGTAACCATTAATCTGCTCTCTGTATCTAAAATTTTGCTTTTTTTTTTTTATTGTTTGCTCATTTGTTTCATTAGACTTTACAGGAGTGAAATCATATAGCATTTGTCTTTCTTCATCTAAGTTATTTCAAATACCATACTGTCTTCAAGGTCTTCCTATATTGTCACAAATGGCAGGATTTAATTCTTTTATATGGCTAAACTGTATTCTGTTGTGTGTGTATGTGTGTGTGTGTGTGTGTGTGCACTTAGTTGTGTCCGACTCTTTGCAATTACATGGACTGTAGGCAGCCAGGCTCCTCTGTCCATGGGATTTTTCCAGAAAAGGATACTAGAGTGGGTTGCCATTTCCTCTAACAGGGGATCTACCTGACCCAGGGATCAAATCAGCATCTCCTGCACTAGCAGGACTCTTTGTGACCCCATGGACGCCAGGCTTCCCTGTCCTTCACCATCTCCCAGAGCTTGCTCAAAATCATTGAGTCGGTGATGCCATCCAACCATCTCGTCCTCTGTCATCCCTTTCTCCTCCGGCCTTCAGTATTTCCCAGCATCAGGATCTTCTCCATTGAGTCAGCTCTTTGCATCAGGTGGCCAAAATTTTGGAGCTTCAGCTTCAGCATCAGTCCTTCCAATAAATATTAAGGATTGATTTCCTTTAGGATTGACTGGTTTGATCTCTTTGCAGCCCAAGGGACACTCAAGATCTTCTCCCACACCACAGTTCAAAAGTATCAATTCTTCAGTGCTCCACTTTCTTTATGGTACAACTCTCACATCCATATATGACTACTGGAAAAACCATAGCTCTGACTAGATGGACCTTTGTTGGCAAAGTGATGTCTCTGCTTTTGAATACACTGTCTAGGTTTGTCATAGCTTTTCTTCCAAGGAGCTAGCATCTTTTAATTTCATGGCTGCAGTCACCATCTGCAGTGATTTTGGAGCCTAAGAAAATAAAGTCTGTCACTATTTCCATTGTTTCCCCATTTATTTGCCATGAAGTAATGGAACCGGATGCCATGATCTTTGTTTTTTGAATGTTGAATTTTTCTTTCTTTTTTTTTTTTTCACTTTACAATATTGTATTGGTTCTGCCACACATCAACATGAATCTGCCACGGGCATACACGTGTTCCCCATCATGAACCCCCCCTCCCACCTCCCTTGAGTTTTAAGCCAGCTTTTTCACTCTCCTCTTTCACTTTCACCAAGAGGCTCTTTAGTTCTTCTTCTCTTTCTGCCATAAGGGTGGTGTCACCTGCATATATGAGCTTATTGATATTTCTCCTGGGAATCTTAATTCTAGCTTGTGCTTCAACCAGCCTGGCATTTTGCATAATGTATTCTGCATATAAGTTAAATAAGCAGGGTGATAATATACAGCCTTAATATACTCCTTTCCCAATTTGGAACCAGTCCGTTGTTCCATGTCCAGTTCTAACTGTTGCTTCTTGACCTGCATACAGATTTCTCAGGAGGCAGGTAAGGAGGTCTGGTATTCCCATCTCTTTAAGAATTTTCCACAGTTTGTTGTGATCTACACAAAAGCTTTAGTGTAGTCAATGAAATGGAAGTAGATGTTTATCTGGAATTCTCTTGCTTTTTCTATGATCCAGTGGATGTTGGCAATTTGATTTCTGGTTCCTCTGCCTTTTCTAAATCCAGCTTGAACATCTGGAAGTTGTTAGTTCATGTACTGTTGAAGTCTGCCTTGGAGAATTTTGAGCATTACTTTGATTGCATGTAAAATGAGTGCAATTGTGTGATACTTTGAACATTCTTTGGCATTGCTTTCTTTGGGATTGGAATGAAAACTGGTCCTGTGGCCACTGCTGAGTTTCCCAAATTTGCTGGCTTATTGAGTGTAGCACTTTCACAGCATCATCTTTTAGGATTTAAAATAGCTCAGCTGGAATTCCATTACCTCCACCAGCTGTGTTCATAGTAATGCTTCCTAAGGCCCACTTGACTTCACATTCCAAGATGTCTGGCTCTAGGTGAGTGATCACAACATTGTGATTATCTGGGTCATGAAGATCTTTTTTGTACAGTTCTTCTGTGTATTCTTGCCACCTCTTCTTAATCTCTTCTGCTTCTCTTAGGTCCATATCATTTCTGTCCTTTATTGAGCCCATCTTTGCATGAAATGTTCCCTTGGTATCTCTAATTTTCTTGAAGAAACTTCTAGTCTTTCCCATTCTGTTGTTTTTCTCTCTTTCTTTGCATTGTTCACTTAGGAAGATTTTTTTTATCTCTCCTTGCTATTCTGTGGAACTCTGCATTCAGATGGGTATATCTTTCCTTTTCTCCTTTGCCTTTTGCTTCTCTTCTTTTCTCAGCTATTTGTAAGGCCTCCTCAGACAACCATTTTGCATTTCTTTTTCTTGGGGATTTCAATCACTGCCTCCTGTACAATGTCATGAACCTCTGTCTGGACTTTATGAGGTACTTTCTTTCTGTTCCTAGTTTGCTGAGTGTTTTGATGATGAAAGTGTGTTGCATTTTGTCAAGTGCTTTTTCTGCATCAATTGAATAATCATTATTTTCCTTCATTATGCTGACATGATGTATTACTTTAATTTTTATATGCTGTGAAGTGAAGTGAAAGTCGCTCAGTCGTGTCTGACTCTTTGCGACCCCATGGGCTATACAGACCATGGAATTCTCCAGGCCAGAATACTGGAGTGGGTAGCCTTTCCCTTCTCCAGGGGATCTTCCCAACCCAGGGATCAAACCCAGGTCTCCTGCACTGTAGGTGGATTCTTTACAAGGTGAGCCACCAGGGAAGCCTGTTGAACCATCCTTAAATTCCAGGAAAAATCCAAATTGGTGTATAATCCTTTAAAATGCTGAACTCTGTTTGCTACTATTTCGTTTAGGATTTTTGCATCAACGTTGATCAAGGACAAGGGCCTATAATTTCTTTTTTCTTGTAGTGTCTTTGTCTGGCTTTGGGATCTGAATAATGCTGGCCTCACAGAATGAGTCAGGAAATGTTCCTACCTTTTTGATTTGGGGTGGGGGGTGGGGAGGATTGATATTCTTCAAATGTTCGGTAAAATTTACTATTGAAGCCATTAGGTCCAAGGCTGTACTTTGTTTGGAATTTTCTGATGACTGATTCAATCTCCTTACTAGTTACAGGACTACTCAAAATTTTTATTTCTTCATGATTTAGTCTTCGTAGATTTTGTTTCTAGAAAGCTGTCCTATCTAGTTTGCCCATATTTTTTTGCTCTATAATTGTTTTCACATGATCCTTTTTATTTCTGTAGAATTGTTGGAATGTTTCTACTCTCAGTATGATTTTAGTAGTTTAGGCCTTATCTTTTTTTTTTTATTCCTTAAGAAAAAAAATATAGACAGCCCGCTCTTTTGATTACCATTTAAAGATAAGGAATATTTTTTCCTTCCTTTCATTTTCAACCTCTTTGTGCTTTGGGGTCTGAAATCTATGATGGAGTGAAAGTGATACAAATTCAGCAGAAACCATACTTTGAATTTCAATCTTTTTCTGGGCTAGTGGTATGTGATAAGATCTATCATGATTCTGGGTAGTGGCAGCAAACCATAACTCCCAGTTAGCACTGTGATCACAAGGATAAAGAACTGGTTCACTCACAACCATTCTGTACCCAGACAATCAATGTTTTTCAATATAGCAGTCAATAAAATACATGAGATACTCATACTTTATTATTAAATAGGCGTTGTGCTAGATGATTTTGGCTAGCTTAGGCTAGTGTACCTGTTCTGAGCACACTTAAGATAACTAGCCTAAAGCTAAGATATTCAGTAGGTTAAATGCATTTCCGACGTACACTATTTTCAATTTAAGATGGGCTTATCGGGACCCCATCATAAGTTGAGAAAGATACGTATCTGGATCTTGTTTATTCATTCTGCAATCTCAGTGTTTTGATGGACAGTTTAATCCATTTACATTTGAAGTATTTACTGACAAGGAAGGATTTACTTCTGTCATTGTGCTATTTGTTTTCTACATGCTTTACAGGTTTTTTTGGCCCTCATTTTCTGCATTTTTACTTTTTTTGTGTATAGTGGCTTTTTTGAAGTGCAATGTTTTATGCTTAGTGGGTCTTTTGAAAGCAAAGTTTAATTCCTTTCTCATTTCTTTTTGTGTATTCTATAGCTAATTATTTGTGGTTAACCAAGGAGATTACATTAAACATCCTACTGTTGTCACTGTTCAGTCATCCATCAGCTCCAGGAGCCCCTGAAGATATGAACATCTGTGGATGCTCAAAGTCCTTTACGGAAAATGATGTAGTATTTGCATATAACTTATGCACATCCTCCCGTTTAAATCTTCTCTAGATTACTTATCATACCTGCTGCTAAGTCGCTTCAGTCGTGTCCGACTCTGTGCGACCCCATAGACGGCAGCCCACCAGGCTCCCCCATCCCTGGGATTCTCCAGGCAAGAACACTGGAGTGGGTTGCCATTTCCTTCTCCATTATCATACCTAACATCATGTAAATACTCTGTAAATAGTTGTCATCATGTGTCTAATCCAAGTTTTGCATTTTGGAATCTTCTGGAAATATTTTTGATCTACAGTTGGTTGAATCCATTGACACAGAAACTGTGGGCATAGAGGGTTCGCTGTAATTTGAATTTATACCAGCTCAGCATCAATTACTTACAAAAACTACTCCTTTAAAGTTCTGTCCCCACCCCATTCAGTGGCTGATGTCACAAAATTACATCTTCATATGTTGTCTGATCTCCAAAACATAAACTAATAATTCTTTTAAATATATTAGTTTCTTATATTATGTAGAAAAGATTTGGGAGTTAAAAAGCAACATTATAGTAATACTAGATTTATACTAATAACTTTTCTTCTTTATATATAACAGTATCTTAAGTCAAGTAGAAAACAAAAAGTAAAGTACAAATCACTGGTACATTAATATTGGCTTTATAATTTCCTAAGTACTTACTCTTATTGAGATCTTCCTTTACCCACACAGCTTTGAATAACTATTTATTGTATTTCCATTTCACCTGCAGGTCTCCCTTGAGTATTTCTTGCAGGGCAGGTCTAGTGGTTATGAACTCCCTTGCTTTGATTTATCTGGGAATGATTTAATTCCTCCCTCAATCTGAAGGACAGTGTTGCCAGATATCAGATTATTGATGGACAGTTTTTATTCTTTTATTTGAATATATTGTCCCACTTCCTTCTGGCCTCCATGATTTCTAATGAGAAATCTGCTTATAATTATATTGAAGATCCCTTATTTGTGATTTTCTTCTCCTTGCTACTTTCATGATTTCTCTTTGTGCCTGGCTTTTCAAAGTTTGATTATGTGTCTTGGTGTGGATCTCTGAGTTCCTCTTACTTGGAGTGGATGCTTATATGCATGCTTTCCATCAAATTTTTGACATTTTCAGCCATTATTTCTTTAAATATTCCCTGTTCCTTTTTTCTCTTTTCTCCTTCTGAGACTCCCATGATGCCTATGTTGATTTGCTTGATGAGGCCCCACAGGTCTGAGGCTCTGTTCAACTTTCTCAATCTTTTTTCTTTCTGTTCCTCAGACTACATAGTTTCCATTATCTAATCTTCAAATTTCCTGATCCTTTTTCTGTCTGCTCAAATCTGCCTTTGAATCATGTAGTGAATTTTTCATTTTTGTTATTGTACTCTTCAGCTCCAGAATTTTTTGTTCATATCTTCTTAGGATTTCCATCTCTTTACTGATATTTCTATTTTGTTCACACATTTTTTTTTAAGTTCTCTCCACATCTTACTTTAGTTCTTTGAGCATCTTTAAGAGAGTTGCTTTAAAAGATTTGTCTAGAAGATGTGCTATAGGTCCAAAAAATTTATTTATTTTAATTAGAGGCTAATTACTTTACAATATTGTATTGGTTTTGCCATACATCAACATGAATCTGCCATGGGTGGCATTGAAACATGCTATAGGTCTTTTTCAGGGACAGTCTATTGATTTGATTGTTTACTTTGGATGAACCATACTTTCCTTTCTTTCTATGCATTTTTTGATCACTGGACATTTGAATTGAACAATGTGATAACTCGGGAAATCAGATTCTTCTGGAAATTACTTCCCCAGTGTTCTACTGTTTTTCATTTTTGTTTTTGCTTACTGTTTGGGTTTTTGTTGCTGTTATTGTAGGCTGTCTCTGTGCAAAGGAAAAGCCTGAGGTATAAATTTAAGGTGTTCTTTGGTCTTTTCTGAGCCTTTCCCTGGGGATGTGTAGTCACTGAGTAATTTTTTTTTCCATATGAAGTTGTTTTTGAATGTTTTCATCTTTAATTTCTGGCTCCCAAGAGGGGGAAAGGTGAAAAACCAAGGGGCGTGGGGAAGGGCACCAGGCATTCACATCTCCTGGAGGTCACTTCAGCTGGAGGGAGAAGGGCTTGCACCAATGTGGCTGCCCTCTCTTTAATAAGAAGCAGCAAACAGCAACCAGAGCACAGAACCCAGATATTTGGAGGACAGGGTCCTTTTTGCTTCTGGCTCGTACAAGCTGCCCCAGGATCATGTGCACAGCTGCCTCCCATGTGGCCTAGGGTCAGGGGTTAGGTAGCTGCTACTGTGCCAAGAGTTGATAAAGACCAAAATTAACTTCAGTTTGCCCTCTAAGTCTTCCCCTGGAAGTTCTAAGCCTTCAACAGACTTCTGATTACCAAAATAGTTACATCAGACAGATTCTGCCAGTACAATTTTTGTCTAGGTGAGGGAAAAGAATTCTGGTGCTTCTGATTCCACCTTCTCCCCAGAATTCTCTGCCAATCATTGCTTCTTGATGCAACTTGCACTGTTAACAGCTTGCTCTGTGGTAGACTGATGGACATGGTAGTTTACTTCTTTGACACACTGTTTAATTCAGTCTCTCAAGATTTTTGTATTTATGCTCATTAAACATGATTCAAAAGAATTTTATTTTGGTGTTCACTTCCAAGTTACAGTAGCTGTACAAAATAAATTGCTTTGTTTTTTATATAATTTCTATAATTTTTCTACATTTCTATAATTCTCTATACTTGCAGTAATTCATAAGCACTCAAATGAGCTGTTTCTTAAAAAGTTTCAAAGAATTCTACCAAAAATTTAGAGAAGAGCTAACACCTATCCTGCTCAAACTCTTCCAGAAAATTGCAGAGGAAGGTAAACTTCCAAACTCATTCTATGAGGCCACCATCACCCTAATACCAAAACCTGACAAAGATCCCACAAAAAAAGAAAACTACAGGCCAATATCACTGATGAACATAGATGCAAAAATCCTTAACAAAATTCTAGCAATCAGAATCCAACAACATATTAAAAAGATCATACACCATGACCAAGTGGGCTTTATCCCAGGGATGCAAGGATTCTTCAATATCCACAAGTCAATCAATGTAATACACCACATTAACAAACTGAAAAACAAAAACCATATGATTATCTCAATAGATGCAGAGAAAGCCTTTGACAAAATTCAACACCCATTTATGATAAAAACTTTCCAGAAAGCAGGAATAGAAGGAACATACCTCAACATAATAAAAGCTATATATGACAAACCCACAGCAAACATTATCCTCAATGGTGAAAAATTGAAAGCATTTCCTCTAAAGTCAGGAACAAGACAAGGGTGCCCACTTTCACCATTACTATTCAACATAGTTTTGGAAGTTTTGGCCACAGCAATCAGAGCAGAAAAAGAAATAAAAGGAATCCAAATTGGAAAAGAAGAAGTAAAACTCTCACTATTTGCAGATGACATGATCCTCTACATAGAAAACCCTAAAGACTCCACCAGAAAATTACTAGAATTAATCAATGATTATAGTAAAGTTGCAGGATATAAAATCAACACACAGAAATCCCTTGCATTCCTATACACTAATAATGAGAAAATAGAAAGAGAAATTAAGGAAACAATTCCATTCACCATTGCAACGAAAAGAATAAAATACTTAGGAATATATCTACCTAAAGAAACTAAAGACCTATATATAGAAAACTATAAAACACTGGTGAAAGAAATCAAAGAGGACACTAATAGATGGAGAAATATACCATGTTCATGGATTGGAAGAATCAATATAGTGAAAATGAGTATACTACCCAAAGCAATTTATAGATTCAATGCAATCCCTATCAAGCTACCAACAGTATTCTTCACAAAGCTAGAACAAATAATTTCACAATTTGTATGGAAATACAAAAAACCTCGAATAGCCAAAGCGATCTTGAGAAAGAAAAATGGAACTGGAGGCATCAACCTACCTGACTTCAGGCTCTACTACAAAGCCACAGTTATCAAGACAGTATGGTACTGGCACAAAGACAGAAATATAGATCAATGGAACAAAATAGAAAGCCCAGAGATAAATCCATGCACATATGGACACCTTATCTTTGACAAAGGAGGCAAGAATATACAATGGATTAAAGACAATCTCTTTAACAAGTGGTGCTGGGAAATCTGGTCAACCACTTGTAAAAGAATGAAACTAGAACACTTTCTAACACCATATACAAAAATAAACTCAAAATGGATTAAAGATCTCAACGTAAGACCAGAAACTATAAAACTCCTAGAGGAGAACATAGGCAAAACACTCTCTGACATACATCACAGCAGGATCCTCTATGACCCACCTCCCAGAATATTGGAAATAAAAGCAAAAATAAACAAATGGGACCTAATTAAACTTAAAAGCTTCTGCACATCAAAGGAAACTACTAGCAAGGTGAAAAGACAGCCTTCAGAATGGGAGAAAATAATAGCAAATGAAGCAACCGACAAACAACTAATCTCAAAAATATACAAGCAACTCCTCCAGCTCAACTCCAGAAAAATAAATGACCCAATCAAAAAATGGGCCAAAGATCTAAATAGACATTTCTCCAAAGAAGACATACAGATGGCTAACAAACACATGAAAAGATGCTCAACATCACTCATTATCAGAGAAATGCAAATCAAAACCACTATGAGATACCATTTCACACCAGTCAGAATGGCTGCGATCCAAAAGTCTACAAATAATAAATGCTGGAGAGGGTGTGGAGAAAAGGGAACCCTCTTACACTGTTGGTGGGAATGCAAACTAGTACAGCCACTGTGGAGAACAGTGTGGAGATTCCTTAAAAAACTGGAAATAGAACTGCCTTATGATCCAGCAATCCCACTGCTGGGCATACACACTGAGGAAACCAGGGGGGAAAGAGACACGTGTACCCCAATGTTCATCGCAGCACTGTTTAGAATAGCCAGGACATGGAAGCAACCTAGATGTCCATCAGCAGATGAATGGATAAGAAAGCTGTGGTACATATACACAATGGAGTATTACTCAGCCATTAAAAAGAATACATTTGAATCAGTTCTAGTGAGGTGGATGAAACTGGAGCCTATTATACAGAGTGAAGTAAGCCAGAAGGACAAACACCAATACAGTATACTGACGCATATATATGGAATTTAGAAAGATGGTGGCGATAACCCTGTATGCGAGACAGCAAAAGAGACACTGATGTATAGAACAGTCTTTTGGACTCTGTGGGAGAGGGAGAGGGTGGCAAGATTTGGGAGAATGGCATTGAAAAAAAAAAAAAAGTTTCAAAGATACCATATGAATTTGGAGCTGAACATTAACTCTCTGCAAACTTCCTCAAACTCTTGCTTGCTTTTTGGACCACTTACATTTTCAATATTCTAATGCATCTTTGGTAATGTACATTTCTTATCTTACCAAAATTTTCCATTTCAGGTATAGTTCTTTGTCATTTTTAATCTCCTATGGATATGTAATGTTTTCAGTTATCATTTCATATTTTCTTTACCTAGTTTTACCAGTTAGATTTATTGGGATGGGAATGGCATTGTAATTTACTTTTTAAAATTTATTTTATGGATGTATAGACGACAGAGGATGAGATGGCTGGATGGCATCACTGACTCGATGGAAGTGAGTCTGAGTGAACTCCGGGAGTTGCTGATGGACAGGGAGGCCTGGTGTGCTGCGATTCATGGGGTCGCCAAGAGTCGGACATGACTGAGCGACTGGACTGAACTGAACTGAGTTGATTTACAATGTAGTGTTAATTTCTGCTGTACAGCAAGGTTTTCCATTCTTTTCATATCCTTTTCCATTATAGTTTATTATAGAATGTTGAATATAGCTCCCTGTGCTATACAGTAGCACCCGGTGGTTTATCCATTCTATTTATAATAGCTTGCATCTAGAAGTCCCAAAGCCCCACTCCATCCCTTCCCCATTCACTTCCCCCTTGGGAATCACAAGTCTGTTCTCTGTCTCTGAGCCAGTTTCTGTTTTGTAGATAACTTCACTTGTGTCATATTTTAGATTCTACATACAAGTGATATCATGTGATGAATGTCTTTCTCTTTCTGACTTACTTCACTTAGTATGAGAAGTCCATCAAGGTGGCTGAAAATGACATTATTTCATTCTTTTTATGGTAGAGTAGTAGTATATATATGTACAACATCTTCTTTATCCATTCATCTGTCAGTGGACATTTAGGTTGTTTCCATGTCTTAGCTATTGTAAATAGTGCTCCTGTGAACACAGGGTACATGTATATTTTACAATTATAGTTTTTTTCTGAATATATATTGGCAATACCATTTACTTTTATTGTTTTTTACAAAGCACTAACTTTGAGATCTGCAAATCAATTTTTCTCTTTGCTTTGTTTAACTTACAGTTTTTATTATGTATACCTTACTGCTTTTTATGACTTTATTTTATTAATTTCAGAACCTCTTTTAAGAAGGGGGTCAGCTAACTCGCTTTCTTATTTTAAACTTTTAACAAAGATTAAGGCCATGAATTTAAGTTTGAATGCCAGCTTACTTACACTGCATATGTTTCTGTATTAACTTTTCATTGATACTTAATTCACTTGTTAATTACATTAATACTTAATTCACATTGATAATCAAACAAACACTGAAGTTTTACTATTTACCAGTCAAGGCTATGGTTTTTCCAGTGGTCATGTATGGATGCGAGAGTTGGACTATGAAGAAAGCTGAGCAACGAATAATTGATGCTTTTGAACTGTGGTGTTGGAGAAGACTCCTGAGAGTCCCTTGGACAGCAAGGAGATCCAACCAGTCCATTCTGAAGAAGATCAGTCCTGGGTGTTCTTTGGAGGGAATGATGCTAAAGCTGAAGCTCCAGTACTTGGCCACCTCATGCGAAGAGTTGACTCATTGGAAAAGACTCTGATGCTGGGAGGGATTGGGGGCAGGAGGAGAAGGGGATGACAGAGGATGAGATGGCTGGATGGCATCACCGACTTGATGGACATGAGTCTGAGTGAACTCTGGGAGTTGGTGATGGACAGGGAGGCCTGGCGTGCTGCAATTCATGGGGTCGCAGAGAGTTGGACATGGACTGAGCAACTGAACTGAACTGAACTGAGCACTGTTATGAACACCTAGGACACAGCAATGATGAAAACAGAAATTCTCAAATCCTTATGGCACTTGCAGTTAAGAGAAATAAAAAATATAAAAACAAAAGTATGTAGTATGTTACTGATGACAGTGTTAAAGATAGAAATAAAGTGGGGATAAAAAGATAAAACAGAGTACAATTTTTCACTGTTTGCAAAGGGAAGGTCTTTGGGAGGTGAAACAGCTAGAAATAAATGAAGGAGCCAAACTTGAGCAGATGTGTGGGGGAGAAGGGGTTGGAGGAGCTGCTACATGTACAGGGGGAGCAGGTGATGGAGAAGCAGCATGTGTACAGGGGGAGGAAGGTGCAAATGCAGAGGGAATCACAGTATGAAGGCATCAGCATGGCAGTCTGGAAGTTCTGAGGAAAATCACAAAGTCCATGAGCAGCGAGAGTGGAAGGAGGGCCAGGAGGACAGACAGCAGGAGACGTGGGTGAGAATGGAGCAGGCAGAGGTGAAACGCTCAGTTAGAAATGGCCTATGGCCACTCTGAGGACTTCTGATTGTGAACTGTGCTCTGACTTCTGTTTTCACTCTGATTGCTCTTCTGGAAATCCATAGACTGAAGTAGGAGCTGGGGAAGCAGGATGACTAGTTAGGAGGTCTTCTGATCATCTCCATCAGAGGTGCAGCTCTGGAGGCAGAGCTGGTGGAAACCTCAGAAGGGCTCTGAGAAGCCGTGGAGCTGTGGTTCACCCTGATAGGAAGGTGGCGCGGGAGGTCTGGAGTGAGGGTGTGGGAGCAGGTCAGGACTTCGGGGTCTTCCCTCATCCTATACTTCATTTACTCAAGGAGTAATTTAGGGGGGTATTCTTTCATTTCCAAGTGGATTAGAAGATGATTAATTGGCTTATTTATGTTGAATAGATTTCTTAAAACTATAAGTTTTAGTAATATTAGTAGCAGCAACCACTGCCATTCACTCTGAGGTCTCAGGCACTGTGCTAAAGCACGGTGCTGCATCATCTCACAGGCAATCACCCTAGACAGTCGCCTAAGAGCTCAGCCTCACAGTTCAGATGCTGGAGGCTTTGCAGAATGGAGTCACTTCCCAGATGTGCCACAGGCACAGGTTAGAAACGGCCCCCAGAATGTCGTAGTCCAGACACCAAGGTCTGTTGCTTCTGTTCTTGCAGACTTATTCAGATTTTATTTGTTGTGGACAATTTGATAAATTCTTTTGAATACTCCATTCACTTTTGTATTTTGAGCAGATTAATAATAATGCATTGACATTTGACAGTTTCCATCATACTTCCCTATTTCTTGAGTTTTTGTTTTACATACTTTGACGTTATTCAATATATGATGACTCAAGTTATATCCTCATTATCCAAAGTTATTTTTATCAGTATTAAAAAGATGTTCATTTTCATATATATGTTAGGACAATCATGGATTATTTCTTGGAAGATACACAAAAGACTGGTCATACTGGTCAGTCCAAGGAGGGGAGCAGGAAGGCCTGACCCTTTGCGTTTTCTCTTGCAAGGATCATCGATCACAAAGATGCCCTTCTTTTACTGCTTCGTTGGGAGGAGGGGAAGAAGGGAATTGAAAGCTGTCTCTGTATTAGGTACCTGGTCTTTCAGGCTGACCTGTCAGTGTTTGTAGATTATATAGCTGAAATTCTGCCAACACAAAGATGAACACTGGGGTCCTCACATCCCACAAAAAAAGGCAAACACAGCTTATCTTCACAACTGAAGCAGCCCTGTGTGTGTTTCAGCTTTGATTTGGAGGGTAAAAAACTGTCAAAACATACTTCCTACTGTTTCCATTCTCCTTCCTTTTGCATCATTTAATCAGGCCACTACCATCACTTGCCTAGAGAATCCTAAGGACAGAGGAGCCTGGTGGGCTACAGTCCGTAGGGTTGCAAAGAGTCGGACACGACTGAAGTGACTTAGCATGCACACACGCACCATGACTGCAGGTTGACCGATTTAGTACAGGATTGGGGCACCAGCACAGTCAGAAAACCATCAACAAACTCACTAATGGAAAGGAAAGAAAGTATCTCCCAGTGGGAATACTCCATCTACTTCTAAGTATCTTAAAAATCAGTACCAGTCATATGAAAGGAAACCACTGTTGAGGACAGTTAACACTGCTAAACCATATTAACATCACAGATGTCATTACCAACTGTTCTCTCCGGTCTCCACACCTGTGTCATCACACAAGGGACCACTCTGTAACAGAGGGCCCACCCTCGTCCCTAAATACAGCTTCATGCTTGTCCTGCCACAGTTCCACAGCCCTCATCTTGACTATCAATTTGAGTGCCACATAATATGCCATAAAGAAAAGAGACCGTAACACCATCATCTTTTTCTTTGTGGCCCCAAACGCTCTCCCCACATTCAGTCTCAAGAGTACAAGTTCAGGCCCTGCTCTGATCACCCTGAAATCCAGCCCTACTCTCCTCCAGGCCCATAGTTCTGCTGTAGCCAAGGTTTTACATTCTTCCCACTGTTGTAAATGTTCTCCAGTTTTATTGAAGTATTAATGACATATAACATTGCAT
This sequence comes from Bos taurus, assembly GCF_002263795.3. Classification (NCBI taxonomy): domain Eukaryota; kingdom Metazoa; phylum Chordata; class Mammalia; order Artiodactyla; family Bovidae; genus Bos; species Bos taurus. The sequence continues at coordinate 665,948 of NC_037349.1, read as the reverse complement.
GGCATAATGATTTGGTAATCATGTACATTGTGATTACCACAAATGAGTTATCACCCATCACCTCATAGTTAGACATTTTTTTCCTTTATGATAAGAACTTTTAAGATCTACTCTCTTACCAGCTTTCAAATATAGAGTTCCGCATGGCCACTAGGCTGTGTATGACACTGTCAGTCAGCCAGTGTTTTCTGAATGAACAAAGTCCACCTTTCCTCAATACCCAGAAGGGCATATCCAGGACCCTGCCAGGGGCGTGGGAGGCAGGAGGCTAAGCCTCTTAGGGAGCTCTAACTATCTCCAGTCACACTCTGGCCACCTCTGGACATAAGACAATAACTGGGACCGCTTTTCTTTATGCAACTTCATTTTGCAGACAAGGCACAGAGGCTCAGAAGAGACAGTGCCTAGCCTAGGCCCAACAGACCTCAGTCCTTCTGGCGCCCCATCCAGCTGCCTCTCCCTGGTCCCCAGACCAGCTTCGCTGCACGCCTCTGCTCTCTATGCTGGCAAAGGCCCTAGTGAGCTGATGCAGGCCTCTGCCTTTGACCAACAGCTTCAACCTGTGTTTCTTGGTTTCTGGGTGGTCTCGAAGCCCCACCTCGTCACCTCAGCTTTCATACCTAGTTAGGCAGTTTCCTTCCCCCCAGTCCTGTTCCAACACGCAGCAGTCCACAGAACCACGGAGCGGCCAGGCCCACCCCAGCTGTGAGCATCTTGATCATGTGCAGGTCTCTGCTCTTCTGTACTCAGCCTTGTTGGGCTGGGGAGCTGGTCCTGCCAAAACGCTAGCATGTGCCCCTCTGCACGCAGGACATGAGTGCGCCCTCCTGCAGCCCTCCAGGGCAAGAGTGCTGGTTCTTTAAAAGTTGCCTTTTGAACACAACTCTTCAGGCAGAGTTGTTGTGGTGTTGCTGTGGTATTGCTGTGGTGTTGGAGAAGACTCTTGAGAGTCTCTTGGCCTGCATGGAGATCCAACCAGTCCATCCTAAAGGAAATCAGTCCTGAATATTCATTGGAAGGATTGATACTGAAGCTGAAACGCCAATACTTTAGCCACCTGATGCAAAGAACTGACTCGTTGGAAAAGACTCTGATGCTGGGAAAGATTGAAGGCAGGAGGAGAAGGGGATGACAGAGGATGAGATGGTTGGATGGCATCACCAACTTGATGGACATGAGTTTGAGTAAGCTCAAGGAGTTGGTGACGGACAGGGAGGCCTGGCATGCTGTAGTCCATGGGGTTGCAAAGAGTCAGACACAACTGAGTGACTGAACTGACTGAACTGACTTACGGCAGAAATTCTCTGGAAGATAATCCCTGGGTATTCCCAAGCCTTTCTCAGTAAGTGAGACGATTAGAGAAGACAATTGACAAATTCAAAGAGGTCCTCAAGACCCATGGATTCCTATGCTGAGCCCAATAGAATTGACTGTTTATTCTTTAAAAAAAAAAAAAAAAAGAAGAAAACTTGCCTTTTCTTCTTCATGAATAAGCACAACCCACCAGAATCCGCTTCCCCTCCCCTAGATCAGCAGCAGAGGGAAAACAGAGCACCTGGCAGATGGGCAGATGTGCCCCGTGCTCCCTTTGCTGATCCCATCTCCCTCCACACCCTCCAGGCTCCTCCAGGGCCTGAGCGCCTACCTCGCGCAGTCAGCGCACCCATCAGCGCAAGGCTGCCTTCCCAGTCTGGCCCCACAGCCTGCCCTTACCACCTCCCACCCCACCAAAGCGCACAGCTGAACCCCACCCATGGGAAGAGGTGAGTCTTCAGGCCCCATTAGAGAAACTAACAGATCCTATTTTTTCATCATTATCACTGATTGTAAAAAATCAAAGTAAATTCTTCCCAAACACCCCGCTATTAACTAAGGACACAGCCCTGGATCTGGTGGTGAAAGTATGGGAACTGTATACTTCCATGGAACAAAACGAGCCTTCCTATGATGATCTGGTACATTTGGGACTGAACTTTTCATACTGTACGCGTGGAGGGGGATGGTAGATCCCTGCAGACTCCCACACCAGCACCTCCCAGCAGAAGGTGAGGATACTTCCACAGGCCCCACAGGTGGCTGCATTATGAGATGGCAGTGGAGGAGAATTAACAGCCCCCATTTCTCTGAAGGCCCCAAACTGCAGGGTAGAATCGGGCCAAACTGAACTACCAGAGAAGTGGGAGACACTCTGCTGGACCTTGATCGTGACCCCCAGTCTCCCCAGGGAGAGTCAGGATTGTTGATGTGGTGTCTCTGCTGCATTAGACGCCTACGTCCGCCTTGCCTACAAAAGCAGCAGCCCTTGATGCCGAAGTTACGGGACTGACTAGAGCCACCTGGACTCTGTGGCTCAGAGGTCTCAGTGGGCAGACATGTGAAATTCTGGCAGCAAAGGAAGGTACAGGACCCTTGCTGGCTGCTCCTCAGTCTCCAGCCCTCCTGCCTTACTTCCACTTAAATATACTTACAAACTCTTAGGTTCCTTCCATCCATACAACAGATTGTGCTTCCCATTTACTTGGCTTGCCAGCATCCTGAACTTTCTCTACATACCTCTCATCACAGTCAGTGACTTTACAGTTACTTGTGCAATGACACAGTGTTCCACATATGGTTGTGAGAAGCCTACAGAGCACAGCGGGGTGAGTGAGGGCTGGAACCCAGGCTGCAGTCTGTGTCCCAGGCACCTGCAGCACCTGAGCAAGCGGGAAGTAAATATGGATTGACTGAGGCTCCAAGTGTGGCCATGGAAAATCTTTGCCCCAGGCTGACCGTTCACTCAGCTGGCAGATGTAAATCACCTTGGTGCCTGAGGCGTGAGTCCTGGCACTCAGGGCTCAGCCCAGTGGGGAGCCCAAAGTATACATAGAGATTAGAACTCACCATGATACAGGAAACCCTAAGGACTCCAACAAAAAATATTAGAGATAACAAATACAGTAAAGTGGCAGGGTACAAAATCAATACACAAGCATCATTGTTGTTTCTATACACTAACAATGAGCTAGCAGAAAGAGAAACTAAGAAAACAATCCCATTACAACAGAAAGAATACAATACCTTGGAATAAATTTAACCAAGGAGGTAAAAGGCCTATGTAAGACACTGATGAAAGAAATTGAAGATAACACAAAGAAACTGAAAGATATCCCATACTCATGGATTAGAAGAATTAACACTGTTAAAATGTCCATATTACCTAAAGCAATCCACAGATTCAATGCAATCACTATTAGAATCCTGATGACTTGGAAGCAACGTAGATGTCCATCAGCAGATGAATGGATAAGAAAGCTGTGGTACATATACACAGTGGAGTATTACTCAGCCAATTAAAAAGAATACATTTGAATCAGTTCTGATGAGGTGGATGAAACTGGAGCCTATTATACAGAATGAAGTAAGCCAGAAAGAAAAACACCAATACAGTATACTAACACATATATATGGAATTTAGAAAGATGGTAACAATAACCGTGTATATGAGACAGCAAAAGAGACACTGATGTACAGAACAGTCTTTTGGACTCTGTGGGAGAGGGAGAGGGTGGGATGATTTGGGAGAATGGCATTGAAATATGTATAATATCATATATGGAACGAGTCGCCAGTCCAGGTTCAATGCAGGGGCTGGTGCACTGGGACGACCCAGAGGGATGGTAAGGGGAGGGAGGAGGGAGGAGGGTTCAGGATGGGGAACACATGTATACCTGTGGCGGATTCATTTTGATATTTGGCAAAACCAATACAATATTGTAAAGTTTAAAAATAAAATAAAATTTAAAAATAAATTTAAAAAAAGAACAAAAAATTCTAAAATTTATATGAAACCCAAAGACCCCAAATAGCCAAAGCAATCCTGACAAAAAAAGGAAAAAAAGCTAGAGGTGTATCACATGCCCCCTGATTTCAAATGATACTACAAAGCTATAAGAATCAAAAGAGCATGGTACTAGCAGAAAAACACACACAGAGATCAATGGAATGGAATTAAGAGCTCAGAGATAAACTCACACAGACATAAACAATTAATTTACAAAAAAGAGATGAAAAACATGCAGTGAAGAAAGGATAGTCTCTTCAACAAATGGAGTTGGGAAAACTGAACAGCCACATGCAAAAGAATCACACTAGACTACTATCATATACCGCACACAAAAATTTACTCAAATGGATTAAAGACTTGATTGTAAGACCTGAAAACATAAAATTTCTAGAAGAAAATATGGACAGTAAGCTCTTTGTCACCAGTCTTAGCACTATCTTTTTGGACATGTCTCCTCAGGCAAGGGAAACCAAAGCAAAGACACACAAACACACGGTGAAGGAAACCACTGTCAAACAAAAAGGCAACCTTCTGAATGGGAGAAAATATTTGCAAATCATATATCTGATAAGGGTTAATATTCAGGATACAAAGAATTCTTACAACTCAACAACAAAAACCCAAACAACCTGATTAAAAATAGGCAGAGGATCTGAATAGACATTTTCCCAAAGAAGGTATCTAGATGGCCAACAGGGACATGAAAAGGAGCTCAACACCACTGACCACCAAGGAATGCAAATAAAACCATAATGAGCTATCACCTCACACCTGTCAGAGTGGCTATTGCCAAAGATAAGAAATAACAAGTGTCTACACTTGTTGACAAGGATGTGGAAAAAAGAGAAGCCCATGCACTATCTTAAGCAGGAGAATAACATGACTTATGTGCTTCTTTTGTCCCCAGAGAACTTTCTAGTGGCAACATGGAAGACAGAGAAGAACTGGCAGAGACTAGTGACTGGAAAATTTTTAGTAGGCATTGCTCAGGGGTGAGGTAAGAGTCTGAATGAAGGAAGACTTGTAGGGTCGATGACATTTTTATTATAGGGGGACTGAGGACTCCAGTCAGAAAGACATGCGGACTACAATGCAGAAAAGAGGTGGGGCCGAGGAGAGAGGGTGACAGAGGCTGCAGGGCCTCCGTGTTTGGAAACACTGAAAGGCTGAGGACATTCAGTGGGAGCTGTGTGCCCTAGACCAGCCCAGGCCTGACACCACAGGCCAAGCACACAGAGCACCTTGCGTCTCTGGCCATATGGGACACTCAAAATCCATGTTATGAAGGTGGAAGGAAAAGGAAATTCATTAGTCTTTTACCCACTTCTCTGCTCTATTCTCTGCTTCTTGAAAAAAGAAATCAAAGCACTCAAAAGTCAGACTAATCTTGATAAACTTTAGGTTTGGCCTCTCATTTTAAGTGAAACTTTTCACTTTGCCATACGTTGGAGCAGATCTGAAGCTACACAAACATTTCCAAATAGGAAAGAATAAAAATCCACTTATGCATGAAAAATGGTACTAACCTTGAGAGAAAGTTTAAGGTACAACAACCTCTGAACTGTTGTGAAAAATACATATTCAGATTTTTAGTAACATTTTAAACAATAATAAAGGTGATTTTTTAAAAAATCCCAGAGAGTATCTGGTGGAATAAAACTATAAAAGAACAGATCAGCAAATGACCATCCCCATATCTTTGTCTAAAGCACAGAGAGAGAGAGCTCTTGTCACACTCAGTCTCCAACTTCTTTTTCCTTTGAGGTTTGATCGACATACAAAAAGGTGAACATATTTAATGTCTACAACTTGATGACTTTAGAGATAAAAATACACTGTGAAGCCATCACCACAATATATGCCATAAACCTATGGATACCATGAGGGGAAGTGGGATGTGGGGTGGATTGGGAGACTGGGATTGCCACCGCTATGCATGGAACAGATACTAGTGAATAGTACAGGAACTCTACAGGATGCTCTGCGGTCACCTAGATGGAAAGGAAATCCAGAAGGGAGAGGATATGTGTATACATATGGCTGATTCACTTTGTTGTAAAACAGAAACAAGGCTGTCAAGCGACCATCCTTCAATGGGGGAAAAAAGATCTCCACTTTTAGCAAATCTGTGAGTATATGATAGTGTCATTAACTACAGGCCTCACTCTGGGCAGCAGACCTTATGACTGATGTTATAGGGCTGAAATTCTGTAAAAACCCAAGCAGAACTTGCTCCTAGACCTCTGACTCCCTCTACAGTGTATGAGGAATAGAGAAACCCTGCCCCTCACCCTCAAGGCACCAGGGAAGCCATGCAACCCCCAGCCCACCACACGGCGAAAGACAGGAGCTCCAGGAGCATGACCTCCCCAGGCCTGCAGAGCCCCACAAACCCCTCCTGAAATGGAATGTCAAGACAAGGAACGGGGCCTGTGTCCCCAGGGAAACTGGAATTCACCCACTACAGTATGTCTGAGTTTAGATAGTTAGAGCAGTGTTTTATAAGAATTAAGAAACCACAAATTCTTTTTGACATTGGGGCACCACTCTGGGTAATGTTCCATAAATAGGCCAAATGTAACTTGTGGAAAATGTCTATAGCAGCACAATTAACAGGTACTCGTGATACTACTAATAAATGCACAGTACATGCTTACTGAGTGAAGGAATAAAAAGCAAAACAAAGAAAACAAATGATCAGTAATGACAGACTACTTTTCACTTTCCTGCATTGGAGAAGGAAATGGCAACCCACTCCAGTGTTCTTGCCTGGAGAATCCCAGGGACGGCAGAGCCTGGTGGGCTGCCGTCTATGGGGTCGCACAGAGTCAGACACGACTGAAGTGACTTAGCAGCAGCAACATGATTAATGGGCTTCCCTGGTGGCTCAGACAGTAAAGAATCTGCCTGCAATGCAGGAGACCCAGGTTTGATTCCTGGGTAAGGAAGATCCCCTGGAGAAGGGCATAGAAATCGACTCCAATATTCCTGCCTGGAGAATTCCATGGTCAGTGGAGTCTGGTGGGCTACAGTCCATGGGGTTTGCAGAGTCAGACATGACTGAGCAACTAACACACACACACACAACATGATTAATATTTAGTCCAGAAGTATTAAGAATGGCAAGAATATTACACTTTCTACATAAAAATATGTGAAATAATTTTTTAGAAAAAAGAGAAAATAATGTGCATATATGAACCACATATGCATGTCTGTGTGTATGCTCAGTCGTGTCTGACTTTGTGACCCCAAGGACTGTACCCCATGAGGCTCCTCTGTCCATGGGATTCTCCAGGCAAGAATACTGGAGTGGGCTGCTATTCCCTCCTCCAGGGGACCTTCCCAACCCAGGGATCTAGCTGGTATCAACTGTGTCTCTTGTATTGCAGGCAGATTCTTTACCACTGAAACCTGGGAAGCCCCCATGAACTGCATAAATGTGTATCAAAGATGCACCAATAATAAGGTAAAAATATGAGGTGATAGACATATAATACAACAGACAATGAATTTCTTATTAGCACAAATGCATCAGAACTTAAATGAATAAATGTGGCCTGAATTTTTCTTCCAGCATAGTCCATGGCGGTGCTTTTATCAAATGCTTACAGAGGACATGTAAACTGGAAGGAGGACAGACAAGGGCAGAGGGCTTGGCTGACCTGGAGTGGGGTTTTGGGGCTGCCTGGTGTAGGACACGTTGAATGCCGGCTCCTCAATCAACGGTGGTGGGTACATGCGCCTCCGGATGAAGAAGCCAGCTCCACAGCAGAAAAGCACACCCATCATCAGGAGGAACCTGGGCGAGAGCACAGGGTGAGGCCTGGGCAGACGGCAGGGCTCCCCTGGCTGGTTCTACCCAACCGCTCTCCCCGGGAATGGTCCCAGTGGAGGAACCAGGGAGACACCTGGCATCAGAGCTCTGGGGGCCCCTGGATGGAGGCGACTAGCATGGAGAAGCTCTCAAAGTGAACATTTTGCCTCAAAAGCTCCAAATGGCCATTGACCTCAAAGGGTTGGTACAGTTCTTCCCTGTCCATGGCCCTGACTTCAACCCAACATTTAGTCAAAACAGAAGATACCTTTTCAATCCTGCTTGAAGACTACTGCTGGTTCTCACTGTCCTCCCCACCCCCTGCCACCCCGCCCCGCCCCCCTGCAGTTTTCTTTTCTGTTAAAGCAAGAAGAGGAAGCATGGGATCCTTTCTAACAGTTTTCTCTCCATTATTATATGAACATCTATAAAATTTTTTAAAAGTGCCCTTTCTAGAGCACATCTTAATTTTAGAGAAACTATAGGAATAGAGAAAATACAATTCATTTTAAAAGCTGTTTTTAAATCTCTAGGTTCTAAGTATAGCTGGACCTTTTATTGTGACCCCACAGTCTAATGGACAAGAGCTGACTCCTTGAAGGATCGGATGTTTGTTGAAATCATCTGAGGATTCTCAGTGACTACTGGATCACTAGCATTCAATAAAAAATGAACGAATGGCACTTCCCATCTCACTTCAGCATTCACCTAGTTTTTCTAGCAACAGGGGAAATCATTTGAAGCAGGACCAAGTTGACTGTTTCACACAGCCATAGCTGAGAAACTTGTCCATCTCTAAACTGATATGATGATGGGGACTCACAGAACCTGTCAGAACCTCAAACAACACACACATTCTTGTGAAGGATGCACACACAGCCGAGCTGGCCATGTCATGGTCAAAGGCACCTGTCCACACATGAATGCAATTTAAGGAAAGAGTAGACAATAAAGCCTTTGAGAATATAAACATGATATTAAGAGTTAATCAATAAGTATTGACCAGATACCTTGGAACGTTGAGAAGGAACAAAGATCAGGGGCACCAGACAGGAAATGATTCAGAAGAGGACTGAAATCGTGGTTTTCTAATCTTTCATATAATTCATTATTAATTCAACAAAATTTCTGAAGCATCTGCCAGGCTCCCAGCACCAATCTTTGCATTATAAGGAGTAAGACAGGTGGGGCCTCACCTTCACTGAACTTGAGTTGTCATAGGGGAGGAGGACAGTAAACAACAAAGTAACAAAATTACTTATTTACAACTCTGATAGTGCCAAGAAAGAAGAGGAAGGGTGCATCATAGGTTGGGGAGAAGAATGCATATAACAGCCGTGTTCATCATTTCAAGGGTGCAATTCAGTGCAACAAGAGGTTTAAAGAGGGTATCTGCCAGACTAAGGGAGATCACAAAAGCTTCTTTTCCTTCAAAGCAACATCTGAGCTGAATTCTGAATGATGGAAAGAGACAAATTGAAGAGAAGTGAAGATGTTTCTGGGTAGAAAGGAATTGCATAGGTGCGCCAACAGGAAAAGTTGGGTGGGCGAGAGGCCTGAGGAGGACAGCTATGAGCTGCAGATGGGGAAGGGGTTAGAGGGGTGCAGTCCTGGGGAGCAGGAAAAATCCAAATAGTGCAAAACAAAGCCCCCACTCCCAAGTCAGAAGCTGGAATCTAAGATGGACAACTTCGTCTGGACTCCATGATAGTCCTACATTCAACCCTGGGTCCAACTGTAAATATCTGAGCAGAAATGCAAGGCACACAGAGGTGACTGTGCATAAGGTTTTACACCCCTGCTCACTCCCAAAGGTCCAGGCTCCCGGTGTTGGACATGCAGAAGCCATGAGAGATTTTGGTCTCTTCCATGAGATAACCCAAAATGATAGTTTTGGCTTATTTGTCAAACGGAAAGGGCTTCCCTGATGGCTCAGTTCGTAAAGAATCTGCCTGCAGTGCAGGAGACCTTGGTTCATTTCAAATGGAATACACGTTTTTCTGGACAAATATAAGCGATATGCACCTCACAGTGTGGACTGCTGGAGAGCAAATAGGTGCAAGCAAGTAAGAGCACAGTCACGGGGTAGGAGGCCCACTCCTGGCTCCTGGGGCAGTCATCATCACACTTGTTCCATATTGAAACAGCAGTCTGAGAAGAGAGGGGCAGGGGAATGAGTTTCTGGTAACAAAGAGGAAAGGGGGGGTCAAGGTAAGAAAAGCAATTCTCGAAGTTCTCTTTCATTGCTGAGCAGGTATGGGGAGCATTCCTGGGATTAAGAGAGGAAGTTTGTGTCTTTTTATCATTAAAAGTAATCTGGCTTCTTCAGTTTGTTTTTTAGTCTCTTCCTGCCTTCCTCCCCAGCAGTTTTCAGGTCTCAGGCAGCAGCAGAGCCTCCCTGGGCCCGCATCCCCCAACTCTGCAGGAGCCCCACAGCAGGCAGCACTTACCTGCCAGACTGCACTGTGTTGCAGTGTGCTTTTCAACTCTACAGCTTTCCAAATCCTGGGGCCTACATTAGACTACCCTAGGTAAGGATTACTTAAGATATTAGAGCTGACTTCCAAAAGCATTCTCTGCCAAAACCTCTGTGCTATGCTAAGGAACCCCAAATCCTCCAAAGTCAAGGGGAGCCAGGTTGGAGAACAGCCCTCCACTCGCTCCATGCCCAGATCCCTCCTCCCAACCTCCTACCTCTCCCCCCAAACTTCCCCCCAACACCAGCTCCCCACCATCCCTCTCTCACCAGGTCCATTCTTAGGGCCCTGGCCCTAAAATGTGCAGATCCGTTTGCCAGGAGGGCCCTCTTCTCTGAGACCCAGACAGAAGCCATGAGCTTTCCCCAACTTTTCTGTCATCAGAAGTTGCATGCTTTGTTTCCAGAACACTGGCTTAAAATTCTCCATGTGTTTAGACATCTGTTCTAGGAACCCAGCTGCCATAGGGCCTCTCCACAGGACCCTGGTACATAACAGACACATTACCGAGAGAAGGAACATATGGAGTGAAAACCAAGCGCCCTCAAACTTCAGCTGGGACTTGCATCTCAGGGTGTTCTCTGGCTGTCTCCCTGGTTTTGTTGTTGTTCATTCGCTCAATCGTGTCCCTGTAGGTTGCAGCACGACAGGCCTCCCTGTCCTGAAGGAAATAGTGAACTACCTCCCAGACTTTGCTCAAACTCATGTCCATTGAATCGGTGATGCCATCCATCCATCTCATCCCTTGTCATCCTCTTCTCCTCCTGCCCTCAATCCTTCCCAGCTTTAGGGTCTTTTCCAGCGAGTTGGAGCTTCAGCCTCAGCATCAGTCCTTCCAATGAATGTTCAGGGTTGATTTCCTTTATGATTGACTGTTTTGATCTCCTTGCAGTCCAAGGGACTCTCAAGAGTCTTCTCCAGCACCACTGTTCGAAAGCATCAGTTCTTCAGCACTCAGCCTTCTTTATGGTTCAACTCTCACTTCTGTACATGACTACTGGAAAGACCATAGCTTTGATTATATGGACCTTTGTTGGTGAAGTGATGTCTCTGCTCTTTAATACACTGTCTAGGTTTGTCACAGCTTTTCTTCCAAGGAGCAAGCATCTTTTAATTTGATAGCTGCAGTCACCGTCTGCAGTGATTTTGGAGCCAAGAAAATAAAGTATGTCACTGTTTCCATTGTTTCCCCATCTATTTGCCACGAAGTGATAGGACCAGATGCCAGATGCCTTTGTTTTTTGAATGCTGAGTTTCAAGCCAGCATTTCCCCTGGTTTAGAAGCTGGTATCAGAATCTCAACCCAAAGAACTAGACCAAACCTCCTGGTATCTGGCATCCCGAGCGTGGAGACATGCCTTCCTTCCACGGCGCTCATGAGATGCCTCTGTATAGGGGCCCATTGGCTTGCTGAGGTGCCCTGACCCTGACAAGGGACACTGGCAAACAGCTCGGAAGCACCAGCTGCCAGTTCAGAGGACGCTTCCAGGAAAGGTCAACAGAAGCTGCTCTGGCAGCCAGGCCTGCAGAGTTCTCCTGGACTCTCAACTTTTCCTTCTTTCTAATCACATAAGACCTAGACTTTGACAAGTTTTCTCCTCTTGGCAGCATTTTCACAGCTTCATCATCATTCTCTGGTGCTTCAGGCCAATGTGAAGCACTGCTGATCCCTTACGGGACCCTTAGCCACAAGTTCTGAGGGAACACGTGGGTGACGCCCGGCAAAGCTCTGAAATGCCAGAGGTGTTTACATTCCAAAAGTCTCAGGCTAAAAGATTTTTTCTTCTACTATATTTTGAGGTGCTAGCAGCCAGAAGGTGGGGAGAAGCCAGTGACAGCCTGGCACCATTCAGGGCCCCACATGACAGCTGAGTCCAGCCCCCAAATGGCCAAGGCCTGGCCACAAGGCAGTGATGGTCAAATGAAGAGGCTCTCCCATTACAGAAAGCGGCATGTGGAGTCCCCGATGGTGCTGGTTTCCCTAATCAAATATTAGGAACAGTTATCAGGAGGCCAATAGAAAAATCTCACAAAAAAGCCAAGTGGCTCCTGCCACGGGGTCAGGAAAGGCCTGTCTTCAGACATTCCTTATGTCTAAAGGCATTCCTTACAGGCATCCTCTGAGGACAGCAACTCACAGGAGGTTCCTCTCCTTACTGGAAACTCTGCACCCATCCTTCCAGGACTCTGTCAGCTTTACTCCCTCATTCCCTCCTGAGCTACAATCTTACAGATGCCGGATGGCTCTTTCAAGTTCCTCCAGTGGATCTGGAAGATGGGCAAGGATGTAGGCTGTCTTGAAAGTTAGGATTCAGCTGACACAACATAAATATGGAAGATTTCCAGGCAGCAAAAACTCTACAGCAAGATCTGCCGATTCTCCAATTAAGACAGGCAGCCTCAATCCATTTCAGACATTGGTGGAAGAGCTGCTGAAGGCTGAAGCTGCTGTACAGTCCAGCTTCCCAAAGAATAACTCTTCTTTCCCAGCCACAAGCCTGAGGAAACAGGGATGAGCTTTCTGCAAACTCTGGGAGCAGAAGCACTTGATACAAAGCCAGCCCAAACTTATCTGCTTGCTTGATAGGCCACCTGGAGACCACGACCTCAGGTGGAGGTGATGTCACCCTGGCTGAGACTGACTGGGCAGAGCCCTGGGGAAGGGGGGAGCATCTGAGACCTGGAAGAGTCATGACCTACCAAAAGTACCACAGCCTCTGTATGGAGAGGGCCCGCACACAGCACCTGGAGCCACAGCAGTCCTCGTAAGGGCGGCATCTGTGGGAGAGAGGGCACAGGCTGTCAGCTTCCTGCAGAAGAAGGGCTGGACCAATTGGGAGGTCCAGGCAGATTTCAGTGTGAAGGTCAGAACTGCCACCACTGCATTTTATGAAACTAGCAGAGCTGTGGTGGCCCAAATAGTAGGCGCTGAGAGGGACAGTGTCATTCAAAGCATCTGTTTGCTACACATCCCGGTGGGCAGAATCACAGTGGTTTCCTTCTGGGGAGGCCCTATAACTGGATGAGCAAAGACCTGCATGAAACCAGAGGGGAGCATCAGCACCGTGCAGATGCTGGGCAGTGCTGACCAAGTCAGAAGTTGGGGATCTGCATCAACAAGGCCAGAGAGCTGAAGTGCAGAGGTCATGAAGCTGGACAAGTTCTGTGCTTTAGTCCTGGTCTTACCACTTACCGGCTGCAAGACTGCTAGCAAGTTACTCAACATCTATGAGCCTGTTTCCCCATAAGCAAAAGGCATGGGAGGGCAGGGCCTCCTTATAGCACTGCTTTAAGTCTGAAGGCCTCACCCTCACCTAAAGTGCTGACAAGGGCCACGGCTGCTCACACCTGTCCTGCCCCCTTGATGCTGCAGTCATGGTGCTCAGCGCCCTTCCTCCCTGAGTAGAGCCCTGAGAAAGGCCCTCACTCTCCAAGGACAGGCCCAGCACAGGGCCAAGGTTCCCAGGGGTCAGCTCGGACTCCTCCAATATCCCCACTCTTCCCCAGACCCGCTTTCTTTAAGAAAAGAGAGAAGCGATGAAAGCTTCTGCACTTTGGCTTTTATAGACACACTTTCACTACAGCAGTTTCAGTCCAAGTGGCAGTGGGTTGGGTGTGTGTTGAGGGGTAAGGCTGTTTCTCAATAATATTAAATGATCACAGAATTATGATATATCAAGTTCCTGCCAATTTTCTAATTAAAAAAAAAAAGTAGTTGGGAGAAATACACAATTTGATCCAAGACTTTGGACACTGAATTTTTAGGTAATTACAGTACAAATTGACTTGCTTTATGTAGAAAAATATGTAGAAAATAGCTCCCTATAAAATATTAGCTAAGATGGAGTATTATGAGTTATAATGGAACCCCACACATTTGAGCTGTAGTGCTGTTTCTCCCTGGTTGGCTCCCGGGGCTTCGAGCTCTTTAAACATTCAGCACCCAATCACTGCTATATCCTCTATCATTTCAAGGATAAACTGAGCAGAGAGACCCCCACCAAACCATGCCATCACACACACACACACACACACACACACGCCCATTCCTCCTATAGACCACAAACATGAACTTCTGTCTACTAGGTAGAAATTCTTGATTTTGATGGGATGCTCCTACATGCTGGAGCATAAGCTAAAATCTGTTTAGCTTCTTTTATCCAACCAACAGCTAGCAGAGCACCAAAATATGTGCTTAAAAACACTACTGGTTCTCACAACCCAGGCATCCAACACAGAGTCACCGAGCTGCCACTCTGAACTCAGCCTGTGCTGGGTCTGGGGGGAGCCATAAAAACCCTAACAGAAGGACATGCGGGAGCTTTCTTTCTAGAAGAAGGGGACAAACAACAAGCAAGAGAAACATGAATGGGGTTAGATGGCAGTAAGTTCCACATGGTGAAAACTAAAGTAGAAGCTGGCAAGTTGAAAGCAGTGGGAAGGAGTGGTGGATGATACAATGTAAAACCAGGCATTCAAGGATGATTCACTGACAGGGTGACATCTGAACACAGACCACACAGACATCCAGCCTGGCTGTGACGTGAACTGCACGAGGGCCTCAGTGTTAGGAGAGGATCGCTGGCCCCAGGGCTGTGAGCCCTCCAGCTGCAGTGTGGAGAGGAGGCTAAGCACAGCGAGGAAGACAAAAGGAAACACTGGGGGCAGGCCAGCCAGGGACTAGGCCAGGGTTGGATGGGCACTGCACGAATAGCATCATTTGCTGATACTACACAGAGCACCATCCACAGTGACTCCTTGGGTGTGTGTGTGTGTGTGTGTGTGTGTGTGTGTGTAGGGAGGGGGGCACTCAAAGGAGATAAAGGGCTTCTGCCTTCCAGAGTACGTGGAATTCAGACAATTAATTGTACACACAGAGATGGGACCATTTTTGACCACGAATTTGCAAAGACAAGAGTCCTTAGCAACTAAGTTAGATCCAAAGATAAATGTGATGATGTGGTAGAGAGAATTCAAAGACAGCCCCAAGATGCCTGCCCCTCTAGAATGCACAGACTGCATGATTTCCTCCCCTTGAGTGTGGCAGGTCCTGTGACTATGATGGGACCGTCACTCCCATGATTATGAAACATTAAATAAAGTAGTATGTTATGTAAGACAGCTGTAGCAGACCAGGGGGGCCTCTGTGGCTTTGAAGAAGAGAGCTAGGACTAAGGGTGGTCTCCAAGAGCTGAATGTGACCCCCAGCCAACCAACAAGGAAACTGGGACTTCAGTCCTACAACATGAATGCTGTCAACAACTGAATGAATTTACAAGAGGACACAAGCTCCAAAAGAGAGCACAACCCAGCCACCCCTTGGTTTCAGCTTTGTGATATCCAGGAGCAAAGGACCCCTCAATGCTATGTCCAGACTTGTGATCTATAGGAACTGTAAGAAAATAAACACAAATGGTTTCAATCTGCTCACTTGGCAGTGACTAATGACTAAGCAATAGAGAACTTACACAAACGAGAACAAAGGTTATATGCTTTGGTCACATCTTACATTCAAGATGCCAGGTCAGTGCCTCACAACTGTCTTATTTAACATGCAAGTAAAATATTATCAACTCCATGTTTGAAATAAGCTCAGGTAACAAGGCACTGGGGATGTCACACCTCCCACACACACACCTCCCCAGGCCACTGTCTGCTGAAGCCAAGAAAGGATTTGGCAAATATTCCAGGAAGGTGTTTTGCAGACACTGATTCTGCAGTAACACTGAGTCTTTTGTCACCAAAGGGCTACCTTCTTGGATCCCACTTGATCTTCCTATTCTTCTGCTTGGACCAAGTCATCACCACGATGGTGTGTCGTGATCATGCTCATGAACAGTGACTATGTAAGACTTCACAACCGTTTACTCATGCAAATAAACCAACTGCAAAGGACTGAGAAGTAGGGCAGTGGCAGGATGTCTAGGAAAGTAAAGGGTTAGGGTTAAAGGTATAGAGGGGAAGGCGAAGTTTAAGGTGGCACAGTTTAAAGCTTAACATTTCCCAAAGAGCAAACCAAGCCCAGAAGAAACAGGAGGTAAAGGTGAAAATTCAGCAGATGGTACCAGAAAAGGTGAAGGAAGCATAGACTTCTTGGGCAAATGGTGGGAGATCCCTGTGATGGAGTTACAAACAGAAATTTAGCAACCACTCTTTAATAATAGGGCTTCCCTGGTGCCTCAGAGGTTAAAGCGTCTGCCTGCAATGTGGGAGACCTGGATTCGATCCCTGGGTTGGGAAGCTCCCCTGGAGAAGGAAATGGCAACCCACTCTTTAATAATACCTGAAGGAGTTCTTGCTTTAACATGGAACTGCATATTGACCAGACTTCCTATACCATTCCATGCCAAGAACTCTCTACAATTAGCAGATAATGTAACCATAAAGACAGAACTAACATAGGAAGATGAGACACTGGGTAAAAGTACGGTGATGATTTGGGAAGAACTACCAAAGTTCCCGGTTTGTGACACTGTACAGGACACAGGGATCAAGACCATCCCCATGGAAAAGAAATGCAAAAAAGCAAAATGGCTGTCTGGGGAGGCCTTACAAATAGCTGTGAAAAGAAGAGAAGTGAAAAGCAAAGGAGAAAAGGAAAGATATAAATATCTGAATACAGAATTTCAAAGAATAGCAAGAAGAGATAAGAAAGCCTTCTTCAGTGATCAATGCAAAGAAATAGAGAAAAACAACAGAATGGGAAAGACTAGAGATCTCTTCAAGACAATCAGAGGTACCAAAGGAACATTTCATGCAAAGATGGGCTCGATAAAGGACAGAAATGGTATGGACCTAACAGAAGCAGAAGATATTAAGAAGAGATGGCAAGAATACACAGAAGAACTGTACAAAAAAGATCTTCACGACCCAGATAATCATGATGGTGTGATCACTGACCTAGAGCCAGACATCCTGGAATGTGAAGTCAAGTGGGCCTTATAAAGCATCACTATGAACAAAGCTAGTGGAGGTGATAGAATTCCAGTTGAGCTATTCCAAATCCTGAAAGATGATGCTGTGAAAGTGCTGCACTCAATATGCCAGCAAATTTGGAAAACTCAGCAGTGGCCACAGGACTGGAAAAGCTCAGTTTTCATTCCAATCCCAAAGAAAGGCAATGCCAAAGAATGCTCAAACTACCACACAGTTGCACTCACCTCACACGCTAGTAAAGTAATACTCAAAATTCTCCAAGCCAGGCTTCAGCAATATGTGAATCGTGAACTTCCTGATGTTCAAGCTGGTTTTAGAAAAGGCAGAGGAACCAGAGATCAAATTGTCAACATCCACTGGATCATGGAAAAAGCAAGAGAGCTCCAGAAAAACATCTATTTCTGCTTTATTGACTATGCCAAAGCCTTTGACTGTGTGGATCACAATAAACTGTGGAAAATTCCAAAAGGGATGGGAATACCAGACCACCTGATCTGCCTCTTGAGAAATTTGTATGCAGGTCAGGAAGCAACAGTTAGAACTGGACATGGAACAACAGACTGGTTCCAAATAGGAAAAGGAGTACGTCAAGGCTGTATATTGTCACCCTGCTTATTTAATTTATATGCAGAGTACATCATGAGAAATGCTGGGCTGGAAGAAATGCAAGCTGGAATCAAGACTGCCAGGAGTAATATCAATAACCTCAGATATGCAGATGACACCACCCTTATGGCAGAAAGTGAAGAGGAACTAAAAAGCTTCTTGATGAAAGTGAAAGTGGAGAGTGAAAAAGTTAGCTTAAAGCTCAACATTCAGAAAACGAAGATCATGGCATCCAGTCCCATCACTTCATGGGAAATAGATGGGGAAACAGTGGAAACAGTGTCACACTTTATTTTTTGGGGCTCCAAAATCACTGCAGATGGTGACTGCAGCCATGAAATTAAAAGATGCTTACTTCTTGGAAGGAAAGTTATGGCCAACCTAGATAGCATATTCAAAAGCAGAGACATTACTTTGCCAACAAAGGTTCATCTAGTCAAGGCTGTGGTTTTTCCTGTGGTCATGTATGGATGTGAGAGTTGGACTGTGAAGAAAGCTGAGCGCCGAAGAATTGATGCTTTTGAACTGTGGTGTTGGAGAAGACTCTTGAGAGTCCCTTGGACAGCAAGGAGATCCAACCAGTCCATTCTGAAGATCAGCCCTGGCATTTCTTTGGAAGGAATGATGCTAAAGCTGAAGCTGCAGTACTTGGCCATCTCATGCGAAGAGTTGACTCATTGGGAAAGACTCTGATGCTGGGAGGGATTGGGGGCAAGAGGAGAAGGGGACGACAGAGGATGAGATGGCTGGATGGCATCACTGACTCGATGGACGTGAGTCTCAGTGAACTCCGGGAGTTGGTGATGGACAGGGAGGCCTGGCGTGCTGTGATTCATGGGGTTGCAAAGACTCGGATACTACTGAGCGACTGATCTGATCTGATCTGATCTGACCAAAGTTCCCACAATATTATACAACAGAGAGTGTTTTCAGATATTGTCACCCACTAGTGGATTATGAAATCAAGTTATTGAGTTGTAACATCATGTATTTTACAAAGGTAAAGATCAATTTTTTAAAAATCAGAGGGTATCCCACAAAAAGAATGTTCTGTAAAACTTAGGTTTTGGTCACGTACAGCCACATAGATATACACATTGCTTCAAACCTACTGTTGTGGAAGCCCCAGGTCAAAAGTGAACAGGCTCAAGTTTCTGTTGTGTCTAGAAGGGATTCTTTCATCCTCCTGGTAGGTGCTGGGCAGCTGCAGGCCCAAGTCTCCTGACTAGCAGATGACTTCCTGCTGTTAATGGTGCTGGGCTAAGTCTGGTCCCCTATGACTTCTGTCTGGGTCACACTGATGCTGCTCCTAATTCTACTTGATGTCCTGCAATGATCACATTCTAGAACTCTCGTGGAGAGTTTTGTCAGTAAGAGATATCCTTGCTCATCTGCTTCTTATGGACAACCTCTGAATGAGGGTAGGAGGTGGCTGCCCAGGATGGAGAACACAGACGGCAGACACCTGCAGCTTAGGAGCAGTGAGACTGTGATCTTCCAAGCTCAGAACAGTTTCTTTCTCACTGTTCTATCACCTTCACCATCAAGATGTTTCCTGCGGAATTAGCTTGACTCTTGACTATAACTAGAGCTGCCCAGCTCTGGGCACAGTGAGGGCTGAAGGGTAACCTGTCCAGTGATCATGAACTTGGTACAAAGGCGGAAAGCAGATATAAGAATAAAAATTTAGGAGGGAAAAAGATGGCGGAGGAGTAGGTAGACATGGAGTACATCTCTCTCCACAGATACATCAGGAATACACCTTCAGACACAGACGTGCATGCAGAACACCAGCTGAGAGCAGACAGGAGAACCTGGCCGGTGGAAAAGAATATATAGAACCACGCAAAACTCGGTAGGATGAAGGAACTAGGGGGAAAGACTGGAGTGTTAGTAGGACTGGACCTGCCCACAGCAGGTAGGGGAACTGAAGCAGGGGTCCGATCCCCACAGCGGGGCAACTGTCTGAATCAGAGGAGAAATAGTTAAGGTTGAGGGTGAAACAGCTGATCTGCATCAGCCTAAATGGAATGAGAATCAGACAGTCCTTGCTGCAGCCATACATACCCCAGACAGGAATGCTGGTCTCCTGGAAAGCACAGAGGCTGGGAGCTGGAGTTTAGGGAATGTGGAGCAATCCCAGGGCGAGGGCTGCTGTTGACTGCAGACAGATGGATCGAGGGGATGTTAGGGAGGAGACTGTGGCAGGAAATGATGGAAGAGGAAAGGCAGGCAGCCATGGAAGCAAGGCAATACTGCTGAGTCACACCATAGTCTCTCTCTTCCCACACGCCAGCATCAGCAGCTGAACAATAGACAGGCTGGCCCATCAAACGCCTGATGTCCTGAACCACAGAGTAGGATGCCAGCCAGGGTGCTTCTTTCAGTGACTGATGCCCTGAACTCCAGAGTAGGACCCCACTCAGGGTGCCCCTTTAAGTGCCTGACACACCCAAACGACAGACAAGGACTCCAGGCAAGGGAGCCTTCTAAGTGCCTGAATGGGCAGAGCTATGGAGAAAGAGTGGCCAAAGAGGCCTTCTCATTGCCAGCTACAAGAGGCTCAAAAACAGACTCTGACAGGGCCATAACTCCTGCGGCAGAGGCAGTCTGTGCTCCTGCACACTTGGTGCTGTCAGGGTCCCCGCAAGCCAAGCAGCTGCTCCACCTTCAGGCTCAACTAAGTGTCTTATGTCTATGCGCACAGGGTTGATTCGGTTGTGTCCGACTCTTCGTGACCCTGTAGACTGTAGCCTGCCAGGCTTCTCTGTCAGAGAGGGAGTTCTCCAGGCAAGAATACTGGAGCGTATTGGCCAATACTGGTTGCCATATTCTTCTAGAGCACTATATTTCCTGCTGCCCTAGCCACCAACTCCCCTGAGTACCTGGTGCTGCCAGAATCCCTGCAGACCCAAATCCTGCAGTGCAGCCTTAGGAGCTAAACCCCAGTGGACAACCCACATGTAGAGGTGGAAATAAAACCACAGTTGAAACCCAGGGGTACTGTGGCTAAGGAAGAAGACCCAAAACCTTTCCACTAGCTGTACAAGCTGCAGATTAAATCCACATGATCAACTAAGCAGACTCTGTGTCTAATGGAATATATAAAAGGCCACTGAGAGCTCCCACAAAAGAAAATGCTCTAGCTCTGATGGCTGTGGACACTGAAGGCAAGAACACACAGGAGTAGGACCAGATTAGAATCTGAGCTGCCTCCACAGCAGGTCCAGAGATCAGCACAGTGTTGGAGGGCATCCTAGGGAGGTGAGGGGGACTGTGACTCCCAGCGAGGGAAAGGATTCTGACAGCGGTGACTCAAGAAAAACATTTATTCTTCTTCTTTTTTTTTGACTTGTTCTGTAGATTCTGTTGGATTTTTCTCCCCTTTTTCCTCCTCTGTTGTAGTTGTCAATTTTATTGGCACTAAGACATCCAACTAAGCTTTTGAGCTTTTTTTCCCCCTCAGTTACATTTTTTATTGTTGTCATAAACCTCTGCCTCCTAGTTGGGCTTTTGCAGTTCTGTGGAGTTTTTCTCTTTTTTTTTTTCTTTTCTCTTTTTTAATTTTAATTTTTTAAACCTATTATTATTTTTCTACATTTATTCCTTTGTTTGCTTTTCCTACTGTTCTTTTCTCATTGCAGTTAATCTTTAACATACATAAATCTTCTTTATCTACCTGAACTCTGCATATCCATTCTTTCTTTACTTTCTCTGCTTTCCTGTCAATATATTTGCTAGTTTTATTTTCATTGCTTTATTCCCCAATTGGCACCTTGCTTTAGTTTTCTATTCCAGTTTGTGCTTTAATTAGTTTTGTTCTGGTAGATATAATTTTTGGTTTCCTTTGTTTGCTGGGTCAGTCTATTGTACTTTATTTTTGTTGGACTGTTTTGATTTTGCTTATGGGTGTGTATATGCATATGTGTATATTCAGTCACATTTGCTAATGTTGTTATAAACCTCTGCCTCTACGTTGGGCTTTTGCAGTTCTGTGGAGTTTTCCTTTTTTATTCTTCTGTTTTTTTTTTTTTCTTTTCTCTTTCTTAGAATTTTAATTTTTTAAAACCTATTGTATTTTTCTACATTTATTCTTTTGTCTGCCTTTCCTATTGTTCTTTTCCCATTTCAGTTAATTTTTAATGTATATAAATCTTCTTCATCTACCTCTATTTAATTTTGCATATCTATTCTTTCTTTCCTTTCTTTCTCTTCTTTCCTCTCAACATATTTCTTAGTTTTGTTTTCATTGCTTTATTCCCCACTTGGCACCTTGCTTTAGTTTTGTTTTCCAGTTTGTGCTTAAGTTAGTTTTGTTCTTAACTGGTCAACATAATTTTTCATTTCCTTTGTTTGCCAGGTCAATCTACTGTACTTTATTTTTGTTGGACTGTTTTCACTGCTCATGGGTGTATATGTATATATGTATATTCCATTATTTTAATTATTATTTGCCTGATTTTGTAACTGCTGTTTGTCTGGGGTTCATCTTTGGTTTCTCACTTTTGGATATTTGTTTTAACCTCACTTAATGCCATAACAAACCACTTGTGGAATCTTTGTTCCTGACCAGAGATCAAGCCCTGAGCCTTTGGAGTGGGAGCACTGACTCCAAGACCCTAGACTACCAGAGAACTAACCCTAGGGAGGATCAAACAGTGAGAACTCACGCAAAGGAAACCACTTGAATACAAGACCTGGCATCACCCAACCACAAGTAGCATCCTATGCAGGATGCCTCACCTAAGTAAGAAACAAAACAAAAAAACAAACCCAATCATCAGCAGACATGATTACCACCTCATTCAACCTTGCCCATAAGAGGAAAAATAAACAAACAAAAACTCAGCACAAATTTCACCCTAAACAAAGCTCACACAAACCACTGGACCAATCTTAGGAGGGCAGAAACCAAAAGGAAGAATTAATTCAACCTTCTTCAAGGAAATAATTCAACTTTCTTTGAAGCCTGGGAAAAGGAGACCTCAAACACAATACCTTAAAAATAATAATAATGATGAAAACCAGAGAAATACTGAACAAATGAAGGAACAAACTAGAAACACAGAAGTCCAAATAAATGAAGGGGAAATAGGCAAACTACCTGAAAAAGAATTCAGAATAATGATAGTAAAGATGATCGAAAATCTTGAAAACAAAACGAAGAAAATGCAGCAATCAATTAACAAAGACCTAGAAGAATTAAAGAATAAACACACAGAGACAAACAACACAATTACTTACATTAAAAATACTCTAGAAGAGTCAATAGCAGAATATCTGAAGCAGAAGAACAAATCAGTGAACTGGAAGATAAAATGGTGGAAATAAATTCTGAAGAGCAGAATAAAGTAAAAAGAAGGAAAGGAGCTGAGGACAGCCTCAGAGACCTCTGGGACCATATCAAACACACCAACATTTGAATTATAGGGGTCCCAGATGAAGAAGAGAAAAAGAAAGGATATGAGAAAAATTTTGAAGAGATTATAGTCGAAAATTTCCCCAAATGGAAAAGGAAATATCAAGTCCAGGAGGCACAAAGAGTCCCATACAGGATAAACCCAAGGAGAAACATGCCAAGACACATACTAATCAAACTAACAAAGATTAAACACAAAGAAAGAATATTAAAAGCAACAAGGGAGAAGCAACAAGTAACATACAAGGGAAACCCCATATGCTTAATAGCTGATCTTTCAGCAGAAGCTCTGCAGGCCAGAAGGGAATGGCAGGATATATTTAAAGTACCGAAAGGGAAAAATCTATAACCAAGATTCTGAACCTGGCAAGGATCTCATTCAGAACTGATGGAGAAATAAAAAAGCTTTTCAGACATGCAAAAGTTAAGAGAATTCAGTACCACAAAATCAGCTTTACAACAAATGTTAATGGGACCTATAGAGTCAAGAAATACAAGAGAAGAAAAAAGATATACAAAATCAACCCCAAACAATTAAGAAAATGGCAATAGGAACATATATATCAATAATTACTTTAAATGTAAATGGATTAAATGCCCCAACCAAAAGACACAGACTGGCTGAATGGATACAAAAACAAGGCCCATATATATGTTGTCTACAAGAAACCCACATCAGACCTCAAGACACATACAGACTGAAAGTGAGAGGATGGAAAAATTCCATGCAAATGGGAAGCAAAAGAAAGCTGGAGTAGCACTCCTCATATCAGCCAAAATAGGCCTTAATATAAAGAAGATTATGAGAGATAAGGAAGGACTCTACATAATGATCAAGGGATCAATTCATTAGGAAGAAATAACAACTGTAAATATCTATGCACCCAACATAGAAGCACCTCTATACCAAAGACAAACACTAACAGGCATAAAAGGAGAAATTGACAGTAACACAATAAAGTAGGAGACTTTAACACCCCACTCACACCAATGGACAGATCGTCAAAATAGAAAATTAATAAGGAAACACAAGTCTTAAATGATGAGTTGGATCTCCTTGATATCTTCAGGACATTCTATCCAAATGAGGAAGAATACACCTTCTTCTCAAGCACACATGGAACATTCTCCAGGATAGACCACATCTTGGGTCACGAGTCAAATTTCAGTAAATTGAAGAAAATTAAAATCACAATCAAGCATCTTCTCTGACCACAATACTATGAGACTAGATATCAATTACAAGGGAAAAAAAATGTAAGAAATACAAACACATGGAGACTAAACAACACGTTTCTAAATAACCAACAGGTTACTCAAGAAATCAAAAGGGAAATCAAAAAATTTCTAGAAACAAATGACAATGAAAACACGACAACTCAACACCTATGGGATGCAGCAAAAGCAGTTCTAAGAAGGAAGTTTATAGCAGTATAATCCTACTTCAAAAAACAAGAAAAACATCAAACAGACAACCTAACTTTACACCTAAAACAACTGGAAAAAGAAGAATAACAAAACCCCAAAATTAGTAGTAGAATAGAAATCATAAAGATCCGAATAGAAATAAATGAAAAATAAATGAAAGAAACAATAGTAAAGATTAATAAAACTAAAAGCTGGTTCTTTGAGAAGATTAACAAAATTGACAAACCTTTAGTGAGACTCATCAAAAGAAGAGAAAGAATCAAATCAACAAAATTAGAAATGAAAAAGGAAAGGTTACAACAGACAGTGCAGAAATACAAATGATTATTATAGACCATTATGAACAACTATATGGCAATAAAATAGATAACCTAGAAGAAATGGACAGATTCTTAGAAAAGTTCAATCTTCCAAGACTGAACCAGGAAGAAATAGAAATTATGAACAAACCAATTATAAGCATTGAAATTGAAACTGTGATCTAAAATCTCCCAAGAAACAAAAGCCTAGGATCAGATGGCTTCACAGGAGAATTCTATCACACATTTAGAGAAGAGCTAATGCTATCCTTCTAAAACTCTTTCAAAAATTGCAGAGGAAGGAGCACTTCCAAATTCTTCTATGAGACCACGTGGCATCACCCTGATACCAAAACCAGACAAAGACAACACAGAAAAAGAAAACTACAGGCCAATATCACTAATGAATATAGATGCAAAAATCCTCAACAAAATTTTAGCAAATAGAATTCTGCAACACATCATAAAGCTCATACACCATGATCAAGTTGGATTTATTCCAGGAATGTAAGGATTCTTCAACATATGCAAATCAATCAATGCAATATACCATATTAACAAATCGAAAGATAAAAACCATATGATAATCTCAATAGATGCAGAAACAGCCTTTGACAAAATTCAGCACCCATTTATGATTAAAAGTCTTCAATAAATGGGCATAGAAGGAACCTACCTCAACATAGTAAATGCCATATATGGTAAGCCTACAGCAAACATTACTCTCAATGGCAAGTAACTGAAAGTATTCCCCACTAAGATCAGGAACAAGACAAGGGTGTACACTTTCACCACTATTATTCAATATAGCTCATGAAGTCCTAGCTAAAGCTATCAGAGAAGAAAAAGAAATAAAAGGAATCCAGATAGGAAAAGAAGTAAAGCTCTCACTGTTTGCAGATGACATGATACTGTACCTATAAAACCCTAAAGATAGTATCAGAAAATTACTAGAGCTAATCAGTGAATTTAGCAAAGTTGCACGATACAAAATCAATACACAGAAATCACTTGCATTTCTATATACTAACAATGAAAAACCAGAAAGAGAAATTAAGGAATCAATCCCATTCACCATTGCAACAAAAAGAATTAAATATCTAGGAATAAACTTACCTAAGGAGACAAAAGAATTGTACACAGAAAATTATAAGACAATAATGAAAGAAATCAAAGACAATATAAACAGATGGAGAGATATTCCCTGTTTCTGGGTAGGAAGAATTAATATTGTGAAAATGAGTATACTACCAAACACAATCTACAGATTTAATGCATCTCTATAAAATTACTAATGGCATTTTTCACAGAACTAGAACAAAATATTTCATAATTCATATGGAAACACAAAATACCCCAAATAGCCAAAGCAGTCTTGAGAAAGAAGAATGGAGTTGGAGGAATCAACCTCCCTGACTTCAGATTATACTACAAAGCTACAGTCATCAAGACAGTATGGTACTAGCACAAAAACAGAAATATAGACCAATAGAACAAGATAGAAAACCCAGAGATAAACCCATGCACCTATGGGTACCTTATTTTTGACAAAGGAGGCAAGAATATACCATGGGGCAAAGACAGCCTCTTCAATAAATGGTGCTCGGACAACTGGACAGCTACATGTAAAAGAATGAAATTAGAACACTCCCTAACACCGTACACAAAGAAAAACTCAAAATGGAGTAAAGAGCTAAATGTAAGACCAGAAACTATAAAATTCTTGAGGAAAATATAGGCAGAACACTCAATGACAGAATTCAAAGCAAGATCCTCTTTGACCCACCTCCAAGAGTAATGGAAGTAAGAACAAAAGTAAACAAGTGGGACCAAATTAAACTTAAAAGCTTTTGCAAAGCAAAGGAAACTATCAGATCAGATCAGATCAGTCGCTCAGTCGTGTCTGACTCTTTGCGACCCCATGAATTGCAGCACGCCAGGCCTCCCTGTCCAGCATCAACTCCCAGAGTTCACTTAGACTCATGTCCATCGAGTCAGTGATGCCATCCAGCCATCTCATCCTCTGTCATCCCCTTCTCCTCCTGCCCCCAATCCCTCCCAGCATCAGAGTCTTTTCCAATGAGTCAACTCTTCGCATGAGGTGGCCAAAGTACTGGAGTTTCAGCTTTAGCATCAGTCCTTCCAAAGAAATGCTAGGGCTGATCTCCTTCAGAATGGACTGGTTGGATCTCCTTGCAGTCCAAGGGACTCTCAAGAGTCTTCTCCAACACCACAGTTCAAAAGCATCAACAAGATTAAAAGATAACCCTCAGAATTGGAGAAAATAATAACAAATGAAACAACTGACAAAGGATAATTTCCAAAATATACGAGCAGCTCATACAACTCAATACCAGAAAAACAAACCAATCAAAAAGTGGGGAAAAGACCTAAACAGACATTTCTCCAAAGAAGATATACAGATGGCTAACAAACACATGAAAAGATGCTCAACATTACTCATTATTAGAGAAATGCAAATCAAAACTACAATGAGATATCACCTCACACCATCAGAATGGTCCTCATCAAAAAGTCAACAAACTATAAATGCTGGAGAGAGTGTGGAGAAAAGGGAACGCTCTTGCACTGTTGGTGGAAATGTAAATTGATCCAGCCACTATGGAAGATGATACGGTAATTCCTTAAAAACTAGGAATAAACCACATATCACCCAGCAATCCCACTCCTAGGCATATACCCTGAAGAAAACAAAATCAAAAGAGACTATGTATTGCATTCTTCATTGCAGCACTATTTACAATAGCTAGAACATGGAAGCAACCTAGATGTCCATGGACAGATGAATGGATAAAGAAGTTGTTGTAGTTAAACACAATGGGATATTACTCAGCCACAAAAAGGAACACATTTGAGTCAGTTCTAATGAAGTAGATGAACCTAGAACCTATTATACAGAATGAAGTGAGTCAGAAACAGAAAGAAAAATACTGTATTCTAAGGCACATATACAGAATCTAAAAAAATGGAACTGAAGAATTTATTTACAGGGCAACAGTGTAGAAATAGACATAGAGAATAGACTTATGGACATGGGGAGAGGGAAGGAGAGGGTGAGATGTATGGGAAGTGTAACATGGAAGCTTACATTACCATATGTAAAATAGATAGCTAACAGGAATTTGCTGTATGGCTTAGGAAACTCAAACAGGGCCTCTGTGTCAACCTAGAGGGGTGGGATGAGGTGGGAGATGGGAGGGAGGTACAAAAGAGAGGGGACATATGTATACCTATGGCTGATTCATGTTGTGGTTTGCAGTAAACAATGAAGTTCTGTAAAGCAATTATCATTCAATAAAAAAGAATTAAAGAATAAAAATTCAGTGAGGCTTTTTCTCTCCTTTTTTTGGTGTGTAGAATTCTGTGGGCTACACTCAGAAGCTGTGGGATGTGATGCAGAGGAACATTGTTAGGATTGAACTGTACCTCCCCAAAGTGCCTGTGTTTAAGTCCTTACCCTCAGTGTGACTGAATTTAAAGATGGACTCTTTAAAAAGGTAATTACGGTTAAATGAGGCTGTAAGGGTGGGGTCCTGATTTGATAAAACATTTCCCTTCAGAGGTGTATTCATCAGGAAATATCTACTGCTTTGAAACCTGAACTCCTGCAGCAAACTAGCTCCCATTGAAGTGACATGAAGTGAAAGTCACTCAGTCATGTTCAACTTTTTGTGACTCCATGGACTATACAGTCCGTGAAATTCTCCAGGCCAGAATACTGGAGTGGGTAGCCTTTTCCTTCTCCAGGGGATCTTCCTAACCCAGGGATCAAACCCAGGTCTCGTGCATTGCAGGCGGATTCTTTACCAGCTGAGCCACAAGGAAAGCTCCTTCTTCCAATGAACCTGCTGGTAAATTGGGGCCCTAAGCATACCCCTGCTGACATTCCAAATAATTTCAATTATAAAAATAATGTTAAATGTAATACGGAGCTTAATTAAAAGTAGCCAACATTAGCAGGCAGTCTAGCTACTAAATAAGTCATCATCTGCCACACCCGGTCTTGTGCTTCCAGTGCACAAGCCTTGAGATGGCATTGCTGTTCCAAAGGACAGCTGAAGACTGACTTAAGCCCATGACCTTGTCTCCGCTGTGTACAGAGCTGCTTAGGAGGAGACAACAGAACTGTGTTTTCCTTCTTGTCCTACTCTGTGTGCCAGATCTTCAAACTTGCAGTAGAAAGGAAGTCAGTGCTTTTCAGTACCATTAATACATCTACTCCCAGATCCCAGACATTTCGAATTATAGGTCTAAGCCTCTGAAATACACGATTGCTTTAGAAGAGTGAAAAGAGCATGTACATTAGCTGAAATGGGCCCCTGGGTCTGCTTCTTGTTAACCAAGTATTCTCCACTGTATCCCAGGATCCAGCACAAGTTGCTACAAGGACAGAAAAAGAATGGTCCATTCTAAGCAGGTATGAACACATAGGTAACATCAGGGTGTTTCCCTCCAGGAAAATGAAAGGTGATGTAGTTTTGAGGATACTTCTGCCTGCAAGACTGTCTGCCCCAAGTTAGAGATTTGCCACAGCAGGGATTAAATGCAAATATAACAGGATGGCCCTTTGGGAGTTCAAGGAGCCTAAGAGGTAAGCACGCGCCATCTCAGCACTGCCCAGGAAGGGAAGGGTCTGCACACCAGACACATCCATTCTCGGCTTTTGAGTCACATAAACCTCAAGAGTAGAGAGAGCAACATCAAGTCAGAGAGTGTCCAGTATTTATAAAGTTACAAACTCTATTAAAAAAAATAGCCAACTGTTGGTGAAGAGATTTTTTATTGTGCTGTAAAATGGTAATTTATGTTTAAATTGACTCATGGAAAATCATCCCAGCATTTAGTGCAGCCACTTCAGAGCCACTGAAGACTCTGTGAGAAGAGTCTTCAAGGTAGAGGACTAGACATGGAGTTCATGGGGGATGGTTTTGTTTGTTTGTTTTGGTGTTAAAGAAAGGAGCATGGCTGAAATAAGGACATTTTAGGGTTTTAAGTAAATTCCCATCAATCCCATCTCAAGCACAAGGCCAGCTCTTCCCAAACATGCTGGGATAAATCTCAGTGGGCTATTTTCTCCCTTCTATGTATCAGCCAGAACATTTTTTTCCTCTTAGTTTCTTAGTTTGACGGTTGGTCTGTTCTCCTCAGTTATATACCATATGGATCTTGACACCTGGACCTGCTTCTTACAGGACCATTATTATCTGCATTTTCCCACAGAGCAGAACACAAGGCAGATGCTTAAGGACTTCCTGAGCTAGAATCAGGAAGTACATTCAAGGTTATCAGAGGTTTTCAATTCAACTGTGAGAAACTGGGCTCCTGGAAAACACTCAACACAGCCCCACAGTATGAGAGAAAACTCCAAAGGCGAAATGAAACTAGGGGCAGAGGCAAGGTCGTCGGTGCCTCGGCATACAATGCCCCTGGCAGGTCCCCACCAAGAACCTGAAGAGCTCTGCTCCCACTCCCATGTATGGAGGAACCCACCCCCCTCTCCCCGCTACATCACTGACTCACCTTCCCTCTCAACTTCCCCATTAGAGGCTGGCTGCCCACATCTTCCACAGCCATTCCAGTGAGAGTACACCCTCCATCATCTGAAGGGGTCCTCATGTTTCTGGAGTCTTCTTACCTCCAGGAAAGCATGCCCAGTTTCCATACAATTGGCTCCCCATCATCAGGAAAAAATGCCCATTCACTCTTCCCACTGCAGCTTCAGACAGTATTAACATTTTTAGCAACCATAACACAACTGAGTCATAAAGAACTTTCTGTCAACTAAGCTTCCAAGCTTTTCTCAGTCAGTAAGTTCTATCTTCCCACCCTGTACTGGTACACGGCTCAGGAACCTAAATATAGGATCTTACAGTTATTCATAATAAAATTTAAACGTATGAATCTGGTTCATTATTCTAGCCAGTCAGGAGCTTTGGGAGCCTCATTCTGTCACTCAAGGTATTCACTATTCCTCCCAGATTCCTGTCACTTAAATCAAGAACCAAGTTTTGTTGGCCCCAGGAGTGCAGAATATATCCTGCTCCTCTTCTCTGCAATGACCATAGCATAGCCCCACAGGAAGGTCAGGTGTAACCATGAGGCTTGGGCCTGAACAGACAGGGGGATCTTTCACATCCTAAACCACAGCCCAGAACCTGACATCTTCCACAGTCAGGCTACCTGGAGTAAGAAACTCAACGGAAGAGAAAGAGAGAAGGCCACTCCACATAAAGAGTCTTGGCCTAGCTCATGGAAAGTCAGAGAGGAGAGGGCCAGGAGTATAGGCAGAAAGGAAGGACCCTGCTGGAAGAGAGGGGGCATGTGCACCCACGCACGTTACCCAAACACTATCTGGTGTTCTCTGATGAGCTGTCTTGGACAGATCAGTTCCATTAAAGACCTTCCTTCCATGTTGGTATTTTATTAATCATACTTTTATATGTACAGCTATTACACCAGCCACAAATCTACCTAACTGGCCTGTTTATTTAGACCAGAACTCCCTATCTTATCAGTTGGGATAAGACACCTGCTATTACATGTCTCCATGCATCTCAGGACTGTCAAATCATAGTCTCGTGATTCCACTGAAACAATGAGCCCAACCTCACAGGATGTTAGCAGGCAAATCCAAATTAGCTCCAAATGATCACAAAAGGCCCCATTAATCATTTTTTTTAGATTCTCCTGAAGCCTTCACATGGGTTCCCTACTATTTTGCACTTAAAATCTCAGTAGTCTTCTTGCTTCAGTAGGCTGCTTGCTTTCTTGACATCCTGGGAATTCCTGCCTCTTCTCTCCTTAAACAAAGTCTTCTGTGATTTTCATGACATTTCAGGTTTCCCACTAATTCCCCGAAGCGCTCTTCCTGTTCAGATGGATATCCATGTGTCATATCCATCTCTTTCCCAATATTGAGTCTATCATCCAAAATATATTACTTACCACCAATTCTACCTTCCCATAACAAGGTTTTAAAATATTATTTAATGCATTAATTTATTTTTAGCCTTATTATGGCATAACACAGAGAAGGCAATGGCACCCCACTCCAGAACTCTTGCCTGGAAAATCCCATGGATGGAGGAGCCTGGCGGGCTGCCGTCTATGGGGTCGCACAGAGTCGGACACGACTGAAGTGACTTAGCAGCAGCAGCATGGCATAACATGGCAGATCATATTTCCAGCCTTTCCTCCCAGACCTGCCTTGGGAAAGTTCTTCATTTCAACAAGGCAGCAGTAAGTCCTCCCATGCAGAACCCTTTACCTGTGGGCCTCTAAAGAGGAAAGGAGGCAGCCCAGGAGGAGCCCCTGCAGCTTCAGGTGGACACCCTGTGATGAATGGTCGAGAAAACAGTGGCTTTCCACTCTGGTTCACTTCCAATTACTGGGCAATTTCAGATACACCTCTGAGACCTGTGGATTTGGAATCGCTGCTCAGGTGAGTCCGGAGAAGGCAATGGCACCCCACTCCAGTACTCTTGTCTGGAAAATCCCATGGATGGAGGAGCCTGGTGGGCTGCAGTCCATGGGGTCGCTAGAGTTGGACACGACTGAGCGATTTAGCAGCAGCAGCAGCAGCAGCTCAGGTGAGTCCAGAGCACGGCCAAGACGGGGAACCAGGGCCCTGCGCTGGGAACACGTGCCTTGGTCCTTGCTCTCAGGGCACCCGGCAGGAGCACTGCAGGGGAGGAGACAGTGCCTTGGCTTTCTTGATCTGTTTTCTTTTTTAAATAGCTTTACTAAAGTATAATTAATATACAAAGAACTGTGTATATTTAATATGCAGTTTGTTGATTTTGTACACATACAAACCCACATATAATACCACCATCACAAACAAGGTAACAGACATATTCTGGTAAGTTTCAGTATTGAACATCTGTGAGAAAAAGTCTTTTCAGAAGAATTTTCACCTCTCCAGTCACAGGCTTTAAACCTTATATGTCTAATATGCTGGCTTATATGTCTTATATGCTGGCTTATATGTCTTATATGCTGGCTGTCATGTCAAAATCTTCACACACCTGAGGAGTCAACTTCAGCTGAGGAGTCACATGTTAGAATCTTTTCCTTCCTAGTCTGACTTGGTTTCCCTGACAGGCAGAGGTTTGCCCATCTGTGGAGATAGATGGTTACAGTTTGATTACCTTTCAATACCTCATGGTGAAGTCACACATATCTGGGCTGTAAAGAGGGGGGTGCAGTGGCTGTTACAAGACCAACCATGAACCTCTGGGGTGGGAGGAGGTGCCCTGAGTCATTCCTCCAATGACACATCTTTTACCAGAAAATATTTCAAACCCGAATAAACCAAAATCTGTTGTACTTAGGGTAGCATATGGGCTTTACGTAGGGAAATTGATGCTACTTCCTCCATGGAGAAAACATTGTAAGTGCTTATTACAAGACGTAAAATATAACAGACTAAACAGGCTAGAAAGTGCTCGTTTCCCTGCCACCTCCAAGCCCAGCTGCAGCCAGAGCTGAGTAAGCAGAGGAGGAAAGATAGCCTGAGTCGCTTCCCCACAGGTACTGGGCTCTGCTGGCTCCAGATTTTGAAACTCTGCCCTTGTGTTTCTGTAGTAGAGGTTTCTCCTCTTCCCTCCTTTCAGTAAATTGCTGATCATTTAATATCAATTCTATCCAAATCTATCCTGGAAAACAGAAAACTTATCCTTCTATAGCTTGGGTAAATTACCTCTCAGATTATAAAGTAAATTCTGACCAGCCAGGTATTATTGAAAATGAAAATCAGAAGGCCTCCTATTTTAGAATTAAAGAAATCTGATACTAAATTTCATTTCATTGAAATAACACAAGCAAGGCATAAACAGAATGATGAGTATGGCCAAGAGCTCTGGAAAGCAGATAGATTATAGGACCCATCAGCTCAAAAATCTAGAAACTTGGATTCGGATTGACACCCAACTTACTTTCTCAGCTTGACTTTTACTTGAGTTGGTTTAACTCTTCCTTACGTGTTCAGAGCTCCTAAATTTATATTCTGTCTCTGGAACCTCCTGAACTGCAGAATCAAAGCCTCCATTGCTGGGATGTTGTGCAAAAACTTCCAACTTGATATCCCCCACACCCTCCTGCAAAAACCCTTACTGAGCCTGTTTTCTTCACACTTGCTCTCACTGTCTGAAAGCAGAGACATCTAAGTTCCTGACTCCCTTCGTCCCCACCCTGATTCTTCTGAGGTACATTTGAGCCCACTGACCTATTTCTCAGCCCAGCTTCACTGAAGGAGTCAGATCCACCACCCTGTGCCCTCAGTGCAGGGCAATCTCCTTAGCTCAGGGCTGCACTGGTAGCCTTCTCAGAGGCCAAACTGGTGCCGTAGACTCGCTTTATGAAGAAGGAGGTCTCAGCTCATCAGAAGGCCACTGACACCCTCTCAGTGTGCCACACCCTCCTTCTTCACTTCAGCCCCCGCCGTCAGCAAGGTGGGCTAAACTCCAGCCTTGTGGTTTCCCAAATACACTCTTACCAGAGCCTCTGAAACTGCTCCTCGGCTGTCAAAGGTCAGCTTTGTGAGGACTTCCTCAGCACCACCCCTTATTCTCCCCCTAGGACAGAATCCTCCCATTGCTGTCTTTCCACTTCTGACCATGTACAATATCTGCTCATTGCTAAAGGAATCTATCCCCCTCAGGTTGCTTAAGAGCAACCCTAGCACATTCTTGTACACATAGCTCAGGTGCTACCACAGTTCCTGGCACATTACAAGTGTTTGCCTTTAGCAGAGGTGATGCCTTTAGCAGAGCTCCCCATGATACAACAACACATAACTAACAGGAACCCAAAGTACAAAGTGTCCTCTGATCACAGCGTTCCACCCAGTGGTGCTAAGGAAGGTCAGCTGCTCCCACACTCTGATGGCCAATTATATCATGACATTTGGGAGACTAAGAGTATTTAAAAAAAATATATAAAGCAAGCATAACTTTTGCCTCAGCAATCCAGAGATGGATTTTTTTTCAAATCCATCTCACAACAAAGTAAGTTCCAGTACGTGTAGGAAAATGTTTATTGAGCATGGGGACATACCAGATTCCTTTCTCCAAACTCCTGGGACTAGATATGTGGAGACTGAAAACTGTCTGGAATTACGAATGATAAGATATGTAACACAATGTGCTACATAACACTGCCAGCAAAATCTGCACTGAAATACACAAAACACCTGTTCAAGTGTTCACCTTCACAAACAAGGTCATTAGCCTGAGGTGGGCTCTCATGGCTGGCTGCCAAGCCTAGTAAGCAAGCTGAAACCTGAGCCAGATTCCTGGGAATGCCTCAAGGTTGGGAAGGAAATCAATAGCCAACAGTACTTTCCCAGACTAGGCAACCTCTTAAACTGTAGCCAATCAAATCATTTCTTTGTTTGCTTCTCTATAATAAACACCTGGCCCCTGGCTCCCAGAGGTGGAATGTTCCTCACCACTGCCAGGATGGTGCTGCCCAACTTGAATCGATATTTCCTCCAATAAACTCTTGAAAATTTTAATACATCTCAGTTTATATTTTAGCACATCACAATAAATGGAATTCTAAGAAGAATTTTAAAAGCCTCATGTTGTTCAAATCCATTCTTGCTACCAAGTGAATTATTTAAAAATTTGTTTATGAGTACTGTTTCAAATTTTAAAATAATAGATAAGGAAATGCAGACCTTCAAAACAAAAGTGGCACTCCTGAATGTACAATGATTATAACGGAATGTATAAATGAATTATGGTACCTCCTCAAGGAACACTCTGTCACTGTGAAAACCAATGAGGTTGCTTTGTATATTGATTTAGAAGAAGATTTACAATAGATAGTTAATGAAAAAATCAGGTTACAGAATACATATGAAACTTGATATTTTAGAGGTTGTCTTAGTTTTTTTTTTTTTTTGGACAATATAACAAAATACTACCAACTAGTTGGCTTATGAACAACATAAATTTACTTCTCACAGGGGAGCTGGGAAGTCCAAGATCAAGCTTGTGGTTGTGTTTTGGTGAGACCCCTCCTGGTTCACAGCCTTCCCACTGGGTCCTCACATGGAAGATGGGGTGAGGGAGCTCTCCAAGGGCTACTTTGCAAGAGCACTGCTCCTCCCTCATGACCTCAGCACGTCCCAAAGGCTTACTTCCTAACACTATTATCTTTGTACATTAGGAATCAACGTGGAAATTTGGGGGTGGGGCACAAATATTCAAATCATAGCAGCAGTCTAGATATCTGAAAGGAGAGTTACAGTGGCATGTTTCTCCCTGTTCTAAGGACATGAAAATGCCCTCAGCTTACACCAGGAGTCTTCATTGAGAAGCCCAACAACAAGAATGAGTGAGAAGAAAAGTTCTTCTTTAGTGTATCTGTCCCTGGACCAGATACCTCCCCCATCCCAGGCTGCTACCAAAGGCTGTGCTCAGCTGCTTCACCAGTTGAAATCCCCTTGCCCTGCCCTATCCCCACCTGGCACAGACCTCAAGCTCCCCAAGCTGCTGGGGGCACTGGGCACAGACAGTCATAATGCAGGGTCCCTGAGCTGATACTGACACCAACCTCCTAGCTGGGTGCAGGCTCTACAAAGCCTGTTTCTGGGATCTTGATCTGATACCTTGGAAACAGTTCACCCACTTGCATCTTTGATTATTTAGAGCAGAGAAATGAACCCAGAGAGGCGTGATAAACCAGGTAAACCAGCTTTGTATTTTGAACAAAGCTTCAACACTCCAACGGGAAACTTGGAAACAGGGTCTGAAAATGGCCTGGTCGAAATCAATAGCCAGAGAAAAACAGTGCTGGAAGTAACGGCCCCTCCTAAAGCTGCAGGAGATGGGCCTCAGTGGTGGTAGGCAAATAACAGGTACTCAACAAAGGTTGCAGGAATCCGGGCATGATCCTGATGTGTGTCCTCACTACCTGTTTATGCATCCTGTCTTCCATTTATATTCCTTCTGTTCCCTTTGTTCTCTGCTCTGAGCTGGGTGGGCAGTTGTAGATTCCCTCAAGTCTCAGTGGAGATTTTTAGAGGTTCTTAGTTTGTTTCAATAGATCACATTCTCTATTTCAATGGTACTTAGAGATGAATCCAAAACCAAAATAGGTACACAAACACACCACCCAGAACCCCAATGTCCTGCAGCTCTGTTCCATCCATGTGGCGGCTAGAGGTGTGACCCAGTCATACAAAAAGACCCTTGAAGACACTGAGGGCCCAGATGGAGAGCTTGGCATCTCCTGCATCAGTTACTTCATTTGGAAAATTAGGCAGGGATGGTCTTAAGGTTTCCTCAGTATTCCACGAGAGTAAAGGTACATGAAGGAACTTTTGTGTCCGTTCCCACTTGCCAGCTCTACAGAGGGCCACAGGGTCCTGCTGGTTTTAAATCACTGGTGTCTAGTTAAGGAGACCCAACCTATTTCTAACCTACCTTCAATTTTCTGGAAGGAATGACCAGATCCATTTCTATTCATAAAGAAGAGGAAACAAGACATCTAAATCACCAGCTTTCTCTGGCTTGTTTAAAATCAAATGAAAATAGTCACAGTCTAGATAAACATCTATGTACCTGAGTGTCGCAAAGCTCCAGCTCAGCACTGAATAAAGACATCTCAGAAACCTCAAAAACTGGAGCAGTGGGTGATCACAGGCTTGCAGATCCATTCTACCATACGACTGTGTGACTAACATCTCTTCCCCACTGTTGTGTTGGTACTAAGAACTTCAGAAGAAAGATGACTCATGCTTAGAAAGGAAATGTTAGGTGGTTGCTTACTACTTGTCAAGCAGGTTGCAACTTTAATGCACTGAAATCCATTTCATTATGTGTACCCTTGTCTCTGTTACCACACATTAGCCTGCTTGGTTGTTCATCGTTTAGTCTCTATTTCCTAAATTATTCTGTGTAGTCAGCCAGAGGGTGTCATAGAATTAAGTAGTATGAGGCCTTAGAGATTATCTATCACAGGAAGTTGGGCCCAGAAAGGTTAGGAGATTGACCCAGATCACACAGCAACCTGGGGCTTCCCTGGCGGCCCAGATGGTAAAAAATCTGCCTGCAACGTGGGAGATCCAGGTTCCATCCCTGGGTCGGGAAGATTCCCTGGACAAGGGAATGGTTACCCACTCTAGCATTCTTGCCTGGAGAATTTCAAAGATAGAGGGGCCCAGTGGGTTATGGTCCATGGGGTTACAAAGAGTCGGACAAGACTGAGTGATTAACAACAACAACAACAACACAGCAACCTAATGGCAGGGCAGGACGAGAGAAGGTCTCTGGACATGAAGTCCCTAAAACAATTTCCATGACTGAAGAATGAGTCACTCTGTCCTTCCCCAATCCTGCTTGAGGCCACCACATATGTTACTAAATGAGTACAATGCTTCCATGTGCAGGCAGTGTGCCAGCACCGAAGACAGAACGTGTGCCCTCAATGAAGACCCAGTCGAGAGAGGAAACTGAATCTTTTCTTTCAGCAATGGCAAGTCTGAGGAAGAAGTGTGGTATACAAGTACCTCAGAGAAATGGAGTGAAAGGAAGGGAAAGGAGGGGGTCCATGATCAAGAGCTCTCTGAAGAGTACACATGTAATAAGCACTATGTGAATGTCAACTGGTATTCTTCTTAGTAGTCCACTGGAGAAGGGAATGGCAAACCACTTCAGTATTCTTGCCTTGAGAACCCCATGAACAGTATGAAAAGGCAAAAAGATAGGACACTGAAAGATGAACACCCCAGGTCAGTAGGTGCCCAATAGGCTACTGGAGATCAGTGGAGAAATAACTCCAGAATGAAGGGATGGACACAAAACAAAACAAAACAGAAAAAACCCAACCAGTTGTGAATGGCACTGGTTATAGAAGGAAGATTCGATGCTGTAAAGAGCAATATTGCATAGGAACCTGGAAAGTTAGGTCCATGAATCAAGGCAAATTGGAAGTGGTCAAACAGGAGTTGGCAAGAGTGAACATCGACATTCTAGGAATCAGTGAACTAAGATGGACTGGAAAGGGTGAATTTAACTCAGATTACCATTATATCTACTACCGCGGGCAGGAATCCAGCAGAAGAAATGGAGTAGCCATCAGAGTCCACAAGAGAGCCTGAAATGCAGTACTTGGATGCAATCTCAAAAACGACAGGATGATATCTGTTCCTTTCCAAGGCAAATCATTCAAAATTATGGTAATCCAAGTCTATGCCCCGACCAGTAACACTGAAGAAGCTGAAGTTGAACAGTTCTATGAAGACCTACAAGACCTTCTAGAACTAATACCCAAAAAAGATGTCCTTTTCATTATAGGAGACTGGAATACAAAAGTAGGAAGTCAAGAAACACCTGGAATAACTGGCAAATTTGGCCTTGGAGTACAGAATGAAGCAGGGCAAAGGCTAATAGAGTTTTGCCAAGAGAACGCACTGGTCACATAGCAAATACCCTCTTCCAACAACACAAGAGAAGACTCTACACATGGACATCACCAGATGGTTGACACTGAAATCAGACTGATTAAATTCTTTGCAGCCAAAGATGGAGAAGCTCTATACAGTCAGCAAAAACAAGATGGGGAGGTGACTGTGGCTCAGATCATAAACACCTTATTGCCAAATTCAGACTAAAATTGAAGAAAATGGAGAAAACCACTAGACAATTCAGGTACGACCTAAATCAAATCCCTTGTGACTATACAGTGGAAGTGAGAAATAGATTTAAGGGACTAGATCTGATAGACAGAGTGCCTGATGAACTATGGATGGAGGTTTGCAACATTGTACAGGAGACAGGAATCAAGACCATTCCCAAGAAAAAGAAATGCAAAAAAGCAAAATGGCTGTCTGAGGAGGTCTTACAAATAGCTGTGAAAAGACAGAAAGCAAAAAGCAAAGGAGAAAAGGAAAGATATACCCATTTGAATGCAGAGTTCCAAAGAATAGCAAGGAGAGATAAGAAAGCCTTCCTCAGTGATCAATGCAAACAAAGAGAGGAAAACAATAGAATGGAAAATACTGGAGATCTCTTCAAGAAAATTAGAGATACAAAGGGAACATTTCATGCAAAGATGGGCACAATAAAGGACAGAAATGGTAGGGACCTAACAGAAGCAGAAGATATTAAGAAGAGGTGGCAAGAATACACAGAAGAACTGAGCAAAAAAGATCTTCATGACCCAGATAATCATGATGGTGTGATCACTCACCTAGAGCCAGACATCTTGGAATGTGAAGTCAAGTGGGCCTTAGGAAGCATCACTACGAACAAAGCTAGTGGAGGTGATGGAATTCCAGTTGAGCTATTTCAAATCCTGAAAGATGACGCTGTGAAAGTGGTGCACTCAATATGCCACCAAATATGGAAAACTCAACAGTGGCCACAGGACTGGAAAAGCTCAGTTTTCATTCCAATCCCAAAGAAAAGCAATGCCAAAGAATGCTCAAACTACCACACAATTGCACACATCTCACACGCTTGTAAAGTGATGCTTAAAATTCTCCAAGCCAGGCTTCAGCAATACATGAACTGTGAACTTCCAGATGGTCAAGCTGGTTTTAGAAAAGGCAGAGGAACCAGAGATCAAATTGTCAACATCCGCTGGATCATCCAAAAAGCAAGAGAGCTCTAGAAAAACATCTATTTCTACTTTATTGACTATGCCAAAGCCTTTGACTGTGTGGGTCACAACAAACTGGAAAATTCTGAAAGAGAAGGGCATACCTGACCACCTGACCTGCCTCTTGAGAAACCTATATGCAGGTCAGGAAGCAGTAGTTAGAACTGGACATGGAACAACAGACTGGTTCCAAATAGGAAAAGGAGTACATCAAGGCTGTATATTGTCACCCTGCTTATTTAACTTATATGCAGAGTACATCATGAAAAACGCTGGGCTGGAGAAAGCACAAGCTGGAATCAAGATTGCCAGGAGAAATATCAATAACCTCAGATATGCAGATGACACCCCCCTTATGGCAGAAAGTGAAGAAGAACTAAAGAGCCTCTTGATGAAAGTGAAAGAGGAGAGTGAAAAGTTGGCTTAAAGCTCAACATTCAGAAAACTAAGACCATGGCATCTGGTCCCATTATTTCATGGCAGATAGATGGGGAAACAGTGGAAACAGTGGCTGACTTTATTTTGGGGGGCTCCAAAATCACTGCAGATGGCAATTGCAGCAATGAAATTAAAAGGCACTTACTCCTTGGAAGGAAAGTTATGACCAACCTAGACAGCATATTAAAAAGCAGAGACATTACTTTGCCAACAAAATTCTGTCTAGTCAAGGCTATGGTTTTACCAGTGGTCATGTACGGATGTGAGAGTTGGACTATAAAGAAAGCTGAGCACCAAAGAATTGATGCTTTGGAACTGTGGTGTTGGAGAAGACTCTTGAGAGTGCCTTGGACTGCAAGGAAATCCAACCAGTCCATACTAAAGGAGATCAGTCCTGGGTGTTCATTGGAAGGACTGATATTGAGGCTGAAACTCCAAACTTTGGCCACCTAATGCGAAGAGCTGATTCATTGGAAAAGACCCTGATGCCAGCAAAGATCGAAGGTGGGAGGAGAAGGGGACGACAGAGGATGAGATAGCTGGATGGCATCACTCACTCGATGGACATGAGTTTGAGTAGACTCTGGGAGTTGGTGATGGACAGGCAGGCCTGGTGTGCTGTGGTACATGGGGCCGCAAAAAGTCGGACACGACTGAGTGACTGAACTGAACTGAACTCATTCTTCTTAGTCTTTATGTTATAATTAATTCCCTTACAATTTCCATGACATAATGCACAAGGCCCTGCCTCAGCCACAGTCTGGGAAAACTCAGGGGCATGCTCTGCTCTGCCTTGGTATGAGGGAATGGGTTGGTCTTGGTGATTCTCAGAGGCAGCAGTAGGGCAGTGAGGCCCTTCCACCACTGTCAACTTTAGAGAAGGCCCAGAGGTTTCTGGTCCCCACACTTGAAAACTCCCAGAAGTCCAAGTGCCCAACACAGCCATGGCACCACCACCTTCCACC
Source organism: Bos taurus (assembly GCF_002263795.3). Classification (NCBI taxonomy): domain Eukaryota; kingdom Metazoa; phylum Chordata; class Mammalia; order Artiodactyla; family Bovidae; genus Bos; species Bos taurus. The sequence continues at coordinate 624,104 of NC_037349.1, read as the reverse complement.
TGGTTCTGCCTCATAAGCTGCTCCCTTGGCACTCATGTCCTTCCACAGATGGATGATACAGGTGAATGAGTCTCTGGAACAAGCTGAGCAGTCCCGAGCTATAAATCTCAGCAGAAAGGTCGACATTTCTCATATACAGAGAAACACTGCAAATCAGAGAGGCTGCCCCTTTGCCCACAAGAGAGTCAATTACAGCTGTGGTGGAACCCACAAAGGCACCACTGGATCTGCAGACAAGCAGAAGGGCCCTCCCCATTACCAAGAGCTGGCCCAGACAGGTTTATCCAGCATTCCTGCCCTTCTTTGAGGCAGCAGTCCCTACATTAAAGTCAGGGCACCCATCTGGTCACCTCTGGACACAGATCCACTGACTAAGCCACCATGAAACTGCAAATACTGGTGATGATATACACACTAGGGACATGTAGGGTAGTATCCACCCTCCAAGAAACTGAATGTGGTAGTAACCATTCCCACAGCTACAGGACACTGAAACCAAGACCTAGAGGCCAAGTGATCTGCTGGTGCGTGGGTAGCTCAGTTGGTAGAGAATCAGACTTTTTTTTTAACTTCTTTTTTTTTTTTAATTAATTTAATTGGAGGCTAATTACTTTACAATATTGTGGTGGTTTTTGCCATACATTGACATGAATCAGCCACTGGTGTACATGTGTCCCCCATCCTGAATCCCCCTCTTACTTCCCTTCCCATCCCATCCCTCAGGGTTGTTCCAGTGCACTGGCTCTGAGTGCCCTGTTTCATGCATTGAACTTGGACTGGTGATCTATTTCACGTATGGTAATATACACGTTTCAGTGCTATTCTCTCAAATCATCCCACCCTCTCCTTCTCCCACAGAGTCCAAAAGTCTGTTCTTTATATTTTTGTCTCTTTTGCTGTCTCGCATATAGGGTCATAGTTATCATCTTTTTAAATTCCATATATATGCATTGATATACTGTATTGGTTCTTTTCTTTCTGACTTACCTCACTCTGTATAATAGGCTCCAGCTTCATCCACCTCATTGGAACTGATTCAAATGAGTTCTTTTTAATAGCTGAGTAATATTCCATTGTCTATATTTACCACAGCTTTCTTATCCATTCATCTGCTGATAGACATCTAGGTTGCTTCCATGTCCTAGCTATTGTGAACACTGCTGTGATGAACATTGGGGTACATATGTCTCTTTCAATTCCGGTTTCCTCGGTGTGTATGCCCAGCAGTGGGATTGCTAGGTCATATGGCAATTCTATTTCCAGTTTTTAAAGGAATCTTCACTCTGTTCTCCATAGTGGCTGTACTAGTTTGCATTCCCACCAACAGTGTAAGAGGATTCCCTTTTCTCTGCACCCTCTCCAGCATTTACTGTATGTAGACTTTTTCATAGCAGCCATTCTGACCAGCATGAGATGGTACCCCATTGTGGTTTTGATTTGCATTTCTCTGATACTAAGTGATGATGAACATCTTTTCATGTGTTTGTTAGCCATTTGTATGTCTTCTTTGGAGTAATGTCTGTTTAGTTCCTTGGCCCATTTTTTGATTGAGTCATTTATTTTTCTGGTACTGAGGTGCAGGAGCTGCTGGTATATTTTTGAGATAAATTCTTAGTCAGTTGCTTTGTTTGCTATTACTTTCTCCCATTCTGAAGGCTGTCTTTTCACCTTGCTTATAGTTTTCTTCATTGTGCAAATGAAGTTTAAGTTTAATTAGGCCCAATTTGTTTATTTTTATTTTTATTCCCATTACTCTGGGAGGTGGGTCATAGAGGATCCTGCTGTGATTTATGTCAGAAAGTGTTTTGCCTATGTTTTCCTCTAGGAGTTTTATAGTTTATGGTCTTACATTTAGACCTTTAATCCATTTGAGTTTATTTTTGTGTATGGTGTTAGAAAGTGTTCTAGTTTCATTCTTTTACAGGTGGTTGACCAGCTTTCCCAGCATCACTTGTTAAAGAGATTGTCTTTTCTCCATTCTATATTCTTGCCTCCTTTGTCAAAGATAAGGTGTCCATAGGTGTGTGGGTTTATCTCTGAACTTTCTATTTTGTTCCATTGATCTATATTTCTGTCTTTGTGCCAGTACCACACTGTCTTGATGACTGTAGCTTTGTAGTAGAGCCTGAAATCAGGCAGGTTGATTCCTCCAGTTCCATTCTTCTTTCTCAATATGGCTTTGGCTATTCGAGATTTTTTGTATTTCCATACAAATTGTGAAGTTATTTGTTCTAGCTCTGTGAAAAATACTGTTGGTAGCTTGATAGGGATTGTATTGAATCTATAGATTGCTTTGGATAGTATACTCATTTTCACTATATTGATTCTTCCAATCCATGAATATGGTATATTTCTCCATCTATTTGTGTTATCTTTGATTTCTTTCACCAGTGTTTTATAGATTCTATATATAGGTCTTTTGTTTCTTTAGGTAGATATATTCCTAAGTATTGTATTTTTTTGTTGTTGCAATTGTGAATGGAATTGTTTCCTTAATTTACCTTCCTGTTTTTTCAGTGTTAGTGTATGGGAATGAAAGGGATTTCTGTGTATTAATTTCATATCCTGCAATTTTACTATATTCATTGATTAGCTCTAGTAATTTTCTGGTGGTCTCTTTAAGGTTTTCTATGTAGAGGATCATGTCATCTGCAAACAGTGAGAATTTTACTTCTTTTCCAATTTGGATTCCTTTTATTTCTTTTTCTTCTCTGATTGCTGTGGCTAAAACTTCCAAAACTATGTTGAATAGTAGTGGTGAGAGTGGGCACCCTTGTCTTATTCCTGACTTTAGGGGAAATGCTTTCAATTTTTCCACTGAGGAAAATTTTTCCATTATCCTTTGAGGATAATGTTTGCTGTGGGTTTATCATATATGGCTCTTATTATGTTGAGATATGTTCCTTCTATGCCTGCTTTCTGGAGGGTTTTTATCATAAATGGATGTTGAATTTTGTCAAAGGCTTTCTCTGCATCTATTGAGATAATCATATGGTTTTTATCTTTCAATTTGTTAATGTGGTGTATCACACAGATTGATTTGCAAATATTGACGAATCCTTGCATCCCTGGGATAAAGCCCACTTGGTCATGATGTATAATCTTTTTAATATGTTGTTGGATTCTGTTTACTAGAATGTTGTTAAGGATTTTTGCATCTATGTTCATCAGTGATATTGGCCTGTAGTTTTCTTTTTTTATGGCATCTTTATCTGATTTTGGTATTAGGGTGATGGCGGCCTCAGAGAATGAGTTTGGGAATTTACCTTCTGCAATTTTCTAGAAGACTTTGAGTAGGATAGGTGTTAGCTCTTCTCTAAATTTTTGGTAGAATTCAGCTGTGAAGCCATCTGGTCATGGGCTTTTCTTTGTTGGAAGATTTTTGATTACAGTTTCATTTTCCATGCTTGTGATGGGTCTTTTAAGATTTTCTATTTCTTCCTGATTCAGTTTTGGAAAGTTGTACTTTTCTGAGAATTCATCTATTTCTTCCAAGTTGTCCATTTTATTGGCATATAGTTGCTGACAGTGTCTCTTATGATCCTTTGTATTTCTGTGTTGTCTGTTGTGCTTTCTCCATTTTCATTTGTAATTTTGTTGATTTGATTCTTCTCCCTTTTATCTTGATGAGTCTGACTAATGGTTTCTCTATATCATTTATCTTCTCAAAGAACAGCTTTTAGTTTTGGTGATTTTTGCTATAGTCTCCTTTGTTTCTTTTTCATTTATTTGTGTCCTGATTTTTACTATTTCTTTCCTTCTACTAACTTTGGGGTTCTTAATTTCTTTTTTTTTTTTTCCTAGTTGATTTTGTATAAAGTTAGGTTATTTATTTGATTTTTCTCTTGTTTCTTGAGGTAAGTTTGTATTGCTATGAACCTTCCCCTTATCGCTGCTTTTACTGAATCCCATAGGTTTTGGCTGTCGTGTTTTCATTTTCATTCGTTTCTATGCATATTTTGATTTCCTTTTCAATTTCTCCTGTGATTTTTGGTCATTCAGAAGCATGTTGTTTAGCCTCCATATGTTTGTATTTTTAATCTTTTTTTTTTTTTCCTGTAGTTGACATCTAATCTTACCGCATTGTGATCAAAAAAGATGCCTGAAATGATTTCAATTTTTAAAAATTTACCAAGGCTAGATTTATGGCCCAGGATGTGATCTATCTTGAAGAATGTTCTGTGTGCATTTGAGAAGAAGGTGAAATTCATTGTTTTGGAGTGAAATTTCTGATAGATATCAATTATGTCTAACTGGTCCATTGTATCATTTAAAGTTTGTGTTTCCTTGCTAACTTTCTGTTTGGTTGATCTATTCATAGGTGTGAGTGGGGTATTAAAGTCTCCCACTATTATTGCATTACTGTTAATTTCCCCTCTCATACTTGTTAGCTTTTGCCTTATGTATTGCAGGGCTCTTATGCTTGGTGCATATATATTTATAATTGTTATATCTTTTTCTTGGATTGATCCTTTGATCATTATATAGTGTCCTTCTTTGTCTCTTTTCACAGCCTTTATTTCAAAGTCTATTTTATCTGATATGAGTATTGCTACTCCTGCTTTATTTTGGTCTCTATTTGCATGAAATATCTTTTTCCAGCCCTTTACTTTCCATCTGTACGTGTCCCTTGGTTTGAGGTGAGTCTCTTGTAGACAGTATGTATGGGGTCTTATTTTTGTGTTCATTCAGCCAGTCTTTGTCTTTTGGTTGGGGCATTCAACCCATTTACATTAAGGTAATTATTGATAAGCACAATCCCACTGCCATTTACTTTGTTGTTTTGGGTTTGAGTTTATAAACCTTTTCTGTGTTTCCTGTCTAGAGAAGATCCTTTAGCATCTGTTAAAGAGCTGGTTTGGTGGTGCTGAATTCTCTTAGCTTTTGCTTGTCTCTAAAGCTTTTGATTTCTCCTTCATATTCGAATGAGATCCTTGCTGGGTACAGTAATCTGGGTTGTAGGTTTTTCTCTTTCATCACTTTAAGTATGTCCTGCCATTCTCTTCTGGCCTGAAGAGTTTCTATTGAAAGATCAGTTGTTATCCTTATGGGGGTCGCCATGGGTGTTATTTGTTGCTTTTCCCTTGCTGCTTTTAATATTTGCTCTTTGTGTTTGATCTTTGTCAACATGATTAATATGTGTCTTGGGGTGATTCGCCTTGGGTTTATCCTGTTTGGGACTTTCTGGGTTTCTTGGATTTGGGTGGCTATTTCCTTCCCCATTTTAGGGACGTTTTCAACTATTATCTCCTGAAGTATTTTCTCAAACCCTTTCTTTTTGTCTTCTTCTTCTGGGACTCCTATGATTTGAAGAGCATCAGACTTTTAATCTGAGGGCCCAAGGTTCAAGTTCTTGTCCAGGAGCCAAAACCAAATAAATTCTACAAGTATCAGCTGGTGAGAACAGCTGACCCAGAACTAGCCCCAGCAGTGTGGCTGCCCTCCTGCATACACAGGAGCAGATCACAGGTGCACTTTGGAGCAGGACAGCTACCAGAGTGCCCGGCCACTTCAGGATGGGAGATGCATCAGGATGCATCAGGACTCTTCTCCAACAACTGCCACCTTGGTCTATGGTGCTCTCTGAATTCTGAACAAACAGGAAGGAATGCAGACTCTGCGGACTCAGTAGCAAGAGCTGTTTGGCAGGTAGTTCCCCATCTGCTCACCTCTTACCAGCTCACCTCGTCACCTTCTGCTGCAGACAAAGACAGCTGAATGACCGAGTCCTTTGCAGAACAACTCAGGGCCAGAGTGAAAGCAAAGGAATGGGATTCGTGAGGACATGGTGACCTCCCTGGTATTTTTAAAATCACACTGTTGCTAAGAGGAGGTATCTCCAGTGAGCCCAGAACCAAAGCACAGGAAAAGATACATTGTAATTAAAAGCTTTTTAAAGGGCCCCCTGTAGAGCAGAAAGAAAAGTGGTGAAGCATAGGTGAGAAGAAAACATCATTCAAAGTTAAGTGTTGCTTCTCTGTTCTGATTACAAAGGGATTTTTTTCTTCCAAAATGACAACATATTTTGTTTGTACACACATCTGCTGTAAATTAATAAATTAAAGAAATAAAAAATCCTAATGAAGGGAAATGGCGGAGGCAGATTATAATATGGATAAATATGGATAAATAAACAGATCAAGGGAAAGTCATTTTGCATGTCCAGGTAGCTACAATGGAAACCTAACTATCATTTTAAAAAATTAGCCTCTAATAGCTTGATGGCTGTAACATTAGAATGAAATTCAGGAACATGCAGAGAGACAAGAGAGTGTCATATGGGACTTCTGGTGAGACAAATGAAATTAGATTTAAAAAGTAAGAGTAAAATCTCTAAAATAAGTATGTGACCCAGATGTTCTCTCCCCATTGTGCTCTAAGGTAAGCTATAAGCACAAAATAGAGGTGTCCTTTTAACATATTTTCCACAGGGCAGGGAAAACCCCAAAACAGAATAAAAACATTCCATCTTGAGTCAATATATCCCTAAGGAATTATGTACTTAGGAGAATCTTACACAAAGCACTTTACCCAGTAGAAATGAAAGGCAGAGTACTGGAACATATTTGTTAAATGAGATCTGTTAATAACTCATGATTTTTAAATTTAATGTTAAAGATGCTTCAAAAAATTAACTGGTCAGTCACACATAGTTTTCACAGCTCTCTGGGGCACAAGCACCACCTCTGACCTGTACAACCAACCCCCAACAACCAGCATGTGGCAGACACTCAACGGGCACTGGTGGATTGAATGAAGGAGGTGTGGCATCCCAGGTCCTTGAGTAGTAAGCACATGGCACCTGACGTGTGTCCTAAGGCAGGTCTGGCATCCTGTGCAGACCACAGCACCAAACCTTGCCACTCAGAACCCCAGCAAAGGCAAGCTTGCACTGGATGAGAGTTTCCTTTACCTTCTGTGCCATGTCCAAAGAAACCATGATGGGGCTGGCTTCCAGGAACAACACACAAGGGCAAGTGCTTGTAGCCAAGCCAAGGTTGTGATCTTTCTGCAGCTGGTGTCTACCTGCAGCAAATCAACCCTTGAACAATATAAGCTGGGCCAGATTAGAATGCATCCAAATCACTGCTCCTCACTCCCCTGGGATAAAAGTTTTCCTTTGCCCCAATTGGATGGAAAGCAGGGAGAAGAGCTTTCACATGTTAATTGACCCAGATGGTAAAACCAAGATCTTCTCATGGTGCCACAATGAGCCTATGGGTATGTCTGGACACCGACATGCCTCAGGGGTGCAAGCAAGCGGCAAGGCCCTGAGCCACAATCCAGAAGGTCAATACTCCTGTTTACAGTTCACAATGAAGCTAATTGAGAAGGTCAAGGGGCTAGCAAATGATGGAGCTCTGATGGAAACGTCTGGAACTGGACAAACACAGTGACTTCTCAGCACCGTGACTATACTGGATGCCACTGTGCTGTTCACTTTGCAATGGTTACTTTTGTTATGTAAATTTCACCTCCATTTTTTCTTAATTGAAGCATAATTGATTTACAATGTTGTGTTAGTTTCAAGTGTACAGCAAAATTATTATACATATATATTCTTTTTCAGATTCTTTTTCCTTAGAGATTATTATAAAATATTGAATAGAATTCCCTGTACTATAAAGTAGATCCTTGTTGAATATCTATTTTATATACAGTAGTATCTGTCTGTTAATCCCAAACTTCTAATTTATCCCTCCCCCACTTCTCCCTGTGGTAACTATAAATTTGTTTTCTAAGTCTGTTGGTCTTATTTCTGTTTCGTATTTAAGTTCATTTGTATCATTTTTTTTATATCCCACAGATAAGTGATATTATATGATATTTGTCTTTCTCTGTCTGGCTTACTTCACTTAGTATGATAATCTCTAGGACCATCCATGTGGCTGCAAATGGCATTATTTCATTCATTTATATGGCTGAGTGATATTCCATTGTGTGTTTATGTATGTACGTGTGTGTATATATATGTGTGTGTGTGTGTGTGTGTGTGTGTGTGTGTATACACCACATCTTCTTTATCCATTCTTCTGCTGATAGACATTTAGGTTGCTTCCAGGTCCTGGCTATTGCAAACAGTTCTACAATGAATAGTATATGTATCTTTTCAAATTAGAGTTTTCACCTTTTCTAAGTACATGCCCAGGAGGGGGACTGCTGGATCACATGGTAGCTCTATTTCTAGTTTTCAAAGAACTCCCATACTGTTCTCTATAATGGCTGTACCAATTTACATTCCCTCCACACCCTCTCCAGAATTCACTATTTGTAGGATTTTTGATGAGGGCCCTGTGTGAGGTATTTTTGATTTGCATTTCTCTAATAATTAGCAATGATGCCTCAATGGCAAAGAATCCACCTGCAATGTAGGAGACACAGGAGGTGCAGGTTCAATACCTGGGTCAGGAAGATCCCCTGGAGGAGGAAATGGCAACCCACTCCACTATTCTGCCTAATAAATCCCATTGACAGAGGAGATAGATGGGCTATGGTCCAAAGTGTCACAGAGTCAGACACAACTGAGCAACTGAGCATGCATGTCTTCTTTAGAGAAATGTGTATTTAACTCCTCTGCCCATTTTTTGATTGGATGTCTTTATATTGATTTATATGAGCTGTTTGTATATTTTGGAGATTAATCGTTGTCAGCTGCATCAGTTGCAAATATTTTCTCCCATTCCATAGTTTGTCTTTTCATTTTGTTGATGGTTTCCTTTGTTGTGTAAAAGCTTTTAAGTTTAACTAGATCCCAGTTGTTTATTTTTGTTTTACTTTCCTAACTCTAGGAGATGGATCCAAAAAGATACTGCTTCAATTTATGTTAAAGATTGTTCTGCCTATGTTTTCCTCTATGAGTTTTATAGTGTCCAGTCTTACATTAAAGTCTATAATCCATTTTGAATTTGTGTGTCTGTGTGTGTGTGTGGTGTTAGAGAATGTTCTAATTCATTCTTTTACATGAAGCTGTCCAGTTTTCCCAGCACCACTTATTGAAGAAGCTGTCTTTTCTCCATTGTATATACTTGCCTCTTTTGTCATAGATAAATTGACCATCAGCGCATGGGTTTATTTCAGGGCTTTCTCTCCTGTTCCAGTGATCTATTTTTCTGTCTTTGTGTGAGTGCCATACTGTTTTGATGACTGTAGCTTTGTAGTATAGTCTGAAGTCAGGAAGCCTGATTCCTCCAGTTCCAGTCTTCTTTCTCAAGATTGTTTTGGCTATTCAGGGTCCTTTGTGTTTCCATACAAATTTGAAAATTTTTTGTTTTAGTTCTGTGAAAAATGCCACTGGTAATTTGATAAAGATTGCACTGAACCTGTAAATTGCCTTGGGCAGTATAACCATTTTGACAATATTGATTCATATAAATCCAAGAACATGGTATCTTTCCACCTGCTTCTGTGGTCTTCAGTTTCTTTCACTATAGTCTTATAGTTTTCAGAGAGTCTTTTGCCTCCTTAGGTAGGTTCATTCCTAGATATTTTATTCTCTTTGATGTGATGATAAAAGGAATTGTTTCCTTCGTTTCTCTTTCTGATAGTTTGCTGTTAGTGTATAGAAATGCAGCCAATTTAAGTACATTAATTTTGTTTCCTATAACTTTACCAAATTCATTGATAAGCTCTAGTAGTTTTCTGCTAGCATATTTAGGATTTTCTATGCAAAAAGTGACAGTTTTACTTCTCCCTTTCCAATTTGGATTCCATTTATTTCTTTTCCTTCTCTGATTGCTCTGGTTAGGACTTTCAAAACTATGCTGAATAAATGTGGCAGTAATGGATGTCCTTGGCTTGTTCCTAATCTTAGAGGAAATGCTTTCATTTTTTCACCATTGAGTATGATGTTAACTGTAAATCGTGATATGTCCTTTATTATGTTGAGGTAGCTTCCCTCTATGCTCACTCTCTGAAGATATTTTTTTGTATCATAAATGGATGTTGAGTTTTATAAAAGCTTTTTCTGCATCTATTGAGATGATCATATGGTTTTTATTTTTCAATTTGTTAATGTGACATGTCATACTAATTGACTTGTATATATTGAAAAATCTCTTCACCTCCCTGATATAAATCCTACTTGATCATGGTATATGATCCTTTTAATGTGTTGTTAGATAAAGTTTGCTAGTATTTTGTGAGGATTCTTGCAAATATGTTCATCAGTGATACTGGCCTATAATTTTATTTTATGGTAAATTCATCTCAGTTTAAAAAAAAAGTAATAGAGCAAATATTTGAACCCTGATCTTCTGGACCCCAAAACATTTCAAAATCTATGATTAATGACAAGGTGCCACAATATGTTAAATGAAATCAAGAGTGAAACAAGCTGGTAATAAACAAACTGCAAAGGTGAAGGTAAGTATCGAGTGCCACTCATATGCCATGCACTCTGCTGCACACTCAGTCAAACAGATGCACATGTCATGGCCCCATCACACAAGCACTCAAGGGATTTACAGCACTGTGTGAGGACTCTCCAAGAGGCTGTGTCATAGCCAACAGGAAGGAGGAACAGGTTCTGAAGGAAAGAGGAATTGAGAAGCCTTCCAGGCAGAGAACATGGAAATGCCTGAGAGAAACCAGCAGAGCCAACACCGACATGTGGCGAGCACTGGGTGGAAAAGCATCCACTCAAATCCACTCAACATTCAGGGATGTCCCCTGTGTGCCAGGCACTGTCCTAGGCATTGAGAATTCATTTAAAAGTTGTGGGTAAACAACAAGGTCCTACTGTATAGCACAGGGAACTTTATTCAGTATCTTCTGATAAACCATAAGGGAAATGAATGTGAAAATATATATATACATATATGGGAAATATATATATATATATATATATATATATATATATATATATATGGGAAATAGATGGGGAAACAGTGGAAACAGTGTCAGACTTTATTTTTTGGGGGGCTCCAAAATCACTGCAGATGGTGACTGCAGCCATGAAATTAAAAGACGCTTACTCCTTGGAAGGAAAGTTATGACCAACCTAGATAGCATATTCCAAAGCAGAGACATTACTTTGCCAACAAAGGTTCATCTAGTCAAGGCTATGGTTTTTCCTGTGGTCATGTATGGATGTGAGAGTTGGACTGTGAAGAAGGCTGAGTGCCGAAGAATTGATGCTTTTGAACTGTGGTGTTGGAGAAGACTCTTGAGAGTCCCTTGGACTGCAAGGAGATCCAACCTGTCCATTCTGAAACTCCAGTACTTTGGCCACCTCATGCGAAGAGTTGACTCATTGGAAAAGACTCTGATGCTGGGAGGGATTGGGGGCAGGAGGAGAAGGGGACGACAGAGGATGAGATGGCTGGATGGCATCACTGACTCGATGGACGTGAGTCTGAGTGAACTCCAGGAGTTGGTGATGGACAGGGAGGCCTGGTGTGCTGCGATTCATGGGGTCGCAAAGAGTCGGACACGACTGAGCGACTGATCTGATCTGATCTGATATGTGTAATCTAAAAAATGATACAAATGAACTTATTAAGTTCATGAATATAAAACCAAATATACCCACAGACATAGAGAATAAATTTGTGGTTATCAAAGTGGGAAGTGGGGAGGGATAAATTAGAAATTCTAGATTAACAGGTACACTCTAGTATATAAAATAAACAAGGACCTACTGTATAGCACAGGGAACTATATTCAATATCTTGTAGTAACCTACAATGCAAAAGAATCTGAAAAAGAATATATATATATTTATAAACTGGATCACTTTGCTGTACAGTGGAAACTAATACAACATTGTAAGTAAACTATACTTCAACTTTTAAAAAAGACAAAAATACTTAAAAAATAAAAATACAGTTGTGTGGCTTGCCTTAATGAGACTCAAAATAAAGAAGACAAAACCAGACAAGTATCTGGAAACCTACTGTTTACAGCTGGCCAAGGGTTTGAACTTTTTCCTAATGGCTCTAAGTAGGAAAATGACACAAAACTTTCAGTAATTTAGAAAGAAGTGAGAACTTGATGGGAGAAGAGAATGAAAGGAGACCTATCACAAAGTCATCTAGAGCTGCAATGCAATTTCTATTAAAATTTCAATGGTATTTTCATAGCAACAGGTAAAACAATCCTAAAATTTTTATGGAATCACAAAAGACCCTGAATAGCTAAAGCAATCATGAGAAAGAACTAAGCTGGAGGTATTACACTGCCTAACTTTATACTACATGACAAGCTACCATAATAAAACAATTTGCTAATGGCATGAATATAGACACAGTGACCCATGGAACAGAATAAGAAGCCCAGAAATGAACCCTTGCATAAATGGTCAACTAATATTTAACACAAGAGCCAAGAGCATCCAATGGGGAATGGACGGTCTCTTTAACAAATAGAGCTGGGAAAACTGAAGAAACACATGTTAAAAACAAAATGAAATTGAACCCCTATCTTACACCATTTAAAAAAAATTGACTTAAAATGGATCTAAAACTCCTAGAAGAAAACGTTGGGAAGAAAATCTTCAACATTGGTCTAGGAAATGACTTTGGACATGACACTAGAAGCACAAATGACAAAAACACAAAAAACAAAAGGAACTACATCAAACTAAAAAGCTTCTTTTCAGCAAAACAAACACTCAACAAAATGCAAAGGCAGTCTACTGAATGGAAGAAAATATTTGCAAACTATATATCAGATATGGGGTTGATAGCTAAAACATACAAGGACCTCATATAACTTAACAAGAAAAAAATAATCCAATTTAAAAATGGGCAGGGGAAATGAATAGATTATTTTCCAAAAAAGACATAAAGATGGCCAACAGGTACATGAAAACACGCTCAATATCACATATCATCAGTAAACGCAAACCAAAACCACACAGGGGTATCTATCATCTTACACTTGCTAGAATGGCTATCATCAAAAAGACAAGAAGAATATTGGTATTGAAAATGTGAACCCTGTATGGTAAGGAAAATGTGAACCCTGTACACTACTGGTAGGAATTGAAATTGATGCAGCCACTATGGAAATTAAAGATAGAACTGCCAATTATTCTTCCAGTATATATGCAAAGGAAATGGAAATAAGATTTTGAAGAGATATCTGAAATCCTATGGTTCAGCCTTATTCACAACAGCCAAGAAATGGAAACAATCTGAGTGTCTGTCAATAGATGAATGAATAAAGGAAATGTACATATACACACAATGGAATTTTATTCAGTCCTGAGAAAGAGGGAAATCCTTGCATTTGCAACAACATAGACAGTCTTTGAAGAAGGCTGAGCGCCAAAGAATTGATGCTTTCGAACTGTGGTGTTGGAGAAGACTCTTGAGAGTCCCTCGGACTGCAAGGAGATCCAACTTGTCCATTCTGAAGGAGATCAGCCCTGGGATTTCTTTGGAAGGAATGATGCTAAAGCTGAAACTCCAGTACTTCGGCCACCTTACGCGAAGAGTTGACTCACTGGAAAAGACTCTGATGCTGGGAGGGATTGGGGGCAGGAGGAGAAGGGGACAACAGAGGATGAGATGGCTGGATGGCATCACTGACTCAATGGATGTGAGTCTGAGTGAACTCCGGGAGTTGGTGATGGACAGGGAGGCCTGGTGTGCTGCGATTCATGGGGTCACAAAGAGTCGGATACGACTGAGCGACTGAACTGAACTGAGACAGACTTTGAAGGCATTATGCTAAATGAAATAATACAGATAGATGTATGATCTCACTTAGGCTTCACAGGTGATTCAGTTGCAAAGAATCCTCCCTGACAAGCAGGTGATATGGGTTCAATACCTGGGTCAGGAAGATCCCTCGGAGAAGGAAATGGCAACCCACTTCAGTAATCTTGCCTGGAGAATCCCATGGACAGAGGAGTCGGGCAGGCTACAGTCCATGGGGTCACAAAGAGCCAGACATGATTTGGTGACTAAACAACAACAACAATGCTCTCACTTATATGTGGAATCTAAAAAGTGGAAGTTATGGAAAAAGAGGGTAAAATAGTGGCTTTAACCAGGCAATGGGGGCAGACAGGGGTATGCAATGAGGGTGTGTCAAGGAGTACAAACTTCTAGTTATAAGATGAATGTTTTGGGGACCTAAGGCCTGTATCTTAGGTGATTTCAGTTAATACTATTTTATTATACACTGTAAAATTACTAAAAGAGTAGATCTTAAATGTTCTCATCACCAAAAAAAAAAAAAAAAAAATGGTAATTTTGTGATGTGATGTAGGTGTTAGCTAATGCAATGGTGGTAATCATTTTGTAATGTATAAGTGTATCAAATTACCATATTATATACCTTAAATCTATACAATGTTATATGCCAATTATATCTTCATAAAACTTGGGGGTAGTTTGTAACAATGGTTTAGATGAGCATTAACAGAGGTATGGATTCAGGTGAGGCATGGGAACAGAGAGAAAAGAAAGAGAAAAATCAGAGATAGATTCAAGAACTAGGTGTGTGTGGTTAGAGTTTTCAAGTGGCTATGGGGTTGAATGACATAAATTCATGTGAGGTGCATAAAACAATGCCTAGACTGTATTAAGTGCCCAATGAATGTTACATTTGTTATTTTTATACAGAGCATTAGTATTCTAAAAATAAAGTGATGTTACTTATCTATTTTTAGGGCACTTCTCCTCACTATCAGCAGAGATGAGAGGTGAAAGGAATCCAAACTAGACCATCTGAGTGACAAAACAGGGCTTGTCTTCCTTTGTGTGTTTCTATCAATGCAAAACACTTACAAAATATGTACTGAACAAATAAATGTATAAAAGAACAAAGGAGCAAGGACCTTTGACTACTAAAAATCAGGAAATGGTTCATCAGCTGATCTACAAATTAATTTGAGCAAGATCCATTTTCAAGAAAGAACACACAAACAAAATCAAGAATACAAAGGAAGACAAGGTTGATCCACATCTGCATAAGAAGCTGAATCAAGAACTAAAGCAAGATGGTTATTTTGAGACATCAGTCTGCCATCTTCTTGGTCAGCCAACTTTCTGAATAAAATCAGATTCCTTGCTTCAACACCTTATCTCTCAGATTCATTGGCCTATCATGTGGTGAGCAGAGTGAGCCTGGACTCAGCAAGAAATGTAATCTGAAGGCCTTAATAGATGTCTAAGAAAATAAAGAGAAAACAAAGCAAACCAAATCATTGACACGCAGAGAGATTGTGGAGTCTTGGTTCCCCAGTAAGAGCTTGGGTCTCAGCCTTTGGAGTGGGAGTGCTGAGTCCAGGACCCAAGATTTCCAGAGAACTTCTAACCCCAGGGAATATTAATTAATGAAAACTCCCACAAAGGCCTCCACCTGTATCCAACACCCAGCATTACTCAACACCCAGCACCCAGTGCAGAACACCTCACAAAACAGGGAAGACAACAACATAAACCCAATCATCAGCAGACAGATACCCTAAAACATAACACCTCACACAGCCCTGCCCATCCAGAAGGAAAAAAAACTCACCTTCTACCACCAGAATGCAGGCACAAGTCCCTCCCAACACCAAGCATACACAAACCACTGGACCAATCTTTCTCACTGATGGCAGAAACTAAAAGGAAGAAGGAATATGACCATAAAGCCTAGGAAAAGGAGAACTCAAACACATTAAGTTAGAAAAAAAAGAGAAATGTTATAAAATGAAAGAACAAGGTAAAAACTTATAAGATCAAATAAATGAAGAGGAACTAGGCAAACTATCTGAAAAAGAATTCAAATTAATGATAACAAAGATGATCCAAAACCTCCAAAACTGAATGGAGAAAATGCAAGAATCAATTAACACATTTAACTAGGACCTAGAAGAAATAACAAACAGAGACAAATAACACAATTACTGAAATTAACAAGATTCTAGAAGAAATCAATAAAAGAATAAATAAGGCAGGAGTATGGATAAGTGAGTTGGAAGATAGAATGGTGGAAAAAACTGCTGAAGAGTAGAAAAAAGGAAAAAGAATGAAAAAATTGAAGATAGCATCAGAGATTTCTGGGACAATATTAAATGCACCAACATTAGAATTATAGGGTTCCCAGAAGAAGAAGGGGCTTTTTGGACCCTAAAAATGTGGCTCAGTGGGTAAAAAAGTGCCTACAATGCAGAAGATAGAGGAGATATGCATTCAATTCCCGGGTCAGGAAGATGCCCCGGAGGAGGGCATAGAAACCCACTCCAGTATTCTTGTCTGGAGAATCTCATGAACAGAGGAGCCTGGTGGGCTACGGTCCATAAGGTCAGAGTCAGACATGACAGAAACGAATGAGCATGTATGCATGCACAGAAGAGAAAAAGGTCTAGAAAATCTTTGAAGAGCCTATAGTCAAAAACTTCCCTAACATGGAAAAAGAAATAGTCAAGTCCATGAAGCAGAGAAATACCTGTACAGGATAAACCCAAGGAGAAACACGCTGAGACACATACTAATCAAACTAACAAAGATTAAACAAAACAAAGCATATTAAAAGCAGCAAGTAGCATACAAGGGAACCCCCACACGATTAACACTTGATCTTTCAGCAGAAACTCTGCAGGCTAGAAGGGAATGGCTGGATATATTTAAAGTACTGACAGGGAAAAAAACAACCAAGATAACTTTACCTGGCAAGGATCTCATTCAAAATTGAGGGAGAAAACAAAAGCTTCACAAACAAGCAAAAGATAAGAGAATTCAGCACCACCAAACCAGCTTTATAATAAATATTAAAGGGACTTCTATAGGAAGGAAATACAAGAGAAAGAAAAGACCTACAAAACAACTCAAAACAATTACAAAAATGCCAATAGGAACAAATATATCAATAATTACTTTAAATGCAAATGGTTTAAACATTTCAACCAAAAGACATGGAATGGCTGAATGGATAAAAAAATAAGACCCACATATATGCTATCTACAAAAGACCTACTTCAGACCTAGAGACACATACAGACTGAAAATGAGAGTATGGAAAAAGATATTCCATGCAAAAGTAAGTCAAAAGAAAGCCAGAGTAACAATTTTCATATAAGAAAAAACAGAAATTAACATATAGACTATTACAAGAGATAAGGAAGGAAATTCAGTGCAGTTCTGTTCAGTTGCTCAGTCGTGTCTGACTGTTTGCGACCCCATGGACTGCAGCATGCCAGGCCTCCCTGTCCATCACCAAATCCCGGAGTTTACTCAAACTCATGTCCCTTGAGATGGTGATGCCATCCAACCATCTCATCCTCTGTCATCCCCTTCTCCTTCTGCCTTCAATCTTTCCCAGCATCAGGGTCTTTTCTAACGAGTCAGTTCTTCACATCAGGTGGCCAAAGTATTGGAGTTTCAGCTTCAACATCAGTCCTTCCAATGAATACTCAGGACTGATCTCCTTTGGGATGAACTGGTTGGATATCCTTGCAGTCCAAGGAACTCTCAGAGTCTTCTCCAACTCCACAGTTCGAAAGCATCAATTCTTCAGCACTCAGCTTTCTTTATAGCCCAACTCTCACATCCATACATGACTACTGGAAAAACCACAGCCTTGACTAGATGGACCTTTGTTGGCAAAGTAACATCTCTGCTTTTTAATATGCTGTCTAGGTTGGTCATAACTTTCCTTCCAAGGAATAAGTGTCTTTTAATTTCATGGCTGCAGTCACCATTTGCAGTGATTTTGGAGCCCCCAAAATAAAGTCTGACACTGTTTCCACTGTTTCCCCATCTATTTGCCATGAAGTGCTGAAATCAGATGCCATGATCTTAGTTTTCTGAATGTTGAGCTTTAATCCAACTTTTTCACTCACCTCTTTCACTTTCATCAATAGACTCTCTTCACTTCCTGCCATTAGGGTAGTGTCATCTGCATATCTGAGGTTATTGATATGACTCCCACCAATCTTGATTCTAGCTTGTGGTTCATCCAGCCCAGCATTTCTCATGATGTACTATGCATACAAGTTCAATAAGCATGGTGACAATATATAGCCTTGATGTACTCCTTTTCCTATTTGGAACCAGTCTGTTGTTCCATGTCTAGTTCTAACTGTTGCTTCCTGACCTGCATACAGATTTCTCAAGAGGCAGATCAGATGGTCTGGTATTCTCATCTTTTTCAGAATTTTCCACAGTTTGTTGTGATCCACACAGTCAAAGGCTTTGGCATAGTCAATGAAGTAGCAATAGATGTTTTTCTAGAATTTGCTTTCTTTTTGGATGATCCAACGGATGTTGGCAATTTGATCTCTGGTTCCTCCACCTTTTGTAAAACCAGCTGGAGTATCTGGAAATTCATGGTTCACGTATTGTTGAAGCCTGGCTTGGAGAATTTTGAGCATTACTTTCATAGCATGTGAGATGAGTGCAATTGTGCAGTAGTTTGAGCATTCTTTGGCATTGCCTTTCTTTGGGATTGGAATGAAAACTGAGCTTTTCCAGTCCTGTGGCCACTGCTGAGTTTTCCATATCTGCTGGCATATTGAATGCAGCACTTTCACAGCATCATCTTTTAGGATTTGAAATAGCTCAACTGGAATTCCATCACCTCCACTAGCTTTGCTTGTAGTGATGCTTCTTAAGGCCCACTTGACTTCACATTCTGGGATGTCTGGCTCTAGGTGAGTGATCACACCATCATGATTATCTGGGTCTGAAAATGTTTTTCTGTACAGTTCTGTGTATTTTTCTCACCTCTGCTTAATACCTTCTGCATCTGTTAGGTCCATACCATTTCTGTTCTTTATTGAGCCCATCTTTGCATGAAATATTCCTTTGGTGTCTGTAATTTTCTTGAAGAGATCTCTAGTCTTTCCCATTCTATTGTTTTCATCTACTTCCTTGCACTGATCACAGATGAAGGCTTTCTTATCTCTCCTTGCTATTCTTTGGAACTTTGCATTCAAATGGGTATATCTTTCCTTTTCTACTTTGCTTTTTGCTTCTTCTCTTTTCACAGTTATTTGTAAGGTTTCCTCAGACAGCCATTTTTCTCTTTTGCATTTTTTTCTCTTGCAAACAACCTCTTCCAACAACACAAGAGAAAACTCTACACGTGGACGTCACCAGATGGTCAACACCAAAATCAGATTGATTATGTTCCTTGTAGCCAAAGATGGAGAAGCTTTATACAGTCAGCAAAAACAAGACCGGGAGCTGACTGTGGCTCAGATTAAGAACTCCTTATTGCCAAATTCAGACTAAAATTGAAGAAAGGACAGAAAACCAGCAGACCATTCAGGTATGACCTAAATCAAATCCCTTACAATTATTCATTGAAGTGAGAAATAGACTTAAGAGACTAGATCTGATAGAGTTCCTGATGAACTATGGATGGAGGTTCGTGACATTGTAAAGGAGACAGAGATCAATACCATCCCCAAGGAAGAACACTACATAATGACAAGGCATCTATCCAAGAAGAAAACATAACAATTGTAAATATTTATGCATCAAATAAAGGAGTACCTCAATACCTAAAGTAAACACTAACAGACATAAAGTGGGAAATTTGCAATTACACAGTAGTAACAGGGCACTTTAACACTGAACTTACACCAATGGACAGATCATCAAAACAGGAAGGCATTAAGGAAACACAAGCCTTAAATGACACATTAGATGAGACAAGCATAATTGATATCGTCAGGAAATTTCAGGCAAATGCAGAAGAATATACTTTCTTCTCAAGGGCACATGATCATTCTCCAGGATAGACCACATCTTGGGTCACAAATCAAACCTCAGTAAATTTCAGAAAATTTAAATTGTATCAAGCATCTTTTCTGACCACAGCGATATGGAACTAGATACCAATTAAAGGAAAACAACTGTAAAAAGCACAAACACATGAATATTAAATAATACATTTCTAAATAAGCAACAGGTTGCTGAAGAAATATAAAGGGAAATGAAAAAATCCCTAGAAACAAATGACAACGAAAACATGACAACTCAAACCTATGAGATCCAGCAAAAGCAGTTCTGAAAAGGAAGTTTATAGAAATTTAATATTACCTCAATAAACAACAAGGGCATCAAATAGACAACTTACATTTATACCTAAAACAACTAGAAAAAGATAAAGAAATAAACCTCAAAATTAATAGAAGGACAGTAATCATAAAGATCATAGCAGAAATAACTGAAAAAGAAATGAAGGAAACAATAGTAAAGCTTAATAAAATTAAAAGCTAGTTCTTCGAGAAAAGAAACACAATTGACAAACCATTAGCCAGACTCATCAAGAAAAAAAGGGAGAAGACTGAAATCAATGAAATTGGAAATGAAAAAGGAGAGGTTACAACAGACAATGAGAAATGAAAAGGATCATAAGAGACTATTATGAGCAATTACATGCTAGTAAAATGGACAACCTGGAAGAAATGAACAGATTCTTAGGAAAGTCCAAACTTCCGAGACTGAACCAAGAAGAAACTGAAATGATAAACAAGCCAATCATAAGCACTGAAATAGAAAAACAGTGATTAAAAAATCTCCCCCAAAACCAAAGTCCAGGGCCAGATGGCCTCACAGGTGAATTTTACAAAATTTTAGAGAAGAGCTATTGTCTATCCTTCTGAAACTCTTTTAAAAAATTGCAGAGAAAGACAGACAAATGGATAAGAAAGCTGTGGTAAATATACACAGTGGAATAATTGTCAGCTATTAAAAAGAATGTATTTGAATCAGTTCTAATGAGGTGGATGAAACTGGAGCCTATTATACAGAGTGAAGTAAGTCAGAAAGAAAATCACCAATACAGTATATTAACACATATATATGGAATTTAGAAAGATGGTATCAATGACCCTATATGCGAGACAGCAAAAGAGACACAGATGCAAAGAACAGACTTTTGGACTCTGTGGGAGAAGGCGAGGGTGGGATAATTTGAGAAAATAGCATTGAAACATGTATATTATCATAAGTGAAATAGATCACCAGTCAGGGTTTGATGCATGAGAAAGGGTGCTCAGGGCTGGTGCACTGGGATGACCGTGAGGGATGGGATGCAGAGGGAGGTCAGAGGCGGGTTCAGGATGGAGAACACATGTACACCCATGGCTCATTCATAGCAATGTATAGCAAAACTCACTACAATGTTGTAAAGTAATTAGCCTCCAATTAAAATAAATAAATTTTTAAAAATAAAATAAAGTAAAATAAATAAAGGTTTAAAAAAATAAAATAAAATAAATTAAAAAATAAAAAATTGCAGAGGAAGGAACATTTCCAAACTCATTCTGTGAGACCACCATCACCATGATACCAAAACCAGATAAAGAGAACACAAAAAAATTCCAGGCAAATATCACTGATGAACATAGATTCAAAAATCCTCAACAAAATTCCAGGAAACAGAATTCAACAACACATTAAAAAGACTGTATAACCATGATCAAGTTGGGTTTATCTAAGGGATGCAAGGATTCCTCAATATACACAAATCAATCAATGGGATATACCATATTAAAATTACCATATTAAGAAATTAAAAGATAAAAATCATAGGATAATCTCAATAGATGCAGAAAAAGCTTTTGACAAAATTCAGTACCCATGTATGACAAAAACTCCTCAGAAAATGGGCATAGAAGGAAATTACCTCAAAGTAATAAAAGCCATATACAATAAACCTACAGCAAACATTTTCAAAGGTGAAAAACTGAAAGTATTTCCACTAAGATCAGAACTAAGACAACAGTGCTCAATCTCAATATTGTTCAACATAGTTTTGGAAGTCCCAGCCATGGCAATCATAGAAGAAAAAGAAATTAAAAGAATCCAGTCTGGAAAAGAGGTAAACTTTTTTTTTTGCAGACAACATTCAGTTCAGTTCAGTTCAGTTGCTCAGTCGTATTCGACTTTTTGCGACCCCATGAATCGCAGTATGCCAGGCCTCCCTGTCCATCACCAACTCCCGAAGTTCACTCAGACTCATGTCCATCGAATCAGTGATGCCATCCAGCCATCTCATCCTCTGCCGTCCCCTTCTCCTCCTGCCCCCAATCCCTCCCAGCATCAGAGTCTTTTCCAATGAGTCAACTCTTCACATGAGGTGGCCAAAGTACTGGAGTTTCAGCTTTAGCATCATTCCTTCTAAAGAAATCCCAGGGCTGATCTCTTTCAGAATGAACTGGTTGGATCTCCTTGCAGTCTAAGGGACTCTCAAGAGTCTTCTCCAACACCACAGTTCAAAAGCATCAATTCTTCGGCGCTCAGCCTTCTTCACAGTCCAACTCTCACACTATACATTAAAAACCCTAAACATGCCACCAAAAAATTACTAGAGCTAATCAGTGAATTTGGTAAAACAGCAGGATACAAAATCAATACACAGGAATCACTTGCATTCCTATACACTAACGATGAAAAATCAAAAAGAGAAATTGGTACTGGCACAAAGACAGAAATATAGATCAATGGAACAAAATAGAAAGCCCAGAGATAAATCCACGCACATATGGACACCTTATCTTTGACAAAGGAGGCAAGAATATACAATGGATTAAAGACAATCTCTTTAACAAGTGGTGCTGGGAAATCTGGTCAACCACTTGTAAAAGAATGAAACTGGACCACTTTCTAACACCATATACAAAAATAAACTCAAAATGGATTAAAGATCTCAACGTAAGACCAGAAACTATAAAACTCCTAGAGGAGAACATAGGCAAAACACCCCCTGACATACATCACAGCAGGATCCTCTATGACCCACCTCCCAGAATATTGGAAATAAAAGCAAAAATAAACAAATGGGACCTAATTAAACTTAAAAGCTTCTGCACATCAAAGGAAACTATTAGCAAGGTGAAAAGACAGCCTTCAGAATGGGAGAAAATAATAGCAAATGAAGCAACTGACAAACAACTAATCTCAAAAATATACAAGCAACTCCTCCAGCTCAACTCCAGAAAAATAAATGACCCAATCAAAAAATGGGCCAAAGATCTAAATAGACATTTCTCCAAAGAAGACATACAGATGGCTAACAAACACATGAAAAGATGCTCAACATCACTCATTATCAGAGAAATGCAAATCAAAACCACTATGAGATACCATTTCACACCAGTCAGAATGGCTGCGATCCAAAAGTCTACAAATAATAAATGCTGGAGAGGCTGTGGAGAAAAGGGAACCCTCTTACACTGTTGGTGGGAATGCAAACTAGTACAGCCACTATGGAGAACAGTGTGGAGATTCCTTAAAAAACTGGAAATAGAACTGCCTTATGATCTAGCAATCCCACTGCTGGGCATACACACTGAGGAAACCAGAAGGGAAAGAGACACGTGTACCCCAATGTTCATCGCAGCACTGTTTATAATAGCCAGGACATGGAAGCAACCTAGATGTCCATCAGCAGATGAATGGATAAGAAAGCAGTGGTACATATACACAATGGAGTATTACTCAGCCATTAAAAAGAATACATTTGAATCAGTTCTAATGAGGTGGATGAAACTGGAGCCTATTATACAGAGTGAAGTAAGCCAGAAGGACAAACACCAATACAGTATACTAACGCATATATATGGAATTTAGAAAGATGGTAACAATAACCCTGTATACGAGACAGCAAAAGAGACACTGATGTATAGAACAGGCTTATGGACTCTGTGGGAGAGGGAGAGGGTGGCAAGATTTGGGAGAATGGCATTGAAACATGTGAAATGTCATGTATGAAACGAGATGCCAGTCCAGGTTCAATGCACGATGCTGGATGCTTGGGACTGGTGCACTGGGACGACCCAGAGGGATGGTATGGGGAGGGAGGAGGGAGGAGGGTTCAGGATGGATTTTCTTTTAAAAATTTAGAAGAAAAAAATAAAAAATTAAAAAAAAAAGAGAAATTAAGGAAACAATCCCATTCACCATTGCAATAATAAGAACATAATACCTACAAATAAACCTACTTAAGGAGACAAAAGAGCTATATACAGAAAACTGTAAGGCACTGATGAAAGATATCAGAGATGACATAGACAGATAAAAGGATATTCCACGCTCCTGTTTTGGAAGAATCAATATTGTGAAAATAACTCTACTAACAAATGCAATCTACAGGTTCAATACAATCCCTAATTTACCAATGGCATTTTTCATAGAACTAGATAAAAAAATTTCACAATTTGTATGGAAACACAAAACACAAAGCAATCCTGAGAGAAAAGAATGGAGCTGGAGTAATCAACCTTCCTGATTTCAGACTATACTACAAATCTAAAATCATCAAGACAGTATGGTACTGGTATAAAAAAAGAAATATAGACCAATGGAACAACATGCAAAGCCTAGAGATAACCCACATACCTATGGGCATCTTATCTTTGACAAAGGAAGCAAAATATACAATAGAGAAAAGACAGTCTCTTCAATAAGTGGTGCTGGGAAAACTGGACAGCAACAGGTAAAAGAATGAAATTAGAACACTTTCTAACACCATACACAAAGATTAACTCAAAATGCATTACCTAAATAAAGACCAGAAGCTATAAAACTCTTAGATGAAATCATAGGCAGAACACCCTATGACATAAATCACAGCAAGGTCCTCTGTAACCCATCTCCTAGAACAATGGAAATAAAAATAAACAAATGAGGTGGATGAAACTGGAGCCTATTATACAGAGTGAAGTAAGCCAGAAGGAAAAACACCAATACAGTATAATAATGCATATATATGGAATTTAGAAAGATGGTAACAATAACCCTGTGCACGAGACAGCAAAAGAGACACTGATGTATAGAACAGTCTTATGGACTCTATGGGAGAGGGAGAGGGTGGGAAGATTTGGGAGAATGGCATTGAAACATGTAAAATATCATGTATGAAACGAGATGCCAGTCCAGGTTCGATGCACGATACTGGATGCTTGGGGCTAGTGCACTGGGACGACCCAGAGGGATGGTAAGGGGAGGGAGGAGGGAGGAGGGTTCAGGATGGGGAACACATGTATACCTGTGGCGGATTCATTTTGATATTTGGCAAAACTAATACAATTATGTAAAGTTTAAAAATAAAATAAAATAAAAAAAATAAACAAATGGGAACTAATTAAACTTAAAAGATTTTACACAGCAAAGGAAACTATAAACTAAGTGAAAAGACAAACCTCAGAATAGGAGAAAATAGTAGCAAATGAAACAACTGACAAAGGATTAATTTCCAAAATATACAAGTAGCTCGTGCAACTCATCAGAAAAACAGCTAATCAAAGAGTGGGTGGAAGTCCCAAATGGACATTTCTCCAAAGAAGACATACAGATGGCTAATAAACACATTAAAAGATGTTCAACATCACTCATTATTAGAGAAGTGAAAATCAAAACTATAATAAGATATCACCTCACACTGGTCAGAATGGCCATCATCAAAAAGTCTACAAACAAAAAATGTTGGATAGGGTGTGGAGAAAAGGGAAGCCTCTTGCACTGTTGGTGGGAATGTAAATTGATCCAGCCACTATGGAAGACGGTATGGAGATTCCTTAAAAAGACAGGAATATAACCACCACATGACCTAGCAATCCCACTACCAGGCATATACCATGAGGGAACCAAAATTGAAAAAGACACATGTACCCCAGTGTTCACTGCAGCACTATTTACAATAGCTAGAACATGCAGGCAAGCAACCTTAATGTCCATCAACAGATGAACAGATAAAGAAGTTGTGGCACATATACACAATGGAATATTACTCAGCCATAAAAAGGAATGCATCCGAGTCAGTTCTAATGAGGTGGACGAACCTAGAGTATATTATACAGAATGAAGTAAGTCTGAAAGATAAAAACATCGTGTACTAACGCATATACGCGGAATCTAGAGAGATGGTACTGATGAACCTATTTGCAGGGCAGCACTGGAGACACGGACACGGAGAACAGACTTACAGACACAGAGGCGGGAGGAGAGAGTGAGAAGTGTGGAGAGAAAAACATGGAAACCTATATTATCATATGTAAAACAGATAGCCAATGGGAATTTTCTATATGACTCAGAGAACTCAAACAAGGGCTCTGTATCAACCTAGAGGGGTGGGATGGGGAGGGGTATGGGAGGGAGGTTCAAGAGGGAGGGGATATATGTATACCTATGGCTGATTCATGCTAATGTTTCACAGAAAACAACAAAATTCTATAAAGCAATTATCCTTCAACTAAAAAAATAAATAAATGTTTAAAAATCTACAAAAAAAAAAAAAATGCTGGAGAGGATGTGGAGAAAAGGAAACCTTTTTGCACTGTCCGTGGGAATATATATTGATACAGCCACTATGGAAGACAGTATGGAGATTCCTTTAAAAACTAGGAATAAAACTACCATATGACCTAACAATCCCACTACTGGGCATATACCATGAGGAAACCAAAACTGGAAAAGTCATACATACCCCAATATTCATTGCAGCACTATTTACAATAGCTAGGACATGGAAGCTACTACCTAGATGTTCACTGACAGATGAATGGATAAAGAAGCTATGATACATGTATACAACGGAATATTACTCAGCCATAAAAGACCACATTTGACTCAATTCTAATGAAGTGGATGAACTTAGAGACTATTACATAGAGTGAAGTAAGTCCGAAAGAGAAAAACAAGTATCGAGGATTAATGCATATATATGGAATCTAGAAAGATGCCACTGATGAACCTATTTGCAGGGCAGCAATGGAGACACGGACATAGAGAAAAGACTTGTAGATACGGGAGAGGGCGGAGCAGAGAGTGCGACAAATGGAGACAGCAGTATGGAAACACATACACTACCATACGTGAAATAAACAGCCCGTGGCAATTTGCTATATGATTCAGGGAACTTGAACCGAGGCTCTGCGACAACTTAGAGCGGTGGGATGTGATGGGGAGTTGGAAGGAGGTTCAAGCGGGAGGGGACATACGTACACCTATAGCTGATTTATGTTGATGTATGGTGGAAACCAACACAATATTGTAAAGCAATTTTTTTAAAAAGCACTAAAGCTTTGCAAGGAAAATTCACTGTACTAAGAACCAAATCTTTCATCTCCCTGTTATCCCACAACCACTTTTCTTCAAGATGACAACTCTGTAATTAGAACCAAAACCCCTTTGCTGCTGCTTTATCTTTCAAGTACATTTTGTCTTTCTGCGGCTGCAGAGTATTTCTGCCAGGACTACACCCTGTGGGGCACTAAGGACTCCTGCTTTTCGATATGAAACCAAGGCAGAAAAACTGGCCCTTTACCTGTATTCCATTCCCATTCACAGCCCAGCAACTTTCTCCACACACACTGATCTCTTCAAGATTAAAAACTGAAGAAAGACAGGTAAGAAAAATATACATCTTGGCCAGTTAAGAAATAACCCTCTTGGCTATTATGTATAGTATTCCCTGCCCAATCTCCCCATATACAAAAAGAAAATAGTTTCTGCTATAACAATTATATGCATTACTAAAATTTTTCATGTTTAACAAAATTCAATACAAGGGTTTTTGGGGAAAAATTGCTTTGACGCATTCCACTTGAAACTTAGGGAACTTCAAAACATAATAAAAAATATTAATTGATAATCTAGACAGTTAATCTAGGTGTGTCAGTGGGGCTAGTGGCTTCCATAGCAGATATTTAAAATACAGCAAAGCTTTAATAAAAGCAATACTGGCAGGGGCTGAGGGCACAGGAAGAGGCGTACCCTGCAGACATGCAAGGCTGACTGCACCTGCCTAGAGAGGTGCCAGGGCCAGGTGACCTTTGTGATCACTCTCATCTCTCCTTCTCTTTCTCTCACACTCACAGCAGAGCTAAGTACTTTTTCCTGCCCTATTCAAATACAAAATACTTTCCTACCACCTCTGCTCCCTTTGACTAGGAAGATTTGTATAAATCAATATAATGTTGGCCTTGTTTAGACATTCTGCCCTCACCAATCACATACAAGCTAACATGCCTCACAGAACAGAGCACTCAGGATTCTACACTGTCCTTAGAGCAGCTGGTCTGAATCCTTAGGGAGGCTGCCTGCTCATTCAGGGGCACAGGCAAGTGAAACCAGGGCTAGAGGCCTCCCAAGGCTGGGTTTGCCCCATCTCATAACCACTCCTGTGATCTATGAAAGAAATAATTCTCAGAGAAAGATGTGATCACAGATAAGTGCAAATACTTACATATAATAAGTGGGATAGAGTCCTTCAAAATACCAGCAATGTTTTTTGGCCTCTGTGCACTGGAAATAAAAGGAAGAAAATGTTTGTCAGTGAAAACTCATTTGCATACTGTTGAGAAGATCTCACGCAAAAAAACAAGGAAGGATGAGTGAAAGCAGCTTAAAGTGTGAGAAGCACACATTGGCGGGACAATGAACCAGAGGGAGATTTACCTGCTATGTGACTTTTTATTTCTTCAAAATTTTTGAAAGAGAAGAAAACATCTCTTTCCCTATCATTTTTGTAGCTTTTCTAAGTACAAGGGGATGAATACTTCATTAAAATGCAAATTTAAAACAATCCATTTTTAAAAATTCACATGGTATGATACTTCAAATATCTAAAGATGCTAGAAATAATTACACAGATTCTCCCTAATTTTTGTTTTTGAAAAACATCTCCCAGAATTTTAACATTTCTATATCTTTATATTTCAGGATATAATGACTCTCGAACAACATGGTGGTTCGGAGCACCCACCCTCCACACAGTTGAAAATTCACGTAGAACTTATAGGTCAGCTCTCCATTACCATGGCTCCACAGATCATGTACTGTTGTATTTACTATTGAAAAAAAAAAAAAATCACGTATAAGAAGAGCCATGCAGTTCAAACCCATATTGTTCAAGGGTCTCAGTTCAGTTCACTTCAGTCACTCAGTCATGTCCAACTCTTTGCAACCCCATGAATCGCAGCACACCAGGCCTCCCTGTCCATCACCAACTCCCAGAGTTCACTCAGACTCACGTCCATCGAGTCAGTGATGCCATCCAGCCATCTCATCCTCTGTTGTCCCCTTCTCCTCCTGCCCCCAATCCCTCCCAGCATCACAGTCTTTTCCAATGAGTCAACTCTTCACATGAGGTGGCTAAAGTATTGGAGTTTCAGCCTCAGCATCAGTCCTTCCAATGAACACCAAGGACTCGTCTCCTTTAGGATGGAATGGTTGGATCTCCTTGCAGTCCAAGGGACTCACAAGAGTCTTCTCCAGCACTACAGTTTAAAAGCATCAATTCTTCGGTGCTCAGCCTTCTTCACAGTCCAACTCTCACATCCACACATGACCACTGGAAAAAACATAGCCTTGACTAGACGGACCTTTGTTGGCAAAGTAATATCTCTGCTTTTTATATGCCATCTAGGTTGGTCATAACTTTCCTTCCAAGGGTCTACAGTATTCCAAAAGGCATATTGCCCAGTGGGCACCTATGCCTTCCAGACTCTGTGAGACAGAATTGATCTGATACAATCAGTGGGGGTCCTGCCCTCGTTCATTCCCAGGGATGAGAAAGATGGAAGAGGGGGACAAGGAGGGACTTCTCTGTGCTTTCCAAGGAAGTTGAGGCTGAATCTTCCAGATGGCAGGGCTGAGCAGATATGATACCACCCTAGGGGGTTCAGTATCTCAAACACCTGACAAGTGACAGGAAGCCAGTGGCACCAACTGCAAGTAAGAGCTCCAAGCAGAAATGCTCTGACCGAGTTGAGCAAGGCTTTTCTAAAATTACTCCACTCATGCCATTATTTTAAAAAAATACACAACTTCCTACCTTCATGACCCAGTTCATTAGCTCCCATATGTAAATAACACCTTCAAAATATTACAATGCAAAAGTACCAGCAGGAAAAGGCACAGTGAAAACAAAGCTTTCTTTGGGTAAGGCAGGGACCAACTGTGTTGTTCACCCCCGTTTCCCAGGGTGTATGCTGATGCCCTTCTACCTCAGTCTGCCTGATAGCTGTAGAAGGTCAGAAACACACCCCAAATCTACAGCAGAACGCCAAGGGAGAGGTGAGTATGAATGTTATGTGTTAGGCTGGCTAAATTCAATGAGTTATGAAGAGAGCGTGAAACACTGGATTTTAAATATATATATATGCTTTAAGACACTCAGAAGCACATTGGGGCAGCCTGAAATGACCCAGCTTTATTAATGGAAAATGAGTTTAATTTAGACTAGGTTAGCTCTTGTCTAATTCAAGAAACGAAGTTCAGACAGCTAAAGAAATCAATTTATTTTGTCAAGGAAGAGCAATTCCAGGTCTGTACCCTAAGTTTCAATTCATTTCACTAGAGACTTCTATGATAAACTGAGAAACCAGGTCTCATTTCCAGGTGGCATTTCCAATGTCTCTTCTTCATTCTCCATCACCACTAGAGACAGACACACTTTCTTGGAATTTGACACTCAAGATCCACACACAGTCAAGAAATGGTGTCCCTAATGCCAGTCCTAAAACTCGGGACACCAGAGCCAAGTCCAAGCCCCCGCTTATTGCTGCTCTGGTCACCCACATGGGCATCTCACTGGAGACTCAGACCCACGGACCCAGGAGCAAGGGCCAGCAGTGCCTCAGCAGTCAGGGCATGAGATGCTGTCCTCGGTGTCTGCTGTGGGACAGCCCTTTACCTGAAGACCTCATATTCAAAGCAGCCACATTTTTGGACCCAAGCACCACATCTCCTAACTCTTAAGGTAACAACAAAAATAGTATCATAGTTGCCTTTTAGGATTTTTTTCTTGGTGTGTCAATATAAGGAATGCCATTTTATAGATTAAACACTGGGACCCCTCACGGGTGTCTTGCTCAAAGCCACATTTCTTTACAGCGTGGTTTCTCCTAGATTAATCAACATTACCCTGAAGAACTTCCTTCCAACCTCCCATGTCCCCATGTTGTATGACTGGAGGACAGACTGACATTAGATCTGCTCCCAGTTCCACCATCAGCAGGTGAGAGGCTTGGGAAGGCAGGTTCCCAGTTTGGGCCTCCTCTGAACTTAGCAGCAGCGCGGGTGGTAGGAAGATGCACACCCATGTCTAGCGGAACCCCTGGGAGCATGAGCTTCAGAGCTACCACAGGTTAAATAACAACTTGAATTGTGAGACAGCACAACTCTCAGACACTCCCACATGTGGCTGTTGGGAAAGGAGAGCAATCTCTGCAAAACTATGGTTCCATTTCTCTTTCACGGATTCCCTCTCCACAAAGATGGAACGCCACATGCACAAGGTTATGTACTGTGGCATTATTTCTAATAAAGAAATTCTGGAAACAATGTAAATACATACTCATATCAGGCTGATCAGATAGAGAACAGCATGTCCATACAATGGAGGACTAAGCAGCCAACAAGAATGAAGTTTCTCAGAACCTGAATGAAATGATTTCTACAATGCAGTGCTGTGAAAAAGCAATATTAAGAAGGGCACATGTAGCACACTAATTTTAATGGAAAAGGAAACTTGTACATTTGGTTAATTTTTTTACAAAAAGAACCACAGGAAAGGTATAGTAAAAAGTAATGAGAATACTTGTCCTGTAGGGGAGGTGGCAGAGGAGTGGCAGAGTCTGGGGCGGGAATGAGGATTCTGTGAGTATACTTTTCTTTTTTTGGCCACACTGCATGTCATGCAGGATCTTAGTTCCCTGACCAGGGATCAAACTTGTGCCCCCTGTAGTAGAAGTACGGAGTCTTAACCATTGGACCATCAAGAAAGTCCCCAAGTATACGGTTTTATATAGGTTGATTTTCAAATCATGTAAATGTTTTTCATATTCAAAAAACAAAGTCTGGAGAAGGAAATGGCAACCCACTCCAGTATTCTTGCCTGGAGAATCTCATGGACAGAGGAGGCTAGCAGGCTATAGTCAGTGGGGTCGCAAAAGTGTCAGGCACAACTTAGTGACTAAACAACACAACGCTTAAATTGTACAATATGATGCATTTTAATATATGTTCAAAAGCAGAGACATTAATTTGCCAACAAAGGTTCGTCTAGTCAAGGCTATGGTTTTTCCTGTGGTCATGTATGGATGTGAGAGTTGGACTGTGAAGAAGGCTGAGTGCCAAAGAATTGATGCTTTTGAACTGTGGTGTTGGAGAAGGCTCTTGAGAGTCTCTTGGACTGCAAGGAGATCCAACCAGTCCACTGTGAAGGGGATCAGCCCTGGGATTTCTTTGGAAGGAATGATGCTGAAGCTGAAACTCCAGTACTTTGACCATCTCATGCGAAGAGCTGACTCATTGGAAAAGACTCTGATGCTGGGAGGGGTTGGGGGCAAGAGGAGAAGGGGACGACAGAGGATGAGATGGCTGGATGGCATCACTGACTCGATGGACGTGAGTCTGAGTGAACTCCGGGAGTTGGTGATGGACAGGGAGGCCTGGCGTGCTGCAATTCATGGGGTCGCAAAGAGTCGGACACGACTGAGCGACTGACCTGAGCTGATCTGATGTGCACCTATAATATCACAAAATTAAGGTAATGAACATATCATTACCCACAAAAATTTTCTTACACCCCTTAATGATCTCTTCTTGTCCTTCCTATCCAGATGCAACTATTGATTTATTTCATTTCATAATACATTAGTTTGAATTTTCTAGAATTTTATATGAATGTAATACAGTATGAGGTGTTTTTTTTTTTTTTTTTTTTTTTACCATCTATCAGTAAGCATAATTGTTTTGAGATTATTTACTGTTGTTGGGAATATCAATATATTATTCCTTTTTGCATTGAGTAATGTTTCCCTGTGTATGGATGTTATACAGTTGCTTATCCATCAATTATTAACAAACATTTAGGTTGTTTCCATGGCTTCCCTGGTGGCTCAGATGGTAAGGAATCTGCCCGCAATGTGGGTGACCCAGGTTCAATCCATGTGTTGGGAAGATCCCCGGAGAAGGAAATAGCAACTCACTCCAGTATTCTTGCCTGGAGAATTCCATGGACAGAGGAGCCTGGTGGGCTACAGTCCATGGGGTCGCAAAGAGTTGGACACAGCTTAGTGAGTAACACACTAGGTTGTTTCCAGTTTCTTTTAAAAATAAAGCATATTTGAAACAAAAAGAAAAGAAAAAAGTAAAGTCAAAAAGGATTTTTTAAAAATCCACTTTCCATAATATCATATATGGAACGAGTCGCCAATCCAGGTTCGATGCACGATACTGGATGCTTGGGGCTGGTGCACTGGGACAACCCAGAGGGATGGTATGGGGAGGGAGGAGGGTTCAGGATGGGGAACACATGTATACCTGTGGCAGATTCATTTTGATATTTGGCAAAACCAATACAATATTGTAAAGTTTAAAAATAAAATAAAATTAAAAAAAGAAGAAATATTTTCAAAAAAAAAAAAAATTCCACTTGGGAAAGCTTGAAGAAATTCCCTGAGTTCCATGATGGAGCTCCTCCTACACAAGCTACCACTTTGTTGAGAGCAACCACACAGAGGAAGGTGGGATTAACACAAGAGACTTACAAAAATGCCCTCCCTTCCTGCTGCCCAAAGATACCAAGGTCGCCCTTTTCTGCCCACTCTTGCTCAGACCATCCCTAGTCTCTTCTCAGCATTTGCTGGGTGTCTACTAAATCCATTGGTGTTTGTTGACTATTTTGGCGATGACCTTTCATCACTTATCACTAAAGCCACTCACATAAGATCTATTTTTTAAATAGTAACCCACTTTGTTCCTTTATAAAATATTCTCTAAGAAAATGTTGCAGTTATATTTCCTGAGACAGAAGAGAAAAATCTCTGTTAAATTGAGCTAGCTATCTAACATTTAAATTCTTGAAATTTGCTAATATCCAGGCAACTTCTTCACTACTTTTGGATGCCGGACTTTCACAACAGCTTTTATCAATAGAGCAACAACACATATATATGGTACCTCACAAAAGTTAACACATCATTATATCATTTTACAGCTGAATAATATGAAGAACACAAGTCATGTTTCATTAATTGTAAGACAGTTTCATTAACTGTAAAACTGAATGAGGACTGGAGAATCCTGATCCTTTCCACTGTTGAGTCTCTCCTCCAGTAAAAGCTGGTTAACTGAGCACCAGTGTTAAAGTCACCTTGCACAAGCACCTGAGAGACCCAGCAGTAAAAATGGAGATTAGGCTCTCCAGGGAGGAAGTGCAGAGGGAGATTTCTGCTGGAACCCTCCCAGGATGGAGAGCCAGATTCTACCAAGTGAAAGTCTACCAGCAGAGCCACAGTTAGCCTACTGATTCCAGTTTCCAAATCAGCATAAACACCAAAAATTCAGGGTGTTTCCAGATAGCTCAAGCGTTGCAGATGTGGTCAAAATGGGCATTTGTAAAGTGAGGGTGCTTTCCAGAATGCTCCCCAACAGTGCTGGGCTGTCAGAGGCAACCCCATAGACAGGCAGATGGCAGCATGGCAAAAAGTAGGAAGAAGGCACTGTGCCAGGCTCCACTGCACCGGGGCCAGGATGAATCCACCCGTAGAGGAAGGATGGATTAACACCTAGAGAACTGTATTCCAATTCTGATGGCCACTCACCAACCACGCTGTCAGCTGGCCTGGCTCTCAGCATCCTCTTCTAAAGTAGGATGGACTCTCATCCCTGCTGGATGCATGAGAGAGCTTGATGAACTAATTGAGACTGACTACCTCAAAATGCCTGGCCAGACCAGGGAATGGCTCCAGGAATCCCACAGCCAGTTAGCACTCTATTTGGAAATATGCATCCTGAAGCCAGCTTTCTTAATTCTCTGGAACAAATGACTTCTAAGGCTTATTTTCACTGTGATCATTTATCACTTAAGAAAAAGCAAAATGTCCTGAAAATAAAGATTCTAAATACATAAATACATTTTGGAAAACTGTGGTATGCAGTTTTCTAAAATCTCCTTAAAAGAATAAGCCCCTTTCCAAAAAGAGTTTGAAAAGTAAACAAGGGGGGGAAAAAAAAAAAACCTACTTCAAGGTTTTATGTCTACCTCCAAAAGTAGCTCAACCCATTCTATAAAGATATTACCATGACTTCTTAAAAACTGACCATCTACTGAAACAGAAAATACATTTGTTAGGAGAGATCAGCCAGCTACTTGCTGTCACTGATGGTGTCCTCGACAGCCAGGATGCCCCACCATGTTCTGGGCAAACAGTGGGCCTTCCCTGAGCTCAGAGAAGCACTAATAGTAAAGCTATCTATTTCCTGAAGAGAGAGTGGAGAGTAGCAACATTCAATTTATAAACTATTGACAAAGTAGAACCTGCAGGAATGCAAGAAAACATTTACTGTCAAGCACAATCCAAGTGAGAGAATCTTAAGATTTAAACTGGAAAGGCTTGTAAGTTATCTGTACTCAGGAAAGAATCCTAGCGGTCTGTCATTCAAGGACTATGATATTATAAATGTAGTTGCTGCTGCTAAGTCGCTTCAGTCGTATCCGACTCTGTGAAACCCCATAGACGGCAGCTCGCCAGGCTCAGCCATCCCTGGGATTCTCCAGGCAAGAACACCGGAGTGGGTTGCCATTTCCTTCTCCAATGCATGAAAGTGAAAAGTGAAAGTGAAGTCGCTCAGTCGTGTCTGACTCTTAGCGACCCCATGGACTGCAGCCTACCAGGCTCCTCCGTCCATGGGATTTTCCAAGCAAGAGTACTGGAGTGGAGTGCCATTGCCTTCTCCGATAAATGTAGTTAAGCCCTCCTAAACATTTTATCCATAGTGAGCCAAGAATAGGCCCCAAAGAACAAATCCTTGCTAATCTCAAATGATAATCCTCATATTGACAGAAATTATTCTACATCTATTTCCACTGTATAGGAAGAATCATGATGCCACTGTTTGATAAAATTGAACATCCTTTTTCTGTTCCAAATTCAAAGAATCAGTACCACAATATTGATCAAGTTCAAAGAACAGTACCACAATACTGATCAACTTTGAGAGAACTGACCTGTGACTTTGGACACATGGTGGTCAAGAGCAAGCTCTAAGGGATTCAAAGCACTGAGGAGTTTATCTAAATTCTATCCTCCTCCTTCTGTTCAGTGGAGGCTGCATTGGGATCTCTGAATAGCAAACTGGCAAATGAGGGCTTCACTAACAGAACTAATCCCACCTGGAAAGTAAGTACACTTGTTTCACTTATTGTGGTAATAACTTTAGGTGGTCTGTTATGGACCAATAAGTACACAATCTGCTGTGAGACGGTGGCAGGGGGTCCCCAAGAAAATCAGCCTGATGACTCTCTCCATTCTGTGCTGGAACCTGGTGCTTCTTTTACTTTCATCAACATGCCTTGAGGCTGCATTCAGTTCAACCCAGTTAGCTTCAGCCCAGTTAGCTAGGGCATCCACAGTCTCATGGAGAGAGCCTCTGAGACACTGGCTGGTCTTGTGCTTAGCACCAGAGACAGAGGCAGAAAGTACGGAGAGGCCCTGTTGAAGCCCGATAAAAAATTTACAAAGGCAACGCTTGATCCTCACTGGGGCAGAGCTGCCAGAGGCTAGAAAAAACCCTAATAGTGCTATCTCCTGCTCCTGTGGCCACCAGCACCCCTGTGTACCTGGGGCTTCCAGGGTCCCCACAATCCAAGCAGCTGTGCCACTTCCATGCATGGTCCTCCAACTCCTGCAGATGACCGACACGCAGAAGTTGAGATAAAACCACAGTTAAACCCCAGGGGCAGTGTGGCGAAGGAAGAGGATTGAAAACCTCCCCACCAGCTGTACAAGCTATAGATCAAATCCATACAATCTAGGTGGACTCTGTATCTATGGAATATATAAAAAGGACAATGAGTGTTCTCACAAAAGAAAACGCCCTAGCTGTAGCAGGGGTAGACAGTGAAGGCAAAAACACATAGGAGTAAGGCAAGATTAGAGTATGAGCTGTCCCCACAGAAGGTCCAGAGACCAGCCCAGTACTGGAGGGCCTCCTATGGATGCAGAAGTGGGCTGTGACTCACAGTGCTGAAAAGGATACTGACAGCTGAGATCCAACAAAAATATTTATTATTATGCTTATATTTGGAATTGTTCTGAATGTTTTCTCTTCTATTTTTTGTGTTCTTGTAGTTGCTATTTCTTTTTTTATTATTAACTCTGTTTAACCTGCTGAGAAACTTTTTTTTTAAATCACACTTTTTATTTCCATTACATAATTCTAACTCTATGTTAGGTTTTGGGGTTTCTGTGGGGTATTTTCATTTTCCTTTTTAAATTGTGTTTGTTTCTCATATTGTTCTTTTCCTGCTGTAGTTATTCTTTTATATATGTTTATATATATGCTATATATATATAAATGTTATATTTTTATATGTATGTTTCCATATATGTTGTTTATATATTTATTAGCTTATATGCAAAGTACATCATGCAAAATGCCAGGCTGGATGAAGTGCAAGCTGGAATTAAGATGGCCAGGAGAAATATCAAAAACCTCAGATATGCAGATGACATCATGTGGCAGAAAGCAGAGAGAAACTAAACAGCCTCTTGTGAAGATGAAAGAGGAGAGTGAAAAAGCTGGCTTAAAACTCTACAGTCAAAAAAACTAAGACCATGTCATCTGGTCCCATCACGTCATAGCAAATAGATGGCAAATGATGGAAATAGTGACAGACTATTTTCTTGGGCTCCAAAATCACTGCAGATGGTGACTGCAGCCATGAAATTAAAAGACACTTGTTCCTTGGAGAAAAGCTATGACCAACCTAGACAGCATATTAAAAAGCAGAGACAGTACTTTGCTGACAAAGATTCGTCTAGTCAAAGCTATGGTTTTTCCAGTAGTCATGTATGGATGTGAGAGTTGGACCATAAAGAAAGCTGAATGCTGAAGAATTGATGCTCTTGAACTGCAGTGTTGGAGAAGACTCTTGAGAGTCCCTAGGACTGCAAGGAGATCCAAGCAGTCCATCCTAAAGGAAATCAGTTCTGAATATTCATTGGAAGGACTGAGGCTGAAGCTGAAACTCAACTACTTTGGCCACCTGATGCGAAGAACTGACTCACTGGAAAAGACCCTGATGCTGGGAAAGACTGAAGGCGGGAGGAGAAGGGGATGACAGAGGATGAGATGGTTGGATGGCATCACCAACTCAATGGACATGAGTGTGAGTAAGCTCTGGGAGTTGGTGATGGCAAGGAAGCCTGGCATGCTGCAGTCTGTGGGGTTGCAAACACAACTGAGCAAATGAACTGATATATATTTATACATGCTATATACTTGTATATATGTAAAAGAATAGCTACAGCAGGAAAAGAACAACATGTGTATATATGCATTTTTCTATATAGTTCTATTTTTCTTTTGTTTTCTTCCTTTTCTCTGTTTCACCATGTTTGTTAGTTTGTTTGGCTTTCTTTGCTCTATTCCCTAGTTGGTAATCTCCTTTGGTCTTGTTTTCTGGGTTGTGTTTTAGTTAGTTTTGTTTTTAGTTGGTTGATATCATTCATAGCTTTCTTTGCCTGCCAGGTCACTGTCTTATACTTTGTTTTCTTTGGACTATTTTGGTGTTGTGTGTGTTTGTGTGTGTTCCTTTGGTTTTGTTATTATTGGCTGATTGTCCGTTTATCTTTTGTTTAGGGTTTGTTTTTTGTTTATTTTTGCTTTTGTGTGTTTGTTTTAATCTTCTTTAATGCCATAACAAATGACTTGTAGGATCTTGGTTCCCTGCCAGAGGTTGGGTTAGAGCCTTTGGGCTGGGGAAACTGAGTTCAGGATACTAGACTGCAGAGAACTCCTGACACCAGGGAGTGTTAACTACTGAGAACTCCCACGAAGCCTCCACCTGTGTCCAAGACCTGACACCATCTAACTGTTAGCAGCACCCAGTACAGGATGTCTCACCCAAACAACAAGACAAAAACAGCAGACAGGCTTCCCACAGATACCCCAAAACATGCTACCTCACAGCCCTACCCACCAGAGGGAAAAAAAAACACAACTCTTCCCACCAGAACACAGGCACAAGTCCCTCCCAACATGAAGCCTACACAAAGCACTGAACCAAATCCAGCCACTAAGGGTAGAGACCAAAAGGAGTAACTGTGACCCTAGAGCCTGGGGAAAGTAAGTTAGAAAAAATGAATTAAGATAGAGAAATACTCTGCAAATTAAGGAAAAAGGTAAAAACTCAGAAGGCCAAATAAACAAAGAGGAAATAGGCAAATTATCTGAAAAAGAATTCAGAGTGACAATAGTAAAGATGATACAAAACCTCAAAAATAGAATGGAGAAAATACAAATCAATTAACACACTAAACAAGGACATAGAAGAAATAAAGAACAAACACACATAAATGAACAACATAATTACTGAAATTAAACATACTCTAGAAGGAATCAATAGCAGAGTGACTAACTGAAGCAGAAGAACAGGTAAGTGAGCTGGAAGACAGAATGGTGGAAATAACTGTTAAAGAGCAGAATATAGAAAAAGAATGGAAAGGACTAAGGACAGTTTCAAGAGACCTTTGGGATAATATTAAAAGCATCAACGTTCGAATTATAGGGGTCCCAGAAAAAGAAGAGAAAATGAAAGAGTCTAAGAAATTTTTTGAACAGACTATAGTCGAAAACTTTCATAACATGGGAAAAGAAATAGCCAATCAAGTCCAAGAAGCACAGAGATACCAATCCAGGATAAACTCAAGAAGAAACATGCTGAGAAACATAAATCAAACTAACAAAGATTAAAAACAAAGAAAAAATATTAAAAGCAGTAACAAAAAAGCAACAAGTAACACACAAGGGAAACCCCACACGATTAACCACTGATCTTCCAGCAGAAACTCTGCAGGCTAGAAGGGAATGGCAGGACACAGTTTAAGTACTGCAAGGGAAAAATCTACATCTAAGAATACTCTATCCAGCAAGGATCTCATTCAAAATTGAGGGAGAAAACAAAAGCTTTACAGACAAGCACAAGTTAAAGAGCACCACCAAACCAGCTTTATAGCAAATGTTAGAGGGACTTCTATATGGAGGAAATACAAGAGAAGGAAGAGACCTACAAAAACAAATCCAAAACAATTAATAAAATGCCAATAGGAACATATATATCAATAATTACTTTAAATGTAAATGACTTAAATGCTCCAACCAAAAGACATAGACTGGTTGAATGGATACAAAAAGAAGACCTGTATACATGCTGTCTACAAGAGACCCAGTTCAGACCTAGAGAGTGAGAATATGGAAAAAGATATTCCATGAAAATAGAAATCAAAAGAAAGCTGGAGTAGCAATTCTCATATAAGACAAAATAGACCTTAAAATAAAGACTATTATAAGAGATAAAGAAGGACACTACATAATGATCAATGGATTAATCCAGAAGACATACCAATTATAAATATTTATGCACCCAACACAGGAACACCTCAATACATAAAGCAAATGCTAACAGACAAAAAACTCAACAGATGCATAAAAAGCTTTTGACAAAATTCAGCACCCATGTATGATCAACTCTTCAGAAAATGGACATAGATGGAAATTACTTTAACATAATAAAGGTCATATATCATATACCAGAACTGACTCATTTGAAAAGACCTTGATGCTGGGAAAGATTGAAGGTGGGAGAAAAAGGGACAACAGAGGATGAGATGGTTGGATGGCATCACCAACTCGATGGACATGAGTGTGAGTAAGGTCTTGGAGTTGATGGCAGGGAAGCCTAGCATGCTGCAGTGCATGGGGTCACAAAGAGTTGGACATGACTGAGCGACTGAACTGAACTGAACAATAAACCCAAAGCAAACATTATTCTCAATGGTGAAAAACTTAAAAACATATCTTCTAAGATCAGGACTAAGACAAGGGTGCAAACTCACCACTACTATTCAACATAGTTTTGGAAGTTCTAGCCATGGCAATCAGAGAAAAAAGAAATAAAAGGAATCCACTCTGGAAAATAAGTAACTCTCATGATTTGTAGACAACATGATATTATTCATTGAAAACCCTAAACATGTCACAAAAAAATTACTAGAGCTAATCAGTGAATTTAGTAAAGTTGCAGGATACAAAATCAATATACAAAAATCACTTGCATCCCTATATGCTAACAGTGAAAAATCATAAAGAGAAATTAAAGAATCCCATTTACCACTGCAACAATAAGAAATAAACCTACCTAAGGAGACAAAAGAGCTGTCTATGGAAAACTGTAAGATACTAATTAAATAAATTAAAGAAAACATAAACAGATGGAGAGAGATACTATGTTCCTGGACTGGAAGACTCAGCACTGCAAAAACAGACTGTATTACACAAAGCAATCTACCAATTAAATGCAATTCCTATAAAATTACCAATGGCATTTTTCACAGAACAAGAATAAAATATTTCACAATTCGTATGGAAACACAAAGTCCCCAAATATCCAAAGCAATCTTTAGAAAGAAATGAGCTGGAATGTGTCAAGAGGCACAAAGAGTCCCATACAGGATAAACCCAAGGAGAAACACACCAAGACACATACTTATCAAACTAACAAAGAAAGTTTAAACTAAACATAAAGAAAGAATATTAAAAGCAACAAGGGAGAAGCAACAAGTAACATACAAGGGAAACCCCATATGCTTAACAGCTGATCTTTAAGCAGAAGCTCTGCAGGTCAGAAGGGAATGGCAGGATATATTTAAAGTACTGAAAGGGAAAAGTCTACAACCAAGATTACCATACCAGGCAAGGGTCTCATTCAAAATTGTTGAAGAAATAAAAAGAAATAAAAAGCAAAAGTGAAGAGAATTAGTACCACCAAATCAGCTTTACAACAAATGTTAAACAGACTTATATAGTCAAGAAATAACAAGAGAAGAAAAACCCCATACAATTAAGAAAATGGCAATAGGAACATATATATCAATAATTACTTTAAATGTAAATGGATTAAGTACTCCAACCAAAAGACATAGACTGGCTGAATGGATACAAAAACAAGACCCATATACATGTTGGCTACAAGAAACCCACTTCGGACCTCAAGACACATATAGATTGAAAGTGAGAGGATGGAAAAATATATTCCATGCAAATGGGAAGCAAAGGAAAGCTGGAGTAGCAATTCTCATATCAGACCCTGAAGGATGGGATAGGGAGGGAGGGGGGAGGGGGGTTCAGTATGGGGAACACACGTACACCCATTTTTTTTAATAAAAAAAAGAAAAAATAAACCTTAAAATAAAGAATATTACAAGAGATAAAAAGGACACTACATAATGATCAAGGGATCAATCCAAGAGGAAGACATAACAATTGTAATATCTATGCACCCGACATAGGAGCACCTCAATACCCAAGACAAACATTAACAGACATAAAATGAGAAATTGACAGTAACACAATAATAGTTGGAGACTTTAACAGCCCAACCATACATGGACAGATCATCAAAACGGAAAATTAATAAGGAAACACAAGTCTTAAATGATACATTAGACGAGTTGGATCTCACTGCTATCTTTAGGACCATCATTCCAACCAAATGCTGAAGAATACCTCTTCCTCTCAAGTGCACATGGAACATTCTCCAGGATAGACCACATCTTGGGTCACAAATCAAACCTCAGTAAATTTAAGAAAATTGAAATCATATCAAGCATCTTCTTCAACCACAATGCTATGAGACTATCAATTACAAGAAAAAAACTGTAAGAAACACAAACACATAGAGATTAAAAAACATTTTTCTAAATAACAAGCAGGTTACTGAAGAAATCAAAAGGGAAATCAAAAACTTTCTAGAAACAAATGACAACTAAATCACAACAACTCAATACCTATGGGATGCAGCAAAAGCAGTTCCAAGAGGGAAGTTTATAACAGTACAATCCTACCTCAAGAAACAAGAAAAACATCAAATAGACAGCCTAACTTTACACCTTGTTACAACTGGAAAAAGAACAACAACAACAACAACAAATTAGTAGACGGAAAGAAATCATGAAGATCTGAGCAGAAATAAATGAAAAAGGAATGAAAGAAACAATAGTAAAAATTAATTAAACTAAAATCTGTTTCTTTATGAAGATAAACAAAATTGACAAACCTTTAGCCAGACTCAACAAGAAAAACAGAAGAATCAAATCAACAAAATTAGAAATGAAAAAGGAGAGGTTACAATAGACAGTGCAGAAAAACAAGGGAGTATAAGAGGCCATTATGGATATGGCAT
Source organism: Bos taurus (assembly GCF_002263795.3). Classification (NCBI taxonomy): domain Eukaryota; kingdom Metazoa; phylum Chordata; class Mammalia; order Artiodactyla; family Bovidae; genus Bos; species Bos taurus. Next base: position 580,958 of record NC_037349.1, on the reverse strand, counting down.
TAAAATGGATAACCTGGAAGAAATGGATTCTTAGAAAAGTTCAATCTTCCAAGACTGAACCAGAAAGAAACAAAAATTATGAACAAACCAATTACAAGCATTGAAATTGAAGCTGTGATAAAAAAAAACCTCCCCCAAAACAAAAGCCTAGTACCAGATGGGTTCACAGGAGAATTCTATCAAACATTTAGAGAAGAGCTAATGCCTATCCTTCTAAAACTCTCAAAAAACTACAGAGGAAGGAACACTTCCAAACTCATTCTATGAGACCACCATCACCCTCATATCAAAAGCACACAAAGACAACACAAAAAGAGAAAACTACAGGCCAATATCACTGATGAATATAGATGCAAAAATCGTCAACAAAATTTTAGCAAACAGAATTCAGCAACACATCAAAAAGCTCATACACCACGATCAGGTTGGGTTTATTCCAGGAATGTAAGGATTCTTCAATATATGCAAATCAATCAATGTGATATACCATATTAACAAATCGAAAGATAAAAACCATGAGATAATCTCAATAGATGCAGAAAAAGCCTTTGACAAAATTCAGCACCCATTTATGATAAAAACCCTTCAAAAAATGGGCATAGAAGGAACCTACCTCAACATACTAAAGGCCATATATGATAAGCCTACAGCAAACATTATTCTCAATGGTGAGAAACTGAAAGCATTCCCCCTAAGATCAGGAACAAGACAAGGGTGTACACTTTCACCACTATTATTCAACATAGTTCTGGAAGTCCTAGCTAGAGCAATCAGAAAAGAAATAAAAGGAATCATGATAGGAAAAGAAGTAAAGCTCTCACTGTTTGCAGATGACATGATACTATACATAGAAAACACTAAAGATAGTATCAGAAAATTACTAGAGCTAATCAGTGAATTTAACAAAGTTGCAGGATACAAAATCAATACACAGAAATAATTTGAATTTCTATATACTAACACTGAAAAATTAGAAAGAGATATTAAGGATTCAATCCTACTCACCATTGCAACAAAAAGAATTAAATATCTAGGAATAAATTTACCTAAGGAGACAAAGTAGGGAAAACCACTAGACCATTCAGGTATGACCTAAATCAAATCCCTTATGATTATACAGTGGAAGTGAGAAATAGATTTAAGGGACTAGATCTGATAGAGTGCCTGATGAACTATGGACAGAGGTTCGTGACATTGTACAGGAGACGGGGATCAAGACCATCCCCATGGAAAAGAAGTGCAAAAAAGCAAAATGGCTGTCTGGTGAGGCCTTACAAATAGCTGTGAAAAGAAGAGAAGTGAAAAGCAAAGGAGAAAAGGAAAGATATAAGCATCTGAATGTAGAGTTCCAAAGAATAGCAAGGAGAGATAAGAAAGCCTTCATCAGCGATCAATGCAAAGAAGTAGAGGAAAACAATAGAATGGGAAAGACTAGAGATCTCTTCAAGAAAATTAGAGATACCAAGGGAACATTTCACGCAAAGATGGGCTCGATAAAGGACAGAAATGGTATGGACCTAACAGAAGCAGAAGATATTAAGAAGAGGTGATGAGAATACACAGAAGAACTGCACAAAAAAGATCTTCACGACCAAGATAATAATGATGGTGTGATCACTCACCTAGAGCCAGACATCCTGGAATGTGAAGTCAAGTGGGCCTTAGGAAGCATCACTATGAACAAAGCTAGTGGGGGTGATGAAATTCCAGTTGAGCTATTTCAAATCCTGAAAGATGATGCTGTGAAAGTGCTGCACTCAATATGCCAGCAAATTTGGAAAACTCAGCAGTGGCCACAGGACTGGAAAAGCTCAGTTTTCACTCCAATCCCAAAGAAAGGCAATGCCAAAGAATGCTCAAACTACAACACAATTGCACTCATCTCACACGCTAGTAAACTAATGCTCAAAATTCTCCAAGCCAGGCTTCAGCAATACGTGAACTGTGAACTTCCTGATGTTCAAGCTGGTTTTAGAAAAGGCAGAGGAACCAGAGATCAATTTGCCAACATATGCTGGATCATCGAAAAAGCAAGAGAGCTCCAGAAAAACATCTATTTCTGCTTTATTGACTATGCCAAAGCCTTTGACTGTGTGGGTCACAATAAACTGTGGAAAATTCTGAAAGAGATGGGAATACCAGACTACCTGACCTGCCTCTTGAGAAACCTATATGCAGGTCAGGAAGCAGTAGTTAGAACTGGACATGGAACAATAGACTGGTTCCAAATAGGAAAAGGAGTACGTCAAGGTTGTTTATTGTCGCCTTGCTTATTTAACTTATATGCAGAGTACATCATGAGAAACGCTGGGCTGGAAGAAGCACAATCTGGAATCAAGATTGCTGGGAGAAATATCAATAACCTCAGATATGCAGATGACACCACCCTTATGGCAGAAAGTGAAGAGAAACTACAAAGCCTCTTGATGAAAGTGAAAGTGGAGAGGAAAAAAGTTGGCTTAAAGCTCAACATTCAGAAAACTAAGATCATGGCATCTGGTCCCATCACTTCATGGGAAATAGATGGGGAAACAGTGGAAACAGTGTCAGACTTCATTTTTTTGGGCTCCAAAATCACAGCAGATGGTGATTGTAGACATGAAATTAAAAGACGCTTACTTCTTGGAAGGAAAGTTATGACCAACCTAGAGAGCATACTGAAAAGCAGAGACATTACTTTGCCCACAAAGGTCCGTCTAGTCAAGGCTATGGTTTTTCCAGTGGTCATGTATGGATGTGAGAGTTGGACTGTGAAGAAAGCTGAGTGCCAAAGAATTGATGCTTTTGAACTGTGGTGCTGGAGAAGACTCTTGTGAGTCCCTTGGACTGCAAGGAGATCCAACCAGTCCATTCTGAAGGAGATCAGCCCTGGGATTTCTTTGGAAGGAATGATGCTAAAGCTGAAACTCCAGTACTTTGGCCACCTCATGTGAAGAGTTGACTCATTGGAAAAGACTCTGATGCTGGGAGGGATTGGCCGCAGGAGGAGAAGGGGACGACAGAGGATGAGATGGCTGGATGGCATCACCGACTCGATGGACGTGAGTCTGAGTGAACTCCGGGAGATGGTGATGGACAGGGGAGGCCTGGCGTGCTGCGATTCATGGGGTCGCAAAATGTCGGACATGACTGAGCGACTGAACTGAACTGAAATGAACTGAAGGAGACAATAGAACTGTACACAGAAAATTATAAGACATTGATGAAAGAAATCAAAGACGACATAAAAAGATGGAGAGATATTCCATGTTCCCTGGTAGGAAGAATCAATATTGTTAAAATGAGTGTACTACCAAATGCAATCTACAGATTCAATGTGATCCCTATAAAATTACCAATGGCATTTTTCACAGAACTAGAACAAAATTTCACAATCCTTATGGAAACACAGAAGACCCCCAAATAGCCAAAGCAGTCTTGAGAAAGAAGAATGGAGCTGGAGCAATCAACCTTCCTGACTTCAGATTATGCTACAAAGGTATGGTCATCAAGACAGTATGGTACTGGCACAAAAACTGAATTATCGACCAATGGAACAAGATAGAAAGCCCAGAAATAAACCCATGCACCTATGAGTACCTTATTTTTGACAAAGGAGACAAGAATATACAATGGGGCAAAGACAGCCTCTTCAGTAAATGGTTCTGGGAAAACTGGACAGCTACATCTGGTCCCATCACTTCGTGGGAAATAGATGGGGAAACAGTGGAAAGAGTGTCAGACTTTATTTTTGGGGGGGCTCCAAAATCACTGCAGATGGTGATTTCAGGGATGAAATTAAAAGACGCTTACTCCTTGGAAGGAAAGTTATGACCAACCTAGATAGCATATTCAAAAGCAGAGACATTATTTTGCCAACAAAGGTCCGTCTAGTCAAGGCTATGGTTTTTCCAGTAGTCATGTACTGATGTGAGAGTTGGACTGTGAAGAAAGCTGAGCACCAAAGAATTGATGCTTTTGAACTGTGGTGTTGGAGAAGACTCTTGAGAGTCCCTTGGACTGCAAGGAGATCCAACCTGTCCATTCTAAAGGAGATCAGCCCTGGGTGTTCTTTGGAAGGAATGATGCTAAAGTTGAAAGTGCAATACTTTGGCTACCTCATGTAAAGAGTTGACTCATTGGAAAAGACTCTGATGCTGGGAGAGATTGGGGGCAGGAGGAGAAGGGGACGACAGAGGATGAGATGGCTGGATGGCATCACCAACTCAATGGATGTGAGTTTGAGTGAACTCCGGGAGTTGGTGATGGACGTGAGTTTGAGTGAACTCTGGGAGTTGGTGACGGACAGGGAGGCCTGGCGTGCTGCAATTCATGGGGCCGCAAAGAGTCGGACACGACTGCATGACTGAACTGAACTGAACCTGTAAAAGAATGAAATTAGAACACTTCCTAACATCATACACAAAGATAAACTCAAATGGATGAGAAACTATAAAACTCTTAGAGGAAAACATAGGCAGAACACTTGATGACATAAATCAAAGCAAGATCCTTCTATGACCCACCTCCTAGAGTAATGGAAATAAAAACAAAAGTAAAGTGGGGCCTGATTAAACTTAAAAGCTTTTGTACAGCAAAGGAAACTCTAAGCAATATGAAAAGACAACCCTTGGAATGGGAGAAAATAATGGCAAATGAAACAACTGACAAAGGGTTCATTTCCAAAATATACAAGCAGCTCATACAACTCAATACCAGAAAAACAACCAACCAAATCAAAAAATGGGAAAAAGACCTAAACTGACATTTCTCCAAAGAAGACATACAGATGGCTAACAAACACATGAAAAGATGCTCAACATCGCTTATTATTAGAGATATGCAAATCAAAACCACAATGAGATACCACCTTACAGTGATGACTTACATTCTGAATGATGGCCAGTTAGAATGGCCATCATCAAAAATTCAACAAACAATAAATGCTGGAGAGGGTGTGGAGAAAAGGGAAAGCTCTTGTGCTTTTGGTGGGAATGTAACTTGATACAGCCAATATGGAAGACGGTATGGAGATTCCTTAGAAAACTAGGTATAAACCGACCATATAACCCAGCAATCCCACTCCTAGGCATATACCCTGAGGAAACCAGGGTTGAAAAAGACACGTGTTTCCCATTGTACATTGCAGCACTATTTATAATAGCTAGAACATGGAAGCAACCCAGATGCCCATCAACAGATGAATGGATAAAGAAGTTGTGGTACATACACACAATGGGATATTTCTCAGCCATAAAAACGAACACATTTGAGACAGTTCTGATGAGGTGGATGACCCTAGAACCTATTATAGAGTGAAGTGAGTCAGAAAGAGAAAGATAAATACCATATTCTTATGCACATATACAGAATCTAGAAAAATGGTTGTGAACAATTTATTTTCAGGGCAGCAGTGGAGAAAAAGACATAGAGAATAGACTTATGGACATGGGGAGAGTGGAAGAGGGTGAGATGAATGTAAAGATTAATATGGAAACTTACATTATCATATGTAAAACAGATAGCCAACAGAAATTTGCTGCATGGCTCAGGAAACTCAAACAGGGCTCTATATCAACCTAGAGGGGTGGGATGGGGAGGGAAATGGGAGGGAGGTTCAAAAGGGAGGGGATATATGTATACCTATGGCTGATTCATGATGAGGTTTGACAGTAAACAACGAAGTTCTGTAAAGCAACTATCTTTCAATAAAAATATATTAAAAAATAAATAAAAACAAAAATAAATAAGTAGTATCTAATTAAACTTAAAACATTTTGCACAGCAAAGGAAACTATAAACAAAGTGAAAAGACAACCCTTAGAATGGCAATTAAACATGTATAATATCATATAAGAAATGAATCATCAGTCCAGGTTCGATGCAGGATACAGGATGCTTGGGGCTGGTGCACTGGGATGACCCAGAGGGATGGTAGGAGGAGGGAGGTGGGAGGGGGGTTCAGGATGGGGAACACATGTACACCCGTGGTGGATTCATGTTGATGTATGGCAAAACCAATACAATATTGTAAAGTAATTAGCCTCCAATTAAAATAAATAAATTTAAATTTTAAAAAAGTACATGACTAATAAAAGATAGTTTCTTGCACAGGAAAAAAAAAAAAAGAATGGGAGAAAATAATAGCAAATAAAACAAACACAACAGACTAATTTCAATAATATACAAGCAGCTAATGCAACTCAATACCAGAAAAACAAAAATCCAATAAAAATTGGGTGGAAGACCTAAACAGACATTTCTCCAAAGCAGATATGCAGATGGTTAAAAAACACATGAAAAGATGCTCAACATCACTCATTATTACAGAAATGCAAATCAAAATTACAATGAAGTATCAACTATGGGATGGGAGATGGGAATACCAGACCACCTGACCTGCCTCTTGAGAAACCTATATGCAGGTAAGGAAGCAACAGTTAGAACTGGATATGGAAGAACAGACTAGCTCCAAATAGGAAAGGGAGTATGTCAAGGCTGTGTATTGTCACCCTGCTTATTTAACTTATATGTGGAGTACATCATGAGAAACACTGGGCTGGAAGAAGCAGAAGCTGGAATCAAGATCGCCAGGAGAAATATCAATAAACACAGATACACAGATGACACCACCCTTATGGCAGAAAGTGAAGAGGAACTAAAAAGCCTCTTGATGACAGTGAAAGAGAAGAGTGAAAAAGTTGGCTTAAAGCTCAACATTCAGAAAACAAAGATCATGGCATCTGGTCCCATCACTTCATGGAAATAGATGGGGAAACAGTAGAAACAGTGTCAGAGTTCATTTTGGGGGGGCTCCAAAATCACTTCAGATGGTGACTGCAGCCATGAAATGAAAAGATGCTTACTCCTTGGAAGGAAAGTTATGACCAACCTAGATAGCACATTCAAAAGCAGAGACATTACTTTGCCAACAAAGGTCCGTCTAGTCAAGGCTATGGCTTTTCCAGTGGTCATGTATGGATGTGAGAGTTGGACTATGAAGAAAGCTGAGGGCTGAAGAATTGATGCTTTTGAACTGTGGTGCTGGAGAAGACCCTTGAGAGTTCATTGGACTGCAAGGAGATCCAACCATTCCATCCTAAAGGAGACCAGTCCTGGGTGTTCATTGGAAGGACTGATGCTGAGGCTAAAACTTTAATACTTTGGCCACCTAATGCGAAGAGTTGACTCACTGGAAAAGACCCTGATGCTGGGAGGGATCGGAGGCAGGAGGAGAAGGGGATGACAGAGGATGAGATGGCTGGATGGCATCACTGACTCGATGGACGTGAGTCTGAGTGAACTCCGGGAGTTGGTGATGGACAGGGAGGCCTGGCGTTCTGTGATTCATGGGGTCACAAAGAGTCAGACACGACTGAGTGACTGAACTGAACTGATCAACTCATGCTGGTCAGAGTAGTCATCATCAAATCTATAAAAAGTAAATGCTGGAAACGGTGTGGCTAAAAAAGAACCCTCTTGCACTGTTGGTGGGTATGTAAATTGATACAACCACTATGGAAGACAGCATGAAGATTCCTTAAAAATCTAGGAATAAAAGTACCATGTGCCAGTAATCTCACTGCTGCTGCTGCTAAGTCGCTTCAGTCATATCCGACTCTGTGCGATGCCATAGACAGCAGCCCACCAGGCTCCTCTGTCCCTGGGATTCTCCAGGCAAGAATACTGGAGTGGGTTGCCATTTCCTTCTCCAATTCATGAAAGTGAAAAGTGAAAGTGAAGTCGCTCAGTCGTGTCCGACTCCTAGTGACCCCATGGACTGCAGCCTACCAGGCCCCTCCATCCATGGGATTTTCCAGGCAAGAGTACTGGAGTGGGGTGCCATTGCCTTCTCCGAGTAATCTCACTACTGGGCATATACTCTGAGAAAACCGTAATTGAAAAGGACATACATACTCTAATGTTCATTGCACCACTATTTACAATAGCTAGGACATGGAAACAACCTAGATGTCCATTGACAGATGAATGGATATAGAAGCCATGGTACACATATACAATAGTACTCAGCCATAAAAAGAAACTCATTTGAGTCAGTTCTAATAAGGTGGATGAATATAATGCCTATTATACAGAGTTAAGTCAGAAAAAAAAAAAAAAATCACATGTGTATATAAGGAATCTAGATTGGAGACAGAAATGGCAACCCACTCCAGTATTCTTGCCTCAAGAATCCTATGGACATAGGAGCCTCGTGGGCTGCTGTCCATAGAGTCGCATAGAGTCGGACACAACTGAAGCGACTTAGCAAGCATGCATGCATTGGAGAAGGGAATGGCAACCCACTCCAGTGTTCTTGCCTGAGGAATCCCAGGTACGGAGGAGCCTAGTGGGCTGCCGCATATGGTGTCGCACAGAGTCGGACATGACTCAAGCAACTTAGCAGTAGCAGCAGCATGGAATCTAGAAAGATGGTACTGATAAATCTATCTGCAGGGCAGAAATGGAGATGCAGACACAAAATACAGACTTGTGGACATAGAGAGCAAAAGAGAGGGTAGCATGTAATCATACATTACTATATGAAAAACAGATAGCCAGTGGGAATTTGCTTGTGACACAGGGAGCTCAAACTGGTCCTCTGTGACAACCTACATGGGTGGGATGTGGGTAGGAGTTTCAGGATATAGGTATACCTGAGGCTGTTTCATTTTGATGTATGGCAGAAACTAACACAACACTGTAAGGCAATTATCCTCCATTGTGTGTTGTGTGTTAGTCGCTCAGTCATTTCCAACTCTTGGTAACCCCATGGACTATAGTCCATCAGGCTCTTCTGTCCATGGAAGTCTCCAGGCAAGAATACTGGAGTGGACTGCCATTTCCTTCTCCAAGGATCTTGCTGACCCAGGGAATAAACACAGGACTCCTGCATTGCCGGCAGATTCTTTACCATCTGAGCCACCAGGGAAGTCAATTAAAAACAGACAACTTTTAAAAAAAGAATTTACAGAGTGAGTGACAGTTAATTATCTCAAGATCCCAAATAATATATTGAAATGATAATTCCTTAAACTCCTGTATCAAAATTTTAATCAGTTCCTTAATTGCTAATTACTTAATCCCTGGGCTTATGCACATTCATTATTTTCAGGAAGAAATCTCCAAGGAACCTTGCTCTTTTTTCTTTATTTTCTTTTTCTTTTCTTTCTTTCTTTCTTTTTTTTTTTTTTTTTAGCAATAAGAGTATGAGACTTCTCAGAGGGAATGGAAAAAACTTTCTAAAGGGAAAAAAAAAAAAAAACAGAGAAACTAAGAAACAGAAACAAAAAATCCTCCAGTGTCTAATACAAGGAAACCACACCACACCAGGAATTCATAAATGGCCAGCAAATAACCAGAAAGATATAGCACTATCTACTAATATCCTGAAAATTCCAGGATCATAGAGATTATAAGACATAATTAATCCCCGTTAATATCCCTGGGAAAATTCTGGGAACTGTCATCAGCTCAGTTGCTCAGTAGTGTCCGACTCTTTGTGACCCCATGGACTGCAGCACACCAGGCTTTCCTGTCCATCACCAACTCCCAGAGCTTGCTCAAACTCATGTCCATCGAGTTGGTGATGCCATCCAACCATCTCATCCTCTGTCTTCCCCTTCTCCTCCCACGTTTGATCTTTCCCAGCATCAGGGTCTTTTCCAGTGAGTCAGTTCTTCACATCAGGTGGCCAAAGTATTGGAGTTTCAGCTTTAGCATCAGTCCTTCCAATGAATATTCAGGACTAATTTCTTTTAGGATGGAGTGGTTGGCTCTCCTTGCAGTCCAAGGAACGCTCAAGAGTCTTCTCCAACACCACAGTTCAAAAGCATCAATTCTTTGGTGCTCAGCTTTCTTTATGGTCCAGCTGTCACATCCATACATGACTACTGGAAAAAACCATAGCTTTGACTAGATGGACCTTTGATGGCAAAGTACTGTCTCTGCTTTTTAATATCCTATCTAGGTTTGTCATAGCTTTTCTTCCAAGGAACAAACATCTCGTAATTTCATGGCTGTGGTGATTTTGGAGCCCATGAAAATAAAGTCTCTGTTTCCACTGTTTCCCCATCTATTTGCTATGAAGTGATAGGACCAGAAGCCATGATCTTTGTTTTTTGAATGCTGAGTTTTAAGCCAGCGTTTTCATTTTCCTCTTTCATCTTCATCAAGAGGCTCTTTAGTTCTTCTTTATTTTCTGCCATAAGGGTGGTGTCATCTGCATATCTGAGGTTATTGATGTTTCTCCAAGCAATCTTGATTTCAGCTTGTGCTTCTTCCAGCGTGGCATTTCACATGATGTACTCCACATATAAGTTAAATAAGCAGGGTGACAATATACAGCCTTGATGTACTCCTTTTCCAAATTTGAGACAGTTTGTTGTTCTATGTCCAGTTCTAACTGTTGCTTTCTGACCTCCATACAGTTTTCTTCAGAGGCAGGTAAGGTGGTCTGGTATTCCCATCTCTTTAAGAATTTTTCACAGTTTGTTGTGATTCACACAGTTGAAGGCTTTAGCATAGTCAATGAATCAGAAGTAGATGTTTTTCTGGAATTCCCTTGCTTTTTCTATGATCCAACGGATGTTAGGAATTTGATCTCTGGTTCTTCTGCCCTTTGTAAATCCAGTGTGTACATGAAAGTCCTCAGTTCACATACTGTTGAAGCCTAGCTTGAAGGATTTTGAACACTACCTTGATAGCATGTGAAATGAGTGCAATTGTGCAGGAGTTTGAACATTTCTTGGCATTGCCCTTCTTTGTGCCTGGAATGAAAATTGACCTTTTATAGTCTTGTGGCCACTGCTGAGTTTTCCAAATTTCCTGATATATTGAGTGCAGCATTTTAATAGCATCATATTTTAGGATCAGAAATAGTTCAGCTGGAATTCCATCACCTCCACTAGCTTTTTTTTGTAGTAATGCTTCCTAAGGCCCACTTGACTTCACACTCCAGAATGTCTGGCTCTAGGTGAGTGATCACACAATCTTGGTTATCTGGGTCATTAAGAACTTTTTTGTACAGTTCTTTGTATTCTTGCCACCTCTTCTTAATATCTTTTGCTTCTGTTAGGTCGTTGCTGTTTCTGTCCTTTATTGTGTCCATCTTTGCATGAAATGTTCCCTTGGTATCTCTAATTTTCTTGAAGAGATTTCTAGTCTTTCCCATTCTATTTCTTCCTTTATTTCTTTGCATTGATCATTTAAGATGGCTTTCTTCTCTCTCCTTGCTATTCTTTGGAACTCTGCATTTAATGGATTTATCTTTCCTTTTCCCCTTTGCTTTTCACATCTCTTCTTTTCTCAGCTATTTGTAAGGCCTCCTCAGACAGCCATTTTGTCTTGCTTCATTTCTTTTTCTTGGAGGTGGTTTTGGTCACCACCAAATACAATGTTACAAACTTCTCTCCATAGTGCTTTGGGAGTTGTGTCTATCAGATCTAATCCCTTGAATTTATTTGTCACTATATAATCTTGTACGCAGGTCAGGAAGCAACAGTTAGAACTGGACATGGAGCAGCAGACTGGTTCCAAATAGGAAAAGGAGTATGTCAAGGCTGTATATTGTCACCCTGCTTATTTAACTTATATGCAGAGTATATCATGAGAAACGTTGGACTGGAAGAAGCAGAAGCTGGAATCAAGACTGCCAGGAGAAATATCAATAACCTCAGATATGCAGATGACACCACCCTTATGGCAGAAAGTGAAGAGGAACTACAAAGCCTCTTGATGAAGGTGAAAGTGGAGAATGAAAAAGTTGGCTTAAAGCTCAACATTCAGAAAACGAAGATCATGGCGTCTGGTCCCATCACTTCATGGGAAATAGATGGGCAAACAGTGGAAACAGTGTCAGACTTTATTTTTTTGGGCTCCAAAGTCACTGCAGATGGTGACGGCAGCCATGAAATTAAAAGATGCTTACTCCTTGGAAGGAAAGTTATGACCAACCTAGAGAGCATATTGAAAAGCAGAGACATTACTTTGCCCACAAAGGTTCGTCTAGTCAAGGCTATGGTTTTTCCTGTGGTCATGTATGGATGTGAGAGTTCGACTGTGAAGAAGGCTGAGTGCCGAAGAATTGATGCTTTTGAACTGTGGTGTTGGAGAAGACTTTTGAGAGTCTCTTGGACTGCAAGGAGATCCAACCAGTCCATTCTGAAGGAGATCAGCCCTGGGATTTCTTTGGAAGGACTGATGTTGAAGCTGAAACTCCAGTACTTTGGCCACCTCATGCGAAGAGTTGACTCATTGGAAAAGACTCTGATGCTGGGAGGGATTGGGGGCAGGAGGAGAAGGGGACGACAGAGGATGAGATGGCTGGATGGCATCACTGACTCGATGGACGTGAGTCTGGGTGAACTCCAGGAGTTGGTGATGAACAGGGAGGCCTGGTGTGCTGTGATTCATGGGGTCGCAAAGAGTCGGACACGACTGAGAGACTGAACTGAACTGGACTGAATCATAAATGATTTGATTTTGGTCATACCTGAATGGCCTAGTGGTTTTCCCTACTTTCTTCAATTCAAGTCTGAATTTGGCCATAAGGAGTTCATGATCTGAGCCACAGGAAGCTCCCAGTCTTGCTTGCTGACTGTATAGAGCTTCTCCATCTTTCGCTGCAATGAATATAAGCAACCTGATTTTGATATTGACCATCTGATGATGTCCAAGTGTAGAGTCCTCTCTTGTGTTGTTGGAAGAGTGTATTTGCTATGACTGTTGATTCCCTTGGCAAAACTCTGTTAGCCTTTGCCCTGCATCATTTTGTAATCCAAGGCCAAATTTGTCTGTTATTCCATGTATCTCTTGACTTCTCACTTTTGCATTCCAGTCCTCTACAATGAAAGGGAAATCTTTTTTTTTTTTTTTTTTGGTGTTAGTTATAAAAGTTCTTGTGGGTCTTCATAGAACCATTCAACTTCAGCTTCTTCAGCATTAGTGGTTGAGGAATACACTTGGATTACTGTGATATTGAATGGTTTGCCCCGGAAACAAAGTGAGATCATTCTGTCATTTTTGAGATTACACCCAAGTTCTGCATTTTGGACTATTGTGTGAGTATGAGGGCTACTCCATTTATACTGAAGGATTCTTGCCCACAGTAGTAGATATAATGGTCATCTGAGTTAAATTTGCCCACCCATCCATTTTCATTCAGTGATTCCTAAAATGTCTATGTTCTCTCTTGCCATTTCCTGTTTGACCACTTCTAATTTACCTTGATTCATGGACCTAACATTCCAGGTTCCTAGGCAAAACTTCTTTACAGCATCAGACTTTACTTTCTGCTTTGGCTCAGCCTCTTCACTGCTTCCAGAGCTGATTCTTTGCTCTTCTCCAGTAGCATACTGGACATCTACCAACCTGGGAGGTTCATGTTTCAGTGTCATATCTTTATGCCTTTTCATACTTTTCATGGGGTATTCAAGGCAAGAATGCTGAAGTGGTTTGGATTTCCTTCTCCAGTGGACATTTTTGTCAGAACTCTCCACCATGACTTATCCATCTTGGGAGGCCCTACACAGCATGGCTCATAGTTTCACTGAATTACACAAAGCTGTGATCCATGTGATCATTTTGTTTAGTTTTCTGCGGTTGTGGTTTTCTTTCTGTCTGCCCTCTGATGGATAAGGATAAGAGGCTTGTACAACTTCTTGATGGGAGGGACTGCTGCTGCTGCTAAGTCGTCTCAGTCATGTCCGACTCTGTGCAACCCCATAGAGGGCAGCCCACTAGGCTCCTCTGTCCCTGGGATTCTCCAGGCAAGAATACTGGAGTGGGTTGCCATTTCCTTCTCCAGTGCATGAAAGTGAAAAGTGAAAGTGAAGTTGCTCAGTCATGCCCGACTCTTAGCAACCCTATCGACTGCAGTCTACCAGGCTCCTCCATCCATGGGATTTTCCAGGCAAGAGTACTGGAGTGGGGTGCCATTTCCTTCTCCAATGGGAGGGACTGGCTATGGGGAAAATCCAGTCTTGCTTTGATGGGCAGGGCCATGCTCAGTAAATCTTCAATCCAATTTTCTGCTGATGGGTGGGGCTGTGCTCCTTCTCTATAGTTTGGCCTGAGCCCAAACTATGATAGGGGTAATGGCAACCTCCTCGAAAAGAATTTATGCCAGCATACTGTGTCTCCCAGCACTGCTGCTGTCGGTGCTCCTGGTCACACAGCAAGCCACTGTCAATCCATGACTTCACCAGAGATTTCAAACACTCACAGGCAAGTATGGCTCAGTCCCTTGTGGGCTTACTGCTCCTGTCTCTTGGGTCCTGGAGCACACAAGGTTCTGTTTGTGCCCTCCAAGCGTCTCTGGCAGGTATGAAGTTTGATTAAACACAATTGGGTCCCTCCAACCATCTTGGTGAGGCTGCTCCTTTGTCCTTGGATGTGGGGTATGTTTTTTGGTGGGTTCCAACATTTTGCTATTAATCGCTGTTCAGCAGCTAGTTGAAAGTTTAGTGTTCTCACAGGAAAAGATAAGCATATGTCCTTTTACTCTGCCATCTTGGAGTGGATTAAATCACTGGCTGTTGGTAAATGGACTCAATTTCCCACTCTTGTCCCTTCCCCTGGAAATCCGGGGGTGGAGTGAAAGTTCCAGTCTTCTGATCACATGGCTGGTTTCCCTGGAAGCAGCCCCTATTCTTAGGTTGCCTAGGGGCTTTCCAAAAGTCACTCCATTAATCTAACAACAGACATCTTTACTGAATACATATTTCTCATTACAAAACACAAAATTATATCTGTTGATATCATCCATTTTCTTTTTTTCTTTTTCTTTTTTTTTGTAGCTATGCTGTACTTCTTGTGCGATAGTTTCCCAACCAGGGATTGATCCTGGGTGCTCAGCAGTGAAAGTACAAAGTCCCACTGCAGCCCAGGCAACAATGACCAATTCTATATCATTATAGCTTTGCCTTCTCTACAAAGGTTCAATTAAATAAAAATCATATGACTTACAGTCCTTTATATCTGGATATATCAATGTTGCATTTATCAGCAGTTGACTCCTTTTTAGTGCTAAATAGTATTCTACTGAATGGACATACCATATTTTGTTTATCCATTCATTTGGGTTGTTCTTCTAATTTTGGCTACTATGAATAAGGCTGCTACAAACACTTACATGGAGGTCTTTGTGTGAACATGTGTCTTCATTTCTTGGGAAGGTACCTAGGAGTGGAATTGCTAGGTCATATGGCAACTCTGCGTTTAACTGTGTGAGGAACCTGCTGTTTCCCAAACTGCTGTACTACTTTACATTCCAACCAGCAGTGTATGAGGCTCCAGTTTCTCCACACTAATCGTCTGATGTTCTGGTACCCCACTGTGGTTTTAACTGGCATTTTCCTAACAATGAACACCTTTTCACTCCAGCTCAATTGTAAGGTAAACATAGCAGCTGCCATTGGTGGAGAATCTATCATCCTCCAGGGGCTCTTCATATGAAATTTCATTCAACAGCATAACAACCCTGGGAATCAGGAGCTCATATACATACAAATGAGTAAACTAAGTCTCAGAGAGGTAGACTAACTTGGCCAAGGTAACACAAAAAGTAAGCAGAAAGCTGGGTTTGCAGGAGGTAAGGTGGTTTCTATGTCTGTTCTTTCCCTGGCAGTGAATAGAAGATGCAGTTTCCTGTGCCGCAATAATCCACAGTCTTATTCTGTGGAACATCTGACACAGCTCTCACAGGGAGTCATATGAGATTTATTTTAGACATGATTTCACTGTCAAGAAGAAAATGAAAATGACAACTGAAACCACATGGAAGAGTCTACCTCCATCTCCTTTTATAGGTTATTAGGAATTATTCTTCAGATATCTTAGCTGTCACCGCATCTCTGAGAGCAAAATGAAAACAAACGTGCTCAAATTGGGTGACCTGCCAAGAACAACTGCAGCATAAATGGACCCAAAATCCATTTTGGAGGCAAACCACAAAACCACCCCCCTTGCCCTTAGAAGCACCTACTACAAATTGGCATTTGCTGGCTCAGTAGTAATGCAGCCGACACAGGAAATGTGGGTTCAATCCCTGGGTTGAGAAGATTTCCTGAAGGAGGAAATGGCAACCCATTCCAGTATTCTCGCCTGAAAAATCCCATGGGCAGAGGAGCCTGGAAGGCTACAGTCCACGGGGTCGTCAAGAGTTGGACATGACTGAGTAACTGAGTGCACGCGCACGGGCGCACACACACACACACACACACACACCTACCTCTACAAGGATTAAATCATGTGCTACTGCAGCTGCTGACCTTCAACACTCCTTGAACGGAGTTCAGGGTGGAGAGCAGAAGTGAAGCACTCTGTGCTCAAGGGGCAAAAACTGGCAGGACAGGTCCTCAGATAGTTGGATATTTTCAGGAGTAGAATCTATGAGCCCAATTCTTGTATCTCCCCATATCTAGAAAACCAGTAATATCCTTCAAGGTGATGTTCCTTGCGATTAGCAAAGCTTTAGAAGACTAGCTGAAAACTTATGGGAAAATATGTGCTTGATTGCATGTATTCCTCCTTCACCAAAATCACATATATCCTAACCTTTTCCCCCTGCCTCTTTAGAACAGTTCCTCAGAGCTATCTGAAGTACTATCTCCCAGGCTTCAGCCCTCATTTTGCCCCAAATAAAACTTAACTCTCAATTCTCACTTTGTACAAATTTTTAAGGCAACAGAAGAGAGTTCTTAGCTACTAAAAATACACAGAGGTGCAACTTCATGGCACAAAACAACAGGAAATGAATGCATGGGCTGCAGCCAAAAGGGTTTCTGTGACAAATTTTCCAAATATCACAAAATACAATTCATTCAGAAACTGATGACTAGGAGAGTTAATTAGAATAATGTGAAAGCAGTGGTAACAGATGGAAAATCAGTGCTATTTGGTGGCAAATATAAACTAATATAACCAACCTTGGTTATGGGCCGAATTTCAACAAAAGCCCTAAAGAAAGTCCAGGCTTTTGATGATTTTCCCAAAGGCCTAGTCCAGGAAAGGCATCCCTTTGAGCAGCACTGCTTGGAGCACACGAGCTGCAATGTGAAAAGCCCAGCAGAGCAGCTCTGCAACCAGAGTGGGGGCACGGGTGGGCAAGGGTCTGAAATGTAGCTTTAAGGACCACAAGGGAAGTCAGTGAGAATGGGAGAAAGAACTGTTGTTTCCAACCACATCACATAGGCCCCTCAAATTCAAAACCAGATACTGGTTCTAAGTCTTTACCAGCAGACCCAAAACTTAGCCACCAGACAAAGGAGAAAATATCTACTTATCAACTTTTGTTAAGAGAAATGCCTTAGATTAGTAAGACCAGCAGCTTTAAGAGCAAAAAATGCCAAAATGAGTAGACAAGGATTTCCTAACTTAACCTGTGTACTACCCCTTCCTATTTAACTTATATTTTGCAAGAAGAGTGTATTGGGTCGTATGATGACATATACATCTCTAAGTCTGGATTCTAACTGTAAGGAGGACAGGAGATGAAAAGAAGCTGAGATCTGACTAAAACATGTCTAAAGGCTGAACATATGGTGGCCCCCGATGTTCAGAGGCACTGTGACCTACCCCTCACCCTGGGTCAAGAGCTCAAGTCCTGTCTTGTTCTTTCCTGCAGCTTCGACTTACCAGCGTGTCTCCATATCAGCCCCACAGTGCCTGGCACTTCTCCTTAAGGTCTCAACTTAAACATGAAGTTTCTCCTAGATCTGAGTCTATCAGGGGGAACTCAGCTGAACTGACTACTCTGTGCCATCTGAGCCCTGTGCCTGCATGCCCTGGACTCTACTCTGTGGCTACAATGAGCAGAGTACTTGGTGTTAACTGCTGCTCCCATCCTTGCTCCCCTAGACAGGATGGCAGGAATACATGGGTGTGACTCACACTTGGTCCTTGCATGCATAGGCTGCATAATAAATGAGCTTAAAGAATGAAAAGAAATGTGTCCTGAAACAGTCCAGGGCATGTGGTCTGAATGACCTGCTTGCCCACATCTGACAGTGGCTACAATTAATGACCTCATGGTGACATCACCCTCTCAATGTTCTGTTCTGGGTGACTCCTTGCCTTTTCTCCTACTGAGGATGTGGGTTGGGGTGGGCTAGGGTGCAGCAAAACACCCATTGGGAGGAGGATCGCAGAACTCAGTTAAAAAGGAAAACAATTTGTTAAGAATTATAGACACCCATGGCTTTCCACCCAATGCAACACATTTCTGGAAGACTATCAGCAAACGTTTTATAGCTCTGTCTCCTAGCTCTCAGTTCAGTTCAGTTGCTCAGTTGTGTCTGACTCTTTGAGACTCCATGGACTGCAACACACCAGGCTTCCCTGTCCATCACCAACTCCTGGAGCTTACTCAAATTCATGTGCATTGAATCAGTGATGCCATCCAACCATCTCATTATCTGTCGTCCCCTTCTCCTCCTGCCTGCAATCTTTCCCAGCATCAGGGTCTTTTCCAATAAGTCAGTTCTTCGCATCAGGTGGCCAAAGTATTGGAGTTTCAGCTTCAGCATCAGTCCTTCCAATGAATATTCAGGACTGATTTCCTTTAGGATGGACTGGTTGGATCTCCTTGCAGTCCAAGGGACTCTCAAGCATCTTCTCCAACACCACAGTTCAAAAACATCAATTCTTTGGCACTCAGCTTTCTTTATAGTCCAACTCTCACAACCATACATGACTACTGGAAAAACCATAGCCTTGACTAGATGGACCTTTGTCAGCAAAGTACTGTCTCTGCTTTTTAATATGCTGTCTAGGTTTGTCATAGCTTTTCTTCTAAGGAGCAAGCGTCTTTTAATTCATGGCTGCATCAACTATCATTTCTAATAGTTTTCACTGTGTCTTGCTTTTTAAAATCTGTGATGGAAGTTTCTTTGTGTGGGTTTTTTTTTTTTCCCCCCTTAAGGGAATGGAGAATGAAGGGAGAAATGGAAGACCATATGGTGGTAAAAAAGCAAATACAAGCAGATGACAAATTCCACTGGTGGACTCAGCTTCATTTCTCATACAATCTTCTGCTCTGCAGTTTTGACAAAGGGCCTGGTCCTGCGACAGTTGCCTGCAGAGTGCACCAATTCTTACTCCCCTGGGGTAGCTGTTTGGGAAGCTGGGACTGCCCATAGCCTCATTCTGCATCTCTGCCTCTCTCACTCAAAACCCAATTTCAGGATTTCCCAAAACAGAGTTTCTGCTTGTGCGTTTTCTCTGCAGCTTCCCCAGTTTTGACCTAAGGTCTCCCTCATTTCTCCAGTGCAGCCCTCTTACAGGCATCCTGAGCATGACAAATGCCAGGATACAATACTGTGGAGGGTTCTCTACTGACCTGGGGACCTTCTTCCACCTCTCCCTGGCATCTAGACACCGTATCAGATACAACCTCATGGTAGCATACCAGCAGAGAGCCTCCACTGCCTCCAGCTCCAGGGGGTCCTATTTGGGAACAACAGCACCCCCATGAGAGCATGCTAGCCACGCAGGCCAGCTTTTCCTCTTATTGCCACACCAGCTACCTGGTCAGCAAGCCATGTCAGGTGTCAGGAGTTGAATAGAGAACGTAGGAGCTTGCCAGCAGTAAAGAGGATAAGGATGACAAGGGAGACAAGTGGGGACAGAAGAGCAGGGCCCCAGGCTGGGCAGGCCCAAGGCCACTCCTGTATTCTCCATAGCCTTCATGAGCTCCTGCACCCAAGAAGGCCAGGCTGGGGGCACAGCTGGTACTACGCCTGCCTCCCTCCTTTCTCACAAGACCTAACAAGGCTCAGGAGGCTACACCAGGCTCTGTAGAGAACAACCCAATAGGATGGAGAGCAGCACACCAACTCCTTGCTTGCAAACCTCCAGTGACTTCCCATTCATTGCATGTTTCTTCCTTTTTTCCCCCTGGAGGTTACAAAACCCTTCCTTTGGAATATAATTTTATCCTACACAGGACTGCATTATATGAACAAGAGAAAGCAGTGGGGCTCAGAGAGCCTACCCTGCACAGGTTTCCCCTGAATCCCTGAAAATTCCTCATGACAGATTAAACTCCAGACAACCAGGGAAGGTCTCGCCTTGGCCTGGCCACATGCCCAACATGACAGACCTCCAGGCTCAGCCACTCCCAGGGCTACTTTCCATTCCCTGCCTTCTACCTGCCTCTGGACCACAAGCTCCTGAAGGCAAATCTAGATCTTTATCTCCACTGGAATGTTCTTCCCTGCAGTGCCCACTGTTTGGGGTCAGGCTCTGTTACTTAGATGAAAATTTCCTGAATTTTCAGAAAATGAGATGTTAGCATTCTCTTTGGGGCTCTAAATTTTTCTAAAATCATTAGTATAAGAAATTTCATTTACATTATCTTATTCCTAAAATTATCTTATCTTACATTATCTTATTCTTAAATTACATTATCTTATTTCTCTGGAGAAGGAAATGGCAACCCACACCAGTATTCTTGCCTGAAGAATCCCACGGATGGAGGAATCTTGTAGGCTACAGTCCATGGGGTCACAAAGAGTTGGACACAACTGAGTGACTTTGCTTTATTCCTTAAATGTGCGGTGTGGACATCTGTGTGGACTACCACACAATTGCACTCATCTCACTTTCATGCATTGGAGAAGGAAATGGCAACCCATTCCAGTATTCTTGCCTGGAGAATCCCAGGGACGGGGGAGCCTGGTGGGCTGCCGTCTATGGGGTCACACAGAGTTGGACACGACTGAAGTGACTTAGCAGCAGTAGCAGTAGCACATGCTAGTAAAGTAATGCTCAAAATTCTCCAAGCCAGCTTCAACAGTACGTGAACCATGAACTTCCAGATGTTCAAGCTGGTTTTAGAAAAGGCAGAGGAATCCAGAGATCAAATTGCCAACATCCACTGGGTCATCGAAAAAGCAAGAGAATTCCAGAAAAATGTCTACTTCTGCTTTATTGACTATACCAAAGCCTTTGATTGTGTGGAACACAACAAATTGTGGAAAATTCTTAAAGAGATGGGAATACCAGACCACCTGACCTGCCTCCCGAGAAATCTGTATGCAGGTCAAGAAGCAACAGTTACAACTGTACATGGAACAATAGAAGGGTTCCAAATCAGGAAACAGGTACATCAAGGCTGTATATTGTCACCCTGCTTATTAACTTATATGAAGAGTACATCATGCAAAATGCCGGGCTGGATGAAGCTCAAGCTGGAATCAAGATTGCTGGGAGAAATATCAATAACCCCAGATATGCAGATGATACCACCCTTACGGCAGAAAGTGAAGAACTAAAGAGCCTCTTGATGAAGGTGAAAGAGGAGAGTGAAAAGGTTGGCTTAAAACTCAACATTCAAAAAATGAAGATCATGGCATCCAGTCCCATCACTTCATGGCAAATAGATGGGGAAACAGTGACAGACTTTATTTTCTTGGGCTCCAAAATCACTGCAGATGGTGACTGCAGCCAAGAAACTAATAGACATTTGCCCCTTGGAAGAAAAGCTATGACAAACCTAGACAGCATATTAAAAAGCAGAGACAGTACTTTACCAACCAAGTTTCATCTAGTCAAACCTATGGTTTTTCCACTAGTCATGTAGGGATGTGAGAGTTGGACTATAAAGAAAGCTGAGCACCAAAGAATTGATGCTTTTGAACACTGGTGTTGGAGAAGACTCTTGAGAGACTCTTGGACTGCAAGGAGATCCAAGAAGTCAACCCTAAAGAAAATCAGTCCTGAATATTCATTGGAAGGACTGATGCTGAAGCTGAAACTCCAATACTTTGGCCACCTGATGCAAAGAACTGACTTATTGGAAAAGACCCTGATGCTGGGAAAGAGTAAAAGTAGGAGAAGAAAGGGACGACAAAGGATGAGATGGTTGGATGGCATCGCCAACTCGATGGTCATGAGTTTGAGCAAGCTCCGGGTGTTGGTGATGGACAGGG
The DNA here is from genome assembly GCF_002263795.3 of Bos taurus. Lineage (NCBI taxonomy): Eukaryota > Metazoa > Chordata > Mammalia > Artiodactyla > Bovidae > Bos > Bos taurus. The sequence continues at coordinate 559,047 of NC_037349.1, read as the reverse complement.
AATCCTGGTGTGTTGCAGTCCATGGGGTCGCAAAAAGTCAGACACGACTAAGTGACTAAACTGAACTGAACTGATTCCTAAAAATGTATCAATGGGTAGATTGCTGAGCCTGGAGGGATACTTAGTGTGGTGTGGGCTCCCCATGATGTGATCAGGGAGGGACCATCCTCAGTATGTCAGGGAGCATGTGGTGCCCACCTGGCAGCTGGTATGAAGCTGTCTCCAAGGGCCCATATTCTTTACCTGGGGATTCCACTCTTCCATACTCCTGCGCACCCACTCCTGGGGTGTTTGGTCCCCAGCCCTGCTCACTTTCCAATTAAGACTCATCACAGTGAGGACAGGAACCCGAAAGCACAACACGCTGTGGGGGCTGCTGAGGGAACAAGGTGAGACGAGATCCCAGGGCACCTTTGAGTGACGGGAAGCAGATGACGTGTGCAGGACTAAAGAGTAAGACTGATATGAGAGTAGAACACTGTTAGTGGAAGACACTGGCTGGGGCACTGGGGAGAGCAATGGCAGGGCAGCAGCTCTGATGACTGGACGTCAGCAGTAGGAAAGGCACGCTTTCCCTGGATCAATAAAGGCACATCGCGCCACTCCCTGCCAGACGGGAAATGCACTCTAACTAGGCAGAACCGTCACAAAAAGTGAACAGAACAGAATTTGTAGTCTGTGAAACATAGCTCCTGTGGCAGAACTGGGGAAGGAGGCAAGAGAACTGGCAGAAGAATTGGATTTTAAAGTTGTGCCTAAGAAGTTTGGAGGGTTTAATAGAAACTTCAAGTCAACAGAAGCATGTGGAGGGAAGAGTCTGGCCATTTTCCGACAACGGGCTGAATGTCAATGGTGAGTCAAAGACCTTTCAACCTAACCCTGTCTAATTCCCTAACTGGAAAGGACTGTCTGTCAGGACTTCTTCTGGAGCCAGCTGGACTTATAGGGAAAAAGGTTGCTTCCCCATGCCCAGTCTGTGTGCCCTGAGCACCCCAAGTACTCAGCAAAGCCATGAAAGACAGCCACGAACCTCATGAAGCATCTCTCAGGTGAGGCAGCTCACACAACATTCCTGAGCATGCTTTCACTATGAGAAAATAGACATGAACCAAACCCAGCAGGAAGACTTGATCACGCCATCATTCTTCGAGCAAGCAGAAGCATATAAGTCAGACAAGTAGCTTCACATTCAAGTTCTTGGGAGGATAATGTATAACACCCCAACAATACTCTTCCGGGAACAGAAATCCAAACTTTGGGCAAGGCTTCAGCAAACTCAACCAACAGCCCCATGACCGCTCTAATGAGTGTTCAGTTCAACATCACACTGGACCCCAGGAAAGACACAGAGCAAAAAAGTGCAGTCAGTGGAAGGCCTACAGTTACCTTCCATCTATAGCTCACAGAAATGAAACCAATTACAGGTCAACCATCAGTAAAACTCTGACTCCACTCACACCCTCATCCGTTAAAGGTAGATAATGGCAAACACCTCACTGAGGATATTATAAAGATTCTATGAGATAACGTGTGTAAAAGCATGAAATTGGGTCTGCCGCCCTTTCACTGGCCATCAATAAACAATCACCTTCCTTTCTCCCAGGTCCTCCCACTCCAACTACTCCAAAGCATTTAATGAAAATTCAACTCCCAAACTACCCACAAAAGTTAATTCTCCCAAAATCCACTTAGTAAGCACTAGTAAGTCCTGACTGTCATGACAGGTGGGGATGGCAGTGGCCGGATGGATCAAAGTCTTTACCTGCCCACATCTTTTGTTTGTCTTGCTAGCTCTTCTCCACAAGCCAACAAGGAGGTCAACAGCTCTGCTTGGGAAACTGTAGTCTGAGCAGAGAGGTTTGTACAGTCAGAACCAAATGCCCAACCCCTGTCCAGCTCAGTCATGCCAAGCTGCCCTCTGCCACACTCCCATACATCCAGACCTTGCACTTCAAGAAACCTGTCTTCACCATCTGACACTGTGAGAACTTTTAATATTGATCCACTCCACAGACCATGTCTTCATCTCACTGCAAAAGTACTTCTAGAACAGGAAACATTGAGTGGTCTTTTCCTATAGACCAGAATGAGTGGGTGCAGTTCACCAGTTCTGCCCCTACTCCCCTGCTTGGGACTGTATTCTCTAACCAAGCTACTCCCTCCAGTCCATCTCCACATCCAGGCAAAGCTAATCAAGGTCCTTTCAGCCTCCAAAGCATTACAAAGACACAAAATGTAAGCATAAATGTTTGAGCACTACAAAACAGACAATAATGCTTGGGTCCTTTTTGAACTTAATGCTCAAGTATCTTCTCAAAAATAAAATCTGAATTCTATTCTCTCCTATCAGACTGCTCCCAAACCATATACAACAAATCAGTCTACAACCCAAAGCCTCATGATTCCATGGCCCAGTTAAGAATCACTGGAAACCAGGACCTTTTATGGTTTAAGGGCAAATATAATAATCCATTAATTCAAACTTACAAAAGATAGACACTTGCCCAAGAGTTTCATGGGGCACTGTATTAGCAAAAAGTGAGAAACTACCTAAATGTCTATCAAGAGAGCAGATTAAGAGTCACAACCATTCATATAAAGGAATATTCTGCAGTTCCAAGGGGGATGCAGGTCTGTGCATGCCAACATGGAAACAGTTTCAACAAATACCTCTTATGAAAAAAGAAGAAAAAAGATGCACAAGACTGTGTATAATATGATACCATCTGTGCACTTTTAACAAACTATCTAATATATAAATACTTTAAAAATTCATAGGGAAACAAAAGAAATTTAACAGTAGCTACCTCTGCAGAGAGTCTAGAGTTGGGGAGGTAATAGGGAGGGGGAGAGGCCATCATGTTCAGTTTCACACTCCTTATTAACCATATGTATGCATTCATTTTCTTTTAAAAAATCATATCAATTCTCTATGAAAACGTGGAACAAGATCAACACAGATAAAATCCCTATATAAATTAACAATGCCATTTCAGTTGATATCCACCACTTTTTAAAAAGCTCCAGTTTCTCCCTATTCATGTTTCCCTGCCCATCCTTAAAACAAAACTAATGAGCCATGAAACAACCAAATGTGAGTTTGGAAGGAAGAGAAAAAAAGAGCTCTAATTCACACTTGGATAATCAGCTCTTCATGAGAAAGGGCTACAGCCACTCAGACCAGCCTCTGGCCGAGCTCACGTTCTCCCTTGACAGGCTGTGGGGTCTGAATGGGGATGGCCACCCTGGGCATGCTGCCTTACAGCCAGGATCTTAGGATAGTAATGCTCATAGGCAGACAAAAAAATGGACATAAAACTGCACACACACACACACCCCATGGGTGGAACAGCTACGGAAAAGAACACCAATGAACAGGCACAGGTAGAACCAACTTAGAAACAGAGCACTTTTTAAAAGTCTATTTCTGAACTGATGATTTAGAATCTAGGGCCTGTTTTCTCACAGAAATAATGGTGCACATGTGGCTAACTACCTGGTAGCCAACCCATTTCTTCTGAGCTCATAACATAAATGAACTTCCCTTCCACCTTGTAAGTGGTTCAGAGCTGTCTGCAGAAGGATCCCAGTCTGTGCTCTTCAGACCCACCTACGCATCCCCCCACCCCGCCACCCCAAGCACGAGCGAAGGGGTGAAGGGGACAGTTCTGGATACTGTTTCAGAGGTTCATCAAGTTTCCTCCAGTTTCTACCTGCTGCCCAGCCCCACACCAACCTGAGAGAGGGGTTGAAAGAAAGATTTAGGGAAGCATAGCTGAAGGCAACTGATCCCTCCAGACTCTAGAAAGATCCCTGCCTCTACCGAGGCTTCAACATTAAAAACTCATTACTGATTTCCCTGCCGAGATGCATGTGGACAGAGTTCATGCCATTGCCACACAACTTTCTTATTTATTTTTATGAATGACTTTGATCTCAAAAAAATCTGAGGAGACTACAGAAGTAAACACCAATTAAAAACACAAGACAAAGACACCAAAAACAAATGTACCAAAAGAAAAAGTAAAATAAACTACTGCTGCTGCTGCTAAGTCACTTCAGTCGTGTCCGACTCTGTGCGACCCCATAGACGGCAGCCCACCAGGCTCCCCCATCCCTGGGATTCTCCAGGCAAGAACACTGGAGTGGGTTGCCATTTCCCTCTCCAAAGCATGAAAGTGAAAAGTGAAAGTGAAGTCGCTCAGTCGTGTCTGACCCTCAGCAACCCCATGGACTGCAGCCTTCCAGGCTCCTCCATCCATGGGATTTTCCAGGCAAGAGTACTGGACCATATCAAAATTGTAAACTGTTTTGCTGAAAACAATACCATCAAGAAAATAAAAACACAACTCACAGAATGGGAGAAAATATTTGCCAGTCTGACAGTTGATAAGCAACTTGTATAAAGAAGTCTTAAAACTCAACAATAAAAAGACAACTCATTAAAAATGGACAAAGGAATAACTGTTAATGGGTACAGGGTTTCTTCTTGGGGTGATGAGAACTAGTCTAACTTCTCAGACTTACTGTGGCAATAATTGCACAATTCTGTGAATGTTAAAAACCACTGACTTGTTCACTTTAAATGGGTGAACTGCATGTATGTCGATCATAACTCAATAAAACTGTTCTTTAAATGGGCAACATTTGAATAGACATTTCTCCAAAGAAGATATACAGATGGCCAATAAGCACATATAAAGATGCTCAACATCATTAGTCATTAAGGAAATGCAAGTGAAAATCACAACGAGACACCACTTCACACTCACTAGGATGACTATGATTAAAAAAAAAAAAAAAAGACACAATTACAAGGATTTGCTTCTGAGAATATAAAATGGTGCAGCCATTCTCAGACTTTGACAAAGTCTGGCTGATTTCAAAAGGCTAAACAGCATATGACTCAGCAGTTTCATTCCCAGGTATATACTTAACAGAGATTAAAACATACATCCACATAAAAAAATACTTGTATACAAATATTCACAACAGCATTATTTATAATAGCAAAAAAAAGTGGAAGCAAATCAGAAGCACATCAACTGTTGAATAAATACTCTGATCTATTCCTGGGCACCAGGGAAGCCCAGTGAAAAAGGAAAGAAGTACTAATACATGCTATAACAGGGAACAAGCCAGTCACAGTAGACCACATACTGTATGACTCCATTTATTTAACATGTCCATAATAAGCAAATTTAGAGAGACAGAAAGAAGATTAGCAGTTGCTCAGGGCTGGCCATAGGATGGGGCAGAATGGGGGGTGACTGACTATTAATGAGTTACGGGGTTTTTTCAGGAGGCAAAAAATATTCTAAAATTAGATCACAATGATGGTTGCACAACACTGTGAATATACTAGAAAATATTGAATTATATATTTAAGCAAGCAAAGTGTATGATACGTGAATTACATCTCGATAAAATTTCTTTAAAAATATAAGAAAAACAAGCATGTATTCATTTATGTTCATTTCTAAGATACATTTTTTAAAAATGACAGCTGAGTAAAAGGGGAACAGGAAGAGGAAAATATGATGAAACTGGAATGAAATACATACACAAAATAACACAGTGTTGGTCGTTGTGGCAGTGTGGCAAGTGGGGGAAGGAGATAGGCCCCCAGCTTCCAGAAGCTGAGAGGGTAACAGGCAGGAAGGCCAGGGGTCTCCAAGCGGAGGAAATAGCCTGCAAGTGTCAGACATTTTTATCTCTCATAAGCGGCAGGAGGAAACAAACTAGCGAAATTTTTTTTCTTCTCTATACAAATTTAAAAGGAGGTTTCTCTTGAAATACTGTTGCCATAATGACACCTGGTTTCACCTGAAGTTAACTACTCTCAAACCTGGAGTTAACCAATGCATTTTTGTTATGGAAATGTTTGTCTTAAGCTATGTTAATGTACTATGCATTTACCCCAGACTCTGTCTTCAAGTCAGTTCCGCTTAATGGCTCAGAACCTTCTTGACAAACCAGAATGTTATACTCAGACATTGTTCCCCTAATCTATGTAAACGAACTATTTGTATGGTAATCTGCCCTTCTATAAGATTCAAGTTAATTTTATGGCCCGAGATGAATCATCTGGTGCCAAGATTATCCCAAAATGCATGTTATGAGTGAAGGGCCTGGTGCCATTTTGAGTTTTAAGGCATTCCTTTCTTTCATTAACAAACTGCTAGTGACTATATAACATCCAGCTGAAGACTAGCAGGTGGGTACTCTTTCTGCCCCCTTCTGATGCTTATGTCAGAAGCTTTCTCTCTCCTTTATACTTTAATAAAACTTTATTACACAAAAGCTCTGAGCGATCAAGCCTCGTCTCTGGCCCCGGATTGAATTCTTCTCCTCCGGAGGCCAAGAATCCTGGTGTCTTTTTGTTCAGCAACAACCTTTCAAAGCCAAGGCAGAAAGAAACAATATTAGCTATAAGACCCCATGATCCATCCAACGGAAAACAATTTAGAAAACAATCATCATTCTCATATTGGCATGCTCTTCCCAAGGAGGACACAGTGTGGTTGGCATGAAAGAGAATTCAGAGTTCCAGGGAGGATCTCCCCAGAAGGGAACTGGGACTGACAAATGTCATCTGATGCTAATCTCTGAAAGATGCTACTGAGGATTTCTACAGAGCTGGTGGAGACCTTAGGAGCGCAACCATACAGTCTAGATGAACAAAGTTAATGAAGACATAAGGCTGTTTTGAACTCAAGGAAAAACAAAAAAGCAGTACAATAAGAGATGCAAAATATTAGTACACCATATGTCTACTGCTATAAGGTAGGCTGCCATCTATGGGGTCACAGAGTTGGACACAACTGAAGTGACTTAGCAATAGCAATAACCAAATATACTGAGATGCCAGAGGGAGAGAGCCTGAAAACTAACGTCCAACACTGCTAGGAGTCTAGAGTCGAGAGCTAGAAGTATATGCATATTATTTTTAACTTTGGAGGCAAATATTAAAAGAACCAACTTAAAAAGTTGAAGCTCATTGCCTTTCAGACATCAATGGCAGAGGCATGAGGGGGCTGTAATTAGTTTTAAACTCTAGTACTACTGAACTTTTCCATTGATATGCATGTTAGTTTCTTAAAAACAAAAAATAATAAAAATAAACCCACTACATACAGCAAACGTGATTTACAGTCAGCTGTGAACATGGCTTCTTCCAAAGAAGGTACTAGCCGAGACTGGGTGAGGAACCTGGGGCTCTGGTGGCGAAGCCTGCCCGTCCGTGCCTGGCCACGGCCTCTCCCGTGTCCCCCAGCCTCAACACAGCCAGTGCTCCTGAGCTCGGGCCACAGTGTCTTTTCCCGCTCCCACTTTCTGGCTGGATGGGCACAGCTGACTTCACCTAGAGATAAACACAGGTATGATGACACATTGGTGTGACTGGGAAAATAAAGCAGATGTGACTGCAGCTGGAGTCCAGGCTCATGAGCCACGCTGGTTATACACTGACAGAGTGCGGGGTCGCAGAGCTGTGTCTGAGCAGCACCTGCTCCTGCTCTGCTTCAGAGGCGCTGAGAAGCCCCCACCCACGTCTGTGTTAGCTATACACCTTCCAAGCTGACAGTTCTATCATGGGGTGCGGATTAAAGCTCTCATATTTCAAAATTAGCCTGCAAATGAGCACATAATCTCTCGTGGGGAATTCACCAGGTTGAAAATGGTTATACAAACAGAACGTGTAAAGAAAAGGGAAAGGCAGGCAGGAAACTGGGGCAACACCAAACACTGAAGCCTAAATTCAACATGGAGTCCTGGAACAGGAGAAAACTCAGCAGGAAAACTAGTGAAATTCACATAAAGCCATAAGTTTAATTAATACCAACATCATCTATGTAGGTTTGCTTTCCATGAGCAAATATAGTAACATTATCAATGCAGGCTTGTTTTTCTTCAGCAAATATAGCGAGGCAATATCAGATGTTAAATCAGTGGAAAATGGGTAAGCGGTATACAGGGATGTTATATTAGCTTCACAACTTTTCTATAAATCTAAAATTTTCCTAAAGACTGATTAAAAACATAGAAATATACTATGCCAAAACAAATAAACAACCACAATGACAACAAAACCTGAATTAAGGCTCCTGGCTTTCAAACACAAGGAGCAGAAGCAGCAGGGGTGGGGAAGCGCTGTAGTGGGGTGACCAGCCCTCAGCCTGGCCCTGAGGATTCTGGCCTCTGTTAAGAGGTGGAGAGGAAGCTTCTAGGGCATGGCTGATGGGCAGGTCTTGGGGTGCAGATGAGTGAATCCACACATGAGCACAGAAGGAAGTGGAGGGCCAGCTCTGACCCACATTGTGCCAAGTGCCCAGTGTGGCAGAAGGCTGGGCAATTCTTAATTCCTCTGACCCAGATTTCAGCAGCTCCAGGTCACAGATCTAGGAAGCAGAGCTGGATATTGGTGCATTGGGTATCATTTCAATCCTCTCAGCTAATGCCTATTAACATCCAGGTCAAACCCTGCCCCAGCTTTGAGGCTAGAGAGGAAGACAAAAGAGACTCCAGGGATTTCACAAATAGATCCCAGTGGACCATGGTCACCCTCTTCCCCTCAAGGCAGGAAGAGGAGAGGGGTGCCCAGGTGCCTTTGAGGTTCTGTCTAACTGTGATGCCACATGGAGAACTGAGGCAGGACATTTTCGCTAATTTTATAGTGAAGTCCTTATCTTCTGCGACATTTAAATGCAGGGATCAATAATTTAAACTTAAGTCTCTGCATCCTGATAAATCCTGCCAGCTTCTTGCGAGTTACAGAACCATGTAAACTTGAGAAACAGCAGGAAAATTCCTTTAGTGACCTCTAAAGACCTGGAAATAAGTATACCAATCATTCAAGCCCTTACTAGAAGCTGAGCTGAGAACAGTTATCTCCAACTAGCGCCCATGTATGTGTTTTGTTTGGCCCACAGTAGTTTTATGACAAGGAAACTTTACAGAAAAAGCAAGGTTTTTTAGCCTTTTGTGAAAAAGCCCAAAGGCCTATCAACAATTAACTAGGCCTTGAGTGGTACCTACCCTCTCCCTCCTCCTGCCGCCACTGACTTGTCTGTCATGTGATGAGACTGTTCTGGATCACCACCTTCCTACCTTAGGATGAGGTGAAGCTGGGAGTAAACAAAATATGAGGAAAAGCTGGCAAATACTATGGGTTCTGAAATAGGTACTACAGAATAATGAAGAAGCAGCATCTCCCAATAATCAACAAAGTCTACGATCTTAGGAAGGAGATGGGGGCATCTTGTTTTATCACCGTTTATGTCTTGGATCAGCCTGGAGTGACAAGAATGGGACTGGCCAGCTGGAAACATGGGGCCTTGTAGGAACTGGAAGTGGATTCTGTGGGTTCTGCCTGACAGAAAGAAAGGACATCTGAGAGGTTTGCCAGCACATAAAGGATAGTTCAGGCAGTCGGAGACCAGGTGTTCCAAATGGACCTTAAATTACCTAAAGGCTTGATAAAAGAGAAGGACTCAGTTCAGTTCAGTTCCTCAGTCGTGTCCAACTCTTTGAGACTCATGGACTGCAGCACACCAGGCCTCCCTGTCCATCACCAGCTCCTGGAGCTTGGTCAAACTCATGTCCATTGAGTGGATGATGCCATCCAACCATCTCATCCTCTGTTGTCCCCTTCTCCTCCTGCCTTCAATCTTTCCAGGATCAGAGTCTTTTCAAGTGAGTCAGTTCTTTGCATCAGGTGGCCCAAGTATTGGAGCTTCAGCTTCAGCATCAGTTCTGCCAATGAATATTCAGGACTGATTTCTTTTAGGATGGACTGGTTGGCTCTCCTCGCAGTCTAAGGGACTCTCAAGAGTCTTCTCCAGCACCACAGTTCAAAAGCATCAATTCTTCAGTGCTCAGCTTTCTTTATACCCAACTCTCACACCCATACATGACTACTGGAAAAACCATAGCTTTGACTAGACGGACCTTTGTCGGCAAAGTAATTTCTCTGCTTTTTAATATGCTGTCTAGGTTTGTCATAGCTTTTTTTTCCCCCAAGGAGCAAGCGCCTTTTAATTTCATGGCTGCAGTCACCATCTGCAGTGATTTTGGAGCCCAAGAAAATAAAGTCTCTCTCTGTTTCTACTGTTTCCCCATCTATTTGCCATGAAGTGATGGGACCGGATGCCATGATCTTTGTATTTTGAATGTTGGGCTTTAGCCAGCTTTGTCACTCTCCTCTTTCACTTTCATAAAGAGGCTCTTTAGATCCTCTTCATATAAGGGTGGTGTCATCAGTTTATCTGAGGTTATTGATATTTCTCCCGGCAATCTTGATTCCAGTCTGTGTTTTCTCCAGCCCAGCGTTTCTCATGATGTACTCTGCATATAAGTTACATAGGCAGGGTGACAATATACAGCCTTGACATACCCCTTTCCCAATTTGGAACCAGTCCATTGTTCCATGTCCAGTTCTAACTGTTGCTTCTTGACCTGCATACAGATTTCTCAGGAGGCAGGTCAGGTGGTCTGGTATTCCCATCTCTTCAAGTGTTTTCCACAGTTTGTTGTGATCCACACAGTCAAAGGCTTTACCATAGTCAATGAAGCAGAAGCAGATGTTTTTCTGGAATTCTCTTGCTTTTTCTATTGAGAGGGTAACAGGTAGAAAGGCTAAAGGTCCCCAATCTGCAGGAGAAATAAACTGCAAGTGGCAGACTTCTCCTTCTCTACACAAAATTAAAAGAGTCTTCTTTTAATTCTGTGTTGAGGACACCTGGTTCTGACTTGAGCTAACCAATGTGTTTTCCTTAAGGAAATGTTTTTCTTAGGCTATGTTAATGAAACTATTTATTTGCTTTGGAATCTGCGTTTCTTCAAAATGGTTCCCCCTAAGACTAACTACTTTCTTTTCTCAAACCTTGGGTTGATAACGGCTCAACAAACCAGTATTCATTCCAGTTGTTTTATGGCTGGGGGATGACATACCTTATGCCATCTTATCTCATAAATGCATATTGTGGGAGAGGGGCCTGGTGAAACTCCCTCAGCCCTGAGGTCTCTCTTATCTGATTAATAAGCTTGCTAACAGACATAAAACACCTTGCTAAAAACTATCAAGGGGGCATTCTTTCTTCCCTCTTCTGATGTCTATGTCAGAAGTTTTCTCTATCTCTCTCATACTTTAATAAAGTTCTGTTACATAAAAAGCTCCATTAGTCAAGCCTGGTCTCTGGCCCTGGATCAAAATCCTCTCCTCTGGAGGTCACAAATCCTGGTGCAGCACATGGCTCACAGCAGCAACCTTTCACTATGATCCAACAGATGTTGGCAATTTGATCTCTGGTTCCTCTGCCTTTTCTAAATCCAGTTTGAACATCTGGAAGTTCTTGGTTCACGTACTGTTGAAGCCTAGCTTGGAGAATTTTGAGTATTACTTTGCTAGCGTGTGAGATGAGTGCAATGTGTGGTAGTTTGAGCATTCTTTGGCATTGCCTTTGTTTGCGATTGCAATGAAAACTGACCTTTTCCAGTCCTGTGGCCACTGCTGAGTTTTCCAAATATGCTAGCATATTGATTTCAGCACCTTCACAGGATCATTTTTAGGATTTGAAATAGCTCAGCTGGAGATAGGCGAGGAGATAAGACTAGTTCACCGTAAACCATTCCCAAGCATTAAAAATATCCAGGTTCCTTTTCACAAAGATGGTGCTGAAGGTGACAAAGGAAGCCCATGCCCCTCCTAAAGCCAAAGCCAAAGCAAAGGCCTTAAAGGCCAAGAAAGCAGTGTTGAAAGGCATCCACAGCCACAAAAAAAAAAAAAAAAAAATCCAAATGTACCCCCCTTCTGGCAGCCTGAAACACTGGCTCAGGAGGCAGCCCAAACATCCTCAGAAGAGTGCCCCTAGGAGAAACAAACTTGACCATTATGCCATCATCAAATTCCTGCTCAGCACTGAGTCAGCCATGAAGAAAACAGAAGACAATAACACATTGGTATCCATTGTGAACGTCTAGACACCAAATTAAACAGGCTGTGAAGCAGCTCTATGACATTAACATGGCCAAAGTGAAAATTGTGATCAAGCCTGATGGAGAGAAGAAGGCATATGTTCGAGTGGCTCTTGACTATGATGCTTTGGATGTTGCCAACAAAATTAGATCATCTAAACTGAGAAGGCAATGGCAACCCACTCTAGTACTCTTGCCTGGAAAATCCCATGGGTGGAAGAGCCTGGAAGGCTGCAGTCCATGGGGTCGCTAAGAGTCAGACAGGACTGAGCGACTTCACTTTCACTTTTCACTTTCATGCATTGGAGAAGGAAATGGCAACCCACTCCAGTGTTCTTGCCTGGAGAATCCCAGGGACAGGGGAGCCTGTTGAGCTGCCATCTATGGGGTCGCACAGATTCGGACACGACTGAAGTGACTTAGCAGCAGCAGCAGCAGCAAACTGAGTCCAGCTGGTTAATTCCAAATATAATAAAAATTTTCATTATAAAAAAGAAAAAGAAAAAAAAAACACCCAGGCTCTTAAAGCAAAGGCCCATTTATTAAGACAGTCATGGGACAAAAAGGTTAGCAAGGGCTCAAGTCCTTTTACCATTTGTCCTTCCCTCAGAGCAAGTGGCCCCCAGGTCAGGGATCCATACTTCATGGAACATAGACTTGGTAATATGGCCTAATTTCTACCCAAATCCTCTAATCTGTGACACAACCAGACAGAAACTAAGGAAGGCAGTGACCCTCAAACATCATTTTTGCAATTGGGACAGAACCAGAGATCCATGTTCTTAGAGATCTTTTCATGTTTCCCACCCTAAGAAATAATCTATTCAACCTTCACAGTCTCCCCAGGGCGGCTGGGAGGAGCAGGGCTGCACTGGCTAATGCTCTGTGCTCAATAAACAAAACAATGAGGCATCTGCCTATGCATGCAAGGCTTCATCTACTTCCTTTAATCCAAACACTACATTCTAAACAGACACACATCCAACTATATGAAGAACACTTTGCTTCTTTCCAGACAAGAGAGTAAGGGATTGTTCTAAAAGAAATCTTCCCTTAAAAAAAAAAAAAAACCCTATATATTTAAAAGCCTCCACTCCTATTCTTTCTGAAGGAAAAAAAATGGTGCTCTCAAATCAGGGCAATGCTCATTTTCACCCACTCCCATCAGGGTAACTGCAGGGATGGACTCCTCTGACCAGGGAAGCAGTGTCTGAGTCATCCATATCAAAACTGGCTGCTTTCCAGGATGCTCCCAGAGCCCACGCCGCTGAGGACCACAGGGCTGGAGTCAAGGGGCCAGAACAGCCGAGCAGAATGAAGGGGGACACCAGAAAACACCACGCTGGGGAGAGGGCACAGCACTAGACCAAAAGCTCCTGGAAGAATCCCACTTCCTATCACTGCAGAACTCAGCCATCTGGATTGACATTCCAACCCAACACCAACTGAGAGGTTGATCTACCTGGCGTGAAAGCTGGGACCAAGGAGTGGATTGTCAACCCACCTCCAAGAGACGACATCTGCAATACCCAGTAAATGCACACATGTGCTACAGTCTTAATCCTCCAAGTCTCATAACATGGGGAAAATATATTTTTGTTCAAATAGCAAACATATAATATGTGATCCTGTAGTCACATACACTGCTGAATGTATAAATTTGGGAGTACAAATTTGTTTTAAAAAGCAAACTTTCTGAAAGTCAGTTTGCTAAGATATAGCACATACTTTTAAATCTGTCAATAAGCTCTGATCTGGTTATTGCATTCTAGAGATCTATTTTTTTAAAAAAAATCCAAAATGCACAAAGATGCTTATCTTAGGATTCTTAAAACACAGAAAAATGGGGGAAGAAGCTAAATATTCCACATCAGGAGAATGGATCAGCCAATCAGGAGCCACATCATAAGATATCATACAGCTTCTACAATGTTTAAAGGAAATGTAAAATAGAATAGAAGTACTTATGACAGGAGAATACAAAATTTTATGTATGTTATGACCACTGTATGAAGGATGCAAAGAAAATGGCAGGAAGGAAAACATCATTTGATGTAAATAGCTCTTGTCTTGGTGTAATGAGAGATGTGGTTTTGTTTCTTCATGTATTTCTCTACTTTAAAATTATTCTATTATTAGAATGCATTATTTTTATTTTCATAATAAATACAGCAATTTTTAATTATGAAGTTTGAAAGTCAGAGATCACATTGTTTTGCGACAGGCTTCTTAAGGAGGCTGTCTATGAAATGAGAACAGAAAGACAAGGAAAGAGGGTGTTCCCAGAGGAAGAAACAGCACCACCAGAAGCAAAGGGAAAGGTTCTTCTGTGTAAACACTGAGCACTCCAGTTTGGCTGGCAAATTACCTATAAATTTCCTAGAGGGCTGAAACAGTTCAAGATGTGTTCTGTGCTAAATCAGTTTCTGAGCACTTTCTATATCTCAAAGGTCAATTTTCCCACCCACACACAAAAATAAATGAAAGGATGTGTTGTACCTTCCTCCCAAGGGAAACCCTGAATGGGGAGGGGTCCATGAGGTGGAGAAGGAGGGCCTGGTTTTCCTTTAGAACAGAAGGAAGGGAAAGGGAAACACAGTGAAGGAGTGAATGGAAGCTGGAGCAGGAGGACAACACAAAGTGGGTGCTGAACTAAACAAGGGTGCAGAAGTAGAGGGAGAGAACTGGGAGCCAGGTCAGAGACATGGCCAGCGACATGGCGGGGACTGCCATGGGGGGACTCACTGCATTTGAGGGCTGTGCCTTCAGCTAGTTTTTAACATTCATTGTATGGATAAGGTGGGCCATTTAAGAACCAGATGAAATGGACACATACTAGCAACTTCTGGATTTAGAAACAGCAAGGATAGAGGTTGGGCTTGCCTGAAGGGTCAGTAGGAAGGAATCCACCTGCCAAGCAGGAGACTCAGGTTCAATCCCTGGGTCAGGAAGATCCCCTGGAGAAGGAAATGGCAACCCACTCCAGTATCTTGCCTGGGAAATCTCATGGACAGAGGAGCCTGGTGGACTACAGTCCATGGGGTTGCAAAGAGTCAGACACGACTGAGTGACTGAACGTAAGTATGAGCAAGGAGAGAGTTTAGCTGATTTCAAAAGCTCTGCACAAAATGCCTTTCCCCATAAGAAGCTTAAATTGCCTTCAAAGGCTGTTGTCTTCACACTGTCTCTAGGAACACGGTGGCAAATATTTTCATTCCCACCTTAAATTGAATGGCTTCCCTGATAGGCAAATGACATATCAAGGACATCAGGCATTATCAGATGTCTCTTACCTGGCAGATGTCCACATTCCACAGGACTGCTAAGCTCATACCCTTCCAGATACACAGGAGTTTCCCTGTGCTACAAATAAAGTCCAGGAGAGCTAAGCGACATGCCCCCAAACATAATGCTGGAATCAGTTTAAAACTCAGGAATGTCTGGGTCCAAAGCTGCCTTTTTCCTACCACATTACATCACCTCCAAAAACCGAGGGAGACCTCAGGTCATGGAGTCTGAATACAGCAGACGGCTGATGGGGATTTACTCATAGAAGAAAGTGATAAGGCAGCTGGTGGAGACATTCTCCCAGGAGACCTCCAGGTGTCGACCATACTAAACATAGAAACTTGACCATACTAAACACTGTGGAGACAAGACACAGGACTTCCTAGACTGTACTCTTGAACCCAAGGAAACAAATATACACAGCACTGGCTGCAAACTGCTGATGAATACTGACATTTTAGCAAAGACATGCAACCAAGACCTGTGCCTCATATTAGTCAGTCGGGGTGGAGCTTTCTGTCTGGACATCAATGTTAGTGCTACAGCAAAAAAGGCAAATGACTGACAACATGATTACAACTGTCAATTTTCCTACAAGGAATTGAACTTGGAACCATTCGGTGAGTGACAACATAGGTGCAGGAGTTAACTGTATCTCATAACCTCATTCCTAGTACATGTTATTACACTACCAGGAGGTACTGCCGGAGAGGAACCAAAGTTCATCTGTTGTACCAGCTAATTTAAATTTTTGAATTCAGGAAATTTTTTTGCAAAAATGAGGTTAAAAGGAAAAAATTTTAATGCCCCTTGTTTCTAGTTCCTAGCAACTAGTTCCACCACTGAGCAAAATTTAATGGGGATATATTTTCATTTCTGCTTTTGCAGCACTTGGGAGGAGCAGTCAGGAATACACTGACTGACAGCTTTCTCACCAGTGGAAAATCTTGGTAAGAGGCTTGCTTTCAAAGTGAGGGTAATAAAAGACGAGCCTAGGGAGCCAGAGGCTGTTTCCCAATGACACAGACCCTAAGGCGAGGGTATGAGGCTTGGCTATAAGTGCTGATTCATCAACTGCAAAACATAATATCCAGATTACAGATCTAGGCCTAAAGACTGAGGTTTTGCTTTAAATATTCCCTTAACAAAACCAATGAGACAAACTGGGGCTCCCCTCAACTCTACCAGGTGCCCCCACTCCCTGTTCTCAACCCCAACAGCTCCACTCCCCCCTACACACACAACATGGCTACTTGAGTCATTCATCACCACAAAAGAAGCCCCCCACCCCAATTCCACTGGTTTCACTGTGCTCCCTCTCCTCCACCCTAAGCACACACACACAACTGCTCACACACACTCTTCCTCCTAGAGCCTGGAGCCTCATAGCAGGGCTGCTCCCAAGGCTGTCCTGCTCGACAACAAGGATGACACAGTGCACAACACAGTGGGGGCCATTTAGAAAGACACGGCTCTGGCAGGCATGTCCTGGTTGCATCTTAGCAATGCTGCCTACTCTGTTCAAAATTCACAATCTTGGATATCTTTCCCTCCAACCCTTTGTGATTTCCAAAATGTGAAACCTTACCCAGAACTGTGATCACTGGTAAGGAAGAAAGACAGAGAGAACTAGCCATTCAAAGGCCCTCCTCACTCACTCACTGCTGACGAGCCAGGCTCCAAAACTTGTAATCAGTTAATTCTCATAAGATAAAACATACTTAGACATGTGTGATCTCTGCTACCTCACTCTTAGATGCAGCACCTGCATAGGGCAATGGTGTATAGAGTCAGAAAGGCTTGGGACAGGACAGCCACACCACCTAAAGAGTGGACAGGGCACCAATGGGCACTCTGAACTTAGCTAAGACTGAGTGGAATTTTTAGGTCCATTCATGGATTTCAAACAAGGAAGTGACAGCTTGGGTTACGCCTTAAGAGAGCACACAGAAGAAAGAGGGCTGTCCACAGAAGAATGGCCTGGACTGAGGCAAGCACACAGGTTGGAGGCCTGAGAGAGGCGAGTTCCAGAAACTTGGAAGAGTAAGAGTCAACAGGACTGCAGAGAATGCAGAGTAGGTGGTGTTGGAGTAGTCCAGGCTTCTGGAGCAGCATTCTGGGTGAGCGGTGAGGCCATTTACTGGGGAAAGGATGGTCTCTATTTCAGATATAGGCCCTGAGAGATTTCTATTAGACAACCAGAGCAATAGGAGCTGGCACTTAGCAGGGAATTCCTGGGCTAGAAAAACATATTTTGGAAACATTAGCATAAACACTGTAATTGAAGATTTAGGCATGAATGAGATTTATCATGATCGTTCAGAGAATGAGAAGAGGATGAAGTGCTCAACCAAGGGGAGAAGACATAAACACGGAAGGTGCAAGACAAAGTGTGGAAGGGGATGATGCTGACTTGAAACAATCACTGACCTTTAGTGTTTCAGTTTTCCCACACACACAAGAAAGGTGAAAAGAAAGCTCTTACCATCTTCATTTACTTCACACATGACCTTTAATAAACCACTTAACTTCTCAACCTTAGTTTGCATCCTGTAGAGTAATGATATTTACAAGGTTCCTGTGGGGAAACAAGTAGGCCACAACAATTGAAAGGGTGAGCAGCAAACTGTGGGTGCAGGTGACATCCAGCTCTCATGGGTGGGAGTGCCATCCTGGTTCAGTGTATTGTTCTAGGCGGCTCTTTCCCTAAGTGTCCAAGCGCCAAAAGCTCTCCAGGTGTGAGCTCCTCATTTCCCTGCCCCACAGTTCATTATTAGAGTAGTAGTGGCCCATTATTTTCACAGCAGTGGCATGCCTTTGGCTGACAACATAATTCTTTAGGATGAGTTTTAAAAAGAAAACCAAGTTTCACTCACATAATTTCTACCTACAAAGGCCTTTCATGGATTATAATCCTACTGACTTAAAAGACTGCTTGGGACCTCCCTGATGGTCCAGAGGTTAATACTCTGCTTCTACGGCAGGGGTCATGTGTTCAATCCCTGGTCGAGGAACTAAGATCCCATAGGCCACACAGCCAAAATAAAAAGACTGCTTGTACTAGAAATACTTCAATGAGTTCTACTAATGAAAATATAAGACAGAAAATAAATACAAATTAGTGAATAATGCCAAATGGTTCATAAACCAAAACCTACTTGCTTGTTTTATGTGTTCTAAGACATTTTCCAAGAGATTTGCATAATTTTTACATGGCAATGACAATGTGTATGTGTGCCCATGGCCTCCCAGCTCACCTGTGCAGGGACCAACCAGTCACATTTATGAAGCACAAGGCACTCGCCTGGAACCTCTGCAGCCTGCTTCTGAGTCCTCCACTCTCACAGAGCCTGTCAAGTCTCCTTAAACTTGCCCTGACCCACTTTGGCACAGGGCACCAGGCCAAACAGGTTGGGCCCCTGACTGCAGCCTACCTAGTGAGGTAGGTAAGGGTTTGGTGGGGGTTGGTGAGGCAGCCCAGCAGAAGATGTGACTCAAAGGCCACAAAGACAAGCCAGTGAGGTCACTGGTTCCTGAGTCGCCTTCCAGATCTTAAGCTTGTTTATCCATTTCTGGATTCCATGAACCAAAATCCCCATCTTCCCCATTTCCACATTCTATTTAAAATAAAGACACATCACTTAAGGTAACATGACTGAATTTCTCAGACTTTAAGAATGGAAAAGCCCTACATGTGAACCATCCACCAAGAACTCCTTCCATGTCAGGCCACCCAGGAACTGCAGAGAAGAAAACATTATTATTATATGCATGTAAACACTTAGGGGAGGGGAACCACAGTATTTAAGAACACAAACTCTGAAGTCAGTCTGAAGAAGTTGGAATCCTGGCTCCAGCTAGAAAACCTTGGACAAGCTTCTTAATCTCCTGTGCCTCATTTGGTTCACCTGCAAAATGGACATAATGCAGCAGTAAACTCAGAGAAGTGTTGTAGAGATGAAATGTCAAGTGTTTAGCAGGATATCAGCAAGATGGTTGAATAGGTGGTGCCAAGCTCACATCTCCCACACAAAGAGCAACCTGGCATCCCTCCACAGACAAAAGGGGCTTCTTGGGAGTTTGGGGATCCATGTATAAACTTGCAAAACCCTGATAAGCCCAAGACCAAGAAGAACTGCTTGGAGAAGCAGGCTTGCTGACAGTGGCCCTGGCTACAGACCAAAAACAACCCTTTCCCCCACAGACTTGGCTCTGGCCCAACCTGGCCATGGTGCACACAGCCAAGCTGCCAAGGGACCAGGAGATGTCACACACATTCATGCCTCTGTTAACACGACTTCCAATTTCAGACCGAACTGCAGGCTTGAGGCAGTCCTGTGACCTGGCCCCAGCCCCACTCTGAAGTGGTTTGGAGTCACTCTGGCTGGCCCAGGGACCCAGCAACACCAGTCTTTGCCCCTGAGGAGGAAATGGCAACCCACTCCAGTATTCTCACCTGGGAAATCCCAAGGACAGAGGAGCCTGGTGGGCTACATGTGAGTGAGTCCATGGGCTCACAAAGAATTGGATGTGACTGAGCACCCACCACCAAAACCATTATGTGTGTGAATGAAGGTATAGCTAAACCAGATGCTTACTTCCCAAAATAACAAGTCAATAATAAATATATAACAACAAAATCAATCAAAAACTTTAGGAGAAGCATTCTATTTAAGTTATAGACTTAAATATTAGAAGAAATTTCTATCAGTGTTGAAAATAGCAGGTCTGCTGACTTCAGTCCCAGCTGTAGATGCTCAAGGGGCCCTACCACTTGATTCCAAGCCCAACCTGCCATGATCCAGAGGCAATACTGCCCACTCAGGAAACCAGTGTAAGACACACTGGTCTGAACCCCTAGTGGCAGGTCTGCTGACCTCAGTTCTGATGGTAAATCCTGAAGCAGCCCCGTGACATTCTAACCCCACTCTGCACCCTGGTCCCAGAGGCAGTGCTGCCCACCCAGAGACCTGGTGGGAGAATGCTCAGGGACATAGTGGATACCACACTATCCATGACCCTGGTAAAAGGCCTTTCAACTGTGGACCTAGATATGGCACCATGACTAGGCTATTCAACCATAGTCCTGCAGGCAGTCCCAGCACCCAGGGAACAGACAGGATTCAAACCACTTGCATCCCCAATTATATACCTGCCAAAGGTGGACACAACTGAGGACCCAGCAGCAGCCAAGAGACCAGGCTCTAGCCCTGCTCAAATTTAATCTGTAATGCAGTTCCATCAGCCTGAGGACAGAGCAGCAGAAGGCCTTAATCTACTAAAGCCAGCCTGTGAAGACAGGAAGTGGCGTTTGCTTCTTCAAATGCACAGACATCAACACAAGGCTACATGCATCAGGCAAACATGACCCACCATAGGAAACTAATAAAGCCCCAGTAGCTAAACACAAAGAACCGGAAATCTATGACTTGCTTCACAAAGAATTCAAAGTGATTGTCTTAAGGAAGTTCAGCAAGCTATATGAGAACACAGGCAGACAGCTCAATAAAATCAAGATAAAAATACATTAATTAACAAGAAGAGAACTTCAACAAAAAGATAGAAATCATTAAAAAGACCCAAACAGACATTCTAGAGCTAAGGAACACAATGAATGAAATGAAAAATCCAATATATTTCTTCAACACTACTTTACCAAGCAGAAGACAGAATCTGTGAAATTATCCAGTGGGGTTGGGCAGGGGGAGGTGAGAATGAAATACAGTGAAGAAAGCCCATGGGATTTAAGGGACACCATTAAGCAGATCAATAGATGCACTATGGGACTTTGCAGAGGAGAAAAAATTACAGGCAGAAACTTTCTTTAAAGAAATAATGGCTGAAACTTTTCCAAATCTTGAGAGCGATAAGCCCATCCAGGTTCCTGAAACTCAAAGGTCTCCAAAATATCAACCCAAATCCTCAAAGGATCAACCCAAAGAATGTTACACAGAAATATAATTATCAACATCCAAAGACAAAATTTTATTATTTTTTTTCCAAAGACAAAATTTTAAAAGCAGCAAGAGAAAAACAGGATTTATGATACATCAAGGAACCCCTACAAGGCTATAAGTGGATTTCTCAGCACAAAACTTACAATCCAGTAGACAGTAGGATAATACATTCAAACTGACAAAAGAAAAGAAAATGACCAATTGAGAATACTATATTCAGCAAAGCTGCCCTTCAGAAATGAAGATAAGACAAAGACTTTCTCAAACAAACAAAATCTGATGGAATCATCACCACTAGACCTATCTTACAAGAAAAGCTAAAGGGAATTTTTCAAGTTAAAATGAAAGCAGGCTAACATGTAACATGAAAACATACAAAAGTATAAAACTCACTGGTAAAGGTAAACACATAATCAAATTCAGAATAATATGCAATGCTGATGGGTAAATAATTTTCAACTCTAGTATAAAAAAGTAAACACAAAAATATTAAAAATAAATACACTACAATAATTTGTTAGTGGATATACAATATAAAAAGAAGTGTGACATCAATAGCATAAAATGTGTGGGGTAGTAAAAGTGTAGAAAGCAATGAAGGTAAGTTACTGGCTTAAAATAGACTGCTATAAGACATTTTATGTAAACCTCATGGTAATCACCAAGAAAAAACTTACAGCAGATGCACAAAAGCTTAAATGATTCAAAGCATGTGTATGAACTCAATTGCTCAGTTGTGTCTGACTGTTTGCAACCCCATGGACTGCAGCCTGCCAAGCTCCTCTGTCTATGAAATTTTCCAGGCAAGAATACTGGAGTGGCAAGTTGCCACTTCCTATTCCAGGGGATCTTCCTAACCCTGGGATCAAACCTACAGTCCTTGTACTTCCTGCAATAGCAAGTGGATTCTTTACCACTGTGCCACCTGGGAAGCCCAATTCAAACTGTACCACTACAAATTCCAAAGGAAGAAAAGCAAAAAAGGACACAGAAACTTGAAAAAAGAAGTCACAAAATAATGAACCAAATCACTTTAGAAACAGATGAAACTATCCAATCAAAAAAACAGAATGGCTAAAGAAACTCAAGCTTTAAAGGCACACATAGACTAAAAAAGATGGAAAAAGATAATCTATGCAAATAATAACAAAAAAAGAGCAGGGGTGACTGTATAGCTGTCCCACTGCACCAGTGTTGAACAGTGAGAGTCCATTTTTACGCAGATGCTTTGTGATAAATATGTACTCCAGTATTACATGATTCAGTTGGTTGAACTTGTGAATGCAGAATCTTGAATACAAAGGGCTCACTATAATGTTGCATACAAATTTTCAAATGCTTGGGCAGTTGACACCCCTAACTCCCACTGTTCAGGGGTCAATTATTCTTATATTAGACAAAACTGACCTTAAGTTAAAACTGTCAAAATAAACAAAGAAGGTCATTACATAGTGCTAAAAGGCCAGTTCAACAGGAAGCTATAATAGTTATAAATATGTATTTACCCAAGATCAAAGCATCTAAATACATAAAGAAAATATTGTCAGATCTAAAGAGAGAAATACACAGCAATACAATAAAAATATGAGAGTTCACTATCCACTCTCAAAATGGATAAATCATCAGAAAATACCAATAAGGAGACAACAGAACTGAACAACACTATAGAATCAAATAGACCAAACAGACATATATAGAACTTTGCATCAACAGTAGAAGAATACACATACTTCTCAAGTATACACTGAAAATTCTGCAAGATTATATTAGTTCACAAAACAGGTCATAAAAATTTCCAACAAATCAAAGTATCACAAGTTCAAACCCCTAAATGTAAGAGCTAAAACTGTAAAACCCATAGAAGAAAACATATGGGAAAAAGCTCTTGGACATGAGTCTTTGCATTATGATACCAAAAGCAGAGACAATAAAATAAAAAATAAACAAATGTGACTACATCTAACTAAATAACTTCCACACAGCAAAGGAAACAGTCAAAGTGAAAAGGCAACCTATAGAGTGGTAGACAATATTTGTAAACCATACATCTGATAAGGAACTAATATCTAAAATATACAATGAACTCATTAACAAAAAAATGAAACACAAAAAACAATAAATAACCCAATAAAAATAGGCAAAGTACCTGAAAATATGTTTCCCCAAAGAAGATATATTCTCCCCTGTAGCTCAAACAGTAAGGATCTGCCTGCAACACAAGATATCCACCTTCGATCCCTGGGTCAGGAAGATCCTCTGGAGAAGGGAATGATACTCTACTCCAGTATTCTTGCCTGGAGAATATAGTGGACAGAGGAGCCTGGGATACAGTGTGGGATAACAAAGAGTCAGATATGACTGAGTGACTTAAGCAAAAGAAGACATACAGATGGTCAACAGACACATGACAAAACTGCTCAACATAACTATCAGTTCAGTTAAGTCACTCAGTGGTGTCTGACTCTTTGTGATCCCATGGATTGCAGCACGCCAGGCTTTCCTGTTCATCACCAACTCAGGAGCTTGCTCAAATTCATGTCCATCGAGTCAGTGATGCCATCCAACCATCTCATCCTCTGTCATCCCCTTATCCTCCCACCTTCAATCTCTCCCGGCATCAGGGTCTTTTCCAGTGAGTCAGTTCTTCACATCAGGTGGCCAAAGTATTGGAGTTTCAGCTTCAGCATCAGTCCTTCCAATGCATATTTAGGACTGATTTCCTTTAGGATTGACTGGTTTGATCTTGCAGTCCAAGGGACTCTCAAGAGTCTCCTCCAACACCACAGTTCAAAAGCATCAATTCTTCAGTGCTGAGCTTTCTTTACAGCCCAACTCACACATCCATACATGACTACTGGAAAAACCATAGCTCTGACTAGATGGAGCTTTGTCGGCAAAGTAAGGTCTCTGCTTTTTAGTCTAGGTTCGTCATAGCTTTCTTCCAAGGAACAGGCATCTTGTAATTTCATGGCTGCAATCACTAGCTGCGGTGATTTTGGAGCCCAAGAAAATAAAGTCTCTGTTTCCACTGTTTTCCCATCTATTTGCCATGAAGTGATGGGACTGGATGTCATGATCTTCATTTTTTGAATATTGAGTTTTAGGCCAGCTTTTTCACTCTCCTTTTTCACTTTCATCAGGAGGTTCTTCAGTTCCTCTTCACTTTCTGACATAATGGTGGTATCATCTGTGTGTCTGAGGTTATTGATATTCCTTCTGGCAATCTTGATTCCAGCTTGTGCTTCATCCAGCCTGGCATTTCACTTGATGTATTTGCATATAAATTAGACAAGCAGGGTGACAATATACAGCCTTGATGTATTCCTTTCTCAATTTGGAACCTGTCTGTTGTTCCATGTCTCGTTCTAACTGTTGCTTCTTGACCTGCATACAGATTTCTCAGGAGGCAGGTGATTCCCACGTCTTTAAGAATTTTCCACAGTTTGTTGTGATCTACACAATCAAAGGCTTTGGTGTAATTAATAAAGCAGAAGTATACGTTTTTCTGGAATTCTCTTGTTTTTTTGATGATCCAGAGGATGCTGGCAATTTGATCTCTGCTTTCCTCTGTCTTTCTAAATCCATCGTGAACATCTGGAAGCTCACGGTTCACATACTGTTGAAGCCTGGCGTGGAGAACTTTGAGCATTACTTTGCTAGCGTGTGAGATGAGTGCAATTGTGCAGTAGTTTGAACGTTCTTTGGCACTGAACTTCTTTTGGATTGGAATGAAAACTGACCTTTTCCAGTCCTGTGGCCACTGCTGAGTTTTCCAAATTTGCTGGCATATTGAGTGCAGCACTTTCACAGCATCATCTTTTAGGATCTGAAATAGCTCAATGGAATTCCATCAACTCCACTAGCTTTGTTCATAGTGATGCTTCCTAAGACCCACTTGACTTCATGTTCCAGGATGTCTAGCTCCAGGTGAGTTATCACACAATCGTGGTTATCTGGGTCATTAAGATCTTTTTTGTATAGTTCTTCTGTGTGTTCCTGCCACCTCTTCTTAATATCTTCTGCATCTGTTGGGTCCATACTGTTCCTATCCTTTATTGTGTCCATCTTTTCATGAAATGTTCCCTTGGAATCTCTAATTTTCTTGAAGAGATCTGTAGTCTTTCCCGTTCTATTGTTTTCCTCTATTTCTTTGCATTGATCACCGAGGAAGGCTTTCTTATCTCTCCTTGCTATTCTTTGGAACTATGCATTCAGATGAGTGTATCTTTCTTTTTCTCCTTTGCCTTTAGCTTC
This sequence comes from Bos taurus, assembly GCF_002263795.3. Lineage (NCBI taxonomy): Eukaryota > Metazoa > Chordata > Mammalia > Artiodactyla > Bovidae > Bos > Bos taurus. The sequence goes on along the minus strand of NC_037349.1, from coordinate 533,575 downwards.
TCTTCTTTTCTCAGCTATTTGTAAGGCCTCCTCAGACAACCATTTTGCCCTTTTGTATTTCTTTTTCTTGGGGATGGTCTTTAATCACTGCCACCTGTACAGTGTCCCAAACCTCCATCTATAGGTCTTCAGGCCTATTAGATCTAATCCCTCTATTAGATCTAATCCCTTGAATCTTTGTTACTTCCACTGTATAATCATAAGGGAATTGATTTAAGTCATACCTGAATGGTCTAGTGGTTTTCCCTACTTTCTTCAATTTAAGTCTGAATGTTACAATAACGAGTTCATGATCTGAGCCACAGTCAGCTCTCGGTCTTGTTTTTGCTGACTGTATAAAGCTTCTCCATCTTTCGCTGCAAAGAATATAATCAATCTGATTTAGGTATTGACCATCCAGTGACGTCCATGTGTAGAGTCGTCTTTGTGTTGTTGGAAGAGGGTGTTTGCTATGACCAGTGCATTCTCTTGGCAAAACTCTGTTAGCTTTTTCCCTGCTTCATTTTGTAGTCCAAGGCCAAATTTGCCTGTTACTCCAGGTATCTCTTGACTTCCTACTTTTGCATTCCAGTCCCCTGTGATGAAAAGGACATCTTTTTTGGGTGCTAGTTCTAGAAGGTCTTGTAGGTCTTCACAGAACCATTGAACTTCAGCTTCTTCAGGATTACTGGTTGGGGCATAGACTTGGATTACTGTGATATTGATTGGTTTGCCTTGGAAATGAACAGAGATTCTGTCATTTTTGAGATTACACCCAAGTACTGCATTTCGGACTCCTTTGTTAAGGAGGCTATGCATGGCTACTCCATTTCTTCTAAGGGATTCTTGCCTGCAGTAGTAGATACAATGTTCATCTGAATTAAATACGCCCATTCCAGTCCATTTTAGCTCACTGAGTCCTAAAATATTGATGTTCACTCTTGCTGTCTCCTGCTTGGCCACTTCTAATTTACCTTGATTCATGGATCTAATATTCCAGGTTCCTATGCAATATTGCTCTTTACAGCATCAGACTTTACTTCCATCACCAGTCACATCCACAGCTGGATGTTGTTTTTGCTTTGGCTCCATCTCTTCATTCTGGAGTTATTATTAGGGAAATGTAAATCAAAACCACAATGACATATCACCTCACATATGTTTTAATGGCTGCTATCAAAAACATAAGAGAATAAGTGTTGGCAAGGATGTAGAGCAAAGAGAACACTTGCACACTTTTAATGGAAATATAAACTGGTATAGCCATTATGAAAACAGTATGGAAATTCCTCAACAAATTAAGAATAGAGCTGCCATATGATTCAACAATCCTATATCTGGCTACAAATCCAAAGGAAATAAATCACTACCTTGAAGGGATATCTGAACCCTCATGTTCACTGCAGTAAAATCTGTAATAGCTAAGATAAGGAAACAACCCTAGTGTACATCAATGGAAGAATAAAGAAAAAATATGTACATATATAATATTAATATGTTATACAGTATACGTAACATATTTATATATAATACATATATAGGTGAAATAAAATTTAATATAGTAATTTACATTCTATGTATTTACATATATGTATATTTATTTAAATAAATATATGTGTTAAACAAAGTTAACTTATTTAAATTTATTTATTTAAAATATACAACATTTATGTATAATGGATTATTCAGTCTTAAAAAACAATATTTTGTCATTTAACATCTACATGAACCTGGAGGACACTATGCTAAGTGCAATAAGACAACTCACAAACATAAATACTACATAAACTTACTTATATGTGGAATCTAAGAAAGTCAAACTCATAAAAGCAGAGAGTAGAATGGTGGTTGCAAGAGTTGAGAGGATGGGGAAATAAAAAGGTGTTGGTAAGGGTATAAAAGTTCAGTTACACAGGACGCATAAGTTCTGGAGATCTAATATACAGCATGGTGACTGAAACTAATAAAATTGTACTTGAAATTTTCCTAAAAGAGTTGATCTTAAATGTTCTTACCACACACACACAAGGTAACATGAGGTAATAAAGTGTCAATGAACTTGACTGTGGTGATCATTTCACAAATATACACATATCACATCATCATATTATACTCCTTAAATATATATCATTTTAATTTGTCAAGTATACCTCAGTAAAGCCGAAAGAAAAGAGAACAAGAAAATTTGAAAGTATCAAAAAATTTTTTAAATAATCTTTGACACATAGTAAAAACACAGTAAGTACTAGTTACCACATCTTCACCATCATCACTTATAAATTAGAGAAAGTAAATAATGTTGGAGAGTTTAAAAAATACTCAAATGTAAGAGGTTTCAAAAAGTAATTAACGCCACATGCTAGCAAGTTTTCTATATCTGAGTGTTAATATCTGAATCACTGTGTAGATTTTTGACTTGAAAATGCTGATCCAATACCATCCTCATCCAAGAGTTTCACATTGAGAAATACTGGGCAGGGGGTTGGGGGGAACAAGTCATACTGCTGGTCCAGAACAGAAAAAATACATCTATGTCCTCACAGAGAGCTGTGGAAGTTGGTTTATTTGCATAACATGAAGGATTGCTACAACCCACAATGCAGCCACAAAGACAGAACCCTGTTACTCAGGGTTATCAAGGCAAGAATGCTGATGTGGTTTGCTATTACCTTCTCCAGTGGACCAAATTTACAACTGATGCTTTTGAACTGTGGTGTTTGAGAGTCCCTTGGACAGCAAGGAGATCAAACCAGTCATTCCTAAAGGAAATTAATCCTGAATATTCATTGGAAGGGCTGATGCTGAAGCTGAAGCTCCAATACTTTGGCCACCTGATGCGAAAAGCTGACTCTCTAGAAAAGACCCTGATGCTGGGAAAGATTGAAGGCAGGAGGAGAAGGGGACGACAGAGGATGAGATGGTTGGATGGCTCCAGGAGATGGTCAAGGACAGGGAAGCCTGGCGTGCTGCAGTCCATGGGGTCACAACGAGTCGGACATGATGAGCAACTGAACAACAACAACACTTAGGGTTGAAAGCATTCTAATCAATATAGTCTAATTAAAGGACTCTAATTAGAGGCACACAAGAGAATCCTATTATTTTTTCAAATGTTTACTTTAAACTTTCCCCAGGGAAATAAATGTAAACACATACAAATTATGTGAGTGTTTCATACCTGCTAACTTGTTTCCTTGCAGGAAACCTCATGGGAGGTTTCTGCTTTCATCAGTGGATGGGCCCTGCCACCTGTAAATGCTCTGCTAATGCCAATTCCAACCATATCTGCTCAGTCTCCCAGGAACCACAATTTCTCTGTACAGAGAGACAGCATGACTGTGCATTGCACTGAAAAATTCCCCACCTCCCACCTTCACCCACATAGCCATTCATTCTTTCACTCCAGCCCCCTTGTAGCCAATGACCCCACAGAGTAAGGCCTAAAACACAGTAGGCTAAAGGGACAATGCCAGACCCTGGCATCACTGGTGAAGCTGACTATCAAAGAAAGAGCTGTTTTAGTGTCCTAAGACCTTTTCAGCAAAGATAGTGCAAACTTGCTAAAAATCAGAGGAGAAAGCAAAGGGAAGGTTAATGTTCAAGCTCAGAAAGGAGCTGGCTTCATTGAAAAGCTTTACACCTCTTTAAGTTTCCTTCTGAAGACTTAACGGTATTAATTACATTTGTGCTCAAAGTATTAATACACAGACAACTTAAGTCAGGTGGATGTTAGGTGTTAAGTAGATAGTAAAAGTTTCCTTTATTCTGGTCCCTTACCTCTTTGAGATGGTGGTTTCAATGAGATCCTGAGCCAGCTACCAAAAATAGAACTAGACACACTGTTGTAGCCTGGTGGAGCAGAGACCAGAACCTGCCCCATGACTCAAGGGTAAGGCAAACTGCACCCTCGTAACTGTCCTAGTAAGCATGCTGAACGGGACATCTTCGGGCTGGACATGCTCGATGCTCCACTTCACTGCCTACCCCTGCGTCCATCCCCATGGAAACAAAACAAGATATTCCTGATCAACAGCAGAGCCTTAACTTTACTCCCCTTTTACGGTGTGCTAATCAAGCTCCCCAGTATAGCTATTCCCTAATAATCTCATGTAACTTCTGCCAATAAAAGTGCGGGCTGAAAGGCCCATTTTGTCCTCCTGCCATGGAGAGCAGGAGGGCCCCCTGACTCCCCACTTGCCAATTATATGTGTCTGTCTTCTCATTATGTGCTTGCCCCTGTTTCAGGTCTTTCTCACCCACTTTGCTAGACCAACACACAACTGAATTCTGATCGAAAGGGTGGGAGTGAAATAAAATAAACAAACCTATCTCTACTCTAGGCAGTTTCATGAAATACATCAATAGCAGGTCATGGTGACACTTGGAAAGGGACCAGACAGAGGCCTAATGAAGAGGCTGACCCCTCCAGTCCTATGAGAGAAGCATGACCCTGTCCAGGATGAAGTCTAGAAGAACAGCCACTGCCCACAGAGCTGACCACACAGCAGCCTGACCAGCCATCTCAGTGATGGCCCCTCACACCCTGCTCAGCTGACTGAAGCCCAGGTGTCATGATTGTGGTCACCAGTTCCTTTCCTGCAAGGAAGTGGTAAACGCAAGTAACCTGTGGTCTCAATTTCACATACTGTTAAAAATGTAATCTCTAGACCTTCTTATGGGCCCTCTTTCCTGAAACTGACCTTCCTAAGAACACACGCTCTGGTGAAGATGCTGGGCCAGTGGCCGTGCTGGTTCCTCTTTCAGAATCACCCTTCTCCTCTCTACAAAACAAGGCACACCTCCCACTCATTCATTACTTTTACAGGCTCTACTGGTCTAGAACTGAAAACTGTTCAGGTATCTGTCTAAGGCCACTGCACGTACTGGTATCAACTCTCTTAAAGAGAAATTCCTCTGACACATGTTAAAATGTTAAGAAAGACTTTATTCAAGACTATGAGCCCAGGGGAGAGTGTGATGGAGCTGAATCCCAAAATCAACAAGGACAAGTAGGGGGTTTATAGTCAAGGAGCAGAGTGAGGGAGTCAGGGGATGGAAAATCACTAGCAAGGGGAGGGGCATTCTTGCTAAGTTGACTTAAGAGAATTCTTGCTGAAGGCAGGGCAAAGTAATTGGATATCAAGGTACCCTTATCCCTTGGGGGATAACTTAGCAAGATTCTTGCTAAATGGGGGTCAGTGCAGACAGATGTGCAAGGCCAAGGAGAGGGCTGGTCAAGAAGACAGCTCAAAAGAACCTCGCTGAAGTCCCATCAAGGAGACTACCCTCGTCAATGCATACTTTACACCTCAGGTGTTCTCAAATATTTCGCTTTTAATTAAATTGAAAAACAGCCTGATCATAGTTTAGTATGAGGCTTGGGCACATTACTCAGAGGAAGTTCAACATGAAACTTCTCCCATTTCTACCAGTGATACATGATCTAAATGAAAAACAAAAACAAAAAAACCCTCATCCACCTCACTCAGAAATGTATTGCCAGTAAATGTTTACTGTTTAATAATGTTTTTCTGTTTAATAATATTCAGTTTGTAATATATTTATATTGTTTCAATCAAATGGATAGTAATAGCTGTAATAATAACTCTTTAATCTTTTAATGATTTATCTGAGGAAATGTTTCAAAAATTAACTCAAGATATATATTTTCGCTATAAAAATGGATATCAGAAAAAGACTATTAAGCATAGATTTCATTAGAATAAAGTTCTGTGGGGGAAGTAGAATGGAAACAGAAGATTAAAGAGAAAAGTATATGATATAAAATTTCCAAATGTTGTAAGATGAACTCATTTATTTTTAAAGGAATTATAAGGCACAACCTAGAAATTGAGAATTGTTTTATTCAGCAGATATACTGAGGACGTAAGCCCTGGAGACAGGTTCTCAGGTAGCTAAAAGACTGTTTCAAAGAGGTAAGGGAGGAGCCAAAATATGTAGTTAAGAGTATTAAAAGATTACCGAAGAAAACCAGGCATCTTGGGACTTCCCTGGTGGCCCAGTGGTTAAGACTCTGTGCTCCCAACGCAGGGGGCCTGAGTTCAACCTCTGATCGGAAAACTAGATCCCACATGCCGCTACTAAAGATCTCACAGGCTGCAACAAAGACACTGCATAAATAAATATTTTTAAAAAAAGAAAACCTGGCATCTCAAGTTAATGAATTTACTACTTTTCTAAGTATGAGAAGATGCAAGTGTCTAGGTTCTTTGAAATCCTTCCTTTGCTATGCATTTTAACTATTTAGGGCCAGTATCCTGTTTTTCTCTATCATGAATCCCCTTAGGGTGCACAGTCTGGGAGGCAGCAGTAGCTGCTGGCTTAGAGGCCGCAGACATCGTTTGTTTACTGATACCGCAGGTGACATTCTTCCTCCACAATAATCTGTATCAAATTGCTACTGGTATTTTTTTTTTTTTTTTTTCGGTTGTACTAGGTCCTCAAGGCTGTGCACAGGCTTTTTCTAGTTGTGGTGAGCAGGGGCTACTCTTCTAGTTGTCGTGTGTGGATTTCCCACTGTGGGGGCCTCTCTTGTTGCAGAGCATGGGCTCTAGGTGTTGCAGAAACCACTACTCAAGAAACCAAGCACCACACTTGGAGAGTTAGAGAACTCAGGTTTACTACTGGGCCAGCGGGCCCAGAGGAGTTAACACTCCAAGCTCTGAGCCCTGAACAAAGGGGTTACAGAGTTTTTATAGACAGATTATAGTGGGCAACACTGGCTGTTAATAGGCTGGTTTAAACTAAAGGGTTTCGCATGTGCAGGAACAGCAGTCAGGATGGGGAGGGGGATGCCTGGACCTTTACACAGACAGGCATGATTAAGCAGGTTTGCAGGGGCCAGGCGATTGCAAAGAGCAGGACAAGGGCGAGTGAGATAAGCTCCTGTTCCTAAGTATTATTAAGTCCCCACTTTCTGAGACTACATGACCTACATGATCCAGACTCCAAGAAGCAAGCTGAGTTACAGAGGCAGAAAGAGCAGGAGGTTATGGAAAAATTTAATTTTTCCTCTTTGTAGGCACACAGGGTTCAGGAGTTATGGCACATGGGCTTCGCTGCACTGCAGCACGTGGGATCTTCCCAGACCAGGTATCGAACCAGTGTCCCTGCACTGGCAGGCAGATTCTTAACCACAGAATCACCAGGGAAGTCCTGGCTACTGGTATTTAAATTTCACTGTATACAATGAGTGCTATTCTAGTTTAATTTTCAATAGCTAACTTTCACAATAGACAAGAGATCAAATCCATTCATCTCATTGAATCCAATTCATTAGTCATTTAAAATCTGTAATAAAAGACTGCATGTCAAGTTAAAAAATATGTGCAGGTGTATATAGTTTCTGAAAGTTCCTTAAGAGAGTATACACACAAAAACTTTGACACTCTCTGAGCTAGAGAAAAATGGTCAGGTGGAAAGTGACCAGAAATTAGTAAAAAAGAACAACAGAAAGAAACCAAGGTTCCTGAAAAGAATCCTGAATTGCTTGAAATACATAATGTCAGTAGAGAGCAGCTGAGGTAGCAGAGACTTTAACTAAGGGCAGAGACCCTGCAGCAGTGCAAGAACAATGGGGCTATGGGCCTTGTTTCAAACACCCCGCACCCTTGTCATCCCCACTTCTCATGCCGGCTTTTTTTCTAACTAAGGAAACAAGGTGGGCTTCCCAGTTGGCACAGTGGTGGAGAATCTCCCTGCCAGTGCAGGAGATGCAAGAGTCACGGGTTGGATCCCAGAGTCAGGAATATTCCTTGGAGTACGAAATGGCAACCCACTCCAGTATTCTTGCCTGGAAAATTCCATGCACAGAGAAGCCTGGCTTGCTACAGTCCATGGGGCTGCAAAGAGTTGGACACGACTGAGCACACATACACACATGGAAACAAGGTATTACCAGTAGGAACTTTTAGAAACCCTCAGAAACACACTCCCACACTCCCCACCGCACTCCCTCCAGGAAGCAATAGTTTGATTCTTTCGAAAAAACTGTCACAAATTACAAAACACCAAGAGACCAAGACAAGCTAAAGAGCCAAAGGGTTTCACTCATCTTTACTTCCCAGTTAAAGTCCAGGTGTGACCTGTGTGGATGCTGCCTTCTGCTCCTCCATCCAGACAGCATAGAAGGGGGAAGAGAACATTTATTTGCACTCTTTCATTGCTTTACCCAGGGCAACAATGAAGAGCCAAAGATGACAATAATCACAATCTTCCTTTCACTTTTTTTGAACAGTTGGGACAATGGAGGATGACATCGTTTTGATGGCATCACCGATTCAATGGACATGAGTTTGAGCAAACTCCAGGAGATGGTGGACGACAGGATGACATGCTGCAGTCCATGGGGTTGCAAAGAGTTGGACACGGCTGAGAGACTGAACAACATCAACGAAAAGGCAAGAAAGCACAATTTTTAAACAAAAACGTATTTTGGGGTCTTCCTTGGTGGCTCAGTAAAGAATCTGCCTGCCAATGCAGGAGATGTGGGTCTAATCCCTGATCCGGGAAGGTTCCAAGTCTCAGAGCAACTAAGCCAGTGCTCCACAACTGTTGAGCCTGTGCTCTAAAGTCTGGGAGCCACAACTACTAAGCCCATGTGCTGCAATGATTGAAGCCCATGTGCCCTACAGCCTGTGATCTGCAACCAGAGAAGCCACCTCAATGACAAATCTGCACACCGCAACTAGAGAGTAGTCCCTACTGACCCAAATTAAAGAAAAGCACATGCAGCAACAAAGACCCAGTACATGCAAAAATAAATAAATAAAAGTACGCATTCTTTTAGAAAAGGTATTTTTTGGAACCCTCTCTCCATTTTGGCAGGGAACCTGGGCCAAGAACCTTGCTTAGAAACAAGTGACGATATTCACAACCTGCTGGTCTATCCTGTGCGGAGAGCTAAATTTCAAGTGGTGAATTTTCCCAGACCTTCTCTCTGGGAAAGCTGGGGCACTTCTTTTTTTACAGGTGACAATTGAGTTGATGAGAACCTAAGTAATTCACTCAAAAGCCTGCCAGACAATAGACAAAGAGCTGAGATTCGACAACACATCACCATGTTGCCATCTGCTATGCTCTGAATGTTTATGTCCCCTAAAAATCATGTTGAAATCCCAAAGCCAGGGTGGTGGGATTAGGAGGTGGGAATGCTCAGAATGTGATTAGATCACAGTGCAGAGCCCTCATGATTGGGATAGATGCTCTTATAAAAGAGACTCCACAGAGACTGCTTGCCCCTTCTACCAAGTGAAGACACAGACAGAGGTGCCAGCTGTGAACCAGGAAGAGAATCCTCACCAGAAATGGACCTTGCCGGTGCCCTGACTGACTTGCCAGCCTCCAGAACTTTTGTTGTTTATAAACTACCTAGTAGGTAGTATTCTGTGTATTGTTATAGCAGCTCAAATGGACTAAGAGAACATCTAAACAAGAAACTAACTACTATCACATGTCTTATTTAAAATCTGATTTAGAAGATACTACTTCTTTATTCTGGTCTGAGGATATTGTATTCTTCAAGAACTTTGAAGTATGCAGATGTACTTCTTGAAAAAATATGTATATTCATATTCATTGCCTCTCTGTATTCGCTGACTACTTGACTCATTAACCCCAACCAGCAAAGGCCACCGTGTCCAACTCACCAAGCACAGCAGCTTTGCATAAAGCTCTCAATTGCTCTGCAGCATGAGCACAAAATAACTCCCAAATTTAGATATCTTGCTGGAGTTCTAGACTTTCATTTGTTGTTTCTTTCCTCACCAAGGAAACACTTCAACACTGCATATTTAAAGCTAAATTGTGACTTTTTAAAATTAAGGACATCAGTATTCTCCAAGTCAAAATCTCAATCTACTTCAACCCAGATAAGAGTCTCCATGTTTGACTTGGCTCAGTTTAATATTTTTAATACTCCATTGGAAAAGCTGAAAATGGTATGATAATGAAATCTGTATATGGCCCAAAACCATAAAGGACACCTGATTTTAAAAAACAGTATTTAAACAGACTTAAGAAGATGAGATAAAGGAAGTAACATTCGTCAGTAAGATCAGCCGGCAGTCCATCGATGCTCTCAAAGACTGGTTCAGAGACGAGATGCAGAAGAGTGACTGGCAGCTTATTGTGGAGCTGAAGAAAGTGTTTGAAATCATCTAATTTTTCCACCGGGGGCAGAAATTGGAGTCAATGCAATATTATGTGGTAATATCACCAAGAAAAACAAGGAATAGACCTGTCTGAACACTGATTGACCTTAAGTATAGAAGGAAAAAACTAGGTGTATAAAATGTTTTCCATGAGAAACCAAGAAACTACACTGGTTTGACAGTGGTCGATACACGTCCCCACAGCTCCGACGTGCCTGTTCACTCGCCCACGCCCTCCCCTACTGGCTGCTGTTTTAAAGTTTGCCCTTCCTTCCCCAAATTTGGATTTTTATTACAGATCTAAAGCTCTTTCAATTTTATACTGATTAAATCAGTACTGCAGTATTTGATTAAAAAAAAAAATTAGAATGAATATATAGTCCTCAATTCAGGTTTTAAATATTATACTAAACGCTCTACAACTATTATGAGGATTTGTGGGTTACCACCAGTTGATGTTAAAAAGATTTAAGTGTCACTGCAAAGTCAAGGTGAACCTCTTGGATTATTTTATCTGCATAACGAAAAGGTCTAAACAAGGGCTGTGACAGTGCCAGCGAGGGCACACCTACAGAACAGGGTGTCCTTATTGTTCAAACAAGTCCCAGTGGGGAAGAGATGGGAGTCAAGCCAAAGGCCGCATGACAAAATGCACACAACACTGAACTCACTCCTTCTAGAAAGTGCACCAACACCCCAGCTCACTTAACAAGAGCAGCTCCATAGGCAACCTCCCATGCCAGGATCACAGGCAAGTAGTACAACACCAGTAACACACAGATGGGCGGCCAAGTGACCTTGCAGATCTTGACACAGATCTTACAAAGATACACCAAGCCTATGGAAGAGACAAAAAAGTCTGGAAGGTACCTGTTAATAATGCCCCTGATGCTGCTAAGTCACTTCAGTCGTGTCCGACTCTGTGTGACCCCACAGATGCTCAAAACAGAATGATATTAATAATAAAAAAAAGACCAAGAGAAGCTGGAGATGGCCCTCCTGCCCCCACCTGGAGATGGTGGGATTGATTACTCAAGCAAGTAATTCTGGAAAAACAGAAAAAATTCTTAATATGATCATGCCACTAACTTCCAAAGTCAAGTGAGGACTATGCTATTATGCATCACAGACTTTTACCAGAAAAATAATTCCTCCCCTCACCCATTGATTCAATTCTAAAAATGAGTACTTAGAATAAAATTAACTTATTTTATAATCTGGGCTTTGCTTTTTCCAAATAAAGCTAAATCAAACTTTTTCCCAGTATGAAACTTTGAACTCTGTTTTATTCACTCTTGAGTGGTCTTTTTCTCATTTTAGTTCAGTCACTCACTTCAGTGTCCACCTCTTTGAGACCCCATGGAGCTGCAGCTTCCCTGTCCATCACCAACTTCCATCACCAAGATCCAGAGCTTGCTCAAACTCACATCCATTGAGTCGGTGATGCCATCCAACCATCTCATCCTCTGTCGTCCTGTTTTCCTCCTGCCCTCAATCTTTCCCAGCATCAGGGTCTTTTCCAGTGAGTCACTCTTCGCATCTGGTGGCCAAAGTATTGGAGCTTCAGCTTCATCATCAGTTCTTCCAATGAATATTCAGGTCTAATTTCCTTTAAATTCACTGGCTGGATCTCCTTGCAGTCCAAGGGACTCTCAAGAATCTTCTCCAACACCACGGATCAAAAGCATCAATTCTTCGGCACTCTACTTTCTTTATGGTCCAACTCTCACATCCATACACGACTACTGGAAAAACTGTAGCTTTGACTAGATGGACTTTTGTCAGCAAAGAAATGTCTCTGCTTTTTAATATGCTGTCTAGGTTGGTCATAGCTTTTCTTCCAAGGAGCAAGCACCTTTTAATTTCAGGGCTGCAGTCACCATCTGCAGTGATTTTGGAGCCCAAGAAAATAGTCTCTCACTGTTTCCACTGTTTCCCCATCTAATTGCTATGAAGTGATGGGACCGAATGCAATGATCTTCATTTTTTTAATGTTGAGCTTTAATGCAGCTTTTTCACTTTCCTCTTGCACTTTCATCAAGAAGCTCTTTAGTTCTTCTTCACTTTCTGCCATAGGGGTGGTGTCATCTGCATATCTGAGGTTATTGATATTTCTCACGGCAATCTTGCACATCCAGCCCAGCATTGGACATAATGTACTCTTCATAGATGTTAAATAAGCAAGGTGACAATATAGTCTTGACATACTCCTTTCCCAGTTTGGAATCATTCCATTGTTCCATGTCTGGTTCTAAAAGTTGCTTCTTGACCTGCATACAGATTTCTCAGGAGGCACATTAGGTGGTCTGGTATTCCTATCTCTTGAAGAATTTTCCACAGTTCACTATGATCCACACAGTCAAAGCCTTTGCTGCTGCTGCTGCTGCTGCTGATGCTGCTGCTAAGTCACTTCAGTCGTGTCCGACTCTGTGCAACCCCATAGACTGCAGCCTACCAGGCTCCCCCATCCCTGGGATTCTCCAGGCAAGAATACTGGAGTGGGTTGCCATTTCCTTCTCCAATGCATGAAAGTGAAAAGTGAAAGTGAAGTCACTCAGTTGTGTCCAATTCTTGGAGACCCCATGGACTGCAGCCTACCAGGCTCCTCCGTCCACGGGATTTTCCAGGCAAGAGTACTGGAGTGGGGTGCCATCACAAAGGCTTTAGTGTAGTCAACAAAGCAGAAGTAGACATTTTTCTGGAACTCTCTTGCTTTTTCGATGATCCAACAGACGTTGGCAATTTGATCTCTCGTTCCTCTGCCTTTTCTATATCCAGCTTGAACATCTGGAATTTCTTGGTTCACATACTGTTGAAGGCTAGCTTGGAGAATTTTCAGCATTACTTTGCTAGCATGTGAGAAGAATGCAATTGTGCAGTAGTTTGAACATTCTTTAGGATTTTCTTTAGCCTTTCTTTGGGATTGGAATGAAAACTGACCTTTTCCAGTCCTGTGGCCACTGATGGTTTCCAAATTTGCCGGCATATTGAATGCAGCATTTTCACAGCATCATCTTTTAGGATCTGAAATAGCTCAGCTAGAATTCCGTCACCTCCACTAGCTTTGTTCGTAGTGATGTTTCCTAAGACCCACTTGACTTCACACTCCAGAATGTCTGGCTCTAGGTAAGTGATCACACCATCGTTGTTATCTGGGTCATTAAGATCTTTTTTTGTATAGTTCTGTGTATTCTTGACACCTCTTCTTAATATCTTCTGCATCTGTTGGGTCCATACTGTTCCTATCCTTTATTGTGCCTATCTTCTCATGAAATGTTCCCTTGGTATCTCTAATTTTCTTGAAGAGGTCTCTAGTCTTTCCCATTTTATTGTTTTCCTCTATTTCTTTGCATTGATCACTGAAGACGGCTTTCTTATCTCTCCTGATATTCTTTGGAACTTTGCATTCAGATGGATATATCTTTTCTTTTCTCCTTTGCCTTTCCCTTTCACTTTTCTTCTTTTTTCAGCTATCTGTAAGGTCTCCTCAGACAACCATTTTGCCTTTTTGCATTTGTTCTTCTTGGGGATGGTTTTGATTGCTGCCTCCCATACAACATTATGAACCTCCGTCCATAGTTCTTCAGGCACTCTGTCTATCAGATCTAATCCCTTGAATCTATTTGTCACTTCCACTGTATAATCATAAGGGATTTGATTTAGGTCATACCTGAATGGTATAGTGGTTTTCCCTACTTTCTTCAATTTAAGTCTGAATTTTGCGATAAAGAGTTCATGATCTGAGCCACAGGCAGCTCCTGGTCTTGCTTTTGCTGACTGTATAGAGCTTCTTCATCTTTGGCTGAAAAGAATATAATCAATCTGATTTCAATACTGACCATCTGGTGATGTCCATGTGTAGAGTCGTCTCTTGTGTTGTTGGAAGAGGGTGTTTGCTATGACCAGTGCATTCTCTTGGCAAAATTCTGTTAGCCTTTGCCCTTTTTCATTTTGTATTCCAAGGCCAAACTTCACTTTGTACTCCAAGGTCTTTTTCTAGGACCAGTTTTTCAGTGATAATTTCCTAAGCACTCTCCATCCAGTTTGGCAGTTTTCAAAGGGTAGCTGTGACGATGATGCGATGATTCAAAACCATGTCTTGTGAGAAATGACAGAAGGAAATGAAACCTAGAGAAGAACACATGGAGACCAACACAGCTGTGTTCAATTGAAGGGCTGTCATTGTGATTACATTTCTTCTGAAAAGCACAAGGATATAGAACTAGGACCAGGTAGAAACAATGCAGACATTTCTACTCAATATAACAGAAAACTTTAACAACTAAAATTATCCAAAATTTTGATACATTGCTTTAGAGATAGTGAGTTTCCATCTCTACAGGTGTTCACATAATGATTAGCTCTTTGTGTGATTAGCACACAAAGACCCTTCAGAGTCATAGCTAATACATTACCTTCCCTTCTCCTACTGAAGTTGTATTCAGCTCCCTCCTCCAGGGTCATTACCCATGGTTCTTTCCACTTGTTCAAATATTTATGGAATCCCTGCTGTATGCCAGGCACTGTTCCAGGAGTTTGGGATATTTCAGGTAACACAAGTGAATCAAAACCTTTGCCTTTATAATGTGTACATTGTGGGAAGTAAATTCCATCATATTTTGAAGTGAATAAATACATAGAAAAGAAGAAATTGTTTAGGTTAGAGCCAGTGTGCTGGGAAGAGATTTAGGTTGGAATTTTATATAGAGTGATCAAGGTAGGCCTCATCAAGAGGGTGACATCTGAGAGACCTCATTGAGAGGATAAATGTAGGTTCTAAGAGAATGACTTGCCAGCCCATGGCTAAATAATCCAGTGGCCACTAGCTTAATCTATGTACTTCTAGAGTCACTGCCATCCAGCTGGTCTTCACAGGTTTGCACAAGTCAAAGAAAGCAAGGTTAATTAGGGCCCCAGAGTCTGCGCCCAGAGCCCCAGGTCCTCTTCTTACACCAGGAGCCAGTTCCCGCAGTTCCGAGTGGAGTCCTTCCCACCAGGTTCATTTACCACTGCCACCTCTCATCCTCATCACCTAGCCTCCAGAGAGCTTCCAGAGATAACAAACTCCCTACAGTCTTCTCTTTCATTCAAACTGCATGTTGCTCAGGGACAGCTGCACTGGTTTATTTCAGAAAATTGGCATCCAGGGGCTGCCACATTCATTGCAATTCCAGGGTACAAAAAACAGATGGCATGAGACAAAAAACACTCTTAAACATGAGTTGGTTCTAATTTCAAGACTCCTGGGTGTCAAAATACAATGGACTTGGAAAAATACTCAGTAATCCTGTTAATTTCCCTGGTTTCAAGAGACAATGTTCCCTTTCCAACTGTCTCTAAGAGAAGACCACTCCTTTTTCTAGCCCAAGAAGGGATGTTCTTTGGCCAGAATAACTTGAAACACATGGCGGCCTCACTTAAAGGTTTCCGGCTTTTGGTCCAGGGGAGGATCAGAAAGATACTGATGCCAGTCTCTTAAATAAAATAACATAGTACAGAGTTTCTTCCCTTGTGAATGGATGCCTACAGTCCCCAGCCCTGGCACGGGGGTTATTTTATACTGAATAATATACTACACATTTCTGGGCTCATTTCAGAAAGGACAGAACCCAGAACAAATACTACTCAGTATCTAACAAAGTGTCAACAACCAGACCTCTAGAAAGAGATTGCAGTGATACCCAGAAAACCACACAGCCTGACAAAAGCCCATATGCACATATGCTCAGCACCTAATGACTCCCCAGGTTCTACTAAGGCATAATTAGCTTTGAAACTGCTTTTCTTTTTCAGTTTCTAAGGTGCTGCTGCAGCCCAGTGAAGGCCACTGGGAATTAATTCACCAGAGTTACTAGGGGACAGCTCACATCATCACTCTTCCTGCAGGCATTGTTAGCAGGGCCTTCCAGAAACCAGAGAACAGAAGAAAAACACAGAAGTTTAGAATTTCATGACCCTCAAAGAGCTTTGGGATTCCCCTATTCTGTGGCCTCCCCCACGGCCTATGTGCCTGGGATCTACAAGGCTGGCATAGAGTGGGGAGGAGAAAAGATGTAACAAGGGTCCTCACTGGCTTCCCATGCAGTTCACAGGCAAGTCCAAGTTGACGGAAAGAAAAGGTCACTTGAGTAATGAGCTCCCTGAAGTCTCCCGGGGAAGGGATAATGCCACCCCAAGCCTGTTTCTACCAACAGCTGTGCCTGGGATTTCGGGTGAGCACATACTGGGGCTTCCAGGACAGTCCTGCTGCTGCCTAACTGTGCAGACATGACTGCTGACAGTCCCCACCTTCACTCTCCAGTGTCACAGCTTGGATGCTAAATTATATGGTCCCCGAAGGAAATGTAACTGAGTTCCAATGGGAATTTTGTTGGCTTACCCATTTCATGAGACAATACCTCTCCAAGTCCATCACTGGCCTCAGGACAGACCTGTACAAATTCTCTGCACGTCTCTGTGTCCAGCAGTGGGACAGGCAGCAACACAGCACTGGGTGGTCAGGCCACTGCTAGTGCTGACATCTCAAGCCCTCATATGTCACAGCAGTGAGACTGTGGACAAGCTCTCTATCATCTCCCATTTGAAACAAAAAAGGGAATTAAAGTAATTGCTAAGAAGATTAACGAGTTAATATTTGTTAAATGCTTAGAACAATCCCTGACACAGGGTAGGCACTCTGTGTTTGCTAATTAAAAAACAAACATCCAGTCTAGCTCTCTAACAGGTAAGTGAATTTCTATTTAAGGAAGTGAAGCAGCTGGAGGAAATCCCTTCTTAAACAGCTTAAACAGCTTTTAGATACTCTCCCTGCTCAAGGACTTCTCTCAAACACACTTCCCCACCCTCACCCCAAGCAACCCAGAGTGACTCTGGCTTGGAAGAGGATCCCAGAGGGCAAAAAGGCCGCCAGGTGGTTTATGGTCAACTACACTACAACCGCAATGAAACCAGTGCAAGCAGAACAAAGAAACAAAAAGGAAAATCCCAGGTTGCAGCTGGCTGTCAGGCTTCCCAACATCTCCCTTAATTGTCTTATACCCTCAAACTGAAAACAGCTCTTTGCTTCCACATACTCAGCAACAGAAATCGCACATTTAAGTATGTGATTCAGGACTTCAAAAACATCAAAAATGTCCTGATAACCAATATTAAATGAAATTCAGAGCAACACACTAAAGATGAAAACATCTCAGATACATAACTCATGCGTTAAGATTCCATGTGATCAATTAGAAAGAAATCTCCTTAATGCCACAGAGAGACACCCCTCTACCACAAACAAAATAGCTGCTTGGGACAATCATGTAAAAATGGGTTACACTGCATGATCCCATGAAAACAAAAATTACCAACCATCTAGATAATCGACTTTGTGAAAGCATCAATTCAGTTATTTAAATTTTAGTGTAAATTATTTCACCAAGTGCTGATTTTTAAGTTGGGGGGGGTGGGGCGGATTGCACGTGTAAGTACAGATGCATGCCTTTTTATGTGAACAGTGGTGTCAGATTCACTTCTCCATTATCTGTCTGGTGATCACAGAAAGGATGTTATTCCTAAGGTCATAAAATTCTGAATAACCGAAGACAACTCAAGTGGAGGGCACGCCACGAAAATTTTAACCACTTAGCCAGGGGACACAGGAACAAAAACAGGAAGTCTTGCTACGGTGGCGCCTGGCATAAGAAACTTTTCCATTAACCTTTCTTGCAGGAGAGCTAAGGCTCTCCCTCCCAACATTTTATAACTTGTATTTCTTTACAAATGAAGAAAACCAAGGAGTCGTTTCCAGAGATGTACTACCTAAAATAGAAAACGTAAGATACTCATCCTCCATTTACTTAGACTTCATTAACAATAATTTCCTTTAAAATAATGAAGCCAAGCAAGGAATGGAGCAAGCCCTAATCCACACTGCACCCCAGTACCTACCCCCCAGCTCACATTTTAAAGAATCCGTTTTATCAAGGAGGGGGTGACCCCATCCGAGGGAGCCCCTTTCCAGCAGTGGGCAGTCGAGGTCTCCACGAGGTTGCGGTTACCGGCGCTTCCTCCGTAGTCGCTTCAACAAGTCCCGGGTCTCGGCGCCAAAAGGCCACACCCACCACGCCATCTCTTCGGAGGTTTTCTCTCGCATCTGAAGACTCTGCGCTCCATTTTCACAAGCGAGGACTTCTGCTCTGTCCCGCCATTTCACTCGTGCTTCCGTGACGTTTCCCACAACCACGCATCCGCGCGGTCGCACCTGGACCCGGCGGCGCCCCAGCCCCAAGCCCCAAACCACTGGGCGCCTGGAATCTCTGCCTGCACCGTACCCGAGACCCTCACCCAGACCAGAGCCGAGGCCCCGCGGGGTGAACCGGCGCACAGCGCGCAAAGGGTGCTCCTGAGTCCTCTCTACTCGCGAGAAACGATAAATGCGGGGCGGGGGGACTGAGGGCCATCAGAAGAGCGGGGAGGGCTCGGGCGACCCTGTCACCAGGGCCCAGAGCCTTCCGCACCGGGGCTCTTGCGGGTCGGTGAGCCTTTGGCTCTCGTCCCTCGGCCCCCAGGGCTCCTGAGGACGGTCGGTGCCGCTCCCGCTTACCCCGCCCGGCCCGGCCCTACCTCCACCAGCAGCCCGAGCAGCAGTGCCGCCACTCTCCAGGCCAGGCTGTCCATGGCTGCACGTCCTCCTGGTCACAGGCGCGGGTCAGTAGCACTTCCCCTGCAAGGCGGCCAGCGGGCTGGCGGGCGGGATCCCAGCCTGGGGACCCAGAGGCACAAGCGGGAGAGCGGGGACCCGGGATGAGCCGCTCCGCCCTCGCCGCGCTCCGCCCCCGGCTCGCGCGCCCCCGGCTCAGCTAAGGAGTGTCAAGGGTCCTCCCCTCCAGAGTGCACGCGCCAGGAGCCAGGAGGCAAGTCGCGCGGCAGGGCGAGTGGAGGGAAGCTGCCAGCCGTTTGCTCCCTCCGAAGACACCGTCGTGTCACCCCTGAATAGACCTGGTAAGGTTTATAAAAGAAGCAGTCTCCGCCGTGTGAGGCTTGTTCCAAGGAGGCACATGAACCTATTGTGTGCCTGCAGGTTCTTCGTCCCTCTCATCCCTGCGCTTACCGTGGGATGGTACACCCTCCCCACGTGTGACTGCAAGGATGGCCAAAGGATGAGGAGGCAGACCGAGAATGGAAGGCTCCCTATGCCTCATCTCTCACTTAAATGTGGTGCTTTCATGCCCACGTCCCCCTGCGCTGTCCCTGCATGCACACCCTCTACATCTGGACCATGTTGAAGCCCACCGTCCCGCTGGTAAGCTTGCAATGTCCTTCGCCTCTGCTGAACTGACTTTCCACCCCTCAGTACCACGTGAAAAGAAAGAAAGAAAGTTCAGTCGTGTCCAACTCTTTGCGACCCTATGGACTGTACAGTACATTTAATTCTCCAGTCCAGAATACTGGAGTGGGTAGCCTTTCCCTTCTCCAGGGGATCTTCCCAAAGCAGGGATCGAACCCGGATCTCCTGCATTGCAGACGGATTCTTTACCAGCTAAGCCATAAGGGAAGCTTCCAGTACCACGTACTTACCGTATTTTTCCCCCCACATCTTGGTTCAGATTGCATCTCATTTGTACAGTTATTCAACAAGTATTTATTGAGCTTGTAAGTTGTACCAGATCATGAGCTGGAGAGGCAGTTCGTGGGGGAGGTGGGGAGGGAGGCGAGAAAACTCTGCCTAGTGTCTAAAGGGAGAGATAGTCTCTTGCACCAGTAGGATGCAAAGTGCAGAGACCTGGGAGTACTGAATAGGAAAAGACATTACCACACCTGGTTGTTCAGCAGCCCCAGGCGTTACTAAATGAACAATTGAAAGAATTGCAGACTTCTGTCTCTGGGTTACCTAATCACTTACAAGGTAGGTGCAACATAACCGAGCCCTTAACTACTGATGTTTTAGTTCAATTTTTCAGTCTGAAGCATTACTTGGGACTCTTTAGAAAAGAAAAGGTCTTCAACGAGAAGGGGTTATGCTAGTCTCTGAGTTAACCCACCTCTTCTTCCATAAAAATAGGCCCCCAGGGTTTAGCATACTGAGGATTTCACTTTTCAGTTTCCTTTGCTCTAGGTGTTTGCTTAGGCTTCAGTAACAAAGTACCAGACTGGACGACTTAAGCAACAGAAATTTATTTTACTCATAGTTCCAAAGAGAAGAAGTTCACAATCAATGGGTCAACCAGGTTGATTTCCTTTGAGACTTCTCTCCGTGTCTGGCAGGTAGCCACCCTTTTGTTGCATCTTCACGTGCTGATCCTTCTGTGTACAGGGCCCTCGTGGCCCTGTGCAAATTTCCTCTTGTAAGGGCACCACCAGATTGGATTCAGGTCCACAACAATGGCCTTATTTTACCTCTCTCACCTTTTTCTTTTTTTTTTAACTTCTCCAGGCCTCAGTTTCTTTTTCTTTTTTATTTATTTATTTTTTAACTTTACAATATTGTGTTGGTTTTGCCATATATCAACATGAATCTGCCACAGGTATACACGTGTTCCCCATCCTGAACCGTCCTCCCTCCTTCCTCCCCGTACCTTAAGGTTCTGTCTCCAAAAAGAATCACACTCAGAGGTACTGATGATTAGGATTTCAACATATGAGTTGGAGAAGATACAATTCAGCCCACAATATTCCACCACTGTCCTTCCCGAATTCATGTCCTTCTCAAACACGTGGACATAGAATATTGCCTACCAAAGCACTAAACAAAGGATGATGTGGGCATCAGGCCCTCAACCACTGTGCTCCGCCAGACTGCACACCCTGAAAAGATTCAGGATAGAGGAAAGCAGGACAGTGGCCATAGATAGTTAAGGTACATAGAAAAGGAGTTATTTCAGTGAGCCCAGACTCTTGCATCTTCCCATACAGAGAAAAGTGCTAAATTTCTTAATTTGAGGTGCCTGGTTTTTCATTATTAGTAATCTTTTGATGTTCACACTACCTAATTTTTGGTTTTCTTCTTTTTTTTTTTCCAAAAACTCCTATATATCCTGTACCTCCCTCCTTCCTTACCTCTTTGGAACAGTCCTTCAGAGGTATCTGAGAGGCTGTCTCCCAGGTTTAAGTCCTCAGTAAGTCCACAAAAAACATCATTTTCAACTTTTAGGTTGTGTGTTTTTTTTTAAGTTGACACACACAAAATACATTCACCTCCAACCCAAGAGCCCAAAAGTCTTACCCATTATAGCATCAACTCTTAAATCCCAAATCTCATCTAAATTCCATCTGCTTCACATGTGCGTGAGACTTGAGGTGCCACTCATCCTGAGGGAAAATTCCTCTTCAGCTGTGAACTTATGAAACCTGACAAATTATTTACTTCCAAGATACAAGTGGGACAGGCGTAGTACAGACATTGCCATTCCAAAATAGATGTATAGGAGAAAAAGGAAGCAGGGATGGGTTCCAAACAAATCCAAATCCAGCAGGAAAAATTCTTAGATTTTAAGTCTTGAGAATAATTCTCTTTGCCTCAGTGCTATGTTTTCTGGGCTCACTAGGGTTGAATCTCTGGCATCTGGGCCTACTGACAGGGTGCAGCAGAGGAAAGCTTGCCTCCTCAGCCCTGGATGCTGGCAGCTTGGCCCACTGGAACCTAGTAAGTGGCCCTGCTCTCTGAAACTGAGGAGACAGTTCCACCTGAAGGTCATTTCCCTCTTTTCTTGAAGGATAATGCATGTTCAAAGCCAAATAGTTCTGTTGTCCCATCCTGAAGAATCCGCAATAGTCTTCCCTCATTTTATACTATTTCTGTCCCCTTTAGTTCAAGACATTGGTGTTCCTGCTGTTACAACCCCATTGTGTGTGTGTGTGTGTGTGTGTGTGTGTGTGTGTGTGTGTGTGTATTACTTACTTTATTTAAAAATAAAATTTTGAGTTTTTAATACAAATGTGATAGAAAATAAAAAAATATAGAAAGGAAAAATAAAGTCACCATTGAACCTACTATCCAGACATAATCTTGATAACATTTTGGTGCATTTCCTGTTGGTAAATTATTTGTGTGTGTGTGTATGTGTATTTATTTTAATTGGAGGCTAATTGCTTTACAATACTGTAGTGGTTTTTGCCACACATTGACATGAATCAGCCATGGATGTACATGTGTCCACATCCTGAACCCCCCTCCTACCCCCGTGCCCATCCCATCCCTCACGGTCATCCCAGTGCACCAGCCCTGAGCACCCTGTCTCATGCATTGAACCTGGACTGATGATTCATTTCACGTATAATATACATGTTTCAGTGCTATTCTCTCAAAAATCATCTCACCCTCGCCTTCTCCCACAGAGTCCAAAAGACTGTTCTATACATCTGTGTCTCTTTTGCTGTCTTGCATATAGGGTCATCGTTACCATCTTTCTAAATTTCATATATATGCATTAATATACTGTATTGGTATTTTTCTTTCTGACTTACTTCACTCTGTATAATAGACTCCAGTTTCATCCACTTCATTAGAACTGATTCAAATGTACTCTTTTTATGGCTGAGTAATACTCCATTGTGTATATGTACCACAGCTTTCTTATCCATTCGTCTGCCAATGGACATCTAGGTTGCTTCCATATACTGGCTATTATAAACAGTGCTGCGATGAACATTGGGGTACACATGTCTCTTTCAATTCTGGTTTCCTCAGTGTGTATGCCCAGCAGTGGGATTGCTGGGTAATATACAACCCCATTTATATTCCCAGTTTCTGCTGAGACAGTGGACTAGATCCATAGGTCATGCTGAAATCTCTTTATTTTTTAACCATTTTTTAATTGAAGTACAGTAGATTTACAATGTTGTGTTAGTTTCACATGTACAGCAAAGAGATTCGTATATACATTCATATGTATATGTATCTTCAGATATATATATATATATGTATATAATTTTTCAGATTCTCTAACCTATAAGGAGAGAGAATCTGAAAAATATTATAGATATTGAGTATAGTTCCCTGTGCTATATCGTAGGTAACTAGTTGGTTATCTATTTTATATATATGTAATCTGTGTACAGAATGATTGTCTAACCACTCTTGGGATTCTCTCTAAAATATTATATTGACTTTAAAAGTGCACAATATGAGAGTTTCGAGTTAAGTTGTATCTGGAGCAAAATGAGGACTGCAGCCCAAAGGACAGTAACTCAGAGAGCTCTGAGAAACTGTTCTAAAGAGGCAAGGGGCAAGGTCAGTAAATATGTCATCTTGTTGCAGGGGGAACACATTCAATCAACCAAATAATTTTCCAGAAAATTTCTCCTAGTCTCATGAGGCTTTCTGCTAGTCACAAGGAACAGTCGTCACCATGAAAGATTTTAGTGCTTTTCTACATATGAGGAGATAAAATAATTGGGCTCATAAAATCGACTCCTGAAAATACCTATCTAAAGATCTATCTTTCCAGTTTTCTCCCCAAAGACAGAGTGCCTCATTTCTGCTTTCCACCTTGAACTCCCTTCAAGTATTGTTGAAGGTCAGCAGCTGCAGCAGCACATGACTTAATCCTTGTAGAGGGAGATGGCAAGTGCCCATTTGTTGTTGTTGTTCTAGTGCTAAGTTGTGTCCATCTCATTGTTACCCCCATGGACTGCAGCATGCCAGCTTCTCTGTCCTTCACTATCTCGAGGAGTTTGCTCAAACTCATGTCCATTGAGTTGGCGATGCCATCCAACCATCTCATCCTCTGTCGCCCCCCTTCGCCTTTTGCCTTCAATCTTTCCCAGCATCAGGGTCTTTTCAATGAGTAGACTTTTCCCATCTGGTGTCTAAAGTATTGGAGCTTCAACTTCAGCATCAATCCTTCCAATGAATATCAGGGTTAATTTCATTTAGGATTGACTGGTTTGATCTCTTTTGCAGTCCAAGGACACTCAAGAGTCTTCTCCAGCACCACAGTTCAAAACCATCCATTCTTTGACACTCAGCCTTTTTTCATGGTCCATTTCTCACATCCATACATGACTACTGGAAAAACCATATATGGACCTTTGTTGGCAGAGTGATCTCTGCTCTTTAATATTCTGGCATTCAGTCCCATCACTTCATAGCAAATAGATGGGGAAGAAATGGAAGCAGTGACAGACTTTATTTTCTTGGGCTCCAAAATCACTGCAGATGGTGACTGTAGCCAGGGAATTAAAGACACTTTCTGCTTGGAAGAAAAGCTATGACAAACCTAGACAGCGACCATAAAGAAGACTGAGCACTGAAAAAATGATGCTTTTGAACTTTGGTGCTGGAGAAGACTCCTGAGAGTCCCTTTGACAACAAGGAGATCAAACCAGTCAATCTTAAAGGAAATCAACCCTGTCACTGGAAGGACTGATACTGAAGCTGAAGATCCAATACTTTGTCCACCTGATGTGAAGAGTCAACTCATTGGAAAAGACCCTGATGCTGGGAAAGATAAGGCAGAGGAAGAAGAGGGCAACAAAGAATGAGTTGCTTAGATGGCATCATTGACTCAATGGACATGAGTTCCAGCAAACTCCTGAAGGACAGGAGATAGTGAAGGAGAGGAAAGCCTGGCATGCTGCAGTCCATGGGATATCAAAGAGTCAGACATGACTGAGTGAACAATAACAACTAGCTTTGTCATAGCTTTCCTGCCAAGAAGCAAGCATCTTCTAATTTCATGGCTGCAGTCACTGTCTGCAGTGATTTTGGAGGCCAAGAAAAAAAAAAATCTGTCCCTTCTTCCCATTTTTCCCCTTCTGTTTGTCATGAATTGATTGAAACAAGTGCCATTAGTTTTTGAATGCTGAGTTTTAAGCCAGCTTTTTCACTCTTTTCTTTCACGCTATTGAAGAAGTTCTTTAATAGCTCTTCATGTTTTGCCATTAGAGTGGTATCATCTGCATATCTGAGGTTGCTGATACTTCTCCTGGCAATCTTGATTCTAGCTTGTGATTCATCCAGCCAAGCATTTCACATCATGTACTCTGCATATAAGTAAGCAGGGTGACAATATACAGCCTTGACTGTACTCCTTTCCCAATTTTGAACCAGTCTGTTTTTACATGTCTGGTTCTAACCATTGCTTCTTTATCTGCATACAGGTTTCTCGGGAGAGAGGTAGGGTGTTCTGGTATTCCCATGTCTTTGAGAATTTTCTGCAGTTTGTTGTGATCCACACAGTCAAGGCTTTAGTGCAGTCAATGAAGCAGATGTAGGTGTTTTTCTGGAATTCTCCTACTTTCTCTGTAATCCAGCAAATGTTGGCAATTTGATCTTTGATTCCTCTGCCTTTTCTAAACATCTGGAAGTTCTTGGTTCATGTACTGCTGAAGCCTAGATTAATGGATTTTGAGCATTACCTTGCTAGAATGTGAAATGAGTGCAATTGTATGGTAGTTGGAACATTCCTTGGCATTGTCCTTCTTGTGATTGGAATGAAAATTTACCTTTTCCAGTCCTGTGGCCACTGCTGAGTTTTCCATATTTGCTGGCATATTGAGTGCAGGACTTTAACAGCATCGTCTTTTAGGACTTCAAATATCTCAGGTGGAATTCCATCACCTGCACTAGCTTAATTCATGGTAATGCTTCCTAAGGCACACTTAACTTCACACTCCAGGATGTCTGGCTCTAGGTGAGTGACCACACCATTGTGGTTATCCAAGTCTTCAAGATCTGTTTTGTATAGTTCTTCTGTGTATTCTTGCCACCTCTTCTTAATCTCTTCTGCTTCTGTTAGGTCCTTGCCATTTCTGTCCTTTATCATGCCCATTCTTTCATGAAATGTTCCCTTGACATCTCCAGTTTTTTTGAAGAGATCTCTAGTCTTTCCCATCCTATTGTTTTCCTCTATTTCTTTGCGTTCATCACTTATGAAGGCCTTCTTATCTCTCCTTGATATTCTCTGGTACTCTGTATCCAGTTGGATATACCTTTCCCTTTTTCCCTTGCTTTAGCTTCTCTTCTTTTTTCAGGTATTTGTAAAACCTCATAAGACAGCCACTTTGCCTTCTTGCATTTCTTTTTCTTTAGGATGGTTTTGGTCACCGCCTCCTGTACAATGTCATGGATCTCCATATTTCTTCAGGTACTCTGTCTACCAGATCTAATCCCTTAAATCTACTTGTCACCTCCAGTGTATAATCATAGGGGATTTGATTCAGGTCATACTTGAATGGCCTAGTGGTTTTTCCTACTTTATTCAATTCAAGCCTGAATTTTGCAGTAAGGAGCTAATGATCTGAGCCACGTCAGCTCCCAGTCTTGTTTTTGCTAACTCTATAGGGCTTCTGCATCTTTGGTTGCAAAGAACATAATCATTCTGATTTTAATATTGGCCATCTGGTGACGTCTATATGTAGAGATGTATCTTGTGTTGTTGGAAGAGTGTGTTTGCTATGACCATTGTAGTTTGTTGACAAAATTCTGTTAGCCTATGCCCTGTTTCATCTTGTACTCCAAAACCAAACTTGTCTGTTACTCCAGGTATCTCTTGAATTCCTATTTTTGCCTTCCAGTCCCCTATGATGAAGGACATCTTTTTTGGTGTTAGTTCTAGAAGGTCTTGTAGGTCTTCATAGAACCAGTCAACTTCAACTTCTTTGGAATTAGAGGTTGGAGCATAGACTTGGATTACTGTTTGGCAAGTGCCAGTTTGTGGTTGACAGGGGCCCCTCTTGGTCACAAATTTGACCATTTCATGACCATTTCATCCCATGATGCTAGGAAGGCTCATTCCCAGGTCTAGCAAAGATTTCACTGATAGGTCACTTAGTTTTCTCTTACTGGACTAGGTCTATCAATAGTAACCAAAGGAGCTCTGGACCAGCTGCCTTCCTCAATCTGTTATGGTCCAGGAAATATTCCTGCTTGTTGTATCTTCCCATATCTAGAATTACAGTATTACAATCATTGATCACTTATAGATCTACATATTGATCGACTGTTTCAAATCACCTAGTCATCATTATTTTCATTGGAGGTTCAGTCACATGTTTCATAATGCTAGAAACAACAATCTTTTAAAACAGACAAAGTACAAATAACATAGCTAGCAATATTATTAAAGGTAACAAAGAATTAAGCCAAGAACTTCCATTAGGTGCAACCCAGTATATCTGTTTTTTATCTTTCAGGGAAATTATCAGGTTAGTGCAAAAGTAATTGCAGTTTTACATTGTTGAACTTTGCTGTCTGATATTGGAATACATTCTTAAATGAGGTTATGTTATACATATATATATATATGTTATATATCTTTATAATATATATAATATATATATGTTATATATCTTTGTAATATATATAACATATATATGTTATATATCTTTGTAATATATATAACATATATATGTTATATATCTTTGTAATGCACATTTCTCACTTTATGATTTTTTGCTAATGATGTATTACTTACTATGTATTTTATATTTATTTGAGACTATGGAGATAATGTTAGACAAAAAACAAACTTGAGTGATTTTATTTGAGTTCAAAATGGGTGTTAAAGCAGCAGAGACAACTCACAACATCAACAACACATTTGTCCCAGGAACTGCTAATGAATGTACAGTACAGTTGTGGTTCAAGAAGTTTTGCAAAGGAGACAAGAGCTTTGAAGATGAGCAGCACAGTGGCTGGCCATCAGAAGTTGACAGTGACCAGTTGAGAGCCTTCATCGAAGCTGATCCTCTTATAACTGCATGAAAAGTTGCTGAAGAACTCAATGTGAACCATTTGAAGCATTTGAAGCAAAATGAAAAGGTTAAAAACCTTGATAAGTGTGTGCCTCAAGAACTGACTGCAAATCAGAAAAAAAAAAAAAAATTGTTTTGAGGTGTTGTCTTCTCTTATTGTATGCAACAACAATGAACTATTTCTTGATTGGATTGTGCCATGCAATGAAAAGTGGATTTTCTACGACAACCAGAGACAACCAGCTCAGTGGCTGGACCAAGAGGAAGCTCCAAAGAACTTCCCAAAGCGAAACTTGCACCCCAAAAAGGTCATGGTCAGTGTTTGGTGGTCTGATTCTGCTCTGATCCACTATAGCTTTCTGAATCATGGTGAAACCATTCATCTGAGAAGTATGCTCAGCAAATCAATGAGATGCACCAAAACCTGCAATACCTGCAACAGGCACTGGTCAGCAGAAAGGGCCCAATTCTTTTCAAAATGCCAAAGCACACATAATACAACCAAAGCTTCAAAAGTTGAACAAATTGGGCTACAAAGTTTTGCCTCATCCACCATATTCACCTGATTTCTCAGCAACTGACTACCACTTCTTCAAGCATCTTGACATTTGCAGTTAAAATGCTTTCACAACCAGCATGAGGCATAAAATGTTTTCCAAGAGTTCATTGAGTCCTGAAGCACAGATTTCTACACTACAAGAATAAAGAAACTTATTTCTCATTGCAAAAATGTGTTGATTTTAATGGTTCCTATTTTGATTAGTGTAGATGTGTTTGAGCCTAGTTATAATGATTTAAAATTCACAATCTAAAACTGGAATTACATTTGACCAACCTAATATATATTGGCACTATCCATAAGGCTCCCAGCCCAATGTCCTAGTGTTACTAGGCTGGTTATGCTTAGCATAATTTAATTGTTCACAAGATAAAGTGAAAGTGAAAGTCACTGAGTTGTGTCTGACTCTTTGTGATCCCCATGGACTATACAGTCCATGGAATTCTCTAGGCAAGAATACTGGAGTGGGTAGCCTTTCCCTTCTCCAGTGGATCTTCCCAACCCAGGGATCAAACCCAGGTCTCCCGCATTGCAGACGGATTCTTTACCAGCTGAACCACAAAGGAAGCCCTCCTGAGATAAAGGGGGGTATTAACTCTTAAACGACCACAGCCAAGTGTTAACCACATGAATCCATCCCCTAATTGTGGGAAGTTTTATTCCCTGGCTAAATTTTTGCTTGTTGTTCTGATTGAGCTTGAGTAACTTAGAGGAAAATTCGTATTATGGACAGGGTCAGAGCAGGTATTATTAATTGACCAGGTAAGAGGATCCCACCTAGTAATATTAAAAGTAGCCTGAACAGGACTGAGCCTTCTTTCTTCTAAAATAAATTTTTAAGTGTCATCCAAATAGAGCCTTCGAGTGGAGAAATCCACCAAGGAAGTCTAGAAGTTCTAGGCATGTGTAATTGGCCACAACCCAACAATTGAATTGATTTTTAAAACTGGAATAGGATTTTGTCCATAATAGGAAACATTTGATCCATATGAAGATCCAAAAGTCAAAAAAACCCACTATAAATGATCATACAAATCATGTCTAGCACCTTAGGTAAGCTGTCTACTTCTGATGTCATCTTCATCTCACCCTGGTATAATTGTGGTTTCCTCTGAGTGTCTTTTTAAGGTGAGTTTGAGGTCAGCAGTAATGCTCAAAATTCTCCAAGCCAGGGTTCAGCAATACATGAACTGTGAAATTCCTGATGTTCAAGCTGGTTTTAGAAAAGGCAGAGGAACCAGAGATCAAATTGCCAACATCCACTGGATCATCGAAAAAGAAAGAAAGTTCCAAAAAAAACACATCTATTTCTGCTTTATTGACTATGCCAAAGACTTTCATTGTGTGGATCACAATAAACTGTAGAAAATTCTAAAAGAGATGGGAATACCAGACCACCTGACCTGCCTCTTAAGAAACCTGTATGCAGGTCAGGAAGCAACAGTTAGAACTGGACATGGAACAACAGACTGGTTCCAAATAGGAAAAGGAAGACGTTAGGCTGTATATCGTCACCTTGCTTCTTTAACCTCTATGCAGAGTACATCATGAGAAACATTGGGCTGGATGAAGCACAAGCTGGAATCAAGATTGCCGGGAGAAATATCAATAACCTCAGATATGCAGATGATACCACCCTTATGGCAGAAAGTGAAGAACTAAAGAGCCTCTTGATGAAAGTGAAAGTGGAGAGTGAAAAAGTTGGCTTAAAGCTCAACATTCAGAAAACTAAGATCATGGCATCTGATCCCATCACTTAATGGGAAATAGATGGGGACACAGTGGAAACAGTGGCTGATTTTATTTTGGGGGCTGCAGATGGTGACTGCAGCCATGAAATTAAAAGACGCTTACTCCTTGGAAGGAAAGTTATGACCAACCTAGACAGCATATTAAAAAGCAGAGACATTACTTTGCCAACAAAGGTCTGTCTAGTCAAGGTTATGGTTTTACTTTTTCTTTTATTTTTTAACTTTACAATATTGTATCGGTTTTGTTATATATCAACATGAATCTGCCACAGGTATACATGTGTTCCCCATCCTGAACCCTCCTCCCTCCTCCCTCCCCGTACCATCCCTCTGGGTCGTCCCAGTGCACCAGCCCCAAGCATCCAGTATCGTGCATCGAACCTGGACTAGCGACTCGTTTCATATATGATATTATACATGTTTCAGTGCCATTCTCCCAAATCATCCCACCCTCTCCCTCTCCCAGAGTCCAAAAGACTGTACTATGCATCAGTGTCTCTTTTGCTGTCTCGTATACAGGGTTATTGTTACCATCTTTCTAAATTCCATATATATGCATTAGTATACTGTATTGATGTTTTTCTTTCTGGCTTACTTCACTCTATAATAGGCTCCAGTTTCATCCACTTTATTAGAACTGATTCAAATATATTCTTTTTAATGGCTGAGTAATACTCCATTGTGTATATGTACCACTGCTTACTTATCCATTCATCTGCTGATGGACATCTAGGTTGCTTCCATGTCCTGGCTATTCTAAACAGTGCTGCGATGAACATTGGGGTACCCGTGTTTCTTTCCGTTCTGGTTTCCTCAGTGTGTATGTCCAGCAGTGGGATTGCTGGGTCATAAGACAGTTCTATTTCCAGTTTTTTAAGGAATCTCCACACTGTTCTCCATAGTGGCTGTACTAGTTGGCATTCCCACCAACAGTGTAAGAGGGTTCCCTTTTCTCCACACCCTCTCCAGCATTTATTGCTTGTAGACTTTTGGATCGCAGCCATTCTAACTGGTGTGAAATGGTACCTCATAGTGGTTTTGATTTGCATGTCTCTGATAATGAGTGATGTTGAGCACCTTTTCATGTGTTTGTTAGCCATCTGTATGTCTTCTTTGGAGAAATGTCTATTTAGTTCCTTGGCCCATTTTTTGATTGGGTCATTTATTTTTCTGGAATTGAGCTGTAGGAGTTGCTTGTATATTTTTGAGATTAAATCTTTGTCAGTTGCTTCATTTGCTATTATTTTCTCCCATTCTGAAGGCTGTCTTTTCACTTTGCTGATTGTTTCCTTTGTTGTGCAGAAGCTTTGAAGTTTAATTAGGTCCCATTTGTTTATTTTTGCTTTTATTTCCAATATTCTTGGAGGTGGGTCATAGAGGATCCTGCTGTGATGTATGTCGGAGAGTGTTTTGCCTATGTTCTCCTCTAGGAGTTTTATAGTTTCTGGTCTCACATTTAGATCTTTAATCCATTTTGAGTTTATTTTTGTGTATGGTGTTAGAAAGTGTTCTAGTTTCATTCTTTTACAAGTGGTTGACCAGTTTTCCCAGCACCACTTGTTAAAGAGATTGTCTTTAATCCACTGTATATTCTTGTCTCCTTTGTCAAAGATAAGGTGTCCATAGGTGCATGGATTTATCTCTGGGCTTTCTATTTTGTTCTATTGATCTATATTTCTGTCTTTGTGCCAGTACCATACTGTCTTGATGACTGTGGCTTTGTAGTAGAGCCTGAAGTCAGGCAGGTTGATTCCTCCAGTTCCATTCTTCTTTCTCAAGATAGCTTTGGCTATAGTTTTTCCAGTGGTCATGTATGGATGTGAGAGTTAGACTATAAAGAAAGCTGAGCACCAAAGAATTGATGCTTTTAAACTGTGGTGTTGGAGAGGACTCTTGAGAGTCCCTTGGACTGCAAGGAGATCCAACTAGTCCATCCTAAAGGAGATCAGTCCTGGGTGTTCATTGGAAGGACTGATGTTGAAGCTGAAACTCCAGTACTTTGGCCACCTCATGCGAAGAGCTGACTCGTTTGAAAAGACCCTGATGCTGGGAAAGATTGAGGGCAGGAGGAGAAGGGAACGACGGAGGATGATATGATTCGATGGAATCACCGACTCAATGGACGTGGATTTGGGTGGACTCCAGGAGTTGGTGATGGACAGGGAGGCCTGGCGTGCTGCAGTTCATGGGGTTGCAAAGAGTCAGACACGACTGAGTGACTGAACTGAAATGAACTGAGATCAGCAGTCCCTTCTATAGGTCAGTCTCGGGTCAGGGCCTTTGGAAGTGGGAATTCATCTAAGAGCCAGTTTCCCTTTAGTTTCATTGTGCATGAACTAGTT
Source organism: Bos taurus (assembly GCF_002263795.3). Taxonomy (NCBI): domain Eukaryota; kingdom Metazoa; phylum Chordata; class Mammalia; order Artiodactyla; family Bovidae; genus Bos; species Bos taurus. Next base: position 501,093 of record NC_037349.1, on the reverse strand, counting down.
AAGAGTACCTGATGAAGGTCCTCCCATCCAGGTTAGAGACTCCTTTAAATTGTGCCTTTTCCAGTAGGCATAATCCCGTGGTTGCAGGTTATGGGCCATCTGATCTTCATCCAAAGATTACTGAGATAAACTTCAGAAGCAAAACTTAGAGTGTCCTTTTAATAATTCCATTAACTTTTACATTAATGTAGCATAACAGTAAGGAACTTTCTGGGAAATGAATCAGTAATACAGTCCTCCATTAACAAAACTGGGATAAACATTCATTGATACATAATCTTTTTCTCTCTAAAATTACCCTCCTTTCTACCAAATATATCCAATTTAAGCCTAATTTGTTGCAAAATAACCCTGGTCTCAGAAAAACTTGACCTGAGGTTAAAGCATCTGCCTCCAATGCGGGAGACCTGGGTTTGATCCCTGGGTTGGGAAGATCCCCTGGAGAAGGAAATGGCAACCCACTCCAGTACTCTTGCCTAGGGAATCCGATGGATGGAGGAGCCTGGTAGGCTACAGTCCACGGGGTCGCAAAGAGTCAGACATGACTGAGCGATTTCACTTTTCACTTTCAGACTGAACCTTGGGGAAAAAACCTTTCAGGTCTAAGAAAGTCATGTCAAGGGCTTATCACATGGGTTCCTAAAATATCTAGGTGAATTCCTCCATTTATAAGATCCCCAAAATACATTGAGATTTCTGTATCTGTTGGTGAGGTAGCCTTCCTAACTTATCTGATAAAGCTGCTGAAAACCTAAGAGTTTACAATCTCTGGAGGGAGCAGATAGAGAAAAGGCATAAATGTTTCAATTCTGTTTACAAAAGTGTAATTTACCAAATTACTATGAGTCATATTTAATTTGAGGGGAAGACTTTCCTTACACCTGTAACACAGATTCAAAAGAATAATTTTTCAGAGTAGCAACCATAAAAATTATCACCGTTTTTACCACTTCACTCAGTCCTTTTGTTAACTAACTCTTTAAAATATATATTGAAAATATTATTGAAGTATAGTTAAATTACAATGGTTCAGGTGCACAGCAAGGTGATTTAGTTATACACATGTATTATTTTTTATTTTATTTTCTATCATAGGTTGTTATAAGATATTAACCATAGTTCCCTATGCTATATAGTAAACCTTTGTTGCTTGTTGCATAATTAGAAATTAGCATTTTTCTTTTTTAGAAAAAAAATTTTTAATTAGGATTTTTTTTTTAGAATTTTTAATTAGAAATTTTAATTAGAAATCGAGCATTCTATTCATACTAAATCAAACAAGTGGAATCAAAATGTCATAATTTTTAAAGTTAGGCAAAAATTCATTTTTCCAAAATATATATTATACCTATTTATATAAATGTATACAAAAGCTTTGCTGTTACACTTGATAAAGGCTTGAGAAAGAACATTAAAAAAAAAAAAGAGAGAGATGGAGAAATTGGAGAATGCAAACCAAGTGAAATGGAAGCCCTGAATATTAAATAGAAAAAGTGAAACAAGCTAGCTAAAAGTAAAAGATATCATACAGTTCAGGTGTTTTTAAACATAACTGCTCAATAGAAACATATCTGGAGCTCTGGAGAAAAAAACAACTACACCTGAGGATTTGTATTTTTCAAAAAATTTCAGGATAGTTCTGATATGCATCTGATATGCATTAAAAAGTGATGACAGGTTTTTCTATTAGATCACAGTTTTGGTGATATAGAGTTCTTTTATTTTTCTGTTCACCAATCATGATACAATGGTATTAAGTAATAGCTGCATAATCACAATGGTAAAAGATGTTTATAAGTTTTCACAATAAATAGCCAGACAAAAAAACATAAGACAATTACAATTGCAAGCAATAATGGGAACATGATTAACAACAATATAAAATAATTGCATACAACTTGAGGGGGGCTCAAGCAGAGTGATGTGGGAAGTGGAAGTGTATACTTCATCCATCCAGCCTGTCTATGTCTTTTGGTTGGTGCTTTTAATCCATTTACATTTAAGGTGATTATTGATATGTATGGAGAAGGCAATGGCAACCCACTCCAGTAATAGCAACTCACTCCAGTACTCTTGCCTGGAAAATCCCATGGATGCAGGAGCCTGGTAGGCTGCAGTCCATGGGGTCGCTAGAGTCGGATATGACTGAGTGTCTTCACTTTCACTTTTCACTTTCATGCATTGGAGAAGGAAATGGCAACCCACTCCAATGTTCTTGCCTGGAGAATCCCAGGGACGGGGGAGCTTCGTGGGCTGCTGTCTATGGGGTCGCACAGAGTCGGACATGACTGAAGCGATTTAGCAGCAGCAGCATGATCCTATTACCATTTTCTTAATTGCTTTGGGTTTATTTGGGGTAGATCTTTTCCTTCTCTTGTGTTTCCTGCCTAGAGAAGTGCCTTTACTATTTGTTGTAAAGCTGGTTTGGTGATGCTGAATTCTAACTTTTGCCTGTCTGGAAATCTTTTGAATTCTCCATCAAATCTGAGGGAGAGTCTTGCTGGATAGAGTATTCTTGGTTGTGGGTTCTTCCCTTTCATCACTTAAATATATCATGCCATTCCCTTCTGGCTTGTAGAGTTTCTGTTGAAAACTCAGCTGATAGCCTGGTGGGAGTCCCTTGTATGTTATTTGTTTTTCCCTTGTTGATTTTAATATTTTATCTCTGTCTTTAATTTTTGTCAGTTTGATTACTACGTGTCTTGGTGTGTTCCTCTTTGGGTTTTTCCTTCCTGGGACTCTCTGTGCTTCCTGAGTTTTGTTGACTATTTTCTCTCCCATGTTCAGGGAAATTTTCAGCTATTATCTCTTCAAATATTTTCTCAGGTCCTTCTCTGTCTTCTCCTTCTGGGACCCCTATAATGTGAATGTTGGTGCATTTAATGTTTTTCCAGAGGTCTCTTAGGCTGTCTTCATTTATTTTCATTCTTTTTTCTATATTCTGTTCTGCAGCAGTGATTTCCAGCATTCTCTCCTCCAGGTCATTTATCCATTCTTCTGCCTCAGTTACTCTGCTATTGATTCCTTCTAATGTACTATTCAACTCTGTTTTTTAGTTCTTGTAGGTCTTTGGTAAACATTTCTTGCATCTTCTCAATTTCTTCTCTCCATTTCTTTTTCAAGATCCTGGATCATCTTCATTATCATTATTCTGAATTCTTTTTCTGGAAGGTTGCCCATCTCCACTTCATTTAGTTGTTTTTCTGGGATTTTATCTTGCTCCTTCATCTGGGACATAACTTTCTGCCTTTTCTTTATGATTAACTTTCTGTAATATGATTTTTGTTTTAGCCTCTGTGAGACTATGCTTCTTTTTGCTTCTTCTCTCTGCCCTCTGATGGAGGAGGCTAAGAGGCTTATGTAAACTTCTTGATAGGAGGGACTGGGGATGGTAAAAACTGGGTCCTGCTCTGGTGGGCAGGGCCTTGCTCTGCTGCTGCTGCTGCTAGGTTGCTTCAGTCGTGTCTGACTCTGTGCGACCCCATAGACGGCAGGCCATCAGGCTCCCCCGTCCCTGGGATTCTCCAGGCAAGAACACTGGAGTGGGTTGCCATTTCCTTCTCCAATGCATGAAAGTGAAAAGTGAAAGTGAAGTCACTCAGTCGTGTCCGACTCTTAGCGACCCTATGGACTGCAGCCTACCAGGCTCCTCCGTCCATGGGATTTTCCAGGCAAGAGTACTGGAGTGGAGTGCCACTGCCTTCTCCTTGCCTAGTACAGCTTTAATCCAATTATCTGCTGATGGGTGGGGCTGCACACCCTCCTGGTAGCTGTTTGGCCTGAGGCGACCCAGCCCTGGGGCCTACAGGATTTACACCAAAGGGGACCCTCCAGTGCCCCTGTCCCTGTGATGAGCCCCTGCTGATCCATGCCTCCACAGGAGACCCTCTAACACTAGCAGGTAGTTTTGGTTCAGTCTCCTATGGTGTCATTGCTCCTCTTTTCTGGGTCTTGGTATGTGCAAAATTTTGTTTGTGTCCTCCAAGACTGGAGTCTCTGTTTCCTCCAGATCTCTGGATGTCCTATAATCACTCCCACTGGCTCTCAAGGTCAGGTTTACTGGGGTTCCCAGTCCCTTTGTCAGATTCTTAAGCTGGAAAGCCTTATATGGGCTTCAGAACCTTCACAACAGTCTGAGAACTTGTTTGGTATTATTGTTCTCCAGTCTGTGGGTACAGGATTTTATTTTATAGTGATTGTGCCCCTCCTATTGTCTAACTGCAGCTTCTTCTTTGTCTTTGGATATGGGGTATCTTTTTTTGGTGGGTTCCAGTATCCTCCTGCCTATGGTTGTTCAACGACTAGTTGCAATGTTGGTGTTCTTGCAAGAGGACAGGAACACAAGTCCTTCTACTCTGCCAGAAGTAGAATTAACTCTTGAACCGGAAGCTAACTCTTTTTGTTAACAGTTTATGAAGCCATTAGGTTTCTCACTAGTATTCTTTAATTTCTTACCCAGTTCAGCATGCATGCATGCTAAGTCACTTCAGTCGTGTCTGACTGTTTGTCATCCTTTGCAGCCCCCCAGGTTTCTCTGTCCATGAAATTCTCCAGGCAAGAATATTGGAGTTGATAGCCATTCCCTTCTCCAGTGGATCTTCCCTACCCATGGTTGAACCCATGTCTCTTATGTCTCCTACTTTGGCAGGTGGGTTCTTTACCACTGGCGCCACCTGAGAAGCCCAAGTTCAGCATTATGGTCTAAAAATCATAAACTTGTATTTATCCAAAGGTTCTTTCTACTAGCCTTCTTGAAGAGGAAACATTTTTGCAAAGACATCAGAATAAAACCATAACTGTCTATAATGACAAAAGACTTAAGGCATGTTTAAAATCTGATTACAATGCAGTTGACAAAGAAACTTGGTTACTGCTGTGACACACAACACTTGAAGAAAGTAACTAGAAAGTAACTAGAAAGTAACAAAATGACTGGTAACATTTTGCCAGGACATGTCAGAATTTTAGGTTATCTGTATTAATAACATTTACCATACAGTATAATCTGAAAAGGTTTATTACTCATTAAACAATACTTTCCATGTAATTTAATGTACTAAGTGAGTGAGTGGAAGTTGCTCATTGTGTCCAACTCTTTGCTACCCCATGGACTCTACATTCCATGGAATTCTCTAGGCCAGAACACTGGAGTGGCTAGCCTTTCCTTTCTCCAGGGAGTCTTTCCAACCCAGGGATTGAACCCAGGTCTCCCACATTGCAGGTGGATTCTTTACCAGGTGAGCCACAAGGGAAGTCCTTAATGTACCAAATGAACCTGGTTTATACCTCTCTTTAGCATGTTTCAGGGGCCCTTTGAAGCATCCCAAAATTAGCTGTCTAGAACTACAAAAAGACTTCATTAGAATTTGATTTAGGAAATTTTTTCAAAGAATTCCAAAAAGGCTTAGAACACTCAGTCATATAGGATCATAGTCACTGTGAAAGCATTATTGACTTAACCAAGTAACAATAAAAGTTTTCAAAGGCAAATACAGAACAGATCACAAGATGTAAAGAAATTTAAAATCTATTATCAAAAGACATTCTTAAGAAAACTTGTACCACGCACAAAACTCTTTTCTCAGGGTCCACTTTCCAGAAACCTTCCTTACTTTCTGTAGCCATCACTTAACTTGCTGTTCCAGAAACAGCCACCTATAAACCATGCCTACTTCCTTTTCCCCTAATAAAATGAAATCCCATTCATCATGCCTTCTTTACTGAAAATACACATCCTATGATCCTTAAGCAACCGTGAACTGTTCTTTATATTAGCATTTTGTAGTTTGGTGAGCATAAATACTAGTGATAATTCTAAAAACATTTGCTTTCTTATAGAGAACATCTCTGGATGGCACCAAACATATTCATTAATAGTCCAAAATGTTTAGTTTCTCTGTAAGAAGAAGCTAATGTTTGGTAATTAATGTTTCACTCTCTTTTTTATTTGGGAATGACCTGCTGCTGCTGCTAAATCGCTTCAGTCATGTCTGACTCTGTGCGACCCCATAGACTGCAGCCCACCAGGCTCCCCCGTCCCTGGGATTCTCCAGGCAAGAACACTGGAGTGGGTTGCTGTTTCCTTCTCCAATGCATGAAAGTGAAAAGTGAAAGTGAAGACACTCAGTCGTATCAAACTCTTAGAGACCCCATGAACTGCAGCCTACCAGGCTCCTCCATCCATGGGATTCTCCTGGCAAGAGAATTGGAGTGGGTTGCCATTGCCTTCTCCAGGGAATGACCTAGCTATTCAGTAAACTTCCATCACTTAATATTTGCCTCAACTCTAAATTTTAAAGTGTCAAATATCTGCAGAGACTAAAATAGAGATTCCTAAAGCATAATTATTCTTAACAGAGTTTATCTAAAGCTATCTCATTTAACTCTTTCCTAAAGGTTTTCTTCATATCAAATTGCTTTGCTGATGACAAATTTGAAACTGATATAACAAGATTTTATTTAACTTATATTAAATCTGGGCATGGTGAAAGTATTATACTTAATATTATTCTTAATCTTGATGATTCAAGACATGTCTATCTTAATTCAACCAATAAACTTAAGCATTAATACCAGCATTAATAATCATTAGTACTTAAGAATTAATTTAATATTGAATATTTCCCAGTTCATGTGAACCTGGAATTCATTTAGCTTAATTTTTCTTATATTTAGAATTGTTTGATTTGTAAGCACTTACTTTTCTTTATGCCAATTAAATTAGAGTTCATTTATAAATTAACCTCAGTAATATTATCCAAAGACCAAGGCACATACTGAGACATATATATTCACATAGACAGAACAAGAAATCTAGCTTCATTTTTTAAACTTAGTCATGAATCAGATATCACAATATAAAACTCACTAGTTTATAATAACAGTAAAGAAAATTTAATCCATTTCCTGTTTTTTTCCTTCCGTTTCAGGAATTAGAGATGGTCTAGCTGCAGTCCATGGGGTCGCTAAGAGTCAGACATGACTGAGCAACTTCATTTTCACGCATTGGCAAAGGAAATGGCAACCCAGTCCAGTGTTCTTGCCTGGAGAATCCCAGGGACAGGGGAATCTGATGGGCTGCCATCTATGGGGTCGCACAGAGTCAGACACGACTGAAGTGACTTAGCAGCAGCAGCAGATAAGATAAGTGATCCTGGGAGCTCTGGTCTCAAAGCATAAGGAGCAAAATTCAGGTTCTCCAAATAGGGCTTATTCCTTCAGGACTTATTATTATTTCTTTCAAGCTAATTTTCTCTGGTAGTTGAAATTAAACTGATTGGGGGTTGGTTTACCTTCAACTGGCATTGTGTATTTAACTGGCACTATTGAAAGTTCATAATTTTCATAGATACCCCCTTTTCTTTCTTCTAATGGTTTTGAAAAGTTGGTCAGCCAGTGGAACAAGGGTGTTTGTGTGTAACTCAGACCAACCTAGGTTTTCTTTTACTACGGTAGCCAAATCCTCATCTAATGATCCTAAAAAGTGGAGTTAAGCAAAGGATTGTTTGGTGGTTAGAGAATCACTCAGGTCTCAAGACATAATGTTGCTTAAAAGGTTTTCTTTTTTTTTTTTTTAAACCTTTCTTAAAGGCCAGAATTGATCCATTTGATCTTTGCTTGCACTGTTGAATCCCTGTCCAGTTGTACAGTTTTAGGAAAAAGCTTTGAAACAAGTTAGAGTAATTTTTAAGCTAATTCCTTGCATTTAGTGTGAGCCTCTGGACTATGTGATTCAAAGTTCATTAAGGGGTGTTTCCACCCTGCTTTCTTTAGTCATTCCCTTGCTTTGCTTTTAGAAGTTAACAGCTGTATTGATTGATATAGATCTGAAAACCCAGAGTCATAGGACCAGATGGTTAACCTGAATTCCTTAGCGAATTCCAATGTATCCTGACTTGGATTGGAAAATTCTTTAGCCAAGGCTTTAAATTCTGCTCAGGTCCTGGGTGTATATGTAAACAGAAAGGACAGCTCACTTCTTCGTGTAATAAGTTTCTCCTTAAGGGAGCTATAATTACCTTCTGATTTTTTTTCCCCTCCTTTCCTGGGAAAAGGGGAGTACCATGAGGAGGAAGATTTGAAAGAAAAAAAAGAGGAAGCATCTGGTCAGGTAATACAGATAAAAGATGATATATGGGAGAAGTAGAGGGAGAGACAGAGTCAATGACAGAGTGCTAGCAGTATTTTTGGCTCTGATAGTTTCAAGAGAAGCTTCTAGATATCAATCAAAGTAAGCATTCCATTCCATTCATTCTGTTGATCTTATGGTCAGCTTTTTCTAATTGTAAGCACAAAAATATCAACTTTGGAATATCAAAAGAACCCCAATTTGGCCATTTTAGGTTCAGATCTTCTGTAGTATGATTTCCCCAGTTAAGTAGATACTTTCAAATAAAAGTTTTGTACCTACATGACCCTGGCTGGGGTGTTAGTTAGAGGCTAGCTTTCTGATACCCCTTATAAAAACATCAGGTCAGCCTCTTACCTAACCCCTCAGTCTCCTACAACTAAGCAGCCTTGGTATATTTCAACCACACCCCACAGTGTCTTTCAACTGGGTAGGTATTCCCCTGTTACCTTTCAACTGAGCCCCACCCCAGTATCTTTCCACTAGGTGAGTATGGCCTGTATCTTTCAACCTCCCATCTCTTTCAACTGGAAGGGGGTTAGGTACCTGCTCCACCACCAAATAAAACTCAGGATCATCAACCAGTATGGGAGATCCATCAAACCAGGGAAGACTTACAGAATTCATCTGGACTCTCCAAGGAGGCAAACAGGCACAAGGAGCCTCGGCTGATACCAAGGCTCTGGTTCCTCATAGAGTTCAGACGAAGAAGAGTAGTCCACTCTGGGTCCCTTCTTCTTGGACACCATATAGCTCTTGACTGAAAAAATATGCACAATGTTAGAGTTGTGAGTTTTATAAGTTTTATTTGAGGAAAAATGAGGACTACAGCTCAAGGGACAGCACCTCAGACAGCTCTGAGAAACTGTTTCAAAGAGGCATGGGGGAAAGGTCAGTATATATGTGATTTTGGTGAAGGGGGAATACATGCAATCAACCACATATTTTTCCAGGTTTATTCTAGTCTTGTGAAGCTTTCTACTAGATACGAAGAATAGCCATCACCGTGAAGGATTTTATTGCTTTTCTAGATATGAGGAGATACAAGAATTGGGCTCATAAAATCAGCTCCTGAAAATATCTAGCCATCTGAAGGCCTACTTTGCAAATTTTTCCCTAAGCACAGAGTGCCTCATTTCTACTCTCCACTCTGAACTCCTTTCAGGATGTATTGAAGGTCAGCAGCTGCAGCAGCACATTATTTAATCCTTGTAGCTGTAGATGGCAAATACCCATGGCAAGTGCCAGTTGGTGGTTGACAATGCTGTCTCAACTTTCTCAATATGGACAGACAGAATTTAAAATCTTCAAGTTATAGATCCTCTTTGGTTACCAATTGATTCTTCAATTTATCTCTCTCCACTCTCATTTTACTCTAAGCAGTAAGGAAAGCCAGTTCTGCGCCTGCAACATGCGAACACCAAGGACAGTTCACTTCCCCGTGTAATAGATCTATCCTTAAGGGAGCTACAATCACCTTCTGATTTTTAAGATTGTGATTGTGATTGTTTAGAAACCTCCTTAGCTATATATTGTCACTTATGATTTCTACTGTAACACACTAGAACACAATTCAATCAAGTTCTTTGCCACTTTATAATGATAGCTTATGGTGAACGGTGTCAGATTTGTGATCTCCAAAGATTTAGCTTCGGGACCATGGACCAGGCTTGATCACTCAAGAGCTTTTGTGTAGCAGAGTTTTATTAAAATAAGAAAGGGACAGACAAAGCTTCTGACAGACATCAGAAGAGGGTGGAGAGTGTCCCCCTCACTAGTGTTAGCAGGGGAGTTATATACTTTTTAACTAATTATTACAATAAATCAAAAGAATGTCTCAAGTTTGTGAAAATTTTACCAGACCCATTCCCACAATTTACATTTTAGGATAACATGATTAGCCAGGGTTTTAGGAAGGAGAAACTGTCCTCAAGCAGAATACATTGTTGTTATATAATCCTTCAGTCAGTTCAGTTCAGTTCAGTCACTCATTCGTGTCCAACTCTTTGCAACCCCATGAATTGCAGCATGCCAGGCCTCCCTGTCCATCACCAACTCCCGGAGTTCACTCAAACTCAGGTCCATCGAGTCGGTGATGCCATCTAGCCATCTCATCCTCTGCCGTCCCCTTCTCGTCCTGCCCCCAATCCCTCTCAGCATCAGAGTCTTTTCCAATGAGTCAACTCTTTGCATGAGGTGGCCAAAGTACTGGAGTTTCAGCTTTAGCATCATTCCTTCCAAAGAACACTCAGGACTGATCTCCTTTAGAATGGACTGGTTGTATCTCCTTGCAGTCCTTAGTACAGAGTTTAAACTGAGTTGTTTGTTGTGTAATCATTAGTTCTGGGCTTAAAGAAAAAATGTTTTATGTGCCTAAGACTAAGGAAGGTAGAGGAAAAAAAAAAAAAGAAAGATGTTTGTCCTTTCCTCCTCCTTGAGAATTCCAGACCTCTATCTCCTCCTCAAGAATCCCAAACATCTCTCTCCTTGGGGACCCTGGACTTCTTATCAACCTGCCTAGGAATTGACTCTCTCAATAACAAGGATCACCTTTTCTCCACCGCCGGTAGCATTTTCCTCATTTCTGTCTGAGACTTCATCAGAGTGACCTATAATGTCCATATTTCATCTGCTAATATTCCTTTCAAGGTAATATAGCCTTTTTTACTTCAAGGTAAAAAATCTAGGGTTTTTTTAACATGTACTTAAAACTCCTTGCCCCTACCTATTACTCAGTTCCAAAGTCACTTCCACATTTTTAGGTATTTGTTACAGCAACACCCCACTTTTCAGAATTAGTCTGTGTCAGTTTTCTAGGACTGCTATAACAAAGTACCATAGACTGGGTGGCTTAAACAACAAAAGTTTATTTTATCCAGTTCTGGAGACTGAAAGTCAGCCCAAGATCAAGGTGCTACTGGCAGAGTTGGTTTTCTCTGAGGCCTCTCTCCTTGGCTTATAGATGGTCACCCTCTTGCTTTCTGTTCACATGATTGTTCCTCTATGCATATGCATGCCTGGTATCTATGTGTTCAAGTTCCCTCTTATTATGAGGCCACCAGTCATCTTGGATTCTAATGTCCTCATTTTAACTTACTCAGCTCTTTATGGGTCTTATTTCCAAATACTGTGACATTCTGAGGTACTAGAAGTTAAGGCTTCAACATACAAAATTGGAGGAAGGGGAACACAATTTGCTTATCAGCTTCCTTAATATATGACATCTTCCAGGAATCTTACTTAAGCAAGCAGTAAGCAGTACACTCTCAAGACGTGAGAGCTGACCAACCTTCCATGGGAATGGTCCCTCTCCTTTCAGCTTCCCTTTTCTAATCTTTTGTTCCTTCCTCTGAGTGGTCCCCAGAGCCTGATTGGTTGCACACTATGCAAAGGAGGTATGAGCCCAAGGCCAATCAGGAAAGGAGGTGTGTTAAGCACGTTTTCCCGCTGAAGTCTTCAGTCTAGTCCATGGTTTTCCTTTTTAGTCGACTTTTTTCCCCCCGATTTGTTCAGCCTCTGTGTGGTTCTTCTAGCTGCTACTTCTTATGACCACTACTCTGGACCCCTTTTTCCCTACTCTAACTGCCTAACATTCCCCTCTCAAGAGATGGGAGACCCAGTTCTTTAGGAATAGGGACAATGAGTGATCTAGCTACTTCCTGCTGAGAAGGGGTGATGAAGGGTTTGAAGTCTCCCTTTCTTGCTACTACTTAGACTTCAAAACCAGGGTTGTGGTGATAATGTCCATCAAGGGGAGAGTAGTAGATTTCTTCTGTGGTTGAGTGCAGTTCTACATGTCCTCATTGAACTAACACTGCATTCTGTAGCTTGTTGCCCTGGACAGAAATAAGATAGGTTAAACAGTTGATAATGCATGGAGCAATCATAATAGTATTATTAGTATGGTGACAACAGGGGTCAGCAGGAGCAGCAGCCAACTCCAAATCCCTTCTCTCCAAGAGAAGCCTGAGGAGGAACTGGAGCCAATCTGGAGGTCCCCTGCTTGATGTTTGAGATCTTAGATAATCTGTATATTCTTTTTGAGAATGGAAAGACTTTCTTCAACTTGGTTTGAGATGTTTACCCAAAAAAGCAAGTCTCATTCAGGATGGCACAGGTTCCTCCTTGTTCAGCAGTTAAAAGACCTATAGCCTGCCTATTGTGGAATACCACCCCTGCCAAGGTGTCAATGGATTTTTATTGATCCTCTAGAGCTGATGCTGTGTCTCTGTTGCATCATCAGTGAGATATTTATTATTGAGCTCTCAAGGAGGGGGATTCCCACAAACCAAAAAAACCCCTCTAGCTATCGAATGTCCTATTCCCAGTCTTTCCAAGATGGGATTATCATGAGCATGGCCTCCTATATCAGATGGTAATTGGTAAGAAGGGAAGGAATGCTTGTGCCAATACATGGCTTTAGCTATTGCCCATTCTAAGAATGAACTCAAGTTGGAGATTGCCCCGAGGTTGCTCCAAGTTGTTCAGCTGTAAGAAACCAAACCCTCATAACAGTCAGGGCTACTGTGCAAACCCCATATCATTGGGCCAGGAGGACGAGGTATAGAGACTTCCATTCCCACCATAGAGATTTCCCTTGATGTGGGCTGACCTGAGATGTTCGGTTTAGCCCTGGTGAGGTGAATTTGTTTCCCATACATTGTATGGGGGCCTGTGCTGGTTGATGGTACCCCCCATTTGGTGTAGTCTGTCACTATGGGGGAAGTTTTTGGCATGCGGGATGTGTTGTTGTCTTTTGACAAATGGTGTTTCGGAAGATGAGTGAAATAATATTTCCAGGGTGGTGCATGGACTATTTAGAGTAGCAATGTCTTACTGTGTGCCCAGCTCCACAATCTTGGTTAGGGTTACAGGGATTTGCTCCACATATGTCCCCAGATACTCCCCCAATCTCAGCTTGGACAGGCCTGTATAGCTGTATGTGGGCATCTGCAAACCAGATTCCATTGTCATTGTTAGGGAAGCTATTAGTGTTGTTGTAGGTCTTACAATCATAAAATTTTTTTATATTTCCCTTGATAAGGGATCCTCATTCCAAGTCCCAGGGGTTGATGGTCTGATTTTGGTGCCAATTGATTCCTCTTTAACCATCTGAGATGAGCCCTTTGAGGGTTCAGGTCCTGTTTTAAGGGTTTTGAACCTGGTGTCCCAGAGCTGGGAAGAGTTCCATATCTTCATAGTCCAGTTACAGTAGGTGGAGAAGTTAAGTTCTCCAGTGAAGAAATCACATGACACCTTCATGAGTAGTTTTCCATTTTGCCAGGGGCAACTTACAAAGCATACAGGGGCAACACCAGGCATTGTTTCAACTTTTCCGACCTTTGGAACATTATTTCCTTTTGAGTGAGTGGAACTTAGCCAGCTCCCATTGACCTGTGTTAGATTGGCATAAGGTACAAGGATGGCCACCAAGGGGTATTCAAGTAGTCACCATGTTTTATTGTCAACATTCTTCACTAGATGAGGGCACACCCAAAAGACTGGTTGAGGGACTTGGCAACCTTGGTGATGGCCAGGCTTAAAGGGTGTATGTACAAGTTGCCTAAGCTGATGAGACAGATGAGAAAGAGGTGTGGTGTCTAGGGTACAGAGTTTATGGGATCTGAGTATAACAAGTGAGGCAAGAGTTTCCTTGGGATAGGCAAACCAAGAGAGTGATAGTAACAAAATATAGACATAGCAGTATGCTTATCCCAAGAAGCTTAATTTTCTGGCTGGTCATCAGAATGGCACTTATCTGTAGCCTTGAATAGATATCAGAGATCTCCCAGGAACTTGCAGGTATACTGGGGGTCTTCTTTTTCCTTCCATGGTTTGACTCTGAGAGGTGAATGCAGGAGTCATGCCCTTGTACCTTGACTGCTGTGTGGGTAGAAAGTATTGGAGGGTAGGGGCCCTTCCATAAGGGCTGGGATTGAGCCTTTAGGGACCCATTTTTCCAAATCTTGATTAGTACTTGGGTCCCTGAGACATATAGCGATAGTTTCTTAGAGTCTTTTGGGTCCTGGTTGAGACCCCATAAGCACATTTCTTGTTGGAATTGTCCAGTGGCCATAGTGTAAGATCAGAGGGCCTGAGTCTCTGGATCTCAAAAGAGGTCATTAAAATAAAGACCTCCCATAAAGCATCTCATAAGGGCTGCTGCTGCTGCTGCTAAGTCACTTCAGTTGTGTCCGACTCTGTGCGACCCCATAGACGGCAGCCCACCAGGTTCGCCCATCCCTGGGATTCTCCAGGCAAGAACACTGGAGTGGGTTGCCATTTCCTTCTCCAATGGATGAAAGTGAAAAGTGAAAGTGAAGTCGCTTAGTCGTGTCCAACTCTTAGCGACCCCATGGACTGCAGCCTACCGGGTTCCTCCGCCATGGGGTTTTCCAGGCAAGAGTACTGGAGTGGGGTGCTATTGCCTTCTCCGCTCATAAGGGCTAAGACTGACTTATTCTTTAGGAGCAATGCAAGTGTGAAGGAGGGCTATTGGCAAAGCCTCCTTCCATCTGAGGGAGGTCATCTAGGTTATCTTTTTTATTGTCAATTTTAAGAATTGGTTGGCTCTTTCTACTTTTCCTGAAGACTAGGCCTTCATGCACAGTGGAGGTAATAAGTAATGCCCAATGCTTTGGAAACTCCTTGGGTGACTTTAGAAGTAAATGATGTTCCATTGTCACTTTGCAGCAACTTCGGTAGACCAAATCTTGGAATAATTTCATGGAGCACCTTTTTCATCACCCCTTCAGCCCTTTTGGTCCAGGTAGGAAAGCCTTCAATCTGCCCTGTGTAGGTCTCTATCATGACCAGTAGGTACTTATATCCTTGAGAGACTGGCATCTGGGTAAAGTCTGTCTGCCACTCTTTCCCTGGATATGCTCCTCACCAATGGACTGGTTGGGCCAACTGGGGCTTTTGAGCTCCTTGGGGGTTATTTAGTTGGCAAGTGGGACATGAGGAGACCACCTGCCTTATAGTCATTTGGAGGCCTATTCCCCTGAAAGATCTTTCCAGTAATCTTTGGAGGGCTTTGTCCCCTAGATGAGTGGTGGTATGTAGGGAGTTAGCCAGTTTCCATTGGAAGTACCCGGGCAGAAAGAAGCATCCCTCCTTTTGGAACTACCCCATATGATCTTGTTGAAAGCCCTCACTCTTAGCCTTGAGGGTTCCACTCTTGGTATATGAAGGGGTTTCTGGTAAGGTATCCTTAGGTACCTGAGGATGGCAAGTCCTATTAGGTCATTACTCTGTAGTGCCGCTCTCTTCGCTCTCTGATCAGCAGCTTGGTTTCCTTGTGCCACCTCCGTACTTCCCTTTTGGTGTCCCCTGCATTGGGAGACCAAAACCTCAGCAAGCAGATGGACTGCTTCCAAGAGGCTATGGATTTGGTCACCATACTTGGTTGAGGACCCTCGGTCAGGTGACCCCTTTCTTTCCAAATGGCAGCATGTGCATGTAGCATCAGAAAGGCATACTCGGAGTCAGTGTAAATAGCTAATCTTTTCCCTTTCCCCAGCTCTAATGCTTGGGTCAGAGCTATGAGCTCAGCCAATTGGGCTGAAGTTCCTGGTGGTAAAAGTTTAGCCTCTTTATTCTCGTGAATGGAGACTATGGTATACCTTTCTCTCCTTTATCCATCTAAGACAAAGCTGCTCCCATCAGCTGCTCCCAAATTTCCTCAGGATTGGTCATAGGATCTTCTGATAATCCATCTTTGGGCTTTTCCCAATGGTCTGTGGTCTCTAGGTAAGAGTGGAGGGGAGAGACTCTTCCTGTAGGGGTGAGAGAGTAGCGGGTTTGAGTGTCCCACAGGGAACTATGGGTTTTCCTTTAGCATTACCTGGTATCCGAGGATCCTCTGGTCAGATATCCACAAATGACCTTTCCCACTGAGGAATTGATTCACCCAATGATTGGTGAATATGATTAAATTCCCTCCCAATGGGAGCTTGATGGCATCTTCTAGTAAGAAGGCAATGGCAGCCATGTTGGTCAAGTCTTTTAGATAAGTATCCCACTGGCTGGGCTTCAGACCCCAAACTCTGAGTTAGGACTCCCAAGGCCATTCCTTCCCTCTCGTAAATATACAGTTGAAATGGCCTCTCTTAGTCCAGTAATCTCAGTGCAGAAGCCCTAATTAACACCTGTTTAGGGTAGACATTTGGAGAAGGAAATGGCAACCCACTCCAGTGTTCTTGCCTGGAGAATCCCAGGGACGGGGGAGCCTGGTGGGCTGCCGTCTATGGGGTCACACAGAGTCGGACATGACTGAAGTGACTTAGCAGCAGCAGGGTAGACATTGCCTTTTCCTGTAGTGGTCTCCATGTCAATGGGACAGTGTCATCTTGCCCTTTTAGGCTCTCATAGAGGGGTTGTGCTATAAGACTGTAATTGGGTATCCAGATTCTTCAGTACCTTGTCAGCCCCCAAGAGTTGTTTCTGAGGGCTGTTGTTTCTGGGTCGTGGGATTGGATAGTTGGAGTATTCCCTGTACTCGATCAGATGAGAGTCTTCTTGATCCACAGGCAATTTGTGCTCCCAAGTAAAATACTTCTGACTGGACTAATTGTGCCTTGGCATGGGAGATCTTATTTGGCCAGAAAGTTTAGAACCTGGACCATGTCATTGGGCTCCGTTTTTATTTGCTGAGCAAATTAATAAATCATCTACATACTGTATTATTTTTCCTCCTGGTCCCAAGTATAGATCTAGGAGGTCTTGACTTAAGGCCTGTCCAAACAGATGGGAACTGTGGTCATACCATCCAAGTTAGCTGTTGATGCTTTTCTCCTGGGGCATCCCACTCAAAGGCAAAAAGACACTGGGGTTCTCTGGCCAGTGGTGTGCAAAAGAATGCATCTTTAAGATCTGGGACAGTAAGCCACCTGGCATTAGGTGGGATCTGGCCCAGGATACCATATAACTTGGGGACTATTGGGTGCAGTTGGGACCATGGCCTCGTTTATGACCCTTAGATTGTGTACCATACAGCATGTCCTGTCCTTTTCCTTTACAGGAAGAATCAGGGTATTGCATGGAAAATTTGTGGGGATTACTAGACTGCAGGCAAGGAACTTATTTATCAGGGGTTGTAACCCCTCACTGGCTTCCTTTTTTGATGAGATATTATTTTCAACTTGGGACCAAGTGGGGTCTTGGAGGGTTGTAATGACAGGCTTAGTTTGGTGCCCTCACCCGGGCCCCATGGTCCTGAACCCAGGGGTCAGTTTCATTTTCCCAGGGTTCCTCCGCTTTCCCTGTCAGAGGGATCATGATAGTTTCCCCTACTACCAGCAGAAGTTGTAAAGCCTTGGGGATCAAGATGCCACCCACGATGAGAGTAGTCTCCAAATTGTGAAGTATGTCCCTAACCAACAATGGGGTGGGTCACTCAGGGACTACCAGAAACTGGTGGGAGAATATCTGTCCACCCCAGCAACAGTGAAGTGCCTGTTTGAATCTTTTAGTGACTGTTGTTCTTGTGACACATAACATGGTACAGGATTTGGGGGAGAAGGCTCTGGAATAGGACGTCAGGACAGAGTAGGCAACCCTGGTTTTATTCTTGGACCTACCTGCCACATCCAGTTGCATCCTTGGCTCCAACCGCGTGATGGTTATCTGAGACATGGGGGCTGGCTGGAGTGGGCTGCTTCAGTCCTGCTGGAGCATCACAGGGGAGGGCTTGGTGCTTGATCTCAGGGCTTTTGGCTTCCTTGGGTCCCAGTGTCCCAACTGACAGCATTTCTGGCAGGCCATTTTAGGATGCTTGTCACGACTTGGACATTCTTTAGTCTAATGCCCCACCTGCCTACAGATCAAGCATTTATCTTGTGCCTTGTCCTTTAAAGACTTGGGGTTTGGGTTTGCCATAGAGCATCCCTGGACGGTGGCTAGCATCCAGGCATGCATTGTCTCCTTCCTTTTTCCTTTTCCTGGGCATTGGCCTCCCTTTCCTGCTCTTGATTATAAAAGGCATTAATGGCTGTCTGGACCATCTCATCTACAGAGGCCACAAGGTCCTGTTGCTGTTACTTCTATAACTTTATTCTTATATCTGATGCACTTCGGGACAGAAATTTGATCTTTAAAGTCATCTGTCCCTCATTGGTGAACATATGCTATGCTATGCTAAGTCACTTCAGTCGTGTCCAACTCTGTGTGACCCCATAGACAGCAGCCCACCAGGCCTCCCCGTCCCTGGGATTCTCCAGGCAAGAACACTGGAGTGGGTTGCCATTTCCTTCTCCAATGCATGAAAGTGAAAAGAGAAAGTGAAGTCGCTCAGTCGTGTCCGACTCCTAGCAACCCCATGGACTGCAGCCCACCAGGCTCCTCCGTCCATGGGATTTTCCAGGCAAGGTGAACATATAGAGAGCCTCTTTTAGCCTTTCCAAAAAGGCCATGGGGTTTTCACTGGGCTTCTGAGTTACTGCTGAGACTCAAGTGTAGCTGATTACTTCCTGCTGTTTTTAGTCCTGCCTTTATACAGACTACAAAATAGTCTCTTTCCCAATGTGATCAAGGTTGTTACAGTTCTGACTGGGATCTGAGGAGGGTACTGCAGTTTCCCCCACTAGATATTTATCGCTTGACATGTGAAGTCCCATACAATATTTTTGGGCTGAAGGAAATGGCAACCCACTCCAGTACTCTTGCCCGGAAAATCCCATGGACAGAGGAGCGTGGTAGGCTATAGTCCGTGGGGTCACAAAGAGTCAGACACGACTGAGAGAGTTCACTTCACTTCACTTTAAAACCCTAGTGTACTCAGGGTCAGATAAAGTCTGGTTAAATGTTACCATGTCACCTTTCCATGTCAAGTCAAAGGCCAAAGTAATGTGTTGGAAGGTATCTATATATTTGCTTGGGTTGTCTGTATAGCTTCCTAGTTCTTATTTGATTTGTCTAAGTTCTAAGAGGGAGAAGGGCTTATGAACATGAGTCGGTCTGAATTCCCCTCTGATTTCAACTAAGGGACATATTCCAGCTGGCTTTTGTGGAGGGGTGCTCTGAGGTACAGGGGAGGAGCAGCTCAGAAACCATGGGAGGTGAGCCTTATTAGGGACTTCTTTTTCTTGGTTGTCTATGCCCAACACCATTTGTCTAGCAGGCCCACATTTAGGGTAAACATCAATCCCATACTTAAGGCAAAGTTCCTTCATGTCTCTTCAGTTCAATTCAGTTCATTCATTCAGTCATGTCCGAATCTTTGCAACCACATGGACTGTAGCATGCCAGGCTTCCCTGTCCATCACCAACTGCCAGAGCTTGCTCAAGCTCATGTCCATTGAGTCAGTGATGCCATCCAACCATCTCATCCTCTGTCGTCCTCTTCTCCTCCTGCTTTCAATCTTTCCCAGCATCAAGGTCTTTTCCAGTGAGTCAGTTCTTCACATCAGGTGGCCAAAGTATTGGAGTTTCAGCTTCAGCATCAGCCCTTCCAGTGAATATTCAGGACTAATTTCCTTTAGGATGGACTAGTTGTATTTCCTTGCAGTCCAGGGACTCTCAAGAGTCTCCTCCAACACCGCAGTTCAAAAGCATCAATTCTTCAGCACTCAGCTTTCTTTACAGCCCAACTCACACATCCATACATGACTACTGGAAAAAACATAACTTTGACTAGACAGACCTTTGTCGGCAAAGTAATGTCTCTTCTTTTTAATATGCTGTCTAGGTGGGTCATAGCTTTTCTTCCAAGGAGTAAGCGTCTTTTAATTTCATGGCTGCAGTCACCATCTGCAGTGATTTTGGAGTCTAAGAAAATAAAGTCTGTCAGTGTTTCCATTGTTTCCCAATCTATTTTCCATGAAGTAATGGGACTGGATACCATGATCTTAGTTTTCTGAATGTTGAGTTTTAGGCCAGCTTTTTCACCCTCCTTTTTACTTTCATCAAGAGGCTCTTCAGTTCCTCTTCACTTTCTGCCATAAGACTGATATCATCTGTGTATCTGAGGTTATTAATATTTCTCCCAGCAATCCTGATTCCAGCTTGTGCTTTATCCAGCCCGGCATTTCGCATGATGTACTCTGCATGAGTTAAATAAGCAGGGTGACAATATACAGCCTTGATGTACTATGTTCCCAATTTGGAACCAGCCTGTTGTTCCATATCCAGTTCTAACTGTTGCTTCTTGATCTGCATACAGATTTCTCAAGAGGCAGGTAATTCCCTGGCATCCCTAGGCCTCCAGGCATCCCTATGCTTCCTGATGGTTCCATGCCATGCCTAATGGGAAAGGATCCCTGTTCTGCCACATTAATAAGGGTTGTAATCTAAAAGACTAGCATCCTTTTTCAAGATACAGATCCCAATACAGACTGTGATGCTCCTTGGGATCCCCTTTACTGGAGTGGGCATCCCCAGAGAACTCTAGCAGGAAGGATGTCTAGTAAGCCTGAGTGGAGATAGGTGATGGATTCCTTGTCAGTTGTCCACCCTGAGTGGGAATAAATAGAATGATGTAGAGCAGTGTGCCCTGAGACTCAGAGGCTGCTGGAATAACTGCAGGTCTAATCCCTGTACTTTCCTGAGGAGATGTGAATTTTTTATTTCTTCCCCCAACCCCCCACAGTAATAGCTCAGGGTATTCCCAATAGTGAACATATTTCTACCATGGGCCCATTCTAGGTAATAACAGAAGTAATGATAAAGGAGTGGGTTGTCTGATCCTGTGAGGGGTACTCAGAGTGCCTCAAGAGCTGGTCAGTTGGAGCAATTCTGCCCACAGAGAGTGCAAGGTTGTGATTGTAAGAGGTAAAGCATGAGATGGCTTAGGGACCAGGGACTGCCAAACTTACAAAGAATAATGAAGGGCAGCAGACTACGTTTGATAGAGTGGAGTGGAGACTCAATCAAGGGGATATGTTTATAACTTTAGGAGAAGGGCAGTAAGGGTTTGGGTTCGAATGGCCAAGAGGGCTAATTCCTAAAGCAGCAAACATCCCAGTAAAGCCAACTGCCCTCAAAGAGATGCACCAATAGGTGGACTTCTAAAAGACACTGTGTGCCTGCTGCTTGTTCTGATGGGTCCATTGAGAGTTGTTGCATTGTACATGTCATAGGAACCACAGGAGATGAAGGCCTGAATCTTTGGACATAAAGGAGACTGTAGAATACCTCCCTCCTGAGGTAGGGAATTTCCATGCTTTCCAGGGCCAGCCAACCAATTTTCCCACTAAAAGGCTGCAGAAGTAGCATTGAGGGCTTGGACAGGACTTGCTAAAGGCATATACCCTCTGGAAATAGGAAGCTGATGATCCTCCCAAAATTTTGCAGATATAAATAGAAGCATAGATAGAAGAGGAACCAGGAGGATGGGAGGTGAAAGCAATAGGAAAGATTTGCCAGGTCCACCTCATAGTCCTACTGGGGAGGCAGCAGCCAAGAAGTGGGATCAGTATTTTGCTTGAACCAATATATGCCTGGATTGCATGGAAGTTGTCTTGCTGGGGGTGGATATTAATTGTCTGGTCCATTCCATGACCCTCTCTTATCCTGTCACAGGAGTTTTCAAGCAGCAGGCCCCTAAAGGCTTGTATGTGCCTGACCCATGCCTGGACAATTATAATTGGCCTGTTCCTCAGCACAAGAGAGATAGAGGAAGGAGGGATCCTCGTCCACTTGGGCAGCAACTACTGGAGCACAGTGGGCAGTAGGGACTTTGGAGGATGCCAGGGGGTAACCCTGGTCAGAATTCCTCAATTTCTTCCATACCTGCTTGCCCATTCACAGAGGGTTTGAGGAGATAAGAAATGAGAAATCTCAGAGGAAGCCTTAGAGGGAGTCAAGGTCCTTCCAGTCATATGGGCGAGGAACCTTACCTTAACTGAAAGAGGTCTTAGATGTTAGTCACTGCACTAAAAGGTTGGGTCAGTTCTTCTCCCCCTCAGTTCTTATTTCCTCATAGGAAAGAATTGAAACAACAGACCAGGATAGCTCAGGCAGGCAAAGTTTATTGAGCAAGCAGTAAGAAGTACATTCTTGAGACGTGAGAGTAGAGCAACCCTCATTGGAGTGGTCTCATCTCATTTTGGCTTCTGTTTTTTAATCTTTTGTTCCCTCCTCTGGGTGGTCTCCAGAGCCTGATTGGTTATGCCTTATACAAATGAAGCATGAACCCAAGACCAATCAGAGAAGGGAATGAAAATAGGACATATGTCTGAGACCAGTCAGGGAAGGGGAGTGTTTTCCTGCTGCATGTCTTCACTCTGGTCCACAGTTTACCTTTTTCATGGGCTTTTTTTTTTTTTTTAACCTTTTTTTGCCCTCTATGTCGGAGAAGGCAATGGCACCCCACTCCAGTACTCTTGCCTGGAAAGTCCTATGGATGGAGGAGCCTGGTCAGCTGTAGTCCATGGGGTCTCTGGGAGTAGGACACGACTGAGCGACTTCACTTTCACTTTTCGCTTTCATGCATTGGAGAAGGAAATGGCAACCTACTCCAGTGTTCTTGCCTGGGGAATCCCAGGGATGGTGGAGCCTGTTGGGCTGCTGTTTATGGGGTCGCACAGAGTCGGACACGACTGAAGTGACTTAGCGGCAGCATGTGGTTCTTCCAGTCCCCACTTCCTCTGACTGCCATTTGGACCCCTTCTTCCCTACTCTAACTGCCTAACAGAATGATTAGAAATTCTACATTTAAACATTTTTTAATTTATTTTTTATTGAAGGATAATTGCTTTACAGAATTTTGTTGTTTTCTGTAAAATCTCAACATGAACCAGCCATAGGTATACACATATCCCCTCCCTTTTGAACCTCCCTCCCATCTCTCTCCCCATCCCTCCCCTCTAGGTTGATACAGAGCCCCTATTTGAGTTTCCTGAGCCATACAGCAAATTCCCATGGCTATCTGTTTTACATATGGTAATGTAACTTTCCATGTTACTCTTTCCATACATCTCACCCTCTCCTCCCCTCTCCCCATGTCCATAAGTCTATTCTCTATGTCTGTTTCTCCACTGCTGCCCTGTAAATAAATTCTTCAGTACCATATTTCTAGATTCTGTATATATGAATTAGAATACAATATTTATCTTTCTCTTTCTGACTCACTTCACTCTGTATAATAGGTTCTAGGTTCATCCACCTCATTAAAACTGACTCAAATGCATTCCTTTTTGTGGCTGAGTAATATTCCATTGTGTACCAAATTCTTTATCCGTTCATCTATCAATGGGCATCTGGGTTGCTTCCATGTTCTAGCTATTGGAAATAGTGCTGCAATGAACAATGGGATACATGTGTCTCTTTCATTTTTTGTTTCCTCAGGGTATATGCCTAGGAGTGGGATTGCTGAGTCATATGGTGGTTTTATTCCTGGTTTTTTCAGGAATCTCCATACCGTCTTCCATAGTGGCTGAATCAATTTACATTCCCTCCAACAGTGCAAGAGCATCCCCTTTTCTCCACAGCCTCTCCAGCATTTATTGTTTGTTGACTTTTTGATGAAGGCCATTGTGACAGGTGTGAGTGATATCTCATTGTAGTTTTGATTTGCATTTCTCTAATAATGAACAATGTTGAGCATCTTTTCATGTGTTTGTTATGTCTGTTTAGGTCTTTTCCCCACTTTTTGATTGGGTTGTTTGTTTTTCTGGTATTGAGTTGTATGAGCTGCTTGTATATTTTGGAAATTAATCCTTTGTCAGTTGTTTCATTTGCTATTTATATTTCTGATTTTGTGCCAGTACCATACTATCTTGATGACTATAGCTTTGTAGTACAATCTGAAGTCAGGAAAGTTGATTCTTCCAGCTCTATTCTTCTTTCTCAAGACTGCTTTGGCTATTCAGGGTCTTTTCTATTTCCATATGAATTAAGAAATAGAAGAATAAATGAGGCAGAAGAATGGATAAGTGAGCTGAAAGAATGGTGGAAATCACAGTCACAGAAAAAATAATAAAGATAAAAGAATGAAGTGAGGACAGTTTGAAACCTCTGGGACATATGCACACATATTTGCTTTTTAGGGGTCACAGATGGAGAAGAGAGAGAGACAACAGCCTAAGAAAATATTTGAAGAGATAATAGCTGAAAACTTCCCTAATGTGGGAAAGGAAACAGTCATCCAAGTCCAGGAAGAAGACTCCAATACAAGATAAACACGAGGGAATATGCTGAGAAAGATAGTAATCAAATGACAAAAATTAAAGACAGAGAAATATTCAGTGCAACAAAGGAAAAGCAACAAATAAAACACAGGAGAATTCTCATAACGTTATCAACTGATTTTTCAGCAGAAATTCTGAAGGCCCAAAGGAGTGGCATGATACATTTAATGCTGTGAAAGAAAAAACAACTACAACCAAGAATAATCACCCAGTAAGGCACTCGTTCATATTCGATGGATAAACCAAAAGCTTTATAGACAAGCAAAACCTAACAGAATTCACTGAACCAGTTTTTGGAACTTCTCTAAGTGGAAAAGAAAAGGCCACAACTAGAAACAAAATAATAAATGGAACAAATGCACAGTAAAGGTAGGAAATCATCCACACACAAATATGATATCAAAACCAGCAATCATGAGGAGAGTACAAATGAAGGATATTGGAAATGCATTTGAAATTAAGAGATCAGCAATTTAAAACACCATATACACTGTGTATATATATATATATACACACACACAGTATACACAGTATATACATATACACATATACACAGTATACACACACTATATATATATGTACACACTGTATATATATGTGTGTGTGTGTATATATATGTATGTGTATACATATATATATGCATATATATACAGTGTGTACATATATATATATATAACACAATATACACACCATACCACTGTATATATATATATACCATACCACTGTATCAAAACCTCATGGTAACTGCAAACCAAAAATCTACAATGGATACACATACACAAAAGAAGAAGGAATACAAACATAAAACTATCAAATCAAAAGAAAAGACAACAAAAGAGGAAGTGCGGAAAACACCAACAAAAACAAATCCAAAACAATTAATGAAATGGCAATAAGAACATACACATTGAATTATCTTAAATGTGAATGGATTAAATGCTCCAACCAAAAGGCATAGAACTGGCTGAATGGATTAAAAAACAAGATCTATATATATGCTGTCTATAAGAGAATCAGTTCAAATCAAGAGATGCATATGAACTAAAAGTGAGGGGATGGAAGAAGATACTCCATGCAAATGGAAATCAAAAGAAAGCTGGAGTATCAATAGTCATATCAGAAAAAAATAGACTATAAAATAAAGACTGTTACAAGAAATAAACTGCTACTGCTAAGTCACTTCAGTCGTGTCCGACTCTGTGCGACCCCATAGACGGCAGCCCACCAGGCTCCCCCATCCCTGGGATTCTCCAGGCAAGAATATTAGAGTGGGTTGCCATTTCCTTCTCCAATGCATGAAAGTGAAAAGTGAAAGTGAAGTTGCTCAGTCGTGTCCGACTCTTAGCAACCCCATGGACTGCAGCCTACCAGGCTCCTCCATCCATGGGACTTTCCAGGCAAGAGTACTGGAGTGGGGTGCCATTGCCTTCTCCGACAAGAAATAAAAATACTACATAATTGATCAAGGGATCAACCCAAGAAGAAGATATAACAATTGTGAACATATGTACTCACCATAGGAGCACCTAAAATATACAAGACAAATGCTAACAGCCATAAAAGGAGAAACTGACAGTAACACAATAATAGTGGGGGATTTCAACACTCCATTTACATTAATGGATAGGTGATCCAGATAATATCATTAAGGAAACACAGGCCTTCAATGACACATTAGACCAGATGGACTTCATTGATATATTTACAGCATTCCATCTAAAAACAGAAAAATACATATTCTTCTCAAGTGCACATGATACATTTTCCAGGATAGATCATATGGTAAGCCACAAAGTGATAGTTGAGGAAGGAACCTCAGTAAATTTAAGAAAATTGGAATCACATCAATCATCTTTTCTGAACACAATGCTATGAAGTTGGGAATGAGCTGTAAAACACACACACACGAGGGGTAAACAATATTCTACTAAACAACAAATGGATCACTGAAGAAATTAAAAATACCTACAGACAAATGAAAATGAAAACATGACACTTCAAAACCTATGGGACATGGCAAAAGCAGCTTGAAGAGGGAAGTTTGTAACAATACAATCTTACCTCCGGGCGGGGAGGGTGGGGGACTCAAAGAAGCAAGCTAACTTTACACCTAAAGGAACTAGAGGAAGAAAAACAAAACTCAAAGTTAGTAGAAGGAAATATCAGAGCAGAAGTAAATGAAATAGATATATACAAAACAATAGAAAAGATAAACGAAACTAAAAACTGGTTCTTTGAAAAGATGAGCAAAATTGATAATCTTTTAGCCAGACTCATCAATAAAAATAGGGAGAGAGCTCAAATCAAAAACAACAGAAATACAAAGGATCATAAGAGACTACCAGAAGTAACTCTATGCCATAAAATGGACAGCCTAGAAGAAATGGACAAATTTTTAGAAAGGCACTATCTCTCAGACTGAACCAATAAAAAACAGAAAATATGAACAGACAAATTACAAGTAAAGAAAATATGAACAGAAAAATTACTGCTGCTGCTGCTGCTGCTAAGTCGCTTCAGTCATGTCCGACTCTCTGCGACCCCACAGATGGCAGCCCACCAGGCTCTCCCATTCCTGGGATTCTCCAGCCAAGAAAAATTGCTAGTACTCTGATTTTAAACTACCAACAAACAAAAAAGCCCAGGACCAGATGGTTTCACAGGTGAATTCTATCAAACATTTAAATAAGAGTTATCATCTATTGTCTGAAGCTATTCAAAAAAATAGTTGAGGAAGGAACACTCCCATACTAATTCTATGAGGCCACCATTGTCCTGATACCAAAATCAGACAAAGATATCACAAAAAGAAAATTACAGACCAATATCACTGATGAATATAGATGCAAAAATCCTCAAAAAAGTACTAGCAAACCAAATACAATAATGCATTAAACAGATCATGTACCATGATCAAGTGGGATTTATCTCAGGGATACAGGATTTTTCAATATCTACAAGTTAATCAATGTGATACATCACACTAAGAAATTGACCATCTCAACAGATGCATAAAAATCTTTTGACAAAATTTACTATCATTTGTACTAAAAACTCTCCAGAAAGTGGGCACAGAGGGACTATACCTCAACATAATTAAAGGCCATATATGACAAACCCACAGTTAAGATCATACTCAAAGATAAAAAGCTGAAAGTATTTCCTCTAAGGTCAAGAAAAAGACAATGATGGTCACTCACCACTTTCATTCCAAATAGTTTTAGAAGTCCTAGCCACAGAAATCAGAGAAGAAAAAGAAAAGAAATCCAACTTGGAAAGGAAGAAGTAGCTGTCACTGTTTTCAGATGACATAATGCTATACCTAGAAAATCCTAAATATGCTACCAGAGAACTGTGAGAGCTCATGAATATATTCGGAACATGTCAAAGTTTACAAAATGGAACAGGATAGATAGCCCAGAAATAAACTCACACCTATGATCAATTAATACACAGCAAAGGAGCCAATACTATACAATGGAGAAAGGACAGCTTCTTTAATAAGTGGTGCTGGGAAAACTGGACAGTTAAATGCACAAGGTGAAATTAAAGCATTCTCTAACACTATACACAAAAATAAACTGAAAATGGATTAAAAATATAAGACCAGATACTATAAAAACTCTTAGAGGAAAACATAGGCAAAATACTCTTTGACAGAAACGGGAGCAATGTGTTTTTGGATCCACCTCTGAGAATAATTAAAAATAAACAAATGGGATTTAATTAAATGTAGAAGTTTTAGCACAGCAAAGGAAACAATCAATAAAATGAAAAGAAAACCTGTGAAATGGGAGGAAATATTTGCAAACAATGCAACCGACAAGGGATTAATCTCCAAAATATACAAACAACTCATTCAGTTTAAGATAAAAAAACCACACAACCCAATCAAAACTTGGTTGATTGGTGGAAGATCTAAGTAGACATTTCTCTAAAGAAGACGTACAGATGGCCAGAAAGCACAAGAAAAGATGCTCAAACATCACTATTAGAGAAATGCAAATTAAAACTACAAAGAGATATCAGCCAGAATGGCTATCATCAAAACATCTACAGACGATACATGCTGGAGAGGATGTGGAGAAAAGAGAACCCTCCTATACTGCTGGTGGGAATGTAAATGGCTGCAGCCACTACGGGAGAACAGTAACAGGGTTCTAATAGAGCTATTGCATCCCACTCCTGGGCATGTATCTGGAGAAAACCGTAATTCAAAAAGATACATACATGCAATGTTCATTGCAGCACTATTTACAACGGCCAAGAAACGGAAACAATCTAAGTATCCATCAGCAGATGAATGGATAAATAAGATGTGATTCACACATACAATGGTATATTACTCAGCCATAAACGTAATGAAACAAACCATTTACAGCACCATGCATGGACCTAGAGATCACCATACCAGATGAAGTAAGTCACACACAGATGAATGAAGTAAGTCACACATAGATGAATGTCCTATCACTTATATATGAAATCCAAAAAAGAAAAATGGTACAAATGAATCTATTTACAAAACAGAAACAACCTCACAGACATAAAAATCAAACTTATTGTTACCCAAAGGGAAAGATGAGGGAAGGGATAAATTAGGAGTTTTGGACTAACATACATATACTACTATGTGGAAAGTATTTAATTAATAAGGACCTACTGTGTAGCACAGGGAACTCTACTCAATATTCTGTAATAACCTATATGGGAAAAGAATCTGAAAAAGAATAGATACATGTATATGTATAGCTGAACCACTTTGCTGCATACCTGAAATTATCAAAACACTGTAGATCAGTACAGTTCAGTTCAGTTCACTCGCTCAGTCGTGTCCAACTCTTTGTGACCCCATGCATTGCAGCACGCCAGGCCTCCCTGTCCATCACCAACTCCCGGACTTCACTGAGACTCACGTCCATCGAGTCAGTGATGCCATCCAGCCATCTCATCCTCTGTCATCCCCTTCTCCTCCTGCCCCCAATCCTTCCCAGCATCAGAATCTTTTCCAATGAGTCAACTCTTCGCATGAGGTGGCCAAAGTACTGGAGTTTCAGCTTTAGCATCATTCCTTCCAAAGAACACCCAGGGCTGATCTCCTTTAGGATGGACTGGTTGGATCTCCTTGCAGTCCAAGGGACTCTCAAGAGTCTTCTCCAACACCACAGTTCAAAAGCATAGATTCTTCAGCGCTCAGCTTTCTTCACAGTCCAACTCTCACATCCATACATGACCACTGGAGAAACCATAGCCTTGACTAGATGGACTATACCCAAATATAAAATAAAAATTATCAAAATAGACCCTGAACTAAAGCAATGATCCATAAAATTATTTGACTTCCACACCTTTTCTTAAAATATACTGTAATACTTTTGTTACTATCCTGAGATGAAATTCATACCTCACAAAGACATAATTTAAAACAACATAATAATCTTATTGTAAAAAGGTGAAAAAAACTTTTATAATTAAATAATATGTACCTTGATATGTAAATATTCAGCACTGGTTGATGCAGTGGAGTGGTTAACGAGTTGCCATTATATAGAGAATTACCATGAATTGGAAGAAAAGTGTATACCAGGATTGCCAGGTGTGCTATTTGGCTGAAGTGTCATGTGGCATTACTGTTGGTGATGGGAAGTGATTAAAAAAAAATTAGTGCAGTTATAAACAAAATGGTTATATGCTTTCCTTATATTTACACAGAAATTGTATTCCTAGAAAATTTAGTGTATATTTTCTGGCTCAAAAACTACATAGTGTTTATATGTAAAACACAGTTTCATTGTGGACTTAATTATAAACAGGTTTTTCAAGACGTGAATATCCACCAGATTGTCCTAAAGTAATAGTGCAGAATTCTTTTGTTATGTGGAATTGTGGAGTCCAACCTCTCAGATGGTCCTTATGATTCTCACCTTCTGAGATTCCCACTGCCACGTAATTTCCTCATATGGTTATCAGTGGAAATGATGGTGTGTGACTTATAGCTAATCATAAAAGATATTACCACTCTTTGTTCTCTTAAATCACTCATTCTAGGGCAAGCCATTTATATAAAGCTATCATTTATATTTTTTAATTCTTTCATTTTTTATTGAGAGACAATTGACACATATCATTGTGTAAATTTAAGGTATACAACTTGTTGATTTCATATATTCATGAGTTCCAAAGAATAGCAAGGAGAGATAAGAAAGCCTTCCTCAGCTATCAATGCAAAGAAATAGAGGAAAACAACAGAATGGGAAAGACTAGAGATCTCTTCAAGAAAATTAGAGATACCAAGGGAACATTTCATGCAAAGATGGGCTCGATAAAGGGGGCATGGACCTAATAGAAGCAGAAGATATTAAGAAGAGGTGGCAAGAATACACAGAAGAACTGTACAACAAAGAGCTTCATGACCCAGATAATCACGATGGTGTGGTCACTCACCAAGAGCCAGACATCCTGGAATGTGAAGTCAAGCAGGCCTTAGAAAGCATCACTATGAACAAAGCTAGTGGAGGTGATGGAATTCCAGTTGAGCTATTCCAAATCCTGAAAGATGATGCCGTGAAAGTGCTGCACTCAATATGCCAGCAAATTTGGAAAACACAGCAGTGGCCACAGGACTGGAAAAGGTCCGTTTTCATTCTAATCCCAAAGAATGCTCAAACTACCGCACAACTGCACTCATCTCACACGCTAGTAAAGTAATGCTCAAAATTCTCCAAGCCAGGCTTCAGCAATAGATGAACCCTGAACTTCCAGATGTTCAAGCTGGTTTTAGAAAAGGCAGAGGAACCAGAGATCAAATTGCCAACATCTGCTGGATCATCGAAAAAGCAAGAGAGTTCCAGAAAAACATCTATTTCTGCTTTTCTATTGACTATGCCAAAGCCTTTGACTGTGTGGATCACAATAAACTATGGAAAATTCTTCAAGAGATGGGAATACCAGACCACCTGACCTGCCTCTTAAGAAATCTGTATTCAGGTCAAGAAGCAACAGTTAGAACTGGACATGGAACAACAGACTGGTTCCAAATAGGACAAGGAGTATGTCAAGGCTATATATTGTCACCCTGCTTATTTAACCTCTATGCAGAGTACATCATGAGAAATGCTGGGCTGGAAGAAACACAAGCCGGAATCAAGATTGCTGGGAGAAATATCAATAACCTCAGATATGCAGATGAGACCACCCTTATAGCGTAAAGTAAAGAGGAACTAAAAAGCCTCTTGATGAAAGTGAAAGAGGAGAGTGAAAAAGTTGGCTTAAAGCTCAACATTCAGAAAACGAAGATCATGGCATCTGGTCCCATCAGTTCATGGGAAATAGATGGGGAGACAGTGGAAATAGTATCAGATTTTATTTTTCTGGGCTCCAAAATCACTGCAGATGGTGACTGCAGCCATGAAATTAAAAGACACTTACTCCTTGGAAGGAAAGTTATGACCAACCTAGATAGCATATTCAAAAGCAGAGACATTACTTTGCCAACAAAGGTCTGTCTAGTCAAGGCTATGGTTTTTCCTGTGGTCATGTATGGATGTGAGAGTTGGACTGTGAAGAAAGCTTAGTGCCGAAGAATTGATGCTTTTGAAACTGTGGTGTTGGAGAAGACTCTTGAGAGTCCCTTGGACTGCAGGGAGATCCAACCAGTCCATTCTGAAGGAGATCAGCCCTGGGATTTCTTTGGAAGGAATGATGCTGAAGCTGAAACTCCAGTACTTTGGCCACCTCATGAGAAGAGTTGACTCATTGGAAAAGACTCTGATGCTGGGAGGGATTGGGGGCAGGAGGAGAAGGGGATGACAGAGGATGAGATGGCTGGATGGCATCACTGACTCGATGGACGTGAGTCTGAGTGAACTCTGGGAGTTGGTGATGGACAGGGAGGCTTGGCGTGCTGCAATTCATGGGGTCGCAAAGAATTGGACACAACTAGCGACTGAACTGACTGACTGATTGGATTGCAATATGATTACCACCATAGAGTTAGGTAACATGTAACATAATTATCATATCATGTAACATAATTATCAATTCTTTTTTTGTGGTGAGAGCATTTAAATCAAGTCTCTAGGCCACTTTGCAATATATAATACAGTATTGTTGGCTAAAAATTTCTATGCTGTGCATAAGATTCTCAGAACTTATTTATGTCCTAGTTGTTTGTTTGTATCCTCAAAAAACATATCCCCAACTCCCCATAACACCAGCCTCTGGTACCTACCATTTTGTTTCTACAAGTTCAGCTTCTTTAGATTCCACATATAAATGACATAATACAATGTTTGTTTTCCTCTGTCTGATTTACTTCACTTAGCACAATGCCCTCAACATCCTTTTTTCTCATGGCTAAGTAACATTATATTGTAATAAATGTGCCACTTCTTCAATATCCATTCAACTACCGATGAACACTTGGATTGTTTCATTGAAACATTGAATCCGTTTCATTGGAACACTGTTTTATTGGAACAGTGCCATAATATACAAGAGGGTGCAGATGATGTAGAGTTTTCATTTCCTTTGGATATATACTCAGAGATGGAATTGCTGGTAATTATATTTTTAATTTTTTTAGGGATTCTTCATACTGTTTTCCATAGTGACTGTACCAACTTACCTTCCCACAAAGAGTACACCATTGTTTTCTTTTCTACACAGTCTCATCAATGCTTGGTATCTGTTGTCTTTTTAAGAAATATTTATTTATTTATTTACTTGACTGTGCTTAGTTGCAGCATGAGGATCTTCAGTCTTTATTGTGACATGCAAACTCCTAGCTGCAACATGCGTTATCTAGTTCCTTAAAGTGAAAGTGAAAGTCAAGTCGCTCAGTCGTGTCTGACTCTTTGCGACCCTGTGGACTGTAGCCCACGAGGCTCCTCTGTCCATGGAATTCTCCAGGCAAGAATACTGGAGTGGGTTTCCTTCTCCAGGGGAATCTTCCCGACCCAGGGATCTAACCCAGGTCTCCTGCATTGCGGGCAGATGCTTTAACCTCTGAGCCACCAGGGAAGCCCTCTAGTTTCTTACTGCTACTGCTGTTAAGTCACTTCAGTCGTGTCTGACTCTGTGCGACCCCATAGACGGCCTCCTACCAGGCTCCCCCGTCCCTGGGATTCTCCAGGCAAGAACACTGGAGTGGGCTGCCATTTCCTTCTCCAATGCATGAAAGTGAAAAGTCAAAGTGAAGTCGCTCAATCGTGTCCGACTCCTAGCGACCTCATGGACTGCAGCCCACCAGGCTCCTCCGTCCACGGGATTTTCCAGGCAAGAGTACTGAGTGGGGTGCCTTAACCAGGGATCAAATCCAGGCCCCTGAATTGGGAGTGTGGAGTCTTAGCTACTGGACCGCCAGGACAGTTCCTCTTGTCTTCTTAATGATGGTGATTCTAATCAGTGTGAGGTGATATTTCATTGTGGGTTTGATTTGCACTTATTTCCCTGGTAATTACTGATATTGAGGCTCTTTTCATACACCTGTTGGCCATTTGTATGTCTCCTAATTTTGGAGAATGTCAATTCAGCTCCTCTGCCAATTTTTTAATCAGATTGTTTTGTTTTTGTTATTGAGTTGTATGAATTCTTTATATATTTTGGGTGTTCACCCTTTCTGATATATCTTTTGCAAATACTTTATTCTGTTCCACTTTACTGTTTCTTTTGCTTTCCAGAAACTTTTAAGTTTGAAGTCATTCACCTACTAATTTTTGGCTTTTGTTACATGTACTTTTGATGTCATTTCCAAAAAAAAAAAAAAATTATTGCCAAGACCTATATTGAGGAGTTTCTCCTCTATGTTTTCTTCTCACAGTTTTATAGTATCAAGATTTATGTTTAAGTCTTAAAATCAGTAAATGTGATATCTCCAGCTTTGTTCTTTTTCAGGATCGTATTGACTATCCCAAGTTTCTTACAATTTCATACAAATTTTAGGATAGTTTTTGTCTATTTCTGTGAAAAATGTCATTGGAAACTTGTTAGAGACTGTACTGAATATAGATGGCTTTGGGTAATATGGATAGTTTAGCAATGTTAATTCTTCTGAACCATAAACATGGGACAACTTTCCATTTGTTTATGCCTTCTTCAATATTTTTTCATCAAACTCATGTAGTTTTCATTGTACAAATCTTTCACTTCCTTGGTTAAATTTATCCCTAAGTATTTTTTTGTTTTTGATATTGTGAAAGTCTTTATTTCTTTGTCAGATATTTCATTTTTAGGGTTTATTAATCTAACTGATTTCTGTATGTTGACTTTATATCCAGCAATTCTACTAAAATTGTTGACTATTTCTAATAGTTTTATGGTTAAACCTTTAGTATTTTCTGCAAATTAGATCTTATCATCTGCAGATAATGAGTATTTTGCTTCTTTCTTATTTAGACGCCTTTTAATTGTTTATTGTGTCTGATTCCTCTAGTTAGGACTTACAGTGAAAGTGAAAGTCATTCAGTCCTGTCTGACTCTTTGCAACCCCACGAACTGTAAAGTCCATGGAATTCTCCAGGCCAGAATACTGGAGTGTGTAGGCTTTCCCTTCTCCAAGGGATCTTCCCAACCCAGGGATCAAACCCAGGTCTTCTGCATTGTAGGCGGATTCTTTACCAGCTGAGCCTCCAGGGAAGCCCAAGAATACTGGAGTGGGTAGCCTATCCCTTCTCCAGTGGATCTTCCCGACCCAGGAATCGAACTGGTGTCTCCTGCATTGCAGGCAGATTCTTTACCGTCTGAGCTACCAGGGACTTACAGTACTATGGTGAATAAAAGCAGTAATAGTGGACATCCTTGTCTTGTTCCTGATCTTAGAGAAAAAGCTTGCAACCCTTAAAACCTTTCAGTTTTTTATTCTGATATTTGCTGTAGGTTTGTCTATATGGTCTTTATTATGTTGATGTATGTTCCTTCTATATGCAATTTGTTGATGGTTTGTATCATGAAGAGATGTATTTTGTCAATTGCTTTTCCTGCATTTAGATGACCATACCATTTTTATGTTTCATTTCATTAATATGATATCACACATTGATTTACATGTGTTGAACCATCTTTGTATCCCAGGGATAAGTCCCACTTGATCATGTTATATGATCCTTTTAACTTGTTGGTGAATTTGGTTTTCTAATATATCATTTAGAATGTTTAAGTTTACACTCATCAGGGATATTGGTTTATAGATTTATTTTCTTATTTTGTCCTTATCCATCCATGGTATCAGGGTAATACTGGCCTTGTAAAATGAATTTGGGAATGTTTCCTCCGTTTCAATTTTTGGAAGAGTTTGAGAAAGATTGATATTGTTTGGTTGATTTCACAAGCTAAAGCATCTGGTCTTGGACTTCTCTGTGTTGGGAGGTTTTTGATTGCTGATTCAGTCTTCTTACTTGTTATTAGTCTGTTCAGATTTTATATTTCTTACTTATTCAATCTTTGTAGATAATGTGTAGGATTTTATCTATTTTCTAAGGTACCCAAATTTTTGGTATACAGTCATTTATAGTAATCTCTTGCAATTATATGTGTTTTTATGGTATTTTATGGTATTAGTTGTTATGTCTACACTTTGAGTCTGATTTTATTTATTTGAGTTTTCTCCCTTTTCCCCTTAGTTATATAGCAAAATATTTGACAATTTTTTTTATCTTTCAAAAACCAAGATCTTTCTTTTTTTTTATCTTTTTTATATTTCTATATTTCTTTGGGATCAATAGCTGGAAATTTTTGTGTTCCTTTGGTGGTGTTATTTTCCTTGGTATTCCATGTTCCTTAAAGTCTTGTGTTGCTGTCTTCACATTTTAAGAAGCAATCACCTCTTCCAATCTTACTGTTTTCTTTGCGAGAGAGATAACTTCCCCCAGTCAGTTCAGCATGGAATCCTGAGAGTTTCTCAGACCTTTCTTCTGTAGATGCACTTGCTCTATTCTTCTAATGTCCTCCGATGATGGGGATGGGGGTGGAATTCCTGATACTATGTGCCTAAAGCCAGGCTGGGTGCTGACAACCTCCCATTTGTTTTCTTTAGAATGGTTTCCTGAATTGCTGCTGTTTTTGATTCTTCTTCCAGTTCCATAGAGCTGGGCTGACTCTCTGCATTTGTTTGCTGTCTCTCTGCAAAGGCTTGTACTTTCTTAATTGCCATTTATGGGAGTGCATTAGGGATCCAGCCATAGTGTACTGATATTAATCCAAGAATGTTCAAACTGCTGTACAATTGTGCTCATTTCACATGCTAGCAGGGTTATGCACAAAATCATTCAAGCTAGTCTTCCACAGTGTGTGAACCAAGATCTTCCAGATGTGCAAGCTGGGTTTCGAAGAGGCAGAAGAACCAGAGATCAAGTTGCCAACATTCATTGGATCATGGAGAAAGCAAGGGAGTTCCAGAAAAACATCTCCTTCTGCTTCATTGACTACATTAAAGCCTTGGACCGTGTGGATCACAACAAACCATGGAAAATTCTTAGTGATGGGAATACCAGACCATCTTACCTGTCTCTTGAGACACCTGTTTGCAGGTCAAGAAGCAACAGTTAGAAGTGAACATAGAACAACTTACTGGTTCAAAATTGGGAAAGGAGTGCAACAAGGTTGTATATTGTCACCCCGCTTACTTAAATTATATGCAGAGTACATCATCATAAAGGAAATCAACCCTGAATATTAATTGGAAAGGCTGATGCTGAGCTCCAATACTTTGACCACCTGATGCAAAGAGCCAACTCTTTGGAAAAGACCCTGATGCTGGGAAAAACTGAAAGCAAAAGGAGAAGAGGGTGGCAGAGGATGGGATGGTTAGATAGTACCTCTGACTCAATGAACATGAATTTGAGCAAACTCCAGGAGATAGTGAAGGACACAGGAGCAGGGCCTGCTAAGAACATGGGGTTGCAAAGAGTCAGTCATGACTTAACAACTGAACAATAACAACAAAACTAATCAAAGAGGAGAGAAAGAAGAAGGACTCACACCATCATGATACTGATGTCGAGTCACTACTCGCTCTAGTTATTTTAATGCTCTTTACTTTTAACCTATAGATATGGTAATATACCACCCAATTATAGAATTAGATTGCTAATTCATTCTTGTTATTATGCCATAGATATGTTAAGATACCACTCTATTACAGAATGAGATTGTTCTAAACCTGACCACATGGTTTTCATCTTTAACAGTGTGATGGGTACTTTCATATGTTTTTATGTTGCTGATTATCATTTCTTCATTTCAGTTTGAGGAACTCTTTTTACCACTCCTTGCAAAGTAAGTCTAGTTGTGATGAACTCCACCTGTTTGTCTTTGTCTGGGAAATTATTTCTCCTTCCTATATGAACAATAACATTGCCATGCAGAGTATTCTTGGCTAGCTTTTTCTTTTCTTTCAATGGTTTGAATAAAGTATTCCACCCTCTACTGGCCCATAGAGTTTCTGCTGAAAAATTCA
This sequence comes from Bos taurus, assembly GCF_002263795.3. NCBI lineage: Eukaryota > Metazoa > Chordata > Mammalia > Artiodactyla > Bovidae > Bos > Bos taurus. The sequence goes on along the minus strand of NC_037349.1, from coordinate 463,385 downwards.
TTGGTAGCCTAATAAAGGTTCCTTTGTAGATTACTTGCCCCTCTTCCCTGCTGCCTTTAATATTCATTTATTTTTGATTTTTCATTTCAGTTTTATTATAATGTGTCTTGAAGATGGTCTTTTGGCATTGAAAATAATAGGATGACCTATTAGCTCCTTAAGTGGATGTCCACGTCTTTGTCCAGATTTGGGAATTTCTCAGCTATTATTCCCTAATTTTTTCCTTTATTTAAAAAAGCAAAGAAACAAACAAACACACTTTTGGCTATGCCACACAGCTTGCAGGATCTCAGTTCACCTACCAGGGACTGGCAGGCCATGGCAGTGAAAACCCGAACTCCTGATCACTCGACCACCAGAGAACTCCCTATTATTCCTTTAAATAAATTTTCTATAATCTTTTACTTTTACTCTTATGGAATATAGATTATTCTAATATTTGTCTTTTGATGCATTCCCATTGGTCACACAGGCTTTCTTCACTCTTTTTAATTCTTTATTCTTTTTTTTTCTGTTATTTCAAAAGTCCTGTCATCTAAGTCCTTGCTCTTCTCTTCCATCTGCTCTACTCTACTACAGATGTTCTCTCTTCATGCTTTATCTCATTCAATAATTATTCAGCTACAGAATTTCTGTTTTATTTTTTATGGTTTCTATCTATTTAGTAAAGAGCTTCCTGATATTACTGAACTGTCTTTCTGAGTTTTCTGGAAGCTTATTGAGTATCTTCAAAACAGCTATTTTGAACTCTTCATTAGCCAGCTTGCAATATTCTGTTGTTTGGAGCTTGATTGTGTAGTTTTATATATCTTTTGGTGATGACATATTTTCTTGATTTTTCTTTTTCTTTTTTTTTTTGTATTTTGCATCGCTGCTTTCACATTTGAAATAGCAGATGCTTCCTTAAATCTTTATTGCTTGCCTTCAGATAGATTAGTTGGTGTAGCTCTTTCTGAGGTTTCCTAGATTATGCATAGATAGTCCTTCTCTGGGCTTCCCTGGTGGCTCAAATGGGAAAGAATCTGCCTGCAATGCAAGAGACCTGGGTTTGATCCCTGGGTTGGGAAGATCCGCTGGAGAAGGGAATGGCAACCCATTCCAGTATTCTTGCCTGGAAAATTCCATGGGCAGAGGAGCCTAGCGGGCTACAGTCCATATTGTCACAAAGTCTAACACAACTGAGCAACTGACACTTCACAGTCCTTCTCATTCTTTTTGCTCCCTCTTGTGGCAGATTTATTAGACTTTAATGTCTTCTCTTATTCTTACAAATCATGAGGCTAGCTGCTGGAAATCTTTTTTTGTTTTTCAAAAAGTTGTGCTATAGCTCCAGTTTGTGGCTTTCTTTTTGCCCACAGACCCTGGGAGCACTGTGATTTTTCTGGGAGCACTATGATTACTGGACCTGCTCTAGCTTCTGCACCTGGGAGCTCTTTCTTATAAGGATCTGGACACAGAGCAGTTGCAAGTTGGGGTTTAGTGTGGGGTGTTTTGTGTACCTTGAGACCATATGGGGAGATGCTCAGTTGGGATACTCCCAAGAGGCTTATGGGGCTGACTTCCTGCCAAAGTCCTAAAGCAGTCAGCAGAGTCCATGCCCTTTAATCTTGTGAATCCTTATCTGCTTCTCTCTTTCTCCCTTACCCCACTTGTGGGTTTCTCCAGACAGAGCCCATATAACCAGGATAGTTGGGAACTCACTCACTGCTTTCAAACTCTCCTGTGGGAAGAATTTGCCCACACCAAACAGCTTGGTCCCTTGGAGTGTTGCTCTGCACAGGGGAGTGGGGAGCAGCCTTGCTAAAATCCCTTCCTCTCCTCTGTGTTTCCAAACTTTCGTCCTCTCTCTCTGATGGGTGTTAGACACTGTCCTTGGGTATGCTGGACTTCTAAAAATTCTCTTGCCCATGGGTGTCTGCCCAAGTAGTACTCCCCATGTTTTTTCTCCAATCATGGTAAGAAGAGATGGGCAGGTTTACCGACTCTGCTTGATGTACAGTTCTTCCCAAGGTTCTTTTGTGTACTTTAAGATATACAGGTGAATGATAGTCCTCCAGGATCCCTTGATATATGATGCTGTGTCCTACAGCTCCCTCTGAGGCACTTTTGTTCATGGATCAACATCTGATTAGTTGTTAAAAATGGGGGAGTATATCTTAATGTTGTTAAAAATTAGTTGTTAAAAATGGGGGAGTATATCTTAATGCTACCACGATGCTATTGTCAATCACCATTCATCCACTTTTAAATTGATTACTGATATGAAAGAACTTTTTATTCCCAATTTGTTTTCTAGCTTTCTTTATCTCTTCATTCATTTGGTGGCTCAGAGGTTAAAGCATCTGCCTCCAATGCAGGAGACCCGGGTTCGATCCCTGGGTTGGGAAGATCCCCTGGAGAAGGAAATGGCAACCCACTCCAGTATTCTTGCCTGGAGAATCCCATGGACAGAGGAGCCATGTAGGCTACAGTCCACAGGGTCGCAAAGAGTTGGACACAACTGAGTGACTTCACTTTCACTTTCACTTTGTGTTTTATTGATTTTTTTGTAGCAATGTGCTTTGATTACCTCATTTCCTTTTGTATATGTTCTATAGACATTTTCTTTGTAGTTATCATTGCATTTATATAAAAACATCTTCAAGTTATAACATTCTATTTTAAATTGATAACAATATAATTTGAATCACAAATATCAATAAAATGCCTACTTCATATGGTTTTTAAAAAATTTTTTTAGGACTTCCCTGGTGGTCCAGTGGTTAAGAATCCACCTGGCAATGTAGAGGACCTGGGTTCAATTCCTGGTCTGGGAATATCCCAGTGCCATGAGGAAACTAATCCTGTGTACCACAGCCACTGAGCCTGCCCTCTAGAGCCCACGGTCTGCAATAAGAGGAGCCACTGAGATGAGAAGCCTGCTCTCCACAACCAGACAAAGTCCACATACAGCAACAAAGTCCCAGCACAGTCAGAAATAAATAAACGAGTAATTTAAAAATTAAAAATGTTTTTATTATTCAAACTCTGTGCACCAAGTTACAATAGTATAGGTTACTATATGTCCATGTGTTTACATTTACCAAGAACCTAGTGTTTTTGTATTGTATTTTATTGCTTTCTAGTATCCTTTCATTGTAATTGAACACCTCAGTTTAGCCTTTTTTTTTTTTTTTTTAACAGGTCAGATCCAGTGATGATAAACTCCCTCAGCTTTTGCTTCTCTGAAGAGTTTAAATTCTTCAATTTCCAAGGAAAATTTGCTAGACACAGTGTCTTTGGTTGGTAGATTTTTGCCTTCCTTACTACTCTTTCAGAGAAGGCAATGGCAACCCACTCCAATACTCTTGCCTGGAAAATCCCATGAAGAGAGGAGCCTGGTAGGCTGCAGTCCATGGGGTCACTAAGAGTCGGACACGACTGAGCGACTTCACTTTCACTTTTCACTTTCATGCATTGGAGAAGGAAATGGCAACCCGCTCCAGTGTTCTTGCCTGGAGAATCCCAGGGACGGCGGAGCCTGGACGGCTGCCGTCTGTGGGGTCACACAGAGTCGGACACGACTAAAGCGACTTAGTAGTAGTAGTAGTACTGCTCTTTGAATATATCATCCTACTTCCTTCTGGCTTGCAAGATTTTTTTGTTTTGCTTTTGTTTTTAAATTTTTAAAACTTTTAAGGAAATGTATTTATTTTTGGCTGCACTGGGTCTTCATTGCTGCACACAAGCTTTCTCTGTTTTCAGTGAGCAGGGGCTAATCTTCATTGATTGAGGGGGCTTCTCATCGTAGTGGCTTCTCTTGTTACAGAGCATAGCTCTGGGCTTGCAGACTTCAGTAGTTGTGGCACATGGGCTTTGTTGTCCTGAAACACATGGGATCTTCCTGGACCAGTGATTGAACTTGTGTCCCCCGAATTGGCAGGTAGATTTTTAACCACTGGATCACAGGGAAGCTTCCTGGCTTGCAAAATTTTTCATAAGAAATTTGCAGGTAATCTTATGGAGCTCACTTTTTGCTCTTTGTGTGTAATTTCTGACATTGAATAAAATGTGTCTTTGTGTGAAACTCTTTGGATCTATCCTTGTTATATACTGTTGAGCTTCTTAATTTGTATGCCTGTTTTACCCCTCAGGTTTGGAAAGTCTTCTATTATGTTTTCAAATAAGCTCTCTGTCCCTTTGTTTCTCTGTTTTCTTTCTAGACTTCTGTTGTGCATGTACTAGTCCATTTGATCATATCTCATTAGTCCCTTAGGCTCTCTTCACTGTTTTCTTCCAGTTTTATTAAGATATAACTGATATGCAGCATTGTATAAGTTTACAGTGTACAGCATAATGATTTGAATTACATATATTATGAAATGATTATCAAAAGTTTAGTACATTTATTCTCTCACATAGATACAAAATTAAAGAAATAGAAAAAAAATTTCCTTATGATGACAACTCCAGGATTTACTCTCTAAACAACTTCAATATAGAATATATAGCAGCATTAATTACATTTATCATGTTGTCCGTTACATCCCTAGTACTTACTTATCTTAAAACTGGAAGTTTGTACCTTTTGACTGCCTCCATGCAATTCCCCCTTCCCCTATCCTCTGCCTCTGGTAACCACAAATCTGATCTATTTTTCTATAGTTTGTTTGTTTTTGAAGTATAATTGACCTATAAGACTGTGTTAGTTCCTGTTATACAATAGAGTAATTTGATATTTCTCTATATTAATATTTTCAAATAATTACTATGATAAGGCTAGATAATGGTGTCAGTATACACATATATTACATGTTTATTGACTGTATTCCCCACACTGTTCATTTGATACCCACAACTCAATCATTTTGCAACTGAAAGTTTGAACCTCTTAATCTCCCTCACCAATTTCTTTCCTTTTCCTGTCAACTTTCTTTCCTCCTCCTCTGTCAAACACTGATTTGTTCTCTGCATCTATAATTCTGTAGTTGTTTTGCTATTTGTTAATTTGTTTTGTTTTTTAAATTCCACATATAAATGAAATCATACAGAATTTGCCTTACTTGGTCTGACTTATTTCACTTTGCATAATACCCTCAAGGTCCATCCATTTGGTTGCAAATGGCAAGATTTCATTATTTTTTATTATATCTAAGTATATATACTCCACATCTTTACCCATTCACCTATTGATAAACACTTAGACTGCTTCCGTATCTTGGATATTGTAAATAGCGCTGTGAAGAACATGGGATATTCATTAGTGTTTTTGTTTTCATCTAAGAAATACCCAGGAGTGAAATTGTTAATCATGTGGTAATTCTGTTTTTAATTTTTGGAGGACTCTCCAAATTGCATTCTATAGTGGCTGTGCCAATTTATGTTTCCAACAACAGTGCATAAATGTTCCCTTTCTTCACATCTTTCCTGACACTTATTATTTGTCTTGCTTTTAAAGGTAAATCCCATGATAATGTGAATTTTAAAGATATTTATTGATGTGCCCGTGTTGGGCCTTAGCTGTGGCCGTGGGATCCTCATTATGGCATGTGGGCTTCTCTCTGATTGTGGCACATGGGCTCCAGAGCTCAGGAGTTGCAGAGCATGGGCTCAGTAGCTGTGGTGCATGGCTTTCTAGTTGTGACACATGGACTTAGTTGCCCCTCAGCATGTGGGATCCCAGTTCCCCAACCAGGGGTCAAACCTGCATCCCCTGCATTGGAAGGGAGATTCTTAACCAGTGAACCACCAGGGAAGTCCTTGGTGTTTTTTTGATAATAGCCAAGTATGAGTTGATAACTCATTGTGGTTTTGATTTGGCTGTCCCTGATGATTAGTGATGCTGAGTATCTTTTCATGTACGCATTGGCCATCTGTATGTCTTCTTTGGAAAAATGTCTATTCAGATCCTCTGCCCTTTAAAAAAAATATTTAGTTATTTATTTGGTCGTTCTGGGTCTTAGTTGTGGCACATGGGATCTTCAATCTTCATTGTACCATGTGGGATCTTTAGTTGTGGCAGGTGGGATCTAGTTCCCTGAAGGGATTTAACCTGGGACCCCTGTGTTGGGAGCACAGAATCTTAGCCACTGGATCATCAAGGAAGTCCCTTCTGCCCAATTTTTAATTGGGGTGTTTGCTTTTTTGATATTAAGTTGTATGAATTGTTTCTATGTTTTGCATATTAATCTGTTATTGGATATATTGTTTGTATATATATTCTCTTATTTAGTACATCTTACTTAGTTTCCTTCATTGTGCAAAAGCTTTTAAGTTTGATGTAGTCTCATTTGCTTATTTTTGCTTTTGTTTCCCTTGTCTAAGGACAGATCTAACACCATTTATTGAAGAGACTTCCTTCCCCCCATTGTATACTCTTGCCTCCTTTCTCATGAATAATTGGCCACATATGTGTGGGTTTATTTCTGGGCTTGTTATTCTGTTCCATTGATCTGTGTGTCTGTTTTTGTGTGAGTACCATACTCTTTTGATACTGTAGCTTTGTAGTATAGTTTGAAATCAAGGTGGTTGGTACATTTAGCTTTATTTTTCTGTATAAAAATTGTTTTGCTATTCGTGGTCTTTTTGTGTTTCCTTACAACTTTGAGAATTATTTGTTCTAGTTCTGTGAAAAATGCCATTTGTGTTTTGATAGAGATTGAATTGAATCTGTAGATTTCCTTGGGTAGTCAATTAATGAGCATAGTTTAACTTTCTCCCTGTTTGTGTCATAATATTCAATTTTTTTTCAGTGTCTTATAGTTTCCTGAGTACAGGCCTTTTACCTCATTTATTGAATTTATTCTTTTCTTCATTTCTCCTACTTCTATTGTTTAATTCATTTCTCCTTTCAGTAGTTTACTGTTAGTGTATAGAAATCCAACAGGTTTCTGTATATTAATTTGTATCCTGCAATTTTACCAGATTCACCAATGAGCTCTAATAGTTTTCTGGTAGCATCTTTAGGATTTTCTATCTGTAGTATCATGTAATCTACAAACAGCAACAGTTTTACTTCTTCCTTTCCAAATTGGATTCCTTTTATTTATTTATTTTTCTTGCCTAATTGTTATGGCTATCGCCTTCAATGCTATGTTGAATAAAAGTGGTAAGAGTCGACATCTTGGTTTTCTTTCTGCATCAGGTCCTAAGGTCTCCAACTGCATGGCCCTGGAAGTTCTGGAGTTGGTATTTTAGCCCACTGGTGTGAAGGGCTGGAGTCCAGGCATGCCTGGGGCTTGATGCTTATCTGCTAGTGATTGAGGCTAGGTCCAGGGCCTGCTGGTAGGCAGGGCTGAGTCCTGACACAGTTATGGACTCAGGGATTCTTAAGGCAACAGGCCTGTTGCTGTGTCCCCTCACAGCCAGTTACTTGGCCTGAGGTGTCCCAGTATTGGTTCTGACAGGTAGTGCCAGATCTCATCACTAATAAGCTTGAGGGAGGATTCCAAAATGGCTCTTGCTACACCACTGTTCTTGTGGTAGAATTGAGTTTCACAAAATAGCTGCCCCAGTGTCTATGTGCGCAGGGTGAGATCTAATGGCTTCCTGCCTCCCCAAGGGTCTCTCCAAGATCAGTAGCTGGGTCTGATTCAGGTTCTTTTTAAGTTACTACTTCTGCCCTGGGTTCTGGACTATCTGAGGTTTTGTGTGCACCCTTGAAGAGTAGAGTCTGAGGACTTCCCTTGTGGTCCAGTAGTTAGGAATCCACCTGCCAATGCAGGGGATATGGGTTGGATCCCTGGTCTGGGAAGATCCCACCTGCTACAAAGCAACTAAGCCCATGGGCCACAACTACTGAGCCTGTGCTCTAGAACCTGTGAATGAAAACGACTGAACCCATGCACTGCAGTTACTAAAGCCTGCATGCTCTAGAGCCTGTCTTCTGCAACAAGAGAAGCCCCTGCAATGGGAAGCCTGCATACTACAACAAAGGGTAGCCCCCACTTGCCACAACTAGACAAGCCCATGCACAGCAATGAAGATCCAGTGCAGCAAAAATTAAAGCAATAAATAAATAAATATTTTTTAAGTGAGTCTCTATCTCCTACAGTCCTCGGGCTCTCCTGAAAGTAAGCTCTCCTGGCCTTCAATGTTGTATGTTCTGTGGGCTTGTCTTTCCAGTGCAGGAGTCTCAGGCTGCAGAGCTTGCTCCTGGGGAAGTACTTCTGGGATTGTAATTATTCCATTTGTAGGTTGCTTGCCCCAGGTTATGGGTCTTAACTGCACTGGGTCTCCACTCTTCCCATCCACCTTGTTTTGATTCCCTTATTTATATCTTTAGTTGTAGAAGATCTTTTCTGCTAGTCTTCTGATCTTTATCATCAATAGTTTCTTTGTATATCATTGTCATTTTGGTGTTCCCGTGGAAGGAGGTGAGTTCAGGGTCTTCCTACTCTGCCATGTGGACCATACCATCTCTCTTTACATTTTATTCTTTTTTTCCCTCACTCAATGATTTGAAATGAACTCTTTTCAAATTTGCTGATTTTTTCTTCTGCCAGATTGCGTCAGTTGTACTGTTTGTGACTTTTTCAATTGAGTTATTGTATTTTTCAACTCCAGAATTTCCTTTTGGTACTTTTTTTAATACTCACTTTTTGTTAATATTTTCATTTTGTTCATGAATTATTTTCTTTATTTCATTTCAATTCAGTTCAGTTCAGTCACTCAGTCGTGTCTGACTCTTTGCGACCCCATGAATTGCAGCATGCCAGGCCTCCCTGTCTATCACCAACTCTCGGAGTTCACTCAAACTCACGTCCATCAAATCAGTGATGCCATCCAGCCATCTCATCCTCTGTCGTCCCCTTCTCCTCCTGCCCCCAATCCCTCCCAGCATCGGAGTCTTTTCCAGTGAGTCAACTCTTCTCATGATGTGGCCAAAATACTGGAGTTTCAGCTTCAGCATCATTCCTTCCAAAGAAATCCCAGGGCTGATCTCCTTCAGAAATGGACTGGTTGGATCTCCTTGCAGTCCAATGGACTCTCAAGAGTCTTCTCCAACACCACAGTTCAAAAGCATCAATTCTTCGGCACTCAGCTTTCTTCACAGTCCAACTCTCACATCTATACATGACCACAGGAAAAACCATAGCCTTGACTAGACGAACCTTTGTTGGCAAAGTAATGTCTCTGCTTTTGAATATGCTATCTAGGTTGGTCATAACTTTCCTTCCAAGGAGTAAGCGTCTTTTAATTTCATGGCTGCAATCACCATCTGCAGTGATTTTGGAGCCCCCCAAAAATAAAGTCTGATACTATTTCCACTGTGTCCCCATCTATTTCCCATGAAGTGATGGGACCAGATACCATGATCTTCATTTTCTGAATGTTGAGCCTTAAGCCAACTTTTTCACTCTCCTCTTTCACTTTCATCAAGAGGCTTTTTAGTTCCTCTTCACTTTCTGCCGTAAGAGTGGTGTCATCTGCATATCTGAGGTTATTGATATTTCTCCCGGCAATCTTGATTCCAGCTTGTGTTTCTTCCAGCCCAGCATTTCTCATGATGTACTCTGCATAGTTAGTTAAGTTAAATAAGAAGTTAAATAAGCAGGGTGACAATATACAGCCTTGACGTACTCCTTTTCCTATTTGGAACCGGTCTGTTGTTCCATGTCCAGTTCTAACTGTTGCTTCCTAACCTGCATATAGATTTCTCAAATGGGAGGTCAGGTGGTCTGGTATTCTCATCTCTTTCAGAATTTTCCACAGTTTATTGTGATCCACACAGTCAAAGGCTTTGGCATAGTCAATATAGCAGAAATAGATGTTTTTCTGGAACTCTCTTGCTTTTTCGATGATCCAGCAAAAGCTGTCTGTATATGTTTTCTTTTGGGTTTCCCTAGTGGCTCAGATGGTAAAAAATCTGCCTGCAGTGTGGAAGACCTGGGTTTCATCCATGGGTCAGGACAGTCCTCTAGAGAAGTGAATGGCTACCCACTCCAGTATTCTTACCTGGAGAATTCCATGGACAAAGGAGCCTGGCAAGCTCCATGGGGTCACAAAGAGTCAGACACAACTGAGTGACTAAAACACACGCACACGTACACACACACACACACACACACACACATTTTCTTTTAGCTCATTCAGCACCTTTAAAATAGTTACTTTAAATTCTGAGAGGGTAACAGGCAGGAAGGCCAGGGGTCTCCAAATAGAGGAAATAGCCTGCAAATGTCAGACATTTTTATCTCTCTTAAGCGGCAGGAGGAAACAAACTAGCAATATTTTTTCCTTCTCTATACAAATTTAAAGGGAGGTTTCTCTTAAAATACTGTGTTGCCATAATGACACCCGGTTTCACCTGAAGTTAGCTATTGTCGAGCCTAGAGATAACCAATGCCTTTTTCTTATGAAAATGTTTGTCTTAAGCTATGCTAATGTACCATGCCTTTACCCCAAACTCTGTCTCCAAGTCGGTTCCGCCTCTTGGCCCAGAACCTACTTGACAAACCAGTATGGATATTGTTCCCCTAATCTATGTAAATGAAACTATTTGTATGGTGGTCTGCCCTTCTTCAAGATTCAAGTTAATCATTTTATGGCCCAGGATAAACCATTTGGTGCCAAGATTATCCCAAAATACATCTTATGGGTGAGGGGCCTGGTGCCATTCTGAATTTTAAGACATTCCTTTCTTTCATTAACAGACTGCTAGTGACTATATAACATCCAGCTAAAGACTAGCAGGGGGGTACTCTTTCTGCCCCCTTCTGATGCCTATGTCAGAAGCTTTCTCTATCTCCTTTATACTTCAATAAAACTTTATTACACAAAAGCTCTGAGCGATCAAGCCTCGTCTCTGGCCCTGGATTGAATTCTTCTCCTCCGGGGGCCAAGAATCCTGGTGTATTTGCGTGATTCAACAACAACCTTTCATCTTGGGGGCTTGTCCGGGATCCTTCAGGACAAGGTAAGGAAGCTTGGAGCTTTAGTTCTTTGTTCTCTTAGCGAACACGTTTTCTGCTGTGCTTTACTAACTCAACCGTGTGCTTGTGTGAATGAATGGCATGCCCTGCGTGAAACAAGTAAGGAGCCCTGCTCTGCGGTTCCACGGTGATCTCATAACGGCTTATGACAGAAACCTGTCGGGGCGTTATACCGACCTGCCAATGCCAAGAGGCACCCAATGTCTCCTTCGGGAACCGACCAGAAATGGGCAAAGCGTGTGGACCAAACTCTCCTTTCTCGGTCAAACTTTTCGGTCTCTTTGACCATTTCATAACTCCTTGGGAATTAGAAGTACTAACCTAATCTATCGGATCATAGACTTTCAAGGGACTTGTGATCTATACTGTTACTGTGTACTGTGGCTTAGGTCCCAAACTTGGATTGGTAGTCAAGAAAGTGTCTAGCCTCGCTAGGAATCGAAAGTTCGGAAGCTAGATGGAGCTCTAGCTCCCAGAACATCTCTGAGGTTAAAGGTTACTCAGATTGGGACTGCGATGGGTTTTTTTTTCCTTTGGTAATGCCGGTTCTTAGTGGATCAGAGGAGGCTGTTATACTGGTGTGGTGATGCTTGGAAAGAACATCTCAGTTTTATGTTCGCGTCGGTCTTATTGTGGTCAGGAAATACTCAGGGTCGTGCACAGGCACTCAGGTGACGAATGTTTCCTACAGGGGTCTTAGCTTGGGAGGCATTCCGGAAGGTTACTCTGATTCACCCCGGGTGACATCAGAGGCAAGCAAGGTTAAGGGTGAAGAGCTGGACGTCAAGTAGGGATGCTATCAAGTCTACCCCTGGTACATCCCCACCCCATCTCGGTGGTAGAACTGGGAGGGACGAGTACGGCCCCTGCGTCGGTAAGGGACAGACTAAGTCCGACCAGGAAGGAAAAGCTTTTGGTGTAACGTCTGTCTACACCCCCATCTAGAGCAGGGAGGGACGCCTCCGGTAGAAAAAACGGCGCTGGTCGCTTTTTTTCTCTCTTACAGATGGGAGCTAACAATTCCAGCCTCACTCCTTTGAACTGTATCCTGAAAAACTGGGAGAGATTTGATCCCCAGGGCTCAAAGAAGACACACCTGGTCTTCCTATGTGATACTGCATGGCCACGGTATCCATTGGAGGACGGCGAACGGTGGCCAGTTGGAGGGTCTCTTAAGTATAATACTGTTCTACAATTAGACCGGTTCTGTAAGGAACAAGGGAAATGGGTAGAAGTAGCATATGTGTTGCCCTTTTTCTCTCTGCGAAATATGCCAGACTTATGTCCTAAGGGTATAGATTTGGGCGTGAAACCTTCAGCTCCCTCCTGTCCTCTTCCTTTGCTCCTGTACCTGAGACTCCAAACTGGGATTCAAACTGCCCACATGGAGGTCCAAACAACTCCTGTCTCAGTACGACCTCAGACTACTCTGGTTTCAGTAGAAACTCAGACCATCGAAGTAAGCGATGAGATGGAGGACAGAAGACAAAGAAAAAAAAAAAAACCAGGTTTCTCCAATCTATCCCTGGGACCATATGCGCAGAGCAGCCAGAGAGACTGAGGAACAGCCACACAAGCTGTTGCCTCTTTATGAAACACCCACCGGGAGAAATAATCAGTCTGTGAGAATTAATAAGCCTTTTTCTTATCAAGAAATACAAAGAATCAAGGAAGATCTGGGAGGACCCAGAAAAATATATTAGAGCTTTTAAAGGTGTTACTCTGCTTTATGACCTCACTTGGAAGGATGTGATGTATATCTTGGGACAAACGCTGACTCCTGAGTCAAAGACTCGAGTTTTGGGAAAAGCGGTTGCTTATGGAGATGAGTGGCTTGGTAATGAATCAGTAGGGAAGAGGGAGAACGAGATAGCGGCCCTCCCCACTGGGAATCAGGCGGTCCCAACTACAGAACCAGACTGGGACTACAACACAGCTAAAGGAAGATGGGATCAGAGTCATTTTGTTAGATGTATTCTTGAAGGACTTAGGCAGGCGCGTTCTAAGCCTTTAAACTATGGCAAATTGGCAGATATAGAACAGGAAGAAAAAGAAGCTCCTGGTAAATTCCTAGATAGACTGAGAGAAGGCCTTCGCAGATTCACTGAGATTGATCCCGAAAGTGAAGAGGGAAAAGTGATCTTAAAGGATAGATTTCTCACTCAGTCGGCTCCAGATATCCGCCGTAAGCTATTAAAACAGGCGTATGGACCAAATCAGTCTTTAGATACTCTGTTACAACTGGCTCAGACAGTCTATTATGGTAGGGAATATGAAAAAAAGAAAGAAAGGCAAAAAAAGACAAAGGAAAAGGCGGAAGCCTTCGCCATGGCTATGAAAAACGTTCTTAAACAGCCTGAGAAAAATGCCCAGAGGGGCCCAGGTGAAAAGGGATGGGCTTGCTACTGCTGTGGAAAGGAGGGGCACCTCAAGCGGGATTGCCCTCAGGCATCTAAGCCGCCCCCGGCTCCATGTCCGGTCTGCAAAGGACCACACTGGAAGAGAGACTGCCCCCAGAGGTGTAGGTCTCCCGGGTCGGACTCTCAAGACAATCAGGACTGAAGGTGCCCGGGGGTCCCCACACAAGCTCCCGTCCTAATTACACCTGAAGAACCCCGGGTATTAATAGTTGTGGGGGGCCAATCCGTCGATTTCCTTTTAGATACTGGGGCAACTTATTCTGTGCTTACTGAAGCCCCTGGCCCACTTTCTTCCCGATCCGCTTCCGTAATGGGACTGTCTCGACGAGCCAAAAGGTATTATTTCAGTTATTCTTTATCTTGCAACTGGGATTCTGTGCTGTTTTCACACGAGTTTCTGATTGTGCCAGAATCTCCCTCACCCCTTTTGGGAAGGGATATACTGAGCAAGGTCCATGCCTCTGTTTTCATGAATATGGAGCCCTCCCTTTCTCTCCCTTTAGTTGAACAAAATGTAAATCCCAGAGTATGGGCTGATGGAAAATCTGTGGGTCGAGCACAAAATGCTATTCCTGTAGTTGTTAAGCTCAAAGACCCACACGTATTTCCACATAAGAAGCAGTATCCACTGAAACCTGAAGTTAAAGAAGGGTTAAAACCCATCATCGAAAATTTAAAAGAACAGGGACTATTAATTCCCTGTAACAGTCCTTCCAACACTCCTATTTTGGGTATAAAGAAATCAAATGGTAAATGGAGACTAGTTCAAGATTTATGAATAATAAATGAGGCTGTAGTTCCTTTACACCCCATGGTGCCTAATCCTTATACTCTATTGTCTGAAATTCCTGAACGGGCCAAATATTTCTCAGTAATTGATTTAAAGGATGCCTTCTATTCAGTGCCTTTGGCGGAAGAAAGTCAATTCCTATTTGCCTTTGAAGACCCTACGCAGCCAGCTTCTCAGTTAACCTGGACAGTTTTGCCCCAGGGATTTCGTGACAGTCCTCACTTATTCGGACAAAGTTTGTCACGGGATTTACAAAACTTTAACAGCTCTGAAGCAGTGGTGTTACAATATGTAGATGATATTTTGCTCTGTGCTGAGACAGAGGAAGCTTGTTCGCGAGCCTCAGAAGATTTCTTAAACTTTCTGGCAGGCTGTGGTTACAAGGCATCAAGAGAAAAGGCTCAGCTTTGTCAACAATCGGTTAGATATCTGGGCCTAATCATATCAGAAGGGACTAGGGCCATAGGCCCTGAGAGAATTAAACCTATACTAAATCACCCCCTACCTATGACTTTAAGACAATTGAGAGGATTTTTGGGAATCACAGGTTACTGTCGCATTTGGATTCCGGGTTATGGGGAACTTGCCTGGCCTTTATATAAACTTATAGCTGAAACTCAGCAGGCCCAAACCGACAAACTGGTTTGGTCTCCAGAAACTCAAAAGGCTTTTAAGGTTCTTCAGACTGCTGTCCTGCAAGCTCCAGCTCTGAGCTTGCCCACAGGGTCAGAATTTAATTTGTTTGTCACTGAAAGAAAAGGTGTGGCATTGGGAGTTTTGACACAACCCCGAGGGCCTCACCAACAACCTATTGCTTATCTAAGCAGAGAATTAGATGTAGTTTCATGTGGGTGGCCCCACTGCCTAAGAGTAATTGGGGCAGCGGCTTTATTAGCACCTGAAGCTTTAAAAATAATTAATGGACGAAACCTTACTGTACTGACTTCTCATGATGTGAGTGGAATCTTAAATTCTAAGGTTAATATTTGGATGACAGACAGCAGGCTTCTTAAGTATCAGTCATTGTTGTTAGAAGGACCAGTAACTAAGCTTAAAGTTTGTGGAAATTTAAATCCTGCCACTTTCCTTCCTGAGAAGGAAAATGAAACACCTGATCACGATTGTTCTCAATTCCTAACTTTAAACTATGCAGCTCGGGAGGATCTAAAGGATATCCCATTAGACAATCCTGACATGGAAATATTTACAGATGGCAGTTCTTTTGTTCAGGATAGAAAGCGTAAAGCAGGTTACGCCGTGGTGACTGCTGAACAGGTTTTAGAAGCAAAATCTCTCCCCTAGGGAACTAGTGCTCAGTTAGCGGAGCTTGTGGCCCTGACCCGAGCTCTAGAGTTAAGCAAAGGGCAGCGGGTAAATATCTATACAGGTTCTAAGTATGCTTATTTGACTTTACATGCTCATGCTGCAATATGGAAAGAGAGACACTTTAAAACAGCAACAGGAGAACCTATTAAGCATTTCAGAGAGATCGAGAGACTTTTAACTGCTATATATTGTCCTAAAGAAGTAGCTGTTATGCATTGCAAAGGGCACAGCAGGGATGAGAGTAAAATAGCCGAAGGTAATCATCTGGCTGACTGTCAAGCCAGAAAAGCGGCACTTTACGAAACCCCTTCACTATAGACGCCTTTGATCTGGACAGGTCCTGTGGAACAGGAAAGACCACAATATACTGAAGAAGAATTAAAAAGATATGAGAAACGAGGAGCAAAGATTACTGATAAAGGATGGTTACAGTCCGAGGATGGACGATTAATAATTCCTGAAAATGCTCAGTGGAAAATTCTTAAGGGTTTATATCAGAGTTTTCATTTGGGTGCTGAGAGTACTTACCAAATGGTTTCTCGTTTGTTTGAAGGTAAAAATGTAATGAAAACTTTAAAAAATATTATCAAAAGGTGTGAGATTTGTCAAAAAAAATAACCCAAAGACTGAAAAGCTAGCAAAATCTAGATTACAACGAAGTGGGAAGTATCCTGGAGAGGATTGGGAAATTGATTTTACTCATATGCCAAAAGCCAATGGATATTCTTGCTTACAAGTTTGGGTAGATACCTTTACTGGATGGATTGAGGCTTTTCCCTGTCGTAGTGAACAGGCTAAGGAGGTTATAAAGATTTTAATCCATGAAATTATCCCCAGGTTTGGGCTGCCACGGAGCCTTCAGAGTGACAATGGCTCCGCCTTTAAAGCTTCTGTAACTCAGGGGGTGTCTAAAGCTCTAGGAATAGAATATCACTTACACTGTTCCTGGAGACCCCAATCCTCCGAAAAAGTTGAAAAAGCTAATGACATTATCAAAAGACATCTGCGCAAATTAACTCAAGAGACGCAGGACAAATGGATTAAAGTCCTACCCATAGCTTTAATGAGGGCTCGAACTACTCCCCAAAAAGAGGGACTGTCCCCCTTTGAATGTATTTATGGAAGGCCTTTTTTACGCACAGACATTGTTATAGACCCTGAAGCCTTGGAATTAACTAATTATGTAACTCAGCTCTCAGCTTTTCAACAGACATTAACAGAACTCCGGGAGAAGACTCCTGACCCAGCCTCCGAGTCAAGCAGGCCTCTATTTGAGCCAGGAACCGAGGTCCTCATAAAAACAGTGGGATCTGGGGGGCCATCCCTCGAGCCTCTCTGGGAAGGTCCTTACCAGGTTATTCTTTCCTCTCCCACAGCTGTCAAAGTGCCAGGAATTAATTCGTGGGTACATCATACTCGAGTTAAGAGGTGGCACCCTGACCAAAATTAAGTGACTTCATTTTATGTCTTTACTTTCTATGCTCTGACTTTGTACCTTTTAGATGGACCTGATAACCTATGTGAGCTTACTTCTGCTGACTCCAAATATCCTGAGTCTGCCGTTGGATCCTCAAGACAATGTCTTCCTGTCCTGGGCTCACTCCTATGCTGCATTCCACAATCGGTCTAACTGCTGGGTCTGCGGAGCGTTCCCCTCTTCGTCAATGGAAGGCTTCCCATGGTGGACATCCCCACTTCAAGGAAAAGACTTTCTCCAAGTCTGTGAATACCTTCTACAACAATCACATGCAATGCCTCTTCGTCATCTGATGACATCTACCAACCCTAAAATGGACTGGTGCAACACTTTGTACTCTAACTATGGACATAATATGACTTTTCATTTTGATTATACATTGTCTCGGTTCAATGACTATTTTGCTACATATAAGGTAAATAGGTCTAGATCTAATGGCTTTTTACCTGACGTTTATCAAATATGGGATGAGGTTACATGGCTAACTCCTGAAAAAGGATGTTTAATATCTACTGCCTCTATATGCTGGGGACAAACAGAGCCGTCCCCAAAAGTTAGCCAACAACTTAATTACAATGATTGGAAACAAATGGGATATTTGTCTCAGGAAACATGCAATGTAATCATTCCCGTGTTTTCCAATCCCAGTTCAGGTTCTCCCTTTGTCTGGCCAGGCACAAATTGGGACTGGATATCTCAGTCGCGCTGGCTTGCTCCAAACGGGACTTACTGGATATGTGGCTCTTACCTATGGGCATGGCTCCCCCCTGGTTGGATAGGGAGATGCACCCTGGGTCTAGCCTTTACTCATGGCTTTATATTTTCAGAGCTTCCAGAAAAGCCTGCTAATTTACCCCACCTTAGAACTCGCTGGGCAAGGTCTGTATTTCATTGGTATGATTATTTGGCTGCAGCGTTTGTTCCCTCTTTGGGAACTACAGATGTTATGTTACGAGTGGATGTTTTGACTAATTTTACTCAACAGGCATTACAGGATTCTCAAAAGGCTATTTCAGCTCTTAATGCTGAACAAGCACAAATTAGAAAGGTGGTTTTACCAAACAGATTGGCTCTAGACATTCTGACAGCTGCACAAGGAGGAACTTGTGCCATTATTCATACCCAATGCTGTACATATATACCTGATATGAGCACGAATGTTACTCATTTTACTAACCACATGAACAAGATGATTAGGGCCATGGACACTCCTGAAGCCTCAATTGCTTCACTTTGAAAACGTTAACTAGTTCCCCATGGTGGACAACTATCTTAATTACAATAATTCTGGTTGTTTTGTTCTTGCTGTTTGCTCCCTGCATCTGTAATTGTATAACTGGATTTGTTTCTAGCCGCATGAAAGCTTTTAAGTTACAAATGGTTGCTCAAACTCCTGCTACTACTGTAGCTTCCTCCAGCTACTATTTGGGGCCCCTGGATCAGATATCCTCAATATGAGGATTAGGAGAATATGTTGCCTCACCAATTTAGGGACAACGCCCCTTGTCAGCTCGGAAGTAGTTATGAAGTGAGAATGACGCCCCTTTTCCCTAGGCAACATAATTCTCCTAAAAGAAAAGGGGGGAATGAGAGGGTAACAGGCAGGAAGGCCAGGGGTCTCCAAATAGAGGAAATAGCCTGCAAATGTCAGACATTTTTATCTCTCTTAAGCGGCAGGAGGAAACAAACTAGCAATATTTTTTCCTTCTCTATACAAATTTAAAGGGAGGTTTCTCTTAAAATACTGTGTTGCCATAATGACACCCGGTTTCACCTGAAGTTAGCTATTGTCGAGCCTAGAGATAACCAATGCCTTTTTCTTATGAAAATGTTTGTCTTAAGCTATGCTAATGTACCATGCCTTTACCCCAAACTCTGTCTCCAAGTCGGTTCCGCCTCTTGGCCCAGAACCTACTTGACAAACCAGTATGGATATTGTTCCCCTAATCTATGTAAATGAAACTATTTGTATGGTGGTCTGCCCTTCTTCAAGATTCAAGTTAATCATTTTATGGCCCAGGATAAACCATTTGGTGCCAAGATTATCCCAAAATACATCTTATGGGTGAGGGGCCTGGTGCCATTCTGAATTTTAAGACATTCCTTTCTTTCATTAACAGACTGCTAGTGACTATATAACATCCAGCTAAAGACTAGCAGGGGGGTACTCTTTCTGCCCCCTTCTGATGCCTATGTCAGAAGCTTTCTCTATCTCCTTTATACTTCAATAAAACTTTATTACACAAAAGCTCTGAGCGATCAAGCCTCGTCTCTGGCCCCGGATTGAATTCTTCTCCTCCGGGGGCCAAGAATCCTGGTGTATTCGCGTGATTCAACAACAACCTTTCAATTCCTAGTGAGTCAACTCATAGACTTCCAATTTCTTTAAGGTTAGTTTCTCTAGTATTGGGTTTCCCTTGTGGCTCAGCTGGTAAAGAACCTACCTGTGATGAGGGAGACCTGGGTTCGATCCCTGGGTTGGGAAGATCCCCTGGAGGAGGGAACAGCTACCCCCTCCAGTTTTCTGGCCTGGAGAATTCCGTGGACAGTATAGTCTGTGGGGTTGTAAAGAGTCGGACACAACTGAGAGACTTTCACTTCACTTCTCAAGTATTATTTTGTTCCTTTGGGTCATGTTTCCCTGTTTCTTTGTAATTTTTCTTTGTGACATTTTCTTGAGATCTGTGTATTTGGAAAAAACAAAAAACAACCACTTATTTATGTCTTTATGAACTGGACTTGTGCTGAAGTAGCTCTTCACCAAGGAATACAGATAGAGGTTTTAAGAGTTCTCAAATGTTGACTGATCTCTTGCTTCCCTTGGGTCTATCTCTAGAACTACAACTCTAATATTTCCAGGCACTGTCCTCTGTTTTAGAAATTTCCAAACTATGTCATCTCTAGGGCTAGGGCTCCAGTTTAGGTGATACAGGTATCAGTCCCTTAAGCAATCCCCAGACAAGCCAGAACCTTGAACACTTTTGTTTCCACCCTGAGGATGAAATCCCATTATGGAACTTTCCTCCTAGTTGAGTGATGCTATGCTTGGTAGAGGAAGGGGCATGGGTGTTTAAAATATTACAAATTTCTCTACCTCTTGTTGGAATCCTTGTTGGATTTGCAGAGGCTTTGGCACTGCATTTTTTCAACTTGACTCTATAGTTCTCACAAAGGTATTCTAGGCTAAATAGTGTTAACCAAGTGTCTCTATGGGCTTCCCTGGTAGTTCAGCTGGTAAAGAATCTGCCTGCAATGCAGGAGATTCCAGTTCAATTCCTGAGTCAGGAAGATCCCTTGAAGAACGGATAGGCTACCCACTCCAATATTCTTGCTTGGAGAATTCCATGGACAGAGAAGCCTACAGTCCATGGGGTCCCAAAGAGTTGGACTTGACTGAGCGGCTTTCACTTTCACTTTCTTTTTAAGTGTCTCTGTGGGGTACATGTGTCTGTTTCTTCCTTGTCTGCCAGCCAGCTGAAATCCTCAGAGATGACTTTTAGTTCCAGATCTTAAGAGGATTTCTCTTGCCTCCAATATTGACATTAGTGGGAATTCATATTCCACCACTTTCTCACAGTTGGAATTTCTTAAAATGATCTCTAAATTTTCAGTTGCTTCCTAATGGAAACGCAGTGGTGAAATCAGTGGATTAAATCATAAGCTTAATATTTACAATTTTTTTCAGAAACAGCAGGTAAAGCAGGAAGTAATTTCTGAAGGCAATTCTGCTTCAAATGGCATCACTTAGATGGATAATCATTTACCCTTTCTATGGCAGCAAAAGAGTTTATATATGACAAAAGATACTTAAATATCTTCTTTGAAGTTTTAATGGTTGAATGTTATTATCTGGCCATTCACAGTTAGCTGTATCTGTAATGAATATAACAGGCACAGTGCTTTTTAATCCTAGACGTTGTTAGCATCCTGTGCAAGTTTGACGTATGAAGCTGGGCACTCAAAGCTGGTGCTCTGGGACAGCACAGAGGGATGAGGTGGGGAGGGAGGTTGGAGGGGGGTTCAGAATGTGCACTCATGGCTGATTCATGTCGATATATGGCATAAAGCATCACAGTATTGTAAAGTAATTATCCTCCAATTAAAATAAGTAATTTTTTTTAAAAAACTGCACCTTTATATGTAAACTAATCAAGCCAAAACTCATAACTTCTACCACCCTCTTCATCTAACTCTCATACAGCAAGCCAATATTTCCTCTAAGTCACTCCAGGACAACAAGATGGCAGAGGAGTAAGTGGACATAGGGTAGTTCTCTCTCCATGGATGCATCAGGAATACATCTTCAGATGCAGAGGATCTCACAAAAGAAAAAGCCCTAGCTCTGGCAACAATGGACATTGGAGGTAAAAACATGCAGGAGCAGGGCCAGATTAGAGTCTGAGCTGTCCCCACAGCAGGTCCAGAGAAAAGCCCAGTATTGAAGGGCCTCATAAAGAAGCAGAGGTGGAACTACCACTCTGCTTAAGGAGAAAGCAGGCACAGAGCTATTTTTATATTTTTCCCCCTTTTTCTTGGTTCTTTCTTTTCTTTTTCATACTTTTATCATATTCTGTCTTTATTAACCCTTCAATTTTTATTTTTATAACCTATTATTTCCACTTTTAAAATGACTTATTAAATAAAGTCCTTTTTCCTGTTTTTACATTCTTGATTGCTCTCCTCTTTTTTGACCCCCATTTTATCCTTTTTTCCCTTTTTTCTCTTCTCTTTGTAAGTGTGCAAGTTTGTCTCAGTGTTCTTGGTTGTTAAGTATTTCTTTCACCATTAGTCATGGGGTTTTGTCTTCTGTGCTGTGAGGCCTATGAAGTCTTCACACTACAGTAAGGGACTGGGCCTGAGCTCCCAAAGTAGGAGACCTGAGTCCAGGACTTTGGACCACCAGAGAATCCTTGACCCCATAGAACATTAATTAATGAGAACTCTCTTAAAGGCCTTCATCTCAACACTAAGACCAAGTCCCAGCCAAAGGCTAGAAACCTCCAGTAACAGATGCCTCACACCAAAACCATTAGCAAAATAGAAACACAATCCTGCCCATTAGTAGACAGGCTGCTCAAAGCCATACTGAACCCATAGACACCCCAAAACACACTACTGGATATGGCACTGCCCTTCAGAGAAACAAGATCCCACTCCAGTCACAGGAAAATAGGCACAAGTCCCCCCAACCAGGAAACCTGCATGTGGCACTGGTCCAACCCCACTCATGGGGCCACACCCCACAATCAGGAGGAACTACAACCCTCCAACCTGCAGAAAGAAGACTCCAAACACAGTAAATTAAACAAAATGGAAAGACAGAGAAACATGTAGCAGATGAAGGAACATGATACAAACCCACAAGACCAAAAAAATGAAGAGGAAAAAGTCTACTTGAAAAAGAATTCAGAGTGATGATAGTAAAGATGATCCAAAATCTTATAAGCAAAATGGAGGCAGAGATAAATAGACTAGAGGCACAAAGCAAGAAGTTATGAGAAATGTTAACAAAGACCTAGAAGAAGTAAAGAATCGACAATCAACAATGATCAACACAATAACTGAGATTAAAAATACACTAGAGGGAAACAATAGCAGACTGTCTGAGGCAGAATAATAGACAAGTGAGATGGAAGATAGAATGGTAGAAATAACTGAGGCAGAGCAGAATAAAGAAAAAAGAATAAAAAGAAATGAGGATGGTCTCAGAGAACACTGTGACAACATTAAGCATATAAATATTACAGTTATAGGGGATCCCAGAAGAAGAGGAAAAAAGGTATGAGAAAATATTAGAGATTATAGTCAAAAAGTTCCCTAACATTGGAAAGGAAATAGCCACCCAAATCCAGGAAGCCCAGAGAGTCTCATATAGGATAAACCCACAAAGAAACACAAGACACATACTAATCAAACTAATCAAAATTAAACACAAGGAACAAATATTAAAAGCAGCAAGGAAAAAGCAACAAATAACATATAAGGGGATCCTCATAAAGCTAACAGCTGATCTTTCAACAAAAATACTGCAGGCCAGCAGGGAGTGTCAGGACATACTTAAAGTGATGAAAAAAGTTACAAGATTACTCTTTAGCAAGAATCTCATTCAGATTCGAAGGAGAAATGAAAAGTTTTACAGACAAGGAAAAGTTAAGAGAATTCAGCATCACAAAACCAGCTTTACAACAAATGCTAAATGAACTTCTCTAGACAGGAAACACAGTGAAAGAAAAGGCCTAGAAAAACAAATCCAAAACAATAAAATAAATAGTAATAGAATCATACATATCAATAATTACCTTAAATGTAAATTAGTTAAATGCCCCAACAAAAAGAAACAGATTGGCTGAATGTAGAAAACGACACCCCTATATATGCTATCTACAAGAGACCCACCTAAGAACTAGGGACACACACTCACTGAAAGTGAAAGGCTGGAAAAAGATATTCCATGCAAGCAGAAATCAAAAGAAAGCAGGAGTAGCAATACTCATGACAGATAAATAGACTGTAAAATAAAGTCCGTTACAAGAGACAAGAAGGACACTATGTAATGATCAAGGGATCAATCCAGAAGAAGATATAACCATTATAAGCATATATGCACCCAACTTTGAAGCACCACAATACATAAGGCAAATGGTAACAAGTATTAAAGGGGAACTTGACAGTAACACAATAATAGTGTAAGACTTTAATACCTGACTCACACAAATAGACAGATCTTTCAGATAGAAAACTGATAAGGAAACACAACTTTAAATGATACATTGAACCAATTGGACCTAATTGATATCTATAGGGCATTTCATCCAAAAACAGCATATTTCACTTTTTTCTCAAGAGCACATGGAAATTTCTTCAGGATAGATAACATCTTGGGTCACAGATCAAGCCTTGGTAATTTTTTTTTTTTAATTGAAAGAATTTCAAGCATCTTTTCTAACTAGACTAGATATCAAGTACAGGAAAAAAGTACAAAAACACACAAGCACGTGGAGACTAAATAGTACACTTCTGAATAACCAACAGATCATTTAAGAAATCAAAATACACCTAGAAACAAATGATAAAGAAAATATGACAACTCAAAACCTATGGGATGCACTAAAAGCCGTGCTAAGAAGGAAGTTTATAGCAGTATAAATCTACCTCAAGAAACAAGAGAAACATCAAATAGACAACCTAACCTTACACCTAAAGCAACTAGAAAAAGAACAAAAAAACCTCCAAAATTAGTAGGTGGAAAGAAATTATAAAGATCAGAGCAGAAATAAATGAAAAGAAAATGAAGGAGACCATAGCAAAGATCAATAAAATTGTAAGAAAACTAGTTCTTTGAGAAGATAAACAAAATTGACAAATAATTAGCTAAACTCATTAAGAAAAAAATGGAGAAGATCAAAATCAATAAAAGTAGAGCTGAAAAAGCAGAGGTTACAACAGGCAATACAGAAATACAAATGATCATAGGAAACTACTGCATGCCATAAGAAGCAACTATATGCCACTAAAATGGACAACCTGTAAGAAACAGACAAATTCTTAGAAAATTATAATCTTCCAAAACTGAACCAGGAAGAAATAGAAAATATGGAGACCAATCACAAGCATGGAAATTGATACTGTAATCAAAAATCTTCCAACAAACAAAAGCCCAGAGCCAGATGACTTTACAGGGGAATTTTACCAAAAGTTTAGAGAAGAGCTAATACTTAACCTGTTCATCAAACTCTTCCAGAAAATCTCAGAAGAAATAAGACTCCCAAACTCGTTCTATGAGGCTACCATCACCCTGATACCAAAATCAGACCACAAAAATGAAAATTACAGATCAATATCACTGATGAACATACATGGAAAATCCTCAACAAAATTCTAGCAAATAGAATCCATCAATACATTAAAAAGATCATACACCATGATCAAGTGGGCTTTACACCAGGGATGCAAAGATTCTTCAGTATACACAAATCAATAAATATGATACACAATATTAACAAATTCAAAGCTAAAAATCATATGATCATTTCAGTAGATGCAGAGAGAGCTTTTGACAAAATTCAGCACCCATTTATGATAAAGAAAATAATAATAATAACTCTCCAGAAAGTAGACATAGAAGGAACCTACCTCAACATAATAAAGGCCATATATGACAAATCCACAGCAAACATTATTCTCAATAGTGAAAAACTGGAAAGCGTTTCCTCTAAGATAAGTAACAATACAAGGGTGCCCACTCATAGCCACTATTGTTTAACATAATTTTAGAAGCCCAAGCTATAGCAATCAGAGACAAAAAGAGATAAAAAGGAATCCAGATTGGAAAAGAAGAAGTGAAACACTCATTGTTTGCAGATGAGATGGTACTATCTATACATAGATAACCCTAAAGATGACACCAGAAAATTACTAAAGCTAATCAATGAATGTAGCAAAGTCTCAGGATATAAAATTAACACAGAGAAATCTCTTGCATTCTTATAAACTAACCATGAAAAATTAGAGACACTAAGGAAACAATCCCATTCACCACTGCAACAAAAAGAATAAAATACCTAGGAATAAACCTACCTAAAGAGCCAAAACACCTGTATGCAGAAAATTATAAGACACCAATGAAAGAAATCAAAGATATACAAATAGATGGAGACATATACCATGTTCCTGGATTGTAAGAATTAATACTGTGAAAATGACTATAGTATCTGAAGCAATCTACAGAGTCAATGTAATCTCTATCAAAATACAATGGTATTTTTCACAGAAGTAGAACAAAAAATTTCACAACTTGTATGGAAACACAAAAGACTCCAAAGCAATCTTAAGAAAGAAAAACGGAGGTGGAGGAACCAACCTTTCTGACTTCAGACTGTACTACAAAGCTACAAGTCATGAATACAGTATGATACTGGCACAAAAATAGAAATATAGACCAGTGGTACAAGATAGAAAGCCCAGAGACAAACCCATGCAATTATGGGCACGTTATGTTTGACAAAGGGGGGAAGAACACACAATGGAGAAGATACTGTCTTCAGCAAGTGGTGCTGGGAAAACTGGACAAGCATGTGTAAAAGAGTGAAATTACAACAGTTCCTAGCCACCAAACAAAAAGATAAACTAAAAATGGATTAAAGACCTAAATGTAGAGACCAGAAGTTATAAAACTTTTAGAGGGAAACATAGAACACACTGACATAAATCACAGCAAGAACCTCTATAACCCACCTTCTACAATAATGGAAATAAAAACAAAGATGAACAAATGGGACCTAATTAAACATAAAAGTTTTCGTTCCAATCCCAAAGAAAGGCAATGCCAAAGAATGCTCAAACTACCGCACAATTGCACTCATCTCACACGCTAGTAAAGTAGTGCTCAAAATTCTCCAAGCCAAGCTTCAGCAATATGTGAATCTTGAACTTCCAGATGTTCAAGCTGGTTTTAGAAAAGGCAGAGGAACCAGAGATCAAATTGCCAACATCCTCTGGATCATTGAAAAAGCAAGAGAGTTCCCCCAAAAGACATCTATTTCTGCTTTATTGACTATACCAAAGCCTTTGACTGTGTGGATCACAATAAACTGGGAAATTCTGAAACAGATGGGAATACCAGACCACCTGACCTGCCTCTTGAGAAAGCTGTATGCACATCAGGAAGCAACAGTTAGAACTGGACATGGAACAACAGACTGGTTCCAAATAGGAAAAGAAGTACGTTAATGCTGTATATTTGCATCCTGCTTGTTTAACTTATATGCAGAGTACATCATGAGAAACGCTGGGCTGGATGAAGCACAAGCTCGAATCAAGACTGCCAGGAGAGACATATCAATTACCTCAGATATGCAGATGACACCACCCTTATGGCAGAAAATGAAGAACTAAAGAGCCTCTTGATGCAAGTGAAAGAGGAGAGTGAAAAAGTTGGCTTAAGGCTCAACATTCCGAAAACTAAGATCATGGCATCTGGTCCCATCACTTCATAGCAAACAGATGGGGTAACAGTGGAAACAGTGGCTGACTATTTTTCTGGCCTCCAAAATCACTGCAGACAGTGATTGCAGCCATGAAATTAAAAGACGCTGACTCCTTGGAACAAAAGTTATGACCAACCTAGATAGCATATTCAAAAGCAGAGACATTACTTTGCCAACAAAGATCCGTCTAGTCAAGGCTATGGTTTTTCCAGTGGTCATGTATAGATGTGAGAATTGGACTCTAAAGAAAGCTGAGCACCAAAGAATTGATGCTTTTGAACTGTGGTGTTGGAGAAGACTCTTGAGAGTCCCTTGGACTGCAAGGAGATCCAACCAGTCCATCCTAAAGGAGATCAGTCCTGGGTAGAGACTGATGTTGAAGGGACTGATGTTGAAGCTGAAACTCCAGTACTTATGGCCACCTGATGCAAAGAGCTGACTCATTTGAAAAGACCCTGATGCTCAGAAAGATTGGGG
Source organism: Bos taurus (assembly GCF_002263795.3). NCBI lineage: Eukaryota > Metazoa > Chordata > Mammalia > Artiodactyla > Bovidae > Bos > Bos taurus. The sequence goes on along the minus strand of NC_037349.1, from coordinate 435,996 downwards.
GCAGGAGGAGAAGGGGACTACAGAGGATCAGATGGTTGGATGGCATCACCTACACAGAGGACATGGGTTTGGGTGAACTCCAGGAGTTGGTGATGGACAGGGAGGCCTGGCGTGTTGCGGTTCATGGGGTCTCAAAGAATTGGACATGACTGAGCAACTGAACTGAACTGAAACTTAAAAGCTTTTACACGGTGAAGGAAACTATTAAAAAGGGTGAAAAGACAAGCCTCAGAATGGAAGAAAATAATAGCAAATGAAACAACGGACAAAGGATTAATCTCCAAAATATATAAGCAGCTCATTCAGCTCAATACTAGAAAAACAACCCAATCAAAATTGGGCAGAAGACCTAGCCAGACATTTCTCCACAGAAGACATACAGATAGCTAATAAACACATGAAAAGATGTTGACATTGCTCATTAGTTAAGAAATACAAATCTAAACTACAATAAGTTATCACCTCACACCAGTCAGAATGGCCATCATCAAAAAATCAAACAATAAATGCTAGAGAGGGTGCGGAGTAAAGGGAACCCTCTTGCACTCTTGGTGGGAATCCAAGTTGATACAGCCACTGCTGCTGCTGAGTCACTTCAGTCGTGTCTGACTCTGTGTGACCCCATAGACGGAAGCCCACCAGGCTCCTCCATCCTTGGGATTCTCCAGGAAAGAACACTGGAGTGGGTGATACAGCCACTAGGGAAAATAATATGGAGATTCCTTTTAAAACTAGGAATGAAAATACCATATGACCCAACAATCCCACTACTAGGCATATACCCTGAGGAAACCATAACTGAAAAACACATACATACCCCACTCTTCACTGCAGCACTATTTACAATAGCTAGGATATGGAAGCAACCTAGATGTCCATTGATAAATAAATGAATAAAGAAGCTGTGGTACATGGTACATATACACAATGGAATATTATTCAGCCATAAAAAGGAATGCATCTGACTCAGTTATAATGAGGTAGATGAACCTAGAGCCTATTATACAGAGTGAAGTAAGTAAAAAACAGACAAATATCATATATTAATGCATATATATGGAATTGAAGGGGCTTCCCTGGTGGCTCAGATGGTAAAGAATTTGCCTGCGATGCAGGAGATCTGGGTTTGATCCCTGGACCAGGAAGATCCCCTGAAGAAGGGAATGGCAATCCACTCTAATATTCTTGCCTGGAGAATTACATGGACAGAAGAGGCTGGCAGGCTACAGTCCATGGGATCGCAAAGAATCAGACATGACTGAGCAACTAACACACACACTCATGGTATCCATAAAGATGATGAACCCACATGAAGGCCAGCAGTGGAGATGCAGACATAGAGAACAGACTTGTGGACACAGAGGAGGAAATAGAGGGTGGGACAAATTGAGAGAGTAGCATTGAGACATTTACATTAGTATGTAAAATCAGATAGCCAGTAGGAATTTACTGTATGACACAGAGAACTCAAATCTGGTGCTCTGTGACAACCTAGAGGGGTGGGATGGTGTGGGAGGTAGGAGGTAGTGTCAAGAGGGAGGGGACATACTTATACCTATGGCTGATTCATGTTGATATATGGCAGAAACCAACACAGTAGTGTAAAGTAATTATCCTCCAATTGAAATTTAAGAATTTAAAAAGTAGATCACTCCAGTGTCAGGTACCAGGAAACTAAGGACCACCTCAGTAGTCTGCAGAAATTGTTATAACTAGCCCATTATAAGCCGCCTGCTTTGGCTTTTCCATTTCTTACCGCAAAAGAACCAAGGAAGGAAAGAAAAACAATAAAGATTTTGCTCACACTTTCTTCTTGTTCCTTCTGTTTCCTGACCCTGTGCTTCTTCATGTGGTCCTGCATGCTTTGCCTTGCCCCCTTCTTTGGGGAACTGTGAGTGATACATTATTTAAATGCAGTTGTATCCATGTCTGTCATCTTACCATACCTCATTAACATAAAACACTGGCTATATTTTAGAACAATAATGACTGATAGCCATAACTGAAAGTCATCTTGAGGTGATAAGAGAACAGCTGACACATTTGCTTTCCCAGTAGAGTGGAGAACTAGACTACTTAGTCTAGCCTGATACCAGGGAGTAGAAAGCCACTGTATTTGCCTCACCCTTGAAACTGGAAGCAAAGGCTTTTCAGATTGTTCCAGTTTTTTCTCCCTAGACACTATGCCATAGAGTGTGGTGAGATAAAGGAAAGAAAGGGACTCTATATTCTAACAAACATTTAACACCTATCTTTATCAAACTATTTCAAAAAATTACGAAGGAAGGAACACGAGCAACATCATTCTATGAGGTCAGCCCCAACTCCCTGGCAATTATGATTAAGAGCTAACACTTCCCCAGGGTATTTAATTATCACTCAGAGGCTCCTATAAGATATAAGATATAAAGTTTAGCCTGCTAAACCACTGGGAAGTTTAAAAGTTGTCTGAGCTGTAGTACCTTCTTTCTATGAGAATAAAGTATGGCAGAACGATCTAATAATTTCAGTGATATAGTGGTTTTAACAAAACTTGAAATAAGGCGTTTCTTACATGCTATTTGCACCAGACATTCAGCACACTGTGTTTTTCCAGTGAGTGGGAATGGTACTCATCCTGTAATGCTTGCAATAAAATGTCTAAAGAGACTTGTGATAAAGAAGTTCCTTACAAATCCATTCCAAGCTACTCTCAGCAGTGTTCTTTTGGTGAATGGAAGTGATAGCCCGTCTGTGATTAAAGTGTGAACTATTTAAAAACACTTATAAAGTCATTCCTTACAAGTTAGGTGCACAGAGTTCAGCACCAAATTTTTTCAGTGTTTGTAGTAATACGCATTCTGTAATACATGTGGTGATGTGTTAACTAGACATGTTAATAATAAGATAATTCTTACAAACTACAGTTGACTCTTGAATAACATGGGGGTTAGGGACACCAACCTTCCACACAATCAAAAATACACAAATGACTTATAGTAGTCCCTCCATATACATGGTTCCTATGAAACCGAGGTTCCTCTGTATCCATGGTGCTGCATCCTCAAACTGACCGATCATGGCTTCTGTGATAGTACAGTATTTACTATTGAAAAGAATCCATGTGTATGTGAACCCACATAGTAACCTTTGTTACTCAAGGGTCAACTGTACCAGCAATAACTGTTCAATACTATGTTCTTTAGGAAGTGGAAGTGATACCCATTCTCTAATGCATATAGCATTGTTAATTGAAACTTGTAATAAAGATGCTTCTTTTTAAATTTAATTTAATTTATTTATTTTTTTGTATTAGTTTTGCCAAATATTGAAATGAATCTGCCACAGGTATACATGTGTTCTCCATCCTGAACCCTCCTCCCTCCTCCACTGGGACGACCCAGAGGGATGGTATGGGGAGGGAGGAGGGAGGAAAGATGCTTCTTACAAGTGAATTGAAGTAGCACTCAATGTTCTTTCATGAATGCAACTGAAAACCATTCTAGATGCAAAGTATTAATAAGACTTGTAATAAAGATTTTTAAGTTGAGATATAACATACTATATTAGCTTCAGGACACAATGTAGTGATTTGATATTTTTATACATTATGAAATGATCGCCACAAAGAAACTAGTTACCATTTGTCACCATACAAAGTTGTTACAATATTACTGGCTATATTCCCTATGTGTACATTTTTTGTTGTTCATTTGCCAAGTCGTGTCCGACTCTTCACGACTCCATGGACTGCAGCATGCCAGGCTTCCCTGTCCCTCACCATCTCCCAGAGTTTGCCCAAGTTCATTGAATCAGTGATGCCACCCAAGCATCTCATCCTTTGTCACCCTCTTCTTCTGCCTTGCCCTCAATGATTCCAAGCCTCAGGGTCAGCTCTTTGCATCAGGTGGGCAAATTGTTAGAGCTTCAGCTTCAGCATCAGTCTTTCCAAAGAGTATTCAGGGTTGATGTCCTTTAAGATTGATTGGTTTGATATCCTTGCTTTCTAAGGGACTCTCAAGAGTCTTCTCCAGCACTACAGTTCAAAAGCTTCAATTTCTCAGTGTTCTGCCTTCTTTATGGTCCAGCTCTCACATCTGTACATGACTACAGGAAAGACCATAGCCTTGACTATATGGACATTTGTGGGCAAAATGATGTCTTTGGCTTTTAACACACTGTCTAGGTTTGTCATAGCTTTCCTGCCAAGAAGCAGTCGTATTCTAATTTCATGGCTGCAGTCACCATCCAAAGTGATTTTAGAGCCCATGAAGAGGAAATCTGTCACCCCTTCCACTTTTTCCCCTTCTACTTGCCATGAAGTGATGGAGTCAGATGCCATGATCTTAGGTCTTTCAATGCTGAGTTTTAAGTCAGCTTTTTGACTCTCCTCCTTCACCTTCAATCAAGAGGCTCTTTAGTTCCTCTTCTCTTTCTGCCACTAGAGTGGTATCATCGCTGTATTTGAGGTTGTTGATATTTCTCCTAGCAACCTTCATTCCCACTTGTACTCATCCAGCCTGGCAATTCACATGATGTGCTCTACACATAAGTTAAATAAACAGGGTGAAAACAAACAGCTTTATCATACTCCTTTCTCAATCCTGAACCAGTTAGTTGTTCCATACAGGGTTCTAACTGTTGTTTGTCACACTGTTGTTTGTCACACTGCCTTGTTGTGGTGAAGGGGCTGGCATAACTCAATGAAGCTATGAGCCATGCCATATAGGGCCATCTAAGATGCACAGGTCACAATGGAGAGTTCTGACAAAATGTGTTCCACTGGAGGAGGGAATAGCAAACCACTCCAGTATACTAGCTGTCAGAACCCCTGTGATTCCACATATGGGTTTCCCTGGTGTGAGTGAGTGTGAAAGTCGCTCAGTCGCGTCTGACTCTTTGTGACCCCATGGACTATACAGTCCATGGAATTCTCTAGGCCAGAATACAGGAGTGGGTAGCCTTTCCCTTCTCCAGGGGATATTCCCAGCCCAGGGATCAAACCCAGGTCTCCATATTGCAGGCAGATTCTTTACCAGCTCAGTGTTAAAGAATCCATCTGCATTGTAGGAGACACGGGTTTGTCCCTGGTTGTGAAGATCCTTTGGAGTAGGACATGGCAATCCATGCAAGTATTCTTGCCTGGAGAACCCCATGGACAGAGGAGCTTGGCAGGCTACAATCCATGGGGTTGTCGGACACAACTGAGCAACTTAGCACACATGTACATATGCACCATTCCAGATATAAGTGAAAACATGGTATTTGTGGTTTTGTTGAGGATTTGTGCATTTATATTCATCAGTGAAATTGGCTTGTAATTTTATTTTTTCATGATATCCTTGTCTGGTTTTGATATCAGGGTGATGCTGACCTCACAGAATGATTTGAGAAGTGTTCCTTCCTTTGTAATTTTTAGAATAGTTTGAGAAAGATAGGTGTTAACTTTTCTTGAAGATATTATTAGATATAATTCACCAGTGACCTTGTCTGGGTCTGAACTTTTGTTTATTGGGAATTTTCTTATTACCAATTCAATTTCATTGTTGATTATTGATCTGTTCGTATTTTCTGTTTCTTCCTGATTCAGTCTTGGGAGATTGTAAATTTCTAGAAAACTTTCCACTTCTTAGGTGTTGTCCATAGTAATCTCTTGTGATCCTTTTTATTCTGTGGTGTTGGATGTCATTTTTCTCTTTTTATTTCTAATTTTATTTGTTTGGCCCCTCTCTACTTTTTTCTTGATTAGTCTGGCTAAAAGTTTATCAATTTTGTTTATCTTTTCAAAGAACCAGCTCTTACTGTTATCAATTTTTCTGCTGTTTTGTAAATCTCTATTTATTTTTTATCTGACTTTCATTGTTTCTTTCCTTCTATGTCTTTGGGTTTTGCTTGTTCTTTTTCCAGTTCCCTTAGGTGTAAGGTTAGGTTGTTCATTTGAGATCTCATTTCCCGAGGTTGGCATGTATCGCTATAAACTTTCTTTCCTCTTAGAACTACTTTTCCGAATCCCATAGATATTTGGATCATTGTGGGGTTTTTTGTTTTCATTTGTCTCCAGGTATTTTTTTAATTACCTTTTTCATTTCTTCATTGACTTATTGGTTGTTTTGTAACATATTTTTAACTGCCATATGCTTGTAGGTATTAATCTTTTTTTCTTTCCTTGTAGTTGATCTCTAGTCTTAGAGTATTGTGGTTGAAAAAATATGCTTGATATAACTTTAGTCTTCTTAGTGTTATTGACACTTGTTTTGTGATCTATCCTAGTGAATGTTCCAGGTGAACTTGAAAAGAATGTGTTTTCTGCTACTTCTGTTTTATTAATAATGTTAATTTAATAATTATTTTTTTTTATTTTTGGCTGTGCTGTGTCTTCCTTGCTTTGCATTGGCTTTCTCTAGTTGTGGAGAAAGGGGGCTACTCTTCATTGTGGTGTGAAAGAGTTAAAGCTTAGGCAGGCAGTCCAAGGCCCTTTAAGGAGGAGGTGAACATTCTGGATCATGCCTTCCTTAAGCCTTGTGCAACAATGTGCCTTACCCAAGAACTGGCCTTTCTTTAGGTCCAGAACTAGTGATAACACAGCACAGTGTCCTACCATGGAAACGCTTTTCTTAGGCTCTATGTTAATGATTATAATTGTAACAAATCATGCGTGGGAACCTGTTTCTCAAGACTTGTACCCCTGATCACACAGCAACAGTATGTCTATCCCAGAGATGTTGCCCGGAACCCATTCTCCCTGGCTAATCATCTCAGGATGTATGCCATGGGAAATGGTCTGGTGGAACTTTTACAACATTGAGGTATTCTTTTTATCTATTTTCAGCAGCAAATTGAAAAGTATATAAGGCCCCACTTAAACTAGTGAGGTGGGGACTCTCCTGCTCACTTCTGATGTCTATGTCAGAAACTTTTTCTGTCACTTTCACTTGAAATAAAATCTACACAAAGTTCTGAGTGACTGAGACTGTCTTTGGTCCCAGAGTTAAATCTTCTCCTTTGGAGATCAAATCTGGTGACACCGTTCACTGAACACCGTAAACTATCATCTTGGGGTCGCATCCAGAATCGTCAAGACAAGGTAAGAATGCTCAGAGCTGGGACTCCTTTGTTCTTTTACTGTAAAATCTCTACTTTACTAACTCAGAAGCATATGGACTGAGCTGCTTTCCCTGGTCAGCTTTTCCTGGTCTCTCTGACCATTTCATAACTGTTTGGGGAATTAAAGCTACTAACCTAATGTGCTGGATTGTAGACTTTCAGGGGACTTGCAATCCATGCTGTTCTTGTGTTTTTCTAGCCAGACCCCCATTTCAAGTTTTACAGGACACTGCAAGTACGAACACATTAGGGAACTAGCTGGAGCTCTAGCTCCAGAGACATCTCTCAGACTGGAAATCACCGTCCCGACCCCAGAGACCCAGAGGCAAGTTCTTGTCATGGCTATGCCTCCGGACTGTATGGATGGAGACATTGCTGGTGAGCATGAGATTCCTCAGAACACAGATTGGGGAACCCCAGATTTGGGCAGATTGGAAACACAGCAAGCTTCTTCCCTTGGTAGTGCTAGCTCTTGGTGGACCAGAGAAAGCCCTCTGGTGGCTCTTGTTTCAATTCCTTAGATTTTTTTTTTTTTTTTTTTTTGGTACACTCTGCTAGACAGGAATAGAAAGGTTGACTTTGACACTCCATGAACATGAAAGATTATTTTTTCCTCACAGGCCAGCCCTCCATCACCTTTGTTATCGCATAGACTCATGTGGCAACTTTCAGAAGGGACATCTTGGGTTTTCAGTTCATCCGTTTATGACTTATCACTTCTACTGTGGTCAGGAATATGTTCAACAGTGTGCACAGGCACACAAAAGATGGATGTTTCCTCTAGCGGTCTTAGCTCGGGAGACATTCCAGAAGGCTACTCTGCTCCACCCAGGTGGCACCAGAGAAAAAGGGGAAATGAAGCCAAGGTTTTAATGGTGAGGAACTGGACATCAATCTGGGATGCCATCAGGTCTACCCCTGGTGCATCTCCACCCCACCTCAGTGGTAGAACAGGGAGGGGTGACAGTGAGACACCCGCATCAGTAAGAGACAGGTTAGGGGAGGAACCTTAGGTGGGAGACCTGTCTCCACCCCCATCTAGAGCAGGGAGGGGTGCCTCCAGTAGAAAAAAGCCATGGCCCTGGGTGCTGCTTTTTTCTCTCTTACAGATGGGAGCTAGCAGTTCCAGAGCCACCCTCTTTGAACTGTATCTTGAAAAGATGGGATAAGTTTGATCCTCAGACCCTAAAAAGTCCCCAGCTTCCTTTGCCTTAAGAGAAGACTTCACCTCCCTAGACAGACAATCCCTGCTGGGACAACATCTTATAGTCAGTCCCCACCCCTGTCATCAGAACCAATTTGAACAATCTTTGGTTTAATTTTAGCTATGAAACTATGACTAGAAAAAGAGAGATGATATTTTTGACACTGAATGGCCATGATATTCTGACAAAACTGGTTAAAATGAAATCTTTTTGAAATCGCAAAACTGGTTCTTTTTGCATGTGCAATTAGGAAAAAACTGGCTTATTAAAATATTTTTATTGGAGCTCCAACTCTGCTTGAAAAACAAAAACTGGCCTGGGGACAAAACCTGAAGTTAACACTTATCATGTCCTTCACATGTACAGCCCACTCTTTTTGGGACTCCAGCCATGAGCAAATTGGTAGAACTTCATGACAAGAGGAGAGGAAAAGGGCAAAGAGACATTTTAAAGTTCAAGTGGAAAACTGTGAGGTCTCTCTCTGTCTCGATGTATGTGTGTCTCAGTGTGTGTTTCCATCTTTGGACAACATTGTTGAAGGCTAATTGGTCAATGAGCTCTTTTTAATTGGCCTAAAGAGAAGTAAGTGCTTACAAATCAAACAATTCTAAATTCAAGAAAATTAAACTAAAACGAATTTCAGGCTTGTGTGTACTGGGAAATATTCACTATTGAATTGATACCTGGTATTGATGTTTGTTTATTGATCTAATTAACATAGACATTGTGAAGATACTTTTGCAAATGACATAGCTTTGGGTGATTTATGTTCACCAATCTACAAAATGATAATATAAAGTACAGTTCATTGTTGCTTAAGTAAGATGTGTGTTTTTAATAAAAAGGTATAAGGAATGGAATTACATTCTATTAAGGAAAAAGGAAGCAAGGCTAAACTTACACATGGCTGTTCTCTAAATGGGCAAATGAAGTGATAAGTACAGAAGTGTAAAAAGGTTTTTGGCTAGTACAAGAAGAGTTTTGTACATGGTACAAGTTTCTTAAGACATTAAACTGCCTTTGAAACCTTTTATTGTTTCTTTGACTAAGTAAATAACTATTGTTTCACAGTGAATATAAGCTGGTACCAAACTGGAATTTGGTTTTCTTTCCCTGATTAAAAGAACAAAGTTTTCTTGAAACATAAGCTAAACTAAGTCGCTTCAGTCGTGCCCGACCCCATAGATGGCAGCCCACCAGGCTCCCCCGTCCCTGGGATTCTCCAGGCAAGAACACTGGAGTGGGTTGCCATTTCCTTCTTGAAACATGGCTTTTGATAATAGACTGTGGCACACATAGACAAAGCTCACTCTGCTTCTACAAAATTAAACCATCAGGGAATTTTAAATGGATAAACAGTGGCTATAAACCAAATAGTTGGGGCTATGGGAAATACAAGATGGCCGCTTGGCTTTTCCTGGCTCCCTGACAGACTTCACTTTTATTTAATAGGATAAAGCCTTTCCTGGCTGTAGGGTTAATATCTCACAATGGAGAAAACATGGTTAAAATGTGTTTTCTGAGATCTCCAGTGATTGGGGCACCCACTTTGCTGGACAGGTCATACAGACATTGGCAAAGAGCTTCACGAGCTTCTTAGAGACTATTGCTTTCACTGGCATCCTCGGTTGTCAGGCAGGGCTGGCAAAACAAAGGGATTGGTTGCATGAGATTAGACTGCTTAATATGGTTAGAATTTTCATGACTTTTTGTCTGACATATTACTGGCTTCTAATCTTTGTTTTCAGATATAAAGAAGCTCTTCTCAAGTTACTGATGATTTAAAACAATTTAGTAATTTACACCTGTGGGTAAAATTAAAACATTTTTTCTTTCTGCCTCGTCCTTCCATAAATTTGAGACATTTGGGTTCTGAACAGCCTCATCAAGTTAAAAAAGACTGTCTCCCATCATACACAGAAATCTCAAAGTGTACTGGGGAGCACTAAAGAAAAACCCACACAAATAGAGGCCTGTGGCATCTATTATATTTCACTGAATACTAAGTTCTAGTTTTGTTAATTAAGGTCTGTATTTATTAAGATTCACTTCTGAAATAGTTCCTTGTGATTATGCTACATCACTGAGGGGTTTAATTAAGTTATTAAAAAGGACACTCTGAGTTTGTTTCTAAAGCTTATCTCAGTAACCAGTCTTTGAATAAAGATCAGATGCCCCAAGATCTTCAACCAGGAGATTAACAGCAGGCTATAGTCATTAAAGAAACTAAGTCAGATGACCTGGAGGTGTCACTGGGCTACACCTAATGGAAGTTCTTACTTACGATTTTACTATTACTGCTAACTAGTTGCTACACTGCCTGCTTTAGGAAGTGTTGTCCCTTACATTATCAAGTGTGTGACTGAGGCACTGATATAATGATGGTATACAGTTCCATATGAAATCCATAGTTATAATGGTGTGACTCTGTATATGAGAAGAAGCAACACGAGGGAATATTTTCTGGACCAAGAGACTAGTGAGACAGGTGCGGTCCACAGACTTGACACTCACAGGGCCTAGTCCAGTAACAGCACACCCAGTGGCCTATCAGTGAAATCTGTGACAGACCTGGGAATGAGCCTTCCCAGCACTGTGGGACAGATGGTCATGAAATGCCCCCAAACCATGGTCAAACTCGTGGCCATAAAGGGACTCCGCAACTGGAAACTGGCACTTGCTGTCTGCCTCTACAAAGGTTAAATCATGGACACTAAAAAGGTTAAATCACGGATGCTGATCTTCAACATCCCCTGAATGGAATTCAGGGTGGAAATCAGAAATTAGGTACTCACTCTGTGCTCTGGGAAAATGGACAAAACAGGCCTTCAGATAGTTAGATATTTTCAGGTAAATATTTTCTAGAGCCCATATTTTTGCATCTTCTCATACTTAGAAAAACGCTAAAATTGTTAATGGTGACAACTACTTAGCTTATATGTTAATACCATAATAAGAGGCTAAAGCCTACTTGGACAAACTTAGACAACTGGCTACCTGCATATAAGTCTCCCTAAACAGCTGTCTACATTGGGGTTTAGACTCCTTCTAAAAAGAAATGGTAAGATTTATTTTGTCTGTTAAGGTTCATGTTATCAGTCTTTCAACTACTTCTAACTGGGTTTGTTATACCTACATTCAAAATGTATATGAACATGCCAAACAGCTCCAATCTTATAAACAGGGCAGCCCAAGTGCTGACTCTAACTAGACCAGGATCAAAGTTACTACCAAATGTGACCTGATTCTTACTCTTGCTTGGACCCAGGTTTCTTTTAATTTCTGTTTGCATGGAATATCTTTTTCCATTCCTTCATTTTCATTCTGTATGTGTCTTTAGATATGGAGTCTCTTGGGGCAGACTATTTATAAGGGTCTTATTTTTGTATCCAATCTATGGGCTTCCCTGGTGACTCAGCAGTTAAGAACCCACCTGCCCATGCAGGAGATGCAGGTACAACCCCTGGGTCAGGAAGATTTCCTGGAGAAGGAAATGGCAACCCTCCAGTATGCTTGCCTGGGAAATACCATGGACAGAGAAGCTTGCAGTCCATGGGGTCACAAGAGTCAGACACAACTTAGCAACTAAAGAACAACAACAACAATCCAGTCTACATCTTTTAATGGAGAATTTAGTTCATTTACACTTCAAGCAATTATTAGAAAGATTGTACTTACTGACATTTTGTTAATTGTTTTGAGGTTATTTTTCTAGTTCTTTGTTTTTCCCCCCTTTCTTCATTTGTGGTTTATGACCATCTTTCAAGTTATGTTTCAATTTCTTTCTCTTTTTTGTCTGTATTATAGGTTTTTTTGGTTTGTGGTTACCATATTTATACATATAGAAAAAGATGTATATATGTATATAATGCATTATATATATGCTTATTTTAAGTTTAGCAGCCTCAATTTTTACTCTATTCTCACCTCACACTTACTGCTTCTGACATATTTTACATTTTTGTTTTATGTATTCCTTAACTATTTATTTTGGATATAGGTAACTTGACCAATTCTTTCTTTTAGCTCTCCTACTAGTTTTATGGGCTTCTCATGTGGCACAGTGGTAAAGAATCCACCTGCCAATGAAGGAGATGCATGTCCGATTCCTGGGTTGGGAAGATCCCTTGGAGTAGGAAATGGCAACCCACTCCAATATTCTTGCCTGGAAATTTCCATGGACAGAAGAGTACGGTGGGCTACAGTCCACGGGGTTGCAGAGTCAGACAGGACAGAGCACACACACACACGCACGTTTTATAAATGGCTGAACTTTACTAGATGTTTGGCTTTACAAATGAGATTATTCCTTTTATAATTTTCATATTTCTTATTGTAAGCTTTTCTGCTTAAGGAAATCCCTTTAACATATCTTGTAAGGCTGGTTTCATGGTGACAAATTCTTTTAGCTTTGCTGTTTTGTAAAATTTTTGATCTCTCAATCAAGTCTGAATGAGAGACTTCCTGAATAGAATATTCTTGATTTCAGATGCTTTCCTTTCATGACTTAAAATTTATTGTGCCACTCCCTTCTAGTGTCCAGAGTTTCTGCTGAAAAATCAACTGATGATCTTATGGGTGTTTCTTTGTATGTAACTCATTACTTTGCCCTCACTTCTTCTAATATTCTTTTTTTTTAAATAAATTTATTTATTTTAATTGGAGGTTAATTAATTTACAATATTGTATTGGTTTTAATATTCTTTATTTTTGCTGTTTAAATTATAATGCTTGTTGGTGTGATCCTCTTTGAATTGATCTTGTTGGGATTCTATATGATTCCTGGGCCTAGAGTGTGTGTTTTCTTTTCCAGGTTTAGAAAAGTTTTCACCTGTTACATCTTCAAATATGTTCTCTGTTCCTTTCTCTCTTATTCTGCTTTTGGGACCCCATAATGTGAATGTTAGTACACTTGATATTGTCCCACCAATCTCTTAAAACTGTTCTCATTTTTAAAAAATTATTTTCTGTTCAGCCTGAGTGACATCTACTACTCCATTTTCAGTTCACTGATTCATTCCTTTGTATCATTTAATCTATTGTTGATTCCTTCTTGTGAATTTTTAATTTCAGTTACTGTATTCATCATCTCTGGTTCTCTTTGTTAGAAACTTCTAACTTCTCACTCTGTTATTCCTTTTTCCCCCCACATTCTTTGAGCATCTTTACGATCATTACATTTATTATTTATAGAGTAGATTGTTTATCTCTACTCATTTATCTCTTTTTCTTGGATTTTACTTTGTTCTTTTGTTTGAAGCATATTCCTGTGTCATCTCATTTTGCCTAATTGTTTTTATTTCTATGTATGTGGGAGGTTGGTTGTTTCCTGATCTTGGAGCAGTGGCCATATGCAGGAGACATCCTATGAGGTCCAGCAGCACCCTCTAGTTACTAGAGCTACATACTCTAGGTGTGCCCTCTGAGTGTGCCTCATGGGCCCTTCTGTTGTGGTCGGCTGACTACTATGGACATGCTGATTGATGTGGCTAGTCTCCAGCCCTGTTGATTGCCAGGCCCGGCTTAGTATGAAATTTGTTGACTGCTGGTGGGCGGGGGCAGGTCCTGTCACAGCTGGTTGCATGGTCTGAGGAGTCCCAGTTCTGGTACCCACATGCTGGTGGATGGTACCATAGCCCAGGTGGGGGGAGTCCTCAGATAGTGTCAGACTGCTGGTGGATGGAGCTGTATCCTAGGATAGCTTTCTGTGGGGCTGGGAGCCCTGGGGCTAGTGTCAGCCTGCTACTATGTGGGATCACGGCCTAAGGGCTCACATGACTGGTGTTGGCTTGCAGCTAGATAGGTTCAGATCCAGGAGTAGCTGTTTGTGTGGTCCCGTGGGCCCTGGAACTAGGGCCAGCCCAACTATGAATGGGGGTGGGTCCTGGGCCCTGTGATGGGAGGGGCAGGGTCTCAGTGCTGCAGGGGACTTAGCACTTTCTACGGCAGCCAGTCTGCTGATGGGTGAAACTGTGTCACTATCTGGCTAGTTGCTTGGGCTGGGGCATCCCATGACTAGTGTTGACAGGTTGGTGAGCTGGGCTGGGTCCTGTTCTGAATAAACTAGAAGGAGGATAGAAAAATGATACTTGCCAGTGTTCTTATGGTAGGATGAATTCCCAATAATGAATAATGACTCTCACCAGCATCTGTGTACCCAAGGTGAGTTCCAGTTGCTTCCTGCCTCTCTGGGAGGCTTTTTAATGTCAGCAAGTGAGTCTGAGCTGAGCTCTTTTCAAATTACTGTTTCTGTCCTGGGTCCTGGAGCATGTGAGATTTTGTGTGCCCCTTAAGAGTGGAATCTATTTTTGATATAACATTTTATATCTTTTTATTTTGTGTATCCCTTAACTACTTATTGTAGTTACAGTTGATTTTACTACTTTTGTCTTCTAACCTCCATGCTGACTTTTTAAGTGGCTGGTCTACTGCCTTTACCATGTACTTGCCTTTACCAGTGAGATCTTTTTTGTTGTTTTGTCTTTTTTTTTTTTTTTTTCCATATGCTTTGTAATTCCTAGTTGTGGTCTCTTCTAATCTGCATAAAGAAGACTAATACTTCTTGTAAGGTGATTTTATTAATGCTGAACTCCTTTAGTTTTTCTTCTCTGGGAAACTGTCTTTCTTTCAAATCTAAATGATAATTTTGCTAGATAGAATATTCAGCCTTTTAAATATATCTTACCACTCCCCCTGGCTTAGAATTCTCCATTTATTCTCCTCCTGTCTGCTGAAAAATCAGTTGATAGTCTTATGGGGGTCCCTTTGTATTAGCTGTTTTTTTCTTGATGTTTTAAGATTGTCTGTTTATGACATATGCCATTCTAATCATAATATATCTTGGTGTGGAGCTCTTTGTGCACATCTTGTTTGGAACCCTCTGTGCTTCCTGTACCTGGATTTCTGTTTCATTCCCCAGGTTAGGAGGAATTTTAGTGATTATCCCTTCAAATAAATTCTCTCTGGAGAAACAGACATAGAGAACAGACCCATGAACCTGGGGGGGGGGGGGAGGAAGGAGGGGAGACAGAGAGGGGGAGTTGTATGGAAACAGTAACATGAAAACTTACAATGACATATGTAAAATAGAGAGGCAATGGGAATTTGCTGTATGACTCAGGGAATTCAAACAGGGGCTCTGTGACAATCTCGAAGTGTGGGATGGGGAGGGAGACAGGAGCGAGGTTCAGGAGGGAGGGGACATGGGTCTACCTCTGCTGGATTCTTGTTGATGTATAACAGAAAACCACAAAATTCTGTAAAGCAATTATCCTTCAATTAAATAAAGTGGCAAAGATTTTTTTCTATCTCTTTCTCTGTTCATCTGAGACTCAGTTCGGTTCGGTTCAGTTCAGTCGCTCAATCGTGTCCGAGTCTGTGAGACCCCATGAATCACAGCATGCTAGGCCTCCCTGTCCATCACCAACTCCCAGAGTTCACTCAAACTCATGTCCATAGAGTCGGTGATGCCATCCAGCCATCTCATCCTCTGTCATTCCCTTCTCCTCCTGCCCCCAATCCCTCCCAGCATCACAGTCTTCCAATGAGTCAACTCTTTGCATGAGGTGGCCAAAGTATTGGAGTTTCAGCTTTAGCCTCAGTCTTTCCAACGAACACCCAGGACTGATCTCCTTTAGAACAGACTGGTTGGATCTCCTTGCAGTTCAAGGGACTCTCAAGAGTCTTCTCCAACACCACAGTTCAAAAGCATCAATTCTTCAGTACTCAGCTTTCTTCACAGTCCAACTCTCACATCCATACATGACCACTGGAAAAACCATAGCCTTGACTAGATGGACCTTTATTGGCAAAGTAATGTCTCTGCTTTTGAATATGCTATCTAGGTTGGTCATAACTTTCTTTCCAAGGAGTAAGCGTCTTTTAATTTCATGGCTGCAGTCACCATCTGCAGTGATTTTGGAGCCCAACTATGATCCAAATGTTAGTACACTTGATGTTGTCCTAGAGGTACCTTAAACTCTTCTCATTTTAGAAAATTATTTCTTCTTTTTGCTGTTTTGATTGGGAAATTTCCTATTCTTTCAGATTTCTTATCCATTCTTCTGTATCAGCTAATTGACTGTTGAATGCCTCTATGATTTTTAAATTTCAGCTCTTTAATTTGGTTAGTTCATTATTATGTTTTCTAAGATTTTGTTGAAGTTCTGAGTTCCTCCATTCTTCTCACAAGTTCAGTAACTATTTCTCTGAACACGTTGTCAGGCAAATTACTTATCTCTGTTTCATTAGGGGGTTTTCCTGCATTTTTGTTGTTGTTCTTTCATCTGAAACATGTTCATCTCTCTTTGACATTTGTTTGGTTTTTATTTGAGTTAGGCAAAACAGCTACTTTTCCTGGTCTTGTGTGAGATCATCCTGTGTCGATCATTCCACCTGGTGGCTCTTTCAGGTTGGCTGGGGCTGAAGTGGGTGCAGCCTGAGGGAGATGGAGCTGGAGGGGTAAAGGACAAGCTCAGTCTACAGGGCGAACTGTCCTGAGGCTGAATTGGCAGGTTGGTGTGAGCTGAAGTGGGCAAGAGCTGTGGGCAGCCCTAACGCAGCACAACCCCCAAGGGTGTGGATAGAGCTGGAGTAGGTCTGGGACAAGGAGACTCTCAGGGGCCTCAAAATGGCACTCATCAACGCCAACAAACAGGGATAGTTTCATCAGGTTCCTGCCCATTTGGCAGAACCTCTAGTGTTAGTAAATGGATTTCCTTTCAGATAGTGTAGGTACCTTTTAAACCACTGTTTTTTCAAATACCCAAAAGCAGGTGTGTGCAGTCTGGTGCCTCAGCAATATGCCTCTTTACTACAGATCATTGCACTGAGCGTGGGATTCCTATCTCCATCTTCCAAATCTGGTTCTGTGGTCCCTTTATGTGTAGCGGTTGTTCATTCTGCCCTCAGGTAGGTCTTCAGGAGAAAGTGCTCTGTGTGTAGGAGTAGATTAGTGTGTCCGTAGCAGTAGAGTATTCCTATGCCATCATCTTAGCCTCCTCTGACTATAAAAAAAAAATTTTATTGGCTAATTGGAACATGTTTTCAACACTGTGTTATCTAAGTAAATGGGAGTGACAATATTCCAGAATGTATTTACTGAAGTGTTTAAAAAGACTTGTTATAAAATTGTTTCTTAAAAGCTATTTGCAACAGGTGTTCAGTAGAGTATTCTTTCAGCTGAGCAGGGAATAGCCAGTAGAGGACAAGAAGGGAAAGAAAGAGTAATATGGAAATTAGAAAGTGAAGTGATTCTTGGGACCAAAGTTTGCTTGTTCTAAGAAAACATTTAAGTTCTACTTTTTAAGCAAACTTTAATTGTACAATATGGTGTTATCAACTGTAATCATCAGATTTTTCCATTAGATCCTCAGACCTTACTCAGTTTATAGCTCAGAGTTTGTACTATTTTACCAACTGCTCCCTGATTCCCCACACTCTGGCACCCACTTTTCTACTGTTTCCATAAGTTTGATGTTGTTGAAGTTCCCCACATAAGTGATACCACACAGCACTGGTCTTTCTCTGACTTATTTTGTTTAGCAAAATACTCTCAATGTCCATCCACATTGTTGCAAGTGGCAAGATTTTTTTTTTCTTTCTCATGGCTGAATTTTACACACACACACACACACACACATCATATGCCTTCTTTATTCATTCACCAATTGAACACATTTCCTTTGGCTATATACCCAGATGTATGACTGCTGGATCCTAAGGTGTGGAGAATCTGTACATCCTCACCGACACTTGTGATCCCTTCTCTTTGTGGTGATAACCATTCTAACGTGTGTGAGGTGACAATGGTAATTTTGACATGCATTTCCGTGCTGATTAGTGCTGGTAAGCATCTTTTCATGTACCTATTGGGCATTTGTATGTCTTCTCTAGAAAAATGTTAATTCACTTCCTCTGTTTTTAATCAGATTGTTTGGGTTTTGCTATTGAGTGTATGAATTCTTTACATATTTTGGATTTTAATCCTTTATGAGAAACATGATTTTCAAATATTTTCTCTCATTTCATAGACTAACTTTTCTTTTGTTGATTGTTTTCTTGACTGTGTAGAAAGTTCTTAGTTTGAGGTAGCCTCACTTGTTTATTTTTTATTTTTCCTTTGCTTTTGATATTCAAAAAATTATTGCTAAGACCAATATCAAGGAGCTTTCCCTCTGTGCTTTCTTCTAGAAGTTTTACAGTTTCAGGTCTTATGTTCAAGTCTTGAATTTATTTTTGTAAAAATTTCCCCAGAAAACTGGAGAAACTTAAGCATCTACCAGGACTTCCTTCTCAACAGTTAGGGCTTCCAGATAAACTTGACTACGACATCTTACTACTTCTAGACCCTTAACTGTAATATCCTTGACATCCTCTTGGCCAAAGTCAATTAGTTCTGACTTCAGGTCCAAGATAGCAACATAGGAGGCTCCTAAACTCAATTCCTGGAGAAGGCAATGGCACCCCACTCCAGTACTCTTGCTTGGAAAATCCCATGGATGGAGGAGACTGGTGGGCTACAGTCCATGGGGTCGCAAGGAGTCAGACACGACTGAGCGACTTCACTTTCACTTTTCACTTTCATGCATTGGAGAAGGAAATGGCGGCCCACTCCAGTGTTCTTGCCTGGAGACTCCCAGGGATGGCAGAGCCTGGTGCGCTGCTGTCTATGGGGTCGCACAGAGTCAGACACAACTGAAGCGACTTAGCAGCAGCAGCAGCAGCAGCAAACTCAATTCCTCCTCTGGGTACACTAAATCTATAGCTACACAAGAAGCAGTTCCCTCTAAAAGAAATCTTGAAAGTAGTTGAGCAATGCCCACATCTCAGCTGAATAAGAAAATACTCCCAGTGAAAGTGCTCACCAGTCTCCCAAAGGAGTTTGTGAATACATCTAGCTCCCTAGTTTTAGCAGCTGCCATCCAAAGGACACACTCTTTGATCACCTGTCTCTGGTGGCCAGTGAGGCTTGTGTTTGCCGGGCCCCACAGGTCTGTTAAAAAAAAACAAACAGATTTTAACCCACTATCCTCCCAAGGTTTACAGAGGACACAGACAGAAATTCCTTCTTGCTGTCCTTCCTTGCAAGAGGCTTATTTACCTATTTTAAAATCTTCTGCCAGAGGGTTAGGCTTCTAATGTAGGATACACCCAGAGGCGATCCTCACCTCTGACACACTGACATGTCTTGGCACACCCTCAACTACTGCTGCTAAGTCGCTTCAGTCGTGTCCAACTCTGTGCGACCCCATAGACGGCAGCCCACCAGGCTTCCCAGTCCCTGGGATTCTCCAGGCAAGAACACTGGAGTGGGTTGCCATTTCTTTCTCCAACTACTGGGAGCCACTAAAAACAAAGAAGATATCTTGGACTATCACAAAGGTTTGAGAGAAAACCAAGAGCTCAGGACAGGCTAAGTGATAAGGTTCATCTCCTTCATGAGACCACTCTATTAATATCAAGACTGAAAGAGGTGACTATTTCATCTAATGCACAGAAACCAACATAAATAATGAAGAAAAATGATCAATAGAGGTGTCAACGACAAATTGGTACTTGCCATGGGCATTTGCCATTTACCTCTGCAAGGATTAAATTACAGGTGCTGCTGCAGCTGCTAACCTTAAGCATCCTGCAGAGAATTCAGGGTAGAGATCAGGAAGGAGGCACTCTGTGTCTGGAAAAACTGGCAGGACAGGTCTTTAGATAGATGTTTTCAGGAGGAGATTTTGCAAGCCCAAATGTTGCACCTCCTCATATCTAGAAAAGCACTAAATTCCTTCATGGTGACATCTGCTCCTTGTGACTTACAGAACTATTCCACAAAAATATGTGCTTGACTGTAAGAACTCCCTTTCACCAAAATCACATATATATTGACCTTCCCCCTTTAACTCTTTGGAGCAGTTTCTCAGAGCTATCTGAAGTGCTCTCTGCCAGGCTGCAGTCCGCATTTTGCCCCAGATAAAACTTAACTCACAACTCTCACCTTGTGCAATTTTTTTTAAGTCAGCAGAAAAATATGCCCCCTCTCCTAAAAATAAGATATAACTCTAGAAACAGATCTAAATGAAATGGTCATAAGTGATTTACCTGATAAACAGTTCAAAATAATAGTCATAAAGATGCTCAGTGAGCTCAGAACAATGCATAAACTAAGAAAGAATTTCAACAAAGAGACAGAAAACATAAGTACTGAACAGAAATCACAAACCTGAAGAATATAATAACTGAATTGAAAAGTTCAATAGAGAGATTCAACATCAGACTAAACAGAAAAAAAAAAAAAAAAAAAGATTAGCTAACTCAAATACAGGGAAGTAGAATTTGTCCAATCAAAAAAGAAAGGAAAAAACAAAAACAAGTGAAGAGAGTTTAAGGGACTTAGGGGACAGAATCAAGTGGGTCAACATATGCATCATAAGAGTCCCAGAAAGAGAAGAAAGTAACCAAAAGGTTATTCAAAGAAATAATGGCTGAAAACTTCCTTAAGCTGGGGTAACAAATAGACATGCAGATCCAGGAAGCACATAAAACTTCAAATAAGATGAATCCAAAATGACTCACACCAAGACACATTATAATTAAAGTTGTCAAAAATTAAAGACAAGGAGCAAATCTTAAAAGCAGCAAAAGGGAAAAAAAGACCTGTGATACAAGGGAATCCCCCAGCAGAGTTTTCATCAGAAACCATTGCTGGGAAAAATAAAACCTGCCAGTCAAGAATACTTGGCAAAGCTGTCCTTCAGAATTGAAGAAGAGATATAGAATTTTCTAGATAAGCAAAAGCAGAAAGAGTTCATTACCATTATACCAGCCTTACAAAAACTATTAAAGGAACTTCAAGCTGAAACAAAAGGACATTAATTAGTAACAAAAATCTAAAACTATAAATCTCACTGGTAAAGTTAAATATATAATTAAATTCAGAATAATGTTGTAATAATGGTTATGAACAAACAGTTAAAAATCTACAAATCACTTTTAAGTCTAATAAAAGTTAGAAGGCAAAAGTATTTAAAATAACTAAATACAGTAATTTATTAACTGATACTAAATGCAAAAATATTGTAACGTTAAAGACATAAAACATTGAGGGGGAGTGTATGAAAATGTACAGCTTGGTCCAGAGGATCAATATTGCTGAGTAGGATGTAGAGCTCACCTCTCCCCCACAAACACATCAAAAATACATCAACAGAGTGAACAACTCTCACAGAAATTTACTAGAAACTGGTAGATCTCCTATACTACCAAAGTTGCATGGAAAATGTCCATGTTAGTGGGCAGAAGTGGGAGAAGAAAAGGTATCAGAATGGGACTGGTACCCTGGGAGGAATCTGTGAAGAAGGGAAGGTCCATACTAGCAGACTCTCACCTGGAGAGACCCTTTGCCTGTTCAGAGGGCTGCTGGGACACATAGAGAGGCTGGAAGAGCCTGGATTCTGCTTGCAAAAAGTGTACTCATGCTGACCTGCTTGCAATCAGAGTGAAGAGAAACCGGTGATAGCAGCTGCCACCTCACTGAAACATGTGAAGAGAGGATGTTAGTACTTACAGTGGCTAGGCATTAAATCCTGGGTGGTTGATCCCTGGGAGAGAACTTGGTATAGTTGTGTTGAGAGAGCCCAGAGTGTCTGAGGTGGTCCAAGCCGAACTGAGGAGTTCATTAGCAGGGGCATGGCTGGGGTGGGTCTGGCCTTGAGCCCAGTGACAGCACTTGCACTGTGAGAATGGGTCCAGTTGTGGTGGGCTTTGTTGCAGCACATACCGGGTGGCACCACAGAAATGCAAATCTCCATGGACAGGACCTGGAGAGGAGTACACAGTAGTTTGCTTCCCTGTAGAAGCACTCCAGCTGCACCAACCCTGCACTGCAGTTTGGAGCCAGACCTGGGGCAGAGAGGTCCTGGGGAAGGTCTGCCACAGAGTCAGCCCAGGTTGGTCCCAGGTGGATGCAAAATCTCAATTCTTACCTCCTCAGTACTCAGCACCAGCCATTCCACACCACAGCCTAGCACTAGATCTAGGATGAACACAACAGAGAAAGGATATTTACCTTGAGCTGCTTTGGGCAGAACTGCAGATGCTCACACAGGTGGCACATAAGTTCCCTGTGGCCATATGGGCTTAACGTGCTTTAGCAGTCACCTCCTTTGAGACAGGGCATGCACTCAAGGGCAACAAAGCCTTACCAAACCCAACCTTCAGGATTTCTAGTGCAACAACTGCAGAGCAGAACCTACCCCCCAGCAGGGCTGTGGTAGCCACTGAGCAAAGAGGAGGCCCTGCCTACATCCAGCACAGGTCTGAACTTCACAACAGCAACCACACTCTTTTTTTTTTTTTTTTTTGAGAGTTGTAAGTTAACTTTTATTTGGAGTAAAACATGAAGACTATAGCCGGACAGACAGCACTTCAGACACCTCTGAGAAACTGCTCCTGGGTTATAGTCTTTCAGTTCAGTTTAGTTCAGTTCAGCCGCTCACTCGTGTCCGACTCTTTGCGACCCCATGAATCGCAGCAGGCCAGGCCTCCCTGTCCATCACAATCTCCTGGAGTTCACTCAAACCCACGTCCATCGAGTCGGTGATGTCATCCGGCCATCTCATCCTCTGTCGTCCCCTTTTCTTCCTGCCCCCAATCTCTCCCAGCATCAGAGTCTTTTCCAATGAGTCAACTCTTACAGTCTTTTTTGTTTGTTTGTTTGTTTGTTTTGTTTTGTTTTTAATTTTATTTTTAAACTTTACATAATTGTATTAGTTTTGCCAAATATCAAAATGAATCCATCACAGGTATACATGTGCTCCCCATCCTGAACCCGCCTCCCTCCTCCCTCCCCATACCATCCCTCTAGGTCGTCCCCGTGCACTAGCCCCAAGCATCCAGTATCGTGCATTGAACCTGGACTGGCATACATGATATTTTACATGTTTCAATGCCATTCTCCCAAATCTTCCCACCCTCTCCCTCTCCCACAGAGTCCATAAGATTGTTCCATACATCAGTGTCTCTTTTGCTGTCTCGTACACCGGGTTATTGTTACCATCTTTCTAAATTCCATATATATGCGTTAGTATACTGTATTGGTGTTTTTCTTTCTGGCTTACTTCACTCTGTATAATAGGCTCCAGTTTCATCCACCTCATTAGAACTGATTCAAATGAATTCTTTTTAATGGCTGAGTAATACTCCATTGTGTATATGTACCACTGCTTTCTTATCCATTCATCTGCTGATGGACATCTAGGTTGCTTCCATGTCCTGGCTATTATAAACAGTGCTGCGATGAACACTGGGGTACACGTGTCTCTTTCCCTTCTGGTTTCCTCAGTGTGTATGCCCAGCAGTGGGATTGCTGGATCATAAGGCAGTTCTATTTCCAGTTTTGTAAGGAATCTCCACACTGTTCTCCATAGTGGCTGTACTAGTTTGCATTCTCACCAACAGTGTAAGAGGGTTCCCTTTTCTCCACACCCTCTCCAACATTTATTATTTGTAGACTTTTGGATCACAGCCATTCTGACTGGTGTGAAATGGTACCTCATAGTGGTCTTGATTTGCATTTCTCTGATAATGAGTACAGCAACCACACTCTTATCAAGGGGATAACAGCCAGCATACTCTAAGGAAAGACAAGGCTTGCAACATGTCCAAAGCAGTCCTTACACCAAAAACACTGGACTCACACAATCTACACAGTGATGCTCCCACTTAAGCAAACCCCTTTAAGACCACAGTAGATAACTGTTTCTCCTTAATTCATAGAGACAGAGAAAGTTAAGTAAAATAAGAAAAGGAAAAGAACTATTCCCAATGAAAAGAACAGGAGAAATCCTGTGAAAGAACAAACAATAAAACAGACCTCACCAGTCTACGAAACCCCAACTTTTAAAAAAGGTATTAAAAATGCTAAAGGAACTAAAAAAGGTTACTCATAGAAATGCAGAACACATAGCAAGGAACTAGAAATTATAAATAGAAATGTATAACATGTAACAAGGAACTAGACATTATAAAAATATGCCAATCAAAATTAGGCAAGTCAACTGCCAAGGTAAAAACCAACCTTGAGGCAACAAGCAGCAGACTAAGTAAGAAATAAGTAATCTGGAAGACAGAATATTGGAAATGACCTAATCAGAGCAGCGTATGGAAAGACAAACTTAAAAAGTGAAAGCAACATGAGATCTATGAGATAATTTAAAGCATGCCAAAGATTGAGGGCAGGAGGAGAAGGGGAAGACAGAAGATGAGATGGTTGGATGGCATCACCGACTCAATGGATATAAGTTTGGGTAAACTCCAGGAGCTGGTGATGGACAGGGAGGCCTGGCGTGCTGCAGTGCATGGGGTTGCAAAGAGTTGGACACAACTAAGCGACTGAACTGAACTGAAACTACATATAATCAAGGACAATGAGAAGAGAGAAGGGGATCAAAAATGTATTTAATGAAATAATGGCTGAGAACTTCCCAAACTTAAAAAAAGAACACCAATACTCAGGCACAGGAAGCACAGGAGCCCCAAACAAGATGAACCCAAACAGACCCACACCAACATATATCAGAAGTAAAGTGACAAATTTTACAGAAAAAGGATTTTAAAGAAAGCAAGAAAAAAATCTTAAACTCAATTACAAAGAAACCCCCATAAGGCAATTAGCTGATTTCTCTGCTGAAACTCTGCAGGGCAGAGGGAGTGGCATATATTCAAAATTTGAAAGAGAGAAATCTGAAACCTAGTATATTCTACCAAGCAGATTATCATTAAGAATAGAAGGAGAAACAAACAATTCCTCAGACAAGCAAAAATGAAAAGAATTTAGCAATATAAACCTACCCTAAAAGAAATATTAAAGGATCTTCTCTAACAGAAAAGAAACGAGAGTCTATGGGAAGGGGAAAATCACAATAGAAAAAACAAATATAGAAAAGGATTGAAGATCACTTAAATAAACCAGCACATAGATTAAAAAACAACCAAAAATTTTTGTAAAAGTGATTATAACTATTAACAGCAAAAGGATAAACATGAAGATGTAAAATAGGGCATCAAAATCACAAAATGTGCAGAAGGAAAGTAAAAAAAAAACAACAACTGATCTTTAGAATGTGTTTGAACTTACATGACTACCAGTTTAAAGTAAGTAGGTATGGTTATTGGTTGCCATATTAGAAAACCATGGTAACTAAAACCCAAAAACATAAAAGAGTTATAAAAACCAAAAGTCAAGGAATTCAAGCATAATACAAAAAGAAACCATCAAACCAGAAAGGACAAAAAAAAAAAGTAATGAAAAAAATCAACTGGGAAATCAAATTTAAAATTACAATAAGTACATATCTATCAGTAATTACTTTAAATGTTTGAGTAATTGAGATACTATTTGATTGAATATCTCAATAAAAAATATTTGAAATAATTAAGATACTCATATGGTTTCTATCTTTCAATTAGTTAACATAGCGTATCACATTGATTGATTTGCAAATATTAAAGAATCCTTGAATCCCTGGAATAAAGCCCACTTGGTCATGATGTATGATCTTTTTTAATATGTTGTTGGATTCTGTTTGGTAGAACTTTGTTGAGGATTTTTGCATCTATGTTCATCAGTGATACTGGCCTGTGGTTTTCTTTTTTGGTGGCATGTTTGTCTGGTTTTGGTATTAGGGTTATGGTGGCCTCACAGAATGGTTTGGGAGTTTACCTTCCTCTGCAATTTTCTGGAAGAGTTTGAGTAGGGTAGGTGTTAGCTCTTCTCTAAATTGGTAGAATTCACCTGTGAAGCCATCTGGTCCCAGGCTTTTGTTTGTTGGAAGATTTTTTATTCCAGTTTCCAATTCCATGCTTGTAATGAGTCTGTGAAGATTTTCTATTTCTTTCTGGTTCAGTTTTGGAAAGTTTTGGAAACTTTTCTAAGAATTTGTCCATTTCTTCCAGGTTGTCCATTTTATTGGCATATAGTTGCTGAGAGTAGTCTTTTATGATCCTTTGTATTTCTCAGTTGTCTGTTGTGATTTCTCCATTTACATTTCTAATTTTATTGATTTGATTCTTCTCCCTTTTCTTCTTGATGAGTCTGGCTAATAGTTCGTCTATTTTATTTATCTTCTCAAAGAACCAGTTTTTAGTTTTTATTAATTTTTGCTATAATCTCCTTCTTTTTATTTCTGCTCTGCTTTTAATGACTTCTTTCTTTCTACTAACATTGGGGTTCTTCTTTTCGTCTTTTTCTAGTTGCTTTAAGTGTTCAGTTCAGTTCAGTTCAGTCACTTAGTCGTGTTCAACTCTGCGACTCCATGAATCGCAGCACGCCAGGCCTCCCTGTCCATCACCAACTCCCGAAGTTCACTCAAACTCATGTCCATCGAGTCGGTGATGCCATCCAGCCATCTCATCCTCTGTCGTCCCCTTCTCCTCCTGCCCCCAATCCCTCCCAGCATCAGAGTCTTTTCCAATGAGTCAACTCTGCGCTTCAGGTGGCCAAAGTATTGGCGTTTCAGCTTCAGCATCACTCCTTCCAATGAACATCCAGGACTGATCTCCTTTAGGATGGACTGGTTAGATCTCCTTGCAGTCCAAGCGACTCTCAAGAGTCTTCTCCAACACCAAAGTTCAAAAGCATCAATTCTTTGGCACTAAGCTTTCTTTATAGTCCAACTTTCACATCCATACATGACTACCGGAAAAACCATAGCCTTGACTAGATGGACCTTTGTTGGCAAAGCAATGTCTCTGCTTTTTAATATGCTGTCTAGGATGGTCATAACTTTCCTTCCAAGGAGCAAGCATCTTTTAATTTCATGACTACAATCACCATCTGCAGTGATTTCGGATTCCAGAAAAATAAAGTTAGCCACTGCTTCCACTGTTTCCCCATCTATTTGCCATGAAGTGATGGGACCAGATGCCATGATCTTAGTTTTCTGAATGTTGAGCTTTAAGCCAAACTTTTCACTCTCCTCTTTCACTTTCATCAAGAGGCTCTTTAGTTCTTCTTCACTTTCTGCTATAAGCGTTGTGTCATCTGCATATCTGAGGTTATTGACATTTCTCCGGGCAATCTTGATTCCAGCTTGTGCTTCCTCCAGCGCAGCGTTTCTCATGATGTACTCTGCATAGAAGTTAAATAAGCAGGGTGACAATATACAGACTTGACGTACTCCTTTTCCTATTTGGAACCAGTCTGTTGTTCCATGTCCAGTTCTAACTGTTGCTTCCTGACGTGCATACAGCCTTCTCAAGAGGTAGGTCAGGTGGTCTGGTATTCCCAGCTCTTTCAGAATTTTCCACAGTTTATTGTGACCCACACAGTCAAAGGCTTTGGCACAGTCAATAAAGCAGAAATAGATGTTTTTCTGGAACTCTCTTGCTTTTTTGATGATCCAGCAGATGTTGGCAATTTGATCTCTGGTTCCTCTGCCTTTTCTAAAACCAGCTAGAACATCTGGAAGTTCCTGGTTCAGGTATTGCTGAAGCCTGGCTTGGAGAATTTTGAGCATTACTTTACTAGCATGTGAGATGAGTGCAATTGTGCAGTAGTTTGAGCATTCTTTGACATTGCCTTTCTTTGGGATTGGAATGAAAACTGACCTTTTCCAGTCCTGTGGCCAGTGCTGAGTTTTCCAAATTTGCTGACATATTGAGTGCAGCACTTTCAGAGCATCATCTTTTAGGATCTGAAAAAGCTGAACTGGAATTCCATCACCTCCACTAGCTTTGTGTGTAGTGATGCTTCCCAAGGTCCATCTGACTTCACATTCCAGGATTACTCAGTCATTAAAAGGAACAAAATAATGCCATTTGCAGCAGCACAGATGGATCCAGAGATTGTCATACTGAGTGAAGTAAGTCAGACAGAGAAAGACAATTATATGATGTCTAGTATACGTGGAATCTGAAGAAGAGGTACAAATGAACTTCTCTATGAAGCAGAAATGGAGCTACAGATGTAGAAAACAAACATGATTACTGGTGGACTGGGGAAGAGGGGAGAGAGAAAAATTGGGAGGTTGGGACTTATATGTACAAACTACTATATATAAAATAGATAACTAGGGAGATCAGATCAAGATGGTGGAGGAATAAGATGTGGAGCTCACCTTCTCCCCACAGATACATCAAAATACATCCACATGTGGAACAACTCTCATACAACTTCTACTGAATGCTGGCAGACCTCAGACTTCCAAAAGGGCAAGAAAACCTCCATGTAACTGAGCATGGCAAAAGAAAAAAGAACAAAAGAAAGAGAAAGGAATCTGGATGGGCCTTGTGCCTCTGGGAGGGAGCTGTGAAAGAGGAAAGGTTTCTGCACACTGGGAAGTCCCCTCACTAGCAGGAATTGAGAGAGCTTCAGAGCCTTGGAGGACAGGGCAGCAACAGGTGTACTGAGGTCAAAGTTGAGAAAGACCCTCAATTAGGGTCAGTGCCAACTGGCACTCCCCAGCTAAGAAGCTGTCCACTCCCCCACTGGGGTAGGTGAGGGCTGGGTACTGAGGCTCAGGCTTCAGGGGTCACACCCTGGAGAGAGGATTGGGGTTGTGTGAAGAGAGCCTGAGGGGGATAGGGTGTAGTGCATCACACCTGAGGGAGTCCAGGAAGAAGCCTGGGCCTGCCAGACAGATAAGGGATCATTGTTGGGAAGCATGCGAGGACAAGAGTCGGCCCACAGTAGGAGCTTCTTTCTCCAAGCTCACAGGCAGCAGATAGCACCTGCATGAGCTCCAGGGGCCAACCCAAGTGACAGCACAGACTGCTGTTGCTGCTGCCTGTGAGCAGGCGAGGGCACCTGCTCAGGTCACTGCCTCCACCTTCCTGGGAGCTTACACAGCTACCACCACTAAGGGCTCTGTAATCTAGGGCCAGCTTCCCTGGGAGGGGGTGTGACCTGCCACTGATTCTGCTGAGGAGGGACCCCCTGCCCCCACCTTCCTGGGAACCTGCGTGAGCTGTGAACCTGAGCATCTGCACATCCCCTTATCAAGGTGGTAATAGCCAGAACATGGTGAGGAAAGGACAGCAAGCATCCAAACCCAAAACAGCCCTCATACCAAAAAATATCAAACCCATACAAGCTATGCAGGGATGCTCCAATTTATAAATAATCCTGCAAGACTACAATTGTTACTGTTTTTCCTAAACTAACAGACTAAGAGATATATAAGCAAAAATGAAGAAGCAGAGGAACCACTCTCAGTTAAAACTAAGAAAATTCCTCTGAAGGAAAAGTGAAATAAACCTCTTCAGTCTAACACTCAGTTCAAAAAGAAGGTAACAAAATTGCTGAAGGAATTAAGAAAGGATAGTGACAGAAATGAAGATTACTGTAAAAAGGAACTAGAAACTATAATGAGGAAACAAGAAAATTTAGAAAATCCATTTGCCAAGATGAAATCTGAGCTCAAAGGAATGAATAGCAGAATGAATAATGCAGAAGAATAAGTGACCTGGACGATAGACTAATGTAAATTACCCAATCAAAACAGCATACAGAAAGAAAAAAAAAAAGCAAGCAATATTAGAGACCTATCAGATAATATAACACAGGACAATCTATACATAATAGGGATTCCAGAAAAAGAAGAAAGAGAAATGGGATTAAACATGTATTTGAAGAAATTATGGCTGAAAATTCCCAAAATCTAAAGAATATATCCAGAACAGATACCCAGAACAGAAAGCACAGATGGTTCCAAACAAAATAAACCAAAACAGACCTACACCAAGACATATTATAATAAAAATGACAAAGATTAAAGATAAAGAGAGAATTCTAAAGGCAGCAAGAGAAAAAAGAGTTCCTTACCAAGAAACCCTCATAGGGCTATCAGGTGATTTCTCTATAAAAACACTGCTGGCCAGAAGGGAGTGGCAAAATATATTTAAAGTCTTGAAAGAGAAAAATCTGCAACCTTCCCACCAAGATTATCATTTAAAATAGGAGGAGAAATAAAGAATTTCTCAAATAAGCAGAAGCTAAAAGAATACATTAATACTAAACCTATCCTAAAAGAAATAATGAAAGGTGGTCTCTACATAGAAAAGAAACAAGAAGAAAACAGGCGGGAAGAAATCACAAGTAAGTCACTTAAACTGGGCTTCCCAGGTGGCACTAGAACCTGCCTGTCAATACAGGAGACATAAGAGACAGATAACCTATTTATACGGAGAAGGCGATGGCACCCACTCCAGTACTCTCGCCTGGAAAATCCCATGGATAGAGGAGCCTGGTAGGCTGCAGTCCATGGGGTCGCTAGGAGTCGGACACGACTGAGCGACTTCACTTTCACTTTTCCCTTTCATGCATTAGAGAAGGAAATGGCAACCCACTCCAGTGTTCTTGCCTGGAGAATCCCAGGGACGGGAGAGCCTGGTGGGCTGCCATCTATGTGGTCGCACAGAGTCGGACACGACTGAAGTGACTTAGCAAGCAGGCAAGCAACCTATTTATGAAAACAATGATAAACACAAGCAACAGCAAAAGGATAAACACAAATATGTAAAAAGGGACATCAATATCATATAATTCAGGAAAGGAAAATAAGAAAGTGAAGATTCTTTTTTTAGAATGTGTTTAAGTCTATAGGACTATTAGTCTAAAGCAAGCAGATATAGGAAGGGGTTAACATAATTTAAAAACGGAAACCACAAATCAAAAACAATAGAACAGATTCACAAAAACCTAATAGAGAATACAAGCATTAAAAAGAAAGAAATTGATCAAACCACAAAAAGAAGCCAAAAAAAAAAAAAAAAGGAACAAAGAAGAAACAAAGAATCAACCAGAAAACAAGGTTTAAAATGGCAATTAATACATATGATTCATGTCAATGTATGGCAAAAACCACAATATTGTAATTAGGCTCCAATTAAAATAAATTAATTAATTAAAAAATAAAAATCTATTTAATTGTAAGAAAAATACATATGCATCAACAATTAACTTAAATGTCAATTGACCGGATATTTGGCTCAGCTGGTAAAGAATCCACCTACAATGTGGGAGACCTGGGTTTGATTCCAGGGTTGGGAAGATCCCCTGGAGAAGGGAAAGGCTACCCACTTCAGTATTCTGGCCTGAAGAATTCCATGGACTATACAGTTCATGGGGTCACAAAGAGTCGGACACGACTAAGCGACTTTCACTTTCACTTTCTTTCCAATCAAAAGACAAAGAGTGACATACTGGTTTAAAATAAAAAACACAAGAGCTTATAATATTCTGCTTACAAGAGATCCACCTCAGGACAAAAGACACATACACTGACAGTGAGGGGATGGAAAAAAGATATTTCGTGCAAACAGAAATGACAGGAAAGCAAGAGTTGCAACGCTTATATCGGACAAAGTAGACTTTAAAGCAAAGGCTATAAAGAAAGATAAAGAAGGACATATATAACGATAAAAGGATCAATATAAGAAGATATAAAGATAAAAGGATCAATAAAAAAAAAGATTTTACACTCATTAACATATATGTACTTAACATCAGTTCAGTTCAGTTCAGTTGCTCAGCTGTGTCCGACTCTTTGAGACCCCATGAATCGCCACACACCAGGCCCCCCTGTCCATCACCAACTCCTGGAGTTTACCCAAACTCATGTCCATCGAGTCGGTGATGCCATCCAGCCATCTCATCCTCTGTCGTCCCCTTCTCCTCCTGCCCCCAATCCCTCCCAGCATCAGGGTCTTTTCCAATGGGTCAACTCTTCGCATCAGGTGGCCAAAGTATTGGAGTTTCAGCTTCAGCATCAGTCCTTCCAATGAATACCCAGGACTAATCTCCTTTAGGATGGACTGGTTGGATCTCCTTGTAGTCCAAGGGACTCTCAAGAGTCTTCTCCAACACCACACTTCAAAAGCATCAATTCTTTGGCACTCAGCTTTCTTCACAGTCCAACTTTCACATCCATACATAGAAGAACCCAAATAATAAAACAAATACTGACATAAAGGGAGAAATTAATAACAATACAATAGTAGTAGGAGACTTTAATATCCCACTCATACCAATGGACAAATCTTCCAGACAGAATCAATAAAGCAACAGAGGTCCTAAATGATACAACAGAACAATTAAACAATTAGTATTTTTCAGGACACAAAATCCCAAATAACCAGAATACACATCCTTTTCAAGTGTACACAGAACACTGTTTAGGACTGAACACATCCTAGGGCACAAAACTAACCTCAACAAATTTAAGAGTACAGAAATTATATCAAGCATCTTCTCTGATGCCAATGGCATGAAACTAGAAATCAACCACAGGAAAATAAATTAGAAAAAAATGATTACATGGAAACTAAATAACTTTCTATTAAAAAGCAAATGGATCAAAAAGGGAATCACAAAGGAAATTTAAAAATGCGTTGAAACAAATGACAA
This sequence comes from Bos taurus, assembly GCF_002263795.3. NCBI lineage: Eukaryota > Metazoa > Chordata > Mammalia > Artiodactyla > Bovidae > Bos > Bos taurus. The sequence goes on along the minus strand of NC_037349.1, from coordinate 403,311 downwards.
TGAAAACATAATCATACAAAACCTATGGTCCACAGCAAAAGCAGTGCTTAAAGGGAAGTTCACAGTGATATAGGCCTTCATTAAAACAAACAAAACAAGAAAAATCTCAAGGAAGTCTAACCTATCACCTAAGAAAATTAGAAAAATAAGAACAAACAAAACCTAAAGTCATCAGAAGGAAGGAAATAATAATAATCAGGGAGGAAATAAATAAAATAGAGGTTAAAAAATAATAGAAAAAATCAACAAAACCAAGAGCTGGTTTTGAAAGAGTAAACACGATTGATAAACTTCTGGCCAGGCTTACCAAGAAGAAAAGAGAGGAAACCCAAATAAACAAAATAACAAATGAAAAAGGAGAAATCTCAACTGTACCACTAAAATACAACCATTAAGAGAATACTATGAACAATTACATGACAACAAATTTGACAACCTAGAAGAAATGGACAACATTTTAGAAACACACAGCCTACTAAAACTGGATCAAGAAGAAACAGATAATTTGAACAGACCAATCACTAGAAATTAAATAGAATCTGTAATAATAATAATAATAAATTTCCTACAAACAAAAGTCCACGACCAGATGGTTTCACAGGCACATTCTACCAAACATAAAAAGAAAGTATACTCACTATTCTCAAATTCTTCTGGAAGACTGAAGAGGAAGGAACATTCCCAAAGTCATTCTATGAAGCTACCATCACCCTGATACGAAAACCAGACAAAGACACCACCAAAAAAGAAAACTACAGGCCGATATCCTTGATGAATATAGATGTAAAAATTCAACAAAATATTAGCAAACTGAAGCCAACAAGATATAAGAAAGATCATACAGGGGATTACTCTGGTGGTCCAGGGGTTAATACTTAACCTTCCAATGCAGGGTGTGCAGGTTTGACCTCTAGCCAGGAAGGTAGGACCCCACATGCCTCAGAGCAAAAAAAAAAAAAAAAAAAGTAGCAATATTGTAACAAATTCCATGAAGACTTTAAAATATGGTCCATTTAAAAAAAAAAAAAAAAAGATTATACACCCTGACAAAATGGGATTCATCCCAGGTTCACAAGGGGATGCTTCAACATATGTAAATACATCCATCAATGCAATACACCAATCTATCCTAAAGGAAATTAATCCTGAATATTCATTGGAAAGACTGATGCTGAAGCTGAAACTCCACTACTTTGGCCACCTGATGTGAAGAACTGACTCATTTGAAAAGACCCTGATGCTGGGAAAGATTGAAGGCAGGAGGAGAAGGGGATGACAGAGGATGAAATGGTTGGATGGCATCACCACCTTGATGGACCTGAATTTGAGCAAACTCTGAGAGTTACTGATGGACAGAGGAACCTGGACAGATGGACATGCTGCCGTCCATGAGGTTGCAAAGAGTCAGACATGACTGAGCAACTGAACTGAACTGAACTTTATACTAACAATGTATCAGAAAGGGAATGTAAAAAAAACCAATACCTTTTAAAATTGTACCAAGCCCCACTCAACCTAGGAATAAAACTGACCAAGGAGGTGAACAACTTACACACTAAGAACTATAAAACATTTTAAAAAGAAATAAAAGATGATTAAAAAAAAAAAGATGATTCAAAGAAACAAGAAGATATCCCGTGCTCTTTGACTGGAAGAATTAATACTGTCAAAGTGGCAATAATACTCAAAGCAATCTACAGATTTGAGTCCTATCAAATTACCCATGATATTTTTCACAGAATTGGAACAAATAACCCCAAAATATATATGGAAAAATAAAAGACCCAGAATTGCTAAAGCAATCCTGAGGAAAATGAACAGAGCACAAGGCATAACTCTCCCAGACATCAGACAATACTACAAAGCTAGAGTATCAAAACAGTGTGGTATTTGGTACAAAAACAGGTATATGGATCAATGAAACAGAATAGAGAGCCCTGAAATAAACTCAAACATCTATGGTTAATTAATCTTTAACAAAGGATACAAGAATATAAAAGGGGGAAATGGCAGTCTCTTCAGCAAGAGCACTGGGAAAGCTGGACAGCTGCATGTAAATCAATGAAGTTAGAATACACCTGCACACCAAGCACAATAATAAACTTAAAATGGCTTAAAGATTTAAACACAATATATGACACTATAAAACTCCTAGAAGGCAGAATAGGCAAAACATTCTCTGACATAAATCATGTTTTCTTAGGTCACTCTCCCAATTCAATAGAAAGAAAAACAAAAATAAACAAATGGAACATTATCAAACTTATAAGCTTTTGAACAGCAAAGGAAACCAGAAAAAACAAAAACCAAAACAAAAGATAACCTACAGAAGGGGAGAAAATATCTGCAAATGATACGACAGACAAGGGATTGATCTCCAAAATCGCTTATCAGTTCAGTTCAGTTCAGCTGCTCAGTTGTGTCCAACTCTTTGCGGCCCCACTGACTGCAACACACCAGGCCTCCCTGTCCATCACCAACTGCCAGAGTTTACTCAAACTCATGTCCATTGAGTCCGTGATACCATCCAACCATTTCATCCTCTGTCATCCCCTTCTCCTCTCACCTTCAATCTTTCCCAGCATCAGGGTCTTTTCATATAAGTCAACAATAACAAACATTGGATGAAATCTCAAAAATGACAGAATGATCTCTGTTTGTTTCCAAGGCAAACAATTCAGTATCACAGTAATCCAAGTCTATGCCCCAACCAGTAATGCTGAAGAAGCTGAAGTTGAACAGTTCTATGAAGACCTACAAGACCTTTTAGAACTAACACCCAAAATAGATGTCCTTTTCATTATAGGGGACTGGAATGCAAAAGTAGGAAGTCAAGAAACACCTGGAGTAACAGGCAAATTTGGCCTTGGAATGCGGAATGAAGCAGGGCAAAGACTAATAGAGTTTTGCCAAGAAAATGCACTGGTCATAGCAAACACCCTTTTCCAACAACACAAGAGAAGACTCTACACATGGACATCACCAGATGGTCAACACCGAAATCAGACTGATTATATTCTTTGCAGCCAAAGATAGAAAAGCTCTATACAGTCAACAAAAACAAGACCAGGAGCTGACTGTGGCTCAGATCATGAACTCCTTATTACCAAATTCAGACTGAAATTGAAGAAAGTAGGGAAAAGCACTAGACCATTCAGGTATGACCTAAATCAAATCCCTTATGATTATACAGTGGAAGTGAGAAGTAGATTTAAGGGCCTAGATCTGATAGATAGAGTACCTGATGAACTATGGAATGAGGTTTGTGACATTGTACAGGAGACAGGGATCAAGACCATCCCCATGGAAAAGAAATGCAAAAAAGCAAAATGGCTGTCTGGGGAGGCCTTACAAATAGCTGTGAAAAGAAGAGAAGTGAAACGCAAAGGAGAAAAGGAAAGATATAAGCATCTGAATGCAGAGTTCCAGAGAAGAGCAAGAAGAGATAAGAAAGCCTTCCTCAGTGATCAATGCAAAGAAATAGAGGAAAACAACAGAATGGGAAAGACTAGAGATCTCTTCAAGAAAATTAGAGATACCAAGGGAACATTTCATGCAAAGATGGGCTCGATAAAGGACAGAAATGGTATGGACCTAACAGAAGCAGAAGATATTAAGAAGAGGTGGCAAGAATACACAGAAGAATTGTACAAAAAAGATCTTCACGACCCAGATAATCATGATGGTGTGATCACTCACCTAGAGCCAGACATCCTGGAACATGAAGTCAAGTGGGCCTTAGAAAGCATCACTACAAACAAAGCTAGTGGAGGTGATGGAATTCCAGTTGAGCTATTTCAAATCCTAAAAGACAATGCTGTGAAAGTGCTGCACGCAATATGCCAGCAAATTTAGAAAACTCAGCAGTGGCCACAGGACTGGAAAAGGTCGGTTTTAATTCCAATCCCAAAGAAAGGCAATGTCAAAGAATGCTCAAACTACCACACAATTGCACTCATCTCACACGCTAGTAAAGTAGTGCTCAAAATTCTCCAAGCCAGGCTTCAGTAATACGTGAACGGTGAACTTCCAGATGTTCAAGCTGGTTTTAGAAAAGGCAGAGGAACCAGAGATCAAATTGCCAACATCCACTGGATCATTTAAAAGCCAAGAGAGTTCCAGAAAAACATCTATTTCTGCTTTATTGACTATGCCAAAGCCTTTGACTGTGTGGATCACAATAAACTGTAGAAAATTCTGAAAGAGATGGGAATACTGGACCATCTGACCTGCCTCTTGAGAAACCTGTATGCAGGACAGGAAACAATAGTTAGAACTGGACATGGAACAACAGACTGGTTCCAAATAGGAAAAGGACTACGTCAAGTCTGTATACTGTCACCCTGCTTATTTAACTTCTATGCAGAGTACATCATGAGAAATGCTGGGCTGGAAGAAACACAAGCTGGAATCAAGATTGCCAGGAGACATATCAATAACCTCAGATATGCAGATGACACCAGCCTTATGGCAGAAAGTGAAGAGGAACTAAAAAGCCTCTTGATGAAATTGAAAGAGGAGAGTGAAAAAGTTGGCTTAAAGCTCAACATTCAGAAAACGAAGATCATGGCATCTGGTCCCATCACTTCATGGGAAATAGATGGGGAAAAAATGGAAACAGTGTCACACTTTATTTTTTTGGGGCTCCAAAATCACTGCAGATGGTGACTGCAGCCATGAAATTAAAAGACGCTTACTCCTTGGAAGGAAAGTTATGACCAACCTAGATAGCATATTCAAAAGCAGAGATGTTACTTTGCCAACAAAGGTCCATCTAGTCAAGGCTATGGTTTTTCCAGTAATCATGTATGGATATGAGAGTTGAACTGTGAAGAAAGCTGAGCGCCGAAGAATTGATGCTTTTGAACTGTGGTGTTGGAGAAGACTCTTGAGAGTCCCTTGGACTGCAAGGCAATCCAATCAGTCCATCATAAAGGAGATCAGTCCTAGGTGTTCTTTGGAAGGAATGATGCTAAAGCTGAAGCTCCAATACTTTGGCCACCTGAAGCGAAGAGTTGACTCATTGGAAAAGACTCTGATGCTGGGAGGGATTGGGGGCAGGAGGAGAAGGGGACGACAGAGGATGAGATGGCTGGATGGCATCACTGACTCGATGGACATGAGTCTGGGTGAACTCCGGGAGTTGGTGATGGAGAGGGAGGCCTGGCATACTGCAATTCATGGGGTCGCAAAGAGTCGGACACGACTGAGCGACTGAACGAAACTGATCACTTATATGTGGAATGACTTCCCTGGTGACTCAGACAGTAAAGCATCTGCCTACTATGTGGGAGACCTGGGTTCGATACCTGGGTCAGGAAGATCCCCTGGAGAAGGCAATGGCAACCCACTCCAGTATTCTTGTCTGGAAAATCCCATGGACAGAGGAGCCTGGCAGGCTACAGTCCAGGAAGTCGCAAAGAGTCGGACACAACTGAGAGATTTCACTTTCCATATGCGGAATGAACCTATCTGCAAAACAGAAACAAACTCAGAAACAGAGAACAGATTACGGTTGGCAAGGTAGTGGGGAGGGCGAGGGAGGGGCCAGGAGTTTGGAGTTGGTAGATGCAAACTGTTACATTTGCACTGGATAAACAAAAAGGTCTTAACATACAGGGAGCTATGGTCAATATCCTGTGGTAAACCATAATGATAAAGAATATTTAAAAAGAATGTATATATGTGTATAACTGAGTTATTTTGCTGCACAGCAGAAATTGGCACAACATTGTAAGTCATCTATACTTCAATAACAAAACTAAAATACATAACAAATAAGGACCTACTGTTTTCACAGGGAACTCTACACAACACTATAATGGCCTATCTGGGAAAAGAATCTAAACAGTGGATATACATACATATATATAGCTGATTTACTTTGCTCTCTCTCTATATATATAAACACACACATATATATAAAGAGATGTAGAGGTTATTGCATAAAGATAAAAGGGTCAATCCAACAAGGGTAATTTTAAATATTTACTCAGCTATTAAAAAGTATGCATTTGAATCAGTTCTTATGAGGTAGATGAAACTGGAGCCTATTATACAAAGCGAAGTAAGTCAGAAAGAAACACACCAATACAGTATATTAACACATACATATGGAATTTAGAAAGATGGTAATGATGACCATATGTGCAAGACAGCAAAAGAGACACAGATGTAAAGAACAAACTGTTGGACTCTGTGGGAGAAGGCAAGGGTGGGATGATTTGAGAGAATAGCATTGAAACATGTATATTAACATATGTGAAATAGATCACCAGTCCAGGTTCGATGCATGAGGCAGGGTGCTCAGGGCTGGTTGCACTAGGATGACCCTGAGGGATGGGATGGGGAGGGAGGTGGAAGGAGGTTCAGGATGGGGAACACATGTACACCCATGACTCATTCATGTCAATGTATGGCAAAACCCACCACAATACTGTAAAGGAATTAGCCTCCAATTAAAATAATAAAAAAAGATGAATACCCCCCCAAAAATATTTTGTACCTGCATTAGGGAAAGCAAATATATATTTTTAATATATGTATATTATTATATATTTGTATAACTTACATCTTTATTAAATATGTTTATGTTTATATTAACAGACATTAAGGGAAAATAGAAATACAGAGTAATAATTGGGGACTTTAGTATCCCACTTTCAACAAAGGATAGATCATATAGACAGAAAATAAGGAAAAATTAGACTTAAAACTATGTATTACACCAAATGGACTTAATAGACATATACAGAACATTTCATCTATCAACAGAATACACATTCCTCTCAAACACACATGGAGTATGCTCCAAGATAGGTCATATCCACAAAGCAAGTTCTTAAATAATTTTCTTAATAAATTTCTTCTGCAAGAAGAAACCTGGAAAATTCACAAATATGTGGAGATGTCATAATATACTCCTGAATAATCAATGAATCAAAAAAGAAGTCAAAAGAGAAAGCAAAATATATTTTGAAACAAATGGAAATGAAAATACAACATACCAAAGCATACGGAATGCAGCAAAAGCAGTTCGAAGAGGGAAGTTCATAGTAATATACACCTACATTAAGAAAAAGAAAGAGCTTAAATAAGCAATCTAACCTTACACCTCAAGGAACTAGAAAAGTCCAAAGTTAGTAGAAGGACAGAAGTAACAAAAATCAGAGCAGAAATGAATCACCAGATAACAGTAAATACCAGTGAAACAAAGAGCTGGTTATTCGAAAAAAGAAATGAAGCAGACAAAACTTTAGCTACTCATCAATGAGAGGAATCAAACAAAACTATAAATGAAAGAGGAAGAAGATACATTACAACTAAGAACACATAAAAGATCTTAAGAACTACTACGAACAATTATATACCAACAAATTCAACAATCTAGAAGAAATCTAGAACTGTCAGAACTAATAAACTCAATGAAGTTTTGAAATACAAAATATACAAGTATCAGTTATGTTTCTATATACTAAAAAATAGAAAAAAATTAAGAAAACAATCCTATTTACAATTGTATCAAAAAGAATAAAATAACTAGAAATAAATTTAATCAAGGTGGTGGAAGATCTATACACTGAAACCTAAGACACTGATGAAAAATTTGAAGATGATACAAATAAGTGTAAAACTATTCTATGCTCATAGACTGGAAGAATTAATATTGCTAAAATGTCCATGCTACAAAAAGCAATTTATAGATTCAATACAGTCCCTATCAAAATTCCAGTGGCATTTTTCTCAAAACAGAAAACAAAACAAAAAGCTAAAACTTTGTATGGAACCTCAAAAGACCATGAATAGTTAAAGGAATTTTGAAAAACAGGAACAAAGCTGGAGATACACAGTTGTTTGTAACTATATTACAAAGCTACAGTGATCAAAAAAGTATGATATTGGCATAAAACACACACATAGGCCAACAGACAGAATAGAGAACTCAGAAATAAACCCATGAGTGGTCAACTAATTCACAACAAAAGAACCAAGAATAGACAATAATAGGGAAAGGACATGCAATAAATGGTTTGGGAAATACTAGACTGCCACATACAAAATTGTCCTAGGTATTTCGGATATTGAGAGTCTGTTTAAATTCTAAGGAGAACGTTGATCTTATCATTTTGGCAGATAATCAGGTCACCAGTGGGTCAGTCTAGGTCGAAGCCCACAAGTTCGGGGAGCCCAGGAATTCACCTGTAATTGTACTGAATCACTCACTGAATCTGTCTCTTCCCCATGCTTGCCCAGATACTTGACAGTTCCCTGGTCCTTGCTTTTCAAGGCCACTGGCCAGCAATTTGGGGTCTTATTCCCCCTCCATCCCCAAGCTTGCTGCACAGCTCCTGTAGCTGCATGCAGTCCTCAGCTGCAGGAGGGCAGAGAGAGAAAGCAGTGGGTAGTTGCCATGCACTCTTGCAGCCTCTCCTCCTCTGGCTAGAGGGTAGCTCTTCTCTCAGGGTTTTAGGTACCTGCCTGGCTGACAGGGCCACCTCCACATTACTGCCCAGGAGCTGTGGTGGTAAGAAGGGGAGAAAAGGAAGGGGCTTGTAGGAACTTTATTTCTATTCCTTGGACCAGAGATATTCTCTGGAGCCCTTTCTGTCCACATTGGGCACACTTCTAGGTTTCAAGTTGGGCAATTCTGAAAGAAAAAACATGCAACTTTGAATCTGACCTGCTTCATCTGCCTGATACTTTTCAGTTCTCTGAGATCTGCATTCTGCCTCTGTCCAGGATTTACAGCTCTGGTCATGGGGAGACCAGTGGAGGGTGCTCACTTCATCCTCCCATTAAAGAGCAGTCCTCCTGCCCCTCTGCTTGCTTCTCCATGGACCTCTTAACTGTCCACCATGCTACACACATCACGTTGTTGTCCATGTCCCTTCACTGGGACGGAGACCCCCCCAGGCAGAGCCTTGCTTGCCCAGTGCTTGAACAGCCCTGGCACACTAGACATGCCCAGCAAATGCTTTTTTGAATGAACAAGACAGGTTGAAGTGTGCCATGACTGAGAAGCTGTGTGTCTACTCGATCTTAAAACTTCCTTTGAGGTCCCCTGTTTTCTCAACATACCTCAGACAGACAGAAAGGCATGTCCCATCTCTTCCTTTGATTTGCAGTAAGCCCACTGGCTCCCCAGTCTATCACCTCCTCACCAGGCCATCTGCACCCAGCCCAGGCTAAGCAGCCTCATTTGCACCTAACCCAAAGCCACCACCTCTACCAGGGCCGCTGGCTTGCAATCCTGCCTCCACAGCTGCAACTGACTTTACAGTCATGCTTCAGACTCTCCAGTGATTCTCACTCATTAGGGCACATGACCCAGGCCCTCCATGCCTCTTTACCACACACTTGTTTGCTGTTCTATAAAGACTGGTTCTTTGCTGGTGCAGTTGCAACTTGGCATCTTAACCCTGCCCCTCTGCTTGGTTTCTTCACTGCCAAGACCCCAGCAGCCCTTGTCCCCCCAAAAGCTGAATGCAGAAGTCCTGGGCCTGTACCCAACTCTACTGCCCCCAAGTCCCAACCTCAGCTGACCTCTGTATGCTTCTGTTAAGTTGGGTACAGACCTAACATGCAGTACCTCTGATTCTGGGACCCATTATGAGTCCTGGATTTCTTTTTCTTTTTAAAGGTACTTTCAATTGAGAATATGCCTGTCTTGCATGAAAGCAGGTAAGGTGGGAGAGTGTGGCAGATGTGGGTAAGAACTTGACAAAAGGATGTGAGAGCTGAAAACCTTCTGCCCCTCTCTGGACCAAGCAGCCAGGCCCGCAGCTCTCATTTGTCCTGGAAACCCACCTCAGCCCTTGCCCCACACTGCTGCCACTTCCCACAGGGCCAGACCCTCCCTTCAGGGCTGCGGCCCTCACCCATTCCCTTGTTCTGTCCACAGCACTCTTTCCTTCTCCCCTGTCCTTTGAGGGGATTAGTGGAGATATCAGAGTTCCTCCCAGCCTGGCTGTCAGCCAGAGGCTTCCATACCACCCATCCTGTGAGCAGGCAAGGCAGAGCAAGAGTCTGCCAGGGCAAGAGGGACCTGAGGAGGGAGGTCAGGAGTGCTGCGGAAGGTCCCCTGCCAATATACAGACCCCATTCATAGGTTAAGAGAGCAGAGCCACGGGGGTAGCCTTGTGGCAGCTCACATGTATGCACGTATGTGAGCACACAGGCAACACAGATGTGAGTGCAAGGCACAAATATGTGTACATGTAGTATATGCATGCACACACACACGTGCTCACAGGCACGCACACGTGGGTGGGCAAACACGTGTGCATACTCATATACTTTGGTTCCTTTGACAGCATAGTAGTATCCTTACTGAAATGCAGGCTTGTGCCCCAATTGTGTTGAGTGATTTGAAGAAAGCAGTTAGGATTTTATTGTGCCTCTGCCTAGGAGTGACAAGTTCCCTGGGAGCAAACGGTGACAGGGCTGGGAGCGCCAACCTCTGGGGGTCTTTCCCCAGAGTCCCTGTTTCTGCTAGCCCTCGCATTTCAGGTTTGTCAGAAGCCCTGGCTTCTGTTCTTCACGCCCAGCCCTGCTCAGCAGCCCCACCCAGCCTGGGCTGTGGGGAGTGGGGACTGGTGAGGCTATTTTAAGTCCAGCTCTTGGCCTGCCTTACACCCAACTCTGCTACTGGCCACCTGCCGCTGCCTGTCAGGCCTGGAATGCTGATTGGCAGTTGGCTGGGGCGGGGGCTGGGGACAGACCGTTATAAAGCTGGGGCACCCTGGAGTCACCCGCCCCTGTCCACAACCCACCAGTCTCCACCACTATGTCTACCCACCGCCTTGTGATGGTTCGGCATGGTGAGAGCACCTGGAACCAGGAGAATCGCTTCTGTGGTTGGTTCGATGCAGAGCTGAGCGAGAAGGGGGCTGAGGAGGCCAAGAGGGGGGCCCAGGCCATCAAGGACGCAAAGATGGAATTTGACATCTGCTACACATCGGTGCTGAAGCGGGCCATACGCACCCTCTGGACCATCCTGGATGGGACGGACCAAATGTGGCTGCCTGTGGTGCGTACCTGGCGCCTCAACGAGCGGCACTATGGGGGTCTCACTGGCCTCAACAAGGCAGAGACGGCTGCAAAGCACGGGGAGGAGCAGGTGAAGATCTGGAGGCGCTCCTTTGACATCCCACCACCCCCCATGGATGAGAAACACCCCTACTACAAGTCCATCAGCAAGGTGAGGTGCTGGGATGTGGGAGGGCAAAGGGAAGGCCTGGGGACCAGGGCTTCAGGGATGGAAGCCGGGTTGAGGCGGGGGTGCCCACCTGGGGAGTGAACAGCAGCACGGATGCCCCCAGGAGCGTCGGTATGCAGGCCTGAAAGCTGGGGAACTGCCCACGTGTGAGAGCCTCAAGGACACCATTGCACGGGCCCTGCCCTTCTGGAATGATGAGATCGCCCCTCAGATCAAGGCTGGCAAGAGAGTGCTCATTGCAGCCCACGGGAACAGCCTACGGGGAATCGTCAAGCACCTGGAAGGTGAGGCCCATCCTCACATTCGGAATGGGCAGAGGCGGGTGGGATGACACATTCCCATGAACCAATCAACCCCCAACTGCTCTTTTCATAGGACAGTCACTTCGTTGAGGCAGCTTTGTAGACATTAGCATCAGGGTAGGGTTTTTTAATTGTGAACTCCAGTTCACAGCCAGGAGGGTTGAGAAACCTTCTCTGTTAAAAAAAAAAAAAAAAAAAATTTCTCTGTGTACTGGGACACCATGTAACATGAGTCTCCTTCTAAGGATTCTGGGTGAAAATGTCTGCCACCAGACTCAGGGCCCAGGCCCTGTACAGGGGTCCACTGGCCTGGATTCCCTAGGTGAGAAGGGGGAAGGCCCAGGGGCTGGCATCCTGCTGAAGGACACCGACTCCTGAAAAGTCAGGGCCATCTGGTTCTAAATCCCAGTTTGCTGAGTGAACTTGGTCAAGTCATGTTACTGGTAACCAAGGGCAAGGTCCTGCCCACACCCGGGCTCATACCCACTCCAAACAAAGATTAGTCAAAAGAAGGGAACAGGGTGTGGAGAACAGTGGAGACCTTAGGTTTGTAACTTGGCTTTCATTAAGAGAGCAACACGTCCCAGCATGACGGGCTCCTTCATGGACGCCCCAGCTGCCTTTCTGATGCTGAGTCCACACAAGCGCCTCACATTTGGCGTTGGGCCAGGCGGACGGAAGACCACCTGCCCTCCCTCCTGGGACTTCCTGCAGCCTGGTCTAGGAGAAATGAATGCACTGAGGCAAAGCTGATTGGGGTCTTGCACTGACCAGAGCATGTTCTCTTAAGCTCTCCTTGCATTAAGAGTGGGGTGACAGGAATACCAAAGGTCGAGCTGCTATTCCAGGCCACGGACTGGAGGCCAGCAGGCTTGGGTTTCCTTGGAAATCTCTCCTTTACATGTGGCAGGACCTCCCATCCGCCGTGGCCGTAAGCAGCCCTTCTCGCTGTCCCTCCCTGCCCCCTCCCCCTTCTCAATGCACTGGTACTCCTTTGCTCAGAATGTCCAGAAACTGTAACTCTCTAGAAACCAAATGGTTAATGTTTTCCCTGATCCCAAACATCCAGAGTCTGGCCAGAGTTCACGCTGGGCCAAGGGGGCTGATGGCCTTGCCCCAGATCAAGACAGCTTGGGGTGGAGTGAGGTCCTTGGTGTGCCACAGCTATTTCTGTAGGCTGCTGTCTCAGTGCTGCCTTGACCTTCTCCGGGCATACTCCTGTGGCTTTGCTGTCAGGGGTGGGAGGATTGCTGCCTGGCTGACAGCACTGTGGCCCATAAAGGTCACGAAACCTGCTAAATGCACGAGCAGGTGGCTAGCTGCTCAGCAGGCTGGGCAGGACTAAGGACCCTATTCCTCTGGTCTAGGGATGTCGGACCAGGCCATCATGGAGCTGAACCTGCCCACGGGGATCCCCATTGTGTACGAGCTGGACCAGGCACTGAAGCCCACCAAGCCCATGCGCTTCCTGGGGGACGAGGAGACCGTGCGCAAGGCCATGGAAGCTGTGGCTGCTCAGGGAAAGGCTAAGTGAAGGGTGGGTGCTGGCAATAAAGGCACCTCCTTCCACAGCGTCGAGTTCAGCACGGCCCCAGACGTCCGGCAGGTGGCTTGGCAGAAGCCCACCCTCTACCCCAGCACTCACTCAGGGCTAGTTCCACAGGTCTGCAGCCTGGGATGCCATAAGCACAGCCCCAGGCCTGTGCTGCTTGCCCAACCCACCCCCAGTGATGGTGGCCAAGAGACTCCCTATGCCTGGCTATCAGGTGGCTCCTGACAACTCACCACATAACCCCTGAAGCTGAAGAGCCACTTGGTAGCCTTCCTCTAAATTAAGAGTGCCCAAGGTCACCTAAGGGGTGTTCAAATGATGCAGCCCACCCCGTGGTGAGCCAGGACACCACTTCCTTCACACTGGTTGTCCTCTACTGTCTTTGCAGCCCCAGGGTGGGAAGGGCAAGATGGTACCCTGGGCCCTGCCCTATGAGTGTCCCCTTGTCCAGGGACAGATAAGCCCACAGGTGGTCTTAAAGCTGGCAATACATGATTCATGGAGCTCCCATGGCTGGGTTGAGCCTTGGAGCTGTCCTAGGAAATCGGGACATGGTAGGACCTGCCTGCAGCTCAGCCTAAGTAGACAGGAAGTGCCGTCTGCAGCCAGGCAGGTGAGGGGGCACTGGGGTTGGCCCCCAGCCCCATTGGGTGGGGCTGGCAGCCTCCTCAGCACATCCTTTGTCCCACGCTGCTTCCGTCCGGCACTAGCAAGAGGAGCTGTAATTGCCCAGACGTGGTGGTGCAGGTGCCTCGCTCCATGCACACAAGGACATGGGCTGTCCTGGGTGAGGGGAAGTTCCCTATGGCAGGGATCAGAGTGCTCCTCGGCCCCTCCCAGAGAACTGAGATGCAGGAGGCTGACTTCAGTCACATGTAGATCTTTATGCCTCTTCAGGTGGCTAACGGTCGGTCAGAGGGTGTACACGTGAGGGCTACAATAGGATGAATCAGAGCTAGCACCTGTGTGGGGCAGGTGTTACTCCAAAGCAGACATGAGTGGGCTGGGGCAGAAATAAGGAAAGACAGCAACAGGCCACCAAGGTTACTTTTCCTGAACCTCTCAGGCACACTGGGGCCAGGAGACAAGACTGAGCCACATGGAAGGAAATGCAGTGTCTCTTGATGTTTTTACCTCCTTCTTCATATATTCAGATGGGGGCTTGGTTGTCCCTGTCTCCACTGCCTACAGCCCAGGCAGAGGGACAAAGAAATGGGGAGGACAGAGTAGGATCCAGAAAGACTGTGGTCAAAATTGTCATGACCCACTCTGACTTTGGTCATAAACTAAGTTCATTGTTCCCAATGATCACTGACATTCTAGTTATAGAAATCATCCCTTGGAGCCAAGAGGAATAGGAAAAAAAGGCAAATGCAGGAGGCCTCGAGGTGCCCCTGCTCAGACCCCCCGCCACCTGGCAGTGCCATACTCCTGGGGCAGAGGTTACTGAGGACTGGCTCTGGGCAGGCCTTGGCTCAGTGTCTTCTGTTGGGGGTCAAGGGCCAGGCTGGTTGGGTCAAGTTTGGGAAGCTCTGGTAGCACGTTTGGAGATCACCAGGTTATTGCTGCATTTGGGGTAACAGAGGCCAAGCCACCCAAGCCAGAGGGAGCCAGAGGACTTGTCCTCACCAGCAGATACCATTCCTGGAAAAGTGCCATATACAACCCTCACCCGACCTCTTCCAGCAAGAAGGAAATCACATCTGGGTGGGCAAGGGAAGGACACCCCTTGGCTTCAGCCAGCAGTCGAGAGTCCTTACTCAATGAGCTCCACATAGTTGGCAGGAAACATGCCAAAGTGGCCATCTGGCCCATAGCCACGCCACCAGCCTTCGTCAATCACCTCAATGCCGGTGATGAGGTTCTCAGGGTCAAAGGAGATCTCGGTCTCGTCGGCTGCAAAGAAGGTGAGCCCAGATGCTGTGCTGAGAGCTCAGGGACCCTGGCCACCAGCCTGTCCTGATGCTGCTCCTGTGGCCAGTCCCCAAGGACACATCTTTCTACACAGTCTGGCTCTGGGACCACTGTCCCAGTGAAAGGCTAGAGTATAGCACTTCCACACATCAGCCTGCTCCCCGAAGCCTCCACCCAAGGTCAACGGGAGGGGTACCAGCATCTAGGCCTGACCCATCCCTCTGGTCATATTTCTAGTTCCCGAACAAAGTGGGCAACCAGGATTCACACCAGTGGACAGCAAGCAGCTGCTCAGAGCATGTGGGGAGGCCTGAGTTGTGCAGGACACCCACGCATTCTTCCTTCTCACCCTCCTGTTTTCATTTCCAACACCTCCTAGGGCTATTTCCTTGAGGGGACCCCTAAATCCTGCCTCCTGATCTTGAGCCCTGTGGTCTGAGGTGGTTGGACAGCACATTACCTGCCTGGTAGTCATACAGGGCCCGGGCACAGAGCCCTTTCCCACTCAGCCCAGGGTAGTGGTCAATGGGCTCAGAGCTGGCATCTTGCTGCTGCACCTGCCCATGGACGGGAAAGAAGAAGCAAAGTCTAAGGTCTTGATTACCCCAGATTCAACCCTGCTTGTGACCAGGGCTCACCACAGACTTGTGGGGAGGGCACGTGGGACAGGGCCTCCTCCAGAACTAAGCAAGATAATTCACAGGTAGTGAGTCACGGAAGTTAGGTGTCCCATGATGGGAGAGCCAAGGAGTGCATTTCTGGGTATGTGGCCCCTTCACAGATCTGCCCTGCTGCAGAGAACCCACCGCTGGAGGCTCCTCATAGAAAGTCTCCTGCTCTGGGGGCTCCTCATACACAGCCTCTTCTTCCACCTGCACCGAACACGGAGGGATGCTGGGCACCGGCTCCTCGCGGAGATCTGTGTGAGGGGACACAGCTCACTCTGATCCAGGGGAGGGGAGAGGACAGCCCACGTCTCCCTTCCACCCTCAACCCCCAACGGGGCAGCCAACAGCCTTGCCTGCCCTGGGCCTTGAGGTGGCATGAGGTGACTCTCTGCTGATGGGGGTATCTGGTTGAGTGAGTTGCTTCTGCAGGAAGGGGCTCTTCAGCTTGCCTACAAACCAATGGCAAACATGTAAGACATGACACAGCTGGAAAAGAGGAAGAAGCAAGTACTTGCTTTTTCTGTGCTCTGTATTGCTCAGAGGGGGGACCTGTTCTGGGACAGTGAGCATCACACAGGGAGTCAATGTGGACATGCAACAGCTACAGGAATACTACCTAGCATGCACACATCATATATGTGTATCGTGGGCTTTGTACAGTGTTCGAGGGCTGGCCAGCAGTGTAGTCTGATACAGCCTTTGAGGGCCAGAGAGAGGACTGATCCAGGCCCCTGAGGCCCAGATAACAGCCCAGCACGGGAGGTGTGCCAGGTGTACAGGGCTAGGACTGGTGAGTATTCTTTCCAGAGCCACACATGGCCCCTCCTGTCCCACCAGGTCTCTGGAGGAAGAGGTCAAGAGCAGGAAGGTGACACTTGGGTCCCAGGCTCGCATCCCAGAAGCTACCCACACGAGCACAGGTTCTCCTTACTCATCCCTTTCACGTTCTGATACATCTGTCACTAATTCAGGGCGGCCTGTACTGGGACCCCAGACCCCCTCAGCCATCCCCTGCTTCACAGCTGGACCAAGGGAAGTCTCACCTGGCTGGGGGCTGGAGATGGATGTGGTAGACATGGCCCTCTCCTTCTGCTTGAAAATCTCCCGTGGGTGTGCTGGCTGTGAACAAACAAACTCCTAGAGGAGTGCACGTGGACCCGGTAGTGAATGAGGCCCAAAAGTCCATCGGCCTGCCTGGCTCCCTGCAGCTGTGCAGGGGGGTCAGGAAGCAACACCCCAAAGCTGAGGGGCTCACAGGTCTTTTCCAGGACCACAGGAGACCCACATCGGGCCAAACTTCTGCCCTCAGCCTCCTCTCCACTGCCAGCTCTGAGACACCACATGTCCTGTGTTCAGATCTGCCTAGCCCCCTGCAGGCCCCTTAAAGGAAGCCCCTCTCTTGGGCATGTGGGGCAATATGCGTGCATCTGGAGGAATCCATATGGCTATCATCGCTCCCAGCAGGCAGCCTGCACACCTGTCCTGGACAAGCCTCCACGTATTACTTCGGCCTCTCAAGGTGGGAGCATCCAAGACTCACCTGCTCCTCTCTGTTCCTTGAAAGCACCTCATGCTGTTCATACTTCCTGCTGGGAGGGGCAAAGGGAAGAGCTGCAGCTGGCCTCAGCATACTCCTTACCTGCTTCTGGGGGACACTCCTAGGGAGAAGGAGAGTTAGCCCCTCCGGTAGGTGCCGGCCCCAACCTCACCTCTGGAGGCCAGCCTCGCCTCCCTGCTCCTGATAGCGCTGCTCCCGGAGGGCAGCCTCACGCAGCTCCCGCTCCCGGCGCTCCTGCTCCAGCTGCTGCCGCTCCTCCTCTGCGCGCCGCTTCTCCTCTAGCCTGCGGTTCTCCTCCTCCTTCTGCAGGGAGAGTCGCACCCGCCTGTCCCACTCAGCCTCTGCACTGCCAGCAACATAGACCTGCCCTCTCACCCCTGTCCTATTCAGGCAGGCTGCATAGGCTGTGGTCAAGCGTGAGCTCTGAAGCAACGCCCACTAGCTATGTTACTTAACACCTCTAACCCTTAGTTCAACCATTTGCAAAAGGGTGCTAAAAGGGTTATTTATTCAAATCCCTTATTGAACAAATATCAGTGAACTTATCATAAGAAATACTGAGATGTAGCAGCTCATGTTTGGTGCACAGACAATGCTTCATAAATGGCAGCACTTACCTCTGCTTTGGCCCAGAAGCTGTCTTTGCCAACCCTTTTGATCTCAGACACAGCATTGGTCTTCTGGTACACTGAGCCCTGAGAGGGACAGAGAATTCACTACAGGGCCACTGACAGGAGCACAGAATGGCGAAGAACTGCTGTGATGGCCATGGCAGAAGCAGTGGCACTTGGCCCAGTGCCTCTTAAGGAGGCCTGAAACAAAAACAGCCTGAAAGGCCCTGGAAAACAAGTGGGGATGCTCAGCCCCAGAGAAAACTGGAGTCATCTCTGGTTGCACCAGACCCTTGTGCACGGAAGCCAAGGCAGGAAAGGCCCGTGGACCTGCCTGAGAATCCTGGAATCTGGGCCGTGCTGAGGCAAACTCTGGATAGGGGTCCCCTCAGACAGCTAACTGCAATGCAGCACCCACAGAATACCCAAGAACCTCAGCTTTGTGTTGGGAGACTCAGCTCCACACCAAGCACCAGGCCACAAGCCCAGAGGTGTCTGGCCACAACTCAAGAGAGGCTTGCCCTGAACACCAACAGGAGTTTCTCCAAAGCAACCACTGTCCAAGGCCGCACAGGATACTCTGGTGCCATGGCCTGGAGGGTGGATGGAATTTCTCTGCTGAGAACCCCTGACCACACAGGCACAGCATAAGAGGCTCCAGCACCACCACACAGGGTGAAAGGCTACTCCTCATGCACACTGGTGCCTGCCTCAAGGAGGGAATTCCTGCTCCTGTCAGGCACAGGGTCACCACAGGCACCTCAATCAGGCTCCAGGACTAGAAGCCAGACAGGTGGCAGCCCAGTCCCTTTGGGAATAAAGCACTGAATGTGCGTTTAATCAGTCTGAAGTTAGGGATTGCACACTCCTGTCCGGTTGCCCTCAGGCCCACACAGCACTCACCACTGGGGCCTGGGGGCCCGTGTCCTGGAAGCGGCTACTCTCCTTGTGGAAGGTGTAGTTAGCACCTGAGGCCCTGGCCACCTTTTGCATGATGCACTCGGGCTCCACATCCTCCTCGGCCCTGGCATTGATGGTCACATGGGCCCCCTGCAGCAGGAGCAGGACTTGATGAAAAAAAAACCATTGCAGCCCCGAGAGAGGACAGGCTGCACACCTCAGTCTGCACAGCACTGTGGCTGCACAGGGCTCAGGGTCAGGAGGCCTGCTCTCACCAAGGCCTCAGGAAAACCAGCTGAGGGAAACCTACCGTTCTTGTCCCAGCTTTCATGGAAGGCCCATGCCCTCCACAGTGTGGCCTGTTCAGTGGTGCTACAAGACAGCCCTGGCATTAAAGAGCTTCTTTCTAGTGAAATGAAAACTAACCTCAAAAGGCACCTGGAACCAAACACATTTTCTGCAAAAAGCAAGTTACTATTTCTCCATGAGAAATGAGAACTATGAACTTATTGGTACTAAATACCAATAAGCTTGGGACCCTCTCTTTTATCTCCTAGATGGAGAAACTGAGGTATATCTGAAGAAATGTTGGCAGAACCAGAAAACAAAGTCCTGTATCTCCTTGCCAGTAACCAAAGAAATGCAAAGAGTAAGCTAACAAGTGAACAACAAATACTTTTTGATCACAATGCTTTTGAAATGAAACAAAGTTCCATTATATGATGACTAAAATAAATATATGCAGAAATGGACTGGGAAAAAAAAGCATTAAAGGGAACATGCACATTGAGGTTGTGGACATAAGCAACTATCCTTCTCCTCCAGATCCTGAAAGTACTGCTGAAAATTTGTACTCATAAAACAAGTGGAACCCAAGGCTTAGCCCTGCCGTAAGACCTGCTCCAGCATGGCCTCCTTGTGGTCCTTCGTCCCTAGTGAGACCAGCTTGCAGGGGCTCTGGCTACATCCTGGGCAAGAGTGGAGCAGCCTCAGATGTAAGGCACACTTCCAACTCTGGATGGGATTCCTGCTATCTCATACCCTGGAACCTGGGGATCTGGTGAATGCTGGGAGGCCCCGTATGGAGCAGCCCTCACCTTCAAGAAGCCGGCCATGGTGCTGACGTGGTTGGCGCATGCTCCCTTCCGCACGTCATTCACGCCCTCACCGGTCTGCAACACAGCACATTCCTCGGTGTGACCCAGGTCTCCTTGCAAAGTCACCGCCCACCCCAGGGACTCGGCAGATTCCCTGTGTTCCAGGAAAGAGAAAACTGCAACCCTAAAGCAGAGGACATGGTGAGACCCCAAACCTCCAAGTTAGGGGGAGTCTTGGAGAAGGACGGTCACCTGTGGTAAGTTTCCTTAGAATTCCGCAGTCCCCACCCAGGGGAGCCATTTCATTAGAGTCCCTGTCCTATACTCCCAGAGCCCTCCTAGCCCTTATCCAGGCCCTCTGTTCCCTCAGGATGACTACACTGAAAGGGACAAGAACAAGAGTGTCCTATGATTGCCTGTACTCCATTTCACAGGAATAATTCGGGGCCAGGACAGTGAAGTCTGCACAAGTAAGGCCCCAGGTGCCCTTTGGGCCACACTGAATGAAACCACTATTCTGTTCAGTCACTAGATTCAAGCTGTTGGGAAGTCAAGTTCTCCCCTGCTCCAGTCACAAAAAGCAAAGAAGGAAATAAGAAAAGGGAGTTTTTCTGGATCACATCTAGATGAGAACTCGGAAGCCCTCAAGTTCCACATACCCAGTTGATGAGGACAAACTTGGGCAGGCCGGAGTTGGGGTCCTTGACCCTGCAGAAGGCGTACATCACCTTCCCACTGTTGAGCTCCTCCACCATCTCCTCCAGGCCCCCCTCTGCAGCAGTCACAAGGAAAGTCAGAGGTGGCCCAGGCACCCCAGCCCACCCTGGCACCTAGTCCACCAGGAAAGGAAACCCAAGCTGCTTCTAAGCCAGGGTTCTCAGTCCTATCTGAAACAGAATCAGATTCCTAGGCCTATCCCCATCAGGCTGACTTATGAGAACTAGATGGAATCCAGGGTCTGCATTTGTGAAAAGCACCTCAAGTGATTTTTAAGCTACGCTAGTCTAAAAATCACTCCTCCTGCAAACCCACAGGTAATTCTGGAAGTAAAAATGTCATTTCTGCTGCAAACCAGGCAGGCACAAGACCTCCGATGGAGGAGCTCTGCAATAGTTTTACCACAGCCTGAACTCCACTAACCGCCCTGGGACAGCAGGGCCTGCTCTGAGTCACCCTGTCCTCACATGTCTGCTCAGACTCCAGGGCTACCCAGAGGCTCCTGAGCAGATGTTAACTGCCCATAGCCATACAGGGGCTCAGCTCTTAGACTCCCTGAGTAGGGACAAGGGAATGATGCGGAAATAGGAGTGGACGACCCTATGCCACTCTACCCTGACACTTAGGCTGTAAGCCCCAGCATGTACTGGAGTTCTGGATTCTTCTCAGGTACCCCAAACATTCCCAGGTTGTGAGAAGGTGCTGGATCAGGTATTTTATCTATTGGGCTCCACAGAACCTGGGGCAGTCCTGCGGCCCTGCTCTGGGCACCCACAGCAGAGCCTGTGAATACCACTGCGAATGGTGGCATGAAAACTGAACTCTGCAACTCAGTTCCCTATGACATCACAGTGCACCTGATACCACTGTCAGTGGCAGTCCTTCTAGAAAGATGACCACCAAGAACAACTGCTCATGGAAGAGGTTTTCTACCAACAAGTTACTAGAATCATTCATGCAGCAAGCAGAGAACATGCCAGTGAGCATGCACTGAATAATGAAGCTATGTCACTCAGGTCAGGTGAGCTGGCCTTGAGAATTGAGGAGTCAAGGGTATGAGGTGGGGGATCTACAGTTTATACCCCTCTGCCCAGCACTGGCCAAGAGCCTGTTCTTCCCAAGACTTCCTATCTCTCTGTATTTGAACAGCATTTTTCCAGGTCACCCCATCCCAGCTGACCATATACACTGATGTGACCTCTCCCAGGTGAGGGTATGCCCAGCAGATATTCAGTCCAGCAGAAAGAGGGCAGAAGGAAGGATGTGTCTGCACCTTCTCTTCCTCCACTAACACCCAGCTCTGTGGGACTGTCATTTTGTCTCAGCTACAGCCCGGGGATAAGGACAGAGCACAGGCCAGGCCTTGGGCTGTCTGCAAGCTAGAGAGGGCAGGCCTATTCCCCATTTCAGCTCTTCCCAATTATGACACAGAGAACACTGCTGCCTTGCACCTCCAGGCAGAGACAGCCAAAGAGTATGTATTTGCACTTAGAAACATCTGAAACCCAAAGCAAGCCAGAAGGAGCTGTGGGCACTGTGGGCTCCACACTGCTGGGGGAAAGCCTCTGTCCTGCCTAGCTGGCTGCAGTCACTCAGATCAGGGGAGCAGGGAATTCCTCAGCATTGACACTGATGTGGGGTAGGCTCATTGTTAGCCAGGGAAGGTGTCACTGGTCATGCCACGTGCAGGGAATACCTCTGCACCCTGAATGTCCTTCCTCCTGCTGTGATGGCGTCAATGCCAGCAGAGATAGAGCACTGATGTCACAACTCTCCCTGCCGCCCCCCCATCTCCTGATGCTCTTGTAGCCCATCCACTTCCTCATTTGACCATACTCACCTCCAGTGCCAGCCACACGGATGTCATTGCTGTTTCCTTCATAAGTAAAGAGGGCCCTGAAACAAAACACAAACAAGCTCATAACCAGTGCCCTGGTAACCTTGTGCCCTCACTGAACCCACCAAAGCTTCAAGCTGCACCCCAAGAGCTCGGCCTGACAGTAACAAGTGGGTTGACACAAGCCCCACTCTGAGGCAGGATCTCAGTAGGCTGCTGGGGCTCCCAGAGCTGAGCCTTCTCATCTGGAATTGGCCCAACTTACCAGAGCAGCTTGTCGTGAGGACCAAATCTATGGAGATGGGAAGCATGCATCTACTTTGCAGAAAACTAGGCTGTGAAATTTTATGGCAACATTCTACACATTTATGTGTGAAACATTTACCTGTCAATGGTGGTAGTGGTTTACTCATTAAGTCCTGTCTGACTATCGCGACTCCATGGACTGTAGCCTGCCAGGTTCCTCTGTCCATGGGATTCTCTAGGCAAGAATACTGGAGTGGGCTGCCATTTCCTTCTCCAGGGATCTTCTCGACCCAGGAATTGAAACTGGGTCTCCTGCACTGCAGACAGATTCTCTACTGAATGAGCTATGAGGGAAGCCCACGTATGTCCATATGAACAAGCAAAAGATACTTGCATATTCCTGAAACCAGAGCACACCAAGGAGAAGTAGGAAAGAGAAATACGTGCATTTTTAATAACCAATGCCCTTGTGCATGTCTGCAGTCTTCTGGAAAGTCTGAAAGATTGGTGGAGCAGGTCTGTCTGGGCTTGAAACTCTTCCAGCAAATGCAGAATTTTATAGGTTGCATCTGGCATCAGAAACCATAGAGGCCATGACTCAACATGAAGTCAGTTTCCTCACACGACAGGCTCCTATGGGCAAGTTCTATAACCTAGCAGAGCCTTAGGTCTCCACAGGTGACCCTGGGTCATACCTTCCTTCTATTAGACTATTCATAAGAATGCTGGCAAAGATTTGGGCTTATAAATCTGTGCTCTATTAGTGTTGAGAAGTATGGTAAATTGTATTAAATCTGGGCCATGGAAGGTCCTTTGACCAGAACAAAGGTTAGTCAAAGAGAACATTCTAGAAGAGATAGCATCCATGCAGTCCACATAAAGCCCAGCTATCAGCATGAACTCTGCAGAAGCTCAGCTCCAGAGAGTGCTGGCAGACCCCAAGGTGAAGATGATAATCCATGGGACGGTAAGTCAAAGGCAAAACCCAGTCTGGTGTGTCATCTCCCCATGCTCCAGAGCACAGGTGTGCCAGACAGAAACTGCAGGGTCAATAGTCTGAGAGGAACCAAATCAAGTTCCACTCAGCTTTCCAAGGGCCTAGAAAACACCACTGGGCAGAGCTGCCTAAGCCTAAGAAAGTCAGAAGAAATTATACTCAGGTCTAAAGATCTGGTAGACATCCAGAATCTGGTGGCCAGAGTTCTGACCAGCCTTCCTCCTGGAGGAAAGAAGCCCATTCCTCTTGAAGGCCACAAACCTTGGCTGCAGAAGACAGGCACACTGGACAAGCACCAAGAAACAGAGACTGCGGCTCAGGCTTAGCTTTTCCAAGAAAAGCTCCAGCAGCTAACAAGCCACGCCCCATGCCTACCATCTACCCCTCTGACTTCATTCCCCTTTACTCTAGGCTCTAGCCTAAGCCACCTTCTTGAATGTTCCCAGTTCAGAAGTTCATCCAACATTCAATCAAACAATGCTTCTTCTAAATCAACATTAAAAAAAAAAAAAAAAAAAAGATGTGTTGGCTTGTGCAGGCACACAGCACAAGGAGCATGGGGGCACTAAGTATCTTATCATTCAATCACTTTCAGAAACAGTCTGAAAACCTGTTACTTGCTAGTGATGGAATGCAGCTATGAATAATCCTTAATAGGACATAACCACAGAACTTACTAATGGGAGACAAAACACACACGCAAACACATCACACTAACATATTGTCAGGTAGTGAAGTGGGTACAGGAAGTGAGCAAACATGCCACAACCCACGGGAAGAATCTGGTTTCTCCAGGAGAAAGACCCAGTATAGACAGCTGATGTTAGGTCTGCTCCCTATTCCACCTTGCTTTAGGGCCTGTTCCAATGCACCCACTCTGAATGTGAAATTTTATGACTGGAGACCACTTCTTCCTTCTCTGCCATTTTTTCTGTATTCCTCTCAGTACCCCTACACCTGGGACAGAGATGGGGCCCACTCTACCCTTTCTGGTGATGAGAAAAGGTGACAAGAAAATCAATGAGGATGCCTAGTGTGTGTCTGAGGAAGTCAACCAGGGAGATGGGAATATTTGACTGCAACCAAAGGGACAGGAATCCAGAAAGGCCTCTCCAAAAAGGCAATACCAGAGCTTGAGAAATAAAGTTTGGGGAGCCCCCTTGGATGATGTAGAAAGGCGCTCCAGGCAGAGGAAGCAGAAAGAACAAGGGTTGTGAGGAACACCAGCTTGCAAGTTTAAGGAAAAGAAAGGCTGCTGCTGCTAAGTCACTTCAGTCGTGGCCAACTCTGTGCGACCCCACAGACGGGAGACCACCAGGCTCCCCCGTCCCTGGGATTCTCCAGGCAAGAACACTGGAGTGGTTGCATTTCCTTCTCCAACACATGAAAGTGAAAAGTGAAAGTGAAGTCGCTCAGTCGTGTCCGACTCTTAGCTACCCCATGGACTGCAGCCTACCAGGCTCCTCCGTCCGTGGGATTTTCCAGGCAAGAGTACTGGAGTGGGTTGCCATTGCCTTCTCGAAAGAAGGCTAAAGTTGTGGTAAACAGGTGGGGCAGTTAGGAGCCAGGTCATGCAGGGCCTGTCAGCCATGGCAAAGAGTCCAGGCTGTATTTATGCAACAGGAAGCCACTGCGGAGTTTAAGCAGGGAAGTGACATGGTCAGATATTTTTTCAGCAGGTCTGTACATGCAGACCTGCCCACACTGACGTAGCACCAGAGATTCTGCAGACCCAGGAAGCTGGTATTCTGAAGCTCTTCCCTAAAATGCCTGGGAGTGAAGGAAAGGATAGGCACTAGTGTTCTCAATATCCCAATAGTACACTATACAAAAGCCACTGGGCTGGGCACCAGGGAAAGCAGAGATGAGAAAGCAGTAGCACTTGACATGTGGAGAAAGCCACAGTTGTTCAGCCTCGCCCAGAGAGCCCTTTCCCGGGCAAAGGAATAACGCTCCTAAAAGCTGGTCACCTTACTTCTTTATACTCAGCATATTTCTTAGAACTGTAAATGCTTAAAACTGGTCTGTGAATGCAATTTAATACATATGGAAAGTAACAGAATTACAATGCATACAACGACCCTTGTTGCAGGACAGAACAAGGGTCTATGTGTGGGCTACCCTGGGCTCTGCCAGAGATTTCAGATTCAGGCCTTCTGTACTATAAAGGCCCTATTACCAACATTCCAGCAAAGGATGTTACTGGAGGTGAAGACGGAACCTTTTTCCAAACACACAACCAGCATCTTCCTTTCATTCATTCCCCTATAGTTCACGCATATGAAGTAGTATTCTTCTTGATGAAAGGGAGGTTCTTAAAATCCCTGGAGAGCCAAGGACCTAAACCCCTCGATCTCTCTGTTTGACGCCCCCAAAGCAAGGCTCCCATTTCCAGTCTGGCTGCTAGACAACCCTTCATTCGGAATGAAGGCAGATGTAGCTTCCGCTTTCTCAAGGAGGGCTGAGAGGGCTTTCTCAAAGTGCCCCATTGTCCACGGAAGTCCCCGAGCAGGAAACGAGAACCAGGCGAAGCCATCAGGCACAGCCAGGCCCAGGATCCAACAAGGCCCGCGGGCCGAGACCGGTGGCTAGCTGAGTGGAAGGGCTGGGGACTTAGCGGGCCCCCACCCGGGTTTAAGCTGCACAAGCAGTGGGGCACAGCGTGACGGAGGTGGGAACCTAATCTCGCGGGGTGTGGCGCAGGTGCGCGGCCGTCAGCGTTCCGCGCGCCCTGGCTCCCCGGCCCCGGCCCGTTCCCGGCCCGCTCCCGGCCCGCTCCCGGCCCGCCCCGTCGCCCACCAGTCGGTCGAGGACTTCTCGTTGACCACTTGCTGGTAGGCCTCCAGCAGCGCCGGCCCATTGCGGCTCAGGTTCACAGCCATAGCCCACACCTCAGTCTCCGCGACAGTACCGCCGCCACCGCCTCCGCCGCTTCCCCGACCTGCCTCGCTAGGCAGCCCAAGGCCCCGCCCGGCGGCCGGAAGCCCCGCCCCGACGGCCGGAAGCGGAAACGGGGCCGGCGGGACCCTGGGTGAGCGGGCGAGTGTAGGCTGGGCGTTTGTTGGGCTGCGGACGGGTTGGAAGCTCTTGGGGGTGTCGAGGTGTGTAGATAGCTGTATGTGGCGTTGGAGGGAAGGTGTGGCCTTCTGCGTGTCCCCGTGCTCTGTCCTGCCGAGCCAAGGCACGCTCTCTGAGTCTGGCCGAAAGATACTACCCAGCCCCTTATTAGTTACACTCGTGGAGCACTTTCTTACTCTTACCACAGTTAAAAGCACTTGTTAGAGGATCCTGTGACGGGCACGGGGGTCCCTTGATCGTCTATGTGAACTCCGAATAGAAGTTTTATCTAAGAATGAAGCATGCGTGAAAATTAATGAGCAGAAGAATAAAAACAAACACTGAGTGATGGCCACACTGCCACAAAGAAAGAAAGTGAAGTCGCTCAGTGGTGTCCGACTCTTTGCGACCCAATGGACTGTAGCCTACCAGGGCTCCTCCGTCTATGGGATTTTCCAGGCAAGAATACTGGAGGGGATGCCATTTCTTTCACCTGGAGATCTTCCTGACCCAGGGATTGAATCCAGGCCTCCCGCATTGTCAAATCAGATCAGATCAGATCAGTCGCTCAGTCGTGTCCGACTCTGCGACCCCATGAATCGCAGCACGCCAGGCCTCCCTGTCCATCACCAACTCCCGGAGTTCACTCAGACTCACGTCTGTCGAGTCAGTGATACCATTCAGCCATCTCATCCTCTGTTGTCCCCTTCTCCTCCTGCCCCCAATCCCTCCCAGCATCAGAGTCTTTTCCAATGAGTCAACTCTTCTCATGAGGTGGCCAAAGTACTGGAATTTCAGCTTTAGCATCATTTCTTCCAAAGAAATCCCAGGGCTGATCTCCTTCAGAATGGACTGGTTGGATCTCCTTGCAGTCCAAGGGACTCTCAAGAGTCTTCTCCAACACCACAGTTCAAAAGCATCAATTCTTCGGCGCTCAGCTTTCTTCACAGTCCAACTCTCACATCCATACATGACCATAGGAAAAACCATAACCTTGACTAGACGAACCTTTGTTGGCAAAGTAATGCTCAGCTTTTCAATATGCTATCTAGGTTGGTCATAACTTTCCTTTCAAGGAGTAAGCGTCTTTTAATTTCATGGCTGCAGTCACCATCTGCAGTGATTTTGGAGCCCAGAAAAATAAAGTCTGACACTGTTTCCACTGTTTCCCCATCTATTTGCCATGAAGTGATGGGACCAGATGCCATGATCTTCGTTTTCTGAATGTTGAGCTTTAAGCCAACCTTTTCACTCTCCTCTTTCACTTTCATCCATAAAAAAGTTCCTCTTTACTTTCTACCATAAGGGTGGTGTCATCTGCATATCTGAGGTTATTGATATTTTTCCTGGCAATCTTGATTCCAGCTTGTGTTTCTTCCAGTCCAGCATTTCTCATGATAGGCAGACACTTTACCATCTGAGCCACCAGGGATGTCCACAGACCTACCTCAAAGTGCAGTTGTGTTTCTCAGACCTCACCTGCATTTTCTAGAGAGGTCAAGGATGGGGTAAGGAAAGAAAGATGAGAACCTGCCCAGTGCTGGTCCTGTTACCCAGCCAGACTTGGGTCCACTTGTCCGTTGGTCCCAGTGCAGTAGAGCCAGTCTACTAACATGAGGTTGTGGTGGGAAAAGTGCAGCAGTTACTGTCAGCACCAAGCAAGGAGTCCAGGCAACTAGTGCCCAGACCACCCACTGGCTTTCAGAAGGTTTTAAAAGATAGGGTGAGTGAGGGGGGTTGTGGGGTTCAAGATCAGCCTGTGGACATTCTTCTAATTGGCTGGTGGTGAGGTAATCAACAATCAGCATCATCAACCTTCTGGTTCCAACCAGTCTGAGGTCTACCTGCCAATGAGCAGCATGCAGTCAACTTCTTCCACTTGGCAGGGGTTTCAGTATCTGTAAAAAAGAAATAGCTCAAGGATGTAGCTCAGAATATTGTCTATAGCTCTTAAAAGGAACTAATGGTCCTTGACTTTATTTAGTGATGAAACTTATTATTTCACCTTGTTTGACTTTTCCTTTGTTTCTGCATTGTCTCACTTATCTGCTTAAATTTCTTCTTTGAAACTCAGGGAAGGCCTAGGAGGCTAAAGTTTTTCTACAGACAAGAGGCACGCAGAGGACCCGGTGGTGGTGGTGGGGGGGTGGGGGGTGGTGGTGTCTGTCCCAGGGAGGCCTCCTAGGGTCTTGCTATTATGGTTCTTATTCTTTCCAGGCCCTAGCTGACTGATGGAAGGAGCTCCCCATGCGTCAATCTGCACCTGACTGTGACTGACCTATCTGGAGAGAAACAGAGACACATGCCTGGCCTATAGCAGCTCACAGCTTCCTTCTCGCCTTAGAGAACTCTCATTTCCCTAAAATTCATATCCACAGTCCCGTAGCCCGTTAGAATTCCATGTTTGAAATTCAGTCTTTCAGTTTCAGAAAATATCAAGTATATCCTTTGTACTATATAAACTGTACCACAGGATCCTGAGCAGGATCTGGTAGTCAAATATGTTCATTTTTCTGCAGCAATGTCTGAGAAATCAGCTAAGTGGCTTATAGAAAGACTCTAACAGCCTCATGACAGTTCAGGTCAGATTTTGCTGCTAAATCAATTACCACAATCTTAAGGTGTTGGGGTCTGGACTGCATATTTAAGGACTTGTAAGCCTTATTTGGGGAAATATACTGTTCATTTGTTACATCTATTTTCATTTCTGTTCACATCACTGCTTGTCTTACAGGCAGAAACTCTGACATCTCTCTGATGGGCAGAGCAGTTACCTGGTCCCACCCTGGGGAAACCCTGGGTCCTAGCCAAATACTCCCTCCGTTCAGCAACTCTATCTCCAGCCCTCCTCCCTCCCCCGGTTCACCCTGGATCTTTTCTTCTACAGTGTACAGGTCTCATTTCCCCACTTTGACTTCACCAATGTGTTTGCATCAGAAAACCAAACTCTTGTAAATAGAGGACTCCCAGATCTCCCAATCTCTAGTCTTTTTTGTTTTGCTTAGTAACATCTATGCTATCATTTTTCCCTCAGACCCAACCTTCAGGTGACTTCCTGATCCACCACAGTTCAGTTCAGTTCAGTTGCTCAGTCATGTCTTTGTCATGACTCTTTGTGACCCCATGGACTGCAGCACACCAGGCCTCCCTGTCCATCACCAACTCCTGAAGTTTATTCAAACTCATGTCCATTGGGTCAGTGATGCGATCCAACCATCTCATCCTCTGTCATCCCCTTCTCCTCCCGCCTTCAATCTTTCCCAGCATCATGGTCTTTTCTAAGGAGTCAGTTCTTTGCATCACGTGGCCAAAGTATTGGAGTTGCAGCTTCAACATCAGTCCGTCCAATGAATATTCAGGATTGATTTCTATAGGATGGACTGGTTGGATCTCCCTACAGTCCAAGGGACTCTCAAGAGTCACCTCCAACACCACAGTTCAAAAGCATCAATTCTTCAGCACTCAGCTTTCTTTATAGCCCAACTCTCATATCCATACGTGACTATTGGAAAAACCATAGCCTTGACTAGACGGACCTTTGTTGGCAAAGTAATGTCTCTGCTTTTTAATATGCTTTCTAGAATGGTCATAACTTTTCTTCCAAGAAGTAAGCGTCTTTTAATTTCATGGCTACAGTAACCATCTGCAGTGATTTTGGAGCCCCCCCAAAATAAAGTCTGCCATTGTTTCCACTGCTTCTCCATTGATTTGCCATGAAGTGATGGGACCAGATGCCATGATCTTCGTTTTCTGAATGTTGAGCTTTAAGCCAACTTTTTCACTCTCCTCTTTCACTTTCATCAAGAGACTCTTTAGTTCTTTCTCGCTTTCTGCCATAAGTGTGGTGTCATCTGCATATCTGAGGTTATTGATATTTCTGCCAGCAATCTTGATTCCAGCTTGTGTTTCATCCAGCCCAGCGTTTCTCATGATGTACTCTGCATAGAAGTTAAATAAGTGTGGTGACAATTTACAGCCTTGATATATTCCTTTTCCTATTCAGAACCAGTCTGTTGTTCCACGTCCAGTTCTAACTGTTGCTTCTTGACCTGAATACAGATTTCTCAAGAGGCAGGTCAGGTGGTGTTGTATTCCCATCTCTTTCAGAATTTTCCACAGTTTGTTGTGATCCACACAGTCAAAGGCTTTGGCATAGTTGATAAAGAAGAAATAGACATTTTTCTGGAACTCTCTTGCTTTTTCGATGATCCAGCGAATGTTGGCAATTTGATCTCTGGTTCCTCTGCCTTTTCTAAAACCAGCTTGAACATCTGGAAGTTCACAGTTCACATATTGTTGAAGAATGGCTTGGAGAATTTTGAACATTACTAGTGTGTGAGATGAGTGCAATTGTATGGTAGTTTGAGCATTCTTTGGCACTCCTTTCTTTGGAATTGGAATGAAAACTGACCTTTTCCAGTCCTGTGGCCACTGCTGAGTTTTCCAAATTTGCTGGCATATTGAGTGCAGCACTTTCACAGCATCATCTTTCAGGATTTGAAATAGCTCAACTGGAATTCCATCACCCCCACTAGCTTTGTTCAGAGTGATGCTTCCTAAGACCCACTTGACTTCGCATTCCAGGATATCTGGCTCTAGGTGAGTGATCGCACCATCATGGTTATCTGAGTCATGAAGATAATTTTTTTTATAGTTCTTCTGTGTATTCTTGTCACCTCTTCTTAATATCTTCTGCTTCTGTTAGGTCCATACAATTTCTGTCCTTTATTGAGCCCATCTTTGCCTGAAATGTTCCCTTGGTATCTCTAATTTTCTTGAAGAGATCTCGTCTTTCTGATTCTATAGTTTTCCTCTATTTCTTTGCACTGATCACTGAGGAAGGCTTTCTTATGTCTTTTTTGGAACTCTGCATTCAAATGGGTATACCTTTCCTTTTCTCCTTTGCTTTTCACGTCTCTTCTTTTCACAGCTATTTGTAAGGCCTCCTCAGACAGCCATTTTGCTTTTTTGCATTTCTTTTCCATGGGGATGGTCTTGATCTTGTCTCCTGTACAATGTCACGAACCTCCGTCCATAGTTCATCAGGCACTCTGTCTATCAGATCTAATCTCTTGAATTTGTCACTTTCACTGTATAATCATAAGGGATATGATTTAGGTCAAACCTGAATGGTCTAGTGGTTTTCCCTACTTTCTTCAATTTAAGTCTGAATTTGGCAATAAGGAGTTCATGATCTGAGCCACAGTCAGCTCCCGGTCTTGTTTTTACTGACTGTATAGAGTTTCTCCATCTTCGGCTGCAAAGAATATAATCAATCTGATTTTGGTGTTGACCATCTGGTGATATCCATGTGTAGAGTCTTTTCTTGTGTTGTTGGATGCGGGTGTTTGCTATGACCAGTGTGTTCTCTTGGCAAAACTCTATTAGCCTTTGCCCTGCTTCATTCTGTACTGCAAGGCCAAATTTGCCTGTTACTCTAGGTGTTTCTTGACTTCCTACTTTTGCATTCCAGTCCCCTATAATGAAAAGGACATCTTTTTGGGGTGTTAGTTCTAGAAGGTCTTGTAGGTCTTCATAGAACCATTGAACTTCAGCTTCTTCAGAATTACTGGTTGGGACATAGACATGGATTACCATGATATTGAATGGTTTGCCTTGGAAATGAACAAAAATCATTCTGTTGTTTTTGAGATTGCATCTAGGTACTGCATTTTGGACTCTTTTGTTGACTATGATGGCTACTCCGTTTCTTCTAAGGGATTCTTGCCCACAGTTCAGTTCAGTTCGGTTCAGTTGCTCAGTCGTTTCCGACTCTTTGTGACCCCATGAATTGCAGCACGCCAGGCCTCCCTGTCCATCACCAACACCCTGAGTTCTTCTTTTTCTGAATGTTGAGCTTTAAGCCAAACTTTTTCACTCTCCTCTTTCACTTTCATCAAGAGGCTTTTTAGTTCCTCTTCACTTTCTGCCATAAAGGTAGTGTCATCTGCATATCTGAAGTTATTGATATTTCTCCCAGCAATCTTGATTCCAGCTTGTGTTTCTTCCAGCCCAGCATTTCTCATGATGTACTCTGTATAGAAGTTAAATAAGTAGGGTGACAATATACAGCCTTGACATACTCCTTTTCCTATTTGGAACCAGTCTATTGTTCCATGTCCAGTTCTAACTGTTGCTGCCTGACCTGCATATAGGTTTCTCAAGAGGCAGGTCAGGTGGTCTAGTATTCCCATCTGTTTCAGAATTTTCCACAGTTTATTGTGATCCACACAGTCAAAGGCTTTGGCATAGTCAATAAAGCAGAAATAGATGTTTTCTGGAACTCTCTTGCTTTTTCAACGATCCAGTGGATGTTGGCAATTTGATCTCTGGTTCCTCTGCCTTTTCTAAAACATCTGGAAGTTCACAGTTCACACAGTAGTAGACATGGCCATCTGAGTTAAATTCACCCATTCCAGTCCATTTTAGTTCGCTGATTCCTGAAAGGTCAACGTTCACTCTTGCCATCTCCTGTTTGACCACTTCCAATTTGTCTTGATTCATGGACTTAACGTTCCAGGTTTCTATGCAATAGTGCCCTTTATAGCATCAGACCTTGCTTCCACCACAGTCCTTTTAGAATCTCCATAGTTCAGAGGAGTTCAACCCACAGTCTTATTGTTTTTCTTCCTTATTCTCTTTGGCCTCTCGTGTCTTTGTTTCTCTTCTTTCTCTGGTAATATTGCTATAAACACATCCTAGTTACCAGTTTCCCGAATCCCTAGTGCCTACTAGGGAGCATTTTTCAACACTTTAGTCAACTTGGGGAGGGCCCACCTTGCCTGAATCAGGTTGTTCAGACAAAAGAGGCAGGTAGGTCTCTTTGTTCTGGAAATAGATCAACTCAGTGTGGTGACCAGGTTTATCCATACTGATGAGGGAAAAGCAGGGGGACCCAGGCTCCACTGAAAGAAGACTGACCGTGAAGAGGGGTCCTTGGGGCATTAGGATTCTGTTTTCTGCTTTAGTGTGTGGTAGCCTATTTCAACTTGACAGATTAGGTAGGGCCTCTCAGAGGTAACACTGGAGCAGACTAGATATGAGGGCTGGAGGGTGGCAGATGTGGCTATGGAAGATCTTGGTGGAAGTGTTCTAAGCAGAGGAAACAGAGCTCTGAGGTGAAAGCACAGAGAGAAAGAGAAGGAAGGAGGAATGGGTGCAGGTTGGATCCTATACCACCCTGTGAGTTAGGGAGGACTTTAGGTTTTATTCTTAGGTGTGATGGAATCCTTGTGTGCTGTGCTTAGTCACTCAGTGGTGTCCAACTCTGTGACCCCATGGACTATAGCCCGCCAGGCACCTCTGTCCATGGGGATTCTCCAGGCAAAAGTACTGGAGTGAGTTACTGTGCCCTCCTCCAGGGGATCTTCCCAACCCAGGGATCGAACCCAGGTCTCCCTCATTGCAGGTAGATTCTTTACTGTCTGAGCCACCAGGGAAGTAGGATATTTTTCAAATTTTCCTCTAGCTGCTGTGTGTAGATCCTCTCCATGTTCTTCTCCCTCCTACTCCAGCTTTTTCTGGAGTTTCTGTTTCCTTTTGGCCGTCTCTCTCTTGTTGGTTGATTGTCCCTTGGTTTGAGAATGACCCTCAAACTATGACCCTCTTCACAGTCAGTCTTCTTTCAGTGGAGCCTGGGTCCCCCTGCTTTTCCCTCATCAGTATGGATAAACCTGGCCACCACACTGAGTTGATCTATTTCCAGAACAAAGAGACCTACCTGCCTCTTTTGTCTGAACAACCTGATTCAGGCAAAGTGGGCCCTCCCCAAGTTGACTAAAGTGTTGAAAAGTGCTCCCTAGTAGGCGCTAGGGATTCAGGAAACTGGTAACTAGGATGTGTTTATAGCAATATTACCAGAGAAAGAAGAGAAACAAAGACACGAGAGGCCAAAGAGAATAAGGAAGAAAAACAATAAGACTGTGGGTTGAGATGTTCCCAGAGGTCATTCCTAGGACTCTTCTCTTTTCTTAGCAAATTGGCCCCATCATTCACACAAGCCTCTATACTTTTCTTGCATGTAGGTAAACTCAGATCTGCTTTGCTTCTTGAAGCTCTCCTAGTGGGTTTAGGTAACAGATCCAAGGAATTAAAGCAGAACTCCAAATAGTCAGTGTCCTTCGAACTCTGAGGGCAGTTGACTGCGTCCTGAAGGCATGTGAGCCCAACTGTAGAGGGAACATGCTGGCAAACTCCCTTTGTAGTCCACTGTCTAGAAGGAATCGACAACAGCAGTGTCCCCCAGTGTTTACATCCATTCAAGCTGATACAATAAAATACCACATGCTGGGTGGTTTATGAACAACACAATTCCTAGAGCCTGGAAGTCCAAGATCAGGGCACTGGTAGATTTGGTGTCTAGTGAGAGCCCACTTCCTGGTTCTGATAGGCAGGAAGTTAGCTGAGAGCAACAGAGAGGTGGACCATTCAGCTACCTGTCCAATAGCTGCCTAATCCCACAAAGCAATTTACCAGCCCTGCCCCTAATACACCCACTAGTACTACAAAAATAGTCAGGGGGCTGTAAAAAGCCCCCACCTGCCAACTGGTGGGACTTTCCCCACTTTAGCACATGTACTCACCTCACAGTATCCTGTACTAAAGTAATCTTTGTCAGCCACTGGACTCATTAACTGCTCATAAATATTCCATGAATGTGCTGTGCTTAGTTGCTCAGTTGTGTCTGACTCTTTGTGACCCCAGGGACTGTAGCCCGCCAGGCTCCTCTGTCCATAGGGATTCTCCAGGCAAGAATACTGGAATGGGTTGCTCTGACTTTCCTCCAAGGAATCTTCCCAACACAGGGATCGAACCCAGGTCTCCTGCATTGCAGACAGATTCTTTACCAGCTGAGCGACCAGGGAAGCCCATTGCATGAATATATACATCTAATTATAACAGACTAAATTATAGGAAGAACATGCACAGTAGAGCACCTTGTTATATAAACTGCAGCTATCAATCAATGACACCCCCCAATTACGCAAATGACCCTGCCTTAAAAACTGTACTCCAGCCCTCCAGGGCCATTTGCCTCCCCTGCACGGCCCTCCTCTCGAAGTGTTCTTTCTGTACTTTTTATGTGTATACTCAGTTCAGTCGCTCAGTCGTGTCCAACTCTTTGCAACCCTATAGACTGCAGCACACCAGGCTTCCCTGTCCATCAACTCCCGGAGCTTGCTCAAACTCATGTGCATCGAGTTGATGATGCCATCCAACCATCTCATCCTCTGTTATCCCCTTCTCCTCCTGCCTTCAATCTTTCCCAGCATCAGGGTCTTTTCTAAGGAGTCAGTTCTTCACATCAGGTGGCCAAAGTATTGGAGCATCAGCTTCAGCATCAGTCCTTCCAATGAATATTCAGGACTGATTTCCTTTAGGATTGACTGGTTTGATCTCTTTGCTGTCCAAGGGACTCTCAAGAGTCTTCTCCAACACCACAGTTCAAAAGCATCAATTCTTTGGCTCTCAGCTTTCTGTCCGACTCTCACATCCATACATGACTACTGGAAAAATCACAGCTTTGACTATATGGACCTTTGTTGGCAAAGTAACATTTCTGCTTTTTAATATGCTGAGTTGTCATAGCTTTTATCCAAGGGGCAAATGTCTTTTAATTTCATGGCTGCGGTCACCATCTACAGTATACTCAGTCTTGTCCAACTCTTTGTGATCTGTTCTTTCCTGATTGTTAATAAACTTCCTTGCAACAGGTAAGACCTTAGATTCTTCTTTGCATCCTTACCAAGAGGCCCATAGGAGAAAGGGTCTTGACACTCTCCTTCTGCTGACAGTTCATAGTGTTCTCACATGGCAAAAGGGACCAAGAAGCTCTCTGGGGCACCTCTTTTATAAGCACACTAATGCCATTCATGAGGGCTCCACTGCTGTGACCTAATCACCTCCTAAAGGCCCCACCCCGCAATATCATTACCTTGAGGGTTAAGATTTCAACACAGGAATTTTGAGGGTACATAATCATTGACACCACAACAATCGGTAGAAAATAATAGGTTTTTATTCAAAGTCTTCATCCACAGAAGTGTCAATTAGCAAGAAAATAATTTTCTTAAAAACCACCAGGATTACATCTCTATGCTCCAGCCACACATGGCCATATTACTACAGAAAGGGGGAAATGAAATCATTGGTTTTCCTGCCCTAAAAAGAAAACTTATTTATGCTGCATGGTAAGTAGAATCCAGTAAGCAAATACTTCACATCTTGAGAGATTAAAAACAAAACAAAAAAACCCCAAACCTTTCTAGTTGAATCCCTGTTATGATTTAAACAGAGGGTAAGCAGTCAAGGGTAGAAAGGTGGGAAGGCTGCAATCCTGAGCTTGATCTGTGACTCAGGCCTGCAGGTAGGGAATGGCCAATGTGGTCTGCTTGTCATTTAAGGCTTGGCTATGAGGGGCTGCCACAAGTCAGTATGTGGTGTCTCACAGAAAGGGCAAAACTGCCTCCTTCAGGAGAAGCAGTGCTCTTTCCTGCCATCCTAACCCTTTAGAGAGGGCACACTTGCTGCTCACATAGCTCTTGCTGTGAGGGCTTCTAGCTTCTCAAGTCTTACTGAAGCCTTGACCTCAAAGACCTGGAGACATGTGTGCCTCAGCCAAGCTCCCTGCTGTAGACAGATGGGCTCACAGCAAGGAGTCAGCAGAAATTTTAGGTTCAAAGGGAACAGAAGGTACAGGTGATGGGGATTTTGCAGTTTAACTACAACTCTGCCAACATTTTAAACCCAAAGATGTTGACAGGTTATTGTTAGTTCCTCCTGTTCCAGGATGGTGTCCTGAGCTTGCTTCTGGTCACATGGCATGTGGGATCATAGTTTCCCGACTAGGGATTGAACCTGTGACCCTTACAGTGGAAGCACAGACTGCTAACCACTGGACCACCAGGTTATTCCTACTGCTGGATATTTGACACAGAAGGAAGAACTAGCCAAGTTCCCTCAGATGGGTAGTTAGCCTTTCACCCCTTGCCTCTGCCACCCCCAACTTTACAGCCCATGCCTCCATCTACATCCTTATTTCTGCAGCTGGTAGATCATTTTGCCCATTGAGCATGCCTGGCCTTCTAGGGCCCTGGCCAGGTCATTATTGCTCCTGGGAACAAGATTCGAGATGAGGCTGGGCCCAGGCCTAATGTCATTTTGTTCCTTTCTTCATGTGGATGGAGGGACAGATGTAGCTCTGTGCCCGTGTCCTTGCCCCTACAAAGCCCCTGGCCCAGTGATGTGCTTGTTTCCCTGGGAGTCTATGGTGCAAAATGGTTTTACACACCAGCTTATATGAACTATGCCATCCACTTAATACGAAAATTGCTGTTCATCCTGCACTCCTCTGCCTTCAATGATTCTCCAGAAAGGTGAGCCCTGTGCCACCAAGAAGGTAACAGGGCCCCGATTTCAGAAGGGCCATGTGTGGGAGTGTTGCCAGGTTGCTGAGTGAGGTCCCAGAATGTGCTGTGCTTGTTGGGGAACACAGTCCTTTGCCTGTAGGACCCTCCTTCCTATCCATCCATCAGGTCCTACCCTAGTTTTAGCTCCGTCCTGAGGCCTGTGTAGTTCCAGTGAACTCCCAGAAAGCAACCACATTTTCTTTGTATAATTCTTTTCCTTTCCCCTCCTCTTCACACCTTGCACTTGGCAAGTGCTCATTCATTGCCTGGATAAAGCCACCTAAAGTCAATAGAAAGTAATGACCAGCCAGTGGTGATGGACATTCCCCGTGACTAGCCCCTTGAGCTACTGTGGTGGCTGGTGGTGGTGGGGTGGGCAGCATGGGTGAGATGCAGGCTCTGTGAGGGCAATTCTGTCATTACCTCCTAAAGTGGAGCCCAGTCAAGCCTGTGCACCCAGAGGTAAGCTCTGTTGCAGGGAGCTGGACAGCTCAAGTGGGCCTATCTGAAGGTAAGGATTAGGAGCCTGGGAGAAGTGAGGTGGAGATGGGGTAATATGGAGATGTGACAGTTTTTAGGAAAATCAAGAAACCACTATTTGGTTTGAGAGAGGTTGTGCAGATTTTCTGTGGCTTTTAGTTTTGTTTTTAATAAAATCCCTCTGGCAACAGAAAAGAAACCCCAATGGTGGTCATGATGAGGCCAGAAGACTGGCTGGGAAGATCACCAGGCCTGAGGGAGCCAGTGTGCATGCCTGCCTGCATGGCACCAGGCTGCTGTTGTGAGGGTGCTGGTGAGATAGGTTGGGGCCTGGGTCCCTTTACTGGAGTGCTGGCACCTGGACAAACAGCTCCTTGAGCAACAGAACACAAAGAAACTATAAGGGACTAAAAATAACTTGATGAATGCACAGTTGGGGTCAATTCTGACTAATACAAAAAGACCAAAACCCAACTGTCATTTCTGAGGTACGGGGAGCACATAGCACCGCCATGTGGGCTGGCAGACCACCCAAGCCACCCTTCCAACCTGACCCACTGGTCCACCCCACCCTCAACCTCATTTAAGGGACCAGCTTGCCCTGCCACCTGCAGGGGTCAAGCAAGGGCACCGGTTCACTTGTTCTTACTCCCCACTGCTGCAGTGTGAGTTCCAGTAAAGCCTTGCCTAAATTTCTTGTCTGATCTCTTACAGTTTCTATTGATTAAAGAGTCCAAGGACTCAGGTTGGTAACACTGGTAAGCCATCCTGTTTCTCAGACTAGCTTTCATAGCTAGATCTAATCCTCATTCAACCAGTGCTGCCAGGGAGGAAGCATGTGTCACAGTGAGAAGAGCTGGAGGAACAGAGGCACAGAAGAGGGGGTAGGCGAGGGCAAAGGGACAGGTGGCCCGTGCTGCTCCCAAGGCTTTCTCTGCCTCTACTAGAACAGGCCTTCCGGCCAGGAGCTCTGTTGATCAGTCTCACAAGCACCTCTTTATCACTTTAGGATACTTTGTCCTGAATTTGAGAGACAGAAACCTGCCCATCCTTGAGCCTCTGTGGTCAGGTGGTGTGGGATCCCATGGTGCTGACACATGGGTCAGCTGTGAGCTGCCAGGCCCATTGGACATGGGTGTTCTGGTGTTTTAATCCCTTGTCGGGAGATTTTGACCCTTTGCTATATTCTTGGAACTCTTGGGTCTTCCTGTAGTCTGCCAAAGGATCAAGATCACAGCTCCATCCAGCAAACGGAGACACTATTGGCCACAGTTAAGTCATTTGTTCCTGTTGGATTAATTGCTTAAGATCATGCAATTCCCTGCTATCTCTGGCCCATGGAGAAAACACAGTATCACTGCACAGTTAGATTTTTAGATCTGCTGTTAAGTTACTGACCTGGGACTCACCTTGGAAACATGATATCTACACCTGTGTGATAACTGGGAGCTGCCTGCACACAATGCATTTTAAAATAAGGGTTTCAACTTAAGATGCCTGTCCTTCAGGCTGACCTGAGCCCTGGAAGGCTTGAAAAGCAAGTTTCTCAGGGGTACGGAGTCCAAGGAACTTGCCAGGGACAGGCCTGCAGAACATCACTGTGCTGGCCTGTCTATCACTTGGCCTGGCACAAGTAAAGGGCTGTCCAAGTACGGAGTGCAAATCAAGCAAAGGGTGAATGGTAATTCATAGTGGGGATCCCAAAGGATAATTTTACTTTTTCTACTGCATTATCTCCAACAGAGATAGCAGGCTTGGGAAAATTTTAACTAGACAGAGAAAATTCATGAGCTTCTGGGGAGTCAAACCTATTATGCTTGAAAGGCTGAAAATGGCACCCTCCAACTCAACACCAACTTGGGCCTGGATATTCTTCTGACTTGTCTCTGAAATTTGAATCTGTCCCACCTTCCCATACTTTGTTATATTTGGTTCAAGGAGCATTATGGCCACTGTCTGAAATGGCAGAGTTGTGTGATGGCAGTGTTCCCAGGGGACACCTGAAGTTTATCATTTTGTTTAAGTAAAGACCAAAGGGGTAGCAAAGAGAGAAAAAATTAACAGGGCAAATCCTCACCATGGTACAAATCAGGGAATGGGTCCCATGGAACACATGGGGAAAGCAGCCCTGTAACTGAGGATCCTAAATGCGGGCCCCCGTAAAGTAAATGCAGACCAGGCTCAGACTGCTGCCTGCTTTGTTAAGGAAGTGGTGGTGACTAATCCCAGTGAAGCTGTGCTACAACTTCAGAGTTTCTGGAGCAGATCAGGCTCACATGGTCACCCCAGGTGCAAGGTCTGCAGGCCTCCTTCCAAACTCCACAGACCTGGCCATCTGGTTGAAGACTTTTAGTGTTTCTCCACTTCCTGGTCCTACTTACCCAAACATTATTCTCATAGGGCTGTTCTGGGAGTGGACTAGCTTTGAAAACCACTTAGAAAAGACTAGGCCAAATTGGATGTTTAGAGATGTGAAGTCCCTCAATTTTCCTCCTCTCTTTGGAGGTTCAATTAGAATAATCCCTTTACTACCCTTCTCCTCACTAACCTAATCTCAAACCTCTGAACTCTAAAGGCAGCTCTTGAAATGTGTTACATCAGAAACTTAAGAGAGGAGGCCAGTTACCCGATGGGCTACCTGTTAAAAGTTTCCGTATCTTCTGTTCTGCCTGGAAAAAAAAAGAGACTTAAATGTCAGTTATCATTTAGGGTTATGAGTACATTACATTTTTATTTACATTTAACAGTTCCCCTCTCTCCCTGTGTTGTGTTCAGTGAATGGCTCACACTTTGACTTTATGTAGGCTCAGAGTGGGAGGAGGTAGGGGTGGTGAAAATCTCATCAGATAGAAAAGCATAACCCCAATCTTTTCAGGTTTCATAATTTTGTTCTTGCTTCTAAAAGGACAGTCATCTCTCATGGCATGTTATGTGCTTTATATCCTGACTTTCTATTTACAGCTTCTTGGTGTGGGAGGAGAGTGCCAGCACGTGGCACTGCCGAGGAAGACTGGTGGGAGCTGTGGGGCAAGGCCTCCACTTCCCAGTGACACTGTTTCCAATTCCCAGAACTCCTGGGATGAGGTGAGAGTCCTCAGGATGTGGTTTGTGGCAGACACGATGTGAGGAAAGCCTGCCCGCTCCTCCCTGGGCACTGAGTTCTAAAAGACAAAGAGCACGTGGTAAGGGGCCAGACTGGGGCCCCTGTGTGGCGCCATGGTAAGCGATGCCGCCTAAAGTGAGGCCAGGCAGGGGAGGCACACAGGTCCCCCGAACAGGTGAGCAGTGAGTTGGGGTGGAGGGACCGATTCCAATGTAGCCAGGAAGGCTGCAGATCACAACAGTGACTACTGATCTGGCACCAGAGACATGACGTTGTCAAAACCATGATGGCTGAGAGTGGTACCAACATGCTGTGGTTGGAGAAAGTGGGTAATCAGCATTTGTTTGCAGAAGAGATGACGCTCTGTGAGTGGCTCAGCCAACAGCTCAGCTCAGCTTCTCTCGGACAATGTCTCCTGTAAAACCTCTGAGGCACTTACATAGCATATTTCTGTGTCCATTCTCTTGCTAGTCTGTTGTACCTGGAAGAAAAAAGCAGAGGAAGTGACACCCTAATTCATAAAGGTCACTTCCTTTCAACTCGCAGTACAGAAAAGAACTGATACAGGAGAAATGCTGTTGCTTCTCATCAAATACCTAAGACGGATGAATGAATGAAATAGACCACCTGGAGCAGGAACATGTCATTCACGGCCACAATCCCGAGCTTGGTGAGTCCTAGTAGTTCTTCACAACGATCTGCTGTGGAATATTTAAGAGCATAATAGACCTCCTCCCTCCCTCTCTCTTGTCTTTCAACATGGATGCATTTGGATCAGGAAGAGATACACAGAGGTCAGCTTGGGACAGTCCCTCGTATCCAGCACATGGGCTCCATGAATCTGGCCACCAGAGTGTGAGTCAGTGCCACCATTGGCAGCCACAGAGCAGGTTTGGTGCCCATTGAGAATATGTGCATTTATCCACATTACTGTAATGAAACCTGGTGCCATGACACTGTAAGAGAGCTATGTAACCAGAGGAGACAGTGAAGAGAATCACTTCTAGTATATCTAAAATATATCATTATAAGTGTTGAAATAAATACAAATTAAGATCTCGTCAATTAAAAATCACTTTTTCATACAGGAGAATTGAAATGAGGGAAATAATGAGCTCTATAAAGGTTTCAAGAAATATATGCTGGAAATAGCACATTCCATTCTAATCTCTTTAAATAGAAGAGAAACAATGAACTAAAAGACCTACTGGAGAGTTCTTTTAAAAGCCAGCAACTGCACCCTCTGCACCCTGCTCCTGCCCAGAGCTGCTCACAGGGCTGCCACTGCTGATGCCTGGGGCCCTGCCATGTCTGGCTCTTTCTCACAGTGCTGTCAACGCTCAGAGGTTTTCACACAATGTACCTGCCCCAGCAGCCACAGACATCTGCTCAGGCTACAGTGCACACAGTTGTGTCTGGCCACATGAGTCAGAATTCTACAGTTATGAGTCTGGTAATCAGAGTTAGCAGTGAGGGTCTGTCAATAAATCAGGAATACACTGCTTACTTCTTAGCCTCATCTAGCAAACTGAGCACAGCAGTGTTTCCCACCTCAATCAGCCTTGGCCTCACCCTGGGCATATCTGAGCAGATACCCCATTATCTTGTGATAAAATCCTTGTATTTTAATCCAGAATTTTCTTGCTGTCAGATTCTTCTGAGTCCATTGTTGGCTGACCACTGATATTATTGGCCTCAAGGGCAGGTTTGGCAATAATATTTTAGGATTCAG
The DNA here is from genome assembly GCF_002263795.3 of Bos taurus. NCBI lineage: Eukaryota > Metazoa > Chordata > Mammalia > Artiodactyla > Bovidae > Bos > Bos taurus. Next base: position 359,914 of record NC_037349.1, on the reverse strand, counting down.
TAATGGCAGCTAATGAGCTATAACAGGAGGGAAAACTGCTTTTATCTTCTTCTCCCTCCTCAGAGTCAAAGGATATGTTAGTGAGAGAGGCAGGAGTCTCAGCCCAGCTCAGAATGGGCAGGATGATGTCCATGGGAAAACCTTGTTGGCCTGGAAGCACCAGCTTAGGGTATTTCTGGGAGCTACCTGGAGCAGCTGGGGCCCAAAGGCAATCCAAAGAAGACACATACTTCTCTCTATCAGCCTTGTAGGTATGGGCTATTTCTGGCACGAGAGGGTCATCAGGGTTGGGGTCGCAGAGCAGAGAACAGATGGATAAGAGAACTGGAAAGAAAAGAAACAATGAGTCAACTGCAGTCACAAGGCTCCCAGGTCACCCCAGGTCCAGTGAGCCCCTCAACTTGAACTCTCTGTTGACAGAGCAATTATTTTCTCTTCAACATCCCATCAAAATGATTCTGATACCCCAAGAGTCATGAATGTATTTACTTTGTCCATCTACCAGGTGAACAGCAACTGTACCCTGTGGTGTCCCACCTACATCTGCTCTAGGGCACGTCTGGCCTCCCTTTCCTGATCTCAGAAGTTCTTTGGCTCCGTGCCATGTATCTTTGTTGTTTGGTCCCAGGGGCCCTGTTCACTATTAAAGAAACCAGAACTCAGAAGATTCTGGTGACCTGTCCAAGGTTACAGACTTGGAACACCCACCAAATGGGTAAAAACAAGATTCAGAATCAGGTCTGTGTGACTGCCAAGCAAACGCGCACTGCCCTACACTCTCAGTTCTGCTCTGGACCTGTGAGGACACTCCCACCAGGGCTGTGGTTGGAGGCTGAGGAAGCGGTGCTGCTGGGATTGTTAGGGTCTAGGCTAAATGCATTGTCAATCCTAGATTTGCTCTGGAACCTCTGTACCACCCCAAACAAGTATCATCCTTGCCTCAGTGAATCTATCCAAGCCTTGACCACAGTTAAACTATGCTAAACCAGGTACACTATGACTGAGGGATGATTTGTTTTTTTAAAGCTATTCAACTCTCCTGCTGTTCTGAGCTCAAAGGATGTGTCATGAGAGGGCTAATTTCTTCCTTCCTTCCACATTCAAGTGCCTACTCCTGGCCATTCTGATTTCCTCTCCCTACTTTCTTAGAGAGTGTCCTGACCCCCCACATCCAAAGGCATGCTAGGCAGTGGGGTGAGGATTCAGCTCAGAGAGGAGCAGGCCCCCAGTGTGGAGTTGTCTCCTGGAGGCCTGAGTACTGGAGTCAGCTCTGCCTCCACGGCATCTGCACCAGCACATGGGAGTGGGCAGCTTTCCCTGTAGATTTACCACGCAGTCTCAAAGAGCCTGCTCCGGTCAGCTGTCCTGGTGCCTTGTAGCCTACCCCCTGCTGCCTAAAGCTCTGCCACCTGCACTGCCTCACACTCCACTCGGTTTGTTGGGCTCTGGTACCCTGGCTGCTTTTTTTACCACCTTACTCACTCCACTGGCAGGTAACTCACACCTTCTTTGTTCAAGTCTCAGTATTCATACAACCATGTTCAGTCTGTCTTAGTTGGGAAGGAATATCTGCATCCTTTAAGCCCAGTTTAGACTGGTTTCTTCACCCTCGCTCAGAGCGCAGGCCCTGTGTCCTCTTCACTCAGGGCTGGTTCACAATCCATGTTGCATAAATGAATAAATGAGAGAATGGAAGAGGCAATGTAATATTTACTATTTGCCTTTCTTACTTTTAGATCAAAAGTATAAATAGGATCAATATTTTCTTTTGCACCCGTGCAACAGTCTGGCTGGAGCACCCTGCTGCAACAGATCCAGGGGGACACGGTGGGGGTGGGGAAAGCACCACTTCGGCCTCCTCCCCTCCAGGCTGTGACCACGGGCTAGGACTGTGGCTGCTTCCCCGGAGCCTGAATTTGCTCTCAGGAGTGTGGGGGTAGAAACACAGCTGTGACAGAGACGGGCATGAGACAGGCACTCACAGCATCAGAACCTAGTGTACACATCTACCTTTTTACCTTTTGACACAGTCAGTGCTGGAGACCACTGGGACCGCAGGATGTCAAGGCAGATGCTGCCATTGCTGTTGATGTTGGGATGATAAATTTTGGTTGTGAAAACAACCTGCAGAGATGAGAGACCTCAAGTCAGACAGACCACAGGGACATTCTAGATTGTTTATCTGTCTGGAAAATGAACCAAGTAAGGTGGAAATGACCACTACTGGGATATACCTGGCCCTGCACAATCCTGGGTGAGCTGGGCATTATTCCAAACCAGAATGGGATACAGGAGGGTGCACCTGGAGGAGAAGTTCCCCAACCCATTCCCTGCTGGGCTCTTGAACTAGACGTGGGGACTGACACCATCTCTCCCAGAATAGTGTGCTCTGAGGGCTAACAAGAAGAGCAATGGCCAGGACTCAGAAGTCTTCTTGAATAATGGAGTTCTTAAGCCAGATGATGAATACGTAGGCATCCATTATATGATTATCTACAATACTTTACATGCCTGAAATGGTTTATAATAAAACAGAATTTTTTTTTGTTGGTTTCATTTTAAAACAACTCACTTCAGAATATGAGGAGAAGGAAGGCTGTGTATGTGAGGCTCAGTATCTGTTACCAAATGACTTTTTCCAGGAAGGGTTTCCCTGGTGGCTCAAAGGGTAAAGAATCTGCCTGGAATGCAGGAGACTTCCTGACAGTCCCTGGGAGGGAAGATCCAGTATACCCACTGTAGTAGTCTTGCCTGGAGAATCCCATGGACAGAGGAGTCTGGCAGGCTACAGTCCATGGACTGTATAGAGTTGGACATGACTGAGCGACTAACACTTTCACTTTTTTCCAGGAAGCATCAAACTTCCAAAGTGACTCAGGCATTATCTCCTGTAGAGAAGATCATGCAACCTTGCCAGATTCCCCCCATAGACCCAGAAAATTCTTGCCCAAACAGCAATCTTACTTTATCTTGTTCTCCTGTGGAAAGGAGATTTTTAAAAAGACAGAAACTCTTCTATTGTAGAAGACACAACATTTTGGCACACAACTCTCCTTGTTACAGTAAATCCAACTCACAGGGCTGACTTCAGTTTCTAATAATAGGCGCTGCTTTTACTTTGTCCTTGGGCAATCAGGAATCCTGAAAATGCCCAACAGACATACAGGATTATATCCTATCTGTTTATTTTTAAAAATATCAGCAGCAACTTATACACGAATGAAGGGTATAAGATGCTACTTTACAAGACACTGCAGCAAATCTCAACAAGGAAACGGGAGAGTGGGGTAGATTCAAGACCATGAAACATGCTTTTTCAACCAAACCCCTGAAATAACAGTTATACTTAAAAGAGGTATTTTACTATCTGTCCCCCTGTGCCCAGCACAACCCAGTCTTCTTCGTTAAAAGCTGGCAAAGTCTCCAGAATCTTAACCACATTTAACTCTGATTTAAAATATGGAGGCACCAATGGCATCTGGTGGCAATGACCAAGAAGAGCTGTGGGCTGGGAAGCCCAGAGGGGCTTCTTCTCATGGCTTAGATAGAATGTGCACACAGGGGTGAAAGGTCTGACTTTAACTGAGCCATTAAGGTCAACCTCAGGGCAGTAAGACACATCACAAACCCTGAGACAGGGGGCCCTGGCACAGATTCAAGACTTCTGTGTAAGTCTTGATAAAATGCAAAACCTTAGGTCAATCCTAAGAAAACAGCACACAAACCCCAAATGGGGCGGGGGGACTCTGACAATGATCATTACCTCTCAAGAGCATCAAGGTCATGAAAGACCAGAGGAAATGGAGGTTCTGTTACAGACTGTGGAGATGGAGGAGACAAGACAATAAATACAGTGCAGGGTCCTAGAACACGAGGAAAACTGGTAAAAAAGTAAGGCCATCAGTTTAGCTCTGAGCATGTGGCCAACACTGACTTCCTGGATTTATACTTGGACTTCAATAAAGTAAGATGCTGACTTCAGGGAAAGCTTGACAAGGCATATATGGAAAGTCTGTACTATTTTTGCAACCTTTTTCTAGGTCTAAAATTAATTTAAAATAATTAGTTACCAAAAAATAGGATGACACATCTGGCTTCAAGTCCCACCCTCCACTATAAGCCACACCATTTTCAGGAAATGGAGTGCCCATTCAAAGCCTCAGTTTCCTCATTCACAACCAGAACTGACCATTTTATTTTAAAAATAAGAATTAAAATATATATTGGTATATGAAGCAAAACCCTGGACGAATGTACATTGTCCCTATCCCCTGTCCTCACCCTTGGGGGCTTGAAAGGATAATCGGTAGGGCTATTAGCTGTGATATTCTCTGGGGATAGGTTTATAAATAGACTGATTTCCATCTGTGTATTAGTTAGTTCTCCATATGCTCTAATTTTTAAAATAACCCACTTTTATCAATTTTTCAATCAGAAAGATAAAAATATGTTAAAAATGATACGAATAACATACAATCACTGCTGTGTGACCACATCTGCCTGTGCTGTTGGCTCACCTTGGAACATGCCACCTGCGTTGCCATAACAACCTGCCCTACCCAGCCTCTCACCACAGCAGAGCAACTGACTGCACACCGTGGGTCCCCTTGGGGTCATCGTTCCCACCCTCAAAGGCTTGCCCTCCAGTTCCCTGTGACCCTTTCCATGCTCAGGGTGATCCCACCACCACCTGCCCTCACTGTCCTATCCCACTTTCCTGCTCTGCACTTTTCCTCAGCATGGCGTAGCTCTCATACTAAACTTCTCCCGCACGGGACTATGAATCTCATGAAGGCAGGACTCCCAGGTGCAGGAAGGAGGTGACGTGCCAGGGTCCTAGGCCATCATCTCTCCACCTGTGAACATTCAGGGCCATCCTGTGCAATTCAGGATGCTGAGCAGCATTCCTGGCCTCCACTAGATACTAGAAGCAATTCTCTCCTCACCTCCCATCTCAGGCTTTATTACCACAAAAATCTCAGTGTCCCTGGGGCAGGGGCTGAGAAGTCCTGTCCTAGACTGAAAGGGACTCCAGAGAAGGGAGCTGGAGCCTGAGACACATCTTAACTCAGCCACCCGACAAGGAACACCCCTGAAAACATGGCTTCAGTAGGAAGCCCTCACCACGCCAGCCCTTGCTCACATGAAGAGTGAGTCCTGAAAGTCCAGAGTTTAATTCCTGGAAAGCTGTACTCCTGGTGGTGGATAAGGGCCCCTGGGAAAAGCCCCAGGTGCAGCTTTCTGTACCAGTGACTTCATCACACACTGTCCCTGTCCCCTGTCCTCACCTTTGGGGGCTTGAAAGGATAATCGGTAGGGAAGTGGATGGTCAGGAAGAAAACGCCTCCTTGGTAAGGACTGTCATTCTGGAGGATGAGACACCGAAAGCAGATTAGTACAAGTGCAAGAGGCACAACAGGCAAAGCAAGGGCTGCGCTCAGCAGCTGCTACCTACCGGGCCCATGATGGTAGCTTGCCAGTGGAACACTGCAAGACAAAAAAGAGACAGGAAGGTGAGCCTCTCCAGCAAACACGTCTCTCCACCAAAGAGGAGCTGCTCTGTTCAGAGGGTGCTGTTTACACACAAGCCTGCCCTCACTTCTGACACCAACCACTTCTATAAGGGTTTCTGTAATTTAATTGGACTCCAGACTCATGAAAGATTGTTGTGCTCACAGCTCTGATTTATCACAGTGAAAGGCTGAGGTCAATGTCAGCTAAGGAAAGAGCTCATGGGGAAAGTAACAGGCAGAGTCCAAACGTAGACCTTCAACTGTCCTCTTCCCTGGAGTCCTGGCATTGATGTGTGACAACACACAGAATACTGCCTACAGGGATGCTCACCCCTGGCTCAGCGTACAGAGTTTCTACTGGAACTCCATCAGGTTAGCAGGATGGATTAATGGACTATTCACATGGCTGATCTATGTCTCCAGTTCCTCTGGCAATGATCCAAAACCTTCATCTTAAACCAGCTGGCTGGTCTGTCTAGTGTGGCCTGCCCCCACCTAACTCACATTGCTGGTTTGGGTCAAGGCCTTCAGTTAAACAGACAGTCCTATCAGGCAGGGTAGTTTAGACATCGCCTTCCTGAGGCTAGGGACAAAAGTCAGATATTTTAAGGACAAAATTAAATTCTTTACTATCCAGGTGCCAGTGAACTACAATTCAATCTTCTCTCTACACAGAATTAAGCCTTAGGTAGGCTTTAGCCACTTTCCACATTACTTTTATAAACCTCTCTTCTCCTTAGTTCTTCATTATTTACTCTGAAGCCTTCTCCAAAGGGTCTCTTCCAGGAGTCAATCACTGCCTGTGGCCTGGGGCTTCAGTGGCTATTTCCCACCTGTGTCCTCTCACACATCCCCAGGACTAGGTGACAAGCCAAGAGCAGCCCCTCGTGTTCTTCCCTCCCAGGTTCCCACCAACCTGGTGGTCAGGCCATGTCCCTCCTTACAGCGTTAGAGCTTTCTCCTGCTGCACGTCACGCCTGCTGCCCTCTCTGGAGTCAGGCTACTTTTACTGCTGTACACATCCCTAGAAAAGCTACTGTGCGCTCAGCAAGACTGGCCTAGAGCAGGCGGATGACTCAGTTCCAAAGCTCCCAGGACACTGTCCAGTCTTTGTGGAAAGTGCCTATATACCCACCTGGGGGGTGTGCTGAGAACATCTGAGGGATCTGTTATTCTCTAGGGAATTCTGTCTCATGGATCCATCATGGGTGTGAAATCAGCCCCAATTTTCAGACCTGGTCCTGTACTGGGTTTCCTGCCATCTATTCAAATATCCCACAGACTCTGCCCTTGCCAGAAATTGCCACAGCATGAGGAGGGGAAGGAACTGAAGGGACAAGAGAAGAGGTTTCCCAAGCCCCTACAGGTATCCAAAGATAGTCACAGCAGCCCTTGCCCTTTTTCAAATGTTTCAAGAAATGCTACTGATGGGAACACTTTTATCTACAATGAGGCTGCCTAAGCTAATAAAGTGTCACTTCTTTCTCTTTTGACTGCTTTTATTCCAACTCATACTAATCATTAGCTGGTAAGTATACATTTTCCTAATCATAGTATAGAATGGAATTCCTTATTAAATGTTTTTTGATAATTAATATACAGAGAAGGGGAGGAGTAGATAATATGAGTGGTTCCTTCTGGCAAACAGGTGACCCTTTGGTCCCATTCACTTTAACCTCTGAAGTCTGCTGAGGGGCTGAGCAGAACCCAAAGGCACAGTCAGAACAGAAGGCTCCAAAAGAGACAGGAAGAGAAAGGAAATTGCAGAGGGATGCCGGAAATGGGCTGTTAACTCACAGGGCAGGCATGAAATGGCCCCAAAAAGTTAGCTAGTTTCCAAGACTGTGCAAACCTCATCAAAACTCAGGTACTGAGTATGGAGAGTGGCTAGACTCTCAGATAAAGATGGCTGCTTCCCAGTACAGGGCTGCAGTGAAGGGTGAGAATGTGTGGTGCAGAGGAAAACCAAGGGGTACCTTTAGAAAGCGGAAGCTGAATCATTACCAGTTCAATCTTCTCAGTAACCCCAGTTTACATTATTTTAAGCAAGAGGTAAGAGGGGGAAATATGTTACTGAGACCTATGACACTTGGAAGGACAGCACAGATCAAGTAACAAACCGGTGAAGCCACACTTGTTTATTAACTCTGCATATGCAATGGGAATCATTTCTGTTCTGCTCTAAGGAATTATTTAAACTCTTACATAAAGCTTTTGGAATCCTCCATTTTCAGAAGCTGTCTGCCCACTTTCAGTTCCTCTAAGCATCAGCCCACAGAACATGCAGGAACACACACATATGACTTCTCCCTCACATATGACTACTTCCTCTTTTTTTTTTTTTTTTTCATCTCTGTGAAATTTTTCTTTCTTGCATTTTAACACAGTGAAAGTTTTTAAAAAATGTAGCATATGCCCTCCCTCTGCCTGCATACGAGAGACCCAGGTTTGATCCCTGGGTCGGGAAGATCCTCTGGAGAAGGGAATGGCTACCCACTCCAGTATTCTTGCCTGGAGAATTCTATGGGGTTGCAAAGAGTTGGACACAAAAATGTAGCATAAAATATGTCATTTAAGCCATTTTTAAGTGTCATGTCAGTGGCATTAAGTGCATTCACAATGCAGTGCAACCACCAACATTATCCATTTCTGAAACTTTTCCATCACTCCAAACAGAAATTCTGTACCATGAAATATTTTCCCATTTCTGCCTCCTCTCAGTGTCTATAAACCTCTCTACTCTACTTTCTGTCTCTATATCTGCCTTGTCTAGCTAGATAGTTCATATAAATGGAATCATATAATATCTGTCCTTTTGTTTCTGGTTTATTTTATATGGCATATTTTCAAGATTCATCCATGTTATTGCATGTGTCAGAACTTTATCAATTTTTATTGCTAAATAATATACTATTGTGTATATATGTATACACACACACATATATACCACTTTGCTTATTCATTAATTTGTTAATGAGCATGTAATGGGGGGTTATAAACAATGGTGCAATGAACACTGATATATGAGTTCTGTTTGAGTACCTGTTTTTAATTCTTTGGTGTCCTTGAAGGGCACCACCCCCCTTTTTACACAGTCTCTCCCTCTCCAGCCTACTTTTCCTTCAGATCCAGCTATTAGAGCCTCACAGTAAAGGATGAGCATCCCGGAGCCTAAGATGCTCAGAAAGTAGAGGTGAAATAGGATAGCAGAGTAGATTTGAGATATCCAAGTGTTGGGCGGCATGGCCTATGGCCAGTCGGCTACGGAGGGTGGCAGAGGGCTGCCCACTGCAGCTCCTTCAGTCTCCCCCTGGGAGCAGAAGTGGGAGAAAAGAACTGTCCCTTCCCTTCGCAGAGGCAAGGAGCTAGCCCCATTTCCCACCCTTCACCAACCCTCCAGTTCTACCCCCAAGTGCAACAGCAACAGGTCTTCCATGATTAGCTTCATGACCATTTTTCCAGCAATGCCCCAAGTTTTAGTTGGCTTTCCAGATGGCTTTCTTGTGCCTCAATGGAGGGAAATGTTGATTTCCAGCAACATCTTGACCAGCTGGGCTATGAAGTCAATGCATCTAATGAAAAAGCTACTCACAAGTAAAGGAAGACAAAGCAACAGTAACAACGGTAGGTTTTCTTAAAACAAAAAACAAAAAAAACACTGAGGGATGGATAAATTTGGGGGTCTTAATTGCAAGGCTCATGGAATCTGGAGCCCTAAACAGTACTTACAATCATCTCCCACAGGTCCTGCAGAGCACTGGGCAGGGGGGTCCCTCTGCAAGTCAGTTAATTCCTGGAACACAAAATAGTGAGCTCAGAGCCAGGGTGTGAACTGGGGATACTGCTCTACACCCCACACGTTTTGGCCAGAAGTGCATTCTCCTAGTGGGAGGGGGCTTCCAGACTTCAGGAGAGGGGTGAGCCTGGCTAATGAAAACAAGTGATCTGCAATACCCTTGAAAACAAGGGTCTGCTCATGTCTGTGAAGATACGTGTGAAAAATGTATTACCATATCCAATTAATAAGCTAGAAAATTGAGAGGTAAAGAGGTTGAGTTACTTACCCAAGGTCACAGAGCTGAAAGGGGGCAGGGCCCCAACACCACTCAGGTGGAGAAGGGCAGGGGCTGGGCTTTAGCTCTGAGCTTCTGAATGGAAGCACTTAGCCCAGAGGAAGTGCCTAGTCAAGGACAGGCCTCCTGTATTTCAATCTCTCTGCCCTACTACTGCCCTACTCGCCACTGGTTGTATGGGAGTCCTGAGGCTCCAAGTGGGAGATGAAGGACTTGTGAGCCAGTCTAGCACAGCTATACTATGTACCAATGGGGGAAAACAGGAATCACATTATAACTAGATTCCCTAAATGGGATACAACTTGTGGACATAATCCCCAAAAGTCATCCTAGCCCAGATTAGCCTCAAGGTCTAAGATTTTGGGCAGTGACTTAAAAACTATAGTTTGTATGAACTAGGATGTTTCCTAATACTCCTCACTCTCCCTAGGTTCCAGATCTGGGTAAACTTCTTGTGGTCTCCAGAGGGGTTCCAAAGAGAAGGAAGGCACAAAGAGAGGCACAAGTAATGGTCCATCAGGTTGCAGGGAAACTCCTCAGAGGATGGCAAATCCCAGGGTCTAGGGCATTATGTATGAAGTTTAAACCTGGCTGATCACATTCCTCCTTACCTGAACAATGCTTGAAACTGAGCTCATCTACAAAGAACCTCCTGATCCCACCTTGTAATCTCTGGGCATGCTGATCATTCTAATAATGCCTGCCTCTCTGGCCATTCTGTACTTATCCCACCTACACACAAATACAATTGGCCACAGTGGGAATATTTATATTACAGAAGCCGGCAAGTACCACAAGTCAGGGCCAAGTTTTATCCCAGAGGGTGGTTGGTTTTTAAATACCTACTAGTATACCACTGGTCAGTTCTTAGCTGCTAATGCTTCTCAGTCGCTTCAGTCATGTCCGACTCTGCGACCCCAGAGATGGCAGCCCACCAGGTCCCCCGTCCCTGGGATTCTCCAGGCAAGAACACTGGAGTGGGTTGCCATGTCCTTCTCCAAGGCATGAAAGTGAAAAGTGAAAGTGAAGTCGCTCAGTCATGTCCGACTCTTAGCGACCCCATGGACTGCAGCCTACCAGGCTCCTCCGTCCATGGGATTTTCCAGGCAAGAGTACTGGAGTGGGCTGCCATTGCCTTCTCTGTCTTAGCTAGTATCTAATGTATCTAAATAGGTTACTCTTTATAAGCACTAAGTACCCAGTGTTACTAGTTGTCCCAATAGAAATGAGCTTGGGGAACAACTAATGTCAGGTGACGGGACCAGAGGACATGATCAGAAATGCAGCATGCCTACAGGAAGCTCCACAGAACAGTCCCTTGCCTGCTTACCTCTACTTTGCACTTCCACACCTCTACAACCACTCTGTAGGGGACTGTTTATACTCTCTGCAATCCTGTATGAATGAATGAGCTCTGTGATGAGGCCAAGGCAAATCCTGGGGAGATCACATGAGCAACTGGGGGCAGGAAAGCTAGCAGAACTGGCCAATTCCCACCAACTCACCAGGTTTCTCCATACCTCCAGGCATCTACATGGGCTGTTCCCTGTCCCTAGCAGGCAAATACCTTGTAAAGGGTGTGGTGAATGGTTACTAAGAGTTGATGATTCCTGAAGGCCCAGAAGTGGGTCTCAACTGACAGAGACTCCAACTAGCACCAAGGAGTTTCAAATGCTAACTGGCATTTCAAGGAAGAACAGTGATTTGAAAGAAACTAGTCTACCAATATATTGCATTCCTGTGCTTTCCCAACAGAGGCCAGAAGACCCAGGTCTGAATTCCAGCTTTGTCACTGGGAAAACAACTTTGACCTCTTTGGGCCTCAGTATACATTATCTGTTGAGTTGTAATTACATTTGCCTGCCAACTGGCCAGCACTAATATTTGGCTATAATTTTGTAATGTTTATAATGTATACAAATGTACTTGGTAAAAAATTAAGGATGACACTGTATAGAGGATTCAATTATTAGCACTATAAGAAGAAGAATGAGGCATGTATAGAGATACCTAGTACTGGAAGAGTATAGAAGAAACTAATAACACTAATCACACCTTGGAAGAGGAACTGGGTGGCTGGGGACAGGAGTGGATGGGAGAGGTTTCCCTGTAGACTCTTTTGCATTTTTTGAATTTTGAACCATGGGATGGTTCAAATGATAAATGCATAAATATTTCATAAATTGTAAAGGACTAAGCACATTAACATTGTGTAATACTTATTTTTTATAAGTAACTTATTTTTATAAGTAACACTGATGATAAGTGAGTCTTGAAAAGGAAAAAGGTTAAAGTAGAGTGGATTACCAGAGGAAAACAGTGATGCAAACATAGCACACACTCATTTCTCTTACTGTGCTGTACTCAATTCAAGAGCTCATTCAATGCAAGACACAAGCTTATAGGCAACTAAGAAAGAAAACACACTGGCAATGAAACTAAGACCAAATGCATTCTTTTCTTTCCATTTTTTAATTGGAGTCTTTTATTCTTGCATTGTAAGAATTTTTACATATTCTGGATATATATCCCTTTTCAGATGTTAATATTTCAGAAATACTTTCCTCCATTCTGTGGGTTGTATTATTGCTATCTTTAAATTTTTTTTTTTTTTTTAAGTATAGTTGATTTACAGTGCTGTGTTAGTTTCAGGTGTACAGCAAAGTGATTCAGTTTTATAATTTTTTTTTCTTTTTCAGATGCTTTTCCATTATAGGTTATTGCAAGATATTGAATATAGTTCCCTGGGTTATACAATAGGTCCTTGTGTATTTTATACTGTGTATCTGTTAAACCCAAACTCCTAACTTATCATCCCCTCTTCCCCTTTGGTAACCATAAGTTTGTTTTCTATGTCTGATTTTTACTTTGTAAATCAATTCATTTTTGTATAATTAAAAAAAAAAACTCCACATATAAGTGATATCCTATGAGATTCTTTACACTTAAAATTTTAATTTTAATTTGAAACTAAGCTTTAAGTCAAAGCTATGGTTTTTCCAGTAGTCATGTGTGGATGTGAGAGCTGAGCATGGAAGAATTCATGCTTTTGAAATGTGGTGCTGGATAAGATTCTTCAGAGTCCCTTGAAATACAAGGAGATCAAACCAGTCAATCCTTTAAATCAACCCTGAACTTTCATTGGAAGGACTAATGCTGAAGCTCCAATACTTTGGCTACCTGCTGAGAAGAGCTGACTCACTGGAAAAAATCTTGATGCTGGGAAAGACTGAGGGCAGATGGAGAAAAAGGCAACAGAGGATGATGAGATGGTTGAATAGCACCACTGACTCAATGCACATGAGATTGAGCAACTCCAGGAGACAGTGAAGGACAGAGAAGCCTGGCATGCTACAGTTCATGGGGTTGCAAAGAGGCAGACACAACTTAGTGACTAAACAACAACAACACAAAGCTTACTTGGGCATATGTTTTTATTTTTAAATCATTCATGCATAGCAAAAAAGGAGTGGAAGACAAGTGAAATAAATGAATGGGCTCTCCTCGTTTAGAGTCTATACTAACCCTGGGTCATGGGTATCCTCCCAGTCATCCCCTGTGCATTCCAGGCAATGGTGATGTGGCAATTCTTAAACAGTCCTCCATGAATGTTTCTGGAGTTTTCTTACAGAAAGGCCCACAATACACAATCTTTTGCACAAACTTCAGCAAATACAGGTGAGCCAGCCTCACTGACTAGAGGGTACATGGTATCTTCCTTTCTGTGGTCTATGAAGCATTTGGTTAGCTTGGCATGGAAATAAAGAACTGCAATCCCTTTTCCAGCAACATTTATTCCATTAGTATAAAATTTATTCCCCACTGTTTTGTTTCTTTGCCTGTGTTCACAAAAGCTTTCATCTTCAGCATTAAATCAAAATATCTTTTTGGAGACATTTTTAAAGCAATTAAACTCAACACATCAACAATGCACTTAACCTCAATATACACTGCTGTGACATGGCTTTCACACAATGACAGTCATACTGCCAGTGATTTTAAGCAGCATCCCAATTTCAAAGGTGTGAAAATGTAAAAAACTGTTCATCTTAGAGTAGATGTAAATATGGTATTCTCTATACTTTCCTGATTTTGCAAGTTATCTCTAAAGAACAATTAACATTTATAGTCAGATCATTACATCTACCACTGTGTACAAGAATCCCTTAGAAGAAACAGAGTAGCCCTCATAGTCAACAAGAGTCCAAAATGCAGCACCTGGGTGCAATCTCAAAAATGACAGAACGATCTCTGTTTGTTTCCAAGGCAAACCACTCCAAATCTATGCCCCAGTCACTAATGCCAAAGAAGATGAACAGTGCTATAGAGACCTACAAGACTTTCTAGAGCTAACAGCAAAAAAAAAAAAAAAAAAAGACATCCTTTTCATCATAGAGGACTAGAATGCAAAAGTAAGAAGTCAAGAGTAACAGGCAAGTTTGGCCTTGGAGTACAAAATGAAACAGGGCAAAGGCTAACAGAGTTCTGCCAAGAGAACACATTGGTCATAGCAAACACCCTCTTCCAACAACACAAAAGACGACTCTACACATGGACATCACCAGATGGTCAATACCAAAATCAGATTGATTATATTCTTTGCACCCGAAGATGGAGAAGCTCTATACAGTCAGCAAAAACAAGACTGGGAGCTGACTGTGGCTCAGATCATGAACTCTTTATTGCCAAATTCACACTTAAATTGAAGAAAGTAGGGAAAATCACTAGACCATTCATGTATGACCTAAATCATATTCCTTATGATTATACAGTGGAAGTGACAGATTCAAGGGATTGGATCTGGTAGACAGAGTGCCTGAAGAACTATGGGCGGAGGTTTGTGACATTGTACAGGAGGCAGTGGTCAAAATCATCCCCAAGAAAAATGCAAAAAGGCAAAATGCTTGTCTGAGGATGCCTTACAAATAGCTGAGAAAAGAAGAGTAGTGAAAGGAAAAGGAAAGATATATTCATCTGAACACAGAGTTTCAAAGAATAGAAAGGAGAGATAAGAAAGCCCTTCTCAGTGATCAGTGCAAAAAAATAGAGGAAAACAATAGAATGGGAAAGACCAGAGATCTCTTCAAGAAAATCAGAGATATCAAGGGAAAATTTCATGCAAAGATGGGCACAATAAAGCACAGAAATGGTATGGACCTAACAGAAGCAGAGGAGCTTAAGAAGAGGTGGCAGAAATACACAGAGAACTATACGCAAAAGATGTTAGAGCCAGATAACCACGATGCTGTGATCACTCACCTAGAGCCAGACATCCTGGAATGTGAAGTCAAGTGGGTCTTAGGAAGCATCACTCTGAACAAAGCTAGTGGGGGTGATGAAATTCCAGCTGAGCTATTTCAAATCCTAAAAGACAATGCTGTTAAAGTGCTGCACTCAATATGTCAGCAAATTTGGAAAACTCAGCAGTGGCCACGGGACTGGAAAAGGTCAGTTTTCATTCCAATCCCTAAGAAAGGCAATGCCAAAGAATGTTCAAACTACCACACAATTGCACTCATCTCACATGCCAGCAAATTAATGCTCAAGGTTCTCCAAGCTAGGCTTCAACAGTACATGAACTGAGAACTTCCAGATGTTCAAGCTGCATTTTTAAAAAGGCAGAGGAACCAGAGATCAAATTGCCAACATTGGTTCAATCATTGAAAAAGCAAAAGAGTTCCAGCAAAACATCTATTTCTGCTTTATTGACTATGTCAAAGCCTTTGACTGGGTGAAAGTGAAGTTGCTCAGTCATGCCCGACTCTTTGTGACCCCATGGATAGTAGCCTGCACCAAGGTCCTCCGTCCATGGGATTTTCAAGCCAAGAGTACTGGAGTGGGTTGCCATTTCCTTCTCCAGGGAATCTTCCCAACCCAGGGATCAAACCCAGGTCTCTCACATTGTAGACAGACACTTTACTGTCTGAGCCACCAGGGATCACAACAAACTGTGGAACACTCTTAAAAAGATGGGGATACCAGACCACCTTACCTGACTCCTGAGAAATCTGTACACAGGTTAAGAAGCAACAGTTAGAACCAAACATGGAACAATGGACTGGTTCTGAATTGGGAAAGGAGTACAAGGCTGTATATTGTCACCCTGCTTATTTAACTTACATGCAGAGTACATCATGCAAAATACTGGGCTGCATAAAACGTAAGCTGGAATCAAGATTGCCAGGAGAAAAAAAAAATTTCCAGGAGAAATATCAATAACCTGAGATATGCAGATACCACCACCCTTATGGCAGAAAGCGAAGAAGAACTAAAGAGCCTCTTGATTAAAGGGAATGAGGGGAGTGAAAAAGTTGGCTTAAAGCTCAACATTCAAAAAACAAACATCATGGCATCCAGTCCCATCACTTCATGGCAAATAGATGGGGAAACAATGGAAACAGTGACAGACTTCATTTTCTTGGGCTCCAAAATCACTGTAGATGGTGACTGCAGCCATGAAATTAAAAGAAGCTTGCTCCTTGGAAGAAAAGCTATGACAAACCTAGACAGTATATTGTAAGCCAGCTTTTAACTCTTTCACTTTCATCAAAAGGCTCTTTAGTTTCTCTTCACTTTCTCTTAGTTCTCCTTTTTACAAATCTTATCAGTCTATATGTTCAGACATATAAGTTCAAACCTACACCCTTATCTCCCTCACCTTACTCCCTGCCCTCAAAATGTCTGATTTCCAACACAGGCAATAACACTGCCATCCAATCAGTTATCCATGTTGTGCATCCCCCTCTCTCACTTTCACCACATATTCTTTTTCAAGTTCTGTCGATTGTACCCTTTGCATGTCATCCAAGCACAGTTCCCATCTTGGCATCTGCTCCACGGTTGGTCACTTGGACGACAGCTTTGCTGGACGTTCACGGTGCCCTCAGTTCCCCCTCTGGCCACTCCAGGCTACAGCAGAGCCAGGAGCCTCTTTTCACGACACAGATTTGAGCATATCATTCACCTGTTTCAAAGTCCTAGGATAACAGATGACCTCTTTCAGAGAATAATTTGCTAAACATATTACTTTTAGGAGAGCTGTTTATTAAAAATGAACCTTACCCTTAGCATCCCCTTGATGCTTTTGAATCGTGGTGCTAAAGAAGACTCTTGAGAGTCCCTTGGACTGCAAGGAGATGAAACCAAACCAGTCAGTTCTAAAGGAAATCAACCCTGAATATTCATTGATAGTACTGATGCTGAAGCTGAAGCTCCAATACTTTGGCCACTTGATGTGAAGAGCCAACTCATTGGAAAAGACCCTGATTTTGGGAAAGACTGAAGGCAAAAGGAGAAGGGGACAGCAGAGAATAAGATGGTTAAACAGCATCATTGACTCAATGGACATGAATTTGAGCAAACTCTGGGAGATAGTGGAGGACAGAGGAGCCTGGTGTGCTGCAGTCTGTGGGGATGCAAAATCAGACAGCACTTAGCGATTGAACAATAACATCATACTCTTAAGAGATCCTGCAATCCCACCTCAGGCAATCAAACCTAAGCTCACCATGTTGCTTATAGTCACCAAGTCACAGCCGACTCTCGGGACCCCATGGACTATATCCCACCAGGCTTCTCTGTTCATGGGATTTTCCAGGCAAGAATACTGGAGTGGGTTGCCATTTCCTTCTCCAGGGGTCTTCCTAACCCAGGGATCGAACTAGAGTCTCCTGCATTGGCAGGAGGATTCTTTACCACTGATTGACCAAACTCACGATACAATGATGCTTATCACAGTATTATTTACTTCTTATAAAATTTAGAATATCAGTGGTCGTTAATTCATACTCAGCGCTTGATATATTCCACGCATGTACTAAACATATATCATCTAAGTCTTAAAAAAAAAAAAAAAACCCAACTTATAAAAACATGTGGACACGGAGGCTGGAAATGATTAAGTTCTTTGCCTTCTGACATCCATTTCCATGTGTTTATTCACTACAGGTAATGATTAACTAAATTAATGGTCATACACTTTTGGAAAGCTGATGTTAAAAACTACAGTTATGAATACTATTTAACTACATGAAAAATGCCTAGTTTAATGCTATGTGAAAAAGCGGGATGCAAAGTGTAATTTTTTTTAAGAAAAGGGAAAAGACTGATAGTAGATATACAACGATGTAAACAAATAATATTGCATAACTGAAAATACTTTTTCTTCCTCCTATTGTGCATTTTCCAAATTCTAGTTAATATATTAAATGCCCATAAGGACTCCCAATTACCTACAGGATAAAAAAGTTATCCCAGCACTGCCCCTAATACCCCTACCCTAGTCCTGCCCACCCACTCCCATCCCCTGTTCCAGCGGCACCTAAACCCCAGTCATGCTCTCCCCACTCCAAGCCCAGCCACGGCATCTCTCCAAGGCCGCCAACTCCCTTATTCCTTTTCTGCACTTGCAGAGTTCGTACTCATCCCCTAGAATCCAGCTCCAGCCTCGACTCCTCTGACCAGCCCTCCAGACACCCCCACAAGGGCATGCCCTTCTTCCTCTGAGGCCAGGCGCTACCTCTCCGCCCAGGCGCCCGGAACATAGCGTTCAAGGTGCAATGAGCCCGCACCTTGCCACAGATGCCGAGATGGGAGGCGGGGAAGGCGTGTGGAACGCTAACCCTCCGTGGCCCCGCCCCGTCCCGCGCGACGCTAACCCCACGTGACGCAGCCCCGCCCCCGCGCGCTGCGCGGTACCCTTTTAAGGCTGCGCGGGCGGCGGTTCCGCCTCCCTTCTGGCAGGTGTTACCGTTCTCTGCTCGGTCTCAGCCGCCGTTCATTTGGCGGCCGTGGCGCCCCCACCCGGGAGTCGACGCTTCGGACTCGCAAGGAGCCCTCAGACGGAAGGACTGCTTACCTTTTGGATCCTCTTCAGCGCCATCTTACCCCCGCTGCAGGGGACGGGGGCGCCTGGCCCGGGGCTGCCAGAGGCGGCCCGCTGCCGGCTCGGCCGCCGCGCAGCGCTGCAAGCTGGGAACGGCCGCTTGCGCGCGTGCGCGCCGCGGGGCACTGTGGGTAGGCGTTCCGCGTGTGGCCGGTACCGGCGCGGGCAAGCCTAGCGGGCCTGGCCTGGGCAACCTGTCATGTCGGCTGCTGCCTTTCCTACGCTTTACGTCGCCCCGCCACCTTACCTCTGGGTCGGCGAGGGCCTGGGGAGGCCTGCGGAGAGGGGCACTGGTTGGTTTAACACAGGACGTTCCCGGGTCGTGCCCTTTTAGCTTCTGCCTGTATTCCATCTCAGGCTGTCACATATTCCTGTACATAGTGGTTCTTAGTGGTTCTGCTTTGAACTTAAGTCTGTAAGTATTCATACCTTTTCATTTGTTATATGTCAAATATGTTACGTTCTTTCCATAGAAATACATGTAATAGAGCTTTATATGCAGTGGACCTGGAGGTGTGCATTTTCAGTAATGTTTCAGTCTTTTTTGATGGACGCCCAAGGTTGAGAACCAGGGCCTCAAAAGTGTGCATATCCAAACTTAAACTGTGTCCTTTTCCTCCTTAAAACCTGACAGGCATCTTGGTCAGAGTTTTGGGATTCAGTTCAGTTCAGTAAAGTCGCTCAGTCGTGTCCGACTCTGCGACCCCATGAATCGCAGCACGCCAGGCCTCCCTGTCCATCACCAACTCCTGGAGTTCACTTAGTCTCACGTCCGTCGAATCAGTGATGCCATCCAGCCATCTCATCCTCTGTCGTCCCCTTCTCCTCCTGCCCCCAATCCCTCCCAGCATCAGAGTCTTTTCCAATGAGTCAACTCTTCTCATGAGGTGGCCAAAGTACTGGAGTTTCAGCTTCAGCATCATTCCTTCCATAGAAATACCAGGGCTGATCTCCTTCAGAATGGACTGGTTGGATCTCCTTGCAGTCCAAGGGACTCTCAAGAGTCTTCTCCAACACCACAGTTCAAAAGCATCAATTCTTCGGTGCTCAGCTTTCTTCACAGTCCAACTCTCACATCCATACATGACCAGAGGAAAAACCATAGCCTTGACTAGATGGACCTTTGTTGGCAAAGTAATGTCTCTGCTTTTCAATATGCTATCTAGGTTGGTCATAACTTTCCTTTCAAGGAGTAAGCGTCTTTTAATTTCATGGCTGCAGTCACCATCTGCAGTGATTTTGGAGCCCCCAAAAATAAAGTCTGACACTTTCCACTGTTTCCCCATCTATTTCCTGTGAAATGATGGGACCGGATGCCTTGATCTTCGTTTTCTGAATGTTGAGCTTTAAGCCAGCTTTTTCTCTGTCCACTTTCACTTTCATCAAGAGGCTTTTTAGTTCCTCTTCACTTTCTGCCATAAGGGTGGTATCTGCATATCGGAGATTATTGATATTTCTCCCGGCAATCCTGATTCCAGCCTGTGCTTCTTCCAGTCCAGCGTTTCTCATCATGTACTTTGCATATAAGTTAAATAAGCAGTTTTGGAATTAGGAACAATTAATGTATGTCGTAAAGTCAATTTAATGTGTTGCAGCTCATCTAGGGTGCCAGCAATAAGGCTTGGAGTGGGGCGTGTGTTCCCAGCCAGAGACTGAGGCAGGGTCCTGGCAGTGAGAGCACCAAATCCTAACCACTAGACATGTGGTCAGTGACAAAGGCCCTGGCTCTTTGGCTTTGCAGAGAAGAATTGCCCCAAAGAAGGAAAGTAGTGAAGCAAATAAAGGATTTAATAGGAGGAAAAAGAATACAGGACTTGTGGATAGACACACACAGGAAGACTGAGAGTGAGTCGCTGAGTCACACCCTCAGGGTAGTTAGAATTACTTTTATGGGGCATTTCTTCTGGGTTTCCTTTGGCCAATCATTTTGATTCTCCTGTTTCACAGCCCATATTTGGTATATCTCAGGATCCACCCACGTATGCACATGCATCTCTTAGCCAAGATGGATTCTACTGTAAAGGCGAGTTGGTAGAACAGCTCTTGACATCACTCCCACTTTGACTTCTAAGGAGCCTTTCTGTGCGTGTGTGGTCAGGGAAGTCTCCTGACTTTGAGAAATATGTGGTCTGGACTGGGCCCAAGCCTCCTCCCCTAATTGCATTGTTCTCATCTTGGAGTTTTTCGGTCTACAGGGAATTAATCTCCAATCGCCTGGGGCTATCTACCGCCTGCCTCACAGCCAATGTACATTTTTTTTTTAGTGAATTAGAATACAAAATCTCAGTGCATTTAGCATAGTAAAGGTGAGAATTGTGAAAGTTATGTGTGTGTGTGTGTGTGTGTGTGTGTAGATGATATTTATCCTCCAAATTTAGGCATTTTGAGAGTGAAAGGGGGTGCCACTAGAAGACCAAAGGTATACCTGAGACTGTGACCAACCAGGACATATGGTCATCTATATGTGAGTACTCATATATACTGTATATGAGTGTATCACAATATAAAGTGTATCACAGACATTTCCATTGTCCTCAGCCATCTTTGTCCAGAAGTCCTTAAGGATGTCCCATTGCCTGCATGTATCACATTCATTGCAGGTAAAGCCCTTCAAAATCCAATGTCATCCAGTCTGGCTTAGTATCAAGAGGTTACTCACTGCTCCCTTGACATGCTTTTACTTCTGGTTGCCCTCTATAAAACTTTCTTTTCCCCCTAAAGCACACCTGTAAAGTCAGTTAAGCCTACCACTATCTCTCTTTGGTGTCACATGGCGTCACAATAGCTCTCCCTGCACAGAACAAGTGCTCCTCAATTTTTATGAATATTTATATTATTTGTATGAGAATATGACCCTCAGTAACAGTGATAATTATCTCTGGATGGTGAGTTTACTAACGTTAATTTCCAGAGAATTTGCATCACTTGTATAATCTGGAAAAGAAAAGAAACAGAATTGTATTTAATAGCAAAGGAAAAATTCCATTTCTCCTTCCTTTCGGTAGTCTAGAGCACAGTCTTCTAAATGTCTTACACTGATTTTTAGTTTTTTTTATGTTGAAGTAATTTTAGATGTATAGAAGTATTGGAAACCAGATATAACATTGTAAAACTTCTGTGCTTTAAATAGCACTATCAAGAAAGCAAAAAGACAACCCACAGAATGGGAGAAAATACTTGCAAATCGTGTATTTGATAAAGATTCAGTATCCAGAGTTGTTGCCCAGATGGCTAAAGCAGTAAAGAATCACCTGAAATGCAGGAGATGCAGGTTCAATCCCTGGATCGGGAAGATCCCCTAGAGGGGGAAATGGCAACTTACTCCAGCACTTTTGTCTGGGAAATCCCATAAACAGAGGAATCTGGTAGGATACAGTCCATGGGATTGCAAACAGTTGGACACGACAGCGTGTGTGCATGCATTCAGTATATATAAAGAACTCTTAAAACTCAATAAAAAAGATAAGCTGATTAAAAACTAGGGAAAGGATTTGAGTAGAAATCTCTTCAAAGAAGATAGAGAAATGGTCAATAAAGCACATAAAAAAGTTCAACCTCTTTTCCTCTGTGTGTGTCTTACCTCATGTCCAAATTTCCCCTTTTTATAAGGACTCAATCATTGGATTAGGGTTCACCACACCTAATGACCTCATCTTTACTTGACATCTGCAAAGATCCAAATTTAAAATAAACGCACTCTTCATAGGTACTGGCATTAGACTGTCAACATCTTTTCAGTTCACTACAGTTGCTCAGTCGTGTCCGACTCTCTGCGACCCCATGAATCGCAGCATGCCAGGCGTCCCTGTCCATCACTGTCTCCCAGAGTTCACTCAGACTCATGTCCATCGAGTCGGTGATGCCATCCAGCCATCTCATCCTCTGTTGTCCCCTTCTCCTCCTGCCCCCAATCCCTCCCAGCATCAGAGTCTTTTCCAGTGAGTCAACTCTTCGCATGAGGTGGTCAAAGTACTGGAGTTTCAGCTTTAGCATCATTCCTTCCAAAGAAATCCCAGGGCTGATCTCCTTCAGAATGCACTGGTTGGATCTCCTTGCAGTCCAAGGGACTCTCAAGAGTCTTCTCCAACACCACAGTTCAAAAGCATCAATTCTTCGGCGCTCAGCCTTCTTCACAGTCCAAATCTCACATCCATACATGACCACAGGAAAAACCATAGCCTTGACTAGACGGATCTTTGTTGGCAAAGTAATGTCTCTGCTTTTGAATATGCTATCTAGGTTGGCCATAACTTTCCTTCCAAGGAGTAAGCGTCTTTTAATTTCATGGCTGCAGTCACCATCTGCAGTGATTTTGGAGCCCAGAAAAATAAAGTCTGACACTGTTTCCACTGTTTCCCCATCTATTTCCCATGAAGTGATGGGACCGGATGCCATGATCTTCTTTTTCTGAATGTTAAGCTTTAAGCCAACTTTTTCACTCTCCACTTTGACCTTCATCAAGAGGCTTTTTAGTTCCTCTTCACTTTCTGCCATAAGGGTGGTATCATCTGCATATCTGAGGTTATTGATATTTTGTGCTTTTTCCAGTCCAACGTTTCTCATGATGTAATCTGCATATAAGTTAAATAAACAGGGTGACAATATACAGCCTTGACGAACTCCTTTTCCTATTTGGAACCAGTCTGTTGTTCCATGTCCAGTTCTAACTGTTGCTTCCTGATCTGCATACAAATTTCTCAAGAGGCAGATCAGGTGGTCTGGTATTCCAATCTCTTTCAGAATTTTCCACAGTTCATTTTGATCCACAGAGTCAAAGGCTTTGGCATAGTCAATGAAGCAGAAATAGATGTTTTTCTGCACCTCTCTTGCTTTTTCAGTGATCCAGCAGATGTTGGCAATTTGATCTCTGGTTCCTCTGCCTTTTCTAAAACCAGCTTGAACATCTGGAAGTTCAGGGTTCATCTATTGCTGAAGGCTGGCTTGGAGAATTTTGAGGATTACTTTACTAGCATGTGAGATGAGTGCAATTGTGCGGTAGTTTGAGCATTCTTTGGCACTCCTTTCTTTGGGATTGGAATGAAAACTGACGTTTTCCAGTCCTGTGGCCACTGCTGAGTTTTCCAACTTTGCTGGCATATTGAGTGCAGCACTTTCACAGCATCATCTTTCAGGATTTGAAATAGCTCAACTGGAATTCCATCACTCCCACTAGCTTTGTTCATAGTGATGCTTTCTAAGGCCCACTTGACTTCACATTCCAGGATATCTGGCCCTAGGTGAGTGATCACACCATCATGATTATCTGGGTCATGAAGATCTTTTTTGTACAGTTCTTCTGTGTATTCTTGCCACCTCCTCTTAATCTGTTCTGCTTCTATTAGGTCCATACCATTTCTGTCCTTTATCAAGCCCATCTTTGCATGAAATTTTCCCTTGGTGTCTCTAATTTTCTTGAAGAGATCTCTAGTCTTTCCCATTCTTTTGTTTTCCTCTATTTCTTTGCATTGGTCGCTGAGGAAGGCTTTCTTATCTCTCCTTGCTATTTTTTGGAACTCTGCATTGAGTTGTTTATATCTTTCCTTTACTCCTTTGCTTTTCGCTTCTCTTCTTTTCACAGCTATTTGTAAGGCCTCCCCAGACAGCCATTTTGTTCAATCCCTATGTCAGGAAAATTCCCCTGGAGAAGGAAATGGCAACCTACTCCAGTATCCTTGCCTGGAGAATCCCATGGACAGAGGAGCCTGGCGGGCTATGGTCCATAGGGTCGCAAAAAGCTGGACATGACTGAAGTATCTTAGCAAGCAGGCAAAGCTGTTTGAAATATAATAACAGCAGTACACAGAGTCCTTGTATACCATTCATCCAGCTTTTAATGTTCACATATTACATAATTAATTGATTGAGAAAACACCTATACAATCAGATCAGATCAGTCGCTCAGTCATGTCTGACTCTTTGCGACCCCATGAATCGCAGCACGCCAGGCCTCCCTGTCCATCACCAACTCCCAGAGTTCACTCAGACTCACGTCCATCAAGTCAGTGATGCCATCCAGCCATCTCATCCTCTGTCGCCCCCTTCTCCTGCCCCCAATCCCTCCCAGCATTAGGGTCTTTTCCAATGAGTCAACGCTTCGCATGAGGTGGCCAAAGTACTGGAGTTTCAGCTTCAGCATCATTCCTTCCATAGAAATCCCAGGGCTGATCTCCTTCAGAATGGACTGGTTGTATCTCCTTGCAGTCCAAGGGACTCTCAAGAGTCTTCTCCAACACCACAGTTCAAAAGCATCAATTCTTAGGTGCTCAGCCTTCTTCACAGTCCAAATCTCACATCCATACATGACCACAGGAAAAACCATAGCCTTGACTAGACGGATCTTTGTTGGCAAAGTAATGTCTCTGCTTTTCAATATGCTATCTAGGTAGGTCATAACTTTCCTTCCAAGAAGTAAGTGTCTTTTAATTTCATGGCTGCAGTCACCATCTGTAGTGATTTTGGAGCCCAGAAAAATAAAGTCTGACACTGTTTCCACTGTTTCCCCATCTATTTCCCATGAAGTGGTGGGACTGGATGCCATGATCTTCGTTTTCTGAATGTTGAGCTTTAAGCCAACTTTTTCACTCTCCTCTTTCACTTTCATCAAAAGGCTTTTGAGTTCCTCTTCACTTTCTGCCATAAGGCTGGTGTCATCTGCATATCTAAGATTATTGATATTTTTCCCGGCAATCTTGATTCCAGTTTGTGTTTCTTCCAGTCCAGCGTTTCTCATGATGTACTCTGCATATAAGTTAAATAAACAGGGTGACAAGATACAGCCTCGACGTACTCCTTTTCCTATTTGGAACGAGTCTGTTGTTCCATGTCCAGTTCTAACTGTTGCTTCCTGATCTGCATACAGATTTCCCAAGAGGCAGGTCAGGTGGTCTGGTATTCCCATCTCTTTCAGAATTTTCCACAGTTTATTGTGATCCACACAGTCAAAGGCTTTGGCATAGTCAATAAAGCAGAAATAGATGTTTTTCTGGAATTCTCTTGCTTTTTCCATGATCCAGCGAATGTTGGCAATTTGATCTCTGGTTCCTCTGCCTTTTCTAAAACCAGCTTGAACATCAGGAAATTCACGGTTCACATATTGCTGAAGCCTGGCTTGGAGAATTTTGAGCATTACTTTACTAGCATGTGAGATGAGTGCAATTGTGTGGTAGTTTGAGCATTCTTTGACATTGCCTTTCTTTGGGATTGGAATGAAAACTGACCTTTTCTAGTCCTATGGCCACTGCTGAGTTTTCCAAATTTGCTGGCATATTGAGTACAGCACTTTCACAGCATCCTCTTTCAGGATTTGGAATAGCTCAACTGGACTTCATTTAAATTTCACCATCCAAACTGTGTCATTTTTCTGGTTAAAATCTGATTTAGGATCTTATGTTGTTTGTTTTTCCTGTCATCTTAGCCACCTGCAATCTTAGACAATTCTTTAGTACTTCTTGTCTTTGATGCCCTTGACACTTCGAGTATTGGAAAGTTATTTTGTAAGATATCCCTCAGTTGGGGTTTTCTGATTGGTTAAATTAAGGTTATGCATTTTTGGCGAGACATTTTACAGAAGTGATGTTGTATGTTTCTTGTGCAGCATATTACAGGTATATGAAACTGATGTCATTACTGGTTAAGCCTGGTTATTCTGTTATTAGATTTGTGTAGTATAAACTTAAAATTTTTCTTTATAAATTAATAAGTAGCCTGTGGGGAGAAAATTTAAGACTTTGCCTTTACCTTATTTTTTAGAATCAAAATTTCATCCAGTAATTTTAGATTCCATTGTGGCTCACAGCATTTATTTATGTGGTATGTACCAAATGGTAATTTTCTTTCTACCTTTGTTAAATGGAATTCTGCTGTAAGGAGTAGCTTTGTCCTTTCCCCTCCATTTATTTATAGACAGTCCCTGACTTACTGTGATTCCATCTATAATTTTGTGTTTTGCAAAAGCAAAAGTTGAGTACAAACTGTACATGGAATTTTGAACTTTGATCATTTCCTGAGCTGGCAAGAAGTAGTATGATACTCTTAATGATGCTGGGCAGTGACAGTGAAGCTGTCAGCCACACAGTCAGAAAGGTAAACTACAAATACACTTGCAACCATTCCATACATCCATTCTAAATCTTTACTTTCAGTATAGTATTCAGTAAAATACATGAGATATTCAATATTTTATTGTAGATTTTGTGTTAGATGACTTTTTCCAACTTTAGGTTACTGTAAGTGTTCTAGGCACATTTACGATAGGCTTGGCTGAACTGTGATGTCCAGTAAGTTAGGTGTATTAAATGTATTTTCAATTTATGTTGGGTTTATCAGGATATAACCTCATCATGTGTTGATTTGTGTTTATTTATTCAATTGTTTTATATAACAGTATGGACTCATGGATTTTTATTCTATCAATTTTAATCCATTAGTGTCATCATTTATTATGCTGCTCAAATTGTCCCAAATTGGGCCATTGAGACCTTGTTTAGTTCAGTTCAGTTGCTCAGTCATGTCCCACTCTTTGTGACACCATGAACCACAGCATGCCAGGCCACCCTGTCCATCACCAACTCCCCGAGTCCACCCAAACCCATGTCCATTGAGTCGTTGATGCCATTCAAGCATCTCATCCTCTGTCGTCCTCTTCTCCTCCTGCCCTCAATCTTTCCCAGTATCAGGGTCTTTTGAAATAGGTCAGCTCTTTGCATCAGGTGGCCAAAATATTGGAGTTTCAGCTTCAACATCAGTCTTTCCAATGAACACCCAGGACTGAACTCCTTTAGGATGGACTGGTTGGATCTCCTTGAGAGACTTCTCCAACACCACAGTTCAAAAGCATCGGTTCTTTGGCACTCAGCTTTCTTTACAGTTCAAATCTCACATCCATACGTGACCACTGGAAAAATCATAGCCTTGACTAGATGGACCTTTGTTGGCAAAGTAATGTCTCTGCTTTTTAATATGCTGTGGAGGTTGGTCATAAGTTTCCTTCCAAGGAGCAAGCGTCTTTTAATTTCATGACTGCCATTACCATCTGCAGTGATTTTGGAGCCCAGAAAAATAAAGTCAGCCACTGCTTCCACTATTTCCCCATCTATTTGCCATAAAGTGATGGGGCTGGATGCCATGATCTTCGTTTTCTGAATGTTGAGCTTTAAGCCAACTTTTTCACTCGCATCAAGAGGCTTTTTAGTTCTTCTTTACTTTCTGCCATAAGGCTGGTGTCATCTGCATATCTGAGGTTATTGATATTTCTCTTGGCAATCTTCATTCCAGCTTGTGCTTCCTCCAGCCCAGCGTTTCTCATGATGTACTCTGCATATAAGTTAAATAAGCAGGGTGACAATATACAGCCTTGACGTACTCCTTTTCCTATTTGGATCCAATCTGTTGTTCCATGTCCAGTTCTAACTGTTGCTTCCTGATCTGCATACAGGTCTCAAGAGGCAGGTCAGGTGGTCTGGTATTCCCATCTCTTTCAGAATTTTCCACAGTTTATTGTGATCCACACAGTCAAAGGCTTTGGCATAGTCAATAAAGCAGAAATAGATGTTTTTCTGCAAGTCTCTTGCTTTTTCGATGATCCAGCAGATGTTGGCAGTTTGGTTTCTGGTTCCTCTGTCTTTTCTAAAACCAGCTTGAACTCTGGAAGTTCACGGTTCACGTATTGCTGAAGCCTGGCTTGGAGAATTTTGAGGATTACTTTACTAGCGTGTGAAATGAGTGCAATTGTTCAGTAGTTTGAGCATTTTTTGGCATTGCCTTTCTTTGTGATTGGAATGAAAACGGACAGATGACAAGAGAGAACATAGACATTCTAGCAATCAGTGAACTAAGATGGACTGGAATGGGTGAATTTAACTCAGATGACCGTTATATCTACTACTGTGGGCAGGAATCCCTTAGAAAAAAATGGAGTAGCAATCATAGTCAACCAAAGAGTCCAAATTGCAGTACTTGGATGGGATCTCAAAAACGACCGAATGATCTCTGTTCATTTCCAAGGCAAACCATTCAGTATCATGGTAATCCAAGTCTATGCCCTGACCTGTAATGCTGAAGAAGCTGAAGTTGAACAGTTCTATGAGGACCTACAAGACCTTCTAGAACTAACACCCAAAAAAGATGTCCTTTTCATTATAGGGGACTGGAATGCAAAAGTAGGAAGTCAAGAAACACCTGGAATAACTGGCAAATTTGGCCTTGGAGTACAGAATGAAACAGGGCAAAGGCTAATAGAGTTCTGACAAGAGAACGCACTGGTCATAGCAAACACCCTCTTCCAACAACAAAAGAGAAGACTCTACAGATGGACATCACCAGATGGTTGACACTGAAATCAGATTGATTATGTTCTTTGCAGCTAAAGATGGAGAAGCTCTATACCGTCAGCAAAAACAAGACCAGGAGCTGACTGTGCCTCAGATCATGAACTCCTTATTGCCAAATTCAGACTGAAATTGAAGAAAATGGAGAAAACCACTAGACCATTCAGGTATGACCTAAATCAAGTCCCTTATGATTATACAGTGGAAGTGAGAAATAGATTTAAGGGACTAGATCTGATAGAGTGCCTGATGAATTTTGCATGGAGGTTCGTGACATTGTACAGGAGACAGGAATCAAGACCATCCCCAAGAAAAAGAAATGCAGAAAAGCAAAATGGCTGTCTGAGGAGGCCTTACAAATAGCTCTGAGAAAACGGGAAGTGAAAAGCAATTGAGAAAAGGAAAGATATAAGCATCTGAATGCAGAGTTCCAAAAAATAGCAAGGAGAGATAAGAAAGTCTTCCTCAGCGATCAAAGCGAAGAAATAGAGGGAAACAATAGAATGGGAAAGACTAGAGATCTCTTCAAGAAAATTAGAGATTCCAAGGGAACTTTTTATGCAAAGATGGACTCGATAAAGGACAGAAATGGTAGGGATCTAACTGAAGCAGAGGCTATTAAGAAGAGGTGGCAAGAATACACAGAACTGTACAGAAAAGATCTTCATGAACCAGATAATCACGATGGTGTGAGACCTTGTAGGGAGCCTCTAGGATGACCTCCAATAATACCTACCTCCTAGTATTCAGGCCCTTTTAAAATCTCTCTTTGAGTGTGGGCTAGATTTAGTGACATTTCTAATGAAAAGAAAAGGTGATGGGATGTCACTGCTGAGATTAGGTTGAAGTGAAAGACTGGCTTCCATCTTGAGCAGAGAGTTGCTCCCAGATTCTCTTATTCCCTTGCTCCTTCAGGTCCTTGCTGTGATGGACACCAGCTACCATATTGTTAGCTGTCCTATGGAGAGACCCCTGTGCCATGGAACTGAGAGAGGCCTCCTCACAATAGCTAGTGAAATAAAGGTTCTTGGTCCAGCATCCCACAAGAAACTGAATCCAAAACCTTGTTAGTGAGCGTGGAAGTTCATCCCTGGCATGATCCTGGCTGACAGTTTGATTGAAACCCCATGGAAAACTTTGAGCCAAGGCAATCTGTATTAGTTTGCTAGGACTGTCATAAATACCACAGAATGGGTGGCTTAAACAGCAGGAATTAATTTTCTCACAGCTCTGGAGGTTAGAAGTCCAAGATCAAGGGTCTAGCTGACTTGGTTTCCAGTGAGGGCCCTCTTCCTGGTATGTAGATGGCCTCCTCACTATATAGTTACATCATCATTTTTTGGTGTGTGTACATAGGGAGAGGGCCTGGGTGGGGAGAGCACTAGTTCTCTGGTGTGCTTTATACAAGGACACTAGTCCTATTGAATCAAAGCCCAATATTATGACTTCATTAACTTTAGTTATTACTTAGAAACCCCATTTCCCAGTATAGCCACACTGGGGGCTTGAACATATGGACTTTGGGGGAAAATAAATAAGGACCAAGAAAGAGGCAACTTAGCAAGAGAGAAAAATTAACAGACAATAAATGCTTTACTGCAGCCAAACATGGTGAAATAAAATGGGCCCTTATCCCCCTCAGCGTAGGTTAAGTGGGGAGCCTAGACTTCCATGATAGTCTTGCTGATATGATTTCAGAAAAGGCTGAGAGGAGCTGGGATTGTCATGGTGACTCAGTGGTAAGGAGACCTTTCCTCTATAGTGTTTTTGAAAGTAATGTAGGGAACAATTGCAAGGCATTCTCCCCTACCCTCAAACTGGCAGTTGGTATTAGGGTTCTCCTGAGAAACTGGAGGAAGGTAGAAAGAAGAGGACATTGACCAGAAACACTAAGGGCGGAAGACTGGTATCTTAAACTCAAGCATTCAGGCTTGAACTTTGTTCTGTTCAGGTTCTTGATAGATTGGATGATATCCACCCACGTTGGGGAGGACAGTTAGCTTTATTCAGCTCACCAATTCAAGTGCTAGTAATTGCTTCTGGAAACACTCTCACAGACATCCAGAAATAATCTTTAGCTATCTAGGCATTCTGTAGCCTAATCAAATTGAAGCATAAAATTAATTATCATACTCTCCCAGCCAGGGTGGTGGACTTTCACCCCCAACTTGGCAGAAATAGGGTGAGGTCTGCCTTTCTGTGCTGATGTCAGAGGCGCCTGTGAAACAGATTTAAGTAGGATCCAGTCTCATGATGTAGTAATCAAAAATGACCAGGCTACAACTGAAAACCACTGATAGATACCAAGAATCAGGACTATCTTGAGTAAGACAACCGTCTTGATACAGAGATGGGAATTATCTGACAAAGGATTTAAAGCAGGCATGATAAAAATACTTGGATGAAAATTTATGAAAATGCTTGAAACAAAACTGTAAAGTCTCAGCAAAGAAGTACAAAATATAAAAAGGAATCAAATGGAAATTTAAAAACTGAACAATACAATAAAGGAAATAATAAGCTCACTAGATGGACCCAGTAGCAGAGTGGAAATGGAAACAATAGTGAAAGGATCAGTGAAAGTAAAGATAAAGCAATAGAAATTAACCAGCAGAGAACAGATTGGAAAAAAAGTAAAAAGAGCCCCAGGGATCTGTGGTAGTATAACAAATGATCTAATATTTATTTCATCTGTGTCCTGGAGGGCGAGGAGAAAGAGGGTGGGGTTGAAAAGCTATTTAATGTCTGGGAAAAAAAAAATTGGTGAAAGACAGAAACCTACAAATTCAAGAAGCTGAGCTAACCCCAAATAGGATACACCCCCAAAATTATCTTGCCAAGATACATCATAATCAAAATTCTGAAAACTAATGGTGAAAAATCTTGAAAGCAGAAAGAAAAAGATAATACTTTACCTATAACTGAAAAGCAATTTGAATCATATTAAGTTTCTTAACAGAAACCAAAGAGGCCAGAAAGAAGGAGCATTACATTTCCAAGTGCTGAAAACAAAGAACTGTGATTCAGAATTTGATATGCAGTGAAAATATTCTTCAGGAATAAAGGGGTTAGATATCAAGACATTCTCAGATGAAAGAAAACTAGAAGGATTTGTCACCAGTAGATCTACCTAATTTTTAAAAAAAGTAAAAGACCTGCAGGAGGTTCTTGAATTGGAAAGGAAATGATAAAAAGAGGAAACTTGAAACATTAGGGAAGGAGATTGAACAATACAAAGAGTAAATATATTAGTTAATACAGTGGAATTTTTTCTTAAGTTTTCTAAATTGTATCTGAAGCAAAATTATAACATTGTCTGATAGTAACTACCATACAGTTGCACTCATTTCACATTCTAGCAAGATAATGCTCAAAATTTTTCAAGGTAGGCTTCAATACTATGTGAACCAAGAACTAGCAAATGTACAAGCTGGATTTAGAAAAGGCATAGGAACCAGAGATTAAATTGCCAGCATCCGTTGGATCATAGAAAAAGCAAGGAAATATGGATCACAACAAATTGTGGAAAATTCTTAGAGAGATGGGAATACCAGACCACCTTACCTGTCTCCTGGGAAATCTGTTTGCAGGACAAGAAGCAACAGTTAGAACCAGACATGGAACAATGGTCTGGTTCCAAATTGGGAAAGGAATACATCAAGGCTGTATATTGTCACCCTGCTTATTTAACTTATATGCAGAGTACATCATGCAGAATGCTGGGCTGGATGATTCACAAGCTGGAGTCAAGATTACTGGGAAAAATACCAGCAATCTCAGATATGCAGGTGACACCACCCTAATGGCAGAAAGTGAGAAACTAAAGAGTCTCTTGAAGGTGAAAAAAGAGAGTGAAAAGGCTGGCTTAAAACTCAACATTCAAAAACCGAAGATCATGGCATCTGACCCCATCGCTTTATGGCAAATAGAAGGGGGGAAAATGGAAGCAGTGACAGATTTTATTTTCTTGGGCTCCAAAGTCACTGTGGATGGTGACTGCAGCCATGAAATTAAAAGACCCTTGCTCCTTGGAAGAAAAGCTATGAAAAAGTGTATTAAAAAGCCAAGGCATAACTTTGCTGGCAGAAGTCTGTATGCTCAAAGCTATGGTTTTTCCAGTAACATATGTTTGTGAGAGTTGGGCCATAAAGAAGGCTGAGTGCTGAAGAACTGATGCTTTTGAATTGTGCTGGAGAAGACTCCTGAGATTCCCTTGGACAGCAAGGAGATCCAACCAGTCCATCCTAAAGGAAATCAGTCCTGAACATTCATTGGAAGGACTGAGGCTGAAGCTGAAGCTCCAATAATTTGGCCACCTTGTGGGTGGGAAAGATTGAGGACAAGAGGAGAAGGGGGCAGAAAACGATGAGATGATTAGCATCACTGATTCAATGGATGTGAGTTTGAGCAAATTCCAGGAGATAGTGAAGGGCAGGGAAGCCTGGTTTGGTGCAGTTTAGGGGTTGCAAATATTTGGACATGACTCAGCAACTGAACAACTAATAGTAACGGATCTTAAAGGATTGAAAGGTTTTTGCACTTCACTGGAACTGGTGAAATCTTGACACCAGAGGACTATGAAAACTTACATATACATAATATAATACAAGAACTAAATATCTACAGAAAGAGATACAAAACCACTATTGATAAATGGAATTCTAAAAATGGTACAAGTAACCCAAAGCAATAGAATAGAAGAAACAAATCCCACTGAAGTCCTAGCCCAGCAATAATTATATTAAATGTAAATGTTCGAATATATCAACTAAAAGAGAGGGACAGAGTACATAAAAACAATACCCTACTCTATACTCCCCAGAAGAAACTGAGTTCAAAATGAGTAGTGTTAAAAATTGTTGTTGAGCCATGAAAGATGCCAGGATTCTTGGCCTCCGGAGGAGAGGAATTGAATCTGGGGTCAGTGACAAGGCTTGATCACTCAGAGCTTTTGTGTAATAAAGTTTTATTAAAGTATAAAAGAGATAGAGACAGCTTCTGACATAGACATCAGAAGGGGGCAGAAAGAATGCCCCACTGCTAGTCTTTAGCCAGAGGTTATATAGCTACTAGCAGTCTGTTAGAGAAAGGAAATGTCTCAAAACTCCGAGCCTGGCACCATGCCCGTCACCCACAACATGCATTTTGAGATAACATTGGCACAAGGTGAGTTGTCCTGGGCCATAAACGATTGACATGAATCTTGAAGAAAGGTAGGTTTCCAAGCAAATATAGTCTCATTAACATAGCTTAAGAGAACATTTGCATGAGTAAAACATACTGGTTTGTCAAGTGGGTTCTGAGTCTTAGGCGAACAACGTGAAGACAGTCTAGGGTAAATACATAGTTCATTAACATAGCTTAAGACAAACATTTCCATAAGAAAAATGCATTGGTTAGCTCAAGATTTGAGAATAGTTAAGTTCAGGTGGAACCAGGTGTCTTTATGGCAGCACAATTTTAAGAGAAACCTGTTTTAAAATTCATATAAAGAAGGGGGAAAAAAATCTAACACTTGTAGTTTGTTTCCTCCTGCTGCTTAAGAGAGAGAGAGAAAAAATGTCTGAGACTTGCAGCCTATTTCTTCCATTTGGAGACCCCTGGCCTGCCTTCCTTACCCTCTCATTCCCCCCTTTTCTTTTAGGAGAATTATGTTGCCTAGGGAAAGGGGCGTCATTCTCATTCTGTAACTGCTTCCAAGCTGATAAGGGGTGTCGTCACTAAATTGGTGAGGCAAGATACTCTCCTAACCCTAATACTGAAGGTCTCTGATCCAAGGACCCAAGTAATAGTTGGAGGGAGCTGCCACAGTTATAGGAGTTTTGTTAGGGGAAGCACACTGATTGAAACCACCGACCCTGGCCAGGCACCATAGTAACTATTTGCATGAGTTGTTTTATGACAGGAGATCCAGATAAGGAATACGGAACTAATAAGCCACCACCAACCAGAAGATTTCGGAAAAGGTCTAAAGGAGACACCACGTGTCTGTCCACGTCCTGGAATCCCTCTGGCTAGCATCCATCTTGGCTGAGCGATGCATGCGCCACCAGGAAAGACTCTGAATTAGAATGATTGGCCAAAGACCACCTGGAAACTAATCCCATCACCATAAAACCCGAGACTGCGAGCCATGTGGCAGAGCAGTTCTCCTGGGTTCCCTTACCCTACTGCTCTCCACCCGGGTGCCCTTTCCCAATAAAATTTCTTGCTTTGTTAGCGCATGTGTCTCCTTGGACAATTCATTTCTGAGTGTTAGACAAGAGCCCAGTTTCGGGCCCTGGAAGGGGTCCCTCTTCCTGCAACAGTTTGAGTAACCATTTGTAACTTAAAAGCTGTCATGCAATTAGAAACAAATCCAGCTACACAGTTACAGATGGATGGAGAAAACAGCAAAAACAGAGCAATTGAAATCATCACAATTTGGATAGTTTTCCACCATGAGGAACTAGTTAGCATCTCCCAAAGTGAGGCAATTGAGGATTCAGGAGTATCCATAGCCGGAATCATTTTGTTCATATGTTTAGTAAAGTGAGTAGCAATAGTGCTCATATCAGGTATATATGTATGCACTGGGTATGAATAATGGCACAAGTTCCTCCTTGTGCAGCTGTCAGAATAAGGCCAATCTGTTTTGTAAAACCATGTTTCTAATTTGTATTTGTTCAGCATTAAGAGCTGAAATAGCTTTTTGAGAATCTTGTAAAGCCTGTTGAGTAAAGTTAGTCAGAGCATCCACTTGAAGCATAACATCTGTAGTTCCCAGAGAGGGAACAAATACTGCAGCCAAATAATCATACCAGTGAAATACAGACCTTGCCCTGCAAGTGCTGCTGCTGCTGCTGCTGCTGCTAAGTCTCTTCAGTTGTGTCCGACTCTGTGCGACCCCATAGATGGCAGCCCACCAGGCTTCCCCATCCCTGGGATTCTCCAGGCAAGAACACTGGAGTGGGTTGCCATTTCCTTCTCCCATGCATGAAAGTGAAAAGTGAAAGTGAAGTCGCTCAGTCGTGTCCGACTCTTAGCGACCCCATGGACTGCAGCCTACCAGGCTCCTCCATCCATTGGATTTTCCAGGCAAAAGTACTGGAATGGGGTGCCATTGCCTTCTCCGCTGCAAGTTCTAAGGTGTCGTAAATTAGCAGGCTTCTCTGGAAGCTCTGAAAATATGAAACCCTGAGGAAAAGGTAGACCTAGGATTCATCTCCCTATCCACCAGGGGGAAGCCATGCCCATACGTAAGAGCCACATATCCAATAGGTCCCGTTTGGAGCAAGCCAGCATGACTGAGATATCCAGTCCCAACTAGTGCCTGGCCAGGCAAAGGGAGGACCTGAACTGGGATTGGAAAACACAGGAATGATTACGTTGCATATTTCCTGAGGTAAAAATCCCAAGTGTTTCCAATCATTATAATTAAGTTGTTGGCTAATTTCTGGGGATGGCTTTATTTGTTCCCAGCATATGGGGGCACTAGATATTAGGTGTCCCTTTCTAGGAGTTAGCCATGTAATTTCATCCCATATTTGGTAAACGTCAGGTAGCCACCAGATCTAGACCCATTTACCGTCTTGTATGTAGCAGAATAGTCATTAAACCAAGACAATGTATAATCAAAATTGAAAGTCACATTATGTCTATCGCTAAAGTACAAAATGTTGCACTTTTTTTAGGATCGTTAAATGTCATCACATTAAGAAGAGGCATCACATATGATTGTTGTTGTCGAAGGTATTCACAGACTTGGAGAAAGTTCTTTCCTTGAAGTGGAGATGCCCACTACGGGAAGCCTTCCACTGATGAAGAGGGGAGCGCTCCGCAGACCCAACAGTTAGACCAATTGTGGAATGCAGCATCGGAGTGAGCCCAGGACAGGAAGGCATTGTCTTGAGGATCAAACGGCAGACTCAGGATTTTTGGAGTCAGCAGAAGCAAGCTCACATAGATTATCAGGCTGATCTGAAAAGTACAAAGTCAGAGCCTACAAAATAAAGACATAAAATGACATCACTTAGCATCTGGTCAGTATGCTACCTCTTATATCAAGTGTGATGCACCCAGGAATCAATTCCTGGCACTTTGACAACTATGGGAGAAGAAAGAGTAACCTGGTAACGGCCTTCCCTGAGGGGCTCAAGGGATTGCCCCCAAGATCCCAATGGTTTTATGAAGACCTTGGTTCCTGGTTCAAATAGAGGCTTGCTTGACTCAGAGGCAGGATCAGGAGTCACCTACAATGCGGGAGACCCGGGTTCGATCCCTGGGCCGGGAAGATCCACTGGAGAAGAAAATGGCAATCCACTCCAGTACTATTGCCTGGAAAATCTCATGGACAGAGGAGCCTGTTAGGCTACAGTCCATGGGGTCACAAAGAGTCAGACACGACTGAGCGACTTCACTTTCACTTTCCATAAATACATTCAAAGGGGGACAGTTCCTCCTTTTAGGGGCAATTTGAGCCCTCATTAGAGTGAATGTCGACATTCTAGGAATCAGCGAACTCAAATGGACTGGAATGGGTGAATTTAACTCAGATGACCATTATATCTACTGCTGCGGGCAGGAATCCCTCAGAAGAAATGGAGTAGCCATCACAGTCAACCAAAGAGTCCGTAATGCTGTACTTGGATGCAATCTCAAAAACGACAGAATGATCTCTGTTCGTTTCCAAGGCAAACCATTCAATATCCCGGTAATTCAAGTCTATGCCCCAACCAGTAACACTGAAGAAGCTGAAGTTGAACGTTTCTATGAAGACCTACAAGACCTTTTAGAACTAACACCCAAAATAGATGTCCTTTTCATTATAGGGGACTGGAATGCAAAAGTAGGAAGTCAAGAAACACCTGGAATAACTGGCAAATTTGGCCTTGGAGTACAGAATGAAGCAGGGCAAAGACTAATAGAGTTTTGCCAAGAAAATGCACTGGTCATAGCAAACACCGTCTTCCAACAACACAAGAGAAGACTCTACACATGGACATCACCAGATGGTCAACACCGAAATCAGATTGATTATGTTCTTCGCAGCCAAAGATGGAGAAGCTCTATACAGTCAACAAAAACAAGACCGGGAGCTGACTGTGGCTCAGATCATGAACTCCTTATTACCAAATTCAGACTGAAATTGAACAAAATAGGGAAAACCACTAGACTATTCAGGTACTTTGCCAACAAAGGTCCGTCTAGTCAAGGCTATGGTTTTTCCTGTGGTCATGTATGGATGTGAGAGTTGGACTGTGAAGAAAGCTGAGCACTGAAGAATTGATGCTTTTGAACTGTGGTGTTGGAGAAGACTCTTGAGAGTCCCTTGGACTGCAAGGAGATCCAACCAGTCCATTCTGAAGGAGATCAGCCCTGGGATTTCTTTGGAAGGAATGATGCTGAAGCTGAAACTCCAGTACTTTGGCCATCTCATGTGAAGAGTTGACTCATTGGAAAAGACTCTGATGCTGGGAGGGATTGGGGGCAGGAGGAGAAAGGGACGACGGGGATGAGATGGCTGGCTGGCATCACTGACTCGATGGACATGAGTCTGAGTGAACTCTGGGAGTTGGTGATGGACAGGGAGGCCTGGCGTGCTGCAATTCATGGAGTCGCAAAGAGTCGGACACGACTGAGCGACTGAACTGAACTGAACTAAAGCTATAGGTAGAACTTTTATCCAATTGTCTTGTGTCTCTTGAGTTAATTTGCACAGATGTCACTTAATAATGTCATTAGCTTTTATCAACCTTTTCTGAGGACTGGGGTCTCCAGGAACAGCGTAAGTGATATTCTATTCCTAGAACTTTTGACACACCCTGGGTTACAGCAGCTTTAAAGGCGGAGCCATTGTCACTCTGAAGGCTCCATGGCAGCCCAAACCTGGAAATAATTTCGTGGATTAAATAATTTTCATGGATTAAATAATTTAATCATGGATTAAATAATTTTATGGATTAAAATTCTTTAGCCTGTTCACTACGACAGGGAAAAGCTTCATCCATCCGGTAAAGGTATCCACCCAAACTTGTAAGCAAGAATATCCATTTGCTTTTGGCATATGAGTAAAATCAATTTCCCAGTCCTCTTTAG
This sequence comes from Bos taurus, assembly GCF_002263795.3. Lineage (NCBI taxonomy): Eukaryota > Metazoa > Chordata > Mammalia > Artiodactyla > Bovidae > Bos > Bos taurus. The sequence goes on along the minus strand of NC_037349.1, from coordinate 321,042 downwards.
GATATTTTCCACTTCATTGTAACCCAGGATTTTGTTAGATTTTCAGTCTTTGGGTTATTTTTCTGACAAACCTCACGTCTTTTCATGATGTTCTTTAGTCTTCATTACATTTTCACCTTCAAACAAATGAGAAGCCATCTGGTAAGTACTCTCTACACCTAAATGAAAACTCTGGTGCAAACCCTTAAGAATTTTCCATTAAGCATTTTCAGGAATTATTAACTGTCCATCCTTGGACTGTAAAAATCCTTTATCAGTAATCTTTGCTCCTCTTTTCTCATATCTTTCTAATTCTTCCTCAGTATATTGTGGTTTTTCCTGTTCCACAGAACCTGTCTAGATCAAAGGTGTCTGTAGTGAAGGGGTTTTGGGAAGTGCCACTTTTCTTGCTTGACAGCCAGCCAGCTGATTACCTTCAGCTACTTTACTCTCACCCCTGCTGTGCCCTTTGCAGTGCATAACAGCTAATTCTTTAGGACAATATATAGCAGTTAAAAGTGTCTCAATCTCTCTGAAATGGTTAATAGGTTCTCCTGTTGCCATTTTAAACTGTCTTTCCATATTGCAGCATGAGCATGTAAAGTCAAATAAGCATATTTAGAATCAGTGTAGATATTTACTTGCTGCCCTTTGCTTAACTCTAGAGCTCAGGACACAAGCTCCTCTAACTGAGCACTCATTCCCTGGGGGAGAGATTTTGCCTCTAAAACCTGTTCAGCCATCACCACAGTGTAACTTGTTTTACAATTCCCATCCCGAACAAAAGAACTGCCATCTGTAAATATTTCCATATCTGATTGTCCAGTGTGGTATCCATCAGATCTTCCTGAACTGCATAGTTTAAATTAGATATTGGGAACAATTGTGATCAGGTGTTTCATTTTCCTTTTCAGGAAGGAAAGTGGCAGGATTTAAATTTCCACTAACTTTAAGCTTAATTTTTGGTCCTTGGAACAACAAGGACTGATATTTAAGAAGCCTACTGTCTGTCATCCAAGTATTAACCTTAGAGTTTAACAGTCCACTCACATCATGAGAAGTCAGTACAGTAAGAAATCACCTATTAATTATTTTGAGGGATTCAGGTGTTAATAAAAGAGTTGCCTTAATTACTATTAGACAGTGTGGCCACCCATGTGACACTACATCTGATTCTCTGCTCAGACATGCTATAGGTTTCTGGTGAAGCCCTCAGGGTTGTGTCAAAACTCCCAAGGCTGTACCTTTTCTTTCAGTGACAAATTAAATTCTGACCCTGTGGGCAGACTCAAAGCAGAAGCTTGCAGAATAGCAGTCTGAAGAGCCTTAAAAGCCTTTTGAGTATCTGGAGACCAAACCAGTTTGTCAGTTTGGGCTTGTTGAGTTTCAGTTAGAAATTTATATAAAGGCTGGGCAAGTTCCCCATAACCAGGAATCCAAATGCAGCAGTAGTCTGTGATTCCTAAAAGTCCTCTCAGTTGTCTTAAAGTCATAGGTAGTGGATGATTTCAGCAATATGTGAACCGTGAACTTCCAGATGTTCAAGCTGGTTTTAGAAAAGGCAGAGGAACCAGAGATCAAATTGCCAACATCTCTGCTTTATTGACTATGCCAAAGCCTTTGACTGTGTGGATCACAATAAACTGTGGAAAATTATGAAAGAGATGAGAATACCAGACAACCTGCCTGCCGTTTGAGAAATCTGTATGCAAGTCAGGAAGCAACAGTTAGAACTGGATATGGAACAACAGACTGGTTACAAATAGGAAAAGGAGTACGTCAAGGCTTATATTGTCACCCTGCTTATTTAACTTACATGCAGATTACATCATGAGAAATGCTGGGCTGGATGAAACACAAGCTGGAATCAAGATTGCTGGGAGAAATATCAATAACCTCAGATATACAGATGACACCAGCCTTATGGCAGAAAGTGAAGAACTGAAGAGCCTCTTGATGAAAGTGAAACAGGAGAGTGAAAAAGTTGGCTTAAAGCTCAACATTCAGAAAACTAAGATCATGGTACGTGGTCCCATCACTTCATGGCAAATAGATGGGGAAACAGTGTCAGACTTTATTTTTCTGGGCTCCAAAATCACTGCAGATGGTGATTGCAGCCAAGAAATTAAAAGAGGCTTACTCCCTGGAAGGAAAGTTATGACCAACCTAGACAGCATATTAAAAAGCAGAGACATTACTTTTGTCAGCAAAGGTCCATCTAGTCAAGGCTATGGTTTTTCCAGTAGTCATGTATGGATGTGAGAGTTGGGCTACAAAGAAAGCTGAGGGCCGAAGAATTGATGCTTTTGAACTGTGGTGTTCGAGAAGACTCTTGAGAGCCCCTTGGACTGCAAGGAGATCCAACCAGTCAATCCTAAAGGAGATCAGTCCTGGGTGTTCATTGGAAGGACTGATGCTGAAGCTGAAGCTCCAAAACTTTGGCCACCTGATGCGAAGAGCTGACTCATTTGAAAAGACCCTGATGGCTGGGAAAGATTGAGGGCAGGAAGAGAAGGGGACGACAGAGGATGAGATGGTTAGATGGCATCACCAACTCGATGGACATGAGTTGGGTAAACTCCGGGAGGTGGTGATGGACAGGGAGGCCTGGCATGTTGCAGTTCATGGGGTCGCAGAGAGTCGGACACCACTGATCAACTGAACTGAACTGAACTGAGGGGATGATTTAGTATAGGTTTAATTCTCTCAGGACCTATGGCCCTAGTCCCTTCTAATATGATTAGGCCCAAATATTTAACAGATTGTTGACAAAGCTGAGCCTTTTCTCTTAATGCCTTATAACTGCAGCCAGCCAAAAAGTTTAGGAAGTTTCCTGAGGCTTGTGAGCAAGCTCCCTTTGTCTCAAAGCAGAGCAAAATATCATTTACATATTGTAACTGCTTCAGAGCTATTCAAAGTTTTGTAGATCCTGTGACAAACTTTGCCCAATAGGTGGTAGCTGTCACGACATCCCTGGGGCAAAACTGTCCAGGTTAACTGAGAAGCTGGCTGAATAGGGTCTTCAAAGGCAAATAGAAACTGACTTTCCTCTGCCAAAGGTACAGAATAGAAGGTGTATTTCAAATCAATTACTCAGAAATATTTGGCTCATTCGGGAATTTCAGATAATAGAGTATAAAGATTAGGCACTATGGGGTGTAAAGGAACTACAGCCTCATTTATTATTTGTAAATCTTGAACTAGTCTCTATCACCGAAAATAGTATTGCATGCACTGTTTCAGGGAATTAATAGCCCCTGCTCCTTTAAATTCTCAATGATGGGTTTTAACCCTTCCTTAACCTCAGGTTTCAGTAGATACTGCTTTTTATGTAGAAATAAATGTGGGCCTTTGAGCTTGACAGCTATAGAAATAGCATTTTTGTGCTTGACCCACAGATTTTCCATAAGCCCACACTCTAGGATTACATTTTGTTCAATTAGAGAGAAAGAGAGGGTTCCATAGTCATGAAAACAGAGGCATGGACCTTGCTCAATATATCCCTCCCCAAAAGGGGTGAGGGAGACTGGCATGATCAAAAATTCGTGTGAAAATAGCACAAAGTCCCAGTTGCAGCTTAGAGCACAACTGAAATAATAATGTTTGGCTCATCCAGACAGTCCCATTACAGAAACGGATTGGAGTTGGCCAGGGGCTTCAGTAAGCACAGAATAAATTGCCCTAGTGTCTAAAAGGAAATCAATGGATTGCCCTCCTCCCCCCAGTTATTAATACCTGGGGTTCCTCAGGTGTAATTAAGACAAGAGCTTGTGTGGATACCCCTGGGCACCTTCAGTCCTGATTCTCTTGAGAGTCTGACCCCTGAAACCTATGCCTTTGGGGGCAGTCTTTCCTCCAGTGTGGTCCCTTGCAGACCGGACATGGAGCAGGGGGTAGCTTAGATGCCTGAGGGCAATCCCGCTTGAGGTTCCCCTCCTTTCAACAGTAGTAGCAAGCCCATCCCTTTTCACCTGGGTCCCTCTGGGCATTTTTCTCAAGACTGTTTAAGAATGGTTCTGACAGCCATTACAAGGGCGTCTGCTTATTCTTTTGTCTTTCTCTGCCTTTCTTTCTTTTCCTCATATTCCCTGCCATAATAGAGGTCTCAGCCAGTTGCAACAGGTTATCTAAAGACTGATTTTGTCCATACACCTGTTGTAATATCTTATGACTATTCTAGCAGAATCGACTTGAAGACAGAGTCTAGGGTAAATATATAGTTCATTAACATAGCTTAAAACAAACATTTCCACAAGAAAAATGCATTGGTAAGCTCAAGGTTTGAGAAAAGTTAAGTTCAGGTGGAACCAGGTGTCTTTATTGGCAATACAGAATTTAAAAAGAAACTTCTTTTTAAATGTGTATAGGGAAGGGGAATAAAATCTAGCACTTGTACTGTTTCCTCCTGCTGCTTAAGAGAGAGATAAGAGATGTCTGACACTTGCAGCCTGTGTCCTCCATTTGGAGACCCCTGGCCTTCCTGCCTTTTACCCTCTCATATGGATAGGTTGAAAGGAAAAAGATGGCCAAAGATATGCAATACAAACATTAATCAGAAAAATGCATTAGCAGATATATTAATGCTAGATAAAGTAGACTCTAGGGCAGAGAAAATTGCTATGGTCAGAGAGGAGCATCTCATAAGAATAAAAGGGCAGTTTGTCAAGAAGACAGGGCAATCATAAATTTATATGTACCAAACAACAGAGCTGCAAAACACTTAAAGCAGAATGGATAGAGCTGAGAAGAGAAATAGACAAATCCATGATTATAGTTGGAGACCTTCAATTCAGTTCAGTTCAGTCACTCAGTCGTGTCTGACTCCTTACGACTACATAAATCGCAGCATGCCAGGCCTCCCTGTCCATCACCAATTCCCGGAGTTCACTCAGACTCACATCCATCGAGTCAGTGATGCCATCCAGCCATCTCATCCTCTGTCATCCCCTTCTCCTTCTGCCCCCAATCCCTCCCAGCATCAGAGTCTTTTCCAATGAGTCAACTCTTTGCATGAGGTGGCCAAAGTACTGGAGTTTCAGCTTTAGCATCATTCCTTCCAAAGAACACCCAGGGCCTCTCTTTCGATAGTTTAGCTACATGGAAATCAGCAAGGATATATAACTGAACAGCATCACAATCAACAGGATGCAGCGGGCATGCATGCACACACACACTTTCCATTTCTCCTGTGGATAGTTTACCAAGACATATCACTTAGCATAATAGGACCATAAAACAGACTTGAAGATATTTAAAATACTTGAAGTCATACTGTGTGTGTTCTCACCACAAAGGAACCAAACTAAAAGACAATACCAGAAAGATAATAGGAAAATCTCTGAATAGTTGGAAGCTAAACAATAAATTGTTCAATAATCTTTGTATCAAAGAGGAAATCTCAAGAGAGATTAAAAACAACACATTGAACTAAATGAAAATGAAAGTAAAATGTACCCAGTTGAGTGGACCACAACTAAAATAGTGTTGAGTGAAAATTTTACAGCACCAAATTTTTACATTGGAAAAAAGGCAAAGTTGGGACTTCTCTTATGCTCCAGTGGTTAAGAATCCACCTTCCATTGCAGGGTATGAAGGTTTGATTACTGGCCAGGAACTAAGATCCCATATGTTACAAGGCAACTAAATTGCATGCCACAACTGGAGAAAGCCTGTGGCTGCAACAGAGACCCAATGCAGCCAAAAATAAATTTAAAAAAAAATTTTAAAGGGAAAGTCTGAAGAAAATAATGTAAGCTCTCACCTTAGGATCATATAAAAAGAAGAGCAGGGTAAACCCGGAGGTGCAGAAGTAGGAAAATAATGAAACTGAAAATAGAAAAGCAATAAAGTACACAAAAGATGGTTCTTTGAAAAGACCAATAATATTGCCAAACAACAGAAATTAACAATACCATAAATGAAATGGTATATTACACAGATCTTGTAGACGTCAAAAGAATAATAAGGAAATATAAATTTTACAAAATTGACAACTAAAAGGAAATAGATTAGTTCTTTAAAAAATAACCTAATATGAAATATATAATTTTGTAGTTCTGTAAATATTAAATTGAATTTTTAATTTAAAAATGCCCAAGAAGGGACTTTCCTGGTGGTCTAGTGTTAAGACTCTGAGCTTCCAATGCAGAGGCATGGGTACAGTCCCTGGTCAGCGTACCAAGATCTTAAACACGTTGCATGGTATGGCCAAATACATAAATGATTCAAACATTTTAAAAATAAAAATAAAAACTTCCGGGAAAGAATCAGATGTTTTCAATGGAGAATTATACCAAACATCTAAAGAAAAAGCAATTCTACTCATTATCTACCAGAAAACAGAAAAGGAGAAATTCCCCAACTCATTTTTCAGCCATTAAAAAGAATACATTTGAATCAGTTCTAATGAGGTGGATGAAACTGGAGCCTATTATACAGAGTGAAGTAAGCCAGAAAGAAAAACACCAATACAGTATACTAACGCATATATATGGAATTTAGAAAGATGCTAACAATAACCCTGTGTACAAGACAGCAAAAGAGACACTGATGTATAGAACAGTCTTATGGACTCTGTTGCAGAGGGAGAGGGTGGGAAGATCTGGGAGAATGTCATTGAAACATGTATAATATCATGTATGAAACGAGTTGCCAGTCTAGGTTTGATGCACGATACTGGATGCTTGGGGCTAGTGCACTGGGACGACCCAGAGGGATTGCATGGGGAGGGAGGAGGGAGAAGGGTTCAGGACGGGGAACACATGTATACCTGTGGTGGATTCATTTTGATATTTGGCAAAACTAATACAATTTGTAAAGTTTAAAAATAAAATAAAATTTAAAAAAAAAAAGGAAAACAGATTAATAGCTCTTATGATAACATGTGCAAAAATCCTCAAAGAAACATTAATAAGTGGAATTCAGCAATATATAAGAGAACTATGGGATTCTGGGAAGATGACAGAGTATGAAGTGTCAGGAACTTATCTTTCCTAGACAGTTGTACTGTCAGAATCTGCTTGATATAGCTATGTTGTAACTCTCGAGTCTATTCAGACTTGGAACTTCAAGGAGAGGGTTTGAATGGGAATTACAGTTAATTTTGGTCAATTTCAGCAATGGTTACCCATCCTCCACTTATATCTCTGAGACAAACAGTTGTTCATTTCTACCAGGAGCAGTTTACATGCAGCTTGCTGACCCAGGGTGGGCAATAAGGACTCTGTGCTCCGAATATCAGGGATCTGTTTTCTGATTGCTGATTGCTGCTTCTGATAATGGAAGTACAGACAAAGAGGTGGGCAGTCATTGCTGCACCACCACTCCCATTGTTGCAAGCCCTTTGCTCTATAGCTTAAGCAACTTCCAGGAGATTTAAAGAGTTGGCAATTCTCTTTCCATTTTTATTTATCTCTTCTTCATTTTGGGAGCCAGACATTAAAGGACTAGGACATTTAAAAGCAACTACATATGCATGTCACCATACATGCCTAAGGAAAAAATACAGGCTCAGAAAGATCTGATAAGACCTTAAGTTTATACCTCAGGCGAATCCCTTGGAAAAAGAACATAAAACAACAAAAATATCAATAAAATAAACAAAAGCAAAAGGAAATCCCTTGAGAACTGAAACAATCTGATTTACAGACTTACTCCATTCCTGGACTCACTTATCAAGTTTTTAGAAAAAAATATAAGATGCGCAAAGAAATAGGGGAAAAATTCTATTCCAAGGAAAAAAATCAACAGAAACTGGTGAGAAAGGCCAGATAGCAGACACAATAGACAAAAAATCGGGGGAAAAAATGTCTTGAAGATGTTCATAAAACTAAAGGAAGACATGGAGAAGGTTAATAATGACATATGAACAAAATGGAAATATGAATAAAGAGAAAATATAAGAACATACCAAAAAGAAATTCTGAAACTGAAAAGTACAATAGCTTGAATAAAAAACTCACTAGATGGCAATCAAGACAGATTTGAGTAGGAGAAGAATCAGTGAACTAGAAGATAAAATAATTGAAATTGTCAAGTCTGGGGAACAAAGAATAAAGAGTGAAGGAAAGTGGAAAAAAGTGCAAGGAATCTGTGGAACATCTTCCAGAGGATCAGCATACATTTTGGAGTTCCAGAAGAAGAGAGAAACAGGAGCAAAGGGAAAGAAATAATGCCCAAAAACTTCCCAAATTTGAAGAAACACCTGAACATAAGCACTCAAGAACCTTAATGAATACCTAATCAGAATAATTCTAAGTCATGTGATGTGCAGAGACACAAAAACTGTTGAAAGTAAAAGAAAATCTTGAAAATAGCAAGAGAGAAGTGACTTGTCACATAAAAGTGATCTTCAATAGGTTATAAGAAGATTACTCCCTTGAAACTTTGGAGACCAGAGGTCAGGGTTGACATATTCAACCTTGGTATATAGTCAACCTGGTATATATTCAATATATACCAGGGTTGGTATATTCAAAGTGCGTGCTGAAGAAAAACTCTAAAAAGTGTCAATCAAGAATCCTCTATCTGTCAAAAGCTGTCCTTCAGAAGGGAGGGAAAAATTAGAACAAAATCTAGCACAAGGTATAAATAATAAAGATTATAACAGAGATGAATGAAATATAAATTAGAAAGATTATAGAGAAAATGAGTGAAAACAAAGGATTATTTAAAGAACATGTAAAATCAATTTTTACCTAGATAGATTGAAGAAAAAAAAAGAGTCTTCTGGATAGATGGTGAAGGCAGAAGCACCACAAATCTGTCTACCCAACTCGACAACTATTATCTGGACAAATAACTTGACAGCTGCATTATCTTATGAAACTATTGTGGAGCTCTGGAGTCTGTTGAACGCAAGTAACATTTACAGGAACATCTGGATGGTAAATTTTATGTCAGCAGTCAACATTTAGCGCAGTGGCAGCTACCAGTTTCCAACATACAGTTACATTGAAGGCAGCTGTAACTGTGTTCCTGAAGTGGCTTGTACCCAACTTGTGAGAGTCAGGGTGGGCAACAAGTATCCTTTCTTTCAAGTATCAGGGATCTCTGATATAATTGTTGATTGCTACTTCTGATCAGCGAGGTGCAGATAAATAGAGCTAGAAGGGAGCCATTGTGGTTGCACCTCTTCCCATTATTGCAAGCTCCTACCCCTCCTAGCTCAAGTGTCTTCCAAGAAACTTAAAGAGCTAGCACTCTTCCTCACACTTTCATTTTCAGATTTTTCTTTGAGAGGCAGGAATTAAAGACAAGACTATTTAAAAAAGAACAATTGCATATATGGATAAAATTAGAAGGTAATTGCAAATGCCTAAGAAAATTCTCAGAAAATACATAAGCCCTTGACTTTACACCTTAGGCTGATTCTCAGGACAGAGACAGTCAACAGCAGTCAAAAACAACAACAGCAAATTCTTGGGGAAGGGGGAAGAATATGATTTCCAGAGCTACCACATTATTACATTCAAATGCCCAGTGTTCAACAAAAACATCACAAGACATACAAAGAAACAGAAAAGTGTGACCCATTCAAAGGCAAAAATGTATATCAACAAAATCTGACTCTGAATAGAGTTTATGGCAGAAGAGGGGCAAGATGGCATAGGAGAGGTCGTGAGATCACCCTTTTTTATGGAAACACCCAAATCACAAATAACTGTTGAAAAACCACTGACAAAAAATGCTGGAACGTGCCAAAAAGATACCTCATATCCAAAGGCAAAGAAGAAGCCACAAGGAGATGATAAGAGGGACACAATCATGATAAAATCAAATCTCAAACACACTGGGTGAGCAGTCCACAAACTGGAAAATAGTTATACCACAGAAGTTTTCCCACAGGAGTGAAACTTCTGAGCCCTACATTGGGCTTCTCAGCCTTGGAGTCTGGGAATGAGAGGAGTAGCCCTCAGAGAGTTTAGCTTTGAAGACCATTTGGATTTGGCCATAAGACTTCCACAGAACTTGGGGAAACAGAAACTCCACTCTTAGAAGGTGTTGTGTGCACCAGGACCTGGGAAAAACAGCAGTGACCTGATAACAGACTGGGCCAGACTTAGCTGCAAGTGATGGAGTGTCCCTGCAGAGGCAGGGGGCCTCTGTGATGTACTGTGGGGAAAGGGAGACTGGTAAAAGTGACTCTGTCAAGTGCTAATTGGCATGGGCCCTCTAGGAGGCTGCCACTTTTTCCCTAAGACCTGGCCCCACCCAACAGCCTGAAGGCTCCAGACCTGAGGTGCCTAAGGCTAAAGAACCAACAGAGTGGGGACATAACCCCACCCATTAGCAGAGAGGCTTCTTAAAGTCTTTCAGGATACATGGCTGCCCAATAATAAACATACACCCAGACATGATCCTGCCCACCAGAGGGATAAGACTGAATGCCACCCACCATTGGGCAAGTACTAGTCTCTCCCACCAGGAGGCCTCAGCTATGTGTGGCAGACAACAGAAGCAAGAAGAACTACAACCCTGCAGCAACATGGAACTGCAATCACAGAAAGTTAGACAAAATGACACAGCAGAGGAATATGTCCTGATAAAGGAAAATGATAAACCATGAACAGAACAACTAAGAACAGACTAAGAGCAGTGGAGATCGGCAATCTATCCAGAAAAACAACTAAGCGAGGTGGATCTGGCCAAAAAAGAATTCAGAGTAATGATATTAAAGATTATCCAAGATCTCAGAAAAATATTGGGGGCACAGACTGAGAAGACACAAAAAATGTTTAGCAAAGACCTAGAAGAACTAAAGACCAAACAAAGGTGAATAATAAAATAAATGAAAACTACACTAGAAGGAAACAATAGTAAAATAATTGAGACAGAAGAATGGATAAGTGACTTGGAAGGCAAAATGGTGGAACTGCTACAAAACAGAATTAAAAAAAAAATTAGAACAGTGTACAAGACTTCTGGGAAAACATTAAATGCACAATCATATGATAGGGGTCCCAGGAAAAGAAGAGAGAGAAAGGGCCTGAGAAAATATTTGAAGAGATAATAGCTGAAATATTCCCTAACGTGGGAAAGTAAACAGTCACCCAAATCCAGGAAGTGCAGAGTCCCAGCCAGGATAATCCAAAGGAGGAACACACTGAGACATATAGTAATCAAACTGACAAAAATTAAAAATGAAACACTTTTTATTTTAAATTTTTTCATTTAATTAGAAAAATTAAAAATATTAAAAGCAACAGGGGAAAAACAAATAATACATAAGGAAAACCCATAAAGTTATCAGCTGATTTCTCAGCAGAAACATTGCAGGCCAGAAGGGAATGGCACAATATATTTAAACTGATGAAAGGGAAGAACCTACAACCAAGAATACTCTACCCAGCAACATCTTTATTCAGATTTGACAGAGAAAGTGAAACCTTAACACAAAAGTGAAATCTAGAAGAATTCTGCACTACCAGACCAGTTTTGCACCAAATGCTGAAGGAGCTTGTCTAGGTGGAAAATAAAAGGCCACAACTAGAAACAAGAAAATTATAAATGGAAAAGCTCACTGGTAAAGTCATACATACTGTTTAGGGAGGAAATCATCTGTACCCAAGGATGGTATCAAAACCAGCAACAACGAGAAGAGAGTACAAATACAGAATTTTGGAAATGCATTTGATATTACAATATATTATTTTTCATATATAGACTCCTATATCAAAACTTCATGGGAACAGCGATTTGAAAACTTATAATGATATACACTCAATGGACATGGGTTTGGGTGGACTCTGGGAGTTGGTGATGGACAGGGAGGCCTGGCGTGCTGTGGTTCATGGGGTTGCAAAGAGTTGAACACGACTGAGTGGCTGAACTGAACTGATACACACAAAGAAGAAAAAGGAATCCAAACAGAACACTAGAGTTAGTCGTCAGATCACAAGAGACCAAAGAGGAAGGGAAGGAAAAAAACACCTACAAAAACTAATCCAAAACAATGAACAAAGTGGCAATAAGAACATACATATCAAGAATTACCTTAAATGTAAATGGATTAAATGCTCCAACCAAAAGACATAGACTGGTTAAATGGATGAAAAAACAAGACCTGTATAGGCTACCCTGGTGACCCAGACAGTAAAGAATCTGCCTATAAGGCAGGAAACCCGGGTTCAATCCCTGAGTCAGGAAGAACCCCTGGAAAAGGGCATGGCTACCCACTCCAGTATTCTTGCCTGGGGAATTCTATGGACAGAGGAGCCTGGTAGGCTACCATCCATGAGATCACAAAGAGTTAGACACAACTGAACAACTAACACACACATGCTGTCTACAAAAGACTCACTTTAGATCAAGGGACACGTGTAGACTGAAAATGAGGGGATAGAAAAATGTATTCCATGCAAATGGAAATGAAAAGAAAGCTGGAGTAGCAATATTCATGTCAGACAAAATAGACTTTAAAGACTATCATAAGAGATACAAAGGGCACTACATAGTGATCAAGGGATCAATCCCCCCAAAAGATACAGCAATTGTAAATATATATGCGTCCAAAATAGGAGTACCTCAATTTTTAAGGTAAATACTATCAACCATAAAAGGAGAAATCAACAGTAACACAATAATAGTGGGGGATTTTAACATCCTACTTTTTCATCAATGGACAGATGATCCAGCAGAAAATAAGTAAAGAAACACAGGCATTAAATGGCCAATTAGATCAGATGGGCTAAATTGATATTTATAGAACATTCCATACAAAAGAAGCAGAATACACATTCTTCTCAAGTGCACATGGAATATTCTCCAGAATTGATCACATTCTGGTCCAAAAAGTGAGCCTCAGTAAATTTAAGAAAATTGAAATCATACTAGTCACCTTTTCTGAATACAATGCTATGAGATTAGAAATCTACTACAAGAAAAAAAAAAAAATGTAAAAAAAACCCCAAGTACATGGAGGCTGAAGAATATGCTACTAAACAACCGATGGATCACTAAAGAAATCAGAGAGAAAAATTTTAAATGCCTGGAAACAAATGAAAATAAAAGCACAACAATCCAAAACCTATGGACACAGCAAAAGCAGTTCTAAGAAGGAAGTTTACAGCAATAAAGTCTTACCTCAGGAAACAAGGAATATCTCAGGTATACACCTAACCTTATACCTAAAGCAACTTAGTAGAAAGGAAGTGAGAGGCTAACAGGCAGGAAGGCCAGGGGTCTCCAAACAGAGGAAATAAGCTCCAAGTGTCATTTTTTTCTCTCTCTCAAGCGAAAGGGGGAAACAAACCAGTGATATATTTTTCCCCCTTCTCTATACAAATTTAAAAAGAGGTTTCTCTTAAAATACTGTGCTGCCATAATGATAATTGGTTCCACCTGAACTTAACTTTTCTCAAATCTTGAGCTAACCAATGCATTTTTCTTATGCAAATGTTTGTCTTAAGCTATGTTAATGTATATGCATTTACCCTAGATTCTATCTTCAAGTCTGCTGCTGCTGCTGCTGCTAAGTCGCTTCAGTCGTGTCCGACTCTCTGCGACCCCATAGATGGCAGCCCACCAGGCTCCCCCGTCCCTGGGATTCTCCAGGCAAGAATACTGGAGTGGGTTGCCGTTTCCTTCTCCAAGGCATGAAAGTGAAAAGTGAAAGTGAAGTCGCTCAGTCGTGTCCGACTCTTCGCGACCCCATAGACTGCAGCCTACCAGGCTCCTCCGCCCACAGGATTTTCCAGCAAGAGTACTGGAGTGGTTTGCCATTGCCTTCGGTTCTGCCTAAAAGCTCAGATTTAGGCTCAGAACTGACTTGACAAACCAGTATGTTAAACTCTTACATTGTTCTCCTAATCTATGTAAATGAAATTATTTGTATGGTAACCTGCTTTTCTTCAAGATTCAAGTCAATTGTTTTATGGCCGGGATGACTCATCTGGTTCCAAGATTATCTCAAAATGCATCTTGTAGGTGAGGGGCCTGGTGACCTCTGAGTTTTGAGACATTTCCTTTCTTTAATTAATAGACTGCTAGTAGCCATACAACATCCAGCTAAAGACTAACAGGCGGGTACTCTTTCTGCCCCCTTCTGAAGTCTATGTCAGAAGCTTTCTCTACCTCTTTTATACTTTAATAAAACTTTATTACACAAAAGCTCTGAGCGATCAAGCCTCATTTTTGGCCCCGGATTGAATTCTTCTCCCCCAGTGGTGAAGAATCCCGGCGTCTTTCATGGTTCAGCAACAACTTCTCAGAAGTAATCATAAAGATCAGAACAGAGATAAATGAAATAGAATGAGGGTGAGAAATGCTGCTGTGGTAGTTGCTTAGTAAACATAAAAAATTAGATTATGCAAGTAAGGCCAAATGACCCTAATTCTTTCATTTCTGCAGGGAAACACCTTCTACAGTATATTCAGCAGTGACTGCAACTTGGATACTTCTAAAGCTCCAGAACCTAGCATAGGATTTATAATAGGGACAAAAGAAGGGAAGAAATATAAAGAAGATAATAAATTACTTGCATTGAAGCAGCTAGAATATATAAAATATAAAATAAGTCATAATAAAATAAAAACATAGAAGGATTAAGTAAACAATATGAAAAATTCTAAGAACTATTGCTTTAATAGATGTGAAATGTCAAGACAAGATTACCATTGATCAAACCACATTTAGAATATACAGTTATGGATGCCAAAGCATAAGTGAGATATTTAAAAACCTTGTGAGCAGAGGAAAGATTTCCCACTGTTTCCCCATCTATTTCCCATGAAGTGATGGGACCAGATGCCATGATCTTCGTTTTCTGAATGTTGAGCTTTAAGCCAACTTTTTCACTCTCCTCTTTCACTTTCATCAAGAGGCTTTTTAGCTCCTTTTCACTTTCTGCCATAAGATTGGTGTCATCTGCATATCTGAGGTTATTGATATTTCTCCCAGCAATCTTGATTCCAGCTTGTGCTTCTTCCAGCCCAGGGTTTCTCATGATGTACTCTGCATAGAAATTAAATAAGCAGGGTGACAATATACAGCCTTGACGAACTCCTTTTCCTGTCTGGAACCAGTCTGTTGTTCTATGTCCAGTTCTAACTGTTGCTTCCTGACCTGCATATAGGTTTCTCAAGAGGCAGGTCAGGTGGTCTGGTATTCCCATCTCTTTCAGAATTTTCCACAGTTTATTGTGATCCACACAGTCAAAGGCTTTGGCATAGTCAATAAAGCAGAAATAGATGTTTTTCTGGAACTCTCTTGCTTTTTCCATGATCCAGCGGATGTTGGCAATTTGATCTCTGGTTCCTCTGCCTTTTCTAAAACCAGCTTGAACATCAGGAAGTTCACGGTTCATGTATTGCTGAAGCCTGGCTTGGAGAATTTTGAGCATTACTTTACTAGCGTGTGAGATGAGTGCAATTGTGTGGTAGTTTGAGCATTCTTTGGCATTGCCTTTCTTTGGAAGTGGAATGAAAACATCTTTTCCAGTCCTATGGCCACTGCTGAGTTTTCCAAATTTGCTGACATATTGAGTGCAGCACTTTCACAGCATCATCTTTCAGGATTTGAAATAGCTCAACTGGAATTCCATCACCTCCACTAGCTTTGTTTATAGTGATGCTTTCTAAGGCCCACTTGATGTCACATTCCAGGACGTCTGGCAGAATACGCAGTATATGCAGAATACATCATGCAAAATGCCTGGCTGGATGAAGCACAAGCTGGAGTCATGATTTCCTGGAGAAATATCAATAACCTCAGATATGCAGATGACACCTTCTAGGGGACCCATGTCCCTGTCCAGGGTACAAATTGCTGCAGCAAAGATAGTCTGATCTTTATTCCATTTAGGCCGCCACGGATCAGCTGCTTCACTCTGAGCCTCAAATGTTTCTCCTCTGACCCAAACAAGTGCTCTTTTGTGGGGATCAGACCCTTCCTTCAGTTCCCCCACCCACCTAAGGCAGGTCCAGTCCAACTAACTCTCCTGTTTCCCCCCCTACTTCCTTCATCCAAGTTTTGCATTGGTCCATATATTCCTTTCTGGTGGTTAGGTACTCCTGTCCACGTTCAGCTGTTGTTCTGCAAGCACTTTCGTGTCTCTGTTATGTATATTTCATCACAGTAAAAAAAAAAAAAAGACAATTGAGCCCATGTGCACTGGAAACTTAATCTTTGATCTTGACAGTTTTGACAGCCTTGTGAATAATGGAGTCAAAAATCAAATCCAAGACTTGTTGTTGTTGTTCAGTTGCTAAGAATACGACTCTTTGTGACTCTGTCTTCCACTTACTCCCAGAGTTTGCTCAGATTCATGTTCATTGAGTTGGTGATGCTATCTAACCATCTCATCCTCTGCTGCCCAAATCTTTAATCTTTCCAAAAATCAGGGTCATTTCCAATGAGTTGACCATTCTCATCAGGTGGCCAAAGTATTGGAGCTTTAGCTTCAGCAACAGATCTTCCAATGAATATTCAGGGTTGATTTCCTTTAGAATTTACTGGTTTGTTCTCCTTGCTGTTAAAGGGAGTCTATAGAGTATTCTCCAGCACCACAATTCAAAAGCATCAATTCTTTGGTGTTTAGCCTTTTTTATGGTTTAACTCTCACATCTGTAGATGACTACTGGGAAAACCATAGCTTTGACTATATGCACCACTGTTGGCAAGGTGATATCTCTGCTTTTTAATACACTCTAGGTTTGTCATGGCTTTCCTTCCAAGGAGCAAGCAGCTTTTAATTTCATGACTGCAGCCACCATCCAAAGAACAATAATAACAAAGGAGGCAAAAGAGCTGGAGCAGGCAATGGCAACCCACTCCAGTACTTTTGCCTGGAAAATCCCATGGACGGAGGAGCCTGGTAGGCTGCAGTCCATAGAGTTGCTAAGAGTCAGGCACGACTGAGGGACTTCACTTTCACTTTTCACTTTCATGCCTTGGAGAAGGAAATGGCAACCCACTCCAGTGTTCTTGCCTGGAGAATCCCAGGGACAGACGGCAGACATAGTGGGCTGCCGTCTATGGGGTCACACAGAGTCGGACGCGACTGAAGTGACTTAGCAGCAGCAGGCAAAAGAGCTATACTCTGAAAACTTTAAAACACCGATGAAAGAAATCAAAGATGACAAACAGATGGAGACATATACCATGTTTTGTATTTGAATAATTAATATTCTGAAAATGAATATACTACCCAAAGAAATCTATGGATTCAGTGCAAGTCCAATCAATTACCAATGACATTATTCACAGAATTAAAACAAATAATTTTACAATTTGTATGGAAACACAAAACACTTTGAATAGCAAAAATATCTTTAGAAAGAAAAACAGAAGTGGAGACATCAGGCTCCTCAACTTCAAACTATACCACAAAGCTACGGTAATCAAGACAGCATGGTACTGGCACAAAAACAGAAATATAGACCAGTGGTACAGAATAGAAAACCCAGAGACAAACTCATGCACCTGTGGTAACCTAATCTATGACAAAGGAGGCAAGAATATACAATAGAGAAGACAGCATCTTCAAGAAGTGGTGCTGAGAAATCTGGACAATTACATATAAAAGAATGAAATTAACATTACCTAGCATCATACACAAAAATAAACTCAAAATGGATTAAAGACCTACATGCAAGACCATTCACTATAAAACTCTTAAAGGAAAACATAGGAAAAACACTCTTTGACATAAACCACACAAGATCTTTTTTGACCTACCTCCTAGAATAAAGAAAATAAAAACAAAAATAAGCAAATAGTACCTAATTGAACTTAAAAGCTTTTGCGCAGCAAAAGAAACCAAAATAAGGTGAAAAGATAACTGTCAGAATGGGAGAAAATATTTGCAAATGAATAACATAAACAAGTTTAATCTCCAAAATATACAAATAGCTCATGGAGCTCAATATCAAGAATACAAACAACCCGATCAAAAAATGGATGCAAGGCTTAAATAGATCTCTCTTCAAAGAAGACACATAGATGGCCAAGAAGGACATGAACAGATGTTTAACATCACTAATTATTACAGAAATACAAATCAAAACTACAATGAGATACTGCCTCACACCAGCTATTGTAAAAAATCTACAAACAATACATGCTGGAGAGTGTGTGAAGAAAATGAAACCCTCTTACACTGTTGGTGGGAAGGTAAATTAATACAGCCACTGTGGAAATAGTATGGAGATTCCTTAAAAAACTAAACATAGAACTACCATATGACCAAGCAATCCCACTACTGGGCATACATCCTGAGAAAACCATAACTCAAAAAAAAAAAAAAAAAATGTGGTAAATGGATTAAACACACCAATCAAAAGACATAGACTAGCTGGGTGAATGAAAACATGTGCATGTATGCACTTTCACTTGCCATATCACTCTACTTAACTTCCAAAATTGTATTTAATTATTTTATATTATTAGGTGAGCCATTTTTCCATTATGGCTCACAAATGCAATAATCTTTCTTTTCCCTGGCTATTGTTTATAAAAAATGATAAATATTTTTTTACTATTGAAATTAACTGTTATTCATTTTAATAGTATCTTTATTGGTCAACATAAAATGATATAATTCTATATCACTAAAACTACCATTTATAGAAAAACCTGTAATTACTTTTCAAAATCCAAATGTACATTAGAATTATCTTGGAATTTTTTGAAAAGTGTTAATGCCCAGATGCGTGCTGAGATTCATCGGGTCACAAAGAGTCAGACATGACTGAGTGACTGAACTGAACTGAACTGAATGCCCAGGTATTGTTTTTTTCCTCGAAAGCTCCAGATACAATTATAATGAGCAGCCATGTTTAAAAACTGGACTGTATCATGATCTTTTATCTAGTCTGTTTCACTTTTTCTATTCCATATTCAGTGCTCCCATTTCATTTAATCTATACTTTCCAATTTCTCGATCTCTTTTTTTGTTGTTCATTCTTAAGCCTTTATCAAGTATAGTAGAAAGCTTTTGTATACATATATATCTATAAATAGCATGTATAATATAATACATATGTTAGAAAACTTATGTTTTTGCATAAATAAAAACAATATAACATATTAATTCCACTTGTTTGACTAAGTATGAATAGAATGTTAGATTTCTAATTTTATTCACTCAAAACTTTGATATAGTTCCACTTATTCTGGCATCTAATATTACAGCTAAAAGTCTAGAAAGGTATTATCTTAGTGATTTTTCTGGTCACGTGAGCTGCTCGGACCTCGGAAGGGCACAAAACGCAGGCCCAACTGAGTCTGCGCCTTTGTGGAGTACCCGAGAACCTGAACCTGAGCAACTTAGACCTGGGAAGTGCACGCAACCCAGGGCCTGCCTCTGACAGTTCCCAGCAGAGCAACCTAGAGCCTGAGAAGTGTAGACCATGAAAGCACACAAGCCCTGAGCGGGGGCAAACCCAGTGCGGCTGACAGCTAGCACTCCCCACACATGCCAGTGATGTTTGAAGTGTTCCTCCCTCCCCACAACACGACTGAACAAGTGAAGCTAAAAAAGTGACCACCATCGCCCCCTTGTGTCAGGGCGAAAATTAGACACTGAAGAGACCAGCAAACAGAAGCTAAAATAAACAGAGGGAACCGCTTTGGAAGTGACAGGTGCAACAGATTAAAACTCTGTAGTTAGCACTAACTACATAGGAAGGGGCCTATAGATCTTGAGAAGAAATATAAGCAAGATCAAGGAACTATCTGAAAATGAATTGACCCCACACTGTCCGCAACAGCTCCAGAGAAATTCCTAGATATGTTTTTACTACTATAATTTTTTAAAATTAAAAAAAAATTAAGTCCTATATTACTCTTTTAATTTTCATTTTTATAACCTACTATTACCCTGCAAAGAAAGACCTTCGTACATATATATTTTACAATTGTTGTGACTTTTTTTTTTTAAATATTGTATTTTTGAGAATCTAATCTCTACTCTAGATTTTTAAACTTTGCTTTTTGGTATTTGTTATCAATTTTGTACCTTTAAGAACCCAATCTTCAGTATCCATTTTGACTTGGGAGTGAGATTACTGGCTTCATTGCTCTATCCCCCTTCTCCACCAGGTCACCTCTATCTCCTCCCTCTCCCTTCTCTTCTCTATCCAACTCTGTGATTCTTTATGTGTGTTCCGGGCTGTGGAGAACACTTAGGGAACTGATTACTGGCTGGATCTGTCTCGCTCCTTTTGATTCCCCCTTTTATCCTGGCCACCTTTGTCACCTTCCTCCCTCTTCTCTTCTCTGTGTAACTCCGTGAACATCTCTGAGGGATCCAGATTGTGGAGAGCACATAGGGAAGTGATTACTGGCTAGCCTGATCTCTCCCTTTTTGCTTCCCTGTCTTCTCCTCCTGGTCACCTCTATCTCCCTCCTCCCTCTTCTCTTCTCCATGTAACTCTGTGAAACTCTCTGGGTGTCCCTCACTGTGGAGAAACTTTTCATCATTAACCTAAATGTTTTATCATCAGTGCTGTATAGATGGAGAAGTCTTGAGGCTGCTGTAAGAATAAGACTGAAAACCAGAGGCAGGAGGCTTAAGTCCAAAACCTGAGAACACCAGAGAACTCCTGACTCCAGGGAACATTAATCAATAAGAGCTCATTCAACGCCTCCATACCTACACTGAAACCAAGCACATACCATGCAAATTCTCCAGCAACACAGGAACATAGCCCTGAGCTTTAATATACAGGCACCCAAAGTTACTCCAAACCCACTGACATCTCAAAACTCACTGCTTGACACTTCATTGCACTCCAGAGAGAAAAAAATCCAGCTCCACCCACCAGAACACTGACACAAGCTTCTCTAACCAGGAAACCTTGACAAGCTACTCATCCAACCCCACACACAGCAAGGAACCTCCACAATGAAGAGGAACCACAAAGAGCCAGAATACAGAAAGGCCACCTCAAACATAGCTGTTGGGGGCCAGCGTGAGGTACTCCGCCCATGGCAAAGGTCATGAGGAAGGAGGCTCGACATACGCAAAGGCGGGATCGAGCCTCAGGAGTCCCCCTGGAAATCCTCGAGCATCTACCCCCATAACCAGAGCCTGCCTACTTTACTACTTTGTGCTCTCCCCTACACCTCTGACTTTACGGGGGGCTGTCCCCCACCACCTCTTTCGGAGAAGGAGTTAACCTAGAGCTCCAGTTAATCAAAACTCCTGGGCGTGACAAGAGTGTTTTAACCTACAAACTCCTCTGAAGGTTCTCTGGCCTGCCTGACAGGCTTGTCCGGCCACATGTATTGCTCACAGTCTCCCAACCGTGAGAGGCATGAGATGCCTTAAACCTTCTAAAAACAGGTTCCTTAGAAAAGTTAGAAAACTATTAGTATAAGTATAATGGGCTGATTAGAAATTGTATTGGTGAAGGGTTTTTCATTTGTTGAGCCAATGTTTGTTGCTAAGACCCCACATCCCCTGCCCTTACACACATTAATGAATATATAGAAGAAATAAGTATTAACCTTTGATATTAATCACGTTAGACCTTAGGCTAAGTAAATTCTTTCCTTAACTAAAACCCACTATACCCTCAGGCTATAGGAATGTGACTTTATTTGGGTGGCGTCTGTTTTGAGAATAATCACCCTTGGAGAAAAAAGTGTTCTGGTTGACTGACCACTGTCACAAGGAGAGGGTCATAAATTGTCAGCAGGCCCCCCTGGCCAGAAGATGATGTAACACCCCTAAGACCTCTGTATACATTTGTGTGAAGCACCTGACTTTAATAAAAGTCAGGACTGCTGTCCCCACATGACTTTTGTATAACATCTCAGTGTATAAAACAGACTCTGGAAAATAAAGAATTGGGATCAGTTCCTCGAAAGACTGGTCTCCCCATGTCTCTCTCTCTCTCACTCTGGCTGAGTCTCCATCTGGAGCATGGAACCCACCATGCTTACTAATTATGCCTGGGCTTCTAAGATCCGACCGGGGAGGCCTCAGTGTCTCCTCTCCTTCGGGAGAACGGAAGGACGCCTGCGGCCTACATAAGTGGTGCAAGCTTCTTGTCTTGAAGTTTTATTGGTCTCCCACGTAAACCAAGCTACTCAGCCTCTTTTCTCCACTGAATTTTCCTACTGAGCTATCCTCATTCTATTACTCTTTATATCTTTGATGAATATTTAAATAGTCGCCTAAGCCGTCTCCCCTTCGAATACCCTGGATCAGCCAGGGCTGGACCCCAGCAGCTGGCGCCCGAGACAGGGACTTTGAAGGTAAGTCCCCAGCCCTATTCCCCCAGTGTTGAGTTTTCGGGATGGCTAGGACCCCACTTAGGGTGCTGCAGACCCCCCTGTAGGATAGACAGGGTGAAGAGGAGTGGGAAGTGTTGAAAGTGTTGAAGAGTTAGAGATAAAAAACGGATTCCAAAAAGGCTGACAAAAAAGCCCTAATCTTTTGATAGCTAAAAGCAAAATCTTTTACTATACTTAATTTTCTGACATGGGTAACACTGAATCAAATGAAAGACAACTCTTTATATGAGTAATTTTTTTCCATTTGTACAAAAACAATGTCCTTGATTTCCAGAAGAGGGTACTGTTAATTTAGATACATGGGTGAAGGTAAAAAAAAAAAAAAAAAAACTAAAAACTTATCCTATAAATATGATTAAAAATGTTCTGGAACCCCGTCATGAGGCTGTGGGATAACCTATGGGAGAGGCTATAGCGGTGGATGGTAGTGGGTCTCCACCTTCTGCGCAGATCATATTTTCTGCCATTGATGAAGAAAAGGAGGGAGACTGTGCTCTACCTCCCGAGGAGTGAGAGGGCTTACAGGACGCTGTGGCGGGGCGCCCTGGCGAGCCCCCTCTTCCTCTACACAAACCTTTAAAAATTTATCCAATAATTTCTGATTTAAGATGACTACCCCACCTCCGCTTGCACCTCCCAGGGCCTAATAATTCCCCAGTTTACATCCAAAGCCTCCCAGAGCATTGCCTAAAGCTGAAAAAGATAAAAAAAGTTTTCTTTTTAAACAAAGGAGCTTTTAAAAAAATACACAATATACAGAGCCTGCTCCTTGCAGAAAACCCCCTCGGGGGGGGCCTCACCCAAGCAAAAAAAAAAAAAAAAAACAAGAGAGAGAGAAAAAAAAAAAAAATGAAAAAGTGAAAAAGAAAAAATAAGGAAAAAAGGAAAGACAATAGAGAAAAATCTAAAGATAGAGAAAGAACTAAAGAGTGAAAAGGAGAGAGCAACAGAGGAGGAAGGAATCAGGGAACGCAGCAAGATAGAAAAAGGAAAAAAGGAAGTTAAAAAAAAGAGATACAGAGAGAAAGAGGGAGGAGGGAAGAAAAAGTTAGAGAGAAAGAGGGTAAAAGGAAAGGAACGAAGGAAAGAGAAGGTAGCAAGAAAGGAAGGGGGAGAGAAAAGTGAGAAAGGCAGGAAGAGAGGGAGAGAGGGAGAGAGAAAGTAAGGAAGAAGGGAGAATGAAAGAGGGAAACAGGAAGGAAATGATAGAAAGTAAAAGAAGAGAAGAGGAAGGAAAAAAGATAGACTGAGGGAAAGAAAACTTGAGAAAGATTTAAAGAGAAGAAGGAAGAAAAAATCAGCAGAGGAGAGAGGAGAGGACTTACAGGACACTGTGGCAAGGTGCCCTGGCGAGCTCCCTCCCTCTCTGCGCAAACCTTTAAAAAAACCTATCCACCAGTTTCTGATTTAAGGCGATTGCTCCCGCCTCCGTTTGTGCCTTCCAGGGCCCAAAAGTTCCCCACTTTGCCCCCAAAGCCTCTCAAAGTGTTGCCTAAGCCTGAAAAAGATAAAAAGTTTTTTAAACAGTGGAGCTTTTAAAACAGACTGCATGCACAATATGCAGAGCATGCTCCTTGGAGAAAACCCCCTCAGGGGGGTCTCACCCAGGCTAAGAGAAAAACAAAATGGTAAGGGGATTTAGCAACAATATTAACCCCTGACAAGCCGATTACTCCAATTCCAAAGGGAGTGGCTGGCCCCCTACCTGAGGGCATTGTAGGACTTGTGCTAGGGCGTAGCTAGCTTTCTTTTAAAAAAAAAAAAAGAAAAATAAAGAAAGAAAAGAAAAAAGGAAAAATTTCGGTGGTGCATGGTGTAGTAGATTCTGATTATATTGAGAAATTAAAGTTTTGACCTCACCACCTACTAAAACTGTACAAATTAATAAAGGTCAAAGAGTAACACAGCTTTTGCTTTTTACCTTATTATCAGACAAGAAAAAACTTGACTTCTCAGGCTAGGAGCCACAGAGCATTTGGATTTAGTGATCTAGCCTTTTGGGTGCAGGAAATTACAGCTTCTAAGCCTTAAAAAAAATTTTTTTTTTAATTAAAAAAAATAAAAAGTCAGGTGCTTCACACAAATGTATACAGAGGTCTTAGGGGTGTTACATCATCTTCTGGCCAGGGGGCCTGCTGACAATTTATGACCCTCTCCTTGTGACAGTGGTCAGTCAACCAGAACACTTTTTTCTCCAAGGGTGATTATTCTCAAAACAGACGCCACCCAAATAAAGTCACATTCCTATAGCCTGAGGGTATAGTGGGTTTTAGTTAAGGAAAGAATTTACTTAGCCTAAGGTCTAACGTGATTAATATCAAAGGTTAATACTTATTTCTTCTATATATTCATTAATGTGTGTAAGGGCAGGGGATGTGGGGTCTTAGCAACAAACATTGGCTCAACAAATGAAAAACCCTTCACCAATACAATTTCTAATCAGCCCATTATACTTATACTAATAGTTTTCTAACTTTTCTAAGGAACCTGTTTTTAGAAGGTTTAAGGCATCTCATGCCTCTCACGGTTGGGAGACTGTGAGCAATACATGTGGCCGGACAAGCCTGTCAGGCAGGCCAGAGAACCTTCAGAGGAGTTTGTAGGTTAAAACACTCTTGTCATGCCCAGGAGTTTTGATTAACTGGAGCTCTAGGTTAACTCCTTCTCCGAAAGAGGTGGTGGGGGACAGCCCCCCGTAAAGTCAGAGGTGTAGGGGAGAGCACAAAGTAGTAAAGTAGGCAGGCTCTGGTTATGGGGGTAGATGCTCGAGGATTTCCAGGGGGACTCCTGAGGCTCGATCCCGCCTTTGCGTATGTCGAGCCTCCTTCCTCATGACCTTTGCCATGGGTGGAGTACCTCACGCTGGCCCCCAACACATAGCAATATAAACAAGATGAAAAGGCAGAGAAATACACAGCAGGTAAAGGAACAGGACAAACGCCCACCAAAACAAACAAAAGAGGAAGGGATAGGGAATCTACTTGATAAAGAATTCAGAATAATGACAGTGAAAATGATCCAAAATCTTGAAAACAAAATGGAGTTACAGATAAGTCGCCTGGAGACAAGGATTGAGAAGATGCAAGAAAGGTTTAACAAGGACCTAGAAGAAATAAAAAAGAGTCAATATATAATGAATAATGCAATAAATGACATCAAAAACACTCTGGAGGGAACCAATAGTAGAATAACAGAGGCAGAAGATAGGATAAGTGAGGTAGAAGATAGAATGGTAGAAATAAATGAAGCAGAGAGGAAAAAAGAATTAAAAGGAATGAGGACAAACTCAGAGACCTCTGGGACAATGTTAAATGCCCCAACATTTGAATCATAGGAATCCCAGAAGAAGAAGACAAAAAGAAAGTCCATGAGAAAATACTTGAGGAGATAATACTTGAAAACTTCCCTAAAATGGGGAAGGAAATAATCACCCAAGTCCAAGAAACTCAGAGAGTCCCAAATAGGATAAACCCAAGGCCAAACACCCTGAGACATATATTAATCAAATTAACAAAGATCAAACACAAAGAACAAATATTAAAAGCAGTAAGGGGAAAACAACCAATAACACACAAGGGGATTTCCATAGGAATAACAGCTGATCTTTCAATAGAAACTCTTCAGGCCAGAAAGGAATGGCAGGACATACTTAAAATGATGAAAGAAAAAACGTACAGCCCAGATTACTGTACCCAGCAAGGATCTCATTCAAATATGAAGGAGAAATCAAAAGCTTTACAGACAAGCAAAAGCTGAGAGAATTCCAGCACCACCAAACCAGCTCTCCAATAAATGCTAAAGGATCTTCTCTAGACAGGAAACACAGAAAGGGTGTATAAACTCGAACCCAAAACAATAAAGTAAATGGCAACGGGAATCATACTTATCAATAATTACCTTAAACATGAATGGGTTGAACGCCCCAACCAAAAGACAAAGACTGGCTGAATGGATACAAAAACAAGACCCCTATTATGTTGTCTACAAGAGACCCACCTCAAAACATGGGACACATACAGACTGAAAGTGAAGGGCTGGAAAAAGATATTCCATGCAAATAGAGACCAAAAGAAAGCAGGAGTACCAATACTCATATCAGATAAAATAGACTTTAAAACAAAGGGTGTGAAAAGAGGCAAAGAAGGACACTACATAATGATCAAAGGATCAATCCAAGGAGAAGATATAACAGTTATAAATATATATGCACCCAACATAAGAGCACCACAATATGTAGGCAAATGCTAACAAGTATGAAAGGGGAAATTAACAATAACACAATAATGGTGGGAGACTTTAATACCCCAGTCACACTATGGATAGATCAACTAAACAGAAAATTAACATGGAAACACAAACTTTAAATGATGCAACAGATGAGTTAAACCTAATTGATATCTTTAGGACATTTCACTCCAAAACAATGAATTTCACTTTTGTGTCAAGTGCACATGGAACCTTCTCCAGGCAGATCACATCCTAGGCCATAAATCTAGCCTTGGTAATTCAAAAAAATTGAAATCATTCCAAGCATCTTTTCTGACCATAATACAGTAAGATTAGATCTCAATTACAGGAGAAAAAATATTAAAAATTCCAACATGTGGAGGCTGAACAACACGCTGCTGAAAAACCAACAAATCGCAGAAGAAATCAAAAAAGAAATCAAAATATGCATAGAAATGAATGAAAATGAAAACACAACAACCCCGAACCTGTGGGATACTGTAAAAGCAGTGCTAAGGGAAGGTTCATAGCAATAAGGGCAAAACCTCAAGAAACAAGAAAAAAAGTCAAATAAATAACCTAACTCTACACCTAAAGCAACTAGAAAAGGAAGCAATGAAGAGCCCCAGGGTTAATAGAAGGAAAGAACTCTAAAAAATTAGGGCAGAAATAAATGCAAAAGAAACAAAAGAGACCATAGCAAAAATCAACAAAGCTAAAAGCTGGTTCTTTGAGAAGATAAATAAAATTGACAAACCATTAGCCAGACTCATCAAGAAACAAATGGAGAAGAATCAGATCAACAAGATTAGAAATCAAAATGGAGAAATCACAACAGACAACACAGAAATACAAAGGATCATAAGAGACTACTATGAGCAACTATATGCCAATAAAAAGGACAACTTGGAAGAGATGGACAAATTCTTAGAAAACTACAACTTTCCAAAACTGAACCAGGAAGAAACAGAAAATCTTAACAGACCCATCACAAGCATGGAAATTTAAACTCTAATCAGAAATCTTCCAACAAACAAAAGCCCAGGACCAGACGACTTCACAGCTGAATTCTACCAAAAATTTAGAGAAGAGCTAACACCTATCCTATTCAAACTCTTCCAGAAAATTGCAAAGGAAGGTAAACTTCCAAACGCATTCTATGAGGCCACCATCACACTAATACCAAAACCAGACAAAGCTGCCACAAAAAAAGAAAACTACAATATCACTGATGAACATAGATGCAAAAATCCTTAATAAAATTCTAGCAAACAGAATCCAACAACATATTAAAAAGATTATACATCATGACCAAGTGGGCTTTATCCCAGTAATGCAGGGATTCTTCAATATCTGCAAATCAATCAATGTAACACACCACATTAACAAATTGAAAGATTAAAAACCAGATGATTATCTCAATAGATGAAGAGAAAGGTTTGACAAAATTCAACATCCATTTATGATAAAAACTCTCCAAAAAGCAGGAATAGAAGGAACATACCTCAACATAATAAAAGCTATATATGACAGTTCAGCTCAGTCACTCAGCCATGTCTGACTCTTTGCGACCCCATGAATTGCAGCACGCCAGGCCTCCCTGTCCATCACCAACTCCCGGAGTTCACTCAGACTCACGTCCATCGAGTCAGTGATGCCATCCAGCCATCTCATCCTCTGTCGTCCCCTTCTCCTCCTGCCCCCAATCCCTCCCAGCATCAGAGTCTTTTCCAATGGGTCAACTCTTCGCATGAGGTGGCCAAAGTACTGGAGTTTCAGCTTTAGCATCATTCCTTCCAAAGAACACCCAGGACTGCTCTCCTTTAGAATGGACTGGTTGGATCTCCTTGCAGTCCAAGGGGCTCTCAAGAGTCTTCTTCAACACCACAATTCAAAAGCATCAATTCTTCTGTGCTCAGCTTTCTTCACAGTCCAACTCTCACATCCATACATGACCATTGGAAAAGCCATAGCCTTGACTAGACGGACCTTTGTTGGCAAAGTAATGTCTCTGCTTTTGAATATGCTATCTATGTTGGTCATAACTTTCCTTCCGAGGAGTAAGCGTCTTTTAATTTCATGGCTGCAGTCACCATCTGCAGTGATTTTGGAGCCCTAAAAAATAGTCTGACTCTGTTTCCACTGTTTCCTCATCTATTTCCCATGAAGTGATGGGACGAGATGCCATGATCTTCGTTTTCTGAATGTTCAGCTTTAAGCCAACTTTTTCACTCTCCTCTTTCACTTGCATCAAGAGGCCTTTTAGTTCCTCTTCACTTTCTGCCATAAGGGTGGTGTCATCTGCATATCTGAGGTGATTGATATTTCTCCCAAATAATCTTGATTCCAGCTTGTGCTTCCTCCAGCCCAGCATTTCTCATGATGTACTCTGCATATAAGTTAAAAAAGCAGGGTGACAATATACAGCCCTGACGTACGCCTTTTCCTATTTGGAACGAGTCTGTTGTTCCATGTCCAGTTCTAACTGTTGCTTCCTGACCTGCATACAAATTTCTCAAAAGGTAGATCAGGTGGTCTTGTATTCCCATCTCTTTGAGAATTTTCCACAGTTTATTTTATTTCTTTTTCTGTTCTGATTGCTGTGGCCAAAATTTCCAAAACTATGTTGAATAGTAGTGGTGAGAGTGGGCACCCTTATCTTATGCCTGACTTTAGGGGAAATGCTTTCAATTTTTCACCATTTTAGCAAACAGTATCCTCAATGGTGAAAAATTGAAAGCATTTCCCCTAAAGTCAGGCATAAGACAAGGGTGCCCACTCTCACGACTACTATTCAACATAGTTTTGGAAGTTTTGGCCACAGCAATCAGAGCAGAAAAAGAAATAAAAGGAATCCAAATTGGAAAAGAAGAAGTAAAACTCTCACTGTTTGCAGATGACATGATCCTCTACATAGAAAACCCTAAAGACGCCACCAGAAAATTACTAGAGCTAATCAATGAATATAGTAAAGTTTCAGGATATAAAATTAACACACAGAAATCCCTTACATTCCTATACACTAACAATGAGAAAACAGAAAGAGAAATAAAGGAAAAACTTCAGTTCACCATTGCAATGAAAAGAATAAAATACTTAGGAATATATCTACCTAAAGAAACAACAGACCTATATATAGAATACTATAAAACACTGATGAAAGAAATCAAAGAGGACACAAATAGACGGAGAAATATACCATGTTCATGGATTGGAAGAATCAATATAGTGAAAATGAGTATAATACCCAAATCAATCTATACATTCAATGCAATCCCTATCAAGCTACCAATGGTGTTTTTCACAGAACTAGAACAAATAATTTCACAATTTGTATGGAAATACAAATAACCTCGAATAGCCAAAGCAATCTTGAGACAGAAGAATGGGACTGGAGAAATCAACCTGCCTGACTTCAGGCTATACTACAAAGCCACAGTCATCAAGACAGTATGGTACTGGCACAAAGACAGAAATATAGATCAGTGGAACAAAATAGAAAGCCCAGAGATAAATCCTCGCACCTATGGACACCTTGTCTTTGACAAAGGAGACAAGAATATACAATGGAGAAAAGACAATCTCTTTAACAAGTGGTGCTGGGAAAACTGGTCAACCACTTGTAAAAGAATGAAACTGGAATACTTTCTAACACTATACACAAAAATAAACTCAAAATGGATTAAAGAGCTAAACCTAAGACCAGAAACTATAAAACTCCTAGAGGAAAACATAGGCAAAACACTCTCTGACATAAATTACAGCAGGATCCTCTATGACCCACATCCCAGAGTATTGGAAATAAAAGGAAAAATAAACAAATGGGACCTAATTAAACGTAAAAGCTGTTGCACAACAAAGGAAACTATAAGCAAGGTGAAAGCCTTCAGAATGGAAGAAAATAATAGCAAACGAAGCAACTGACAAAGATTTAATCTCAAAAATATACAAGCAACTCTTGCAGCTCAATTCCAGAAAAATAAACGACCCAATCAAAACATGGGCCAAAGAACTAAACAGACATTTCTCCAAAGAAGACATACAGATGGCTAACATGAAAAGATGCTCAACATCACTCAGAGAAATGCAAATCGAAACCACAATGAGATACCATCTCATGTCAGTCAGAATGGCTGCGATCCAAAAGTCTACAAGCAATAAATGCTGGAGAGGGTGTGGAGAAAAGGGAACCCTCTTACACTGTTGGTGGGAATGCAAACTAGTACAGCCACTATGGAGAACAGTGTGGAGATTCCTTTAAAAACTGGAAATAGAACTGCCTTATGATCCAGCAATCCCACTGCTGGGCATACACACTGAGGAAACCAGAATTGAAAGAGACATGGGTACCCCAATGTTCATCGCAGCACTGTTATAATAGCCAGGACATGGAAGCAACCTAGATGTCCATCAGCAGATGAATGGATAAGAAAGCTGTCGTACATATACACAATGGAATATTACTCAGCCATTAAAAAGAAAACATTTGAATCAGTTCTAATGAGGTGGATGAAACTGGAGCCTATTATACAGAGTGAAGTAAGCCAGAAAGAAAAACACCAATACAGTATACTAACGCATATATATGGAATTTAGAAAGGTGGTAACAATAACCCCACGTGTGAGACAGCAAAAGAACACATATGTATAGAACAGTCTTTTGGACTTTGTGGGAGAGGGTGAGGATGGGATGATTTGGGAGAATGGCATTGAAACATGTATATTATCATATGTGAAATAGATCACCAGTCCAGGTTCGATGCATGAGACGGTACTCAGGACTGGTGCACTGTGATGACCCAGAGGAATTGGATGGGGAGGGAGGTGGGAGGGGGGTTCATCATGGGGAACACATGTACACCTGTGGCAGATCCATGTCAATGTATGGCAAAACCGCTACAATATTGTAAAGTAATTAGCCTCCAATTACAATAAGTAAATTTATATTAAGAAATAAAATAAATAAATAAATTTAAAAAATAATAAAAGGAAAAGAAAGACTGAGACTAAAAAAAAATTTTTTAATAAAAATAAAATTTGAATGAGGCTTGAAACTTCTAATCCAATTCTGAGAATATAACGAAATACTATGTTGTAAAGAAAACAGGAAACTAACCTTTCATGGGGTCACAAAAAGTTGGACATGACTCAGCGACTGAACTGAACTGAACTGAACTGATAATAAATTTATATATATATTATAAATTTTAATTGATATGCACAAATACCAAATAATCTACATGAAAAGAAAATAATTTTAAATGTCTTATTACACCTAATCTACCTCTTTTGAGGAAAAGTTCATTAATCATGTTACATTAGATAACAGGATTTTAAATTTTCACTATGTTTTTTCTTGTATTTTCATCTCTTACATCAGTTATATTTTCTCTCTTAAGTAAAGAGCTATGTAATTTTATTTCCAATTGAATAGTATTTACAAAAGTATTTACAGAAGCAGAAGGTACAGTATCTTGATATATTTCTGTAGCCATGAAGTTAAAAGATACTTGCTCCTTGGAAGAAAAGCTGTAACAAACCTAGACAGCATATTAAAAAGCAGAGACATCACTTTGCCAACAGAGGTCCATATAGACAAAGCTGTGGTTTTTCCAGTAATCATGTACAGATGTAAGAATTGGACCACTGAGCGGCTTAGTTCTGAAGAACTGATGTTTTTGAACTATGGTGCTGGAGAAAGATGCTTGAGAGTCCCTTGGACAGTAAGGAGATCAAACCAGTCTATCCTAAAGGAAATCAATCCTGAATATTCATTGGAAGAACTGATGATGAGGTTAAAGCTCCAATACTTAGGCCACCTGATGCAAAGAGCCAGCTCATTGGAAAATATCCTGATTCTGGGTAAGACAGAAGGAAGAAGGAGAAGAGAATGACAGAGGATGAGATGGTTGAATGGCATCACTGACTCAATGGACATAAGTTTGAGCAAACTCTGGGACATAGTGAAAGACAGGGAAGCCTGGCATGCTGCAGTCCATGGGGTCGCAAAGAGTCAGACATGACTAAGTGAGTGAAGAACAATAACAAAAGCCTGTCATACAGAGTCAAGTAAGCCAGGAAAAAAAAAAAAAAAGACCATATATTAACACATATATATATGGAATCTTGAAAAATGGTACTGATAAACTTATTTGCAGGACAGGAATAGAGACACAGATGTAGAGGATGGACTTGTGGACACAGGAAAGGAAGGAGAGGGTGGGACAACTGAGAGAATAGCATTGACATATATACACTATCATATATAAAATAGATAGCTAGTGGGGAGCTGCTGTATAGTACAGGGAGCTCAGCCCAATGCTATGTGGTGACCTAGAGTGGTGGGATGGAGGGGTATGAAGGGGGCTCAAGAGGAGGGGATTTCAATGGCACCCCACTCCAGTACTCTTGCCTGGAAAATCCCATGGACGGAGGAGCCTGGTAGGATGCAGTCCATGGGGTCGCTAAGAGTCGGACAAGACTAGACGACTTCACTTTCACTTTTCACTTTCATGCATTGGAGAAGGAAATGGCAACCCACTCCAGTGTTCTTGTCTGGAGAATCCCAGGGATGGGGGAGCCTGGTAGGCTACCGTCTATGGGGTCACACAGAGTCGGACATGACTGAAGTGACTTAGCATAGCATAGCTATTTTACATTATTGTACATCAGAAATTAACACAGCATTGTAAAGCAATTATATTCCAATAAAAAAATAATAAGGAAAAAGCTCAATGGAAAAAGCAGGTGAACAGTATGAATAACAACTTACAATGGAGCAAATCCAATAACTGAAGACAGTTTGAAATGATTCCTAGCCTCATTAGTGATCATGGAAAATGAAATTGAAAAACAACAAAGGGATATTCTTTTCCATTCAGCAGATAGTCACAATACTACAGAGCAGGGCCTCAGATCCTCCTGATGGGAGTATAGATTGCTCTACTCTTTGGGAATAAAAGCCTGGAGGTCGATTTAAGATGAAAAATACACATACTCTCTGAAATTTCATTTTAGATAATGTATATTGTGAAAATTAAGCTTACATGAACACAAACAAACATGCATTTTCCACAGATATTTTTCTATGGACATAAATATATACACAATAACAACTGAAAGCTACCTTAATGCCAATCAATAGAATGTTTGGCCAAACTAGAGTACATCTTTACTATGGGTTATTTATTATGCAGTCATTAGAAAATGAATTGCATTTGTTATGGTGATCTGTGATCAGTGATCTTGATATTACTACAGTAATTGTTTTGGGATGCCACAAACTATCCTTAAGTAAGACAGTGAATTTAATCAATAAAAGTTGCATGCATTCTGATATATACTATGATAATGAACATCATGTTTTTCACTGTCAGAGGGAAAAATGCTATGCTATTGCTTGCAGTGAATTAGATTCTGAGGTATTGGTTTGACCTTTTTAATATGTATTTTTATTGTGGTAAAAATACATAACACAAAGTTGTTATTTTGATAATTTTAAAGTATTAGTCCAGTGAAAATAGGTATATTCACATCATTGTACAAGCATTACCATTATCAATTTCCAGAACATTTTCATAATCCCAAACTGAAACTCTGCACCTACTAAACAATATTTCCCCATTCTCCCTCCCCCCAGCCCCTTATAATTTCTGTTCAACTTTCTTTGTGTTTTTAACTCTTCAAACTCCTTCATATAAATGTATGCATACAATATTTATTTTTTTTGTTTGGCTTATTTCATGTAGCATAATGTCTTCAAGGTATAGCTACATTGTAGCATGTATCAGAACTTCATTCTTTTTTAAAGACTATATATACCACACTTTGTTTATCCATTCATCCACTGATGGACATTTTGGTCATTTCCACCTTTTGGCTATTGTGAACAATGTTTCTTTGAACACTGATTACAGACAATTGCTTGAGTTCATCTTTTCAATTATTTTAGTTACATACACAGAGGCAAATATCTAGGTTAAATGTTAAGTCTATGTTTAATATTTTGAGGACAACCATATTTGTCCACAATGACTGCACCATTTTATAATTCCACTATAAACCCACAAAGGTTCCAGTTTCTCCACATCCTTGCCAACACTTTTTGTTTTCTGCCTATATATATATATATGTGTGTGTGTGTGTGTGTGTGTGTGCTAATGGATTTTTAAATATAGATGTGTGTCTATATGACTTAGTATATACGTATTTCCTTTTTCTGCCAGCTGAGAGGACCTAGAAGCAGCGACACAACAATGTGATGAACTAACTACCTAGCACACAGATTTTGGTTTCTAAATACCATTCTCCATTAAAAATGACCAGGGCCCCCTGGAGAAGTGGTTAATTTCAGGGCTGAGACAAGGAAAATGTGAGATAATTCTGGAGTTTCTTTTGTGGCAGAAAGTCAGGAAGTGCTAGGGGAAACCTGAGAGAAAATGGGAACATGTAGAAAGACACAGTAGTCAGCCTGAAAGAGCTCCCGTTATCACAGCTGGAAAAATGTGAGTGATATTTCTGTGATATTTCCCAAAACTTATAACCTCAGACTACTTATAAGATAACATCAGGAAAACCCAAATTGAAGGACATTCTTTGAAATACTGAATCTGTACTTTTCAAAAGTGTCAAGGTCATGAAAGGCAAGGAAAGACTGAGGAACTGTCACAGAGTAGAAGAAAATAAGGAAACATTACAGCCAAAAGCAAAGTGGAATCTTGGATTGAATTTTGGAAGAAATAACATCAGTGGAAAAACCGGTAAAATCTGAGTAAAGTCTGTAGTTTAGTTAGTGGTATTGTGACAATGTTAATTTCTCAATTTTGACAATTGTATTATGGTTCTACAGATACTAACATTACGGGATGCTCAGTGAGGAACATAGGAGAATATAACACAATCATTGCAGATTTTCTGTACACTGAAAATATGCCTTATGCCAAGTTATGAAAATATATTATGTGTTTAACTTACTTTTTGTGTGTTTCTCACCTGCTGAATGTGTTAAAATCTTACACTATGATGGTAGATAAATCTATTTCTCTTCATAATTGTATCAATGTTTACTTTCTATAGTTAATGTTATGTAACTAGGCACATGCAAATTTAAAATTGTTGTATCTATCTGTGAAATAACACTTTATGAACTTTCCCTATTTTTCACTTGTAGTGATTTTTGCTTGAAATCTATTTTACCTAGTATTAATGTAACTTTAGCAACTTTTTTTTTTTTTTGGTTAGAATTACCCTAAATGTCTTTTTCTAACCTTTTACTTTCAAATTCTCAGCGTTCTTGTACTTCAGAAGTGTCTCTTTAATAATATGTAGTACATTTCTAAAAAATACAGTCTGACCACTTTTGCCTTTTATGATTGTAATCACTAATGTTCCAATTTACAACTGTCGTCTTTGTACTTTTTATTGTCTCACCTGTTTTATATGTATTTTCTTGGGCTCCAAAATCACTGAGGACAGTGACTGCAGCCATGAAATTAAAGGACACTTGTTCCTTGGAAGAAAAGCTATGACAAACCTAGACAGCATAAACATGTATAATATCATATAAGAAACAAATCGCCAGTCCAGGTTCCATGCAGAATACAGGATGCTTGGGGCTGGTGCACTGGGATGACCCAGAGGGATGGTATGGGGAGGGAGTTATGAGGGGGGCTCAGGATGGGGAACACGTGTACACCCGTGGCAGATTCATGTTGATGTATGGCAAAACCAATACAATATCGTAAAGTAATTAGCCTCCAATTAAAATAAATTAATTTAAATTAAAAATAAATAAATAAATAAAGACATCACTTTGCTGACTACAAGGAACTTGCAGCAAAGCTATGGCTTTTCCAGTAGTCATGTACAGATGTGAGAGTTGGACCATAAGGAAGGGTGAGCACCAGAGAATTGATGCTTTTGAATTGTGGTGCTGGAGAAGACTTGAGAATCCCCTGGACTACAAGGAAATCAAGCCAGTCAGTTCTAAAGGAAATCAACCCTGAATATTCATTGAAAGGATTGATGCTGAAGCTGGAGCTCCAGTAATTCTGCCATTTAATGTGAAGAGCTGACTCATTGAAAAAGATCCTGATGCTGGGAAAGATTGAAGGTAAAAGGAGAAGGGGACAGCAGAGGATGAGGCAGATAGCAGCACCAACTCAATGGACATAAATTTGAGCGAACTCCAGGAGATAGTGGAGGACAGAGGAGCCTGGTGTGCTTCAGTCCGTTGGGTCACCAAGAGTCAGCACTGTCTTAGCAACTGAACAACAACAACATTTTAAATAAATTCAGTATTAGTCTGGAAGTTAGGGCTAGGACTATAATGCTTCTATATTCCAAGAATTACAATATGCTTTTTCTCTTTAACAAAAGGCAATAAATAAATTAAAAATAATATTAGTAAATAAAAGCCTGGTTTGTAGCATGTATTTATTTCTGTGATTTAAGTACTCCCATCATGGCTGATTTCAAGTTGCCAACATTGGGAGTCAGAAATGTCCAGAAATGGCATGGAAGTTTCATACTACTTACACCCTCAATAAATTAAAAGGTCTTAGAAGTACTTTTCTTCCATCTGCTATTATACTGTTGTTGACATGTTAACTCTGTTAAGTTTCTATTGCTTCTGTAACAAATTCTTATAAGCTTAGTGACTTGAAACAACACCATGTATTATCTTCCAGTTCTGTAGAAGTTCAATTCAGATCTCACTGAGCTAAAATCAAGCTGTTGGAAAGTCTCTGCTCCTTGCTAGAGACCCTAGAAGGGAATCTGTTTCCTTGCTTTTCCAGCTTGTAGAGATGGGCTGTATATTTTGGCTCAGGTCCCTTCCTCGTTCTTCAAATCCAGCAACAGTAGATCAAGTCCTTGTAGACCATCACCCTGACATTTTCTTCTGCCTCCTTTTTCTACATTTAAAGACCCTATGTAGTGGACATGGCTCTTCCTCCAGTAATCCATATACTCTTCCCTTGTTAGAACCATCTGATTAGTTCCATCTTTAATCTTAATTTCCCTTTGTTATGTAACATAACATATTCACAAGTTATATGGGCATTTTGGGGGGACCTTACTTTGTCTACTAATCTTGCCCTTAAAATAGTTTTCAGTTCAGTTCAGTTCAATTACTCAGTTGTGTCCGACTCTTTGTGACCCCATGAATCGCAGCATGCCAGGCCTCCCTTTCCATCACCAACTCCCGGATTTCACTCACACTCACGTCCATCGAGTCAGTGATGCCATCCAGCCATCTCATCCTCTGTCGTCCCCTTCTCCTCCGGCCCCCAATCCCTTCCAGCATCAGAGTCTTTTCCAATGAGTCAACTCTTCGCATGAGGTGGCCAAAGTACTGGAGTTTCACCTTCAGCATCATTCCCTCCAATGAACACCCAGGACTGACCTCCTTTAGAATGGACTGCTTGGATCTCCTTGAGTCCAAGGGACTCTCAAGAGTCTTCTCCAACACCACAGTTCAAAAGCATTAATTCTTTGGCGCTCAGCCTTCTTCACAGTCCAACTCTCACATCCATACATGACCACTGGAAAAACCATAGCCTTGACTAGATGAACCTTTGTTGGCAAAGCAATGTCTCTGCTTTTGAATACGCTATCTAGGTTGGTCATAACTTTCCTTCCAAGGAGTAAGCATCTTTTAATTTCATGGCTGCAGTCACCATCTGTAGTGACTTTGGAGCCCAGAAAAATAAAGTCTGACACTGTTTCCACTGTTTCCCCATCTATTTCCCATGAAGTGATGGGACCAGATGCCATGATCTTCGTTTTCTGAATGTTCAGCTTTAAGCCAACTTTTTCACTCTCCTCTTTCACTTCATCAAGAGGCTTTTTAGTTCCTCTTCACTTTCTGCCATAAGGGTGGTGTCATCTGCATATCTGAGGTGATTGATATTTCTCTCAGCAATCTTGATTTCAGCTTGTGCTTCTTCCAGCCCAGCGTTTCTCATGATGTACTCTGCATATAAGTTAAATAAGCAGGGTGACAATATATAGCCCTGACGTACTCCTTTTCCTATTTGGAACTAGTCTGTTGTTCCATGTCCAGTTCTAACTGTTGCTTCCTGACCTGCATACAAATTTCTCAAGAGGCAGATCAGGTGGTCTGGTATTCCTATCTCTTTCAGAATTTTCCACAGTTTACTGTGATCCACAGTCAAAGGCTTTGACATAGTCAATAAAGCAGAAATAGATGTTTTTCTGGAACTCTTGCTTTTTCCATGATCCAGCAAATGTTGGCAATTTGATCTCTGGTTCCTCTGCCTTTTCTAAAACCAGCTTGAACATCAGGAAGTTCACGGTTCACATATTGCTAAAGCCTGGCTTGGAGAATTTTGAGCATTACTTTACTAGCATGTGAGATGAGTGCAATTGTGCGGTAGTTTGAGCATTCTTTGGCATTGTCTTTCTTTGGGATTGGAATGAAAACTGACCTTTTCCAGTCCTGTGGCCACTGCTGAGTTTTCCAACTTTGCTGGCCTATTGAGTACAGCACTTTCACAGCATCATCTTTCAGAATTTGAAATAGCTCAACTGGAATTCCATCACCTCCACTAGCTTTGTTCGTAGTGATGCTTTCTAAGGCCCATTTGACTTCACATTCCAGGATTTCTGGCTCTAGATGAGTGATCACACCATCGTGCTTATCTGGGTCGTGAAGATCTTTTTTGCACAGTTCTTCTGTGTATTCTTGTCACCTCTTCTTAATATCTTCTGCTTCTGTTAGGTCCATACCATTTCTGTCCTTTATCGAGCCCATCTTTGCGTAAAATGTTCCCTTGGTATCTCTAATTTTCTTGAAGAGATCTCTAGTCTTTCCCATTCTGTTGTTTTCCTCTACTTCTTTGCATTGATCACTGAGGGAGGCTTTCTTTTCTTGCTATTCTTTGGAACTCTGCATTCAGATGCTTATATCTTTCCTTTTCTCCTTTGCTTTTCACCTCTCTTCTTTTCACAGCCATTTGTAAGGCCTCCTCAGACAGCCATTTTGCTTGTTTGCATTTCTTTTCCATGGGGATGGTCTTGATCCCTGTCTCCTGTACAATGTCACAAACCTCATTCCATAGTTCATCAGGCACTCTATCTATCAAATCTAGGCCCTTAAATCTATTTCTCACTTCCACTGTATAATCATAAGGGATTTGATTTAGGTCATACCTGAATGGTCTAGTGCTTTTCCCTACTTTCTTCACTTTAAGTCTGAATTTGGCAATAAGGAGTTCATGATCTGAGCCACAGCCAGTTCCTGGTCTTGTTTTTGCTGACTGTATAGAGCTTCTCCATCTTTGGCTGCAAAGAATATAATCAATCTGATTTTGGTGTTGACCATCTGGTGATGTCCATGTGTAGAGTCTTCCTTTGTGTTGTTGGAAGAGGGTGTTCGTTATGACCAGTGCATTTTCTTGGCAAAACTCTATTAGTCTTTGCCCTGCTTCATTCCGTATTCCAAGGCCAAATTTGCCTGTTACTCCAGGTGTTTCTTGACTTCGTACTTTTGCATTCCAGTCCCCTATAATGAAAAGGACATCTTTTTTGGGTGTTAGTTCTAAAAGGTCTTGTAGGTCTTCATAGAACTGTTCAACTTCAGCTTCTTCAGTGTTAGTGGTTGGGGCATTGGCTTGGATTACTGTGATATTGAATGGTTTGCCTTGGAAACAAACAGAGATCATTCTGTCATTTTTGAGATTGCATCCAAGTACCGCATTCCGGACTCTTTTGTTGACCATGATGGCTACTCCATTTCCTTCTAAGGGATTCCTGCCTGCAGCAGTAGATATAATGGTCATCTGAGTTAAATTCACCCATTCCAGTCCATCTTAGTTTTCTGATTCTAGATTCCTGATTCACTCTTGCCATCTCTTGTTTGACTACTTCCAATTTGCCTTGATTCATGGACCTGACATTCCAGGTTCCTATGCAATATTGCTCTTTACAGCATCAGATCTTGCTTCTATCACCAGTCACATCCACAGCTGGGTATTCTTTTTGCTTTGGCTCCATACCTTCATTCTTTCTGGAGTTATTTCTCCACTGATCTCCAGTAGCATATTGGGCCCCTACTGACCTGGGGAGTTCCTCTTTCAGTATCCTATCATTTTGCCTTTTCATACTGTTCATGGGGTTCTCAAGGCAAGAATACTGAAGTGGTTTGCCATTCCCTTCTCCAGTGGACCACATTCTGTTAAATCTCTCCACCATGACCTGCCCATCTTGGGTTGCCCCACGTGCATGGCTTACTTTCATTGAGTTAGACAAGGTTGTGGTCCTAGTGTGATTAGATTGACTAGTTTTCTGTGAGTATGGTTTCAGTGTGTCTGCCCTCTGATGCCCTCCTGCAACACCTACTGTCTTACTTGGATTTCTCTTACCTTGGGCGTGGGGTGTCTCTTCACGCCTGCTCCAGCAAAGCGCAGCCGCTGCTCCTTACCTTGGACGAGGGGTATCTCGTCACCGCCGCCCTTCCTGACTTTCAACGTGGGATAGCTCCTCTAGGCCCTCCTGCATCCGCGCAGCCACTGTTCCTTGGACGTGGGGTTGGTCCTCCCAGCTGCCGCCCCTGGCCTCTGGCATGGAGTTGGACCTCCCGGCTGCCGCCCCTGGCCTCAGGCATGGGGTAGCTCCTCCCGGCCGCTGCCCCTGACATCGGATATGGGATAACTCCTCTCTTCACCGCCCCTGACCTCAGACGCGGGGTAGCTCCTCTTGGCTGTTCCTGCGCCGTCGCAGCCTGGCACTCTCGGCTGCTGCCCCTGACCTTGGACGTGGGGTAACTCCTCTTGCCGCCCCCCTTCAGGCATGGGGTCCTCCCGGCTTCTGCCCCTGACCTCGGACGTGGGGTAGCTCCTCACGGCCCCACTTAGTGCGCCGGTCGCAGCCGCCCCAAATACATCCTTATTGTTTTTAAGGCCAATGTTAGTTTAAATTTATCCACAAAGTTACTGCTTCTTGTGCTCTTTATTACCTCTTGCTGCCCAGATCTTCTACCTGCTAATTTTCCTTTTCCCTAGAGTATATTCTGTGTATTATGCATTTCATTCTTATATAACCAGGTATGGATTTCTTTTTGTTTCTTCAGCTTGAGATTTGTTTAGCTTGTTGGATCTGTGAGTTGTTCCCTTTCCTCACTTCTTAGTCATTATGTTTTCAGATATTGCTGCAGGTATTTCAGATATTGCTTCTTCTCCACATTCCCTTCCTTTCCAGCTGGATCAATAATTACATATACATTAAACTTTCTTCATCTTCTGTGTTTCTTAACCCTTATTCATATTTTATCTTTGACTTTTTGTTCCATTCTAGATAATTTTTTAACTTCTATATTTCAATTCACCAATTTCTTTTCAGTATGTCTAATTTGCAGTTAAACCCACCCATTACACTTGTGATTTTAATTATAATTTATTTGTTTTGATTATTTTTCAAATCTCATTCACATGTTTTGGTAAATATATTTAAGATTATCTTTTATTTCTTTCAAAATATTAAACATAGTTACTATAAAATCTATGGATAATAATTCCATTTACTTAAAATTCTTGAAGGTTTGAGTTTTTTCTCACTCATGGTGCCTTGTTTCTGTTTGCGTTATTTTCGACTATCAAATGCTCATTTTTCTTGGAATTTTATTTCAGAAATTCTTTGAGGCCTAGAATAAAATGTGTATTTTTCCAGAGGGGATTTGTGCTTGTGTCTTCCAGGCTCCTGGAAGGACTCCCAATCCAGAATTTACTCTAAATTTACTTCTCAATTTTCAGATTTTCCCAGGTAATATTAATTCAGGCTGTAAACTCATGTGAGGACCACCTCTCACTTTGATATTCTCAGAGGTTATCCTCCTAAGCCAAACTGGAGACAATCAACTCTCCTCTGAAATGGATGCCAGTTTGCTCCTATTTCACTGTCAATCCTGTGTATATGGCCCTTTGTGGTACCAGCTTTA
The DNA here is from genome assembly GCF_002263795.3 of Bos taurus. Classification (NCBI taxonomy): domain Eukaryota; kingdom Metazoa; phylum Chordata; class Mammalia; order Artiodactyla; family Bovidae; genus Bos; species Bos taurus. The sequence continues at coordinate 278,639 of NC_037349.1, read as the reverse complement.
GAGATGGAGGCTGTTCTTTTACAGTTATTGCCTTGGGTGGGTCCTGAGATTTGTTTTCTGTTTTTCAGACTCTCAAACTTTCACTTGGTAAGACAAAGATCTCCAAGAAGAAAGAGTTTGAATATACTCTGTAGGTTCACTTTGTTTCTAACCAAAGAATTCTTAACTTCTTATGAACTCATTGGAGAGATTTAATATTTTTTAAATTTCCCAGAGTTTTAAAATTCTTTATAGCATTAGGGTCAAACTGAATAAGATAGTCTGGATTTTTTGATAATCAAAATCCACTCTTTCAGCCCTTTAACTTCAATGTGCTAAGTCACTTCAGTTGTGTCTGACTCTGCAACCTCATGGACAATAGCCCACCAGGCTTCACTGTCCATGGGGTTCTCGGATTTTCCAGGTAAGACTACTGGAGTGGGTTGCCATGCCCTCCTCCAGGAGATCTTCCTGACCCAAGGATCGAGCTTACGTCTCTTAAGTCTCCTGCATTGGCAGGCAGGCTCTTTACAACCAGTGCCACCTGGGAAGACTTTTGCCTCCTTCGGTACATTTATTCCTAGGTATTTTATACTTTTTGTTGCAGTGTTGAAAGGGATTGTTTCCTTCTCTTATTTTTCATTGTTACTGTATAGGGATACATGGGAATTCGGCGCATTAATTTTATATCCTGTGACTTTATGATATTCTTTGATGAGCTCTAGTAATTTTCTAGTGTTATCTTTAGGGTTTTCCATGTATAGTGTCATGTCATCTGCATACAGTAAGAGTTTACTTCTTCTTTTTCAGTCTGGTTTCCTTTTATCTCTTTCCTTCTCTGATTGCCATGGCTAGGACTTCCAAAACAATGTTGAATTACAGTGGCAAGAGTGTGCACCCTAGTCTTGTTCCTGATCTTAGAGGAAATGCTTTCAGTTTTTCACCACTGAGAATAATGTTTGCTGTGGATTTGTCATATATGGCCTTTATTAAGTTGACGTAGGTTCCTTCTATGCCTACTTTCTAGAGAGTTTTTATCATGATTTGTCGTTGTTCTTCAGTTGCCAAGTCCTGTCTGACTCTTTGCAGCCCCATGGACTGCATGCAGCTCGCCAGGCTTCTCTATCCCTCACCATCTCCCAGAGTTTTCCCAAATTCATGTCCAGTGAAACAGTGATGCCATTCAACCATCTCAAGCTCTGTCACCCCCTTCTTCAGCCTTCACTCTTTCCCAACATCAGGGTATTTTCCCTATGTCACTCTTGAAGATGGGGTCCTGAAGTTTGCAAGTGTGCAAAGTTAGGTTATTGCAGCAGTGATTTCTTGTCTCTCTGGCAGGCCCAGGCTTTCCCCTGGACTTGCTCAGCTGTGTCATACTGGCCTCCTCAGAGTATATTCATGGCAAGTAACCAGAGTCCTCTCTCTGGGGTCCAGCCCCTAAAGCCTGAGCCTCAGCATCCAACCCCTACTCACCGTGGCAGGTGTGCAGTGTTTTGGCTAGGAAGTGTTGGTTTGCAATGATTTCTATGGTGAACTTTCCACTTTGTTTTCCAAGCACCTGTTGCTGGTTCCCCTCTGAGATTCCATATCTCCACCTGTCCCTACCTTTAAGGGAGTTTCCAAGTGTGCAGAAAGTGTTTCTCCTTCATAGCTCCCTTCCCAAGACACAGGTCCCTGTCCCAAATCCTTTGTCTATTTATACTTTTTTATATCTTTTGCCCTACATCATTCTCTGGAGATTAGCTTGCTTTTTGGAAGTCTAGGGTCTTCTGCCAGTGTTCAGGTGTTCTATAGGGGTTGGTCATATGCAGATGCATTTTTGATGTATTTGTGGGCAGGAAGGTGATATGCCTATTTGACTCTTCTGCCACCTTGTGTGGGTCTCCCAAATAGACTTTAGAACAAAGTCCATGAAGAAAACAATGGACATTACATAATGATAAAAGGAAGAAGAAGGGTATATTAAACTCTTTAATATATGCACCCAATAGAGAAGTCCCCAAATATATAAACAAATAATAATAGAAATAAAGAGAGAAATGGACAATAATACAATAATAGTAGGAGACTTTAACAATCTACTGACACCAATGGACAGATATTCCAGAAATAAAATCAATAATGCAATAGAGGACCAAAATGATACAATAGGCCATTTGGACTTAATTGATATCTATAGGACACTACATCTAAATACATATTCTTTTCAAGCATACAGGAAAAGTTCTCTAGGTGGACCACATTTGATGTCACAAAACAAGTCTCAACAAATTCAGTTGGATAGAAATTAAAGCAAGCATCTTTTCCAACCACAGTCATATGAAATTAGAAATCAATTTGCAAAAAGAAAAATGGGAAAAGAACATGTGGAACCTAAACAAAATACTACCCAAAAAATCCAATCAGTCAATTATGAACTCAAAGAGGAAATCAGAAAATACGTCAAGACAAATGACAATGAAAACATAGCCTTACAAAATGTATGGAGTGCGGAAAAGCAGTTTTAAGAGTGAAGTTCATAGCAAATAGCCCTTCCTCCAGAAGCATACAAACAAACAAAAACTCAAATAGAAAAATCTAACCTACCACCTAAAAGAATTGGGAAAAGAAGAACTAACAGAACCTAAATTCAGCAGAAGGAAGGAAATAATAACAATCAGTGAGGACATAAACAAAATATATATTAATATTAAAAACAATAAAAATGATCAATGAAACTAAGAGCTGATTTTTAAAAAGGTAAAGCCAACAAACCTTTAGCCAGATTCATCAAGAAGAGAGAGAGAGAGGACCCAAATAAACAAAATAAGAAATGAAAGAAGGAGAAGTAACAACCTCAGGAAAAAAAAAAATTATAAAAGAAAGTTATTAACAGTTATATGCCAACAAATTGGTCCACCTAGAAGAAACAGACAAGGTTCTAGAAATATAGAGCCTGCCAAAACTGAGTAAAGAAAAATTAGGTAATTTGAACAGGCCAATCACTAGAAGTGAAAGAATTTGCAAAAATAATAATAAAAACTCCATGTGAACAAAATTCCAGGATTGGACAACTTCTCCAGGGGATTTTACCAAACATACAAAGAATTTACAACTATCCTCCTCAAAATATTCCAAAAAATTGAAGAGAAAGGAACACTTCCAAATTCATTCTATAAAGTCACCAGCACCTTGATACCAAACTCAAAGACACCACACAAAAAAAGAAAGAAAGAAAAAAGAAAATTACAAGTCAATATCTTTGATGATTATAGATACAGAAATCCTCACAAAATGTCAGCAATCTAAATCCAACTATACATAAAAAAGGATCATACACCATGATCAAACTGGATTTATTCCTGGTCAAAAGTGTGGTTCAACTTATTCCTTATTGAGTTATGGTTGACAGTGTGTTTCTAGGAAAACTTTTTTAGGTTATCCAATTCATTGGTATACATCTGTTATAATGTTCTCTAAAATTATTTTTGTTTCTGTAAAGTCTATAATAATGTCCTCACATTTACTTCTGATTTTAGTAATTTGAGTCTTCCTTTGTTTTTTCTGAGTTGAGCAAAGATTTGTTAATTTTGTTGATCTTTTCAAAAAGTCAACTTCTTAAAAAATATTTGGCTATGCTGGGTCTTAGTTGTGGCATGTGGGATCTTCTATCTTCATTGCAACGTGGAATCATTTTAGTTTAGGCATGAGGGATCTTTAGTTGTGGCATACGAACTCTTATTTGTGGCATGCAGGATCTAGTTTCATGACCAGGGGTCAAACCCAGGACCCAAGCACTGGGAGCACAGGATTTTAGCCAGTAGATCATCAGGGAAGTCCCAGAATCAACTTTTTACTTCATTGATTTTTCTCTCTAGTTTATCCTCTACTCTTTATTTTCTCTGCCCTAATCTTTAATTTTTTTTTTTTTTCATTTTGTTACCTTTGAGTGCTCTTCATTTTTTTGTTTGTTTTGTTTTTCCTTAAGATACAGAGTTAGGTTATTAATTGGAGATCTTTCTTCTTTAACACATATTCACAAGTATAAAATTCCTTCTTAGCCTTGATTTTGCTGTGTCACATAAGCTTTAACATACTGTGTGTCTTATTTTTATCATGGTATTTCCTAATGTTCCTTATGATTTATTCTTTAATCCACATTTTTAGAGTCAGTTTTTTAATTTCCACATATTTGTGAATTTTCTAGTTTTCCTTCTTTTTTCTAGTTTCATTCCACTGTGATCAGAAAAGTAACTTTGTAGTATCTTTAAAGATCATTAAGGATGATTTGTCTTTTAAAAATTTGGCCCAACATAGGGTCTATTCCAAACAATGTACCATGTACACTTGAGAAGAATGTGTACTCTGCTGTTATTGAGTTGAGTGTTCTGTATATGTCTGTGTGGACTGCTATATCAGTAATCAAATTATGTTGCTGCCATCAGTGCCTATAGCCACCCCAGACTTTATATCCCAAGGAAATTCAGGATGGTTAAGAACAGGATACTGGTCTTAGACAGTTAAGGTGCACATCAAAGGAATATTTTTAATGAGCCTATACTCTTGAACCTTGCCATACATAGAAAAGTGCTAAATTCATTAACTTGAGATGTCTGGGTTTTCTTTAATTAATCTTTTGAAGTTCTGACTACCTGATTTTTGTTGCAAAACTTCTATATATCCTGTCTCCTCCCTTACCTCTTCAGAGCAGTCCCTCAAAGCTATATGAAAGAATGTCTTCTGGAATTAAGTCCTCAGAAAGCCTTAAAACATAATTGCCAGCTTTTAGATTGTGCACTTTTTTCAGTTGACACCTGTTAAGTAAAACTGACTTGTAGTACTGTTTAGGTTATCTATTTTCTTTTGTCTGGTTCCATCTACTATTGAAAATGATTATTGAAGTATTCACCTATGACTGTGGAACTATTTTCCCTTCAATTCTGTGAATGTTTGCTTCATTATATTTTGAGGCTCATTTTTGTACATATATGTTTATAATTAGGTCTTGTTGAATTAACTTTTGTTTACTACATAATGTCTTTATCCTTTGTAAGTTTTAAAACTGAAGTCTATTTTGTCTGAATTAGTATAGCCTACCCAGCTTTCGTTTGGTTAATATTTACATGGAATATCTGTTTCCATCCTTTTATTTTCAGTTTTCTATCTTTATATCTAAAGTGAGTCTCTTGAAGACTGTATATTTGGATCATTTTTCTAATCCATTCAGCTATCTCTGCCTTTTGATCAGTTTGATCCATTTACATTTAAAATAACTACTTGTGAGGAGGAACTTCTTACTGTCACTTTGCTACTTTTGAAAAAGTCTTATAGGGTTTTTTGGGGTTTTTTTGGTCTCTATTACTGCCATCTACGGAGAAGGCAATGGCACCCCACTCCAGTACTCTTGCCTGGAAAATCCCATGGACGGAGGAGCCTAGTGGGCTCCAGTCCATGGGGTCGCTAAGAGTTGGACATGACTGAACGACTTCACTTTCACTTTTTACTTTCATGCATTGGAGAAGGAAATGGCAACCCACTCCAGTGTTCTTGCCTGGAAAATCCTAGGGACAGGAGAGCCTGGTGGGCTGCTGTCATGGGATCACACAGAGTTGGACACGACTGAAGCGACTTAGCAGCAGCAGCAACTGCCGTCTTTTCTATTCAGCTTTTTTTTTTTTTTTGTAATGACATGTTTTTAGTTCCCTTCTCACATATACTTTTCTGTATATTCTATAGATATTATCTCTGTGATGACCATGAGGAATTCATATAACATTCTAATGTTATTAACAATCTAATTTGGATGATACCAACTTAGCTTCAGTTGCATACAAAAACTCTACTCCCTAAAAGTTCTGTTTCCCCTTTATGTTAATATCACAAATTACATCTTTATATGTTGTATGTCCAATAATATATTTATAATATGTATTTTTAAAGTCTTTTTGGAAATAAAAACTGGAGTTGCTACCAAAATTAAAATAATATTGCCCATGCATTTCTTTTATGTTGCCCATGGATTTCTTTTTTGGATTATTACATCTTCATACTGCTGTGATTACCGTATAGCATCTTTTCATTTCAAACTGAAGGACTGATTTTACCACTTCTTACAGGTCAGGTAGTACACAAATAAAGTCTGCTCTGCTCCTTCCAGTTCAAGGTGATAGGAATGTGGGGATTGGAAAATAGGATGCTACTATCTCAAGACCAAGACCACTGCCACACTAGAGAATGAGTAGGGCAATGGAATCTGAAAATGCCACAAAATTTTTGTGTCATTTTAAAGATGGCTTTTTCTTTCTTGAATGTTTGCTTGATTCCTATGAATCTTTGATTTTTTTCAGAGTATCTACAAAATTAGTTCAGACAACTTGTTTGCTTTCTTCATGTTTCTTTCTATGGGAAAAGGAGAGCTTGGAACTTCCTAGTCTACCATTTTGTCAAAATACTGTTTTTTAATCTACTAAATTTGCAATGATAAAGAAATAATAAAATTTATTGAGAGTTTTGGCAAACTGGCACCATCATCGGTGTTGGTGACTGCTGGGACAGCAATCTCTATGTGTGTGTGTTAGTATATATATCTGTGTGTGTGTGTGTGCACATAAGTATATATGTGTGCGTGTGTGTTTGTGTAATTAAGTACACAAATACAAACAGAGATTATATATGTATCTGAAGAGACCTAAAATACTAGTATCATCTGACTCCTGGGAACTTAGCTTAAGGAAATACTCATGGGTATATATACAGAGTTTTTGCTATATTTATAGTCCACATTTTCCATAATAATGAAATATTGGAAGCAAAATTTTGTCTAATAATATGTATGGAAAAAGTGAAAGTGTTAGTCGCTCAGTCATGTCCAACTCTGTGACCCCAAGACTGTAGGACTGCAGCCCACAAGCCTGCCCACCAGGCAAGAATACTGGAGTGGGTTGCCATTTCCTCCTCCACGGGATTTTCCCGACCTGGGAATCCACCTGCACTGTAGGCGGATTCTTTACCATTGGGGCTACCAGGGAAGCCCAAAGTCATAGGTGTAGAGCCCTGTACGAAGGTCACAGGACAAAAACCTCTGGAACTGACCAAGCCTCATAGCAACTGTTGCCTTGAGCCTCTGGATCTAAACAGGCCAGTTCCTTGACCCCATATTAGGTAAAATGTCTACCCTATTACCCACCCTGAGCTTCAACTCCTAGATCAGGAAGATGCCCTGGAAAAGGAATAGGTTACCCACGCCAGTAGTCTTGAGGTTCCCTGGTAGCTCAGCTGGTGAAGAATCTGCCTGCAAAGAGGGAGACCTGGGTTCGATCCCTGGGTTGGGAAGATCTCCTGGAGAAGGGAATGGCTACCCACTCCACTATTCTGGCCTGGAGAATTCTATGGACTGTATAGTCCACAGGGTCGCAAAGAGTTGGCCACAACTGAGTGGCTTTCACTTTCACTTTTCATTACCCACCCTACAGAACCCTAACCAATCACGTAATGCCACCATTCCAGTAGGAATTTTCTGTGTCTTGAGGCTATAAAAATTGGCTATAAGCCTGCGAAAGGGTTCTGCTCTCTCTCAGGCTGGCCTTCTGTTCTAACAGTGCCTCCCACTCTAATAAACTTTATTCTCCTCTCATTCTGCCTCACATATGAAAATTATTTTCCAATCCACACATGGACCACAACAATAGGGGTTGGTTAAAACATATGGTGCTCCACCATGCAGTGAAATGCTACATACCTAGTATAACTCATATTGAGGAAGAATATTTACTTTCATTGAACTAATACTAGTCATTATTTCAAAATACATTTTAAAACCAACAGCTTATTTTAAAAAACACTGGACCTCCTCTGCTCCAATGGCAACCACTGCTGCCTGGAATCAGGCCACTTTATCAGTTGAATGGGCAACTGATAGAGTTTGCCCATTCCCCAAACTCTTCCTTAACCCTCTAAGATTCACATCTACTTTGGGTCTCACAAACCCCTGTAGCTTTACTTTTCAGCTCACACTTACAGAGCATTATCTTCTGAACTCAAGGCATCAATTGTGACATTCCATTTTACTGAAGGAAAGAGGATTCTCAAAACATTGGATGGGTTCTCTGGAGGTTAAGAGACTGAGAAATGGAATATTTCCTCCCATATCATTACACAAGAATGTCACAGTCACCAGTGATTACAGCTACCATATATGGTGAGCTGGTGAGCCACGAGGGAACTTAGGAAGGAAAGAATACCTGCCATCCCAATGTTCACTGCAGTACTATTTATAATAATCAGGACATGGAAGCAGCCTAGATGTCCATCAACAGAAGAATAGATAAAGAAGCTGTGGTACATATATATAATGGAATATTACACAGCCATAGAAAGGAATGCATTTGAGTCTGTTCTAATGAGGTGGATGAACTTAGAGCCTATTATATAGAGTGAAGTGAGTCAGAAAGAGAAAAACAAATATTGTATATTAATGCATATATATGGAATCTAGAAAGATGATACTGATGAACCTACTCACAGGGCAGCAACGGAGACACGGACACAGAGAACAAACTAATGGACATGGTGCGGGGGGTGGGGGGGAGGGAGAGAATGGGACAAATGGAGAGAGTAACGTGGAAATATATATGCTTGTTACTCAGTCACCAAGTTGTATCCAACTCTGTGATCCTATGGGCTGCAGCACGCTAGGCTTTGCTGTCCCTCATCATCTCCCAGTTTGCCCAAGTTAATGTCCATTGAATTGGTGATGACATCCAACCATCTCATCCTCTGTACACTACTGTACATAAAATAGACAGCCAATGGGAATTTGCTGTATGACTCAGGGAACTCAAATGGGGACTCTGTAACAACCTAGAGGGGTGGGATGGGGTGGGAGGCAGGAGGTGGGAGGGAGGTTCATGAGGGAGAGGATGTAGGTATACCTATGGCTGATTCACGATGATGTGTGGCAGAAACCAACACAATATCATAAAGCAATTATCCCTCAATTTAAAATAAATAAATAAAATTTTAAAAAACACAGAGAATATATGCCATCTAGCAGCTGTCAGACTGCAGTCACTACCTACAGTGAAAGCTGGAGTACATATCAAAGGAATGGTTTCAGGAAGCCCAGACTCTTATATCTCTCCATACATAGAAAAGTGCTAAATTCCTTAACTTGGGTTATCTAGTTTTCTTTAATGATAACCTTTTGATATTCAGACTACCTGTCCTTTGTTAAAAAACTTCTATATAACTTGGCTCCTCCCCTCACCTTCTCCAAGCAGTTCTCCAGGCTTAAATTCCTAAAAATTCCCACTGAATAAAAATAACTCTCAGCTTTTAGGTTGTTAATCTTTAAGTCAACAAGGCCATCTACCAGGCAATGTATTAATCACTTTACAAATATTAACTCATTCAATTCTCATAGAGAGGAAGGGGCCTATCATTATCCTCGTTTTTCAACTGAAGAAACTGTAGCCCTTGGAAGGTTCTATCTTCCTAAGATTCCACAGATGATAATTAGTAGAGGTGAGATTTCAATCCAGGTATTTTGGCTCCAAAGCCAAGGCTTTCAGTCACAACTTTATTGTCTCTTAACTCTTATTATTAGTAAAAATAATGAAATAATGATTAATAATATTTAATATAACACAGAAGTGTAATCAACGATGATTTTCATTGTCCAGAGCTTTTTACTAAGTGTTCTTACTTACAAGAGCTCATTTACCTCTGAAAACTCATTTTGTTGAGACAAGAGCTGAGGTTCAAGTACCCATCATTGATGCTGTGAAACCCACTGCAGGAATTCCAGAGCCATTACTATGGATAAATAGTATAATGTAAAGAATAATAAAAAAGTGCCCCCACAATCCTCAAGCCTTCACAATGTGATTTTACACATCTTTTACAATGGATAACTGACTCCGAAGCCAACATTCATGCAACACAGTACACCAAGTAAGAAATAGTGAAGTTACTGTTTTGCTTAATAACAACACATCTTCACACACCAGCGCTAAAGGATTTTCTTAAGGAAATCAAACTCAAATCTGGGAGGTTCTGACTTCACCAGGGTCCTGCAGCTGTTTAGTGGCCCCAGGGCAGGTTCTCCCGCTGATTTGGCACCGGAGGCGTCTTCCAGCGACTGCTGGCCTCTAGGCAGCGGTGCACCTGAGCAGGTGGGAGGTTCAGGCCTGCGGGTCGTGCACCGCCCCCGTTCTCGGTGCCACCCAGCGCCGTCAGCGCGCCAACTGCCCCCCGCCCCCCACCCTGGGCCGCTCGGAGCGGGCCCTGGACCCCTCCCAAGGCCCCACCGCCCTAGACGCTCAGAACCGATGCCCGGCTTCAGCCTCATCTGGCCGCCGGCGCGCTCACACCCTTCTCCGGCTGACCCCGGGCCCTCCCCGCCGCCCCCGCCGCCTGCTGGTGGAGTCGGGCCGGCGAGAGGCCCCTCCCCGGCGGAGCGGCTCAGCACGGAGGAAGCACAGGCGGCGACAGTACCGAGGCCTCGTCGCGCTCATGGCGTCGTCCGGGTGAGTGCGGCGCTCGCGGCCGCGCCGGTGCGGGCTGCGCGGTGGGTGCTTCGGCCCACCGCCGGCGGCCTACCCCGGCTCGCGGCTCCGGACCCCCGCCCACCCGGCCCTGCGGCCCTCTGCTGCCGACCTTGGTCGCGGGCGGCCGAGGCCGGGGCAGGGGCGGGCTGGGGGCGCGGGCTGAGGCTCTGAGCGTGGGGGGCGGGATCGGGGTCCCGGGCCGCGGAGGCGGGCAGCGCGGGGGGCCGAGGGCTTGGAGCGCGGGCGCGGCAATTCCCCACCCCCACTGGCGCCCGGGGCCTGAAGCCGCAGCGCCCGGAGCTCGGCTGGGGTTTGCCACCCTGCCTTCCGCATCTGTTTTCTCCTCTTGTTCTCGTTAGAGTTGATGCTGGGCTCTCATCGCAGTCAGGACGCAGCCTGAATGTACCCGAAACGTCAGGGGGTAAGGGCAGGGTCAGCCCTCGACTTGGCCAGGTCGGGGCCTCCTTCTTGGTCTGGGCCGTGGGCCTGGTTACAGTGGCTACCGCGATTCCGACATCACCTCCATTCTACCGTCTTGGTGTTAAAATGCTTTTTTAGGAAGTGATGGTGACACACGGAGTTTGTAATTAAATTTTTTTTTTTTAATTGCAAAGTAAAACCTCAGCAATTCATTATGATCATGAAAGCTAGGATTGACAGAATTAATCAAACAGCTATGCTTAACAGAGGAGGAAAATTAGTCTCAAGGTCATTGCTTTAGTCGTTACTAGTTTTCATTTGACTATTGTCCACTGTTGAAAGTGACATAGATCTAGTGGCTGTGATAGCAATTCAAGTTGTAGATCCTTTCACATCTCAAAGGGCTTTTACCTGTTCGTGGTGTGGGGGTGGGGTTGCTGGTAGAAATGATGGATATTACGACCCTTACAGGGGATGGGAGTTCACTCATGCCATGGCTTAATGAACTGACTCAGTGGAGTGGGTCTTAATGGAGCAAGCTGGATTTGACTCCAGCCAAGTCATGGGCATTTTCCGTCTACCGGCTGTCTTTCTAGGTTTGGGGAGGAGCAGTCAGAAGTACCCAGTACTTGGAGGTTGTAAATGTAATAAACAGTCATTCCTCAGAAGGCCAGGTTGATTCACCCAGAGGTTCAAGGTCCCACTGTGTTGCTGGCCCTCTTGTCAGGAGAGGGTGAGGCAGGGCAGACTGGAAGCAGCAAGGGCTGGCAGAGCCAGTGTGGGGCTTCCATGAGGCCTTTTAACAAGTGATGGTGCATTTGGTGTCCACTACTTTGTAGTCATGGGTCAGAGGTGGACTTAATGCTGGGCTGGTATGCCCTTCTGTGTGCCAATAGTCCCTAAACTGTGTCCCTGTGGTAGATCATATAAGTGCAGATTTGATATTTGCAGTTTGAAGTATTTTTGAGTGATCTCATAAGTCTGCAGTTGTTACTTATTTCTTAGAGGTACCCATTTGAAAACTGAGGTCACACTTTTTAGTATACTTTATTTTCATTTCATGGAAAGAACTATGTACTTACTATGGTATGTACAAATTTGGGAATAGTCTGCATCTCCAGATGTCTGCAGGTTTTGCTGATAGACCAGTGTCTAGCCAGGCAGACCTGGTTTCCTAAGATCCTTTGGCCTTTCCAAGTCAGTCTACTAGATGAGGTGCTGCAGGAATAAGTCCAGAGATTCAGGGCAGGGATGGGAGGGGAGCCATGATTTCTGCTGGGCTGTTTATGGAAGAGCCTCCAAATCTAGTGTTCTTTTCTAAGTGACAATTTCCATAAGAGGATTGGTAAGGAAAGAAGAAATTCTGACAAGTTTTGAGGACCTTACCAATGTGCTAGGCATTATACAAAAGAAAATGGCAAAATGAAGTCATGAAAGGGAAAAGATATATTTGAGATGACTCACAGCTCAGTGTGTTTGGAGCTACATAGAGATAAGGCCAGAGATGGAGGCAGGGTCAAACTGCAGGATCAGATCAGATCAGTCGCTCAGTCATGTCTGACTCTTTGCGACCCCATGAATCGCAGCACGCCAGGCCTCCCTGTCCATCACCAACTCCCGGAGTTCACTCAGACTCACGTCCATCAAGTCAGTGATGCCATCCAGCCATCTCATCCTCTGTCATCCCCTTCTCCTCCTGCCCCCAATCCCTCCCAGCATCAGAGTCTTTTCCAATGAGTCAACTCTTCACATGAGGTGGCCAAAGTACTGGAGTTTCAGCTTTAGCTTCATTCCTTCCAAAGAAATCCCAGGGCTGATCTCCTTCAGAATGGACTGGTTGGATCTCCTTACAGTCCAAGGGACTCTCAAGAGTCTTCTCCAACACCACAGTTCAAAAGCATCAATTCTTCGGCGCTCAGCCTGCTTCACAGTCCAACTCTCACATCCATACATGACCACAGGAAAAACCATAGCCTTGACTAGACGGACCTTTGTTGGCAAAGTAATGTCTCTGCTTTTCAATATGCTATCTAGGTTGGTCATAACTTTCCTTCCAAGGAGTAAGCGTCTTTTAATTTCATGGATGCAGTCACCATCTGTAGTGATTTTGGAGCCCAGAAAAATAGAGTCTGACACTGTTTCCACTGTTTCCCCATCTATTTCCCATGAAGTGGTGGGACTGGATGCCATGATCTTTGTTTTCTGAATGTTGAGCTTTAAGCCAACTTTTTCACTCTCCACTTTCACTTTCATCAAGAGGCTTTTTAGTTCCTCTTCACTTTCTGCCATAAGGCTGGTGTCATCTGCATATCTGAGGTTATTGATATTTCTCCCGGCAATCTTGATTCCAGCTTGTGTTTCTTCCAGTCCAGCGTTTCTCGTGATGTACTCTGCATATAAGTTAAATAAACAGGGTGACAATATACAGCCTTGACGTACTCCTTTTCCTATTTGGAACCAGTCTGTTGTTCCGTGTCCAGGTCTAACTGTTGCTTCCTGACCTGCATACAAATTTCTCAAGAGGCAGATCAGGTGGTCTGGTATTCCCATCTCTTTCAGAATTTTCCACAGTTTATTGTGATCCATACAGTCAATGGCTTTGACATAGTCAATAAAGCAGAAATAGATGTTTTTCTGGAACTCTTGCTTTTTCCATGATCCAGTGGATGTTGGCAATTTGATCTCTGGTTCCTCTGCCTTTTCTAAAACCAGCTTGAACATCAGGAAGTTCACGGTTCACATATTGCTAAAGCCTGGCTTGGAGAATTTTGAGCATTACTTTACTAGCATGTGAGATGAGTGCAATTGTGCAGTAGTTTGAGCATTCTTTGGCATTGCCTTTCTTTGGGATTGGAATGAAAACTGACCTTTTCCAGTCCTGTGGCCACTGCGGAGTTTTCCAACTTTGCTGGCATATTGAGTGCAGCACTTTCACAGCACCATACTCCAGGATTTGGAATAGCTCAACTGAAATTCCATCACCTCCACTAGCTTTGTTCGTAGTGATGCTTTCTAAGGCCCAGTTGACTTCACATTCCAGGATTTCTGGCTCTAGGTCAGTGATCACACCATTGTGATTATCTGGGTCATGAAGATCTTTTTTGTACAGTTCTTCTGTGTATTCTTGTCATCTCTTCTTAATATCTTCTGCTTCTGTTAGGTCCATACCATTTCTGTCCTTTATCGAGCTCATCTTTGGATGAAATGTTCCTTTGGTATCTCTGATTTTCTTGAAGAGATCCCTAGTCTTTCCCATTCTGTTGTTTTCCTCTATTTCTTTGCATTGATCGCTGAAGAAGGCTTTCTTCTCTCTTCTTGCTATTCTTTGGAACTCTGCATTCAGATGTTTATATCTTTCCTTTTCTCCTTTGCTTTTTGCTTCTCTTCTTTTCACAGCCATTTGTAAGGCCTCCCCAGACAGCCATCTTGCTTTTTTGCATTTCTTTTCCATGGGGATGGTCTTGATCCCTGTCTCCTGTACAATGTTGCAAACCTCATTCCATAGTTCATCAGGCACTCTATCTATCAGATCTAGGCCCTTAAATCTATTTCTCACTTCCACTGTATAATCATAAGGGATTTGATTTAGGTCATACCTGAATGGTCTAGTGCTTTTCCCTACTTTCTTCAATTTAAGTCTGAATTTGGCAATAAGGAGTTTATGATCTGAGCCACAGTCAGCTCCTGGACCTAGCCTCCTTTTGTGGGTTTACTGCCCACTGTTTATGGGAGGATGTTTGTCATACAGTTCTTGGGCAATCCATGTGACAGCAGTTTGGAGGTGGCAGAGGGGACAGGAGAGATGGAGCTCATCAGCCTGCTACTGGCTATTCTTCTGCAGGCCTCCACTCCTTACAGCCTGCATCTCTTCTTTACTCTGCCTGCTCCTTCATCGTTGGGGGTTCTTTGGGTTCTATAGTCTATCTCTGTTAATTCCTACGTAGCACATGTTCTTTGCATGATTGCATCCATTTCTGCAGCTTTAAATGTCCAAATCAAAGGTTCATAACCTGGGGTTCATAACTTACGGGTGGGCTTCCAAGGTCCTGCATTCCTTGAAATTGTGTAAAGTATTTGGATATACTTGAATTTGTATAAAATACTAATAAAGAATTAGTATTCTTTATTATATAAAGAAATTGTACAAAGTGTGTGTTTTCCTGGGACCATAGTCTGTGGCCTTCATCATCTGCAGCCTGTCTTGAAGGGGCTCCTACCCAGAGCAACTTTACAACCATCCATCCATACCTATCTAGAGGGATAGCAAACCTAGTTAACTGTTAACCTAGTTAACCTATATACACATATATATTCTATGCTATGCTAAGTCACTTCAGTCGTGTCCGACTCTGTGTGACCCCATAGATGGCAGCCACCAGGCCCCGCCGTCCCTGGGATTTTCCAGGCAAGAACACTGGAGTGGGTTGCCATTTCCTTCTCCAGTGCATGAAAGTGAAAAGTGAAAGCGAAGTCACTCATATATATATATGTGTGACTTATATAAGTCACACATATATATATCATATTGTTAATGGCAGATAATTTGATAAACAAAAGTATAAAATTTAAAAACAAAAAAAGTATAAAACAGAAAATAAAAATCAAGTGTAGTCTGAGTTTCTATAGACCACCAGTTTAAACATTTTGATATTTTTAAAATCAGGCCATTATTTTATCAGAGAGACATGCTCTGCTCCCCACCACCCCGCCGCCCCTGCCACCATCTTAGTTAGGCAGGTATCCTGATAGACATTTTCTATTGCATTTACATGTTTTATCCTTCCCCCCCCATTTTTTAATTTATTATTTTACAAATAACATAAAATTTGCTGTCTTAAATATTTGCTCTCTCTTTTACATAAGTGGTCTCATACTGTTCTGCAGCTTGCTTTATTCACCCGGCAGTATGCTTTGAAATGCTTTTCATGTGAAAACAAAGAACAGATCTACCTAAAATTTGACAGTTATATAATATTTTGTGATGCTTATGTTATCTAGTTAAGAATGCTTTCAGTTTTCTTTGTAAGATAATGCTGTACAATTGGTGTCTCCCTATGGACATGCACAAGTGTTTTTCTAAAATAGATAACAATGCATTGTGGTTGGAGGACCTGTCTGTTTTTTAGCTGATGCTACCAAATATCCTTATAAATGACTGTACCACATTCCCCTTCCACCACCACATTGTAAGGGTCCTCTACACCTTCCAACATGTGATGACATCAAACTTTAAAAGTTTTGCCTGTCTGATGTAATTATTGATTCAAGAAATAGTAAGCTAATGGCATCTTCATTCACCCTGTCTTCAAAATAGAAACTTCATCCCTGACTCCTTATATCCCCTTGGTGCTTAGTCGCTCAGTAGTGTCCAACTCTTTGTGACCCCATGGACTGTAACCCACCAGGCTCCTCTGTCCATGAGGATTCTCCAGGCAAGGCCCTCCTCCGGGGGATCTTCCCAACCTAGGGATCATACCCATGTCTCCCACATTGCAGGTAGATTCTTTACCATCTGAGCCACCAGGAAAGCCCTTGGAAATAGTCCTAATTTCTTTGATCTGGTTGATAACATTGAACTCTAACCACCCATAATATCTCATAAGTAAACTCATACCCTCAGGTTTTTGTTTCAGAAAATGTGGTCATTGTAACACTTAAGTAGTCTCTACACAAGGCCTGGAGTGATGATGAGATCTGTCCTGGACTGAAAGTAGGGGAAGCAAGGAGAGCCACAGAACACCTCACCTGCCCTCCTGACCACTCTCCCAGGATTCATCTCCCTTGGCAGCTGAAAGCAACTCCCATTAACATTGACTGGATATTTAAAAGTCCCCCAGACTTAATGCAACCTTTTGTCTTTCCTGTCCAGGAAGATTCTCTCCAACACCAACATTTTGTGGGAAAGGAAAGGATCCTGGGCTTCCCTTCCTGGGAAGGACTCAGCTTTCCCAGTGAAGCCTGTTCTGGTCCAAATGGACCACAAGAGCTTCAAGCTCTTCACACTGGGTGGAGGATGGGTCTTATGGCCAGGCCAGGGGGAGGAAGAAAAGGGCCCACAGATCACACCATGGGGATGAGACACTGAGGAATTCGTGTGAGGTATATATATTGCTCCTGGGTAAAGTCCAAAAGAGCTGTGAGCCTCTGCTCAGGAGCTGCTGTGGCTTCCAAAGAATGCATGCATGTGGCTTTGGCAGCAGGATGCAGACTTCGCTCTTCCTCTGTAGATCTGGGGTTGCTCAGTGAACCAGCAGCCACCCCAGTGGCTCCCCGCTGGAGAAAACTAGAGAACTGGGAGGGTTGTTATAGCTGAAGCATCCCTGGCTCTGCAAGAGCAGCTCACCAGACTCCACTTACGTGCTCACGGGTGTCAGATGTGTCAGTGCTTCGTCAGATGGAGTGCCATGTGGTGACTTCTCTCTCAACTTAAAGGAGAACCTCTTCTTACACATAACCATGAGTGTCAGGAGTTTTCCAGCCCAAAGGAATGTTCTTTTAAATTTAGATCCTGCCTGCTTCTAAGGAGTGTGTTGTTAGGCCCTCTTGAAGTGTTTTTGTTTATATTGTGTTATTTAATCTTCATAGCAACCCTATAGTGAGTACTATTATTACCTGCATTGTAAGGATAAAGAAATTGAGGCCCAGCTAAGCAGTTTAAGTTAAAACTTGATACCTAACAGGCCCATTATGGATAACTGGTTTAAATTTATTTACTGAGCACAACAAAAATGTTCGATTCAGTATTTTGTTCTGATCACAAAGCACGTGCAGCATCTCTGGCATGCTCGGAATGAAAGTGAAGTGAGGATGTGTTCACTTGGTTTATTGGAGCAAGAAGCTGTTTTAGCAGAGTGGTTATACCCTCAATTTTGCTTGTATGAAATATGGCTCAGTGTAGAATAATTTAGACACAGCTCTTTCTTTTAAAGAAGAATTCCCTCTAGGAGGTTTTACATTCCTAGTGAGATGACCTGCATGTCAGGAAGGCCTTTTTTTCTGTTATAGTTCAGATGTGGTTCTGTCTTAGATTCTCTGCACTGTAACTTTTTATAAAACTGTTAGTTGTCTTAAATGCATATGGTAAAATTTTCAAAATGAACATAAATGAAAACTCAGGCACCTTGCCTCCTGCTCCTGTCTGAGAAGCTGGCTTCCTCATTAGAGAAGCATCTCCCTGGGAGGCAGGGCACAGGGTGGATTCCAGTCCTTCTTGTTCGGTTTTAAACCCAGAATGTTTTTTGGAGATATCTTTGTTACTTTGTTTCTATTTAGCTTGGTTCTTTCTCATGGATTTGTAGATCTTTGTACATTGAGAAAACTAACTTTCATCCTTTGCGTTATACATGCTTTTCCACTGTCTGGCCTTTTGACTTTATGAAGTCAAATTTTAAAGTCTTAAATATTTATTTCAGTGCATTTTTGTTTCATTTTCTAATTTAACTCTTTGATCCAGGTAGTTTTCATTTTGGTGAAAGGAGTAGTAAGAATTTACCTTTATTTTTTCCAAGTTGTTATAATTGAATAATCACCAGATACTTAGAGCTACCTGGATCAGGGACAAAATTCCCAACTGTATTTGGGCCTACTCTGGGGTCCTCTTTTACTGAACTCTTCGTCTATTTGTGAACCAGTACTACAGCTTTAATTTTTTGTGGTTTATACTATGTTTTACTGTCTGGCAGGTTTTGTCCTCCTTCATTACTATTCTTTTTCAGAATTTTCCTGATTATTATTGTACAGATATTCCTGAGTAGAGCCAACTTATCTGTTTTTAAACCTAAATTCACTTATAGGTCAATTTAGTGAGAATTGACTTTAAAATTATGGTAAGACTTTCTTTATCCAAAAAGGATATGGGCTTTCATTTGTTCAAGTTTTTTTTTTTTAAATATATATTTATTTATTTTAATTGGAGGTTAATTACTTTACAATATTGTATTGGTTTTGCCATACATCAACATGAATCTGCCATGGGTATACACGTGTTCCCCATCCTGAACCCCCCTCTCTGCTCCCTCCATGTACCATCCCTCTGGGTCATCCCAGTGAACCAGCCCCAAGAAACCAGTATAATGCATCGAGCTTGGACTGCCGATTCGTTTCATATATGATATTATACATGTTTCAGTGCCATTCTCTTCTTTAGTATTTAGAAATTCTTTTCATTTAGAGGTTGAACATTTTTATGTATATTAAATTTTTTTTTCTTTTTGATACTCTACATGGGAGTCCTCCTTTCACATTGTTAAACTTGTTTGTATATAGGAAGGCAATTTGGTTATTACAATTTTTTTTTGTATGTCCCCAGCTTACCAAGTTCTCTTATTGCTCACAGCAATTTTTCAGTTGATCTCTTCTATTTTCTTTCTGTTATCACGGATAAATAACAAGTTGATTCTTCCTTTGCTATGGGCAGACTGTGTGTCTTTTGGGTCCATGGTGCAATGCTGCTTTCCCTAAGTGCCCCCAGCCCCTTTGCTGCTCAACATCTCCAAGGAGGTTATTTGTGGGTCCTGGGCCAGAACATAAACATTGGCTTGCTCATGGTGCCCTCCAGCCAGGCTCATCTATAGCCTTCCCATTTGAGACAGTAGCAGCTCTACTGAGTCTTAACATTTGAGGTTTACCAGACTCTTTCTCACATGCTCTCCAGTCCTGCACAGAGTTCAGAGCCCAACCCTGTGTTGTTGCCTCTGGTGCTGCCACCCAGATCTGATCTTCCTCATCTCTAGTCTGTTCCCAATATGAAACAGGCATATTGACTTGCACTCAGACCACCTTCCAGAATAAAAACCGGAGTCTTTTCTATGGCCTGGAAAGTTTGCTCTTACCTGACCTCTTCTGTGTCTTCCTCCTACTCACTCCATACCAGTTGCACCATCTTCCCACTGAATGCTGAGCACCTTCTGGCCTGTGTGGTGCCTGAAACACTCTCCTCATGGAGCCAACCATATGCCCCCACTTGCCAAGCTTGCACTTGATGTCCCCTTCTCCAGGAGGCCCACCCTGACCTAATTATGCAGTATGTGCTGCCCGTTCACCACATGTCTGGTACCCTGATCTTAGTCTACACTTTCTTTCTTTCTTCCACAGTGTTTGAACACCTCCTAGTGTATCTTCTATTTAAACTTTCAAAAATAGTTGGTCGGTTTCCCCTACCTCCTTGAATGTAAGCTAAGAGCAGAGGTATTTATGTCCTTCACAGATAAATCCAGAACTCCTAGAAAAGTTCCTCAGTTCAGTTCAGTAGCTCAGTTGAGTCCGACTCTTTGCGACCCCATGAATCGCAGCACGCCAGGCCTCCGTGTCCATCACCAACTCCCGGAGTTCACTCAGACTCACGTCCATCGAGTCAGTGATGCCAGCCAGCCATCTCATCCTCTGTCGTCCCCTTCTCCTCCTGCCCCCAATCCCTCCCAGCATCAGAGTCTTTTCCAATAAGTCAGTTCTTCGCATGAGGTGGCCAAAGTACTGGAGTTTCAGCTTTAGCATCATTCCTTCCAAAGAAATCTCAGGGCTGATCTCCTTCAGAATGGACTGGTTGGATCTCCTTACAGTCCAAGGGACTCTCAAGAGTCTTCTCCAACACCACAATTCAAAAGCATCAATTCTTCAGCGCTCAGCCTTCTTCACAGTCCAACTCTCACATCCATACATGACCACTGGAAAAACCATAGCCTTGACTAGACGGACCTTTGTTGGCAAAGTAATGTCTCTGCTTTTGAATATGCTATATAGGTTGGTCAAAACTGTCCTTCCAAGGAGTAAGTGTCTTTTAATTTCATGGCTGCAGTCACCATCTGCAGTGATTTTGGAGCCCCCAAAAATAAAGTCTGACACTGTTTCCACTGTTTCCCCATCTATTTCCCGTGAAGTGATGGGACCAGATGCCATGATCTTCATTTTCTGAATGTTGAGCTTTAAGCCAACTTTTTCACTCTCCACTTTCACTTTCATCAAGAGGCTTTTGAGTTCCTCTTCACTTTCTGCCATAAGGGTGGTGTCATCTGCATATCTGAGGTTACTGATATTTCTCCTGGCAATCTTGATTCCAGCTTGTGTTTCTTCCAGTCCAGCGTTTCTCATGATGTACTCTGCATATAAGTTAAATAAGCAGGGTGACAATATACAGCCTTGACATACTCCTTTTCCTATTTGGAATGAGTCTGTTGTTCCATGTCCAGTTCTAACTGTTGCTTCCTTACCTGCGTACAGATTTCTCAAGAGGCAGGTCAGGTGGTCTGGTATTCTCATCTCTTTCAGAATTTTCCACAGTTTATTGTGATCCACACAGTCAAAGGCTTTGACATAGTCAGTAAAGCAGAAATAGATGTTTTTCTGGAATTCTTTTGCTTTTTCCATGATCCAGCAGATGTTGGCAATTTGATCTCTGGTTCCTCTGCCTTCTCTAAAACCAGCTTGAACATCAGGAAGTTCACGGTTCACATATTGCTGAAGCCTGGCTTGGAGAATTTTGAGCATTACTTTACTAGCATGTGAGATGAGTGCAATTGTGCGGTAGTTGGAGCATTCTTTGGCATTGCCTTTCTTTGGGATTGGAATGAAAACTGACGTTTTCCAGTCCTGTGGCCACTGCTGAGTTTTCCAACTTTGCTGGCATATTGAGTGCAGCACCTTCACAGCATCATCTTTCAGGATTTGAAATAGCTCAACTGGAATTCCATCACCTCCACTAGCTTTGTTCGTAGTGATGCTTTCTAAGGCCCACTTGACTTCACATTCCAGGATGTCTGGCTCTAAATGAGTGATCACACCATCGTGATTATCTGGGTCGTGAAGATCTTTTTTGTACAGTTCTTCTGTGTATTCTTGTCACCTCTTCTTAATATCTTCTGCTTCTGTTAGGTCCATTCCATTTCTGTCCTTTATTGAGCCCATCTTTGCATGAAATGTTCCCTTGGTATCTCTAATTTTCTTGAAGAGATCCCTAGTCTTTCCCATTCTGTTGTTTTCCTCTATTTCTTTGCATTGATCACTGAGGAAGGCTTTCTTATCTCTTCTTGCTATTCTTTGGAACTCTGCATTCAGATGTTTGTATCTTTGCTTTTCACTTCTCTTCTTTTCACAGCTATTTGTAAGGCCTCCCCAGACAGCCATTTTGCTTGTTTGCATTTATTTTCCATGGGGATGGTCTTGATCCCTGTCTCCTGTACAATGTCACAAACCTTATTCCATAGTTCATCAGGCACTCTCATCTATGAGATCTAGGCCCTTAAATCTATTTCTCACTTCCACTGTATAATCATAAGGGATTTGATTTAGGTCTAGTGGTTTTCCCTACTTTCTTCAATTTATGTCTGAATTTGGTAATAAGGAGTTCATGATCTGAGCCACAGTCAGCTCCTGGTCTTGTTTTTGCTGACTGTATAGAGCTTCTCCATCTTTGGCTGCAAAGAATATAATCAACCTGATTTCGGTGTTGATCATCTGGTGATGTCCATGTGTAGAGTCTTCTCTTGTGTTGTTGGAAGAGGGTGTTTGCTATGACCTTATGTTCAATGTGTCCTCTTGTTCTCTCAGAGAGAGAGCAAGCTCTTGGGGGTCTCCTCTCATAGGACACCAATCCCGTCACATCAGTGCCTTACCCTGGTGACTTCATTCAACAGTAATTACTCCTCTAAAGGTCATATATCCAAATATGGTTTCATAGGGGGTTATGGTTTCACTATAGGAATTTGGGGGAATATAATTCAGGCCGTGCAATCATTGAAAGGAGAGTTGTAAACTAAAATGCATGAGACAAAGGTGTGATTCTGCTGCTGCTCTCTCTTGCAAGACTTGGCTCTGCTTCCAGTTGAAACACAGAGACTCAGTTAGATGTGAAGTTCTTTGATGAGAAAAAAGAAGAGATTTATATGTATATTTTTAGAAATGGGCACAAATTCAGGGTTGTCCCTGTGATAATTACACTCTTGTCTTCTACCTCTTGCATGGAGAAGAAAGGGCTGAAGTTAAGTTCCTGTCTTGGTAAGTTCTGACGAGTGTCCTGAAAGCCTGTGTGCAGGGGGAAGAGGCCAGGGAACACCCTCGGTGGAACTTCCTGTCCTCTGCCCTTGTCCTCCCTGTGTCTCAGCACAGGGCTCCATGTCACCGCCATGACAGGCCTGCTTCTTCCCCTCTGGAAAACTATTTTTAACCAGTCATGGTTAATTTTTTATTCTTTTTACAAAAGCTATATATGTTCTTTTCAGAAAAATGAAGCAAAGACAATGAAAACCTCCATTTTTGTCAGCAATAGGATCAGATTTAGTTAGAGAGTTGCCTAGTACTCTGCAATGATAACCTGGAGTAGGAAATAGCAATCCACTCCAGTGTTCTTGCCTGAAAATTCCATGGACAGAGGAGCCTGGTAGACTATATAGTCCCTGGTGTCACAAAGAGTTGGACACAACTGAGCACACACACAGTGCACTGTTAAAATGGCTAAAACAGCTGTGAACACAGTAACCACTGGGGTTACCAGAACTCTTTTCAGAGAGGGCTGAAGATGAGACCTTCAAGGAACATGCTGGGATAATAACCAATGGTCCTGAAATCCTTCTTTCCTCTAGGAGGATGAATTTCATTAACACAAAACATTTGTTTTGCTGATGAATTAAATGGAGCTAGATTACTTGTCTCTAAGGGGGCCTGCCACAGTGTTTTACACTCTTGGAAAAACATTGGTTTGAAGGGGCAGCAGATTACAAGTTTTCTTGGGGCAGACACACATACAGTTCTCACCCTGACCCTGAGTAATAGCATTACTTTAATAGCTCATTTAGCTTTATTAAATCAGTATGTGCCTCTTCTATTTAAAAAATTCAAATAAGACAAAATAAACTGATATCATACTACCCACAAATAACTAACACTATTAACTTGAACACATTTTGTTTGGAAATAACTTCTACTTAGAAATAAGTTACAAAATTAAAAAGGCACCTCATACAGAGTCTCCTATTCTTAATCTTTTAGCTCATTTACCATTCCCATTTATCGTTCTATGGGTATGCATGTGTATACACACACACATAAATACATACATATATACTTTTTTCTTAACCAGAAGTTAAGAAAAAGTTAGAAACTAACTTGCATGTATCATTACCCTTTATTCCTAAATTCTTCAGTACCTTATTTCCTAAGAGTAGAGATATTCTCTTACATAACCACAGTACCAGTTATCAACATCAGTAAATGTGACATGGATAGCATCTATATTTCAATTTAGTCAATAGATCACAAAATGTCTCCTTCTGGTTTAAGATCCAGTCCAGGGGTAGTTACTACATTTTTTCCTTATCTCTGTAGCACCCTTAATCTGGAAAGTTCCTCAATAATTTTTTTTTTTCTTTTCAGACATTCATTGTTGTTGTTTAGTCGTGTCCAACTCTGTGTGACCCTATGGACTGTAGAGGAGCCCCATTCTTCAGGGTCCTCTGTCCATGGAATTCTCTGGGCAAGAATACTGGAGTGGGTTGCCATTCCCTTCTCCAGGGGCTCTTCCCAACCCAGGGATCAAACCCGGGTCGCCCTCATCACAGGCGGGCTCTTGACTGCTGAGCCACCAGGGAAGCCCAAGACGTTCATACTTTGTGATAATATTTTTTTCCCCTGTCACAATACATTTCATTTTGGGTTTGTCCTTATGATTACATCAAGGTTCTACAGTCTCAGCCAGAGTGCTGCATAGGTGATGGTGTGTACTTCCTCAGGGTACCGCAGCTGGAGGCACATACAGCTCTCTATCCCCATGTTCACTGGCTTTGCTTACCCTGTCAAGTATAATTGCTAGTTTTTTTTCTTTTTTCCTCCTGGCACCTAATAAGCAATCTGTGAGGAAACATTTTGGGCCTGGGCAAATATCTTACTCCCTGTCAACATTCTCTTGCCAGAACTGGCATTCATTGGTGTTTCTAGCTTGAACCATTCTTTATTAGGATAATTCTAAAAGTCATGCTGTGCTACCTGCAGCACCGTCCACATTAGCATTCTGTTATAAGCAAGAGCCCTCATTTCCTCCCCCTGCCATTTGTTTATCTGTTTGTTATCTATACGGACTCACTAATACCTGTTTTTCAATGGTTTTAAATTGATTACTGTATTTAATTATATTCATGCTCAAACTGACTAACACTTGGTAGTGGGAGCCCCTTCAAGGTGGCTTCTGTGTCCTGTGACGTACCCCAGCATTTTTTTTTTCGAGTACTTCCTAGTTTTCAGAGGGATTCTCTGTTAGCTCAGCTGGTAAAGAATTAGCCTGCAACGCAGGAGACCCCAGTTCAATTCCTGGGTCAGGAAGATCCGCTGGAGAAGGGGAATGGCTACCCACTCCAGTATTCTGACCTAGAGAATTCCATGGACTGTATAGTACATGGGGTCACAAAAAGTCGGACACAACTCAGTGACTTTCACTTGCACTTTTAGTCTTCAGAAATAAAATGCTCAGGCTCATCTTGTTCTTTTGCTGCTCCAGCCCTGGACTCTCTAATTCCTCCAAGGAGACCTGATAGCTTTTAGTGTGGTGTGATATTGAAAGGTACTTGGTATGCTCACTAATATTGTAGTGTCTTTGCTTCAGGCCTTTTCAATGGACAGAGCTAGGAAATGTATGCATGTGTACACAGATACACGGACATGCATGTAGAAATCACGAGTGCATACCAGTACCTCCAATCCCAGTGTACCTCTGTGAATTCTTTTTCTAACTTCCTTCATTCTTTATTTGTGTGCCCTTTCTTCAACAATGGAACCCTGACTTCTGACAAAATGAACACATTTAATCATTCCTATAATATACCTTAAATAGTTTATTCTTAAATAGATTAGACTTATCAAGGCTACTTAAATTAATTCAGGATCATCCCTCCCTGCCCACACTATTAACTTTTGATGAACATCCTTCTAGATCTCCCTGTATACACCTTTAGATAAAAAGACAGTTTTATTAAATAGTAATCAGACTCTACATACTCTTCTGTAACCTGGCTTTTCCCAACCAATGAAAATATCATTAACATCATTCCATATCATACAACATCTTTTTTTTCCACAAAATGAGATCCATAGAATATTTTTTAATGATTGCACAATAAGACTGTACCATAATTCCTGTTATTGGACTTTGATTTAAAAGATGTCCAATTTTTCACATAATAGTGTAAAAGAATGAAAATCTATCTTTTATCCACTTGGCATCAACATATTTGTAACTAAATTTTAATTGTTTCAGTAGGATAGAAGTGGACTTACTGGTCAAAGGATATATATATATATATATATATATATTTTTTTTTTTTTTTTTTTAATGCTTTTCTGGATGGCTGTTTGCTCTGTTCCACAGTTTTTGAGTGCTGGTTTTTCTAGACACATATGGGCCTGGCTTTGAGATTCTAGTTTTGAGGATCTAGAGTGTGACCAGGATTTGTACTTTTTAAAGGCTTCTTAAGAGATTTTGATGTGCATCCAATTTGATAGGTGAAAGTGGCATTTCATTAATTTAATAATAATTTTCTTCTGAAATTGTTTCAGACACTCAGATTTGGGAGAAGTAACATCAGAAATAAAAGCTTCTGAGAGACGAACAGCTGTGGCCATTGCAGGTAAAGTTGGGCTTGGGCCCACCCTGAAGCAAATCCATTTCTTCTGTCCCATTGGGATTCTGGATTCCAGAATCATACTGGGCAGGATCATGGACCTCAAAAATAAGTAAGCATAAGGAGCTTGCCAGGCTCCTCTTTCCATGAAATTCTCCAGGCAAGAATATTGGAGTGGGTAGCCATTCTCTTTTCCAGGAGATTTTCCCAACCCAGGGAAGCCCCCATTTTGGATCTATCTTTTATTAATTTGGTGCTCCTCAAAATGAATGCGTCCTATTGGATATTAATAGTGTTATGCAGAAATAACCCTACAAAAATATGCAAATAAGTTTGGGTTAATCAAATTTTATTTTATCCATTCAAACAAATATTTGTTGACTATTTACCATGTGTTGGTTTTATTGTAGGGATTGTGAATATAAGAAACAATAGTGAATGCAATAACCAAAAATCCTAGTCTTTTGGGAACTTAAGTTCTAGAAGGTAGGCATTGTGGGAGTTCATGGTCAGTTGCTCAAGGCTAAGCAAAGCTGAGATCAAGCAATAATTGCTCAAAGCCCTTCAGTTTCTCCAGACCTTGAATTGTACTATTCATTAGCCACTAGGCACACATTTAAAATTAAATAAAATTAAAAATCCAGTTCCACAATCACACTAGCCATATGTCAAGTGCTCAGTAGCCATACAGCTAGTGACTGCATGTTTAACAGTGTAGATAGAGAACAAGGCAATCTATTGGCAGGCAGTGCTATATAAAATCGGGAAAGAAAATTTCAGGGTGGGCTGGGGAAAAGCAGTGGCCTTACTGGCTTATTGTGAGCTACTGCTGCTCCTAAGTCACTTCAGTCATGTCTGACTATGTGTGATCCCATAGACGGCAGCCCACCAGGCTCCCCCGTCCCTGGGATTGTCCAGGCAAGAACACTGGAGTGGGTTGCCATTTCCTTCTCCAATGCATGAAAGTGAAAAGTGAAAGGAAAGTCGCTCAGTCGTGTCCGACTCTTCACAACCCCATGGGCTGCAGCCTACCAGGCTCCTCCATCCATGGGATTTTCCAGGCAAGAGTACTGGAGTGGGGTGCCAGCTAGGTTGCCCTATTTAGTTCTTTACAACAGCCTCATAAGATAGTCATTATCAGCCCTTTGTTTCATTTGAGGAAACTGAGGGTCAGAGATGTTCTAGCCCTTCTCCAAAATTCTATCTTCCCAGTGAATAAGGCTTTTGTAATTATTAAAAAAAATTTCTTCTTCACATGCCTGAGGCATGTGAATTCCTCTTAAGCATATTAGACCTAAAGCAAGCTTTTCAACATATAAGATTAAAAAAAAAGTTGTATTGAAGTATAATATAAATATGGAAAAGAGCCCATATTGTAAGTACATAGCTTCATAAAGTTTCACAAAGACTGACCTATGTTAGCCAGCATCCAGGAGAAGAAGCTAAACAAAAACATTACCTAAGAAGTCCACCTTCTAATCACTTCCTACCATGCCTTTGCCAGACATAACCACTCTTTAGACTTCTAAAAGCTTAGATTAATTTTGCTTGGTTTGTGCTTTATATAATTATCCTATAGAATATATTTGCTTTTGCTTTATCTCAAGTCTGAGGACTCTAATTACTTCATAACTTTTTCTTTAAAAAAATTATTTAAATCATTGAAGAGAATTCTGGAAGATGGCATAGCAAGATATGCCAGGAATACCTCTCCTCACCTGGACAGCAGTTGTGCTGGCAGAATCTGATGTAATTACTCTGGGACTCTGCAGTCTGATGGAGGCTTCCAACTTCCAGGGGAAGAATTAGAGGGTAAACTGCAGTTAATTTTGGTCAGTTTCAGCTCTTAATACAGTAGCAGTTACCCATCTCTACCCACAGCCAAGTGGCAGGCAACTGTGTACATGGTCTTGGAGTAACTTGACACAGCATGTGAGATCCAGGGTGAGCAAAAAAAACCCATCCTCTAAATATCCAGTATCTGTGCTCTAATTGCTGATTGCTGTTTCTGATCACAGAACTGAAGGCAAAGAGGGGGACAGCAATTGTCAGAACTCCAAACATTGTTGCGAGCCCCTCCCCCTCTGGCTGAAGGGCCTTACAGGGAGAATCAAAAGATCAACACCTTCCCATCTATCATTATTTGCTTATTTCTATTTTGTAAGCCACACATTAAAGAGTAGAACATTCAAAAACAACTGCATATCTGGGAAAAATTAGAAAATAACTGTGCATTCCCAGGAAAATGCTCAAAAAAGATCAGTTCAGTTCAGTTCAGTCGCTCAGTTGTGTCCGACTCTTTGTGACCCCATGAATCGCAGAACTCCAGGCCTCCCTGTCCATCACCAACTCCCGGAGTTCACTCAGACTCACATCCATCAAGTCAGTGATGCCATCCAGCCATCTCATCCTCTGTCGTCTCCTTCTCCTCCTGTCCCCAATCCCTCCCAGCGTCAGAGTCTTTTCCAATGAGTCAACTCTTCGCATGAGGTGGCCAAAGTACTGGAGTTTCAGCTTTAGTATTATTCCTTCCAAAGAAATCCTAGGGCTGATCTCCTTCAGAATGGACTGGTTGGATCTCCTTGCAGTCCAAGGGACCCTCAAGAGTCTTCTCCAACACCACAGTTCAAAAGCATCAATTCTTCAGCGCTCAGCTTTCTTCACAGTCCAACTCTCACATCCATACACGACCACTGGAAAAACCATAGCCTCGACTAGACGGACCTTTGTTGGCAAAGTAATGTCTCTGCTTTAGAGAAGACTTTAAGTTTACATCTTAAGCTGAATCTCAGCACAGCAACAGCCAACTGCAATCAAAAACAAACAATAAAAAAATAACCATAGCAAACCCTGAGTAAGGGGAAATAATCTGATTTCCATAATTAGCACATTATTAGATTCAAAGGTGTTCAACAAAAACATCAGAAAGCATAGAAAAAAATAGGAATATGTGGTCCATTCAAAAGGAAAAATATATCAACAAAATCTGTCCCTCAAAAGACTTTGTGGCAGATATATTAGACAGACTTTAAAACAACAATCCTAAAGATGCTAGAAGAACTAAAGGAGGATATGGAGAAAGTCAGGAGAATGGTGAGTGAACAGAAGGTGAATATCAATAAAGAAATAGAAAACCTAAAAATAAGCCAAAACAAGTTCTAGAGCTGAAGAGTACAACAACTGAAATGAAAAATTCACGAGCAGGATTCAAAGGCAGACTTGGCAGACGGAAGAATGAATTAGTGAACTTGAAGATCGGACAGTGGAAATTATCAAAGCTGAGGAACAGAAAGAGAAAAGATTGAATAAAAGCAGACAGAGCCTGTTTGACACCATCAAAAGGACCAAGATACTCATTGTAGGAGACTCAGAAGGCGAAGAGAAAGAAGCAGAGAGAATATTTGAAGAAATAATGGCTGAAACTTGCTGAATCTAAAGAAAGATGTGTATGTAATCATCCAAAAAGCTCAGTGAACTCCAAGTAAAATGAATTCAGAGAGACCTACACCAAGACACATAATACAAAGAAAAAGAAGAAATCTTGAAAGCAGCAAGTGATAAGTCACTACAAGTGATTTTCAAAGAGATAATCTGCAGATTTCTCATTAGAAACTTTGAAGGCCAGAAAATATAGTCAAAGTGTTTAAAAAAACTGTCAACCAGGATTCATATATCCAGCAAAATTGTGCTTCAGAAATGAGGGAGAAATCAAGACATTCCCAGATGAACAAAAGCTGAGGGAGTTTGAGACCACTAGTTATTCCTAAAAGAAGTGCTTAAGGGAGTGCTGCAAAGAGAATGGACATTCATTAGACAGTAACCTTATGCTGTATGAGAAATAAAGATCTCAGTAAAGTAGATACATGGGCAATTATATAGTTAGTATTATTGTAACAGTTGTTTGTAACTGCAGTTTTTGTTTTCTATGTGATGTAAGAGACCAATATATTTAAATTAAAAATTAATATGATAGCTAGCATTACTGTAACATTGATTTGTAATTCCAAATCTTGTTCTGTATGTAATTCAGGAGAGTAATACATTTGAAGAGTTATTAGTTTATGTTTAGGGGCACACATTATATAAAGATGTAATTTTGTGATATCAAAAAACAAAAGGGGTTTTTGGTTTTACAGTGTGTAAACAATTAGAATATATATGTTGTTGACATTAAATTAGTATAAATTCAAATTAGAATGTTATAAACTTAGGAGACTAAATGTAATCCCCATGGCAATCACAAAGGAAATTGTTATAGAATATACACAAAAGGGAATCAAGAAGGAATTTAAACATTTCACTACCAAAAAATAGACACAAAAGAAGATAGGAATGCAGGAAATGAGGGACATAAAGATATAGCACAATGACAGAAATAAGTGCCTCCTTATCATTAATTACTTTAAATGTAAGTGGATTAAACTCTCCCATCAAAAACCAGAGATTGGCAGAATTGATAAAAACACATGACCTAACTCTTTCCTGGAAAATCCCGTGGATGGAGGAGCCTGGAAGGCTGCAGTCCATGAGATCATTGAGGGTCGGACACGACTGAGTGACTTCACTTTCACTTTTCACTTTCATGCTTTGGAGAAGGAAATGGCAACCCACTCCAGTGTTCTTGCCTGGAGAATCCCAGGGACAGGGGAGCCTGGTGGGCTGCCATCTATGGGGTCGCACAGAGTCGGACATGACTGAAGCGATTTAGCAGCAGCATAAGAGACTCACTTTTGAGATCCAAAGACAACTTGTAAAAGTAAAAAGATGGAGAATGTGCAAATAATTATCAAAAGAGAACTTCAGTGGCTATACTAATTTCAGATGAAATAGGCTTTAAGTAAAAATCAACTACAAGAGAAAGAGAAGGACATTACATGTTAACAAACATTTCAATATAGCAAGAATATATAACAATTATAAGCATTTATGTAATGTCAGACCATCAAAATATAAAAAGCAAAACCTGAGAGAACTGAAGGAGAAAATAGACGGTTCTACAGTAATAGTTGTGGATTCCAATACCCCACTCAGAATAATGGATAGAACAACCAGACAGAAGATAAGTGAGGAAATAGAGGCCTTCAACAACACAATAAACCTACTAGATCTAAGAGACATATGCAGAACACCCCCCTCCCCCGGCCAGCAACAACAACAGCATACACATTCTTCTCAACTGGATATAGGATATCCATATATAGATATATGGATAGACCATATATAGGGCCACAAAGTAAGTGTCAGTGGTTTCTAGAAGATATCATACAAAGTATCTTCTTTGACCATTGAGATAAAGTTAGAAATCAATAACAACCTGGAGAATTCACAAAATTTTGGAGACCTAATAATGTCCTTTCAAACAACCAATGGATCAAAGACAAAATCACAAAGAAATTTAAAAAATAGTTAAGAAGACATGAATGAAAATATAAACACATCATATTAACACTTACGGACTGCATCCAAAGTGGTACTAAGGGGAAATTTATAAATGCTCATGTTAAAAACAAGAAACATCCCATATAAACAGACTAACTTTACAACTTTAAGTTGTAACAGGAAAAGAAAAACAAGCTAAATGCAAAACTCACACAAAGAAAGAAATAATAAAAGATTAGAGCAGAAATCAATGAAATAGAGAATAGAAAACTAATAGATTCCAGTTCAAGATGGTGGAGTAGAAGGATGTGCGTGTATCTCCTCCCATGGGAGCACCAAAATTGCAACTAGCTGTTGAACAACCATCAAAAGGAGGATGCTGGAAACCACCAAAAAAAGATACCGCACATCCTAAGACAAACAAGAAGCTGCAGTGAGACAGTAAGAGGGGCACGAAGAGAAAGAGAAAGGACCTGGGAAAATATTTGAAGAGATAATAGCTGAAAACATCCCAAACATGGGAAAGGAAATAGTCAGCCAAGTCCAGGAAAGACAGAGTCGTAGAAAGTAAAACCCCAAGGAGGAACACACCAAGACACAGACTAATCAAACTGACAAAAATTAAAGACAAGACAAAATATTAAAAGCAACAAGGGAAAAACAACAAATAACATACAGGGAACTCCCATCAGGCTATCAGCTGATTTCTAAGCAGAAACTCTACGAGCCAGAAGGGAATGGCATGATTTATTTAAACTGATGAAAGGGAAGTACTACAACCAAGAATACTTCCTCTACCCAGCAAGACTCTCCTTCAGATTTGATGGAGAAATCAAAAGCTTTCCAAGACAAGCAAAAGTTAAGAGAATTCAGCACCACCAAACCAGCTTTACAACAAATGCTAAAAGCACTTCTCTAGGCAGGAAACACAAGAGTAGGAAAAGACCTACAGAAAATAAACCCAAAACAATTAAGAAAACAGTAATAGGATTATACATATCTATCAGTTCAGTTCAGTTCAGTTCAGTCACTCAGTTGTGTCCGACTCTTTGCAACCCCATGAACCTCAGCATGCCAGGCCTCCTGTCCATCACCAACACCTGGAGTCTACCCAAACCCATGTCCATTGAGTCGGTGATGCCATCCAACCATCTCATTCTCTGTCATCCCCTTCTCCTCCTGCCCTCAATTAGATGGCCAAAGTATTGGAGTTTCAGCCTCAGTGTCAGTCCTGCCCATGAACACTCAGAACTGATCTCCAGTAGGATGGACTGGTTGGATCTCCTTGCAGTCCAAGGGACTCTCAAGAGTCCCTGGTGGTCCAGTGGTTAGGACTTTGCGCTTTCACTTCCCAGGGCCTGGGTTCACTCCATAGTCCAGAAACTAAGATCCTCTCAGCTGTATGGCATGCCCCTCCGACCCCGCCAAAATAGTAAATTTTATGTTACGTGTATTTTAACACAATTTTTAAAAACGGAAAAATACTGAAGGAAAAAAGTGTTTTATGGTGAACAATTCTATGACATTTAGTACATTCATAAACTTATGAAATCACAACTTCTTATCTATTAATTTCCAAAACATTTCCATCACTTGAAAGTAAAACTCTGTACCCCTTGAGCAGTTTCTACCATCTCTCCTCCCAATTTCCAGGCTGGACCACCAATCTGTGTTAAGTCTTTGTTTACATTTATGTTAAGTATTTTCCTATAAATGAAGTCATACAATATGTGCCCTTTTGTGTTGTTGTTTTTTTTTTCACCTAGCATAGTGTTTTGGAGTTCCTCCACGTTGCTCCTTTTTCGGGTTGAATCATATGCTATTGTATGGTTAGACTGCATTTTGTTTATCTATTCATTTGTCAAGTGGACGTTTGGCTATTTGGTTTCCACCTTTTGGCTATTGTGAGTAATCATGCTATGAACATGCATGTACATGTACTTGTTTGAGTCCCAGTTTTAAGTTCTTCTAGGCAGATACCTCAGAGTGGAATTACTGAATCAAATGGTAATTCTGTGTTTAACTGTTTGAGGAATAGCCAAATTGTTTTCCCAACAGCTGCACCGCTTAAAGTCCTACCAGAAATGTACAAGGGTTCTGATTTCCCCCCATCCTGTCAATGCTTGCGATTTTCCATCCTTTTTTAAAGTCACCATCCTAACAGGTGTGCAGCGCTATCTCCCTGTGGTTTTGATTTGATTTCCCTTGTGACTGATGATGTTGAGCATCATTTTATGTTCTTGTGATCATTTGTATATTTTTTTGGAGAAATGTCTATTCAACTTCTTTGAATATTCCACTTTTCAATTGAGGTTTTTTTGTGTGTGTCTTTTTTTGTTGTGAAGTTGTACTTGTTTACATATTCCAGATACTAGATCTAATCACATATGATTTGCACATATTTTCCACATTCATAGGTGGTCTTTCACTTTCTTGAGAATGTTCTTTGATGCATAGAGAATTTTACTTTGATGAAGTCCAGTTTATGTATTTTTTGTGGCCTGTGCTTTTGGACTGATAATCCTAGAGCAAATCATTATCTTGTGTGTGTGGTTATTACTACTTTGTGTCCTATTTGGGATTGTAAGCAAATTTACATAGGAAAAACTGAAACCAATAATAGTACTCAAAATAAACATTGTATCTTCACTTGAATTTTCTGGTAGAAAGGTCCTAAGTTGCTGATGAAACTAAATGTGTATATATGTTTTTTTCTTCCAGATTTGGAATGGAGAGAAATGGAAGGAGATGACTGCGAGTTTCATTATGGAGGTAGAAATTACAGGATTGGCAACAGATTGGATTAGGGAAAGAGATAAGGAAGTGATGGGCAAAGATAGGCAAAGTGAAAAAAATAACTGGGATTTTAGATTTTGAACAATTGGGAGAAGTTACTACCTTAGTAAGAAAGAATGGGGGTTCTAAGTTTAGCCTAAATTAATTTGTGTCAATTCAAGCCCCCTGATTTGATTGATATTTCGTTTTCCTTTGCTTTTTTTTAGAGGGTCCAAATGAAGCTCAGGATAATGACTTTCCAATAGGTATGTTTCATCTCTCTGCTCTGTCTGTGTTATTGATGGAAAACATCATCTGGGCTGATAGTTTCAACCCCTGACTGCATCAAAAGCACTGCTAGTCCATTAATCCTTTATGTGCCATTAATAATACTGCCAGGAAAATAACGCCTGGGGAGCTGTTACCATACAGAGTAACATAATGAATTTGCATATTTGGACATAAAGCTCAAAAACCTTATTTTTAACAAGTTCCTAAAGTGATTCTAAAGCTTATCCAAGTTTGGGAGTCATTCATCTGATCCGGTGGTTTCATTTATAGATCTGCCAAGGGTCATGGACTGGGCATGGGTGTACACATTAATAGGTTTGTTTGCTCTGGCTTTCCCTGTCACATTTAGCTACATGCTGCTTAAAAAAGTTATTCTATGCCTGGATAAGAAAAACAATGTCCCTGGTTTTAATTCAGGCAACAATCAGAAAATTAAGTTACTTATATGATGGATTTCTACTAAGGTGTCTCTCCCCATGTGGTTCTTTTGTTTCTGCAACAAGTTTACCAGCTCTTGACTCTCTGGGATGGTATGGCCAGTTAGCCCCTGTGGAAGGCTGAGCTTCTGAAGAGAGACATTAGGCAGCAAGTGGATCCCTACAGGGGAATGAGTGCTTTGAGTCCTGCTCTTCACCCAGGCATGGTCCTGATCCCATCATATAACTTACTGGGAACAAGAAGAAGGCTGATCACCTGCAGTTCCTCCTGTGGTTTCTGTCAGCACCTAACGTAGCATCATAGGCATAGCTTCCTCTTTTAAGGAAAGAATGGAGAGAATCCTAGAGCTCAGCAGGATTTATGTTTATTTGTTTTGTTAATATATTTAACATTTAAAATTTTCTAATTATATGCAGTGCTATCAAAGTGCTGCCCTCGATATGTCAGCAAATTTGGAAAACCCAGCAATGGCCATAGGACTGGAAAAGGTAAATCCTCATCCCAATCCCCAAGAAGGCAATACTAAAGAATGTTCAAGCCACTGGACAATTGCACGCATGTCCCCTGCTAGTAAGGTTATGTTCCAAGTCTTGCATGCTAGACTTCAGCATTACATGAACAGAGAACTTCTAGATGTCCAAACTGGGTTTAGAAAAGGCAGGAACCAGAGATCAAATTGCCAACATTCACTGGATCATAGAGAAAGCAAGGGAGTTTCCAGAAAAACATCTACCTCTGTTTCATTGACTATGCTAACGCGTTTGACTGTGTGGATCATAACAAACTGTGGAAAACTCTTAAAGAGATGGGAATACCAGACCATCTTACCTGTTTCCCGAGAAACCTGTATGTGTCAAGAAGCAACAGATAGAACCAGACATGGAACAACTGACTGGTTGATTGAGAAAGGAGTACGACAAGGCTGTTTATTGTCACCTTGTTTATTTAACTTATACACAGGGCATATCATGTGAAATGCTGGGCTGGATGAATTACAAGCTGGAACCAAGATTGCCGGGAGAAACATGAACAACCTCAGATATGCAGATGATTCCCAATGGCAGAAAGCGAAGAGGAACTAAAGAGCCTCTTGATGAGGGTGAAGGAGGAGAGTGAAAAATTTGGCTTAAAACTCAATGTTAAAACAACTAAGATCATGGCATCTAGCCCCATCACTTCATGGCAAATAGAAGGGGAAAAGGTGGAAGCAGTGACAGATTTCCTCTTCTTGGGCTCTAAAATCTGCAGCCATAAAATTAGAAGACAACTGCTTCTTGGCAGGAAAGCTATGACAAACCTAGACAGTGTGTTAAAAACCAAAAACATCACATTGCTGACAAAGGTCCGTATAGTCAAGGCTGTGGTCTTTCCAGTAGTCATGAACGGTTGTGAGAGCTGGACCATAAAGAAGGCAGAACACTGAAGAATTGATGCTTGAACTGTGGCACTAGAGAAGACTCTTGAGAGTCCCCTGGACTCTCAAGCAAAGAGATCAAGCCAGTCAATCTTATAGGAAATCAACCATGAATACTCATTGGAAGGACTGATGTTGAAGCTGAAGCTCCAGTTCTTTGGCCACCTGATGTGAACAGCCAACACATTGGAAAAGACTCTGATTCTGGGAAAGATTGAGGGCAGGAGGAGAAGAGGGTGACAGAGGATAAGATGGTTGTATGACATCATTGATGCAATGGACATGAACTTGGGCAAACTCCAGGAGATGGTGAGGGACATGGAAGCCCGGTGTGCTGCAGTCCATGGGGTCGCGAAGAGTTGGACATGACTTGGCGACTGAACAAATTATATGCAGTAAATTATATGCAATGAAAATTGGTAAGATGCTGTGGCCAAGAACAGGGATGGTGGAGGAAACCTTTGCAGGTGACATTACTGTTCTGAGCATCTAGTGCTTGTAAGAATTCATACTCTATTGGATGTTATGGCTGAAAATCTGAACAAATAAGTACAGACTTATGATCTCTACCAAATATTTTAATACAGTGAAAATTTAGAACCATACTAGCAGCTTCAAGTTTGGAGAAATGTTATTTAAAAGTGATTGCTATTACTCTGTACCAAGAGTAACTCCCTGTTTCCTTTACAAAATTTCCAGCTTGTTTGTAGACAGAAAAGAACATCAACCAGAAAACCACAGTGAATCAGTGATTGTGTCCACTGTGGAAAGTTCCTGGTAACAGTGTGAGGGAATCCACTGCTGGGCCAGAAGCACAGGAGTATGTTGAAGGGAGCGGGGTATGGCCAGAGAATGAGGCCTGTGTTCCACATCTCAAGTGCATAGCTGCTCACTCTAGCCAATTTTTTACATAAAATCTCCCAATTCTTAAAAGTAGCCCCTGGATATCCCTTTCTTTTTCGTCTCTAATGTCACATGTATCTGGCCACACTTGGGTCTGGGGTGGGTGATGTTACCTTTGTCTTGTTCTCAGGTGGCCTAGGGGTGCCTGCATTTTGCTCTGAAGGAGGCCATCTCCTACCTGCTGAGTTCGGCTCTCCCTCCCCACCTCTAACCTGGATCCTCTGACATGCAGAGTATGTAATTATATCTTCATTTCTCTCCACAGAGGAGAGGAGCAGACTACAAGAAATGCTGTTCCTTTTGGGACTAGAGACATACCAAACACAGAAACTCAGCCTCCAGGACGCCTTACAGATCAGCAGTGACAGCATGAAGAACTGGGCTCCTCAGACTCCCAAAGACTTGCCCTGGAATTTCCTCAGGAAGCTGCAGGCCCTCAATGCTGAAGCCAGGAATACCACCATGGTCCTGGACCTTCCCCTGGACACCAGGCCTGTGGAGAAGGAGAGCCAAATGGAAGAGGAGATCATCTACTGGGACACGGCTGAGGACATCTCAGCAGACATCTATTCCTTCTCCGAGCTGCCAACACCCGACACACCTGTGAATCCCTTGGACCTTCTCTGTGCCCTTCTGCTTTCCTCTGATAGTTTCCTGCAACAGGAAATTGTGTCAAAAATGTCTCTCTGCCAGTTTGCACTCCCTCTCATTTTGCCTGACCCAGAAAACCACTACCACACATTTCTGTTGTGGGCCATGAGGGGGACTGTGCGGACATGGGGGTCACAGCCCCCAAGGGTGATGGGAAGCTTCAGAGAAGACAGCATGGTCCTGTCCCGAGCACCTGCCTTCGCCTTTGTGCGCATGGAGGTCAGCAGCAACTCTAAATCCCAGCTTCTCAACGACGTACTCAGCCCTGGCCACAGGCAGCAGGACTGTTTCTGGCATCGGGATCTGAACTTGGGCACTAACCCTCGGGAGATAGCAGACGGGCTGGTAGAAATTTCCTGGTTTCTTCCCAGTGGCAGGGAGGACTTGGACATTTTCCCAGAGCCCATGGCCTTCCTAAACTTGAGAGGTGACATTGGGTCTCACTGGCTGCAGTTCAAGCTCTTGACAGAAATCTCTTCGGCCATATTCATCTTGACTGACAACATCAGTAAGAAGGAATACAAATTGCTGTCTTCCATGAAGGGGTCAGCCACAAAATACTACTTCATCCTGAGTCCCTACCGTGGGAAACGAAACACAAACCTGAGATTTCTGAACAGGTTAATTCCTGTGCTGAAGATGGACCACTCTCACGTCCTCGTGAAGGTCAGCAGCACAGACAGTGTAGGCTTTGTGCGTAGGGTCCGCGCCATCATCACACATGTGACCCGGTCCCCCTGCAGGAGGGTATCCGTGGAGGACATGGCAAACGCGGCCCGCAAGCTGGGGCTGAAGGTCGATGAGGACTGTGAGGAGTGTCAGCGGGCAAAGGACCGGATGGAGCAGATCACCAGGAAAATCAAGGACTTGGATGCCTACCGCAGGGATGAGCTGAGGCTACAGGGGGAAACTTGGAGAAAGGTGGCCCAGGTGGAGAAGGAGCTCTGCCAGATCCAGTGGGCCAGCGACCCTCCTGAGAAGTACAGGGCTGAGCTGAGGCATCGGTTACTGGAACTTCGAATGCAGCAGAATGACCATGACCCTTCCTGGGGGGTCCAGGAGTTCATCTCGGGCATCAGCAGCCCCTCCCTGGGGGAGAAGCAGTATTTCCTGAAGTGGATGGAGTGGGGACTGGCCCGGGTGGCCCAGCCAAGGCCAAGACCATCTCCAGAGATGATTTTTACCCTGAGACCAAAGCACTGTGGGGCCGTGGACTTCAGTGAGCCATTCTGGCCTGAGCCCCTGGGGGTGGAGCATTTCCTGCGGGAGATGGGACAGTTTTACGAGGCCGAAAGCTGCCTTGTGGAGGCAGGGAAGCTGCCAGCAGGGCAGAGGCGGTTTGCCCACTTCCCAGGCTTGGCCTTGGAGCTGCTGCTGAAGGGGCTTCCTCTGGAGCTGATCGATGGGAACACCCTAAGCCCCGCCTTGCGCTGGGTCACAGGGCTCCTGAAGGAGCTACACGTCCGCCTGGAGAGGAGGTCACGCCTGGTAGTCCTGTCAGCACTTGGCGTGCCAGGCACGGGCAAGTCCACCCTTCTCAATACCATGTTCGGGCTGCGGTTTGTCACAGGAAGGGGCCGTGGTCCTCGAGGGGCCTTCATGCAGCTCATTAAGGTGGCCGAGAGCTTTAGCCAGGACCTGGGCTGTGATCACATCCTGGTAATAGACTCTGGGGGCTTGATAGCTGGAGTCCGGACCGAGGCAGGGGAGAGGTTTGAGCGGGAGGCTTCCCTGGCCACTTTGATTATGGGGCTGAGCAATGTCACTGTGGTCAGTTTAGCTGAAACAAGGAACATTCCACCAGCTATTCTGCATGCATTTCTAAGGCTGGAAAAAACAGGGCACATGCCCAACTATCAGTTTGTACACCAGAACCTTCATGATGTGTCTGCCCTTGGCTCCAAGCCAAGAGATCGGAGGCAGCTTCTGGACCAGCCCAGTGATGTGGGCAGAGCCACAGTGCAAATGGAGAAACAGGGTGACGGGATCCAGACGCTGGCTGACCTGGCCTTTTGGGACCCTGAGAAGCAGCACATTTGGCACATCCCTGGCTTATGGCATGGAGTGCCTCCCATGGCCGCTGTGAACTTGGCGTACAGTGAAGCCATTTTTGAACTGAAGAGATGCCTGCTAGAAAACATCAGGAATGGCCTGTCCAACCAAAATAAAAACATTCAGCAGCTCATTGAGCTAGTAAGACGGCTGTGAGTCATCAAAAGAAAAGATCAGCTGCCAGAGGCCTCCTCTGGGCAACCTGTTCTGATGGGCCTGTCCACGTGGGGCTGTGCCCAGCTTCTGAGAGGGGAGAAAAGTGAAAATGGGGCTGGGTCTGGAGTTGCCTACACAGTGTTAGGAAAGGAAGTTACCTCACAGACCAGCTCAGAGATGCTTTCAGGAGTATAACAACCTGGGGCAGGAGCTGTTGACACAAGCAGTAAAGTGTTCTTTGTCTCTGAACTTTGCAGCCCCTGGTGGTTTGCCTTTTGTACAGCTACTCTCTGTCATTAGCCTCTGAAGCAGAGAGTGGCTCCTGAAAACTGCAGCCCAGGCAGACAGTAATCAGGATAGGGCTGGGAAGGTGCCCTGAGGAAGCAGGTAGGCCTTCCCAACTAGCAAACTTCAGCGTCAGCATGGGTGACCCAGTCCTGCCCACTGAGGGAGTGCCTGCTGTGTGCACGCGATGTATGGACTGCCCGTGCCCCAGGAGGGCTCCTGCTGGTTCTGTTGCACCCACAGCACTTTGTTTACACCTCCGCCACAACACTCAACATGTGCAGTGTCTTACCTGTGCATATGTTTGCCTCTTGCCTAGACCTGTGAGCTCCTTGAGAGTACATGACCCACATCTGTACCCCCAGAGCCTGACACACTGTAGGCACTTAATAAATGTGTGTTGAATGAATGAAATTAGTGAATGCACAAATGGTAAGTAATGGGCAGGTTCCTCTCTGTGCCTTGATTTTTCTTTTTCTTCAAAGAGGATCACAGTGTCGTCTTAGAGGGTTGCTTACTAGAACATCTGAAATAGTGGACACCTGGGAGAGCATCTTTAAAAATGCCATCATGTCCCCTTTCTTTAAGCAGAGATCCAGTCTTCAGGGTATTAATAGAAAACTGAACTAAATATCTTCACGGGAACTCTGTGATGGTGATGATAGCTCCATCATTACCCATTTTAGGAAAGGAGGCCTGGAGCAGTTCAGCAGCTCATCCAGCCTGCAAACCTGCATCAGGGGTGAGGAGCTGATGAGGAAGCGGGTGCCCTCTGCCCTGCACCTCTGCTTGTGACCACTTATTGTCCCCAGACTTCCACAGCTTCCAGGCTGAACCCGAGCCTGGCCCCTTGGGTGTCCCCAGTTTCATGCCTCCAGGGCAAGACCCCTGACATCATCCATGGCCCACTTGACACCATGAGCCAGAACATGGAGTTTTTCCTCTGGTGAGTCTCCAGCTGGAATCTGTCTGTGCTGGAACAGCTTGAATCAATGTTTAAAGGAACTGATTGGTTTTCATCCATCATAAAGAGATTTCCAGTGCTTGAATTTGGGACCCAGGAATGTCCTGGGTGAAATTCCTATAAGTGCTAGAGAGGCAACTGGGTAGTTTTCATGACTCTAAGAGGGAAAAAGGAAGGACAGGTTTTGGTATTTCCAGGTAAACCAACATCTTACTATTTGTGTATATAATGATCTAGGAAGAAATGAATTTTTAGTGCCTGAGCACTAGAAACTCTTTTGAGTTTCAGAAGTGATATGTGAAAGTCATGTCCAACTCTTTGTGACCCCACCTACTGTAGAGTTCATGTAATTCTCCAGGCCAGAATACTGGAGTGGGTAGCCTATCCCTTCTCCAGGGTATCTTCCCAATCCAGGAATTGAACCCTAGTCTCCCATATTGCAGGTGGATTCTTTACCATCTGAGCCACAAGAGAAGCCCTCAGAAGTGATAAGGTTTTCCTAAATTTGTTAGCAAAAGACTAGGTTCCCCGAGTTCCAGCACTTCTTCCAACCTCTGTTTCACATATCCAGAGCCAGGCTCCCAGAGCACAGGGACCACATTCTGAACATCAGGGGCAGCAGGCGGAACATCCTGGGGCTCTGGAACGGGGGCTGAGGAGCCTGCCATTAAAGAAAGGGTTCCAGTCTGGAGGGCTCCCTTTCCAAGTCTGGTAGAAGGAGTTCAGGGAACAGACAAGTTCCTGGTCCCCACCTGGAGGCCTCATTTTCCTGAAATCGCAAATTACAGAGGGGAGGAGGCCCTAGGCCCAAGCAAGAGACTTCCAGAACTAGTGACACAGCTAGGGTTGGGGTCTGTGGCTCAGACAGGTGACCCTGGTCCTGGAGCTCAGAACACTAAGCATCAGCCTACTGTAGCCATTCATGGGTACACCACAGTCAGAAGGCCTCCCTGCATCAGACCTGAAGACATCTTTAGGGTCTGAGAGGTCATGGGACTTGCTGTAGGGCTACTGGGCAGTAATGTCTTTAGAGCCCAGCTTTGTAATGTGAGAGTGTCTCAGAAGAATGGGTGGGTGGACAGCTCACAGGGTATCAGGTGCTTTGATGAAAACATAAACCATGTCAATGATCTTGGAGTAAATGGGCCTATGAGTCTTAAGATTGGGCACAGAACGCCTGCCCCATTCTCTGGAGACAGAAAGTAGGATGTGGAACTCAAGGTCTGGTTTTGAACTTGGCCTTGCTTCCTGCTAATTACATGGCCCTTGAACAGAGTCATTCAACGTCTCTAAGCCTTAGGTCACTCCTAGCACCTCCTCTGTGGTGAGTGCACAAAAGCTGGTTTTGGAGGAGCCAGTCTGTGTGCACAAACAAGTAAGGCACCTGAAGATGTGTCTACACCAGTCTGCATGCCCATGAGACTTACGCAAAGGAAGCTGCCGGCCTTCTCCATCAAATTCATTTTAACAGGCCAAAAAGGATTTATCTTGTAATTGATTAGTGATATCTTAATTTACAGCCTTTTCTCCTTCTAATTAGTGATGTCTTCTAAACGATGTGATCTTAGATTTACTGAAACATATTGTCTAGCAGGGCTACTGTTGAGAAATCTGTGCCAGTGTAAACCTGATCTGGTAGCTCTCCCCAGCTCCTCAGATGTGAATTAGCCCAAGAGAAATCCTTTCTTTCTGAGTCAGTAGTGAAAAAATGATTTTTGCTACAAACCTATCCTGAGTTCCTAAAATTTCAACAAAATTATATCAGAATGCAGCCTTACAAGCACTGTAAGTCAGAGCCGCAAAAGAGAGCTCCACGGTGGTCTTGCTCCGGCTTCTGTGACTTTCCAGCCCCCATCCACAGCACCCACACTTGGGCTCCATGGCTGCATCTACGCTGTCTGTCTGG
The DNA here is from genome assembly GCF_002263795.3 of Bos taurus. Lineage (NCBI taxonomy): Eukaryota > Metazoa > Chordata > Mammalia > Artiodactyla > Bovidae > Bos > Bos taurus. Next base: position 234,901 of record NC_037349.1, on the reverse strand, counting down.
GGCCTCCGTCCACCTCTCCTTGGTCCTGGCTGACCCTTCTTTAGGATGGCTTTGACGGCAGCCCCACCTCCACTCTACCACCTAAGGGGGTCATGGTCCTCGTCTAAGCCCCTTTTACTTGTCTCCTTCTCTGCCCTCCCCATCAGAAGAAAGGATATCAAGCCTATTTTTTTGTGTCCAGGTCTAGCACAGTAGCTAAGGACCAGGGAGTGACGTCTCAATGCCTTTCATACATGAGGCCCACTCCTATCCATCTACTTCAAGGCGTCCTGAAGTAGGATTGTTTTAGCTTAGGCTACCAGTGTAGCAAAGGGTGTTTCTAATTGGTTCCACCATCAGAGACTGGACTTCCTCAGGATGGCAATGCTGGTCAGTAATGATAGTTTTGGATGTAACCCCTCTTCTTGTGCCTCAACAGAAGGAGAGTTGAGAGGTAGGAGTAGAGGCTCATGGGGAAACATGGGATTAGGGCCCCTTCAGCTTCCTATGCAAGAGAGAAGACAATTCAAGACTCTGCTTTAATTTGGTTTCAGTGGTTGTTTGGCATAATTCACAGAAGAGAGGTCGTGAGAACCTCTGGGATTCTCTTGGTGAATGGGTTGGTTATTAGCAGAAAATGAATTACCAACAGTGACACAAAAACCATAGGGTTACAAAATTTAAAGTATCAGCAGTTCTGAATTAGAACAAGTCCATCTTGTGAGGAGAATCAACATGAGTGGAGCTGTCTCCATGACCCCACAGCCAACAGGATTGCAGACGTCTCTGCCTAAGACACCTCTCCCAGAGGGTGCATTCTTGTGAGTTCTAGGAAACAAACACTGTTCTAGGCTGTGCTGTGCTATGCAGAGTCTCTTTCTCACACAGTGCCACCCCACAGCCTAGCCACTGCTCTATCCTTTGATACAAGTCAGCCTTTGGGCTACACTGGACCCACCGAACAGACCATCTTCAAAAAAAAGTCCAGACCACACAGCAGCCCCCTCCTTTTTCTAGTCCCCTCAGAATAAGAGCTGTGATGGTCTCACAAGACTGGTGGTAGGAAAGGGTTGTAAGAAGCATCTAATGTCCCTCTCCTGCAAAGGGGTCTCAGGTTCCGAGGGTCTTTCACATAAACCTGGAGTTGAGGATGCTGTTTCTCAACCTGGGCTGTAAATTGGGATCATCTAAGGAATGCTGCCACTCCTCTGCCCAGTACTGTCCTTGTGGTATGGGGTCCAGTGGGCTCTAATATGCAGTCAGGGTGGAGAATCGCTGCTCTGAGAGTAAATAGGGGAATCTGGATCCTCCTGGCTACCATGAGGAGAGCAAAGGCGCTCACCTGTGAGAATAAACAGCCGGACACCCTTGTCTCCCCAGGGTTCTGGTCTGGACTCCCAGCAAGGGAGTCCCCCAGGGCCAATCCTGAGCACTCTGTGCCCAACCACAGACACATGGGCCATTCGTCCATTCTCTATGGTTCTGAACACTCACCCCCACTCAGTGATGCAGTGGAACCCCAGATACGGAATGAGCACATGCTTTGGAACAAGAAGTCCGCTACCCTTTGCTAGTTCTGTAACCTCAGAGGAGTCTCTGAGCTTCCATCTTCTGATCTGCAAAACCTGGACAATACTGCCTCCTTTCTAGGATTGATGGGAGAAGCAAAGTACATAAAAACACCGTTAGTGTTTTGTTAAATGGAAATTACAGAAAAATAAATATCCTACTAAATTATTTCTCTTGGTGATCTAAAACAATGTAAGTTCATGCTAATGTATTAAAATGTACCTTTAAGTTGTTTAAATCATGCAAACACATTTATGTGATCCCCCCTCCTCCCCCACCCCCTTTCAAGGAACCAGCTGAATCCCTTTTTGCAACAAGGCATAGTATAAAATAAAGATAATAAACAAAAGGTAGCAAATGGTCTGGATCAGTTTGGAATTCCTGGGAGACTCTCAGGCATAAGGAACAGTGGCAAAACTTGAACCCCAAGCACAATAGCTCCTGCTCGGCTGGACAGCACTGCCTTCTGCTGTGAAGTCCAGGCCATTGTCACCTTGATGGAAAACCAGGCCTTTCCTTGGGTGAAGGTGGTATTTCAGTGAATTCTCATGAACCCTCAATGGCTGGTTCATTTCTCTAAGAGGATAATAGATACCAGGGACTTTATTATTTAAACAACAACAACAATAACAACAAAATATTTATTAGCTGCTCACTCCGTCAGGCATTTTACAATGTGAATTTCACAACAACCATCATTGTCCTCATTTTATAGATAAGAGAAACTGAGACTCAGGAAGGTCAAGTCACTTGCCAAAATTTACAAGCCAGGAAGTTGTAGTTCTACCTGATCTATATCTACCAGATCCCACGTGCCTCACCACTTTGGAGATTTAAAAATGCTTCTCTTGTGGCTCAGCTGGTAAATAATCCACCTGCAATGCTGGAGACACAGTTTAATCCCTGGGTTGGGAAGGTCCCCTGGAGAAGGGAAAGTCTACCCACTCCAGTATTATGGCCTGGAGAGTTCCATGGACTGCAGTTCATGGGGTTGCAGAGAGTCAGACATGATTGAGCAACTTTCACTTTTCAAAAATTTACCAAAATATAAATTACCAAACTTTATGGAAACTTTTAAAAGAAAAAAATACTATCAGCTTAAAAAAGTCCTTCAGTTAAAGTTGAAATTTCTTATATTTGAAAAATATTGTGATTGAAGAACATCTCAGTCCTATTCTGTCCCCTTATTCAATATGCAGAACAGCTGGAGGCCACAGTTAAACATTTTAGAAATAAAATGTTCCTAGTAAAGTGGGCTTGAAAGACGTTGTCCCTTTTTGGAGAAGCCAGCTCCCAATGGTCAGAGGAAACGTGATCATGGAAAATGGACTGCACTGAAGCCAAGAGTCCCCTCCAAACCTCCCCGTGTCGTCTGAGGCAGCTCACCGTTTGCCTTTGCCTCTGTTTCCCTTCCACACACATGATAATCTAGTCCTCCCTCCCATGGGAAAGCACAGCAGTTTTAAGCAGCATTAGGTGAATGATTTAAGTCAAAATGGTCAAACGGTAGCAACTTCACATGATTCACCCTAACAGTACCAATAACAGCACTATGAGGTGGTATTATTAACAAAACCAATTATATGGATTATGGAACTGAGGCTCAGTTGTACAAAAATTGTTATATCTGAATCCAGAGTCTGTGTTTTTTCCATTACTATGTTGAATTCTGAACTAAGATATCCAGTGTTGATATTTTCCCCTCTGACAATTTCTGGATATAATTACAATGGCAATGCTTTGGCAATGCTGAGTAGACCAGGTTCTATAATATCTTCAAGAATTTTCTGACCATCAGTCCTTTCTCCTTTAAAACTTCCCTTCCTCAAGGACCAGATCCTAGGGTATGGTCAGATGTGAAAACCTACCCTCTGCATAACGCATCCTTGAAGACTTGGATGATTTTTAAGTTTAAGTTACAGCTAATTGAAAACTTACCCTCTGCATAACCCATCCTTGAAGACTTGGGTGATTTTTAAGTTTAAGTTACAGCTAATTTATTAATATTAGTGTACAATATTATATTAGGTGCTAAACTAAAAAACTAAACTAAGTCACTTCAGTCGTGTCCAACTCTGTGCGACCCCAGAGACGGCAGCCCACCAGGCTCCCCCGTCCCTGGGATTCTCCAGGCAAGAACTCTGGAGTGGGTTGCCATTTCCTTCTCCAATGCTTGAAAGTGAAAAGTGAAAGTGAAGTCGCTCAGTCATGTCTGACTCTTAGCGACCCCATGGACTGCAGCCCATCAGGCTCCTCCATCCATGGGATTTTCCAGGCAAGTGTACAACAATATTAATAATTCAATATTTTTTATAGATTTTGCTTAATTTAAAGTTATTATAAAATTAAAAACTTTTTATATTCCCTGTATTGAACAATATTTCTTTTACCCTGCTTATTTTTACATTGCAGTCTGTGTCCCTGAACCCTGTCAACTAAAAAATATTAGTTACAACCTGTAAATAGTTGTTTTATTTGGTGGGAATGTTTAGGACCCTGAGCCTGGGAGACAGCAGCGCAGTAGCTCTGAGAACACTGCTCCGAGGAGGCGGGCGTGGGTGCCCGGTGTGCAGTCAAGTTTGCAACAAAGGGAGAGGTAGGGGCAGGCAATCTAAACATCGAAGATTATTGTCAAGTAAAGAAACCCAGCTATCAAGTTTAGGAATTTAGTATTCTTCTATGTAATGGGAAGATGCAAGAGTGTGGGATTATTTAAGTCATTCCTTTCATATGCTTCTCAGCTTGGGGCCACCATGTTGCGTATTTACAGAGATAATTTCTCTTTCCTGAGTTCCCTTAGGGCCTTCTGGGTCACATTGGAGGCTGTAACTGTGACTTTGGTCAATCACTGGTGACTGTGACATCCTTAAGTACGTTATGTAGGGAGTGGTGCCGACTGCCAGCATGGCTCAGTAATTCACATTTGGAAGGCTGGAATCACGCAGAAAGCTGTGACATCGCTTGCCCACCAATATGGCAGGAAATATTTCATTTCACAGTTTCGTACCCCTATCTTGCCCCTCCCAAGAACTGTATAAAGTTTTAACCAAAAGATATTTCTTCTTTATCTGTGGATAAGTCAGTACCCCCCACCTTTTTTTTTTAAAGGATATTATTTGAAGACAGAGCTTAGCAGCCTAATCTGTCAGAGGTGGTAAAACGCTGTTTCCCTAGAGACCCTGGCCAGGCGGTAGGGTTAGCACCAACCCTCCGAAACACTCGTCATTCCACCTGTGAGAACTCTCAAGACAGCGAATCCTCGCGTTCAGCATCCTTCAGTTTCCGCATAGATGACGCAAACCACGACTGTGGCACGGCGGAGTGGTGCGAGACATGCACAGGGCTGCGAGGGGAGGCGCTGAGTCCAACTCCCCGCACCTCCCGGCCCCACACAGCCCGTCTCCTGAGCCCGGAGCCAGGGCCTCCACCGCCCACAGCAGGTCGGTGCCGACGGTGCGCGCCCCTGCGCCGGCCCGCGGGTGGTCTCGCCCTGGTGGAAGCCTCGCGCGGTTTGTCTTTACGCGGCCCGCTCCGCTCCGCCCCGCCCCGCCCCGCCCCCACGTCCAAGATGGTGGCGCTCTACTGCGGTGGCGGGCTCAGGCCTCTGGTGAGTGGGCGGTGCGGGCCGGACGGCCGGGTGGAAGTGAGGGCCCCTGTCTGGGTCTCACCCCTCACTGTCCCTACAGATGCTGTCCTGGAGCCGGGATCTGCCATGCATCTGGCGCGCCCTGCATACCTCCGCGGTCTGCTTCAAGGTGAGCGCAGCATGGGGACTCGCGGCCTCGGGGTCTGGGACCTGGGGGTGGGGACATGACCTAGGGCTCGTCCTTGGTCAGTGGTCGCGGAAAGTCACGGCTTCTCTTTTCAGAACCGGGCGGCCCGAGTCCGAGTGGGCAAGGGGAACAAACCAGTGACCTACGAGGAAGCGCATGCGCCTCACTACATCGCCCACCGCAAGGGCTGGCTGTCACTGCACACAGGTGAGGGGACGGTGCGGGACAGAGACGTGCTGTGTCGTGACTGTCACATAAAACACTAATTGAACACGTGTCACATATTTTAGTTAACTCAGTAATAAATGGGTGGATCAGAAATCAGTTAAAATAAAGGAGAATTAATATAGATGAGAGGTATGTGATACGGAATGTCCAAATGTATTTGAAGGGATGCAAAATTGTTTTTTTTTTCCATGGGGGGTGGGCAAGGATTTTGTTGAACTTCCACAGAAATTACTTGCATGCCTAAAGATAATTGTTTTGCATTGCTGTCTTCCTGCATGGTTCAGCCTGGAGAAGGCAATGGCACCCCACTCCAGTACTCTTGCCTGGAAAGTCCCATGGACGGAGGAGCCTGGTGGGCTGCCGTCTGTGGGGTCTCACAGAGTCGGACACGACTCAAGTGACTTAGCAGCAGCAGCAGCAGCAGCATAGTTCAGCAGTGATGAATCTGTCTGCAGTACAGGAAACCTGGAGACACTGGTTTGATCCCTGGATGGGATGGCAACCCACTCCATTAATCATGCCCGGAAAATCCCATGGACAGAGGAGCCTGGTGGGTAACACAGTTCAAGGGGTTGCAAAAAAAGTCAGACATGACTAAATGACTAAAACAATAAAACTTGATTATAATTTAGAGATATAAAATAGCCCAGAGGCAGTGAAAAAAGTGAAACCTTGTAGAATTTGAACAACCCAGGAAACTGTCCTAAATATTGCAGTTTTCCACCAGAGCACAAATCTACATACAGTTGATACCATTATTTGCAGATTCCATGTTTGTGAATTTGCCTGCTTGAGGTGCTTTTTGATTTCAGACCTGCGTAACACTAGGCGGTAGCTTGCAGCAAGTCACAGTAAGCGGTAGCTAATAACAGGCCCTTAGTTTCCCAGACAGGGAGTCCTAACCACTGTACCACAGAAGCCAGCAATTAGGGCCACGTGCCCTAGTCTTGTCTGCCTAGTCAAGAACAAATTCAGGTAAGGAGGCAGAAGATAAAGAATAAAGTAGAAAGTTTATTGAAAGGAAAAATACATGTAGAAAGGTGCATAGACAAGCTCAGAGAGAGCCAACCCTTTGGGAAGTTTAAATCCTTTGTAAAGGGGCAGTTTTCCAAGTCTGTGTCTTCCCTCAGGCCAGTCACCTTGCTTTGTTCCCTTTGGTTAATTTGTCTCAGGACCCTCCTCTAGGGTGCCCACGCACACCCTAGCCAAGATGGATCTTTAAGTGAAGGCTTCTGGGAGGAGCAAGAGTCACTGTGGCCTGGAATTACCCTCTGACTTTTGACCCCAAGGAGCCCTTCCATGCATGTGTAGTGTTCCCCTTATCAGACAGGGTTTTTTCCTTTCTTTGTCCTTGCCATGATTATTCCCTTGAGGTGTTAGCAAGAGACAAAGACTGGCTATATGCCCTGTTTTTGTTGCCTGTAAATTCCTCAACTGAAGCGCACCTGTCTCTCATCTCAGGAAATGCAAGCAGAAGAGTGGCTAATTATAAATGTCCAACCTGAATTCCGTCTATCTCCTACCTCATTTTGACATTCATCCTCAGATGTGGGCGGAGCAACAACTCTGCGTATGCCTTCCCAGCTGAGGTTGAATAAGGCTCTCTGCCTTCTTGTTTCAGCTTTCATGCTGTAAACAAGTACTCTTTTTGAGATCTGTTAGAAGGCAGTGGCAACCCACTCCAGTACTCTTGCCTGGAAAATCCCATGGAAGGAGGAGCCTGGTAGGCTACAGTCCATGGGAGGCGAAGAGTCTGACACAACTAAGCGATTTCACTTTCAGTTTTTACTTTCTTGCACTGGAGAAGGAAATGGCAACCCATTCCAGTGTTCTTGCCTGGAGAATCCCATGGATGGAGGAGCCTGGTGGGCTGCCATCTATGGGGTCACATAGAGTCGGGCACGACTAAGCAACTTAGCCAGAGTGCAATGTTTTCAAGTTTTGTGCTTTTTGTTGTTGATTCCCCTGACATGCTCTTGTTACCAGCAAAATCTTGCTTTTCTCTGTCCATTGATGCTGAAAAAAAAATACAGGCAGAGTTTCGAGGGAATAGAAAGATGGCTTTAATCTTCAGCCAGCTGAGGGGAGAACACAGCAGGCTAGTGTCTGAAGAGCTGCGCCCCACTCCTAGGGGAAACGAGAGTTTATATAGCCTGGGTCTTGTGGTCTTAGGGTAAATGATAATGCTTAAAGTAATGAAGATCTTGAATTTTTCTTGAATTCTTTCAAAACAGTCATAGTTGGCATCAGGTAACCTGGTAATTGGGTTTTGCAATCTGGTAGCCCAGTAATTGGGTCCATTTATCTCTGGTTTATTGTACTGTGGCCTTCTTTCTGAAATGCAAAAAGCTACAAGGGTGGTCTGCAAAGGGAGTGCAATGAAGGTAAGTAAGCACAGGTCCAGGATGTAATTAGCATTAGAGTTAAAGCGTAGTTGTGCAGGATGTAACTCATGCAGAATTAGGGGGCAGTAGGCACAGGATGTAGTTTACGTAAAGTCAGGTTAGTTTTGGGAAAAGCAACCCTAGTTGCAGACAAAGATTGGGAATAGGTAAAGTAAAACTAGGTAAACTAATCTAAAGTAAAACTAGTAAAACTAAAATTAGCTCTTTCAAGCCTGTTTATGTTTCTTCTCCAGCCTGTTCAGTATTCTCTTTATTTTCTTTATTTTCAGGAAAGGGAAAGGAAAATAAAGAGAAAGTCATTCCTCTTTTTTCCTTTTCACTGCAACAAATTCCCCAGTGTTAATTTATTTACTCCGTATCAGTGGAGGAAGGGAAATAGGCATCATTCTTGTCTGGCTGAGGATAAAACCTCAGTTTTGCTCCACTTGACAGTTACCAGCTGTCCAACCAAGGGGTTCATTTATGTCCTATTTCATAAATCCCCTTTGAGAGTTGTGAACCCCAAGAAATCTTTATTGGGAGGATGAGGGACGATGGTCTGTCTTCTGTAGCTTGTTCAGACTGACAAGGGACTCGTTGACCCTACCTGGTTGGGGTTGCGGAGTTCTCGCTCTGTTTCATTATGTTTTATTAAGGGGCCCTCTGGTGAGTTCTCTTGTTATTCCTCTAGGATCTGTTCTTCAGTTCAGTTCAGTCGCTCAGTCGTGTCCAACTCTTTGCGACCCCGTGAATCGCAGCACGCCAGGCCTCCCTGTCCATCACCAACTCCCGGAGTTCACTCAAACTCACGTCCATCGAGTCAGTGATGCCATCCAGCCATCTCATCCTCTGTTGTCCCCTTCTCCTCTTGCCTCCAATCCCTCAGAGTCTTTTCCAGTGAGTCAACTGTTCACATGAGGTGGCCAAAGTACTGGAGTTTCAGCTTTAGCATCATTCCTTCCAAAGAAATCCCAGGGCTGATCTCCTTCAGAATGGACTGGTTGGATCTCCTTGCAGTCCAAGGGACTCTCAAGAGTCTTCTCCAGCACCACAGTTCAAAAGCATCAATTCTTCGGCGCTTAGCCTTCTTCACAGTCCAACTCTCACATCCATACATGACCACTGGAAAAACCATAGCCTTGACTAGATAGACCTTTGTTGGCAAAGTAATGTCTCTGCTTTTCAATATGCTATCTAGGTTGGTCATAAGTTTCCTTCCAAGGAGGAAGCGTCTTTAAATTTCTTTAAATTTAAGCGTCTTTAAATTTCATGGCTGCAGTCACCATCTGCAGTGATTTTGGAGCCCCAAAAAATAAAGTCTGACACTGTTTCCACTGTTTCCCCATCTATTTCCCATCAAGTGATGGGACTGGATGCCATGATCTTCATTTTCTGAATGTTGAGCTTTAAGCCAACTTTTTCACTCTCCACTTTCACTTTCATCAAGAGGCTTTTTGGTTCCTCTTCACTTTCTGCCATAAGGGTGGTGCCATCTGCATATCTGAGGTTATTGATATTTCTCCCGGCAATCTTGATTCCAGCTTGTGTTTCTTCCAGTCCAGCGTTTCTCATGATGTACTATGCATATAAATTAAATAAGCAGGGTGACAATATACAGCCTTGACGTACTCCTTTTCCTATTTGGAACCAGTCTGTTTTTCCATGTCCAGTTCTAACTGTTGCTTCCTGACCTGTATACAGATTTCCCAAGAGGCAGGTCAGGTGGTCTGGTATTCCCATCTCTTTCAGAATTTTCCACAGTTTATTGTGATCCACACAGTCAAAGTCTTTGGCATAGTCAATAAAGCAGAAATAGATGTTTTTCTGGAACTCTCTTGCTTTTTCCATGATCCAGCAGATGTTGGCAATTTGATCTCTGGTTCCTCTGCCTTTTCTAAAACCAGCTTGAACATCTGGAAGTTCAGGATTCACGTATTGTTGAAGCCTGGCTTGGAGAATTTTGAGCATTACTTTACTAGCGTGTGAGATGAGTGCAATTGTGTGGTCGTTTGAGCATTCTTTGGCATTGCCTTTCTTTGGGATTGGAATGAAAACTGACCTTTTCCAGTTCTGTGGCCACTGCGGAGTTTTCCAACTTTGCTGGCATATTGAGTGCAGCACTTTCACAGCATCATCCTCCAGGATTTGGAATAGCTCAACTGGAATTCCGTCACCTCCACTAGCTTTGTTCGTAGTGATCCTTTCTAAGGCCAACTTGATTTCACATTCCAGGATATCTGGCTCTATGTAAGTGATCACACCATTGTGATTATCTGGGTCATGAAGATCTTTTTTGTACAGTTCTTCTGTGTATTCTTGTCACCTCTTCTTAATATCTTCTGCTTCTGTTAGGTCCATACCATTTCTGTCCTTTATCGAGCCCATCTTTGCATGAAATGTTCCCTTGGTATCTATAGTTTTCTTGAAGAGATCTCTAGTCTTTCTCATTCTGTTGTTTTCCTCTATTTCTTTGCATTGATCGCTGAGGAAGGCTTTCTTATCTCTCCTTGCTATTCTTTGGAACTCTGCATTCAAATGGATATATCTTTCCTTTTCTCCTTTGCTTTTTGCTTCTCTTTTCACAGCTATTTGTAAGGCCTCCCCAGACAGCCTTTTTTCTTTTTTGCATTTCTTTTCCAGGGAGATGGTCTTGATCCCTGTCTCCTGTACAATGTCATGAACCTCATTCCATAGTTCATCAGGCACTCGTTCTTAGGAGTGCTGTAATCTCTGTATCATCATTACCTTGAGGTGAATCTGTTATAATCTGGAGGAGGCAAAATTTAACAAGTAGTTTTTTGTTTTTCTTAAAAAAAAACAGAGGCCAAAGATCAGTGAAAGAATTACTGTAACTAGGAGTCAAACTAGGAGTCAAAGCAGGAATAAGAACCAAGCTACATTTGATAACAGTTTTGAGTGTGGTCCAGATAATGATCACTGCTTGGGTTATCCTGTCCAAAGGAATGGAGCCATTTACAGTCAGAACTGGAATCAAGATTGCCGGGAGAAATATCAATAATCTCAGATATGCAAATGACACTGCTCTTATGGCAGAAAGTGAAGAACTAAAGAGCCTCTTGATGAAAGTGAAAGAGGACAGTGAAAAGGTTGGCTTAAAGCTCAACATTCAGAAAACTAAGATCATGGCATCTGTTCCCATCACTTCATGGCAAATAGATGGGGAAACAGTGTCTGACTTTATTTTTCTGGGCTCCAAAATCACTGCAGATGGTGATTGTAGCCATGAAATTAAAAGATGCTTATTCCTGAGTGCCGAAGAATTGATGCTTTTGAACTGTGGTGTTGGAGAAGACTCTTGAGAGCCTCTTGGACTGCAAGGAGATCCAACCAGTCCATTCTGAAGATCAGCCCTGGGATTTCTTTGGAAGGAATGATGCTAAAGCTGAAACTCCAGTACTTTGGCCACCTCATGTGAAGAGTTGACTCATTGGAAAACACTCTGATGCTGGGAGGGATTGGGGGCAGGAGGAGAAGGGGATGACAGAGGATGAGATGGCTGGATGGCATCACTGACTCGATGGACGTGAGTCTGAGTGAACTCTGGGAGTTGGTGATGGACAGGGAGGCCTGGCGTGCTGCGATTCATGGGGTTGCAAAGAGTCGGACACGACTGAGCGACTGATCTGATCTGATTCCTTGGAAGGAAAGTTATGACCAACCTAGACAGCATATTAAAAAGCAGAGACATTACTTTGTCAACAAAGGTCCCTCTCTCTCTAGTCAAGGCTATGGTTTTTCCAGTGGTCATGTATGGATGTGAGAGTTGGACTATAGAGAAAGCTGAGCACCAAAGAATTGATGCTTTTGAACTGTGGTGTTGGAGAAGACTCTTGAGAGTCCCTTGGTATGCAAGGATATCCAACCAGCCCATAATAAAGGAGATCTGTCCTGGGTGTTCATTGGAAGGACTGATGCTGAAGCTGAAACTCCAATACTTTGGCCACTTGATGTGAAGAGCTGACTCATTTGAAAAGACCCTGATGCTGGGAAAGATTGAGGGCAGGAGGAGAAGGGGACGACAGAGGATGAGATGGTTAGATGGCATCATTGACTCAATAGACATGGGTTTGGGTGGACTCCGGGTGTTGGTGATGGACAGGGAGGCCTGGCGTGCTGCAATTCATGGAGTCGCAAAATGTCGGACACGACTGAGCGACTGAACTGAACTGAGAACGATAGTAAACAGGATAGAAATTATTTTTTTTTTTTAGGAAAAGACACCTGAATCCTAATCTAGACTTTACACTTCAAGGAGACTTGAAGCCAGGGTAGCCAGTTGTCTGGTTTTATCCAAGTAGGTTTTAACCTTTAATATGGCTATTGGTCACTCCACATGTGTTTTCTATTTTTGTTAACATGTGATCTGAGGCAGTTTCATTGTCTAAACATAACAATAATTACAAGAAGAGACCTTTAAAAGGTAACATTGTGTGACCCACTGCTAGCAGACATTGTTTTTAGAATGGCTAATGGCATCCTGGATGGCATCACCGACTCGATGGATGTGAGTTTCGGTGAACTCCGGGAGTTGGTGATGGACAGGGAGGCCTGGCGTGCTGCAATTCATGGGGTTGCCAAGAGTCGGACATGACTGAGCAACTGAACTTAACTAAACTGAATGGTATCCCAAGTTGGATACAACTCAGAAAACTCAAGTTTTTAACAATACAAGGACTTGTCTGAAATCATACCCATTGTGCCATCTAGTTATTTCCTTGAATGTCTGAACCACAGCTACTCTATTTTGACTTTTAATTGTAGTTTTCTCCTTAATAGCCATAGCAAATGTCACTGTCAATGGCGTTAGTGTTTCTCTAGGTATGAGAGGATGAGCTAGGTATGAGCAAGAGTCTGGGCTCATAAAATCTCCTCTTGAAAGTATTTTAAGTATTTGAAGGTCTGTTCTGCCAGTTGTTCCAGAGCACAGAGTGCTTCATTCCTGATCTCCACCCAGAACTCCTTTCAAGAGATGTTGAAAGTCAGCAGCTGCAGTGGCCATGATTTAATCTTTGTAGAGGTAGATGGCAAGTGCCAATATCTAGTTGGTAGATTCCCTTCAGGGTCATAAATTTGACCATGGTTTGGGGGCATTCATGGCCATTTTGTCCCAGTGTGCTGTTTGGTTGGTACAAAAGTAATTGAGGTTCAAAAGTAATTGTGGTTGATGCAAGAGTAAGAGTAATTACAGTTGGTGCAAAACTCAACTGCAATTACTTTTGAACCTCAATTACTTTTGCCCCAACTGCAATTACTTTGCACAATCCAAATAGGAATGCTTATTCCCAGGTCTGGTGAAGATTTCATTGACAGGCCACTCAATGTGCTGTTACTGGGTTAGGCCATAAAACAATATCCAGAATTCTCTGAATTACCTGTCTTTACTAGTCAGTCTCTTGTGGTCCAGGAAGATATCCCCTCTTGTTGCTTCTTCTCATATCTGGAGTTACACTGTTAGAATCACTGCTCTCATATGGAACTACATATCATCATTTTATCAAAGGCTCAATCACACATTTGGTAATGTAAGAAACAATTTTCTGAAGCAGGCAGTATAGAAAATAACTAATAGTATTAGTAGGGTTAAGTTAGAATTTAAGTCAAGAACTTCCATTAGGTGTAACCCAGTATATCCCCAGGTTATCTTAGTCTGTTCTGTTACAGCCCCTATCTTTAAGGGAAATTATATATTGTCACTGTTTAGAAGACACCCAGCTTAATTTCCTAATGTTACTAGACTGATTATCCTTAGTATAGTCTACTTGTTTCTAACATAGAGGACCATTAAAACTTAAATTACCGTAGCCTGGTGTTAACTGCATAAATCTCATACTTATGAGAGGCTTTTATTCCTTGGCTGAAATTTTGCTTGTTGCTGTGACTGAACTTGAGTGATAAGGAAATTTTATGTTTATGGCCAAATTCAGAGCAGGTATTATTAATTGATCAGGTGACGGGATATCTATTAATATCAATAGTGGCCTGAACATGACTATAATTTTTCTTTAAAATAAATTCCCTAACAGTCAGCCAGTTAGAGCCTTGGAGTGGAGAAATCCACCAAAGTAACCCAGAAGCACTAGACACAGTTAATTGGCCACAAACCCAACAATTGGATTGATGTTTAAAATTAGCATAGGATCATGTCTATGATAGAAAAACATTTGATTCATATGCAGAGGTCCAAGAAGTCAAGAAAATATTTTAAAGAATCATGAGTCAGGTCCAGGATCTTGAGCAAGCTGTCTACTTCTGATGTCTTCTCATCCTGGTATGAATGTAGTTTCTCCTCTGAGCATTGTTTTAAGGTAATTTTGAGATCAGCAGTCTTCACTATAAGCCAATCCAATGCAGAAACCCTTTGTGAGTGAAAATTAATCCAAGAGATAATTCCTCTTAGTTTCACTGTGCATGAGCTAATTAAGAGTACCTGATCCTTCCATCTAGGTTGGTGATTGTCCTTTGAATTAGATCTTTTCCAGTATGCATAATACCCTGGTTTCAGGTCACGGGGCATCTGATCTCCCTTCAAAGATAAGATTACTGAGATAAGCTTCAGAAACAAACTTAAAAGTACGCCTTAATTAAACTTTTTTAGCATTATAACATAATAGCAAGAAACTGGGAAATGAGTCTTGGTAACCCTTAGTTAACAAAACTCTTAAGTGAAACATAGTTGTTTCCACTGTGAGGACATTAAACCCATCAAATTAAAAAGTTTTTGATTTGTCAGGGGGCTGGGAAAAGCCAGGTGGCCTTCTTGGGTTTTCCGTAGTCCTGAGTCTGATTTACAGCTATTGTTTACCCATTTTAATCCCCTGATGCAGTAGTAGATTGTTGCCATGTTAAGATAACAAATTTTGTAGAAGCAGAATGAGCTTTATCTACACGTGCCATAACCTTTGTAGATCATTGTGAGATAATACTTGTTTACCTTACCAAAATAACAGAAGATTTTAACAACAAATATAAGTCACTTAAAAGCAAATAAATTTACACAGACTAATTAAAAGCAGCCTTCCAAGAAAATTTTGTTCTCTTAAGAGAAAGAACCAAATTTCAGTCTAGTTTCAATGAACTTGGCCTGATGATTTATATAATTACAGTTGATCTTAGAGGGTTTTTGCTTGCTGAAACTTTTTAAGGAGTCTCAGACTGAACTTTTAAAAGACTTATCAGGGCTAAGAAAATCACACCAAGGGCTTGTCACAGATTTTACTTATCAGACCCACTGACTTCCTTCCTTTTTAAGGTCCCCCAAATCTTGAGATTTTTGTACCTGTTAGTGAGGTAGGCTTCCTGACTTACCTAATAAGCTGCTGGGAATCTAAGAGTTCCTAATCTCTAGAAAGCAGACAAAGGGGAAAAGATAAATGTTTCCATTCTGCTTACAAAGAAAATTTACCAAATTACTTTACGTCATAATCAGTTTGAGAAGGTTTTCCTTACACCGGAAAACACAAATTCAAATCTGTTATTTTTCAAATAGAAATCATAAAATTAAAACCATATCTTCCGTCCATTTAATCCTTCTGTTAGCATTTTATGAAGCCATCAGGTACTTATTAGGATTCTTTGATTTCTTAGCCAGTTCAGTATTATGGTGTGAAAATCAGAAACTTGTATTTATCTAAAAATCCTTCTATAAATCTTGAAGCTGAAGCATTTTTCAAAGGCATCAGAGTGAACCCATAGGTATATATAATGACAGAAGACTTAAATCATGTTTAAAATCTGATTACAATGCAATTGACAGAGTAACTAGGTTACTGGTGTGACATAAAACACTTTCAGATAACTAGGGTTATGGTTGATGACATTTTACCAGGTCCGCCTGCCATGCTGGAGATGCAGGAGACGCAGGTTTGATCCCTGAGTCAGGAAGGTCCCCTGGAGGAGGGCATTAGCAACCCACTCCCGTATTCTTGACTAGAGAATCCCATGGACAGAGTGTTACTGAACATAGTCAAGTCTGTGTGCTTGATGCACAGTAAGGCCAAACAATACTAAAATATTGGAGTTTGGGACAGAGAAAAGTTTTTTTTTCAGGGCCATGTAAGGAGACAGGTGGTTCATGCCTTAAGAATCCCAGTTTTCAGCAAAGTCCTTGTAAAAGCAAAAGGTGATGGAGGGACGTGGTTAGTTGTTGCAAACTTCCTGATATTAGATCCTTTGTTCTTGAAGTCAGGTCATGTTCAGGTAATGATTTTCCTGTAAATCTCTACCAAAACGAATGTTATTGTCTTGACAAGAAAGGACAAGGTCTCAAGGCACAGCTTTTACACTCCAGAGTCCTGGTCCTGGCTAAGAGGAGGCAGAGCTCAGTTGACAGTTCCTTCAGGGCCAGATCTCCAGGCTTTGCCCAACCCAACTAGTCCTCAGGCCTCTAAAGAGGGGAGACCAGGTCCCACAGACTGTGTCCCAGGCAAACTGCCACTGTTACTGAGCCCAAGCTCATTCTGCTCGCGGCATAACAGGCCAATAAATTTGGAAATGAGTTGTTGGAGCAAGAAATAATGACTTTAATTGGAAGGTCAGCAAACAGAGAAGATGGCAGACTAGCCCCTCAAAAACCCTTAGAATTCAGAGTCTATACAGTAGAGGGAGGGGCTTTCAGTAGCACTGACCAATGGCAGAGCAGGACTGTTAATGGTCACTTCTCTATGGTTGCTCACTTGCTTTGGGGGAGGGGCCCACCGGGGTGGGCCAATGGCTGAGAGAACCATTATAGCTGGTGTCTGTCTTAGTGGAGCATGCAGGCCAGCGCCAGGGAGGGAAAGGCCCCTTATGCCTTGGGTCCCATCTGGGACCACCACACCAGCATGGCTGTTAGGTCGCAGAGACCAGGATGGGGGAGAGGTTCACCGCTGCCTCAAGGCCTGGGCCAAAACTAGTGAGTGGCCTTGGTGAGGGCTCTGAAAAGCCCTACAGTACACAGACCCAAGCCTGTTCTTTGGGCCCCTCATCTGCCCCACTGGCCCAAGGCTGGGTGAGCTGGAGGGCCTTGGGAAGAAGGCCGGGATCCGCCTCTTACCTCACTCTCCACCTCATGACCAACACTCAGCTATTGTCTGAATCCTCTCACTAACTGTTGTTCATTGACAGTTGGTTGCCAGTGGGTGAGGCACACTGAGGCACTAACCAATAGCTGAGTAGGACCCGTTGCCTGGTAACAGGGTACAGAGTATGATGCACAGCAGTGGCTGTATGCTAAAGGCTGAGCTCACTGTGCTGTTACAAGAGGATCCTGGCAGGCTGTAACAACAGGATGAGCATAGCCCTTAGCAGGCAGCCGTTGCTGTCCCTTGTTACTCTGCACCCTGTTACTAAGCAACAGGTTTTGCTCAGCCACTGCTTGCGGCCTCAGTGGGCCCTGCTCACAAGCAACCAGCTGTCAGTGAGCGACCGTTAGTGGTCCTGCTTAGCTATCGGTCAGTGCCACAGTTGGCCCTATCCACTGGTAACTGTCAATGAAGGACTACTGGGGAAGTGATTCAGTCAAGGGTTAGTGGTGTGGTCATGAGGTAGACACTGAGGTAAGAGGCAGATTCAGGCCTTCTCCTGGAGGCCCTTACAGCTTACCCAGCCTTGGGCCAGCAGGTGAGCTGGAGGGCCCAGGGAATAGACTGGGGATGTCCTGCAGGGCTTCATAGCCCTTACTGAGGCCCTCCACTAGCCTTGGCCCAGGCCTTGAGGCAGCAGTGAACCTCTTTCCTCATCCCTGTCTCTGCAACCTGATAGCAGTTGCTTTCTGCCTGGCCACAGTCTGGGGGACCTGGTCTCCTCATTTGGATGGGCTGAGGAGACTGACGATCAGTTGGTTGGGTGCCTGGCTCCCTCAGGGATGACAGCTGGGCAGACTGTGGAAGGAGCTGCCTTCTCTTAGCCAAACTGGGACCTTAGAGGGTGAAAGTTGTTGTGCCTTGGGACTTTGCCCTTTCTTGTCAGGACAGAGAATAACATTCAGCTGGTAGAGATTTACAGGAACATTGTTACTTAACCATGACCTGACTTTGAGAACAAAGGATCTGACATGGAGAAGTCTGCAACAAGTAACCATGCCCATCCCTCACCCTTTCTTTTAAAGGGCTTGCTGAAATCTTTTTAGTAACTTTGGGGTTCTTAGGGAATGAGCCACCATCTCTTTGTATGAATCTATAATAAACCTTTCTCTGTTCTAAACTGTAATGTTTTAGTATTGATGGACCTCACCGTGCATCTGGCACACAGACTTGCAATTTCGGTAACAATTTAGGGCTACAGTCCACGTGTTCACAAAAAGTCAGACATGACTGAGCATGCACACATGTACCATACAGTATAATCTTTGTTGTTGTTCAGTCACTAAGTCATGTCTGACTCTTGGTAATACCATGGACTGCAGCATGCCAGGCTCTTCTGTCCTCTGCTATCCCCCAGAGTTGCCCAGATTCATGTCTATCGAGTCAGTGATGCTGTATAACTGTCTCATTCTCTGCTGCCCTCTTCTCCTGCCCTCAATCTTTCCCAGCATCAGGGTCTTTTCCAGTGAGTCGGCTCTTTGTATTAGGGGCCAAAGTATTGGAGCTTCAGCATCAGCCCTTCCAATGAATATCCAGGGTTGATTTCCTTTAGGGTTGACTGGTTTGATCTCTTGGCAGTCCAAGGGCTTCTCAAGAGTCTTCTCAGCACCACAATTTGAAAACATCAATTCTTTGGCTCTCAGCCTTCTTTGTGGTCCAACTCTCACATCCATACATGACTATTGGAAAAACCATAGCTTTGACTATACAGACCTTTGTGGACAAGGTGATGTCTCTGCTTTTTAATACTCTGTCAAGGTTTGTGATAGCTTTCCTTCCAAGGAGCAAGCATTTTTTAATTTTAGGGCTGCAGTCACTGTCAGAAGTGATTTTAGAGCTGAAGAGAAAAAAAATCTCACTGCTTCCATTTTCTCCCTTTTTATTTGTCATGAGTAATGGGACTGGATGCCATGAGCATAGTTTTTTTAATGTTGAGTGTAATTGGAGGATAATTGCTTTACCATATTGTATTGGTTTCTGCCGTACATCAACATGAATCAGCCATAGGTGTGCTTATGTCCTCTCCCTCTTGAGCCTCCCTCCCATCTCTCACCCCATCCTACCCCGTAGGTTTTCAGAGAACACCGAGTTTGAAGTTTCCTCAGTCATAACGCAAATTCCCACTGGCTGTATTACATATGGTAATGTATATGTTTCCGTGCTACTCTCAGTTCGTCTCATCATGTCCTTCCCCGACTGTGTCCACAGGTTTGTTTACTATGTCTGTCTCCATTGCTGCCCTGCATATAGGTTCATCAGTACCAGCTTTCTAGATTTTATATATATGCGTTGCAGGAGTGCTCAGTCACTCAGTTGTGTCTGACTCTTTGTGTCCTCATGGACTGGACCCTGCTAGGCTCCTCTGTCCATGGAATTTTCCAGACAAGAATATTGGAGTGGGTCCCCATTTCCTACTCCAGGGAGCTTCCTGACCCAGGGATTTAACCCACGTCTCTTGCATCTCCTGCATTTGCATGTGGATTCTTTTACCATTGCATCAATATGTGTTAATATAGGATATTTATTTTTCTTTTTATTAACTCTGTATAATAGGCTCTAGGTTTATTAGAGCCTTATTAGAACTGACTCAGATGCGTTCTTTTTTTTATGGCCGAATAATATTCCACTGTATATATGTCCTACAAGTTCTTTATCCATTCATATGTCCATAAACATCTAGGTTGCTTCCATGTCCTAGCTATTGTAAATAGTGCTGCAGTGAGCATTGGGGTATATGTGTCTTTTTCAGTTATGGTTTCTTCAGGGTATATGTTCAGTAGTGGGATTGCTGGGTCGCATGAAAGTTTCATTCTTTATATTCTAAGGAGTCTCCATACTGTGCTCCATAGTGGATATATCAGTTTACATTCCTACCAACAGTGCAAGAGGGTTCCCTTTACTCCACACCCTCTCTAACATTTATTGTTTGTAGATTTTTTTGGTGATGGTCTTTCTGACCGGTGTGAGGTGATACCTTATTGTAGTTTTTTTTTTTTTTTTTTTTTAACTTTAAACTTTTTATTTTGTATTGGGGTATAGCCAGCTAACAATGTAGTAGTTTAAGGTGAACAGTGAAGGGACTCAGCCATACATTTACATGTATCCATTTTCTCCCACACCCCCCTCCCATCCACGCCCTCACCACTCTAACATTGAGTAGAGTTGCATTCAGTTCAGTTCAGTTCAGTTCAGTCGCTCAGTCATGTCCAACTCTTTGCGACCCCATGAATCGCAGTACGCCAGGCCTCCCTGTCCATCACCAACTCCCGGAGTTCGCTCAGACTCACATCCATCGAGTCAGTGATGCCATCCAGCCATCTCATCCTCTGTCGTCCCCTTCTCCTCCTGCCCCCAATCCCTCCCAGCATCAGAGTCTTTTCCAATGAGTCAACTCTTAGCATGAGGTGGCCAAAGTACTGGAGTTTCAGCTTTAGCATCATTCCTTCCAAAGAAATCCCAGGGCTGATCTCCTTCAGAATGGACTGGTTGGATCTCCTTGCAGTCCAAGGGACTCTCAAGAGTCTTCTCCAACACCACAGTTCAAAAGCATCAATTCTTCAGCGCTCAGCTTTCTTCACAGTCCAACTCTCACATCCATACATGACCATTGGAAAAACCATAGCCTTGACTAGATGGACCTTTGTTGGCAAAGTAATGTCTCTGCTTTTCAATATGCTATCTAGGTTGGTCATAAGTTTCCTTCCAAGGAGGAAGCGTCTTTTAATTTCATGGCTGCAGTCACCATCTGCAGTGATTTTGGAGCCCCAAAAAATAAAGTCTGACACTGTTTCCACTGTTTACCCATCTATTTCCCATAAAGTGATGGGACCAGATGCCATGATCTTTGTTTTCTGAATGTTGAGCTTTAAGCCAACTTTTTCACTCTCCTCTTTCACCTTCATCAAGAGGCTTTTTAGTTCCTCTTCACTTTCTGCCATAAGGGTGGTGTCATCTGCATATCTGAGGTTACTGATATTTCTCCCAGCAATCTTGATTCCAGCTTGTGTTTCTTCCAGTCCAGCGTTTCTCATGATGTACTCTGTATATAAATTAAATAAGTAGAGTGACAATATACAGCCTTGACGTACTCCTTTTCCTATTTGGAACCAGTCTGTTGTTCCATGTCCAGTTCTAACTGTTGCTTCCTGACCTGCATACAGATTTCTCAAGAGGCAGGTCAGGTGGTCTGGTATTCCCATCTCTTTCAGAATTTTCCACAGTTTACTGTGATCCACACAGTCAAAGGCTTTGGCATAGTCAATAAAGCAGAAATAGATGTTTTTCTGGAACTCTCTTGCTTTTTCCATGATCCAGCAGATGTTGGCAATTTGATCTCTGGTTCCTCTGCCTTTTCTAAAACCAGCTTGAACATCTGGAAGTTCAGGATTCACGTATTGCTGAAGCCTGGCTTGGAGAATTTTGAGCATTACTTTACTAGCGTGTGAGATGAGTGCAATTGTGCGGTAGTTTGAGCATTCTTTGGCATTGCCTTTCTTTGAGATTGGAATGAAAACTGACCTTTTCCAGTCCTGTGGCCACTGCTGAGTTTTGCAAATTTGCTGGCATATTGAGTGCAGCACTTGGACAGCATCATCTTTCAGGATTTGAAATAGCTCAACTGGAATTCCATCATTACTATGTATAATAGTTCCTTCTTCATTTTCCATTTTGAGTATATTAGTGTATACGTGACCTCCCCAAACAACCTAACTATCCCTTCATGCCAACAACCATAAGTTCATTTTCTGAGTCTGAGTCTCTGTTTTGTACGTAAGTTCATTTATATTCTTTTTAGATTCCACATATAAGGGATGTCATATGATGTTTCTTCTTCTCTTATTTGTCAGTTTGACACTGTCTAGGTTGCCCATGTTGCAAATGGCATTATTTCATTCCTTTTAATGGCTGAATAATATTCCATTATATATATGTAGCATCTTATTTATCCATTCCTCTGCCTATGGACATCTAGGTTGCTTCCATGTCTTGGCTATTGTAAATAGTGCTGCAATGAACATTGAGGTGCATGTATCTTTTCGGATCATGTTTTTCTCCAGATATGTGCCCAGGAGTGGGATTGTAGTGTCATATGGTAGCTTAGTTTTTTAAGGAACCTCTGTACTGTTCTCTATAGTGGCTGTACCAATTTACATTCCCACCAACAGTGTAGAAGGCGCCCCTCCTCTGCGCACCCTCGCCAGCATTTACTGTCTGCATTTTTTGGTGATAACACTCTGACCCCTGTGAGGTGGTATCTCGTTGTAGCTTTGATTGCATCTCTCTAATGATTAGCTATGTTTAGCAGCTGTCCATACGCTGTCTGTATGTCCTCTGGAGAGATGTCTGTTCAGTTCTCCTGCCCAAGCAGGCTGTTTCTTTTGATGCTGTTGAGGATTATAAACTGTTTGTAAATTTTGGAGACTAAAACCCTGTCAGTCACATCATTTGCAAATATTTTAATATTTTCTCCC
The DNA here is from genome assembly GCF_002263795.3 of Bos taurus. Classification (NCBI taxonomy): domain Eukaryota; kingdom Metazoa; phylum Chordata; class Mammalia; order Artiodactyla; family Bovidae; genus Bos; species Bos taurus. The sequence continues at coordinate 212,417 of NC_037349.1, read as the reverse complement.
AATCTGTGGGTTGTCTTTTTGTTTATTCCTTCACTGTGTAAAAGCTTTGAGTTTTAAGTAGGTTTTTTTTTTTTTTTTTTAATTTACGTTATTCTGGGAGATGGATCAAAAAAGATGCTGCTATAATTTATGTCAGAGAGCATTCTGCTGATGTTTTCCTCTAGGAATTTTATAGTGTACAGTCTCACATTTGGGTTTTTAATCCATTTTGAGCTTATTTTTGTGTGTAAAGTTAAAGAATGATCTATTTATCTATTTTTCTACCAGTACCATACTGTCTTGATGACTGTAGTTCATAGTATAGTCTGAAGTCAGGAAGGTTGATTCCTCCAGCTCCGTTTTTCTTTCTCAACATTACTTTGGTTGTTCGAAGTATGTTGTGTTTCCATACAAATTGTGAAATTTTTTTGTTCTAGTTCTGTGAAAAATACCATCAGTGGTTTAATAGACACTGTGTTGAATTTGTAGATTACCTTGGGTAGTTTAGTCATTTTCACAATACTGATTCTTCCAGTCCAAGAACATAGTATATCTCTCCATCTCTGTGTCATCTTTCATCAGTGTCTTACACTTTTCTGCATACAGCTCTTTGTCTCTTTAGGTAGGTCTATTCCTAGGTATTTTATTCTTTTGGTTGCAATGGTGAATGAGATTGTTTGCTTAATTTCTCTTTCTGATTTTTTATTGTTAGTGTATAGGAATGCAAGGACTTTCTATGTATTAATTTTATATCCTACAACTTTATGATATTCATTGATTAGGTCTAGCAATTTTCTAGTGGTATCTTTAGCGTTTTCTATGTATAGTATCATGTCATATGCAAACAGTGAGAATTTTCCTTCTTTTCTGATCTAGATTCCTTTTATTTCTTTTTCTTCTCTGATTACCATGGCTAGGACTTCCAAAACTATGTTGACAAATAGTGGCAGGAATGGGCGGGTTACTCCATTTCTTCTAAGGGATTCCTGCCCACAGTAGTAGATACAATGGTCATCTGAGTTAAATTCACCCATTCCAGTCCATTTTAGTTTTCTGATTCCTAGAATGGCGACGTTCACTCTTGCCATCTCCTGTTTGACCACTTCCAATTTGCCTTGATTCATGAACCTAACATTCCAGGTTCCTATGCAATATTGCTCTTTCCGGCATCAGACCTTGCTTCTATCACCAGTCACATCCACAACTGGGTATTGTTTTTGCTTTGGCTCCATCCCTTCATTCTTTCTGAAGTTATTTCTCCACTGATCTCCAGTAGCATATTGGGCACCTACTGACCTGGGGAGTACCTCTTTCAGTATCCTATCATTTTGCCTTTTCATAGTGTTCATGGGGTTCTCAAGGCAAGAATACTGAAGTGGTTTGCCATTCCCTTCTCCAGTGGACCATATTCTGTCAGACCTCTCCACCATGACCTGCCTAATCTTGGTTGGCCCCACAGGGCATGGCTTAGTTTCATTGAGTTAGACAAGGCTGTGATCTGTGTGATCAGATTGGCTAGTTTTCTGTGATTATGGTTTCGTTGTGTCTGTCTTCTGATGCCCTCTCGCAATACCTACTGTCTTACTTGGGTTTCTCTTACCTTGGACGTGGGGTATCTCTTCATGGCTGCTCCAGTAAAGCGTAGCCGCTGCTCCTTCCTTACCTTGGACGAGGGCTATCTCCTCACCGCCTCCCCTCCTGACCTTGAACATGGAGTAGCTCCTCTAGGTGCAGCCACTGCCCCTTTGATGTGGGGTTGCTCCTCGGCCACCACCCCTGATCTCAGGCGAGGGGTAGCTCCTCCCGGCCGCCACCCCTTGTTATCTATACGTCGACAATAACTTAGAATTTTTCCTAGGGGACTCTGTGATGGAACCTTAGAGGAAGTGCTTCCTATTCTAGCTTGAACAGTTAGTACTGGATGTTTGCATGCTCATAACAATATAAACAAACCAAACTGCAGCAGCAGAAAGTCACTAAAAAGAAAGAGAATGGCAAAGACATGCCCAGAAATCAAAAGCAAGGGGGCAGAAAAATGCCCCAAAAGGATGGCATGAAGATGTCCAAAAATCAAAAAGCCAAATGGCAAGAATGCCTCAAATGTGACTTCCAAGTCCTGCTAAACCTGTGACATTTGTCCAAAGTGGCACCTTGTGAAAGCAGTTTCTCTTCATAGAATTTTCCAAACTGGGACTGAAGCTATTCCCCAAATAGGAAACATCAACTGTCTCTAGAGGGCTTACCAAACATAGCAGTTTGGGACATACCAAACTCCCTCTTTTTTATCCTCCACGAATTAATGTCTTCTCGGAGTAGAAATCTGTGCCAGAGAGGGCAGTGGAAGAGAAGGTGTCCTCAAGGCAGAAATAAAGCTTCTGCAGCTGTAGGGCATCTTTTCCCCTGTTCTCCACCATAGCCTCAGATTTCTGCAGCCAAGTTGGCCAGTTGGGTGTGTTTGGGGTACAGCCCTACAACAGGGAGTCCCAGGCCATCTGGCCTCAGAGAAATCCCCCAGTGAGCTATTCTTCCTGAAAGAGCCTTGTGTGGAGAGAGATCCCTAAACTTCCAATCAAGCCAACGGGCCCTGTGGGGTCACCTGCCCACAAGCAGATTCTGCGTGAGCTCCCATTTATTGCTGCCAAAATCTTCCCTTCTCTGCCCACCCATGCCAAATAAAAATTATGGAGACAGAGTTTAGAGGAAGAAGTTAGCTGAGGGGAGAACACAGCATGCTAGTGCCTCAGGAACTGTGAGTCAAGAGACTTCATTTTTTTTTTTTTTTCCTTTAGACTTTATATAGCCTGGGTCTCCTGGTCTTAGGGTAAATGATAAGGCTCAAAGTAATGAAGGTCTTGCATTCTTGCATTGTTTTAAAACAGTAATAGCAGGCATCAGGTAACCCAGTAATTGGGTTCATTTGTCTCTGCTTTATTCAATGTGGCCTTCTTTCTGAAATGAAAAAGCTACAAGGAGTGGTCTACAAAGGGAGTGTGATAAGGGTATGCACCAGGTACTGGATGTAATTAGTAAAGAGTTAAAGGGTAATGGAGAAGGAAATGGCAACCCACTCCAGTGTTCTTGCCTGGAGAATCCCATGGACGGAGAAGCCTGGTAGGCTGCAGCCCATGGGGTCACACAGAGTCGGATACGACTGAAACGACGCAGCAACAGTAACAACAACAACAGTGGAGAAGGCAATGGCAAACCACTCCAGTACTCTCGCCTGGAAAATCCCATGGACAGAGGAGCCTGGTAGGCTGCAGTCCATGGGGTTGTTAAGAGTTGGACACGACTGAGCGACTTCACTTCACTTTCACTTAAAGGGTAATAGGCTTCCCTAGTGGCTCAGATGGTAAAGCGTCTGCCCACAATGCAGGAGACCTGGGTCCGATCCCTGGGTCGGGAAGATCCGCTGGAGAAGGAAATGGCAACCCACTCCACTACTCTTGCCTAGAAAATTCCATGGATGGAGGAGCCTGGTAGGCTACGGTCCATGGGGTCACAAAGAGTTGGACACGACTGAGCAACTTCACTTAGGAAAGGGTAATAGGTTCTGGATGTAACTCATGCAGTTTGGGGGCGATAGGTGCAGGATGTAATTTACATAGTGTCAGATTAGTTTGGGGAAAAGTAAACCTAGATACAGACTACAGATTGGGAATAAAGTAAAATTAGGAGTGATTATCTCTTTCAGGCCTGTTTATATTTGCCCTCCAGCTTGTTTACTGTTTTCATTATTTCCTTTGTTCTCAGGAAAGAGAAAGAAAAAAGAGAAACTCATTGCTTTTTTTTTCTTTTCACTGCAACACCATCTAGTGTTTCTAAGCACAAGAAGACTGTGTTGTACTTTACAGGGCACGATTGTTAGAAAAGCTTTCTTCAAGCATGTGTTACAGAGCTGTTGGGAGAGAGTTCAGTGTTAATCAGCCATTTGTAGGTGTCTTTAACAGAGAAAATAAAACAATATCAATCTGTTGATAAAAGTATTGTAACCAGAGACTTGCAGAATTTCCACCAGGAGCAGTGGTTTAGTTTAGTATTTACTAATTTGTTATTCATTTTGATTATATAGAACATAACTCTTAACTTTACAAAGCATAACTACTGTGAATTAATGAGAATCAACAATATTTTGTTCATTATAAGGGTTCTCAACTTGAACGTTTGAGATACATCTGTCTAGAGAACCTACTTAAAGTATGGATTTCTATCCCAAACCCTTTTCAAGTTCTTGTTCTGAGGTCTAGCGGGTGGGTGTGGAGACTCATAACAAATATCGTAAGAGGTGCAAAGGTTTATGGTCTACAGTGAGAATTTACTTGTTGAGGCCATGGCTGTAGTTAATGAGAGAGCTCACACCTCAGAAGTAGCTGATGGCCTCATCTCTCTGGCCCATGGCATGACCAGTGCTTTTGTATGGCAGTGAGGAGAGAGTGGGAAAGGGGTACTCTGTGTCTACATAAAGGAATCTCAGTTTTGTGCCCTTCTTTTTTGTGAGACAAGATAATGATAATAAATGCTTCACAGGATTTCGGGATTACTGAAATAATGTTCTTTAAGCTTCAAAGTATTATTCTTTTTCCACTGTAGAAGAAAAGAGAAGAGGCTAAGGTGGGGAATTGAATGCCCAGTGCTTTTGGATGTTACCTCTGGAGTTTTGGCCAACTCACCACGGTACGCTTCTCTTTTCAGGTAACCTGGATGGGGAGGACCACGCTGCTGAGCGAACAGTGGAAGATGTTTTCCTTCGCAAATTTATGCTGGGCACCTTCCCAGGCTGCCTGGCTGACCAGCTTATTCTGAAGCGCCGGGCTAACCAGGTGGAGATCTGTGCCCTGGTTCTGAGGCAGCTACCTGCGCACAAGTTCTACTTCCTTGTGGGCTACAGTGAGACCCTGCTGTCCCACTTTTACAAGTGTCCTGTTCGTCTGCACCTCCAAACTGTTCCCTCAAAGGTTGTGTATAAGTTTATCTAGGACATACATCAAGCTTTTTACATCAAGTTGTAGCCTGCGAAGGACAGAAACTTGTGAAAACGGACTGAAGTAGAAATAGGGGAAATACATCCCTTCAGATTTCTGAGACTTTGTCTTCAGAGTTGCTATTGAATAAATAGACTCTCCATGTTGTCTTGCTTCTTCGTCTGTCTAGAGAACTAGAATAGGGTCTTTGAGGATGCTCCAGGGTTCCGAAGAAGGCTGCCAGTTACCTGAGGTTTAGGTAATAGCTATGGTTCAGTGCATATCCTGTGCCAATCACTGTGTCAGGAACTTTACCTGAAGTTCTTTGTTTTCTCTTAAAATGGAAAGATCCATTTTCGGAGATTATAAAGCAGTTATTTTTTTAAAAACCTTTTTCAATTTAAGTCTGAATTTTGTAATAAGGAGTTCACAATCTGAGCCACAGTCAGCTCTTGGTTGTGTTTTTGCTGACTGTATAGAGCTTCTCCATCAGCTGCAAAGAATATAATCAACCTGATTTTGGAATTGACCATTTGGTGATGTCCATGTGTAGTCATCTCTTGTGTTGTTGGGAAATTGTGTATGTTATGACCAGTGCATTCTCTTGGCAAAACTTTGTTAGCCTTTGCTCTGCTTCATTTTGTACTCCAAGGCTAAACTTGCCTGTTTAGCCAGGTATCTCTTGACTTCCTACTTTTGCATTCCACTTCCCTATGACATAAGGACATCCCTTTTTTGGTTAGTTGTTTGGTTAGTTCTGCTTCGGTCCAGTGTATAAAAAAGTGGAGACATTGCTGCTGACAAAGATTCGTATATACCTAGCTATGGTTTTTTCAGTAGCCATGGATGTGATGGTTGGATGTGAGAGCTGGACCATAAAGAAGGTTGAACACTAGTGCCTTTGAATTATGGTGCTGGAGAAGACTTTTGAGAGTTCCTTGGACTGCAAGAAGATCAAAGCAATCAATCCTAAAGGAAATCAACCCTGAATATTCATTAGGAGGACTGATGCTGAAGCTTCAGTTTGGCCACCTGATGGGAATAGCCAACTCATTGGAAGAGACCCTGATGGCTGGGAAAGATTGAGGGCAAGAGGAGAAGTGGGCAATAGAGGATGAGATGGTTGGATGGCATCACTGACTCATTGAACAAGTTCTGAGAGATGGGCAAGGACAGGGAAGCCTAGCATGCTGCAGTCCACAGGGTCACAAAGAGTTGGACATGACTGAGCAACTGAACAACCACAACTTCCTTATCCATTCAATGTCGATGGACATCTAGGTTGCTTCCATGTCCTGGCCATTGTAAATAGTGCTGCAGTGAACTTGGGGTACATGTGTCTTTGCCAATTCTGGTTTTCTCAGGGTATATGCCCAGTAGTGGGATTGCTGGGTTGTATGATCGTTTTATACCTAGTTTTTTAAGGACTCTCCATACTGTTCTCCATAGTGGTTGTACCAACTTACGTTCCCACCAACATTGTAAGAGGGTTCCCTTTTCTCCACACCCTCTCTAGCATTTATTTGTAGATTTTTTTATTATGGCCATTTTGACTGGTGTGAGCTGATACCTCATTTTGGTTTTGATTTGCATTTCTTTTAGCCATCTGTGTATCTTCTCTGGAAATATCTTTAAAAAAAATTTTTTTCCTTGCTATTGCAGGAGCTGCTTGTATATTTTTGAAGTTAATCTTTTGTCAGTTGTCTTATTTGCTATTATTTTCTCCCATTCTGAGGGTTGTTTTTCATCTTGTTTGTAGTTTCCTTTGTTCTATAAAAGCTTTTAAGTTTAATTAGGTCCCATTGTTTATTCTTATTTTTATTTCCATTACTCTAGGAGGAGAGTCATATAGGATCTTGGCTGTGATTTATATCAGTGTTCTGCCTCTGTTTTCCTCTTGAGAGTTTTATAGTTCCTGGTCTTACGTTTAGGTCTTTAATCCATTTTGAGTTTATTTTTATGTATAGTGTTAGGAAGTGTTCTAACTTCATTCTTTTACATTAGTTGACCAGATTTCCCAGCACCACTTATTGAAAAGACTATCTTGTTTCCATGTATATCCTTCTTCGTTTGTCAAAAATAAGGTGTTCATAGGTGTATAGACTTTTCTCCGGGCTTTCTGTTTTGTTTCATTGATCTATATTTTTGATTACAGTTTCAGTTTCCATGCATGTGCTTGATCTGTTCATATTTTCTATTTCTTCTTGGTTCAGTTTTGGAAGGTTGTACTTTTCCAAGAATTTGTCAATTTCTTCCAAGTTGTCCATTTTATTGGCATATAGTTGCTCATAGCTGTCTCTTACGATCCTTTGTTTTTCTGTGTTGTCTTTTGTAGCTTCTTTTTCATTTCTAGTTTTATTGATTTGAGTTTTTTTCCCTTTTTCCCTTGATGAATCTTGCTAACAGTTTGTCAATGTTATCTTCTCAAAGACCCAGCTTTTATTTTTATTGATGTTTGCTATCTTTCATTTCTTTTTCATTTATTTCTGCTGTGATCTTTACAATTTCTTCCCTTCTACTAACTTTGGGTTTTTTTGTTCTTCTTTTTCTAGTTGCTTTAGGTGTAAGGTTAGGTTGTTGATTTGATTGTCTCTTGTTTCTTGAGGTAGCCTCTTATTGTTATGAACTTCCCCCTTAGCACTGCTTTTACTACATCCCATTGGTGTTGGATTGTCTTGTTTTCATTGTCATTTTCTTCTAAGCTTGTTTTGATTTCCTTTTGCTGTGCTATGCTATGCTAAGTCACTTCAGTCGTGTCCGACTCTGCAACCCCATAGATGGCAGCCCACCAGGCTCCCCCGTCTTAATGATCTATTGGTTATTCAGAAGTGCATTGTGTAGCCTCCATGTTTCTTGTTATTTATAGTTTTTTTATCGTGTTGTTGTTCAGTCACCAAATTGTGCCCAACTCTGTCACCCTGTGCCTCCTGTCCTTCACTGTCTCCTGGAGTTTGCCCAAGTTCATGTCCATTGAATTGGTGATGCCATTCAACTATCTAATCCTCTGTCATTCTCTTCTCCTTTTGCCTTAAATCTTTCCCAGCATCAGGGTCTTTTCCAATGAGTTGGCTTTTGCATCAGGTGGCCAAAGTATTGAAGCTTCAGTTTCTGCATCAGTCCTTCCAGTGAACATTCTGAGTTAATTTCCTTTAGGATTGGTTGATTTGATCTCCTTGCTGTCCAGGGGACTCTCGGAGTGTTTTCCAGCGCCACAGTTCAAAAGCATCAATTCTTTGGCACTCTGCCTTTATGGTCCAACTCCCACATTCATAGATGACTACTGGAAAGATCATAGTTTTGACTATACAGACGTTTGTTGACAAACTGATGTCTTTGCTTTTTAATACACCATTTGTAGTTAATATCTAAGCTTACAGCGTTGTGATCAGAAAAGATGCTTGAAATGATTTAATTTTTAAATTTTTCCAAGGCTTGATTTGTGGTCCAGGATTTGATCTATTCTGGAGAATGTTCCATGTACAATTAAGAAAAAAATGAAATCTATTGTTTTGAAAAGACCCTGATGCTGGGAAAGACCCTGATGCGGGGGGAGAAGGGGACGACAGAGGATGAGATGGTTGGATGGCATCACCGACTCAATGGACATGGGTTTGGGTGGATTCTGGGTGTTTGTGATGGACAGGGAGGCCTGGCATGCTGTGGTTCATGGGGTTGCAAAGAGTCAGACACGACGGAGTGACTGAACTGAACTGATTGTTTTTGGATCAGATGTACTGAAGATATTAATTAGGTCCACCTGGTCCAATGTATTGTTTAAAGCTTGTGTTTCCTGTTAATTATCTGTCAGGATGATCTATCCATCCATGAGTGGATGGATTAAAGTCCCCCACTATTACTGTGTTGCTGTCGATTTCCTCTTTAATAGTTATTTCCACTTGCCTTATACATCTTGAGGTGCTCCTTTGTTGGGTTCATGTGTGTTAATAATTGGGCTTCCCTGGTGGCTCAGAAGGTAAAGTGTCTGCCTGGAATGCGGGAGACCTGGGTTCCATCCCTGGGTTGGGAAGATCCCCTGGAGAAGGAAATGGCAACCCACTCCAATACTCTTGCCTGGAGAATCCCATGGAAGGAGGAGCCTGGTAGGCTACAGTCCATGGGGTCGCAAAGAGTCAGACATGACTGAGCAACTATGGTAATAATTATGTCTTGGATCGATCCCTTGATCATTATGTAGTGTCCTTCTTTGTCTCTTATAACCATCTTTATTTTAAAGTCTATTTTACCTGATATAAGCATTGCTACTTGTATTTTCTTTTGGTCTCAATTTGCATGGAATAGTGACTTCCCTGGTGGCTCAGATGGTAAAAACGTCTGCCTACAATGCAGGAGACCAGGGTTCGATCCCTGGGTTGGGAAGATCCCCTGGAGAAAGAAATGGCAACCCACTCCAGTATTCTTGCCTGGAGAATCCCATGGACAGAGGAGCCTGGTAGGCTATAGTCCATGGGGTCGCAAAGAGTCAGATGTGACTGAGTGGCTTCACTTTCACCTTCACTTTGCATGGAATATCTTTTTTCACTCCCCACTTTCAGTCTGTATGTGTCCCTAGGTTTGAGGTGGGTCTCTTGTAGACAGAATATATAGGGTACTTGTTTTGTATCCATTCAGTTAGTCTGTGTCTTTGGTTGGATCGTTTAACCCATTTATGTTTAAGGTAATTCTTGATAAATATGTTCCTGTTACCATTTACTTTATTGTTTTGTGTTTGTTTTTATAATCCTGTTTTGTATTTCCTGTCTAGAGACATTCCTTTAGCATTTGTTGAAGAGCTGGTTTGGTGGTGCCGAATTCTCTTAGCTTTTGCTTATCTGAAGCTTTTTATTTCTCCTTTGTATCTGAATGAGATCCTTGCTCGATAGAGTATTCTTGGTTGTAGGTTTTTCCCTTTCATCACTTTAAGTATATCCTGCCATTCCCTTCTGGCCTGCAGAGTTTCTGTTGAAAGATCAGCTTTTAGCCTTATAAGAATTTCCTTGTATGTAATTTTTTGCTTTTCCCTTGCTGCTTTTAAGATTTTTTCTTTGTGAATAATTTTTGTTAGTTTGATTAGTATATCTCTTAGCATGTTTCTCCTTCAGTTTATGCTCTGTGGGACTCTCTGGGCTTCCTGGACTTGGTGGCTATTTCCTTCCCCATTTTAGGAAAGTTTTCAACTATTAACTCCTCAAATTTTTCTCATGCCCTTTACTTTTGTCGTCTTCTCTTGGAACACCTATGATTCTAATGTTGGGGTGCTTAGTATTGTCCCATAGGTCTCTAAGGCTGCCCTCATTTCTTTTTATTCTTTTTTCTTTTTTTCTGCTCTGCTTCAGTTATTTCCACCATTCTATCTTCCAGCTCACTTATCTGTAACTGCCTCAGTTACTGTACTGTTGGTTCCCTCCAGAGTGTTTTTAATCTCAGTTATTGTGTTGTTCGTTGCTGATTGACTATTCTGTATTTCTTCTAGATCCTTATTAAACATTTCTTACCTCTTCTCAATCTGTTCCTCCAGTGTCTCTGTTTTCTTTTCAAGATTTTGGATCATCTTTACTATCATTCTGAATTCTTTTTCAGATAGATTCCCTATCTCCTCTTTGTTTGATGGGTTTTTACCATGTTCCTTCACCTGCTAGATATTTCTCTGTTTTATCATTTTGTTTAGTTTGCTATACTTAGGGTCTCCTTTCTGAAGGTTGCAGAGGCATGGTTCCTCTTAGTTGTGGAGTCTGCTCCCTGTGGGTGTGGTTGCACCAGTGCCTTGTGAAGGTTTCCTGGTTGGGGGGATTTGTGCCTGTGTTCTGGTGGATGGCGCTCCATCTCATCTTTCTGGAGGGCAGTGCAGTGTGCAGTAGTGAGTTTGGGAGTGTCTGTGGGTTTGATGTGGTTTTGGGCCTCCTGTCTGTTAATGTGCAGGGTTGTGTTCTTGCTGGAGGATTGGCATGTGGTGTCCTGCACTGGAGCTTGCTGGCTCTTGGGTGGAGCTTGGTCTCCGTGTAGTTATGGAACTTTTTGGGCGGGATCTCGTCTATTACTGTTCCATGGGTTTGGGAGTTCTCTGATGTTCCAAAGTCCTGGAGTTGAGTCTCTTGCCTTGGATTTAGTTCTGACCTCTTACAGGAGGACCAAAACTTCTCAGGCCACATAGCACAGGAGACAAAACCCATAGGTTAATGGTGAAACAACTCTCAACAGCCAGTAACACCCAAAGAGATTCACAGAGCTATGTAGAGAACAGAAGAAGATGAAAAGGAGAAAAGGGAAAGTCAGAAGAGAGCAACCAAGCCAACAATCAAATTCTTAAGTGAAAATGGAAACTTAGATTCTCAAAGATTAAAATTAACAAAGGAAAAAAAAATAGTTAACAAAAGATCATAAAGCAAAAATTAAAAACCTAGTATAAAAATTAGTCCTTCAAAAGTCCAATGTAAAAAAAAAATATCAAACACTAAAGTATGGAATTTATTTTAAAAATAAGGTTTTTTTTTTTTTTAAGAAAGGTAAAAGGCTATAAAAATAAAAAAGCAGTAATAAAGAACTGTATTAGGACACTATAAGGGGGGAAAGGGGAGTTAAAAGAATAAAAAATCTAAAAATAATAAATTTATAGGAGGTAGATAGTATGTATATGGTGGTAGTGAGAGAAATGTTTGTGTGATTCCTCCCTTTTTCTGCTCCAGTCGCTTTGCCTACTCAGAAGGTTCTCCAATATATCTTGGAAGGTCTCTGGACTTCTGTGCAGTGTGGAATCAGTTCAGTCTCAAGATCTTCCATTGTTCAGGTTTTTACTTGCTCTGAAAGCCTACAGGTTTGCCTAAAGCACACAGTCTGAAGTTAACTGTAGGATTTTAATCTGTTACACTTGCCACTTCTGGTGCGATTCCCCCTTTGCTTTGCTCACACTTCTGCTTTGTTTTTTGGCCTGCCTCTGCTTGCAAGTCTCTCTTCAATGTCTTACCTACCCCTTGACATGAGGGGGTGAAAGGGGCCACTTATTTGGGCTCACTTGCTCAGTTATGCTGTGGAGAGGGAGGGACACTGTAAACGCTGCTGCGTGTATGGGGTGCAGTTGCTATGGCTGGACCACATGGGAGGTTGCCACTGCCGTAGGTGGGCATGCACCTCCCAGGAGAGTCGGTCTCAGTCTGTGGGACCCTTGGCCAAGCCGCTTGGGCTCCTGGCTAGTCCATGAGGTCACAGTCCCAGGTGGGTTGTGCGCTTCCCTAGGCTGCTGGCGGATACGAGCCGCCAAGGATCACAGGAGGAAGTTGCGGGTGGCAACTGGTGGCTGCTCACAGCTTGGCAGCAGCAGGCCCTTGCCTTCTGATTCTGGCAGTCATGCGCCTGCCTGTCTTCCTCTGGAGCTGTAGACTACAGCTAGCCCACCCCACTTCGGTATTTGCTAGGGTGCAGTCCTTTGTTCTGTGAGTGCACTGAGTTAGAGTGCAGCATTAGAGCCTTCCTGTGGGAATGATCTTTTGTTTTTCTGGTGGTTCCAGGATTTTCTCTATCCTGGCTATGCTGTGTCACATTAGCCTCCTCGGCATGTCTTCATGGCATTCACCCTCAGTCCTTTTCCTTAGGACCGACCCACACGGCCTGCGCTTCTGCACCCAGCCCCCATTCACTGCTGCTGGACACAAGTGTGGGAGCTGCTGCTTGGCTGGAAGTTGCATTTTGGTGCAGTCTTTGTGGTGAATTTTCTCCATTTTGCCTCATTGTGCTTCCCTCTGACATTCCTAAACTCATCCCTGACCCCACCTGTGAGAGGATTTCCTATTGTGTGAAAATATATCCTCCTTCATGACTCCCTCCTTAGGATGGGTCCCCTGTACCAAAATCTTTGGTCTTCTTCTCGTCTTGTCCCAAAATCCTTTGTCTCCCTTCTCGTCTTCTTGTGCCCTACCTCATTCCGAGGAGACTGGTTTGCCTTTCTGTAAGTCTGGGGTCCTCTGACAGTGTTTAGAAGTTGTTCTGTGGGAATTGTTACACATGGAGATGATCTTTTGATGTATTTGTGGGGGAGAAGGTGGTCTCCCTGTCCTATTCCTCTGCCATCTTGAAGCTCCTCATAAATCCTACTTAATCATGGTGTATAATCTTTTATGTGCTTTTGAATTCTGTTTGCTAATATTTTGTTGAGAATTTCTGCATCTGTATTCATCAGAGATATTGGTCTAGTTTTCTCATTGTGTCCTTATCTTGCTCTATTAGGGTAATTCTGGCTTCCTAGAATAAGTTTGGAAGTATTCCATCCTCCTCAGTTTTTGAAAGTTTGAGAAGGACTGGTCTTAAATCTTTGAATGCTTGGTAGAATTTGTCATTGAAGATTTCTGGTTCTGTGGTTTTCTGTTGGGAGGTTTTTGGTTATTGATTAAATCTATTTACTTGTTATTGGTCTGTTCAGATTTTCTGTCTCTTCAGTCTTGGTAACTTGTGTGTTTCTATAAATTTATCTATTTATTCTAGGTTATTTAATTTTTTTGGCTTATAATTGTTCATAATAATTTCTTATGAACCTATGTATTTCTGTTAGATCAGTTGTAATGTCTCCACCACCCCACCATTTTCATTCCTAATTTAATTTATTTTAAGTCTTCTCTTTTTTTCTTAGTCTAGGTAAAGTTTTGTCAATTTTATCTTTGGGGAGACCGCCTCTTAGTTTTGTTGATTCTTCCTATTGTTTTTCTGATCTCTCACTCATTTCCACTCTGATCTTTATTATTTCCTTCTTTGTGCTAACTTTGGGCATAATTTGTTCCTTTTCTAGTGCCTTGAGTTGTGTTTTTTGATGTCTTTCTGATGATGATATTTGTATTTATTGCTATAAACTTTCCAAACTGCTTTTGCTGCACTCCATAAGTTTTTACATGTTGTTTTTTCATTTTCAATTGTTGGAGATTTTTTTTAATTTCACCATTGACCCATTGGTTGTTCAGAAATATGCTGTTTTGTTTCTATATATTTGTAGATTTTCAAGGTTTTTCTGTTGTTGATTTCTAGTTTTATACCATGTGGTCAGAAAACATAGTTGATAGGATTTCAGTCTTCTTAAATTTTCTGAGATCTGTTTTCTATCTAATTATCTGTCCTGGAGAATTTTCCATGTGCCCTTGGGAAGAACTTGTATTCTGCTGCTATTGAATGGAATTTAAAAATATAGATATTTGTTAATTCCATTTGTTCTGGAGTATTTTTCAATTCCACTGTTTCCTTGATGATTTTCCATCTGAATGATCTACTTATTGCTGGCAGTTGGGTGTTGAAGTCCCCTACTATTAATATGGGCTTCCCTGGTGGCTCAGTGGTAAAGAATCTGCCTTCCAAGCAGGAGATACAAATTTGATCCTTAGGTCAGAAAGAGCCCCTGGAGGAGAAAATGGTAACCCAGCCCAGTACTCTTGCCTGGGAAATCCCACGGATAGAGAACCCTGGGAAGCAACAGTTCATGGGGTTGCAGAGTTGGATACAACTTAGTGACTGAGCACGCATGCACACACTATTAATGTATTGTCCGTTTCTCCTTTTGGATATGTTAGTATTTGTTTATATTGTGGTGCTCCAGTGTGATTTACAATTGACCTTTTTATCAATATATACTGTCCTTCTTTGTCTCTTATTATCATTTTTGGGCTAAAGTCTATTTTGTCTGATAGCTCTATGACTGTGCATACTTTTGGTTTCTACTTGCATGGAATATCCTCTTCAATATTTCCACTTTAAACCTGTGTATCTGTAGAGCTGATATGAGTTCCCTATAGGTAGCTTATAGTTGGGTCTTGTCTTTTAATCAATCCATCCATTTTTGTATTTTTTGACTGGTGACTTCAGTCCATTTAGAGTAATTACTGACAGGTAAAGACTTACTGCTGTCACCTTATTTATTGCAGGCTGTAGGCATATGGGCTTCAGTAGTTGTGGCATGTGGGCTCAGTAGTTGCAGCTTGCAGGCCATAGAGTGTGGGCACAGTAGCTATTACCTGGGCCTAGCTGCTCTGTGGCATGTGGAATCTTCAAGGGATTGAACCTATGTCCCCTGCACTGGCAGGTAGACTCCTATCTACTGTACCACCAGGGAAGTCTTGCATCATTTCTTTTCACCTCTCTTTCTGTCTGTTTTTTCATGGAATTTTCTCGGCTTCCCTCTCTTTGTGTGTGTTTCATGACTCTACTGTAGGCTTTTGCTTTGTGGTTACCATGTGATTTATGTGAAACATCTCAGGTGAAATAATCATTTTTATGCAGATAGCACCTTAACTTTATCTACCTATAAAGTTTCCACCATTTTACATCTCTTAATGTTGCAATTTACCTTTTTTATGCTGTGAATTTTTTGAGAAATTATAATAGCTGTAGTTGTATGAATGCTGTGTCCCTTTAGCCTTTATATTAAGTGGTTGATGTACCATTGTAATATATGGAGTCACAGTTTTCTCATTCTGTTTACTTTTCATGTTTGTTAAGAATATTGTGTACTTTCATTTGCTTTTATGTCACTAGTTAGTGTCTTTATTTCAGCTTGAAGAGCTCCTTTCAGTCTTTCTGAAAGGTAGATCTAGTGGTGGTGAAGTTTCTCAGCTTTATCTGAGAAAGCCTTTAATTTTCCTTCTGATCTGGTGGCTAACTTTGCTAGATAAAAGTATTCTTAACTGGCAGTTTTTACCTTTTAACACTTTGAGTATGTCATTCTACTTTTTCCTGGCCTGTAGAGTTTCTTCTGAGAACTTTGCTGATAGCCTAATGGGGGTTCCTTTGTGGATTACTTTCTTTTCCCCCCACAGGCTGCCTTTAAGATTTTTTCTTTGTCACTGACTTTTGACAGTTTTAATATGTCTTGGAGAAGGTTTTTGCATTGAAGTAGGTAGATATTCTCTTAATTTCATGGACTTATATATACAGCTTCTTCCCCAGGTTTGGGAAGTTCTCAGCTATTATATAAAAGATGCTTGTTCCTTGGAGGGAAATCTATGACAAACCTAGGCAATGTTTTAAAAAACAGAAACCTCACTTTGCCAACAAAGGTCTGTATAGTCAAAGCTATGGTTTTTCCAGTAGTCATGTACAGGTGTAGTTGGACCATAAAGAAGCCTAACTGCCAAAGAATTGATGCTTTTGAGGTGTGGTGCTACAGAAGACTTTTGAGAGTCCCTTGGACACCAAGGAGATCAAACCAGTCAGTCCTAAAGGAAATTAACCCTGAATACTCATTGAAAGGACTGATACTGAAGCTGAAGCTCCAAAACTTTGGCCACCTGATGCGAAGAGCTGACTCATGAGAAAAGACTTTGATGCTGGGAAAGATTGAGGGCAAGGAACAACAGAGGATGAGGTGGTTGGATGGTATCACTGACTCAATGGACATGAGTTTGAGAAAACTCTGGGAGATGGTGAAGGACAAGGAAGCTTGCTGTGCTGCAGTCAGTGGGGTCATAAAGAGTCGGACACAACTGAGCAACTGAACAACAACAGAATAGATGATGGGTGTGAAGTGGAAGTATGACAATCATTCACAATATATACAAATATTCAGTCATCGTATTATACACCCGAAACTAATATAATGGTATATGTGAATTATGCATCAATTAAAAACAAGAAAAAAGCCAGGGGAGAGTGGGGAGAGGGCAACAAGTATTCTAACAATTCCAAACAAAGCCAAAACGATGAGCTTTCCTTCAGGGTTTGCAGTCTTCCCTTCTTGTCATTAAGGTAAAGGATACATACGGCCGTTGATACAATGGGATGGGATGGGACTGGGATCCTGCATTTCTCACAAGCACCCAGAAAAGAAAATGCCAGTACTGCAGGTCCCTGGGTTGTATTTTGAATTTGTTGTTTAGTCACTCAGTCATGTCTGACTCTTTTGCAACCCATGGACTCTAGGCCTCTAGGCTCAACAGGATTTTGAGCTCTAAATGCTCTAAACAGGATTTCCCAGGCATGAATTTTGGAGTGGGTTGCCATTTCCTTCCAGGGGATCTTCCCAATTCAGGGATCAAACTCATGTTTCCTGCCTTGGCAGGTGGATTCTTTGCCACTAAGCCACCAGGGAAGCCCACAGCAAGGTCTTAAAGCACCTGAGGGTGTAGATTAGCTGGGCTGGTTTCTAAGGGATCAGATTACAATTATAATGAGTGGAACACAAGGGCCATTTTGGCCTCCTTTCCTGACAACCTGAAACAGCTGTGGGATGAACTGAGGTAGTGTTTCCTTGCTACAGAGAAAAATAAATCAGTTGTTTTCACAGACTGGGTTATATAACTCAAGTGGTTTAACATTCTGGGCATTTGTTTTAATTTTTCTTGGAGGGCTCATTGGGAACCCTTCTTAGTGTCTACAGTCACACATTCCATGAGGACTTCACTGAGCTTGTCATCATTGTTTCAAGGCTCCAGTGGGAAATTAATGATTTAAAGCAATATAGGGAGGAATCTTTGCTACAGTTGGTAAAAAATGAAATGGACTTGCTTGAGAAGCTTTAAATTGTATTTCACTGTGAGGAGTAGAAAGTTGGGAAGGAAAAGAAACATCTGTGCCACACAGGAGCCAGATGGGCTACTCCTAGCTCTCAGCTTCTGTGACTAAAGGTGATGTCCATGCCCCCTAGCCTCGGACACACTTCCTGATGGCCCAGTGGCCCTGAGTGGCCTGGTGTGGACACAGGGCTTTTATTTCTGATGTGGGAGAAGGCAGTGGGCTCAGGAGAGACCCTGGGCTCTAGCTCTACCACACACTGGGTGACACCTCTGGGTTCAGTGTCCTCGTGTAAAATGAGGTTACTCTTAGAGTTCCTTGTGGTGACTTGATTTTCCAACAGTGTTTGGGCATCAGCAAAGTTGGCAGGTGTCAGAAGTGTGAGGTCTCTCTGTCTGGCAACTCCATAGTACCAGAGCCCCTGCAAACAGCTGGGGAGGCTCTGGCCAAGTGGTGTCACTGCAGACACGGAGGGGACAACTGTGGTGCTGGGGCAGCTACAGGCATTATCTGGTCCCCACCATGTCCTGAAATGACGACCCTCTTCTTCTTACCTTCTGATGCACACAGGCCAGCATCCTGGGAGTCAGTTGGGTAGCCAGTCCTCTCTCTGCACCCCATCTGGGCCACCCATGTGGTCTATGCATGTTGCAGGAATGGGGACCCCCTCCTAACACTCAGAAATGAATTATCCAACATGTGCTGACAAAGAAGAGACTTTATTGGGAAGGGGGCACCCTGATGGAAAGCAGGAGGGTGTTAGGGAAATGAAAAGTGTAGTCTTGTTCAGGCTTTAGAGACAAAGCATAGCAGGCCTCTGACTTGTCCCTGATCTGCCTGGATGACACCCTGGCTACATGCCTGCCTGCAGTTGTTACCAGCCAGCTGGGTAGCATCATAGAGAGGATAGGTAGTGAGTCGTGGAATTCTCCCAAGCCCTGGAGATCCAACCAATCTCCCAGACCTAGAGAATATCAACACTCATAAGATAAACAGCATTAACATGAAACCAGAGCTGCAGTTTGCTCACAGACTGATGATGATACAGTTTGTGGCCCTAGGATGATAAGCAGGAACACCAAACTGCAACTTTTGAAGTCTCACCCATGGAGCAAACGTACTGCCTGGGACCTTTTCCCAATTGGGACCCTGGACACGCTATGACATGGGATGTCCCAGTGCTGTTGAAGTCTAAATGTTGATTGAAATCTGCTGATGAATCCTCTGCTGTTTCTGTCTTTTTTCCTTTACTGTTAGTGTCTTGAAAATAAGCTTGATAATTCTCTAATAAATATTAGTATTGTTAATATGTATATAACAAGTGGTTTATTTTGTTAAAATCATTTGAACCTAAGATGAAAATTAAAACTCGGCAGAACAGAGGGTAAGGGAACCCAGGAGAACTGCTCTGCCACATGGCTCACATTCTCAGGTTTAATGATAATGGGTTGGTTTCCAGGCTGTCTCTGACCAATCATTCTCACTCAGGGTCCTTTATAGTGTCACATATGTTGCTCAGCCAAGATGGATTCTGGGAGGTGGTAGGGAAAGTCTCCTGTTGCCCTTTACCGAATTCTGGTTCAGTTCAGTTCAGTTCACTTCAGTCACTCAGTCGTGTCCAACTCTTTGTGACCTCATGAATTGCAGCACGCCTGGCCTCCCTGTCCATCACCAGCTCCCGGAGTTCACTCAAACTCATGTCCATCGAGTCAGTGATACCATCTAGCCATCTCATCCTCTGTCGCCCCCTTCTCCTGCCCCCAATCCCTCCCAGCATTAGGATCTTTTCCAATGAGTCAACTCTTCGCATGAGGTGGCCAAAGTACTGGAGTTTCAGTTTCAGCATCAGTCCTTCCAATGAACACCCAGGACTGATCTCCTTTAGGATTGACTGGTTGGATCTCCTTGCAGTCCAAGGGACTCTCAAGAGTCTTCTCCAGCACCACAGTTCAAAAGGATCAATTCTTCGGCGCTCAGCTTTGTTCATGCTCCAACTCTCACATCCATACATGACCACTGGAAAAACCATAGCCTTGACTACATGGACCTTTGTTGGCAAAGCAATATCTCTGCTTTTTAATATGCTATCTAGGTTGGTCATAACTTTCCTTCCTTTTAATTTCATGGCTGCAGTCACCATCTGCAGTGATTGTGGAGCCCCCCAAAATAAAGTCTGACACTGTTTCCACTGTTTCCCCATCTATTTGCCATGAAGTAATGGGATTGGATGCCATGATCTTAGTTTTCTGAATGTTGAGCTTTAAGCCAACTTTTTCTCTCTCCACTTTCATCAAGAGGCTTTTTAGTTCATTTCTGCCATAAGAGTGGTGTCATCTGCATATCTAAGGTTACTGATATTTCTCCCAGCAATCTTGATTCCAGCGTGTGCTTCTTCCAGTCCAGCATTTCTCATGATGTACTCTGCATATAAGTTAAATAAGCAGGGTGACAATATACAGCCTTGACGTACTCCTTTTCCTATTTGGAACCAGTCTGTTGTTCCATTTCCAGTTCTAACTGTTGCTTCCTGACCTGCATATAGGTTTCTCAAGAGGGAGGTCAGGTGGTTTGGTATTCTCATCTCTTTCAGAAATTTTCCACAGTTTATTGTGATCCCCACAGCCAAAGGCTTTGGCATAGTCAATAAAGCATAAATAGATGTTTTTCTGAAACTCTCTTGCTTTTTTGATGATCCAACGGATGTTGTCAATTTGATCTCTGGTTCCTCTGCCTTTTCTAAAACCAGCTTGAACATCAGGAATTTCACAGTTCACGTACTGCTGAAGCCTGGCTTGGAAAATTTTGAGCATTATTTTAGTAGCGTGTGAGATCAGTGGAATTCTGCGGTAGTTTGAGCATTCTTTGGCATTGCCTTTCTTTGGGGATTGGAATGAAAACGGACCTTTTCCGAGTCCTGTGGCCACTGCTGAGTTTTCCAAATTTGCTGACCTATTGAGTGCAGCACTTTCACAGCATCATCCTCCAGGATTTGGAATAGCTCAACTGGAATTCCATCACCTCCATTAGCTTTGTTCGTAGTGATGCTTCCCAAGGCCCACTTGACTTCACATTCCAGGATGTCTGGCTCTAAGTGAGTGATCACACCATCGTGATTATCTGGGTCATGAAGCTCTTTTTTGTACAGTTCTTCTGTGTATTCTTGCCATCTCTTCTTAATATCTTCTGCTTCTGTTACGTCCATACCATTTCTGTCCTTTATGGAGCCCTTCTTTGCATGAAATGTTCCCTTGGTATCTCTAATTTTCTTGAAGAGATCCCTAGTCTTTCCCATTCTGTTGTTTTCCTCTATTTCTTTGCATTGATCGCTGAGGAAGGCTTTCTTATCTCTCCTTGCTATTTTTTGGAACTCAGCATTGAGTTGCTTATATTTCCTTTTCTCCTTTGCTTTTCACTTCTCTTCTTTTCACAGCTATTTGTAAGGCCTCCTCAGAGAGCCATTTTGCTTTTTTGCATTTCTTTTCCATGAGGATGATCTTGATCCCTGTCTCCTGTACAATCACGAACCTCTGTCCATAATTCATCAGGCACTATCTATCAGATCTAGTCCCTTAAATCTATTTCTCACTTCCACTGTATAATCATAAGGGATTTGATTTAGGTCATACCTGAATGGTCTAGTGGTTTTCCCTACTTTCTTTAATTTAAGTCTGAATTTGGCAATAAGGAGCTCATGATCTGAGCCACAGTCAGCTCCCGGTCTTATTTTTGCTGACTGTATAGAGCTTCTCCATCTTTGGCTGCAAAGAATATAATCAGTCTGATTTTAGTATTGACCATCTGGTGATGTCCATGTGTAGAGTCTTCTCTTGTGTTGTTGGAAGAGAGTATTTGTTATGACCAGTGCGTTCTCTTGGCAAAACTCTATTAGCCTTTGCCCTGCTTCATTCTATACTCCAAGGCCAAATTTGCCTGTTACTCCAGGTTTTTCTTGACTTCGTACTTTTGCATTCCAGTCCCCTATAATGAAAAGGACATCTTTTTTGGGTGGTAGTTCTAAAACGTTTTGTAGGTCTTCATAGAACCGTTCAACTTCAGCTTCTTCAGCATTACTGGTTGGGGCATAGGCTTGGATTACCAGGATATTGAATGGTTTGCCCTGGAAACGAACAGAGATCATTCTGTCGTTTTTGAGGTTGCATCCAAGTACTGCATTTCAGACTCTCTTGTTGACCATGATGGCTACTCCATTTCTTCTAAGGGATTCTTACCCACAGTAGTAGATATAATGGTCGTCTGAATTAAATTCACCCATTCTGAGTTAAAGAATCTTTAACTGAGATTCTTCTGGTAAGTGGTGGCTTATTTGTTCTATGTTCCTTGCCAGGACCTCCTGTCATAAAATAGCTCATGCAGATGGTTATAGGGTGCCTGGGTAGGGTGAGTGGTTTCAGTTATTGTTTTCCCTAACACACATAGGGCCTATATGAAGTGGCGTGCTCAAATTCCTGCCTGTTTGTTCCTTCCCCACACTTCCCACTGCTCTGGAAGCTCCTGGAATGCAGGGCTGATGAATCCTGCACGTCTGTGTTCTTGGGCTCCCATAGCCCTGGTAGACAGCAGACACTGAAGAGTGAATGGGAGAAGGAGTAGAGTAGGATAAACTGGAAAGCATATGACTCTGTTGTAAAGATGGAGAGATGGGGGTTCTTAAAGTGAAAAGCTGCTCCTCCACAGCACAGACAGTGTTTGTGATGAAAGACCAAGGAAGGCAGGAGGCCTTATGAAACAGTCTCAGCTTCCAGTCATTGGGCAGACAAACAGTGAGCACCTCTGTGCCGATTCAAGGCTGGAGACTGGGTTCCTGCTCTTAGGAAGCCCTGGGCCTAGGAAGGGAGTCAGACAAGAAATATTTGTCCCACCATATGGTAGATGCTCACCAAGCAAATGTCACAGAGGACCAGAAGAATGGACAAGGAGATGTGACTCAGCCTGAGGGAGTCAGAGGAGATGGTTATCAGGCAAGGCCTGAGAAATACAGTTAGCAGCCAAGAATCTGGAGCCAGGAGCCAATGATAGGTGCAACATAGAGAGAAAGTCTCTGAAAAAGGCAGGTGTGAAGGAATAGGATACATTTAAGCTCCTGGAGGATGTCAAAGGAAGCATGGGCTATAGGGGTTCATGCAGAGTCGGGTGCCACAGAGGAAGGGGACAAGGAAGAGAGAATGAAAGGGTTAGGGCCTGGACATACATGCCATTCTCCTTCCAAGAGAAATGGGGAGCTATTCAAATGCTGCAGAGAACTGACGTGTTCAGAACTGCAGTTAAAACAGATCACTTATCACACAGAGAAGGCAAATAGGAGGGTAGAGAAGGTGCAGCCAGAGGGCTGTGTCAAGAACCCACTAAGACTACCAATGAGAAACAGTACCCACCTGAACTCAAAAGATGTCAGATCTGGAGAGAGGAAGCAAGTTAGCAGTACTGGGGGGAGGCACAGAAGGAGGAGGCAAAACAGTAGTAAAGTCAAGAACAATTCATGCAGATGCTAAGAATCCTGTCCTCATTGTTTGCTAATGAAGTTCAGAGAATACAATCGCTGAAGAACAAGACTTGAACTCTAATCTCTGTCCATTGCTTTCCCCAGGTGCTGCTTTCTGTCAGTTCCCTAAGCAAGGCTGCTTTTTTTTTTTTTTTTTTAAAGTAATTCACCTCCAATAAAATAAATTTATATAAAAAATAAAATAACATTACATCATTGTAATATAGTTGTTGGTTATTAAAATTGTAGATAAAACAGGGGCGGTCCTAAGATTGCAGAGGAATAGGATGGGGAGACCACTTTCTCCCCCACAAATTCATCAAAAGTGCATTTAAATGCTGAGTAAATATCACAAAACAACTTCTGAATGTCGGCAGAGGACATCAAGCACCCAGAAAAGCAGCCCATTGTCTTCGAAAGAAGGTAGGAAAAAATATAAAAGGCAAAAAGAGAGACAAAAGAGGTAGGGACTGAGCTCTGTCCTGGGAAGGGAGTCTTAAAAAGAGAAGTTTCCAAACACCAGGAAACACTCTCGCTGCGAGTCTATGGCGAGCCTTGGAACCACAGAGGACAGCATAACTGGGAGGAAAAATAAATAATTAAAACCCACAGATTACATGTCTAATGGTGACTCTCCCAGCGGAGAAGCAGTGCAGACGCTTGCATCTGCCACTAGCAAGCGGGGGCTGGGCAGGGAGAAGCGGGCTGCATTGCTTAGAGTAAGGACTGGGCCTGAATGCCCCGAGGGCAATCTGAGGGAACTAACTTGGGCTAGCAAACCAGACTGAGGGATAGCTACCACGCGAAAAGCCCCAAGACACCGCCAGGCCTGCTCACAGAACAAAGGACTGACTAGAGCTACGCGAAAAGCCCTAACCTAAGACACCATTAGGCCCACTCACAGAACAAAGGTCTGAGCAGAGATAGCTGGCTGCAGACCATCCCCCTCTGGTTACAGGCAGCCAGAGCCAGAAGGGGGCAATTGCGGCTCCAGAGAGGCATTATCAACCAAACTGCAAGCAGGCTTCTTTGCTAACTAAGACTTCTTGGGATTCTGGATGGTCAACAGGCACCTGAGAAGGTGTGCCGGTTGTACACCCAGAAAACCCAGTGGCAGGTACGGGGGAGGCGATAAGTTCCAGTGACCACACTCTCCAAACACCTGATCACCTGAACTGCTCGGACCTGGGAAGGGCACAAAATGCAGGCGCAACCGAGTCTGCACCTCTGAAGACTACCCGAGTGCCTGAACCTGAGTGGCTTAGACCTAGGAGGTGCATGCAGCCCAGGGCTGGCCTCAGACAGTTCCCGGCGGAGCAACCTAGAGCCTGAGCAGTGTGGGCAGGGAGGGCACACGCGCCAGGAGGTGGGGCAGGCCCAGTGTTGCTGAGATACTGCAAGCACATGCCAGTGTTATTTGTTTGCAGCGTCCCTCCCTCCCCACAGCGCGACTGAACAAGTGAGCCTAAAAAAGTGTCCACCACCGCCCCCTTATGTCAGGGAGGAAATCAGACACTGAAGAGACCAGCAAACAGAAGAAGCTAAAACAGAGGGAACCGCCTTGGAAGTGACAGGTGCAATAGATTAAAACCCTGTAGTTAGTACCGACTACATAGGAAGGGGCCTATAGATCTTGAGAAATTTAAGCTGGACCAAGGAACTATCCGAAAATGAACTGACCCCACACTGCCCACCACAACACCAGAGAAAGTCCTAGATATACTTTTACTATTTTTACTATCATTCTTTATCTTTTTAATTTTTAAGTCCTCGATTACTCCTTTAATTTTCATTTTTATAATGTACTATTACTTTGCAAAAAAAAAAGAGAGCCCCTATTTTTTAAAGCAAACTTCATATATATATATATATATATATATAATTTTTGTGACTTTTTTTTCCTTTTCTTTAATATTGTATTTTTGAAAATCCAACTTGTACTCTAGATTTTTAATCTTTGCTTTTTGGTATTTCTTATAAATTTTGTACCTTTAGGAACCCAATCTTCAGTACCCATTTTTACTTGGGACGAGATTACTGGCTTGACTGCTCTCTCCCCCTTTGTACTCTCCTTTTTCTCCACCAGGTCGCCTCTATCTCCTCCCTCCCCCTTCTCTTCTCTACCCAACTCTGTGAATCTCTTTGTGTGTTCCAGACGGTGGAGAACACTTAGGGAACTGATTACTGGCTGGATCTGTCTCTCTCCGTTTGATTCCTCCCTTTATCCTCCTGGCCACCTCTGTCTCCTTCCTCCCTCTTCTCTTCTTTGTATAACTCCATGAACATCTCTGAGCAGTCCAGACTGTGGAGCACACATAAGGAAGTGATTACTGGCTAGGTTGCTCTCTCCTCTTTTGATTCCACCTAATCTCATTCAGGTCACCTCTAACTCCATCCTCCCTCTTCTCTTCTCCATGTAACTCTGTGAACCTCTCTAGGTGTCCCTCACTGTGGAGAAACTTTTCATCTTTAACCTAGATGTTTTATCAATGGTGTTGTAGAGATGGAGAAGTCTTGAGGCTACTGTAAAAATAAGACTGAAACCAGAAGCAGGAGGCTTAAGTCCAAATCCTGTGAACACCAGAGAACTCCTGACTCCAAGGAACATTAATCAACAGGAGCTCATCAAATACCTCCATATCTACACTGAAACCAAGCACTACCCAAGGGCCAACAAGTTCCAGAGCAAGACATACCATGCAAATTCTCCAACAACACAGGAACACAGCCCTGAGCTTCAATATATAGGCTGCCCAAAGTAACTCCAAACCCATTGACATCTCATAACTCATTACTGGACACTCCCTTGCACCCCAGAGAGAAGAAATCCAGCACCACCCACCAGAACACTGACCAAGCTTCCCTAAACCTAGACAAGCCACCATACAACCCCACCTGCAGCGAGGAAACTCCACAATAAAGAGAATTCCACAAACTGCCAGAATACCAAAAGGCCACCCCAAACACAGCAATACAAACAAGATGAAGAGACAGAGGAATACCCAGCAGGTAAAGGAACAGGATAAATGCCCACCAAACCAAACCATACCAAAGAGGAAGAGATAGGGAATTTACCTGATAAGAATTCTGTATAATGATAGTGAAAACGATCCAAAATCTTGAAATCAAAATGGAATCACAGATAAGTCGCCTGGAGACAAGGATTGAGAAGATGCAAGAAAGGTTTAACAAGGACCTAGAAGAAATAAAAAAGAGTCAATATATAATGAATAATGCAATAAATGAGATAAAAAACATTCTGGAGGGGAAAATAGTAGAATAATGGAGGCAGAAGATAGTATTAGTGAGGTAGAAGATAGAATGGTAGAAATAAATGAATCAGAGAGGAAAAAATAAAAACGAATTAAAAGAAATGAGCACAATCTCAGAGATATCTGGGACAACTTTAAACACCCTAACATTCGAATTATAGGAGTCCCAGAAGAAGAAGACAAAAAGAAAGACTATGAGAAAATACTTGAGGAGATAATAGTTGTAAACTTCCCTAAAATGGGGGAGGAAATAATCACCCAAGACCAAGAAACCCAGAGAGTCCCAAACAGGATAAACCTAAGGCCAAACACCCCAAGACACATTAATCAAATTAACAAAGATCAAACACAAAGAATAAATATTAAAAGCAGCAAGGGAAAAACAACAAATAACACATAAGGAGATTCCCATAAGGATAACAGCTGATCTTTCAATAGAACTCTTCAGGCCAGGAGGGAATGGCAGGGCACACCTAAAGTGATGAAAGAAAATAATCTACAGCCCAGATTACTGTACACAGCAAGGATCTCATTCAAATATGAAGGAGAAATCAAAAGTTTTACAGGCAAGAAAAAGCTGAGAGAATTCAGCACCACCAAACCAACTTTCCAACAAATGCTAAAAATCTTCTCTAGACAGGAATCACAAAAAGGGTGTATAAACTCGAACCCAAAACAATAAAGTAAATGGCAATGGGATCATACTTATTAATAATTACCTTAAACGTGAGTGGGTTGAATGCCTCAACCAAAAGACAAAGACTGGCTGAATGGACACAAAAACAAGACCCCTATATATGTTGTCTACAAGAGACCCACCTCAAAACAAGGGACACACACAGACTGAAAGTGAACGGCTGGAAAAAGATATTCCATGCAAATAGAGACCGAAAGAAAGCAGGAGTAGCAATACTCATATCAGCTAAAATAGACTTTAAAACAAAGGGTGTGAAAAGAGACAAAGAAGGACACTACATAATGTTCAAAGGATCAATCCAAGAAGAAACTATAACAATTATAAATATATATGCACCCAACATAGGAGCACCACAATATGTAAGACAAATGCTTACAAGTATGAAAGGGGAAATTAACAATAACACAATAATAGTGGGAGACGTTAATACCCCACTCGCACCTATTGACAGAGCAACTAAACAGAAAATTAACAAGGAAACACAAACTTTAAATGCTACAATAGACCAGTTAGACCTAATTGATATCTATAGGACATTTCACCCCAAAACAGTGAAGTTCACCTTTTTTCTCAAGCGCACATGGAACCTTCTCCAGGATAGATTGCATCCTGGGCCGTAAATCTAGCCTTGGGAAACTGAAAAAAATTGATCATTCCTAGCATCTTTTCTGACCACAATGCAGTAAGATTAGATGTCAATTACAGGATAAAAACTATTACAAATTCTAACATATGGAGGCTGAACAACCAACAAATCACAGAAGAAATAAAAAAAGAAATAAAAATATGCATAGAAACGAATGAAAATGAAAACCCAACAACCCAAAACCTGTGGGACACTGTAAAAGCAGTCCTAAGGGGAAAGGCATACCTCAAGAAACAAGAAAAAAGTCAAATAAATAACCTAACTCTACACCTAAAGCAACTAGAAAAGGAAGAAATGAAGAACCCCAGGGTTAGTAGAAGGAAAGAAATCTTAAAAATTAGGGCAGAAATAAATGCAAAAGAAACAAAAGAGACCATAGCAAAAATCAACAAAGCCAAAAGCTGGTTCTTTGAAAGGATAAATAAAATTGACAAACCATTAGCCAGACTCATCAAGAAACAAAGGGAGAAAAATCAAATCAATAAAATTAGAAATGAAAATGGAGAGATCACAACAGACAACACAGAAATACAAAGGATCATAAGAGACTACTATCAGCAATTATATGCAAATAAAATGGACAATGTGGAAGAAATGGACAAATTCTTAGAAAAGTACAACTTTCCAAAACTCGACCAGGAAGAAATGGAAAATCTTAACAGACCCATCACAAGCACGGAAATTGAAATTGTAATAAAAAATCTTCCAGCAAACAAAAGCCCAGGTCCAGATGGCTTCACAGCTGAATTCTACCAAAAATTTAGAGAAGAGCTAGCACCTCTCCTACTCAAACTCTTCTAAAAAATTGCAGAGGAAGGTAAACTTCCAAACTCATTCTATGAGGCCACCATCACCCTAATACCAAAACCTGACAAAGATCCCACAAAAAAAGAAAACTACAGGCCAATATCACTGATGAACATAGATGCAAAAATCCTTAACAAAATTCTAGCAATCAGAATCCGACAACACATTAAAAAGATCATATACCATGACCAAGTGGGCTTTACCCCAGGGATGCAAGAATTCTGCAATATCCTCAAATCAATCAATGTAATACACCACATTAACAAATTGAGAAATAAAAACCATATGATTATCTCAATAGACACAGAGAAAGCCTTTGACAAAATTCAACATCCATTTATGATAAAAACTCTCCAGAAAGCAGAAATAGAAGGAACATACCTCAACATAATAAAAGCTATATATGACAAACCCACAGCAAACATTATCCTCAATG
Organism: Bos taurus; assembly: GCF_002263795.3. Lineage (NCBI taxonomy): Eukaryota > Metazoa > Chordata > Mammalia > Artiodactyla > Bovidae > Bos > Bos taurus. The sequence goes on along the minus strand of NC_037349.1, from coordinate 183,645 downwards.
GTGAAAAATTGAAAGCATTTCCTCTAAAGTCAGGAACAAGACAAGGGTGCCCACTTTCACCATTACTATTCAACATAGTTTTGGAAGTTTTGGCCATAGCAATCAGAGCAGAAAAAGAAATAAAAGGAATCCAAATTGGAAAAGAAGAAGTAAAACTCTCACTGTTTGCAGATGACATGATCCTCTACATAGAAAACCCTAAAGATTCCATCAGAAAATTACTAGAACTAATCAATGATTATAGTAAAGTTGCAGGATATAAAATCAACACACAGAAATCCCTTGCATTCCTATACCCTAATAATGAGAAAACAGAAAGAGAAATTAAGGAAACAATTCCATTCACCATTGCAACGAAAAGAATAAAATACTTAGGAATATATCTACCTAAAGAAACTAAAGACCTATATATAGAAAACTATAAAACACTGGTGAAAGAAATCAAAGAGGACACTAATAAATGGAGAAATATACCATGTTCATGGATTGGAAGAATCAATATAGTGAAAATGAGTATACTACCCAAAGCAATTTATAGATTCAATGCAATCCCTATCAAGCTACCAACGGTATTCTTCACAGAGCTAGAACAAATAGTTTCACAATTTGTATGGAAATACAAAAAACCTCGAACAGCCAAAGTAATCTTGAGAAAGAAAAATGGAACTGGAGGAATCAACCTGCCTGACTTCAGGCTCTACTACACAGCCACAGTCATCAAGACAGTATGGTACTGGCACAAAGACAGAAATATAGATCAGTGGAACAAAATAGAAAGCCCAGAGATAAATCCATGCACATATGGACACCTTATCTTTGATAAAGGAGGCAAAAATATACAGTGGATTAAAGACAATCTCTTTAACAAGTGGTGCTGGAAAAACTGGTCAACCACTTGTAAAAGAATGAAACGAGCATTTTCTAACACCATACACAAAAATAAACTCAAAATGTATTAAAGATCTAAACGTAAGACCAGAAACTATAAAACTCCTAGAGGAGAACATAGGCAAAACACTCTCCGACATTCATCACAGCAGGATCCTCTATGACCCACCTCCCAGAATATCGGCAATAAAAGGAAAAATAAACAAATGGGACCTAATTAAACTTAAAAGCTTCTGCACAACAAAGGAAACTATAAGCAAGGTGAAAAGACAGCCTTCAGAATGGGAGAAAATAATAGCAAACGAAGCAACTGACAAACAACTAATCTCAAAAATATACAAGCAACTCCTACAGCTCAATTCCAGAAAAATAAATGACCCAATCAAAAAATGGGCCAAAGAACTAAATAGACATTTCTCCAAAGAAGACATACAGATGGCTAACAAACACATGAAAAGATGCTCAACATCACTCATTATCAGAGAAATGCAAATCAAAACCGCTATGAGGTACCATTTCACGCCAGTCAGAATGGCTGCAATCCAAAAGTCTACAAGCAATAAATGCTGGAGAGGGTGTGGAGAAAAGGGAACCCTCTTACACTGTTGGTGGGAATGCAAACTAGTACAGCCACTATGGAGAACAGTTGGCGATTCCTTAAAAAACTGGAAATAGAACTGCCTTATGATCCAGCAATCCCACCGCTGGGCATACACACTGAGGAAACCAGAAATGAAAGAGACACGTGTACCCCAATGTTCATCGCAGCACTGTTTATAATAGACAGGACATGGAAGCAACCTAGATGCCCATCAGCAGATGAATGGATAAGAAGGCAGTGGTACATATACACAATGGAGTACTACTTTGTCATTAAAAAGAATACATTTGAATCAGTTCTAATGAGGTGGATGAAACTGGAGCCTATTATACAGAGTGAAGTAAGCCAGAAAGAAAAACACCAATATAGTATACTAAAGCATATATATGGAATTTAGAAAGATGGTAACAATAACCCTGTATATGAGACAGCAAAAGAGACACAGATGTATAGAACAGTCTTTTGGACTCTGTGGGAGAGGGAGAGGGTGGGATGATTTGGGAGAATGGCATTGAAATATGTATAATATCATATATGAAACGAGTCGCCAGTCCAGGTTCGATGCACGATACTGGATGCTTGGGGCTGGTGCACTGAGACGACCCAGAGGGATGGTATGGAGAGGGAGGAGGGAGGATGGTTCAGGATGGGGAACACATGTAAACCTGTTGTGGATTCATTTCGATATATGGCAAAACCAGTACAATATTATAAAGTTAAAAAAAAAAAAAGAATTAAAAAAAAAATACAAAAGGTCCTTCCACGTTACATGTTCAGGCCAAATCATGGAAAGCAGGGCGCACTGAGGGGAGAGCAGGGAGAGGCCCCAGTATGATGTCCTCCTCACCCCCTTCATGACTGTCTTGCTGACTCAGCAACCTGTGTTCTGGCTGCTTGGGAGCCCTTGTTTGTCTTCTCTCTGGGACACTGCTCATTAATAGCAACACCCACCTCTGTTCCTGTCTGATCAGGCCCCGGGAAATGAGTTGCCCTGACCTGGGACAGGCTTAAACATAATGAACTGCTACCTCCCACAGCTGGGGTCAGAATGCTAGGTATGTTGTTCAAGGTTCAACAAGCCATTTCACATTCTCCCAGTATCTCCTCTCATCTCCCTAAGAAACTCTCAACACCTCCCACTAATATCCTCCATTTGGTGGGAGCTGGTGCTGAGCTGTCAATATTTCCAGCTCAGAAAGACCACAGCCCTGTGCTTTGGAACATAGAAAACCCTCCCCCTATGTCCTCAGCCAATCCAAATCTCCCCTGTTCCCCAGCTCCACCAACCCATAGACAGTTTCTGAGTCTGTTCAGCAGACAAGCTCCCACAGGTGTTAGATGGTAAGGTTCCTCCAGCCATCATGATCCATTCAACCCAATGATGAGTCCACAGTCCCCAGTGAGTGGCGGGACCCCTCCAATGTGCCTTTATCAGGATGGTTGCTGGACCTTCTTACTCCTTAAACTAGGGCAAGGAGCTTGACTTGCCTATGCCTGTGAAGAAGGGTAGAAAGGGACAAATGGCCTAGAGTTCAGTCCATTCTGGATCCCATGGTTCCAAGATCCTTACAGGTGGAAGCAGTGGGGGCAGTGGGACAGCAGGGGTCTTGGCGTGCATAGTGACTCAGGATTTAGGGCACATTCAAGTGGAGGCTGAACCTCTGGGAGAACGTTGATGGAGACAAATTCCCTCCACATCTGTAGGAGCTGGATCAGTTCACCAAGCTCTCTCAAAACTGACATCCATATATAAGCATTCTTACTTCTTTCAACTTGGGAAAGGCCAGCTATGTTCCAGTAAACTTCTCCCTACCCTCTGGGAAATATTCTGACAAACCCTCTGAAGATGCAACAAAGGATTTTTTTTTTTTTTTTGGTTTAAAAGACACTGGAGGATTTGAACATTGGTTCCAAAGATGCATTTTGGTAATGTAAAAAACTGTAATGCATTATTCCAAAAGTTAAAATCTTATTTTATGATTTAGAATCTACTGTACTCAGGTGACTGATAAATTGTTTAATTCAGGCATTGATAAAAACAAAGTTCAGTTCAGTCGCTCAGTCGTGTCTGACTCTTTGGGACCCCATGAACCGCAGCATGCCAGGTCTCCCTGTCCATCACCAACTCCCAGAATTTACCCAAACCCATGCCATCAAGCTGGTGATGCCATCCAACCATCTCATCCTCTGTCATCCCCTTGTCCTGCCTTCAATCTTTCCCAACATCAAGGTCTTTTCAAATGAGTCTACTCTTTGCATCAGGTGGCCAAAGTATTGGAGTTTCAGCTTCAACATCAGTCCTTCCAATGAACACCCAGGACTTATCTCCTTTAGGATGGACTGGTTGGATCTCCTTGCAGTCCAAGGGACTCTCGAGAATCTTTTCCAACACCACAGTTCAAAAGCATCAATTCTTCAGTGCTCAGCTTTCTCTATAGTCCAACTCTCACATCCATACATGACTACTGGAAAAACCATAGCCTTGACTAGAGGGACCTTTGTTGACAAAGTAATGTCTCTGCTTTTTAATATGCTGTCTAGGTTGGTCATAATTTTCCTTCCAAGCAGTAAGTGTCTTTTAATTTCATTGCTGCAGTCACCATCTGCAGTGATTTTGGAGCCCAGAAAAATAAAATCAGCCACTGTTTTCACTGTTTCCCCATCTATTTGCCATGAAGTGATGGGATCAGATGCCATGATCTTCGTTTTCTGAATGTTGAGCTTTAAGCCAACTTTTTCACTCTCCTGTTTCACTTTCATCAAGAGGCTTTAGTTCTTTTTTTCCATTTGTTTGATAAAAACAAAAACTGAGAGCTAAAAAGCTTTATTATCATTTTCTATTTTCATAAATCTTACACTATAGTCTTAAACTGGGGAATACATGTCTATTTATTTATCTACCTCTCCTCTCCTCCTTTTCTCTGTATTTTTAAGATGTGTGTCACCATTGGGTTTGTGCCAATTTGCATACAACATGTACACTTCATTCTGCAGAAGTGATAATATTTGTTCATACTAGTGTAAGTGAGGAGGTGATACCCAGGTGGGCTGGGGCCACTGTGATGTGGTGAAAAAAGGAAGGGAGCTGGCCAGGGAGGTTGAGCCCTGGCCTTCAGGCTCCTGCTTTGCCCAGACACTCAGAGCTCCATGATTCACTCTTGACCCAGTAAAAGGGGCTTAGAAAAGCCCTGTTAGTAGCCTGGCCAGGAGGCCCTCCCATACTTCTCTCCATTTACATCATGGGCATGGAGTTCCCTCAAAGGTCTTCAAAATCCTGGGTTCTTCTGATTTCTTTAGTATTTACCAGTCTTCTTACTAAGGATGTCACTAACTAAACTAGCCTATATATTATTAATATAAATGTTGTTATATTAAAATAATAATACTAACCATATTTAACTTTTTATTTACATTATATATACACATCATTTATATAGTATTATGTTCTTCTGTCCATGGGATTCTCCAGGCAAGAATACTGGAGTGGGTTGCCATCTCACTCTCCAGGGGATCTTCCCACCCCAGGAATCTAATCCAGGTCTCCAGCCTTGCAGGCAGATTCTTTACTGACTGAGTTTTGAGGGAAGATGTATATTATAATAAGTTAAATTAATAAGTATTAAAAAACTAATATAATAATATGAATATATATTATGCCTGGGAATCAATCCTTTGCATTTTGCATGGTCAGCTCTGCCCACTGACTATATATTGTTTGCCGCCCCCCCCCCCCCCCAAATGAAGACTTGAGACCATAGTGAAGCATGAGGGGGAGGTGGGCACAGAAGACCCAGCTTCTCTGGGAAATTATAGGGAAGGCACCAGAACTAAATTACACAAGTGAAGCATGAAGTGTGTTATCAGGACCAACTTGAACTGCACAGTTTTAGTGAAAGGAGTGGATGTAAACTCCCTCTCCTGACACACACACCCTTTCTGGAGTGAGGGATGCAGAGGAGGAAGCATCCTCCAGGTATTTCTTCTGCAGCTCCTCCCACAGGACCCTCTTTCTCCTCCCCAGTGTCTGCTCTGACCCTTGTGTTTGGCTGTCTAGAAGTCAAGTTACTGTCTCCCAACTGTTCTCCTCCCTCCTGTTTCTTTTCTTTCCCTTCCTTGATTCTCTCCGGCTGGTGCCACCCAGGCTGGGGACACAGCCAGACATATGCACCTTCCTTCCAGTCAGTGAGCTGTCCTTGCCCCTATCCTCCTCCTTTAGAGCTGGCTGGAGATCCTGGATGCCTGCTCTCAGTTTCCTCCCTTCCAGATGGTTGGATGTGCAAGCCAACTAAGGGCAATTCTGAATTCCCCCAAGTGGGGATGCTAGAATGGATTGGAGGTCATTAATACTTTCCACTTAAGCACAAACAGTGAGTTGGTTTAAGCTATAGTTCATAAATAAAATAAGAAGAAAACTCCCTTGATAAAAGTAGGATGATTGAATAAATTCAGAATTTGAGTGAGCCTATTCTCGTACACTTGGTTTCTACAGTTTTAAAGTAAGAGATTTCTAACTTCTACTCAGATTTGCAAAGATTGGTCATTGGGAAATTTATTAGGTGCCACTTTTTCCAGATGGCAGACTAAACAGGAATTTAATGTACAAAAGTCTGCAAAACACTTAATTTGGTCAAAACTGTCTGACTACTTTTAAAATGTTATTGCATAATCATCCAGAGAGATGTCAGAGAAAAGTCAACTAGAGACCTTTTCTGTTAACACAAAAGAGGAAGTTGGCCCAGTATGGTTGGTGGGAGCAGACAGTTCAGATCTTATGGAGGCAGCTGTGGTGGCAGCTTGGCCATGTCCTCCCTGGGGCTGGTCTCTCAGCGCCCCAGGCAGACAGCCTTCCTAGGAAAACACAGAGTAAGAATATTGGCATTTCATCAGGGTCTTCTTTGGCTTCTCACATTGCCAGGACACGTGGAGCCTCAAGGTTTACACATTAGAGCCTCTGCTGTCCCCAGGCTATGCTTTGTGCCCTCCTAGTATCTATCACAGCACCTATTCCATGTCCTGAGGGTCCAGGCTCACAGGGGAGCTGCTTGAGGCTAGGCTGTGACATTTCCATGCCTGGCATGTAGCAGGCATTCCACGAACACTTACTAAGGACAGAGTGGTTGACACTGTATGAGCGTACACTCCTAATCTTCTTCTCATAGTTTGTGATCGCAGCTTTTATCCAGAGACTCCACTCCCTGTTGTGGGCATTCTAAGCTCTCAGAGCTTGTTTCATCTGCATGCTCTTTTCCCCTCTGACAGTATAATCCTCTTAACAGAGTTTTGCATAGCCCCACATCTGGCTGTAGACAGTTCCAATATATACCAGAAGCTCAGGAAAAGAACTGCATTTTTGGAGGGTGACTTTCAATAAAAGATGTTACAATGCAACTCACCTCAAAGATGTCTGTACTTTCTGTACAAAGATATTAGTCAAACGCTCCTTTAAAAGTGCACAATTTACACTGTGTGAAGTTTAAGCTCTTTGCTCTTGCTCTGAGGCAAGATTTTTCAATCACAGCATCAAAGGCATTCTGGGCTGGAGAATTCTTGGGTGTGGGGGCTCCCTGTTAATTGTGGGATGTTGAACAGCACCCCTGTCCTCAGCCTACTAGCACCTCCTCAGTGGTAGCTGCCCCAAATATCTCCAAACATTGCCACTTGTCGCCTGGGTGTGGGGGTTGGGGCAAAATTGCCCCAGTTGAAAATCACTTTTTTTTTTTGAAAATCACTTCTTAAATGGCACCAGTAGATTGCAAGGAGAAACAAAAACAAATGACCTACTGAGAGGGTAACAGGTAGAAAGGACTGGAGTCTCCAAACGGAAGAAATAGGCTGCAAGTGTCAGACATTTTCTCTCTCTCTCTTAAGCTGCAGGAGGAAACAAATAAGTGCTAGATTTTCCCCCTTCTCAACACATTCTCCAAGCCAGACTTCAACAATATGTGAACCGTGAACTTTCAGATGTTCAAGTTGGTTTTAGAAAAGGCAGAGGAACCAGAGATCAAATTGACAACATCTGCTGGATCATCGGAAAAGCAAGAGAGTTCCAGAAAAACATCTATTTCTGCTTTATTGACTATGCCAAAGCCTTTGACTGTGTGGATCACAATAAACTGTGGGAAATTCTGAAAGAGATGGGAATACCAGGCCACCTGACCTGCTCTTGAGAAAGCTATATGCAGGTCAAGAAGCAATGGTTAGAACTGGACATGGAACAACAGTACGTCAAGGTTGTGTATTGTCACCCTGCTTATTTAACTTATATGCAGCATACATTATGAGAAACACTGGGCTGGAAGAAGCACAAGCTGGAATCAAGACTGCCGGGAGAAATATCAGTAACCTCGGGTATGCAGATGACACCACCCTTATGGTGGTGAAGTGAAGAAGAACTAAAGAGCCTCTTGATGAAAGTGAAAGAGGAGAGTGAAAAAGTTGACTTAAAGCTCAACATTCAGAAAACTAAGATCATAGCATCCAGTCCCATCACTTCATGGCAAATAGATGGAGAAACAATGGAAACAGTGGCATACTTTATTTTTGGGGCTCCAAAATCACTGCAGATGGTAACTGCAGCCATGAAATTAAAATACGCTTACTCCTTGGAAGTTAAATTATGACCAACCTAGACCACATAATAAAAAGCAGAGACATTACTTTGCCAACAAAGGCTATGATTTTTCCAGGAGTCATGTATGTGAGAGTTGAAGTATAGAGAAAGCTGAGCACCAAAGAATTGATGCTTTTGAACTGTAGTGTTGGAGAAGACTCTTGACAGTCCCTTGGACTGCAAGGAGATCCAACCAGTCCATCCTAAAGGAAATCAGTTCTGAATATTCATTGGAATGACTGATGTTGAAGCTGAAAATCCAATAATTTGGCTACCTGATGCGAAGAGCTGACTCATTTGAAAAGACCCTGATGGAAAGATTGAAGGCAGGAGGAGAAGGGGATGACAGAGGATGAAATGGTTGGATGGCATCACTGACTTAGTGGGCATGAGTTTGAGTAAACTTAGGGAGTTGGTGATGGACAGGGAGGCCTGGTGTGCTGCAGTCCATGGGGTCACAAAGAGTTGGAGGCAACTGAGGGACTGAACTGAACTAATACAAACTTAAAAGGGGTTTCTCTTAAAATTCTGTGTTGCCATGACAATGCCTCGCTCCAACTGAACTTAACCTTTCTCAAACCTTGAGCTAACCAATGCGTCTTTCTTATGGAAATGTTTGTCTTAAGCTATGTTAATGAACTATGTATTTACCCTAGACTCTGTCTTCAAGTCTGTTCTGCCTAAGACTCAGAACCCACTTGACAAACCAGTATGTTTTACTTATGCAAATGTTCTTTAAGCTATATTAATGAGACTGTATTTGCTTGGAAACCTGCCTTTCTTCAAGATTCATGTAAATCATTTTATGGCCCAGGACAACTCATCTTGTTGTTCTGTGCCAATGTTATCTCAAAATGCATGTTGTGAGTGAGGGGCCTGGTGCCAGTCTCAGAGTTTAGAGCCATTTCCTTTTTCTAATTATCAGACTGCTAGTAGCTATATAACATCCAGCTAAAGACTAGCAGGGGGGCGCTCTTTCTGTCCCTTCTGATGTCTATGTCAGAAGCTTTCTCTATCTTTAATAAAACTTTATTACACAAAAGCTCTGAGTGATCAAGCCTCCTCATTGGCTCTGGATTGAATTCCTCTCCTCCAGAGGCCAAGAATCCTGGTGTCTTCATGGCTCAGCAACAACCTTTTCATCTTGGGGGCTCGTCTGGGATTCTTCAGGACAAGTTAAGGACGCTTGAAACTCTAGTTCTTGTTCTCCAGCTGCTGCTGCTAAGTCGCTTCAGTCGTGTCTGACTCTGTGCGACCCCATAGACGGCAGCCCACCAGCCTCTGCCATCCCTGGGATTCTCCAGGCAAGAACATTGGAGTGGGTTGCCATTTCCTTCTCCATTGCGTGAAAGTGGAAAGTGAAAGTGAAGTCGCTCAGTCGCGACCGACTCGTAGTGACCGACTCGTAGCGACCCCATGGACTGCAGCCTACCAGGCTCCTCCATCCCTGGGATTTTCCAGGCAAGAGTACTGGAGTGGGGTGCCATTGCCTTCTCCGTCTCCTAGCAAACACGTTTTCTGCTGTACTTTACTAACTCTAGGGGGTGCTTGTGTGTGTGATCAATTGAAAGAGGCACACACGTGCAAACCAAGAGCTGTGTCCTAATCTGCGGTTCTAAGGTGGCCTCATACAGTTTATGGCAGAAAACCCTGTCAGGGGATTATACCCCCCTGCTAATGTCAAGAGGCACCCAACGCCTCCTTCGGGAATGGCCAGAAATGGACAAAGCCCGTGGATCAAACTCTCCTTTCTCGGTCAAACTTTCCAGTCTCTTTGACCATTTCATAGCTTCCTGGGAATTAGAAATACTAACCCAGTCTCTCAGATCATAGACTTTCAAGGGACTTGTGATCTATGTTGTTACTGTGTACTGTTACTTAGGTCCCAAACTTGAACTGGTAGTCAGGAAGCACCTAGACTTGCTAGGAGTCGAAAGTTCGAAAGCTAGATGGAGCTCTAGCTCCAAGAGCATCTCTCAGGTTAAAGGTTGCTCAGATAGGAAGTACAGCGGTCTTCTTTGGTAAAGCTAGCTCTCAGTGGACCAGTGGAGGCTCTCCAGTGGCTTTTGTCCCAACTCCTTAGATATCCTTTCTGTGGAATCTGTGGGAATGAACTGGAAGGACTAGCCCTAATAACTTGAGGACAAAAATCACTTTTTCCTCACTGGCCACCCCTTCACTGTCTCTTTTGCTATCACTTATACTGGTGTGGTGACGCTTCAAAGGAACATATTGGTTTTATGTTCATACCGGTCTTATTATGGTCAGGAAGATACCCAGGGTCATGCACAGGCACTCAGGAGACAAATGTTTTCCCCAGTGGTCTTAGCTTGGAGGCATTCTGGAAGGTTACTCTGATTGCACCCCAGATGGCATCAGAGGCAAGCAAGGTTTTAATGGTGAGGAACTGAATACTAGTCTGGGATGCCATCAGGTCTACCCCTGGTGCATTGCCATCCCGCCTCAGTGGTAGAACTGGGAGGGCTGAGTATGGTGCCTGCGTTGGAAAGGGACAGACTAAGTCTGACCAGGGAAGGAAAGCTTTCTTGTAAAGTCTGTTTACACCCCCATCTAGATCAGGGAGGGACACCTCCAGTAGAAAGATGGCACTGGTCACGTTTTTCCTCTCATACAGATGGGAGCTAACAATTCCAGCCTCACTCCTTTGAACTGTATCCTGAAAAACTGGGATAGATTTGATCCCCAGAGCTTGAAGAAGCATGCCTGATCTTCCAATGTGATAGTACATGGCCACGATATCCACTGGAGAATGGTGAATGGAGGCCAGTTGGAAAGTCTCTTAATTATAATACTGTTTTACTATTAGACCAGTTCTGTAGAAAACAAGGTAAATGGATAGAAGTAGCATATGTGTTGCCCTTTTTCTCTCTGTGAGACATGTCAGACTTATGTCCTAAGAATATAGATTTAGGTATGAAGCCTTCAGCTCCCTCCTGTCCTCCTACTTTGGCCCCGTACCTGGGGCTCCAAACTGAACAAACTGAAAGTCAGGGAACCCCCCCAGAAAGGGTTGCCTTGGTGTCACTAAAAACCCAAACAGATTCAAACTGTCCAAGTAGAGGTCCAAACAACCCCTGTCTCAGTACAACCCTCAGAACTCTGAGGTTTCAAAGGAAACTCAGACAATCGAAGTAATGAAGCTCAGACAGCAAAAACTAAGGGTGAAATACAGGTTGAGATTGGAGGACAGGAGACAAAGAGATAAAGAAAAGCAGGTTTCTCCAGTCTATCCATAGGATCATATGCACCACGCAGCCAGAGAGGCTGAGGAACAGCCACACAAGCTTTTGCCTCTTCATGAAGCACCCACCAGGAGAAATAATCTATCTATGAGAGTTAATAAGCCCTTTTCTTATGAAGAAATACGAAGAATCAAGAATTATCTGGAAGATTATTTAGAGAACCCAGAAAAGTATATTAGAGCTTTTAAGGGTGTTACTCTGTTTTATGACCTTACTTGGAAGGACAACGGCCCTTGGGACAAACGCTAACTCCTGACTCAAAAACTCGAGTTTTGGGGAAAGCTGTTGCTTATGGAGATTAATGGCTTAGTGATGAATCAGTAGGGAAGGGGGAGGATGATATAGCTGCCCTCCCTGCTGGGAATCAGGTGGTCCTGACTATAGAACCAGATTGTGACTATAACATGGCTAAAGGAAGATGAGATCAAAGTCATTTTGTCAGATGTATTCTTGAAGGACTCAGGCAAGTGCATGCTAAGACTTTAAACTATACCAAATTGGCAGACATAGAACAGAAAGAGAAGGAAGCTCCTGGTAAATTCCTAGATAGACTGAGCAAAGCCCTTCACAGATTCACTGAAATTAATCCCAAGAGTGGAGAGGGAAGAGTGATCTTAAAAGATAGATTTCTCAGTCAGTTGGCTCCAGATATCTGCCGTAAACTATTAAAACAGGTGTATGGACCAAATCAGTCTTTAAATAATCTGTTGCAACTGGCTCAGTCTATTATGGTAGAAAATATGAGGAAAAGAAAGGCAGAGAAAGACAAAGGAACAGGCAGAAGCCCTTGTAATGGCTGTCAGAAGCAGTTCGAAACAGCCAGAGAAAAATGCCCAAAGGGACCTAAATGAAAAGGGATGGGCTTGCTATTACTGTGGAAAGGAGGGCGCCTCAAGTGGGATTGCCCTCGGACATTTAAGTTGCCCCCGGCTACATATCCAGTTTGGAAGGGACCACACTCGAAGAAAGACTGCCCCTAGAGGCGTAGGTTTCAGGGGTCAGACTCTCAAGACAATCAGGATTGAAGGTGTCTGGGGATCCGCACACAAGCTCCCATCCTAATTACACCTGAGGAAACCCGGGTATTAATAACTGTGGGGGACAATCCATCGATTTCCTTTTAGACACTGGGGCAACTTACTCTGTGCTTACTGAAGCCCCTGGCCTACTTTCTCCCCAATCCACTTCCATAATGGGACTGTCAGGGCGAGCCAAACGTTTTTGGCTCGTCCTCTAAGCTGCAGCTTGGACTCTGTGCTATTTTCACATGAGTTTCTGATCATGCCAGAGTCTCCCTCACCCCTTTTAGGGAGGGATATACTGAGCAAGGTACATGCCTCTGTTTTCATGAATATGAAGCCCTCCCTTTTTCTCCCTTTAATTGAACAAAATGTAAATCCTAGAGTGTGGGCTGATGGAAAATCTCTGGGTCGAGCACAAAATGCTATTTCTGTAGTTGTCAAATGCAAAGATGCACATTTATTTCCACATAAAAAGAAGTATCCTCTGAAACCTGAGGTTGGGGAAGGGTTAAAACTCTTCATTGAGAATTCAAAGGAGCAGGGGCTATTAATTCCTTGTAACAGTCCATGCAACATTCCTATTTTGGGTATAAAGAAATCAAATGATAAATGGAGACTAGTTCAAGATTTAGGAATAATAAATAAGGTTGTAGTTCCTTTGCATCCCATGGTACCTAATCCTTATATTCTATTATCTAAAGTTCCTGGATGAGCCAAATATTTTTCAGTATGCTTTCTAGAATTAAACCTACACTAAATTATCCCTTACTTATGACTTTAAGACAATTGAGAGGATTTTTAGGGATCACAGTCTACTTCCACATTTGGATTCTGGGTTATGGGCAACTTTCCCGGCCTTTATATAAACTTATGAGTGAAATTAACAAGCCCAAACTGACAAACTGGTTTGGTCTCCAGATTCTCAAAGTCTTTTAAGGCTCTTCAGACTGCTGTCCTGCAAGCTCCCACTTTGAACTTGCCCACAGGATCAGAATTTAATTTCCTTATCACTGAAAGAAAAGGTATTCACTTGGGAGTTTTGATACAACCCCAAAGGCCTTACCAGCACCCACTAGGAATGCATTCTTAAACTCTGAGGTTAAATTTGGATGACAGACAGTTGGCTTCTTAAATATCAGTCATTGTTGTTAAAAGGACCGGTAACTAAGCTTAAAGTTTGTGGAAACTTAATCCTGCCGCTTTCCTTCCTGAAAAGGAAAATGAAACACCTGATCATGATTATTCCTAATGTCTGACTTTAAGCTATGCAGCTCGGGAAGATCTGATGGATACCCCGTTAGACAATCCTGACATGAAATTATTTACAAATGGCAGTTCTTTTGTTCGGAATGGGAATCATAAAGCAGGTTATGCTCTGGTGACGGCTGAACAGATTTTAAAAGCAAAATCTGTCCCCCAGAAAATAAGTGCTCAGCTAGTGGAGCCTGTGGCTCTGACCTGAGTTCTAGAGTTAAACAAAGGGCAGCAAGTAAATATCTAAACTGATTCTAAGAATTCTTATCTGACTTTACACGCTCATGCTGCAATATGGAAAGAAAAACAGTTTAAAATGGCAACAGGAGAACCTATTAAGCGTTTCAGAGAGACTGAGAGACTTTTGACTGCTATCAGTTCAGTTCAGTCGCTCAGTCCTGTCCGACTCTTTGTGGCCTCATGAACCACAGCAGCCAGGCCTCCCTGTCCATCACCAACTCCCAGAGTCCACCCAAACCCATGTCCATCAAGTTGATGATGCCATCCAACCATCTCATCCTCTGTTGTCCTCTTCTCCTCCTGCCCTCAATCTTTCCCAGTATCAGGGTCTTTTACAATGAGTCAGCTCTTTGCAACAGGTGGCCAAAGTATTGGATTTTCAGCTTCAACATCAGTCCTTTAAATGAACACCCAGGACTTATCTCCTGTAGGATGGACTGGTTGGATCTCCTTGCAATCTCTAGTCTTTCCTACTCTATTGTTTTCCTCTATTTTTTTTTTTTTTTGCATTGATCACAGAGGAAGTCTTTCTTATCTCTCCTTTCTATTCTTTGGAACTCTGCATTTAGATGCTTATATCTTTCCTTTTCTCCTTTGCTTTTCACTTCCTGTCTTTTCAGAGCTATTTGTAAGGTCTCCTCAGACAGCCATTTTGCTTTTTTGCATTTCTTTTTCTTGGGGAAGGTCTTGATTTCTGTCTCCTATACAATGTCACTAACCTTCACCCATAGTTCATCAGGCATTCTGTCTACCAGATCTAGTCCCTAAAATCTATTTCTCACTTCCACTATATAGTCATAAAGGATTTGATTTAGGTCATACCTGAATGGTATAGTGGTTTTTTCCACTTTCTTCAATTTCAGTCTGAATTTTGCAATAAGGAGTTTATGATCCAAGCCGCAGTCAGCTCCCAGTCTTGTTTTTGTTGACCCTATAGAACTTCTCCATCTTTGGCTGCAAAGAATATAATCAATCTGATTTCGGTGTCAACCATCTGGTGATGTCCATGTGTAGAGTCTTCTCTTGTGTTGTTGGAAGAGGGTGTTTGCTATAACCAGTGCATTCTCTTGGCAGAACTCTATTAGCCTTTGCCCTGCTTCATTTTGTACTCCAAGGCCAAATTTGCCTGTTACTCCAGGTGTTCCCTGACTTCCTACTTTTGCATTCCAGTCCCCTAAAATGAAAAGGACATCTTTTTTGGGGTGTTAGTTCTAGAAGATCTTGTAGGTCTTCATAGAACTGTTCAACTTCAGCATTACTGGTTGGGGCATAGACTTGAATTACCGGGATATTGAATGGTTTGCCTTGGAAACGAACAGAGATCATTCTGTCATTTTTGAGATTGCATCCAAGTACTGCATTTCAGACTCTTTTGTTGACTATGATGGCTACTCCATTTCTTCTAAGGGATTCCTGCCCACAGTAGTAGATATAATAGTCATCTGAGTTAAATTCACCCATTCCAGTCCATGTTAGTTCACTGATACCTAGAATGTTGATGTTCACTCTTGTCATCTGTTTAAATATTGTCCTAAAAAAGTAGATGTTATGGATTGCAAAGGGCACAGCAGGGCCAGGACTAAAGTAGCCGAAGGTAATCAGCTGGCTGACTGTCAAGCCAGAAAGGCCACACCTTAGGAAACCCCTTCAATGCAGACACCTTTGATCTGAACATGTCCTGTGGAACAGGAAAAACTATAATATACTGAGGAAGAATTAGAAAGATATGAGAAAAGAGGACTAAAGATCACTGATAAAGGGTGGTTACAGTCAGAGGATGGATGATTAATAATTCCTGAAAATGCTCAATGGAAAAGTTTTCCTAGAACTTTGGAATTAACTATGAAACTCATCTCTCAGCTTTTCAACAGGCCTTAATGGAAGTCCAAGAGGTGACTCTTGACCCAGCCTCTGAGTCAAGCCAGCTGCCCCTTGAGCCAAGAACCAGGGTCCTGATAAAAACATTGGGATCTGGGGGCCAATCCCTCAAGCCCCTCTGGGAAGGCCCTTACCAGGTTATTCTTCTTCTCCCACAGCTGTCAAAGTGCCAGGAATTGATTTGTGCATATACCACACTTGAATTAAGAGATGGCACCCTGAGGAGAACTAAGTGATGTCATTTTATGCCTTTACTTTCTAGGCTCTGACTCTGTATTTTTCAGATGGGCCTGATAATCTATGTGAGCCTACTGCTGCTGACTCCAAAAATCCTGAATCTGCCATTTGATCCTCAAGACAATGCCTTCCTGTCCTGGAAGAAACTGTCAGGGGGAGGGGTGGGGACACCCTGGGTCCAGCCCAGTGGGAAGCATGGGAGCATGGAAAAAGAGGCCAGAGTCCCTGCTGGGGAAATGGCAAAGGGAAGGGAGTCAAGCCATTAGGTCTGTGCCAGAATAGGGCTTTCCAGCCTGGAATCTGCTCACTCCAGCAGACGGGTAGGGCTTGTGGAAGACGAGTGCAGAGCCATGGGAGAGCCCTAGCTCGCTGCAGGGTAGCCCAGAGGAGACTTCGCCCAAGAGACACAGGAGGTCTGCCAGGGCCCCAGCGGTGGGCTGGGCTCTGCCTCCTGCCTGCCTCCTGCTGGCACCTTGGAGGAGTGCATGGGACCCCATGGGTCTCCAAGGTGCCTGCACCCCAGCTCTGGGGAGACACTGCCAAAGAGATGTGGAAGGTCTGCCAGGGCAACGGCTGGCTGGGCCCTGCCTCCCGCCAGCCCGTCAGAGAGGTCCAGGGCCGCCAAGAGCTGGGGGCCTCAGGGGACTCGCTAGATTTAGGTTCCCAGTCCAGGAGATACTCTGTCAAAGAGACAGGGGAAGTCTGCCAGGGATCTGGGTAGCTGCCATCTGCAACCCGCTGGGGGCTCGGTGGGATGCAGGGCAGCCAGGAGCTGGGGGCATCAGGGGCACTCCATGGGATCTAGGTCCCAGCCCATGGGAGACTCCACAGAAGAGACTGAAGAGGTTTGCCAGGGGCCTGGCAGGCTGGCCTCTGCCAACCACTGGCGCCTCTGTGGCTGCAGGGGTACCCGCGGGGCTCCCAGGGGTCTGCGCCCCAGCTCAGGGGAGATCTGGACAAAGACATGGGAGGTCTGCCAGGGCCCGGGTGTGCCCTCTGGGCTGCCCTCTGCATTGCGCCAGCCCATCTGAGGGGTGCACGGTGGCCAGGAGCTAGTGGCCTCGGGGGGGTTGCCTGGTTTGGGGCCCAAGCTCAGGGGATACCCCATCAAAGAGACTGGGGAGGTCTGCCAGGGACCTGTGGAGCTGCCATCAGGGACCAGACAGCGGCTTGGTGGGCTGCAGGGCTGGCAGGAGCTGCAGTTGGGGGTCTCCCCAGGGTCTGTGACGCAGCCCATGGAAGACTCCGTGGAAGAGACCCGGGAGGTCTAGCAGGGACCTGGCGGGCTGGCCTCTGCCTCCTGCCGGTGCCTCTGGCGGCTGCAGGGGTCCCCACGGGGCTCCCAGGGTTCTGCGCCCCATCTCGGGGGGGACTCTGCCAAGGACACGGGGGAGGTCTGCCAGGGCCCCTTGGTGCCCGGAGGGGCTGGCCTCTGCCTCCTGCCGGTAGCTTGGCAGGGTGCAGGGTGGCGAGGAGCCAAGGGCCATGGGTGAACCCAGGGAAGATCCTGGGCCAGCACCTGGCAGGCTCAGTGCTTGGGTCGATGCTTCCTGTGTGGGACAGGCCCAGGGACCCACAAGCCTGGAGACAGTTGGAGAATAGCTGGGACTCTCCTCAGGAGAGTCCCAGGGGGCTGCTGCTAATGCCAGGGGTGACCCTGTGCAAGACATGGGGAAACTCTGCCAGGTACCGCTGGTGTCCCTAGGACTGGGTTCTGACTCCTGCCAGGGTCTGGGAGGTGTGCTGGGCGACAAGCATCTGGGGCCCACGGAGGACTCCATGCGGAGAGGGCGTGAAGGACTAGGCGACGACAGGACAAACATATGGTACCTCGTGGTGAAGCCAGGGGACAGCGAGGACACCACTCGGGAAGAAGCTGATGTCGAGCCCCCTGAATCCGGTGGGGACTGCCCCGTGCTCTCTCCCCAGGGAAGTGGGAAATCCAAGGAGGGCGCTAGAGGTGGAACCACCAAGGTGCTTGGCCTGGGGGTGCAGGCAACCTGCCCCTGCGGTGCCCCTGCTGAGGCATCGCCTCTGCACCCTGAGAGGCTGGGTGAGCTCGGCCCACCACGTGGGCAGTGAAGGCCAGAGGACCCTTGGGGTGAGAGACATCCATTGTATCTGTCTCCTCATGAGACAACTGGAGAAAACCTTTGGCTTTTAGGACACCCTGACCGCACACCCCTTTTCCTCCTTCTTCTCCTCCTCTACTGCCCTCAGCAGCAATGGGGGGTGAGGTATGTGTACGTGTACGTGTGTGTGTGTGTGTGTGTGTGCGCGCGTGCAGCGTGTGTCGGGATAGCGGTTCCATGAACGTGTAGGCGAGCGCCTGCAGGGTCAAGGATGGAACATGTCCCCACTCCCCACCACCCACCCCGCCTGCCCTACCACCACCACCAAAAACAAGAGCAAAAGCAACACGCCCCACACCATCCAGCAGCTCAGATATAAGAACAAAACAGACAGACCAAGACTCAGGCTTTCCCTCCTTCTGTCTTGGCAATGGGCTTCCAGGTCGCAGGACACTGTAAGCACCAGGCACAGGGAGAAGGTCCAACCAAAGTGTCCCTCCTATGAATGTCCATGACCAAACAGAGACCCAGGGCCCCCTAGGCAAGGCCTTAAGTAACCTTGGTCGGGGGCGGTGGGCAGGGATTGAGAGGAGAAAGGAGTGGAGCCTCACCCCACGCCTCCACCCATGCCTGAAGGAGTGCACTCTCCTGGCCAGGACCAATGGAGAAGGCTCAAATTGTCCGCCACCTGAAGCAGGGGCATTCTGGAAAGCCTGGATGGTTAATGGCCTAGGATGCGTGCAATGACCTTTTCCCCCAGAGGGTGTGGGCCGGAGAAGTCCTACTAGAGAAAGGCTCCTCTTGTTTGCCTGGGGATATATAGCAAGAACTTCCTTCAAATTTTAACCACACAATGCCACCCCATCCTGCTTACTAAGCTTGGTAAAAGCGCCCTATGGCCAACGTCATCGTTTTTGAAAAAGAAAAACTAGTCTCCCCTGCCCACCCCTCCCCACCACAAAAAGCACCTGAGAGGGGGAGTGTCCTTGGGTCACAGAGGCAGGGTTGAGGAGGGCAAGTTGTGGCAAAAGGAGCCTGGCTGTGAGTGTTGGTCCTGCCAGGTGCAGATACTGATGCCACCCTGGACCTGCAGCAGTGGAGTGGAAGGACCTACCACAGGATCAAGCAGGTCAGGCCGGACTCACTACACTGCCCCTCCCACCAAACCAAGAAGAATTGAAATGGGGTAAGGCCCCTGGCAGAGATGGGAGCTATGCCCTGTTCATCGGCACCAAGGTTCTCAAGCATGAAGACTTTTGTCAAGCACCCGAACTCTCCAGGGAAAAGGAAAGGTGTGTGGACACTGATAAGCTGCTGTGTCCACCCCAAGGCGTTTTCTCCTCCCACCTCTCAAAAAGAAGACACTTTTCTGCATGGTGCAAGCCAAATGGCTGAACCTGGGAAAGAAGCCAGTCCCTGGAGGACTGTGCTTCCACTGGGGCTCGCTCCTCTGACCTATGCCTCCTCATTCATGCTGGGACGTGCTGTTGGCTGGGATGTGGGAGGCTGGGGGGTGGCGGATGGATGACGTTGAGATCAGCTAGCCTGTTCTCTTCTGGGGGCATGGCCTTGAACTTGGCTTGCCTGTGCTCGGGGCTTCCCTGATAGTTCAGTTGGTAAAGGATCTGCCTGCAATGCAGGAGACCCTGGTTTGATTCCTGCGTTGGGAAGATCCCCTGGAGAAGGGAGAAAACTACTATCTGGCCTCCAGAACTAGCCTAGGGGGTCGCAAAGCTTCGGTCACAGAGCGGGAAATAGACCTTTTGCCCTTTTGCCCTGGCATGATCATGGGGAGGGATGCAGTCTCACTAGGGCGGGTGGCTCGAATTCTGCCTTTCCTCCCCTTCTGATCAGTTACCAGCCCACTGGAATGGCAGGGGCAGGCAGGCAGGCGGGGCAGAGCGGGAGCATGGCTTGAACACTCTCCATCTCACCTAGGATTTTGCAGCCCTGTAGCTTAGCTCATGGTGGACGCCTAGACGTCTGCTGCTTCATTGAATTTCCCGCCATCCGACCACCACCTACCACGAGCGCACTTGTGATCTCCGATGACGCAAGATCAGTGAGTGAGTGGGTGTCCCTCCTAGGCTGCACCCATATGCCTTTCTTGTCTTTCTGCTAAGACACATGGATCTTTTGAGAATGTCCAGGCTGGCTTGAGATGCTGAAAGGCCACGGAGGGGTTGGGGGGTGGGGTGGGTAGGGAAGGACGGCTGAGCGCTTCATTGGCAGGGGGCACTGGCAAAAAAGAGCCTTCCTGCCCCACCCATGCATCCAAAAGGTACAGCTCTTATGTTTGTCCCCAAGTTGCTGGTAGACATCCCATCTGTATTCTCTCCTCTCCCAAATGAAAACCGCCCCCCTCTCCGAGTTCCATGGCTCTGCATCCCAGGCAAGGAGACCTGAAAGGGGCTTGGGGGAGAAAGTGCCCCTTCCTTCCTCTCCCTCTAAGCCCGAGGGCTTGGGGAGGCTGGCAGCATGTCTAGGAGGCGCTAGTAATCGTCTTCATTGAGGGGTGTTTTCAGGATTGCCTCAACTCCTTTCTCCTCTGCAGTGGCCCACAGGGAAAATCAGGGCATGTCCTGGGTGGCTGTGACAGCCAAGATATCCCCTAGGAGGCTGGATGACTCAGGGAGAGCCGAGTGGTCCCCTGCGATGACAATTGAGGACCCCGGGGAAGGACCTGATGAGCCCAAGATACACATGGGAGCCAGGAGCTCGTCTTGGAAGCTGGGTGAGCGTGGTAGGGCGAGGTGTGGTTGTGCATCTGCAGCAGCCACCGAGGAAGGCGCCTGCGTGTCCAGGATGCCTGTGGCCGCCAAGAGCTCATCTAGGAAGCTGGGTGTACCTGGGAGGTCAGGGTGCGCTCTTGCATCTGCAGTGGCCCCCAGGGAAGGTGCCTCTGGGTCCAGGATGCCCAGGGCCGCCAAGAGCTCATCTAGGAAGCTGAGTGTGCCTGGGAGGGCAGAGTGCACCTCTGAATCAGAAGTGGCCCCCGCAGAAGGCACCTGCAAGTCCGGGACACCCGAGGCCTCCAAGACCTCGCCTAGGAAGCTGGGTGCACCTGGAAGGGCAGGGTGCACTCCTGAATCTGCAGCAACCCTCGCAGAAGGTGCCTGTGTGTCCAGGATGCCCATGGGCACCACGAGCTCATCTAGGAGGCTTGTTGAGCTTGGAAGCCTGGGCGGATGGGCCTGTGGCTGTATCGGAGGGGCCATGCCATCACCATAGGCTGACTGCAGCCACTGCAGGAAATGTATCTCAGGCTGTACAGGCGGCAGGATGGCCCCTGGCCCAGGTGCCAAAGGTCCGTGACAGCAGGAGAGCACTCAGCCCAGGGAACTGCTACCTGGGGAGGAGGTGGTGGCTTCCCATTTGGCTGCAGAGCCCCCGGGGTGGGCTGGACCATGAAGATCATCAACTGCTGGCCCACACAGATCCCAGAGGCAGTCCTGGGCACCCAGAAGGTGGGGGTGCCCAAAGGAGTGGCTGCAGCCAAGGGTGGCATGCTCTCATGTGGTTGAGAGGGGCGAAGGGAAGGAGAGGTGCTGTGGACAGTGGGCGGGGCCCTTTGCTCCCCTGAGCAGGAGTACTCCTGGCTGATGTGCCGCCTGGGCCTTGGGCCCGGCCACTGCCAGCCCCTGTAGCACTCTGCTGGGGGTGCCAAGCTCTTTGGTTTTGAAACCATATCTAGGGGAGCAAAAGGCAGACAGGCACATCAGAAGTCATGACCGTCCAGATCAACGTGCTGATGCCTCTGCAGCTACGATTCGACAGCCTGCCTGGCTGCCCATCCTCTGATCTGTCAGGCCCAGGGCTACTTCTGCAGGGCCATTTTCTGCAAACTAATCCCTTGGCCTTGGGAAATGAGGGATGCCTGCACGGCCACAATTGGCCCAAAACCAACTTTTGGCCCCCTCCCTCATAGCCCAAGCCCCAGCCCAAGCCTATGTGTATCCAGCTCCAGACGCTCATCAGGGCCTAACACTCCTTTCTCCTGGGCCATGTCCTGGGCCCATGTGCTGGGTGGAGAACTTACCTGGATTCCAGATTCTGGGATTCCCTACTGACAAGCCAGTTCTTCCCTGGTGGCAATCCCTGGAAAGCAATCCCTCATGAAGTCTTGCGCAAGGATCCTTGTTTGAGAAGGAGAGATGACTGTCCTCTTTCTCCTGGCCTCTCTGGCTGAATCTTCTACCAAAGAAAGAACACACCGAAAGGAGAGGACTTTAAGGCCCATGGAATGTTCACAGCACAGATACCCTAGACGGTGTGGAGCGGATGGAGAGTCCCACACACCCGAATCACTTCAGGTGGCTCTGCAGCCAGGGCAGGGCTCTAAGGAATACACCCACAGGTGGATCATGTGCCTGGATCCATCGTGGATGTGTGCGTGCACACACACACACAGGCAAACTCCACACAGATGCATGTCCATGTGTGTCTCTCTCCTCCTCCAGTCTTGTCACAGAATGCCCTGAAGCATGCTCCTTGGCCAAGTTTGCCTGGGCAGCCAGAGACAAAAGTTCCTGATGGGGACTGGGGAGGGGATGTAAGGGGGAACAGTGCTGTCCATCCACGCTGAATCGGGGCATGGTGCCGCTATCTGGGACACTGATGGGGAAAGCAACCAGATGACACTGTTTCCTCCCTCCTTGATGTTTCTGAGCCTCCAGTGGTCATCCACTAGCAGAGAGAATTCTCTGACAAGTGGGGAAGGGTTCAGGACCCCCTCTGGGACTTGCCTTTGCAGAATGCTGGGTAAATTACCTTGAGAGGAAGACTGAGGTCCAGGAGGTGGTGATGGTGGCCTGGCTGTGCACCTTGGTGCCCCTTCCCCGTCTTGGCGCACATTTTCAGAAGGTGATTGGCTCTGCTTTAACCGTCTTCTTCATTGGTTTTGAAACCAGACCTAGGGGCAAACAGAGAGAATTTGTTCTGAAGAGAAAGGCCGCCGGATGCTTTCGGCTGACGTGGATCAGCACGGGGAGCCTGAGAGGGAGAGGGCACTACTTGAACTCTGCTTTCGGCAATGCCAAGCTCTCATTCTCTGGGCACTATCCCAGAGTAGGGGTTCTGTTGAAAGAGGGCTTGCAGGTCGTCCTTCTGCTCAGCTTCAGAACAAGCCTCTTCCTTTGATATCCTTTGGCAATGGGGCCTGTGGAAGTGAAGAAAGGGAAAAGTCTCAGAGGACGTGGGGGTGAGGGAGGACTCGACGGGGGTGCCCAAGCATGATCCCCGCTGAGAGGAGTTGCCCCTGTGCCTGAGCAAAGCTGTGTGCCCGGGGACGGGTCTGCATTTGGAAGTCACTTGGCTACACCCTGAGAGCCAGGCTGAGAGTCAAGGCTGGTGGGGAAACTCCCCAACCCCCACTCACTGCAGAATCCAAGAAACACGAGCAAGCAGAAAGGAAACCTAACCCACCCCCAAAACAAACTGGCAAGAAATCCCACCCACCAAAGACCACAACACTATCCCACCTGTCTGCAGAGACATTTTCCCACCTGTCTGCAGAGACATTTTCCCACCTGTTTGGGCAGATGCCTGGGAAACGTCTTGATGGGGCTTCTCTCAGAATTCCCTCCATCACGATGACCATTGGAAAGTACCTGGCTTCTCCAGGCTAACACATGCCCGGGCCATATATGATTCACTAGTGGAAAAGGAAAGGAAAGGGAAGGATGCTGAAGTGAAGCCCAACACGCACCACCTGATGGAAGAGAGAAGGCACTAGGCCGTTGTGGAGAGAAAGCCGCTGAAGGTAGTACAGCCACAGAGCTCCCCGACTTCCATTTCCACAGGAAGATGAGGAAAAAGTGCCCCATCCCAGGCCCCACTCCTCCCTCCCCCCACCCCCCACCCCATCCCCGCTCCCCGCAACCAACACCATCATCACAGAAAAGAGAAAGGAGATGTTATGTGCATGCCAAAGGAGTAAAACGACGAAATGGTGCCTCTTTGGGCACACATGATGCCTGGAAACCAGGGGCCCAGCCGATTGGTCCCTGCCATTCCAGGCGGTCAGTCAATAGGTTTGCCATGAACCCTTGGCCGGGTGATCCACAAACCCCCTGAGACGTGATCCCACCACAGGGAGCGAGGGCAAACGTACCACTTGAGGTGCTGGAGGAGCTGGACGAAGCCATGGTGGGAAAGCCACACGGACGCTGCAGACTGCTGTCTCATCGGGCCAGGACCCAGCAGCTCAGGACTTTTGATAGGGTGAGGCGGTTCCGCCCCTATTTTTGTAAATAGTGTTGGGTGCTTAGTCAGAGAGGGCGCCTCTGGCCACCAAGCAGAAATCCTGGAAAGAATGCTCAATTCCAGAAAAATACATGATCCAATAAAAAAATGGGCCAAAGAACTAAACAGACATTTCTCCAAAGAAGACATACAGATGGCTAACATGAAAAGATGCTCAACATCACTCATTATCAGAGAAATGCAAATCAAAACCACTATGAGGTACCATTTCACACCAGTCAGAATGGCTGCTATCCAAAAGTCTACAAGCAATAAATGCTGGAGAGGGTGTGGAGAAAAGGGAACCCTCTTACACTGTTGGTGGGAATGCAAACTAGTACAGCCACTATGGAGAACAGTTGGAGATTCCTTAAAAAACTGGAAATAGAACTGCCATATGATCCAGCAATCCCACAGCTGGGCATACACACTGAGGAAACCAGAATTGAAAGAGACACGTGTACCCCAATGTTCATCGCAGCACTGTTTATAATAGCCAGGACATGGAAGCAACCTAGATGTCCATCAGCAGATGAATGGATAAGAAAGCTGTGTCACATATACACAATGGAGTATTACTCATCCATTAAAAACAATACATTTGAATCAGTTCTAATGAGGTGGATGAAACTGGAGCCTATTATACAGAGTGAAGTAAGCCAGGAAGAAAAACACCAATATAGTATACTAACACATATATATGGAATTTAGAAAGATGGTAACGATAACCCTGTATGAGAGACAGCAAAAGAGACACAGATGTATAGCACAGTCTTTTGGACTCTGGGGGAGAGGGCCAGGGTGGGATGATTTGGGAGAATGGCATTGAAACAATGTATAATATCATATGTGACACGAATCGCCAGTCCAGGTTCGATGCATGATACAGGATCCTTGGGGCTGGTGCACTGGGATGATCCAGAGAGATGATATGGAGAGGGTGGTGGGAGGGGGGTTCAGGATGGGGAACATGTGTACACCCATGGCGGATTCATGTTGATGTATGGTAAAACCAATACAATATTGTAAAGTAATTAGCCTCCAATTAAAATAAATAAATTTAAATTAAAAAAAAAAAAAAGAATCCCATGGAGCGAGTGGGCTTTCATGGGCATGGCCCGTGCCCCACACCCCAAGGTCCACTTTGGGCTGGGAGGGTTGTTCGGGGCTTTTGTTTGTGGCCCACACAGGCAACAGCTAAGATCAACCCCAGGCTCGGGCCCCATCAGCAGTGCACAGAGTCCTAACTTCCTGGGAATTCCCCTAGGTCCCTTTGAAGTTGCCGACCATGTCCCCTTTCCCAGCTTGCCTTGACTTCTGAAACTCTCTGGGTTTTCCTGCCTTTTCACATTCCACACATACATTGGCCTCAATGGGCTCTACAGGCTCCTCTGAGGCATTCCCGGACACTGGACACTCTCTCCAGTGCCTCCACCTAGACCCCTCCCTTTCCTTGCTTCAATTTCCCACATCCCTCCCCAGATACTTGGGGCCCCCGGCATCCTTTCCCTACAGCAGTCCCAGTCCACTGCCCTGCCCACCCCCACCCCCACCTACACCCGCGGGTCTTTGAGTGCCAGTAACTCAAGCCTACTGCCAGAGACGTGATGGGCCAATCCACACCATTTGGGGCTTTTTCAGGTGGAGCCTGATGCCCACACCTTCCCAGCCCACCCCCCAACCCAAGTGCCCTGGAGAGACCCAGGAAAGGGTACAGTGTACCCCCTACTCTTACGAAGGACATTCCACTAAGCCAAGGAAGGAAGCATGCACGTTCTGCACAGAACAAAGCCCTGACCTGTGCCAACAATGGGACATGGAAAGAATGTGTGCTTCCTTAAAGAAACGGAGGGCAGAGAGGAGAAGGAGGAGGAAATCAGGAGGAAGGAGCAGACAAAGAAGGAAGGAAGCTGCATGAGGCAACGCGGGTGATGCACAATAAGAGGCACTTCTCTTTTCGCTCTGAACAGGTCCCAATGAATTGAAAAGAAACGAACGAACCACAACACCACACCCACAGCCATCTTTAGCAGTGTATTCTATGGCCACCCAGGTCTCTCAACCCAACCACGGGGGTTCACATGAGAACAGTCAGGGGTTTGGATGTACTTCAAAACCACTGGATCTACAAATTCAGGAACGGGTTTGCAAGTATATAAAGTCTCCATGTCTGCGGGTGACGGGGTCGGGGGGTGGGGGTTGTTGCTGGTGGCAAGGGCGAGCTCAGTCACTACACTGTGAGGATCAAAGAGAAACATGGAGATGACTGGCCTTTGTAGCTATTCCGGGCCTGTGTGTTCACATGGAGTCTGGTTGTGAAAGCGGTTGTCTGGGTAGGTCCCTACTGCTGGCTCAGAGGATCTGACCTTGGAAAACCTGCCCAGAGCTGGCATCCTGAAACCCAGGCAAGTGTGTCCCTGACCGAGTATTTTAGGGATACCTGCCAGATTTGCCGGTGGCTTGAAGCTGAGTCCCAGACGGGGGCTCCACCCACCTCCCCTGACCCATCTCTCCCTCCCTCTGTCCCCAACTCTCCCTGTTTCCTTTCCCTCTCTCCCTCCCTCCCTCTCCCACTCAGCCTTCCCCAACTCTCTCCCTCTTGGGGGGCCCTTGCTTCCCAAATGTCCAGCTCTGGGATCTGTTCCCAAAGTTGTTGGTAGACATCCCATATGTATTCTCTCCTCCCCCCACCCAATATAGCCCCCCTCCCCGAGCTCCATGGCTCCACATCCCAGAAAAGGAGACCCAAAAGGTGCTCTGGGGGATGGTGCTCCTTCCTTCCTCTCCCTCTAAGCCAGAGGGGCTGGCAAGCCTGGCAGCATGTCCAGGAGGGCCTGGTAATCACCCTTACTGAGGGGTGCTTCTAGGATTACCTCAACTCCTTCTTCCTTTGCAATGGACCCCAGTGAAGACCAGGGGTATGTCCTGAATGGCTGTGGCAGACATGATTTCCTCTAGGAGGTTGGGTGACCCAGGGAGGGCTAGACGGTCCCCACGATGACAGTAGAGGACGCTGGGGAAGGACCCGGCGAGCCTGGGATGCATGTGGCAGGGAGGAGCTTGTCTTGGGGGCTGGGTGAGCCTGGGAGGGGGAGGTATGCTGGTGCATCTGCAGATGGCCCCAGGGAAGGCCCCATCATGTCTGGATGCCCAGGGTTGCCAAGAGCTCATCTAGAAAGCTGGGTGCTCCTGGGAGGGCAGGGTGTGCTCCTGCATCTGCAGCAGCCCCCAAGGAAGGCGCCTCCATGTCCGGGATGCTTGTGGCCATCAAGAGCTCCTCTAGGAAGCTGGGTGCACCTGGGACGGCAGAGTGTGCCTCTGCATTTGCAGCAGCCACCAGGGAAGGCGCCTGCATGTCTGGGACACCCGTGGCCACCACAGGCTCATCTAGGAGGCTTGTTGAGTTTGGAAGCCTGGGTGGATGGGGCTATGGTTGTAGTGGAGGGGCCACTACTTCACCATAGGGTGACTCCAGCCACCATGGGATGTGTGTCTCAGATTGCCCAGGTGGCAAGATGGCACCTGGCCCAGGCTGCCAAGGGGCTGTGACAGCAGGGGAGAGCTCAGCCCAGGGAACTGCTACCTGGGAAGGAGGTGGTGGCTTCCCACTTGGCTGGAGATCCACCTGGCTAGGCTGGACCATGAAGATCATCAACAGCTGGCCCACATAGACCCCAGAGGCAATACCAGGCACCCAGAAGGTGGGGTGCCCAAAGGTGTGGCTGCAGCCAAGGATGGCATGCTCTCCTGTAGTTGAGAGGTGTGAAGGGGAGGAGAGGTGCTCTGGACAGTGGGAGGGGCCCTTCAGTTCTCTGGAGCAGGAGTAGTCATCACTGATGCGCCACCTGGGCCTTGGGCCCAGACACTCCCAGTCCCCTTGTGCTCTGCTAGGGGTGCTGAGATCTTTGGTTTTGAAACCATATCTAGGGGAGCAAAAGGCAGACAGGCACATCAGAAGTCGTTACCATCCAGATCAACATGCTGGTGCCTCCCCAGCGCCCATTCAACACCCCACCTGGCTGCCCGTTTTCTGATTTGTCAGATCCAGGGCAAGTTCTGCAGGGCCATTTTCTGCAAATGAGTCCCTTGGTCCTGGGAAATGAGGGGTGCCTGCAAAGCCAAAAGAAGCCCACAACCCACCACTCAGCCCACCAAGTTCTGGGATTCCCGTCTGATGAGCCAGCTTTTCCCTGGCGACAATCCCCGGAAAGCAATCCCTCTTGAAGGCTTGCACAAGGATACTTGTTTGAGAAGGAGAAATGACTGTCCTCTTTCTGCTGGCCTCTCTGGCCGAGTATTCTACCAAAAAAAGAACACACCGAGAGGAGAGGACCTTAAGACCCATGGAATGTTCACAGCACAGATACCCTAGATGGTGTGAAGGGGATGGAGAGTCCCACACACCTGAATCACTTCAGGTGGCTCTGCAGATGGGGCAGGGCTCTAAGGAATACATCCACAGATGGATCATGTGCCTGGATCCATCATGGATGTGTGCGTGCACACATGCACACAGGCAAACTCCACACAGATGCATGTCCATGTGTGTCTCCTTCCTCCTCCGGTCTTGCCATGGAGTGTCCTGAAGCATGCTCCTCGGCTAAGGTTGCCTGGGCAGCCAGAGGCTAATGTTCCCGATGGGGGCTGGGGAGGAGGTGCAAAGGGCAACGGTGCTGCCTGTCCCCACCGACTGGGGGCGTGGTCCCCCTCTGGGTCACTGATAGGCGCAAGAACCAGATGGCCCTGTTTCCGCCCTCCTTGTTGTTTCTGGGCCTCCGGTGGTCATCTATCAGCAGAGAGAATACTCTGGCAAGAGGGGCAGGGTTCAGAGCCCCCTCTGGCAGACTAGCCTTCGCAGAACACTGGGTAAATTACCTTGAGAGGAAGACTGAGGACAAAGAGGTGGTGATGGTGGCCTGGGCATGCACCTTGGTGCCCCTTCCCCATCTTGGGACACATTTTCAGAAGGCAATCGGCTCTGTTTTAACCGTCTTCTTCGTTGATTTTGAAACCAGACCTATGGGCAAATAGAGAGAATTCCTTCTTAAGAGAAAGGCTGCCAGATGCTTTCAACTGACTTGGATCGGCATGGAGAGCTTGAAAAGAGAACGGATGGAGAGATGGGGGCCTACCTGAACTCTGCTTTTGGCAATGCCAAGCTCTCAGGCCAGTCGTTCTCTGGTCGCTATCCCAGGGTAGGGGTTCTGTTGAAAAAGCGCTTGCAGGGCGTCTTTCCGGCTCAACTTCAGAAGGAGCCTCCTCCTTCGAGATCCCGTGGTGATGGGACATGAGCAAGAGAAGAAAGGGAAAAGTCTCAGAGGACATGGGGGAGGACTCGACGGAAGAATCCAAGAATGCTCCCCGCCCAGCCTAGTTGCCCCTGTGCCTAAGCAAAGCTGGGAACCCGGGGACGGGTGTGCATTTGAAAGTCACTTGGCTACACCCTGACAGCCAGGCTGAGAGGAAAGGGCGGTGGGGATATCCCCCACCCCCACCCATGCCAGAATCCAAGAAACACAAGCAAGCAGAAAGGAAACCAAACCCAGCCCCAAAACAAAGGCGGCAAGAACTCCCACCCACCAAAGACCACAACACTATCCTGCCTCATTTTTCCTCCTGTCTAGGGAGATGCCTGGGAAACGTCTTGATGGGGCTTCTCCCAGATTTCCCTCCATCATGATGCCAATGGGAAGGCACCTAGCTTCTCGGGGCTAACACGACCACGGGCCATAGGAAAGGAAAGGGAAGGAAGCCAAAGTGAAGCCCAACACACAACACCTGAGAGAAGACAGAAGGCACTAGGCCATTGTGGAGAGAAAGCCACTGAAGGTGGCAAAGCCACAGAGCTCCCCGACTCCCATTTCCACAGGAAGATGAGGAAAGAGGGCCCCATCCCAATCCCCCCTCCCCCCGACACCTCAACCAACACCATCATCACAGAAAAGAGAAAGGAGATGCAATGTGTGTGCCAAAGGAGAAAAATGAACAAACGATGCCTCTTTGGGCACACCTGATGCCTGGGAACCATGGGCCCAGGCTCGTGCATTGGCAGAGGGCCCCAGGGAAGGCCCTGGCATGTCCAGGATGCCCATGGTAGCCAAGATTTCCTCTAAGAGGCTGGGTGTGCTGGTGAGAGCTGGCTGTTGTGCTGTGACTACAGAGGCCCGTGTGTAAGGCCCCAGCTTGTCCGGGGTGCCCGTGGCCACCAAAAGCTCGTCTAGGAAGCTGGGTGTGCCTGGGAGGGCAGTGTGCACTCCTGCATCAGCAGCGACCCCTGGAGAAGGTGCATGCATGTCCGGGACTCCCGTGGCTGCCAAGAGCTCATATAGGAGGCTTGTCGATCTTTTAAGGCTGGCGTGCTGGAGCTAACACTGACCCTAACCCTAACCCCAGGGACTGAGGGTAAATGTACCGCTTGAGGTGCTGGAGTAGCTGGATGAAGGCATGGTGGGAGAGCCACAAGGATTCTTCAGACTGCTGGCCTAGCGGGCCAGGACCCAGTAGCTCAGGACTTTGGAAAGTGTGAGGCGGCTCCACCTCCATTTATGTAAATAGAAGTGGGTGCTTAGACGGAGGGGATGCCCCTGGCCTCTTTACAAGCAGAGACCCTGGAAAGATTCCTGTGGAGTAAGTGGGCTTTCACGGGCATGCCTGTTCCACAGGCCCTCAAGGTCCATGTTGGGCTGGGTGGGCCATTCAGGTCTTTGATCTGTGGCCCTGCCAATGCAGCACGTGGGATCAACCTCGGCCTCAGTGCTGTTAGCAGTGCACAGAGTCCTAACTTCCCAGGAATTCCCCTAGGTCCCTTTGAAGTTGTTGCCCATGCCCCTTTCCCAGCCTGCCTTGCCTTCCAAAACGCTCTGGGTTTTCCCACCTTTTCACATTCCACACGTACCTTGGTTCCAGTTGCCTCCGCTGGCTCCTTCCAGGCATTCTCAGACACTGGACACTCTCTCCAGTTCCTCCACCTAGATCCCTCGCTTTCCTTGCCTCCGTTTCCCACGTCCTTCCCCAACTCCTCTGTGGCCTCCTGGCATCCTTTCCCTACAGCAGTCCCAGTCCACTGCCCCCAGGGCTTTGAGTTGCCTGGAGCTCAAGGCTACTGCCAGAGACATGGTGGGCCAGCATCTCGAATGGCAGCTCACGCCCTTTGGGGCTTTTTCAGGTGGAGCCTTATACCCGCATCTCCCCAGCCCACCCCCCAGCCCAAGTGCCCTGGAGAGACCCACCTAAGGGGACAGTGTACCCCCTACTCTTACGAAGGAGGTTCCATTAAGCCAAGTAAGGAAGCATGGACATTCTGGACAGAACGATGCCCTGACCTGTGCCAACAATGGGACATGGAAAGAGTGTATGCTTTCTTAAAGAAATGGAGGGCAGAGAGGAGAA
Organism: Bos taurus; assembly: GCF_002263795.3. Classification (NCBI taxonomy): domain Eukaryota; kingdom Metazoa; phylum Chordata; class Mammalia; order Artiodactyla; family Bovidae; genus Bos; species Bos taurus. The sequence goes on along the minus strand of NC_037349.1, from coordinate 151,948 downwards.
GGAGGAGGCAATCAGGAGGAAGGATCAGACAAAGAAGGATGAAGGCCTCAGACAAAGAAGGAAGCAGTCCTGTCCATTCCCCTGCCCTCCCCCAGCACAACCCACACCCCCACTCCTGAAGCTTTGATTTGTTAAGAGCTAACTCTACTGCCAGAGTCGTGATGGGCCAGTGTCTTGGAGGGCAGCTCATGCCATTCTGGTCTTTTTCAGCTGCAGCCTGATGGCCATACCAAACACCTCCACCCACCCTTCATCCACCCCAAGTGCCCTGGAAAGACCTTAGAAAGGGGACAGTGTACCCCCTACTGTTATGAAGGAGGTTCCTCTAAGCCAAGGAAGGAAGCAAGAGTTTACTGGGCTTCTTGACTACAGGACTGAAAATAAGGATAACAGACCGTTCTCAATTATACAAGGTTAGATTATACAGTGGAAGTGAGAAATAGACTTAAGGGACTAGATCTGATAGATAGAGTGCCTGATGAACTATGGACTGAAGTTCGTGACATTGTACAGGAGACAGGGATCAAGACCATCTCCATGGAAAAGAAATGCAAAAAAGCAAAATGGCTGTCTGGGGAGGCCTTACAAATAGCTGTGAAAAGAAGAGAAGCGAAAAGCAAAGGAGAAAAGGAAAAATATAAGCATCTGAATGCAGAGTTCCAAAAAATAGCAAGAAGAGATAAGAAAGCCTTCCTCAGTGATCAATGCAAAGAAATAGAGGAAAACAACAGAATGGGAAAGACTAGAGATCTCTTCAAGAAAATTAGAGATACCAAGGGAACATTTCATGCAAAGACAGGCTCGATAGAGGACAGAAATGATAGGGACCTAACAGAAGCAGAAGATATTAAGAGATGGTAAGAATACACAGAAGAACTATACAAAAAAGATCTTCATGACCCAGATAATCACGATGGTGTGATCACTAATCTAGAGCCAGACATCCTGGAATGTGAAGTCAAGTGGGCCTTAGAAAGCATCACTATGAACAAAGCTAGTGGAGGTGATGGAATTCCAGTTGAGCTATTTCAAATCCTCAAAGATGATGCTGTGAAAGTGCTGCACTCAATTGGCCAGCAAATTTGGAAACCATAAACTGCCATCTAAAGGAGGGAGAATGGAATTAGGCAGGAAAGCTAAAGAGGACCATGCCTGCCTTCCACCCCTACTGCACGTGGGCATCGTGTAGTGTGGCTGAGCTGGTTAACCCTGACTTGGTGTTTTTATAGTTAGAGACTGGAAATTCTTTGTAAGTACTTTGTGAGTGAAAGCAATTCTGGACTTTTTATTATTTGAGAGTAAGGTTTTTCAACCTGGGTTGGGAGAAGAACCTCTGTGAAAATTTCAAAGGGTAGTGGGAGATGGTGTTGCCTTCTAATTATATTCCATGAGTCAAAAATAGTGATTACATATACTAACAGATTTTTGTTTGAACACTTTTGGGTGATACAATTCATAAGATTTTTCAGGATTGAACTATTTGTAGTTTCCATCATAATCATGTATGGGATACATGTGTGAAAAACTAACAAAGCTTCTGCTGTCTTTGTACTTTCTAATTTTTTGTTGAACTATAGTTAATTTACAATGTAAAATAATTTACAAAGTATAGTTAATTTATAATGTATTAGTTTCAAGTGTACAGCAAAGTGATTCAGTTATATATATATCTATATTCTTTTTCAGCTTCCTTTCCATTATAAGCTACTACAAGATAGAGTATAATTCTCTGTGCTATACAGTAAGACCTTATTTATTTTATATATAGTAGTAGAAGATAAAATATGTAAGGTAGGATCGAGTGCCAGGCTAACAGTATCTTGTAGATAGAAGGATCTGTTAAGTGGATAAAACGATAACTTCAAGACCTGTAGCATGTGAAATTCCTTAAGGTATTATGGGTTGATTTCACACAAGAGGTATTTCATCTTTTATCAACCAGTTTCCTCCTTTCACATGTTAAAGACCAGTTGTTAGTAAAGTTGAGATGTTAGTAATGTCTGTATAGCTCTCCTAGAAATTCTGAACTAGGTGATGAAAGACACAGAGGTTGGAGAAGATGGAGGAAGAAGACAAAATAGGATTGAGGAAGATGATTGCTAAAGGATTTCAGGAAGAACAAAAGAGACTCTTTCTATATTATTAGGAAATAAGCATCATTATTCAAAAAGAAACCTAAATCCACTATAATAAAAAAATACGAAATAACTGAATGATTAAGAAATTTGTGAATCAAACTTTGCAAAGCCTGGTGCAGTGTTCCCTGGTGGGGAGAAAGCATAGCACCTGCCAGGTAGAAGCATGTTGTCAGTATTGACAATGCGAGGCCAAAAGGTTCACAATTTTTAACTTCGGTGAAAGATAGTGTTATAGCACAAAGAAAACTAACTTTAAAATTCAGCAAAATTTTGGCCTTCCCTGGTGGCTCAGGTGGTAAAGAATTTGCCTGCAATGCAGGAGACCTGGGTTTGATCCCTGGGTTGGGAAGATCCCCTGGAGAAGGGAAAGGTTACTCCCTCCAGTATTTTTGCCTGGAGAATTCCGTGGACAGAGCAGCCTGGTAAGCTACAGTCTATGGGGTTGCAAGAATTGGACACAACTGAGCGACTAACATTCACTTTCAATGTGATTTTTTTTTTTTTTCCTGTTTGAGAAGTTGACAGATGGGCAAGTGCTTACTTACCTGTGCTGTGGTTTGGTTCCACTTTCTGTATGCTTTTTCATCTTTGTTAGATTTTAAGATTCTTAAGTTCATGCTGCTTCTTGGTGTCATAAAATCTCAAATCCTCATACATAATTTGAAGAAACAGTTGTTGGAGGAATACATAGAAAATAAAATATCTCCTTTGGTTAGTTTTTATTAAAAAAAAATAGACCTTTTAAAAATAAACCTTTTTTTAAGAAAAGTGAGCTGTTACTATGCTTCTCACTATCCTAAATCACAAAGTTCATTTATCCACCAAAGCTGTTGGCCACTGTTAGAACTGATTATACTGTTAACATTGTATTTTGTAAATATATGTTTTATAAAAATTTGTGATGCCAAGATAATAGTTTAGATTTGTGCTTAATTTGCAGGGTATTTCTTTAAATGGATAATGCTGATCTGTTTTTTTTTAAATTGGGTTAACATAAATTCTCACATAAATTTTTACCAGGACTTTCAAACTATATCCCATTTCTTATGCACCTAGTACCATCAGTATGATGTCATCCACTTAATGGGTAAATTTGATGAGCTGTAAGGCAGTGAAGTTCCCAGTGGATTAAATTATCACAGAACTGAAGAGCAAATGTCTTGAGGCAAGATGATGAAACTGATGAAATTGAAATGTCAAATAAGAGTAGAAAATGTCTGGTACCCATGGTTAACTTGTGAACTGATGGTATCCTTTGATCATTTTAAAAAAAAATGTAGTTCCTTAATTGTAAGCTAAGACTGTTTCATTAATTATGTCTTTTTGTTCCTTTTCTATATTTGGATTTATACTAAATTTTTTGGTCTCAAGTTTTATGTGGCCAAATGTACTGATATTTTCTAATTTCCATTTTTTTGGAAAGATCTTCTAAACATAAATAATACCACTCATCCATATTTTCTTCTAAAATATTTAATGGTTTTTATAAAAAGACTAAACATGTACTAACCTGGAGTTTATTTTGCTGATACCTTGAGATGTGTAGTTACTTCTTATCAGTAATTGATTTTTCCCAAACCATTTATTATTAATACATATCATTTCTCATTGATTTGTCTAGTTTTTGTTATAGTAATAAGTTCTTACCTCTATATTGTTTTCCAGTAATATGCTTATTCACCAGCAGGGCATTATTTGAATCTTAGATAGGCTTAGTAGGAGTCTTAGTTGTGGGTATTCTAAGCAACAACTTTCTAGAGGGCATCTGTTTCCACAGAAATTGGGATTGGGAAATCTTAGGTTTCCATTGCTTGGGAATCCAGACAGCATTTGATGAAGGAAATACAGAAGTTTAGAGATGACCTAATGAAGACTCCTTGAGTATCTTGGTCCATACAAAAACACTAGAGTAAACCAAATCTTGACAACCTACATGAAGTCCTGGTGTGTAGTTCTAATCTCCCTGCAACTTGGTAGTGGCTTTGACCCTCATTCCAGGCTGCTTCAGGAAGTGTCAAGAGTCTTTTTCAGATATCACTATAGTTTTTACTGGTCTCATAGGTCGCTCTGGAGAATACTGTGGAGGCAGAAGACAAAAGATAATTTTTTTGGTTGGGCTATTGTAGGAAGCAAATGCTTGGTGATCAGGAATTGATACCAGTCACACACACCAAAACCATTTGATGTAGCTAAGCTGGATAGCCCTGAGAAATATTTTTTTTGTTTGTTTTCATTTTTGTTTATTGCTCTTTGATCAGTGAAAACGCTGTCCTGGAACCAGACATCACTTCAACAGGGACCCAGCCTCTCTTCAGAGTTCTTTGGTGCATCCCAGCAACAATTTCTGCTGAAGGTCTGGACACTTGGCTTCTGAGTCACTAATCCCAAAAATTTGCTGTCAATTCATTCAGTCTACAAAGAATGAAATGGCATTAAATGGCCTCTGAAGAATAAGTATGTAAATTAATTTGTCTTGCTATAAAATAAGTCTGCCATACATTCAGACTTTGCTGGTGCATCTTGTGCAATGGAGGTATCTGTTCCCTTTGAATCTGGTTAATCAAAATTCTTAAAGTCATTAACTTCAAATCATTAACAAATGGAACAGGAACTTGGGGAGTTTTGGGTTAGCCTGTCTTGTATTAACTTGTGAGCCTGCTTCTGCTTCACCCACAATACTAGGTTTAGTCCAATTGTAACTACTGGATCAATAACTACATTAAAAGAAGTTTCAGTATATACTTACCTGTTTATGGCAGTATGGATTCAACCTGTTTTGCTTTATTTCTAAGAAATGGAATAAAGATGGAAACACACAAGTTGCAGGCAAATGGAAACAAGGGAAAAGGTTATTTAAAGTTTGGGAAATGTTAAAGAGGATAGAACAAGTATAGAGCATAAGATGCCTCATAAAAATGGAGTTGATAATATTCTGCAAGGCCATATGATGATTACACACACTTTGGAGTGGAAAATAGATTTCAGTGAATAAAGCAAATGAACAAAGAGACTATTAAGAGGAAACAAAAAAGATGTCCCTGGATATACATGTGTTCCCTGTGGTGGATTCATTTTGATATTTGGCAAAACTAATACAATTATGTAAAGTTTAAAAATTAAAAAAAAAAAAAAAAAAAGATGTCCCTAGAGTCAGACACAGCTGAGCGTGCACACACACACACATTAGTTAGCAAATTACTGAAAAATCTGGCTAATAGGATTTTAGTGAAATTTAGCTATATTAAAAGTGTTTTTTAATTTGTAGCAATGGTCTTACACTTCAGTTTTTAAAAAAGCCGATCTTGTTTGCATTTGCTTGATTTTTTACAATCTTGCATATTATCAGTATAACATCTTTCTGGTGAAATCTATACGAACAGTTTGTGCCTTCCTTAAGTACCACCAGAAACTCAACTCTTTCTTCCTATGACAAGATTATAATTTTAAAAGTTCTTCATTCTGGTCATCAAAGGAATACCCAGATATCAAAACAGTAATCATTCATAAATTATTATGAAAAATCATGTACCATCACAGTAAAATTTTTAAAAGCCCAGATATAAATACATCAATAAGGGTATAGGATTTACATTTAAAAAAAAAAGCTTCCAAAGTTTAATGAAGGACATAAAATAGGACAGAGACATAACAACTACCTGGATACACTGATACAAGTGATTGTCAAGTTAAAATTACTTCTCTTAACCTAATTAATACAAATTTCACTGAGAATTCTCTTTAACTGGCATGGTGATTAAAAAGTCATCTCAAATAAAGTAGAAATAAACATTGCCAAGAGAATGCTGGAAAGGACAAATAAGGGGAGGAACTTTGGACCCATAAAGGATATTAAAATATATTTTATATACTGCCTATGCTAGAAGCAGCAGACCGTTCAATGGAACAGAATGGAAAACCCAGAGACAGAACATCAGAGTTAAAAAGTGGTATTTTAAACTAGATGAGAAAAGATGGATTATTTCAGACACGTGAATGATAATTTTTTTTAAAGTTCTCAAATGTTACACTATGCTCCAAAATAAATCTTGGGTTTGTTAGCTAGTTAGAATAGGGAAAAGGAGTCCAAAATGGCGGTGGCTAAAAGACAATGGAAAAGCCTGCGAAAATAGAACAGAGGAAGGTCAAAGGAAGGTCTGAAGACCGGGGTGAGGACTTCAGGTAGAACAGCACTCCTGACTAAGCCCAATTTGCATAGGGCAGGCCCAGGGGGAAGAAAAAAACATAAAAAGAGGAGCCAAAGGGTTGAGAGCTCTGACACTCCGAGGGGCCTTTAATGTCCGTCACTCCAAATCTTTGTTGTGACGAGACAAAGAACCGAGGAGCATATACTCGCTCACAGGTTGATTAAAGATTTGGGGAAAATAAAAGCAAAAAATTCAAATGAAGAAAATGTGTAGATGGAGGCTGGCCCACGGGAGGATCAGAGGGATGTGGAAACACGGTTTCGTTTCATCTGGAGAACCTGAGTTGATTTCCACTAAATTTGCACTTGATAATACCTGTTACCACAATTCTGGAACCATGAAAACAGTTTTCTGTAGTTACACTTGCTAAATTTCGCTGGTCCAAGAGGGATGTGGAAATGAATAAGCTGAGGGATAAGTAGATTTAGAGTTGTTGTTGAGTTGATTGAAATGTGCCTAGCACCGCCCACAGTCAATCTCAGACTTGAGCCGCAGGACCTAGCATATACGCACTGGACAGTATGGCCCGACGTCTCCGTGCTTACACGTGGGAATGCCCGCTTCCGAGGCGCGCAGGGCACTGTGTTTCCCGGCGTCGCTTAGCTACGACTCTTCCGGGCTGAAAAATTGGAAAACCGCGGAGCTTCCCAACCGGGATATTGTGGGGGAACTGCTTAGGCTATCTGTAGCATTAATATTGGGTTTCGGGGACAGGGAAGAGCCGAGGGAGAGGTGAGGTGTGTTTGAAGCCCGTGGGCTCTGTGATGAAGATTTTTGGCTTCGGGAGTAAGAAGGGCGAGTCGCCCTTAGGCTCCTCCATCAGTCCCGGGAGAGACAGCGGTCGTAGAATCCACTTCCAGCCTGGGTATCGCATCCGAGACAAGGACCTTGGAAAGATCCACAAAGCTGCTATTGTAGGGAAGATAGCCAAAGTGCAGCAGATTCTGTTGCTGGGGAAGAATGGCCTGAACGACAGGGACAAGATGAACAGGTAAGCGGGGTGGAAGGGCCTGGCAGAGGTCCCTCCTGTGTGTTTCCTCTCCAAGGCTCGCGGACACCTTCCTGGGATCCAGCGCCCTGCAGACTTTATAGGCAGCAAAAAGCCTTAGCTCATTTCGGACCCACTTATAATTTCCCTTATAGAGCACTTTACTGATAAGTTTTGAAGTCATTTAACTGAATGTCGGTAATCAGAGTAATGAGATGAAACATAAATATCTTTTTTTCCCTTCTTCATCTTCCTTTTTATTTGTTATTATGCATGGGTTAGCATGATGTACTCATGAGTAAGAGCTCTTAAGTTATATAGCTTTCAATAAATCTGGAATCTCCTGACTCTCACATTTTTTCTCATGTAATTTATGAAAATACTTCTTTATGGATTGCCTATTGTGGATCATGGCAGTGGACAGATTTCTGATGTTGTTAGCATCTTATTTTTAATGTACACATTTTTATACCTTAAGGTTATATATTATAGAAAACTGCATAGTGAACAAAATAACTCCCATGCCAGATCGACTTCTGGATTGAAAATTCTTAAGATACAATTCAATATCTGTTTTATATCAGTGTATGCCTAGGTATATATTTTCTTTGCTGAAGGACCTTAGAAGCTTTGAAGTAGGAAGCTGGCTGTGTCCTTGAATAGGAAAACATTTTCTTAGGATGTATGGTCTTTCAATATTTAAACCAAATCAACATACTGTGGTTTTAAAGATTTTGGGTTACATATGCTGTTTTTAATTGTTGTGATGAAATTAAAAGTTTTGTATAGTAGACAAAGATTTGCCCTTCTAGATGTCAAAATGTGCTGTGCTGCTGCTAAGTTGCTTCAGATGTGTCCGACTCTGTGCAACCCCATAGACAGCAGCCCACCAGGCTCCTCCGTCCCTGGGATTCTCCAGGCAAGAACAATGGAGTGGGTTGCCAGTTCCTTCTCCAATGCATGAAAGTGAAAAGTGAAAGTGAAGTCGCTCAATCGTGTCCGACTCTTAGCAGCCCCATGGACTGCAGTCCAACAGGCTCCTCTGTCCATGGGATTTTCCAGGCAAGAGTACTGGAGTGGGGTGCCATTGCCTTCTCCACAAAATGTGTTGTAAATGCCCACAAAGTATTCATTTATTGACAACTGAAAAGATAGATAAATGAATGGAACAGAATATAAACTACCCAAACACCCAAATATATCTAAGAATTTAGAACTTGATACTGGTGACATTTTCTATTAGAAAAGATAAATTATGTGTAGATGGTGGAGAAATAACCTGGTAACTATTTAGAGAAAAGTAACTAGATTTTTATCTCACAAAAAAGCTTCAGATGGAGTACGGATCAAAAATTTTAAATACTCACAGTAAGAAAAGTACCAGAAGAAAACACAAATTCCTGTTTATACATGTTTTGTGTGTGTGCTGACAGAGACCTTCTTTTTCTTTCTATTTCTACTGGTTCTTAACCTTAATTTTCTTTTTAATTGGAGAATAATTGCTTTACAATGTTGTGTTGCTTTCTGCTAAACAACATCGTAAATCAGTTGTTAAGTATACATATATCCTCTTAGTCCTGAGTCTCCCTCCCACCCCAAAGACCTTTCTAAGAATGATTTCAAAAGCAAGAATTCTGGAGTTTCCTGAGTTTCAGCACCAAAAATAAATAAATAAATAAATAAAGGAAAAAGAAATCTGGAGGTTGATTTAACAAACAAAAAACTTAAAACTCTCTGTAGATCAAGCTGTCTGTAGGAAAGTTGGAATAGCAGACAGGGCTTGTCTTTCTGGCACTAATAGGAATGTGGCACAGATAAAAATAATTTCTCACTTATAACTTTTTTTAGAATTCTTTTGACACTGGTATCCTCTGACAACTTTCAGCCTTTTCAGAAGTCAAGGGAATCTTGGGAATTCCCTGGCAGTCCAGTGGTTAAGACTCACTACTGTGGGCCTGGGGTTGGATCCCTGGTGGGGGAATTAAAATCCTGCAAGCTATAAGGATATATTGTACAACATAGGGAATATAGCTATATCTTATAATAACTTTAAATGGAGTATAACCTTTAAAAATTGTGAATCACTATGTTGTGCACCTATAAAATATAATAATATACAATATACATCATCTATACTTCAATCTTAGAAAAAAAGACCTTACAGTAATTAGATGAACAGGAAAAATGAGAAACAAACAAACAAAAATGCTACCAATTATAGCTGTAAAGACGTGAATTATAAATTTCATCCCAATGTTAGAGACGTTAAAAAGTAAGAAAATGAGGATATTAAAATCAGCGAAGTACAATGTTGTCTCTAATATTCAAAACATATTTGCAAAGGATGTGTAATAACCTTTGACTTTATTGAAATGTTGTCCTTGTAAGATAATAGTAATAAGTATGATAATATTACTTAGCAATTACTGAGCTGTTATCTGTTTGAGGAGTGGTTCTAAATCCTTTCCTTGGATCTCATTTAAGCATCATGGTGGTGTTCTGTGAGATAACTACTACTCTCTCTCCATTATGTTAATGAGGAAATTGAGGTACAGAGAGGGTGAGCGACAGCTAATAAGTGACAGAGTGAAAGTCAAATTCCAACCCAACTTGAGCTGAATCTCGAGGTCATGCTTATTCTATTCAAGTAGATTGTTCTTTCATTAATGTGGTAAGAAGAACTAAAACTAATATATAATGTTCTTTCTCCAGAAGGAAACAAAATATTTGTTTTAGAGGGATAGAAATAGCATGCTATTGAATGTTTTCAATCACAGGAACAATTGTTTGTTTTGAAACAGTAAAACTACAGTTTCCTGAAAACTCCTCTTGCTTTTATAGGACTGCCCTCCACTTGGCCTGTGCCAATGGCCATTCAGCTGTGGTTACTCTGCTCCTGGAGAGAAAATGCCTGCTTAACCTCTGTGACAATGAAAACAGGACCGCGCTGATGAAGGTATGGGCAGCGAACCATGTCCACACGAGGTGGATGTGATTTAACTACTGAGACTAAAGTGAATTCATCTCGTTTAGATATAGCAAACGGGTGAAGCTTGTGGACTGTTTACTTTGAATTCCTAGAATTTACAATCTGTTTCTTGGCACAACACTGACAGGCCATAGAATGCCAAGAAGAGGAGTGTGCAACTCTTCTGCTCGAGCATGGTGCCGACCCAAATGTCATGGATGTCAGTGGAAACACCGCTCTCCACTACGCTATCTTTTGCCAGAATATACCACTCACAGCAAAGCTGCTTTCCTGCAAGGCCAATATAGAAGCCAGGAACAAGGTATATCTCAATTAACTTTATTTACAAAATATTTGTGAAGCATTTTTTTAGTCTACAACTGTTTTATTTATAACAGTATGTAAATAGGTAAACTGAATAGTGTCCATCAAGCCCTGTTACTATGGAAACAACTCCAAGACCAAGGCAGGGGTGGGGGATGTGTGTCTGTGTCCACAGAAAGGACAAAGCTCTGTCTCCCAGCCACCCGTCTACCCCTGAAGGAAGATTTCCTGTCAGAATGTGCCCGGGAGTGGGTGGTAGGCTCAGAGCCCACAAATGATGAAGGCCTCGGGGGAGTGAAGCGATGTGAGGAGTGGCTGCTTCCAGGGGCTTAGGGAATGGGTGTCCCTGAGGGTGGGTGGGAGGAGGAAGGAGACCCAGTGCCCCTGAGGGGGAGCCAGGTGAGTGCAAGTGGGTCTGGGAGGCAGCAAGCCTGGAGCCCTGAGCCCTCCAGGACCCCAGTTCTGAGACCTGGCCAAGAGGCTCAGGTCATGTTTGACTCCCAGCAAGGGTGTTCACTTGTGCAGGTGACCGCTTGGTTCACGATGTACACCTCAGGGTCTTCTGCTCTCAGCCCCGGGGAGCTGCTCAGTGGGGTTGCAGCTGTGCATGTGGAGCTGGTGATGGTGAAGCCGCCCCTCCTGCTCTTTCTCCAGGACACACGTGACGTCCTGCAGCTGCAGCCCCTCCAGGAACTCCCTCCAGTCTCACAGGTGAGCTCAGTTTTCCGTGTTTGGAAGCTGCAGCCTTCCCTGAGTGAAAGTATTTTGAAAGAACCAAATTGTCTAAGATTTCACTTTATACATATTTCTAAAGATGTATTAGAGAGTAAAGCATTCATTCATGTGTTTATGACAGATATTTGTGGTAACACTGCACTTGTTAAGGGTAAAACTTTCTGAATACTTTGCCCCCCACTGAAATTTTTTTTGATTGGCATAAAAACACAGTAAAGCAAAATTTGCCTTAGAAATAGACTTAGTCTTAAAACTCAAACATAGCATAAACATTTTACAACATAATAGACATCTTGCTGTTGTTAACAAATTCCTATTTTATAAAAAAAATGATATATATAAAAACGATTCCTCTCTTATTTCCCAAGGCTTAAGAAAGTAAAGGAAAAGGGAAAAGGAGAGAGCAGGTGAAAAATGTAGGTCAAGTTGGAATTTCGGCCATTGGGAAATGCCAAAAAGAGGTTTTTTTTTTTTTTTTTTTTAATATTTATTTATTTGGCTGTGCTGAGTCTTAGTTTCACCATGATGCAGGATCTGGTTTCCTGACCAGGGACTGAACCCAGGCCCCTAGACTGGCAGCCTGGAGACCCAACCACCGGACCACCACAGAAATCCTGAGATTTTTGTTTTTGTCTTTTTTTTTTTTCCCCTTCAGTTTATATAATTTGGTAAGGTGCTTTTCAGTTTTCAGGGATAATACTTGTTATTTTGAGAAACAGGGTGAGTGGATGGTATAGTAACCTATGTATCAATTTTAGGAAGAATTTGAGGAAATCAGACTGGCAGTGAACAGGTGGTGATTAAGTGGGAAATAAGAGAGAAGAACAAATAATTAACTGCAATCTTATCCTATTCTGGCAGAAACACCCACTTAGATAAGAGTCTAGACTCTGCTCTCCAGTCTAGAATGTCTTGATGAAAAGTAAATGGTTTATAAATAATGAGATCAGGTTGCCTTTTGAGTTTACTAGTCCCTGTTCTGGAGAAGGCAATGGCACCCTACTCCAGTACTCTTGCCTGGAGAATCCCAGGGATGGAGGAGCCTGGTGGGCTGCCATCTATGGGGTCACACAGAGTCGGACACGACTGAAGCGACTTAGCAGCAGCAGCAGCAGCAGCAGTCCCTGTTCTACCAGTGTTTACCCAGGAAATTTTCATGCTGTTTTGATGACTTCTACCTCTTACACTTTTCTTTTTTATTCAAATCTTCAAGTAAGAGAAGGAATTGGCCATGTGGGTAAGAGATGAGTCTGGAGTGGTTGCTGTGCTAATTCTTGGTTAGATTGTGCTGGTGAAAACCACAATCACCTGGGAAAACTTAAAAATATACATAAAAAAAAACATAAAAAAAATTTACAAGCCTAGGTTGTTCCCTGAAGATTTTGGTGGAATAAATCAAGGAAGGCCTGGATGTGTATATTTAGAACTGTTTCCTTGAAATTCTGATATGCTCTGTGGTGAAGAACTATGGACTGAATAAGTGTGATTTCTAAATGCACCTATTTCAAAAATAAGTAATCTCTAGAAGAGTTGGAGTTTGATCAATGCTAGCTACTTCCATCAGCTCCTTCCTTTGCAACAGTATTAACCTGACTTTTTCTCTGCCTGTGTGATTAAGAAGTTAAAAGGAATATTATTGGCAATATCTACTGGCTTGAATGATAACTCCTTTTCCTTTCAACCACTAATTATTCAGTTGTACTCGGTCTTCAGAGATTTGCTTATGGTGAAGTCAGTTCATCTGTAGAGTCTGACCTTTTTAGGATTTTGCACCTTCTGTTTTCATCCAGGTCATTAGGTCAACAGATGTTTGTTACCAACAGGGTTTTCCTGACTGCAGTAATAGTAATTCATGAGCCTTCTTTTGGTGTCAGCTGCAGGACAGACTCTTGCAGTGTGTCTGTTAGATTTGCTGAGCCCTGGCATAAGCAAAATGAAAGCTTTAAACATCAAAACCCATAAAGTTAGTAATAGTATAGATGGGAATTTTTTTGATGATTTAATTTCAGCAGTCTTAGGTACTGAATATCCATTTGATTAACAATCTAGAGGAATTCTAGAGATAGATTGTAGTTTCAACAGGTAGTGGAAACATTCTTGAAGTGGAATTATGATTTTTTAAAAAATTATGTTTAATTAAATTATGAGCCTTAATAGCAATTTTTATTATGTGTTGGGCCTACTTTTTGTGAAACACACGATATGAAGAAGGGACGGTTTCACATACAAATACTTGCTTTATTCCCACCTGTTTGGGAACAGCAAATGTCAAACCACAAGTGGGCCATTGACCAAGCATGGCCCTTAGATATGTTTATTTACCTCTGCAAATTGAGTCAACATTTAAAATTTAGGAGACTCATGCAGAGGTCTGCATTTCAGGCTTCTCAAAGAACCAAATCTGGTCCCTCTTGAGCCCATTCTACTGTTTGGTCAGCATTCAGAGGCCGCCCCTTCTGTATGGAGCATGTGTTCTCGGGTTTGCTGGCCTTACCTGGCCTTTTCACTTATTCAGGTCACCAACTTTCCTTCCATATGCATTTGAGTTTCCAATTCTTGTTTTATAGTTTATTTTGATAATTATTTCAATATTTTAGAGACTCTAATTAATCTGTAATTGATTTCATATTTTAAAAGGATTTCTTAAGAATGAGATTGAATTTTTCAAAGTAGAAATTATTAGTTGGTGTTTTCGGGAAAAAAAACAAACAAACTATTTTCCTTTGCATGTTCATATAGAGAATAATATTCCCATTGGAATGTCTGTAAACCTTGTGAGGTTACTCATTATCATCCTTGGATCGGTTATACATGCTACAGATAATAATATATATTTCTGCCTCAGCATTGTTCCTAAAATATGCTGTTGATTGAGTAGTTAATTGATTCTCTCTGGAGGAGTGTTGAGTGTAGTAATAGAGCAAGTGAATACTACGATATCCCTGATAAATAGTATGATAGGAGCAAATATCCTTGGAGCCAGTAAATGTTGGAAGTGAGTTTTAGAGAATGACTCTGTGATTTGTCTTTTAAAGAAGTAGAGGAGGAGCATTTTATTTATCATTTTTAAAAAAGACATATTTGACTGCACCGAGTCTTAATTGTGGCACATGGGACCTTTAGTTGCGGCATGTGGGATCTAGTTCCCTGACCAAGGATGGAACCTGGACGCTCTGCATTAGGAGTCTTAGCCACTGGACCACCAGGGAAGGCCCAGAGAAGGAGCATCTTCAAGAGAAAGAAGGCATGCAGGGGCATAAGGAAGAGGGGGCTCCCTTTTATTTGCTTTCTGAATTCTGTGTTTAAGTTCAGAGAATCTATTGCATGACTTCAAAGTTCAGCTTTGAAATAGGTTAACTGTGTACGTTAGAAATGGTTTTCCCTGTTTTACAGGATGACCTCACACCGTTGTCGCTTGCTGTAAGTGAAAGGCAACAGCAAATGGTGGAGTTTTTCGCAAAGAAAGAAGCAAATATACATGCAGTTGATAAGATGAAAAGGTACAGTTCTTTTTCTTTTTAAAAACCTTTGTGCTGTTCTAAGGTGGTAACATCAAGATTAAATTAATAAAAGGATTAATTTGTAATCAACACATCATCAGGCAGGTGGAAAATCAATTATTCTGACTGGGAATCATGAACAATATATAGCAGGAATAGATAGCAGGATTCATATTCCTTTATAATATTGACTGATGTCACATGCATCCGGTTCCCTTTTTTTTCATTGATCTTGTAGTCGCTGAGGGATTTCATATTAGTTTTATTAGCTTTATAAAATATGGATTCTGCTTTTTTAGTTTATCTTATGACACAATATTGAATTTCTTAATTCTTTTATAATAATTCTTTAATCTCTACTTTGTATATATTTTTCCTTAAAATTGCATACTGAACATAAAAGACTTGATTTTGTCTTTTGGATGACTCTTTGCTTTAAATTACTTTCTTAGAAGAATGCTGATGTTATTAGTGACAACTTCTTAGTTCTCATACGTATGTTTGTAGCTCAGCCACTGTTGCAAAGCACCAGCATCCAGTTCTGGCAGCTGGGCCTCCTGGCCTCCCCCCACACTCAGAAACCTTATGTGGAGCCCACATGTAAGCCTAGATCTAAACCTTGATCTTCACAATGAGGTGTCCATTGAGGCTGTTATTTATCTTTTCTGCTAGTAGATACCAGCGCGGACCATTTTAGTCTGTCAGGGAGGTTCAAGTGCTCCTGCAGGGATTGAGCGGACTTCCCTTTCTCCTTTGTTTCTAGACCTGAACCTCAAGGGGGCTTTCTGTCCTGGGGTAGGAGGGGACATTTTCTTAGCTCATAGGTTCCCTGTCATCCTTCCCAGAGTAGTGGGTGCCAGCTTGCCTGAGAGTCCATATTGACAATTGGCCCCTCATGAGATCTGTTTCCTATAATAATGAAAGTCTTTCAGAGGATTTATATGTGCTTCAGCCTTAAATGTTTTCAGTGCAGTGAAAGTGAATGTTGCTTAGTCGTGTCTGACCCTTTGTGACACCATGGACTATACAGTCCATGGAATTCTCCAGGCCAGAATACTGGAGTGGGCAGCCTTTCCCTTCTCCAGGGAATCTTCCCAACCCAGGGATCGAACCCAGGTCTCCTGCATTGCATTGGGAGCCACAAGGGAAGCCCTTGTTTTCAGAGTCTGCCTCATAAGGAACTCATTCACCAGAAATCCCTAAGTCTCAAGTAAGTTAGTTGGAATTAAGTGAGGTAAGCCCTGTGCAGGACTTGCCAGTGTCCATTCTAAGAGTAGGGACTAAGAAGTATGTCTTCCAGGTGAAATGAAGATGAGCGTGGAGATTAGACACTGATCTCAGAAAGATCTGCTGGTTCAGAGTTTGAGTAGGTAGAGAAGGAGAGTAGTGGTCCAGGCCAGGTTTTGATTGTGATTAGTTTTCTGCTCTTGGTGTAATTAACTGCAATAATTGGGGACAATTATGTTATCTAATGTAGTGAGTTTTTGTATTTTATAAATAAATTTAGGTTCAGATTATATAATAGCTGAGATTCCCTAACTTACAAACCACAAATAACAGCTAATCACCATAATTAACAGTTTCCTGCAACACTTGAATGTTAAAGGTATGAAAAAACACACATTAGATTTTATTTGGAATTCCAAAGTAGTTCCAGTAATAAAGTTCTAGACCAAATTATTCCATTCTTTGTTTCTCCAAGCATTTGGGGGGTATATTATCTCATTAAATCCTCTTAATCCCCTTGTGAAATAAGGCAGTAAGATCCCAGTTGTGTAGAGGAAGACTTTGAATTGAGAAGTAACTTCTCCAGAACGACGAGCAGTTGGTTTTCTGAGTTCAAGAGAGTTTTTATATGCCAAGTTAACTCTAGTTATTTTACTGAGCTATACTGCCTTTAGTTCACGAGTTCTTCATTTTCCTTTTTGTTCTCCTTTAATTACATGCTAAATAAAAGTTTGTAGAACTTAGAAAGTTATAATGGATGGAACAATTGAAGTTTTGATATTATCTGTGATATTTTCTGAAATAGTCTAAGACTTTGGTAGTTGTTTTTCATATTGGTGTTAAAATATTATCACAGTTTTAATACATAGCATTCACCAACTGATTTCTGAATATAAAGAAGAGAGACCTAAAACTCCTCCTGCAGACAGCAACCCAGGTAAGTCATCTGACAATGAATTACTATTGGTGATTCTACCATAGATAAAATAGGAATGAGCAACTTTTAGTGATGAAAGAACAATGAAAAAGCATATGTAATTTGAATGTATATTTTATTTTTTAAATTAATTTCTTAATAGTCTAGTATTCTGAATTGTTTAAGAAGTTAATTGTAGGGTAACTTAAAATCAGAGACTGTATTACCTTAAAACAAATCCATGTATTTAATCATGGCCCCTAAAATCCTGTATTAGATCTTCTTGTAGACAGAAAAAACTTTTTAAGTTAGTATGATGTATATTTTCTGTATAATAATATTATGACAAATTAGACATCTTATAAAAGGGGAACTTTAATTTTTACAAATGGTTTTCAGTTAGCAAGTAGTTCCTGTGTAGTGAGTAATCTCACTAAAAAAGTTACTGTCGTTACAACTGGGAACCTCCCAATACCTTCCTGGTAGGATACCAAATGATAAACAATAGGAACTGCAAAGGTGAGCCAGTGTGCAGCATACCAGGAAGAGATTATTTTTGAAAAGTACCTACCAATAGTACAGGAGACAGAAAAGCAATGCCTGGTTGAGAACCAGTTATTTTGCATATTGTTGTACCAACAAGGTGTCTATTCCCAACTTCATTCCTTACAGATCCAACAAGAGTGAGATAGATTGACTTCATTAGAACCAGGTGTTTTCTTCTGTGTGTTGGATAATTGTCATGACAGTATAGTTTTTTTTTATAACAAGATGTTCTCTTGCCATTAGTTAAAAGATTATTGTATAAAATGTTCACATAGATCAAATTGGGACTCTGCAGACTCTTAATAAAAGCACAAAAACACGTCACATTAACAAAAACACCACCATGGCCCCTCGATGTGGCATCTAGCACATTGCACAAGCTGTCTGAGGACACCTTTAACTTAGTAGACCTCTATCTAATCAAAGAGGGCTTCCCAGATGTCTCAGTAATAAAGAATCTGCCTGCCAATGCTGGAGATGCAGGGTTGACCCTGGGTCGGGAAGATTCCCTGGAGAAGGAAAGGGCAACCCACTCCAGTATTCTTGCATGGAAAATCCTATGGACAAAAGAGCCTTGTGGGCTATAGTCTATGGGGTCACAAAGAGTAGGACATGACTCAGTGATTTAACAACAACAACACACATCAAAGAACTCCTGTAGGTTGGTTTTACACGTTAGAGGAGACACAAAGAAGACATAGAGTCCTGGTCTTCAATATGCTCAGAATAGAATAGAGTTGTCCCTGGTTAATTTCTGTATTTTTATAAACAAAATTTGCAAAGAAAACATTCTTATTTGTTCATTTGTTCACTGAAGAAATCATTGTATGTCTTTTATGTGTACTAAGCATTGTTCTGATGTCACAGAGTACAAGCATTTAAATTCACTGCCCCTGCCCTCCAGGCTCAAGCTTGCAGGACTCCTTGCCCCATGGAGTCACTGCATGTGAGTCATCCCTCCAGCATCAGATCATGACGACACATGTGAAATGTTGTCCAACAGCACCAGAGTCCATCACTCCCTCCCTCCTTCCATGCCTCCCTTTGTTGATTAGCTTTGGATCTGATGATGTATGCCTTCCAACCTGAAAAAGCATGATTTCTATCAACATTTGTCATATAATGGAGAGGATTGATATAATGACATCCCTCACTAGTACACAGCACTGTTTGGATCATCGTGCTCTTTGTGGTCCAGATACTCTTGAACAATGGAAGGACATTGTCTCAGGAGATTATACTTTTAAAATATATTAGTGTGTATATATATATATATATTTAAAACTTTTTAAAAATTTTAAAAATATGTCAGATCAGATCAGATCAGATCAGTTGCTCAGTTGTGTCCGATGCTTTGCGACCCCATGAATCACAGCACGCCAGGCCTCCCTGTCCATCACCAACTCCCGGATTTCACTCAGACTCACGTCCATCAAGTCAGTGATGCCATCCAGCCATCTCATCCGCTGTCGTCCCCTTCCCCTCCTGCCCCCAATCCCTCCCATCATCAGAGTCTTTTCCAATGAGTCAACTCTTCGCATGAGGTGGCCAAAGTACTGGAGTTTCAGCTTTAGCATCATTCCTTCCAAAGAAATCCCAGGGCTGATCTCCTTCAGAATGGACTGGTTGGATCTTCTTGTAGTCCAAGGGACTCTCAAGAGTCTTCTCTAACACCACAGTTCAAAAGCATCAATTCTTCGGTGCTCAGCCTTCTTCACAGTCCAACTCTCACATCCATACATGACCACAGGAAAAACCATAGCCTTGACTAGCCCGACCTTTGTTGGCAAAGTAATGTCTCTGCTTTTCAATATGCTATCTAGGTTGGTCATAACTTTCCTTCCAAGGAGTAAGCATCTTTTAATTTCATGGCTGCAGTCACCATCTGTAGTGATTTTGGAGGCCAGAAAAATAAAGTCTGGCACTGTTTCCACTGTTTCCCCATCTATTTCCCATGAAGTGGTGGGACCAGATGCCATGATCTTTGTTTTCTGAATGTTGAGCTTTAAGCCAACTTTTTCACTCTCCACTTTCACTTTCATCAAGAGGCTTTTGAGTTCCTCTTCACTTTCTGCCATAAGGGTGGTGTCATCTGCATATCTGAGGTTATGATATTTCTCCTGGCAATCTTGATTCCAGCTTGTGTTTCTTCCAGTCCAGCGTTTCTCATGATGTACTCTGCATAGAAGTTAAATAAGCAGGGTGATAATATACAGCCTTGACGAACTCTTTTTCCTATTTGGAACCAGTCTGTTGTTCCATGTCCAGTTCTAACTGTTGCTTCCTGACCTGCATACAAATTTCTCAAGAGGCAGATCAGGTGGTCTGGTATTCCCGTCTCTATTAGAATTTTCCACAGTTTATTGTGATCCACACAGTCAAAGTCTTTGGCATAGTCAATAAAGCAGAAATAGACATTTTTCTGGAACTCTCTTGCTTTTTCTATGGTCCAGCGGATGTTGGCAATTTGATCTCTGGTTCCTCTGCCTTTTCTAAAACCAGCTTGAACATAAAAGTTTATATATATATAAAAGTATATATAAGTATATATATAAATATATATATATGTTTATATATAAAAGTTAAAAATATATATATATATTTAAAAGTTTTAAAAAAGTTTTAAAAAAGTTAGTGTGTGTGTGTGTGTGTGTATATTTAAAACTTTTTTAAAAAGCTGAGCTTGTGTGTACCCTGCTGCCTGCTCACCACCACAAGTCTAGTCCCCGTCCTCACCACTGACCCCCCTTACCCATTTACCCTCCCCCACCTCCCTTTCAAGAGATTATTCTTTCTAAATCTGGAATCACTACATCTTTCACACTTCTCTTGCATCTGGAAACAGGGCCAGGAAGACTTTGTTTCCTATGTTTTACCACGCTCTGAAGTTCAGCACCTCTAGACCAAGCTTCCCTGTGAGAGGGTGTTTGCATCCTGAACTGAAGAGCCAGAGAAGTTGTGTTGTGTCCCAGCAAGACACTTGTGTTCTCTGTTCACTGCTCCAGGCAGTGGAAGTCCAGAAATCCTGTGGTGTTTAAGTGTCCTATTGTCAGCTTATCATACTGATTCTATTAATGGTGTAATACCGTTTTCTATCAGTCTCTTAGAGTTTGGTTAGGATTATAGACATTTTAAACAGCAGTTCTTTCTTCTTTTTTTTTGTTCTGCGTTAGATAACTATAAAGGAGAGGAGCGATTCTTAGGCATTAATGGCCTGCGAGTATAGTACCACCACTATCCCTCTAGTGTGGTTGCCAGGTGTGGGCCCAAAGGATACTTTTAAACAGAGCATCAGTCTTGAGGTTTTAATAGTCTGTATTTTTCTTTTGTTGATTTAAAATGTGTCTTACTTTTTTCTTTAGTGGAGAATGAGAGTTCTGAAGAAGACTCTTTAAGCAGTAGGATTTTATGGATGTTTTAAAATTGTATGTTTAAGTAGGGGAACATGGAGAAGAAACTGATGTTTGTTGAGCGTTCTACTCTGGGTTAGACACTGCAATACTTACTTAACATTGGTGACCTCATAGAGTCATCACAGCAGCTTTGTAAAGTAGCTGCGTCCTACTTTTACTTAATTAGCCAACTGTGGTTCAGGAGGTTGATGAATTGACCCATGATTCCATGGTTAAAATGAGTTGACCTGTGATTTGACAGCTGGCCTGCTTGGCTCCCATGTCCACTCTCATGTCCCTCAGCAGAGACTGAGAAGTACTGTGTAGCATATAAGTTAAACATATAAATTAGTTCTTTGATTTCTGTACATTTTAAGTTCCAGACATTGCCAAGAACTCCTGTACTGTTCCAGAGTAAAGGGGAGGGGTCGGGGGGCATCTCAGTAAGTGGTTTTGCTGCTTAAGGACCAAGACTGCCATTTTTGATGGATGACATTTATTTAGTCTCTGAACTAGGGACAGAGAATGGAGAAGGAACAGCATAGCTTTCCACTTTTTTTTTTTTCCAGTTTCAACCATAACATTTTATTTATTTTTTTATTTTTTAACTGTACAATATTGTATTGGTTTTGCCATATATCAATGTGAATCTGCCACAGGTATACACGTGTTCCCCATCCTGAACCCTCCTCCCTCCTCCCTCCCCGTACCATCCCTCTGTGTCGTCCCAGTGCACCAGCCCCAAGCATCCAAAAGTCATCAGGTTTATTCGAGTTTGGGCAAACGAGTTATTTCAGTCCACCAATTTGATTTTCAGTTCAGTTATTAGGACTTTTGGTGAAAACAAATTATTCTCAGGCTCTGCCAGTGTATTATTGGCTGTCACTGTATGTCGTGGAAACTAAGAATGAGTCTTAACTAGATATTTCAATAGTTGGGAAAGATGGAAACAGAAATAGGTAATTAAAAATCTTTTAGAGACTTCCCT
This sequence comes from Bos taurus, assembly GCF_002263795.3. NCBI lineage: Eukaryota > Metazoa > Chordata > Mammalia > Artiodactyla > Bovidae > Bos > Bos taurus. The sequence continues at coordinate 130,021 of NC_037349.1, read as the reverse complement.
GGGATTGCAGTGGTTAAGATGGTTAATAAGACTTCTCCTTCCAGTGTAGGCAGTGTGGGTTCGATCCCCGTTCCGGAAGCTAAGGTCCCACATGCCTCAGGGTCAGAAAGCCAAAACATAAAATAGAAGCAACATTGGAACAAATTCAAGAAAGACTTTCAAAGTGGTCCACATCAAAAAATCTTTTTTTTTTTAAAAGCTTTTTTAAAACAGAGACCAAGTTTTAATTATGTTAAGAAACTTCATTTAATACGCAGATAGCCAAACTTTGACTCGTTTTTTTGTTTAAAGAAATGAACAAGAAAAAGAAAATGAAAAGAAAAATGAAAAAGAAATTTTTGTTGTATATGTTTTTGCTCTAAAGGTTTTCCAACAAACCTGGTGTTGATTCATGGCCTACATCAGATGATGAAGACTTAGATTTGAAACCAAGGTAAAGTGCTCTCTTCGGTAAATAGTTTTCCTGCTCTGAATTTAGTTTCATATAGCATTTACTCTTAATATTCAGCAGTGGTGTCCCTCTCACTGTTTTATGTTTGTAATGGAAAGTTGGTGAGAACGAACTGTTTTATAAAAATATGAGTAGTTGACTTTTTTTCTTTTTACTTTAGTAGTAAATAGTGAAAAGTGAAAGTGAAGTCTCTCAGTCGTGTCCGACTCTTTGCGACCCCATGGACAGTAGCGTACTAGGCTCCTCCGTCCATGGGGTTTTCCAGGCAAGAGTACTGGAGTGGGTTGCCATTGCCTTCTTCAGGAGATCTTCCCGACCCAGGGATTGAACCCGGGTCTCCCACACTGTAGGCAGATGCTTTGTTGTCTGAGCCACCAGGGAAGTCTCAAATACTGAAGGTGGAGTGAAGAAAAAAAATGAGTTGGAAAATACAGAGTGAGAGGAAAATCGTATTGGGAAAAGCTTTCTTACAATGGAGGAAATACAAAATTTGGTCAAGGATAAAGAGTCTTATTGTGAATTTTAAAGCATACTGACTTGACTTTTATAATACTCATAGTGGATACAACTACTTACTGTAATAATCATGAAATCTTCCTGGAGCTTTTCAGTTCCAAAACTATATAGTTTATATCATCTAGATTTTTTTCTACCCTTCGACATTATTTTGGTTTCTTAGAAGTGTTAGGAGGGTGCTTTTTTTTTTTTCTTTCTTTCTTTCTCTATTTCTGTCTTTGGCTCCACATTAAAACTAAAGTAATAGTTGTAATTATGGAAATTTAAAAATTAAAAATCTGTTTCTCAAAATCCATATTATAAAGGGATTCCACTGTGTTTTCTAAAGCATTCCATTAAGAAGATATTCCCAATTGTTCATCTCATTGAAGAACACATGTTTGCCTAAAATAATAACCAGTTTGTAGAAGCACAGGCTTTTAATAACCATAAAATAATACTTACAACTTCAGATGTTTTTTGTATTGTAGTAAAAAAAAAAAAAAAGGTCTACTGAAAGTCCTTGTGTCATATTCTAAAATTTCAGATTTCAGACATTTTGTATTTTGCTATTTAAATATTCATCTTATAGCCCCTGTATCAGTATAAACTAGTGGAGTTCAGGAAACAATTGTGCATCTCCTAGAGCATGTAACATATATCTGAAATGTAAGAACCATTTTAATAGTTTTTGAATGTGAATAAATGAAGAGACAAATGGAATCCTACATAATGTTACAGCTAATATATATAATATAGCAGTTAAATCTGTTTGAATTCTAAAAATATGACTTAAATTTAGATTCTCTTTTTAATATTTAGGATGTAGAAGTTCAGTTGAGTTATGTTGAGGAAGGAGGCCCTGCACAACAAGAAAATAAATAAGAAATACGTGATAAAAATGTTATTGTATATTTTTCACTGTTGTCCAACTGGGAGCTGAGAATTTTAGATTAATATTTCTTGACCTTCTTTTTAGCTCCATCTTGTATTCCATTAATTTTTTTTTTCCAAACCGTATATTCTCCTTAGAATTCTGATTACCAGTCCTTGTTCCCAGTGAAATGTTAGGAATATTTCTTTATCAATTCCTCTCTCTCTAGTAATACTTGACAGCATTCAGGTAGTGATAGATGACCATGTGTGGCTAATTGAATGACTTTTTTATAGTGACAAAATTAAACTCTTTATTACAGTATTATTTATACAGTTTTAAAGTAATATGTATCACTATTATTAGGGATACACAATGAACAAAAGCCTCTGTTTTAAATATATGTTTTATATACAATTTATGTTGATATTTTCATAAAACTTGAACAGTGTAGATATATAATTTATGTATTAATAAAAATATAGAAAGCACAGGCTTTCTTCATAGTGTATCCTTAACAATACTGATATATTACTGATTTATTTTATATAAAGTCTAAATATATATGTTGCCGGGGACCAGCCCCGGCTGATCCAGGGTATTCGAAGGAGAGACTGCGTAGGCGAGGATCAGGAAACAATTGCTTAATTAAACGTCAATTAAGGATATAAAGAGTAATAGAATGAGGATAGCTCAGTGAGGAAATTTAGTGGAGAAAAGAGGCTGAAATAAGGATAGCTCAGTGAGGAAATTCAGTGTAGAAAAGAGGCTGAATAATTCAGCCAGAAGGTAAGAGAAAGAACGACATGGTGAGACCAAGTTTCGGTGAACAAGGCCCGCACTTGATTTTCCAAAGTAGTTTTTATACCTTAAGTTATGCATAGAGGATAATGGGGGAAGGGGTAGAGTCAGGCAGCAAGCCAGGCTTTCTTCCTGCAAACTTATCATATGCAAAAGCTTAGGTGATTTACATCATCTTCTGGCCCGGAGGCCTGTTAACATTTTAAGACCCTTTCTTCAGAAAACTTATTTTTCTCTAAAGGTGATTGGTCAGGAGCCACCCTCCAAAAGCATTAGATAAAGTTGCATTCCTACAGAGCAAAGGTGTGGTAGGCTATAACAAGAAAAAGAATTAACTCAAGGGTCCCAAGTTACAAACATTAAAGCTACTACTTACACCAATTATATTAATCAATACACTGCCAGGGACACAGCAGGTAAGGGATATGGAAACTTAGCAGCAAACATTGGCCCAACAAGTGAAAATCCCTTCACCAATACAATTTCTTTTTGTTTTTCAGTTTCTTCTTCTTTTTTTTTTTTATGTTATAAATGGTTTATTTATTCCTCACAACAACTGTCTCAGTTAGGGATTAAATCCATTTGATACATGAAAAGGTGAGGCTCACAGAAGTTATATAATATGTCCAAAGTTAAAGTCAGGATTCCATGCCAGATTTGACTCCATACCCTGTTTTCAATTTCTAATCAATCTTTTAACTACTCAAAAGAATCTGTGTTTAGACAGTTTAGAACATCTCCTGCCTCTCACAGTTGGGAGGCTCTGAACAATCACATGTGGCCGGAAAAACCTATTCAGGCAGGCTAGAGGATTTCCAAAGGAGTTTGTAGGTTAAACACTGTCACACCCAGGAATTATTAACTGGAACTGTAAGCTAACTCTTTTTTCAGAGAGAGGTAGGTGTAGGTGAAAGCACAAAGCAGAAAGTAGGCAGACTCTGGTTTTGGGGGTATATGCTTGAGAATTTCCAGGGGGACTCCTGAAGCTCGATCCCGCATTTGCGTATGCCGAGCCTCCTTCCTCATGACCTTTGTCATGGGCGGAGTTCCTCACACTGGCTACCGGCAGTGATAGAATTCCAGTTGAGCTATTCCAGATCCTGAAAGATGATGCTGTGGAAAGTGCTGCACTCAATATGCAATATGCACTCAATATGCAATATGCACTCAATATGCAATATGCCGGCTGCCGGCAATATGTTTTTCCACATACCTCATTATACTTACGCTTTTCTTTTTTTTCCCTTAAGTTTGTACTTCACTAGACATATCTCACTTTTTCCTTTCTTTTTATTTCCCTACCTTTTGTCATTTTTAATATTTCCTGTTAACCTAATTTTTCCTTGCAGAATACATTTCTTCAGTGTCTGTTCTTTGAGTCCATCTGTCTCTGCCTCTGTTGTTAACATGTTTGCTTACGGCTTTCTGTTTAGAGTGTTTGTGGCTTTCATTCATGATCACTGCCCTACAGGTTTACTCATTTTTTTCCCTCTTCCTTAGAATGAGCTGAATTAAAAAAAATCATTTGTCTTTAGCTCTTTGACAAACAGAATAGAAATAACTTTTCCTGTTTGCAGTTCTAACCCATCTAAATAAGGTTCTGCTAAAAATTAAACTTTCATATTTCCCTTCCCAAGTGATAATTCATGCATATAGAAATCATGCAAGTAAATTTCAAAATATAGTAACTAATTTAAATAGCTTAGTTTTTCAGATATAGTACTCTAAAGTATTGGGGATAAATTTTTATTCTAGAACATTTTGGTAGAGAAAGTAATCTAGTGGGTGTCATAGTATTTGTATAGCAGTATATTAGGGGTAAGGAGAGGAACATCCGGGGCTTCCTATGTCATCTGTCATAATCCTTACCCCATGAGAAGGTTAATCAGTGGCAGAACTGGGATTTGAATCCACATCTGAATAACTCCAGAGCCTGTGCTTTTTGTGTTACATCATAGAGGAATGGGGATGTTTTACTTATTTTATTAAATTTGACCCTTATTATTCTTAAAATTCTTATTTTCTTCTCCAGAATGTCCTGAAACCAAACTTAACAAAGCTAATGAATGCTTCTCAGCAATCCAAAATAAACAGTAAGTTATCTAAGACTGTCCTCCTGGTGACAATTATTCACTGATTTGAAATTCAGTTATTATTCACTGATTTGAAATTATAGATGTTCTCAGGTACTCTCCCTTGTTTTCACTGTAGTAAAAGCAAAATGTGGCATTGTGAGACCAGAGAGTACAACCTTCTCTGAGGACAATAATTCTGATAGGGAAATTGAAGATGTGGTTGAAACCATTCACGAACCATCACCTGGAGTCCAGGGCTTCTCTCATCCTGCCTTCCCGTTGCCTGAGCCTCTTCCACAACCTCTCAAGTCTCTCGCAGGCCTTGTCTCACAAAGGCAAGTTGTTTTGTTTGTAACTTTTTTCCCTGTACTTTTTCACATGCCATTCACATGTCATGTTCCCTTACATGACAAAAAGGATCCTACCACAGAAATGGAAGCCTTCAAAGTCACGATACAAAATGGTGTGATAATAAGAGCAATATATGTGCATGACTCAGATTTATAAATGTTGGCATACTAAGTATGCCATTATGAAAGAAAAAAATTACAAAGCAATTAGGAAGAACAGCTAGATGAATATGAACATGGGGAGGGGGATAAAAGGGAAGAATTCATTTAAGAAGGACAAGATGAATATGAAATGGAATGAGGGTCAGGATGAGACAGATTATTATACAAACAGAACAGAAATAGTGGGGCTATGTCAGACGAGGAACTCTATATTATAAATATGAGAAGAATTATTTCAAATTCAACTTAAGAGGAGACAGTGAGGTTGTGAAAAAACAATGCTCATACTCCTTTGAATGACATATAGCTGATTTTTATGAAGAACTGAAAGAAAATTTGTTCCTTACCTTTTTTGGTGGTTGTTTTTGAGGTTGGTGGTGGTTCTTGTTTTTCTTTTTTTTTTTTAATTGCAGTATAATCAATTTACAATATTGTATTAGTTTCACATGTACAGCAAAGTGACTTGGTTATACTTATATATGTATATATGGCTTCCCTGGTGGCTCAGTTGGTAAAGAGTCTGCCTGCAATGCGGGAGACCTGGGTTCAATCCCTGGGTCGGGAAGATCCCCTGGAGAAGGAAATGGCAACCCACTCCAGTATTCTTGCCTGCAGAATTCCATGGACAGAGGAGTCTGGTGGATTACAGTCCATAGGGTCACAAAGAGTTGGACACAACTGAGGGACTAGCACACACACATGTATGTATGTATCTATATTGAATATAGTTCCCTCTGGAAGTTCATTTCAGTTTGAAGTGATTTGTCTTTTAAAAAAAATTCTCACTTTGCAAGTAATGAAGTGATGTCTTCTATTTAATATAGCAGAACTTTAGTTCATAGACAATTCAAGGTGACTTCTGTTTTAGGCCTTAGCAGATTTATTACGATTTAAGAATTTTTGGCCTTTCTGTTTCTTGTGGTTTCTAGCTTACTGTTTGATAAATACTTAATGTACTTAACTAATTTATCTTACTGTTTGGTATAATCTTGGTGGGTGTTTTAGATCTTTTTGAAAATAAAGAGGAAATAAATAAGCATTTTATCTAGTCTTTTTACCAAAGTTATAATCATGTAAATGAGATTCTGACTCTCTCTTAATTAAATGAGAAAATTTTCAGCTGCAATAGTCTTAAAGAAAAAATGTAGAACTTTTCTTTGCTTAAGAGATTCTGATTTGTCTTTTCCTAATATCTACATGTAATGGCACTTACAGTAAATGAATGAAATCACAATTTATGATTTTTTTTTATTATACAGACTACTTGTTATAAAGTCATAAGGAAAGAAAAACTACCAACAGAGTTTAAAAATTATCTCTGGAAAATAGTTTTTTTACTTTTTAAAATATCTCTAGCTATATGTATACTCCATGTTATTCTTAAGAAACTTTATATTAACTTCAGTATTTATAGGTGTTAAACTAGCCTGTCAATTCTTTGTTATACATATGAAACCAACATATATATTCTTTTGTATCCAAAACCCAGAAATTGTGGTTACTTGATTTTTTTAGTTTGTTTGTTCTTTCCTGATATAAAGTTTGAGCCCTGCTTGATAATCATAGATGTATTTGAAACCTTTATATCTCCAGCTTGGATAATCATAATTTTACTACTATTTTTAATATCTAGATCATTCCTTAAATCTTTACCTACTATTCCAGAAGGCACAGATAGGAAATTAGAGTTGTTAGTGTGCTATTTACAGGGAAATAAGAAGAAAACCTTGTGAATTTTCAAATAAGGTTTTATATTTCTTTCTTACCTCATAGTAGTACTTTAAAATGACTCATAATTCCATACTCACATAAGCATTTCTCATCTACAACTTAAAACTTGTCTCTTAAGATCAATTTTAAAAAGGAGTATTCTTGTAGTATCTTAAATTGGTGTTTTACTATTAAACCTTTTCATTACACTAAAAAATGCTTATTACTGTAATATCCTAGAAATGAATATTTGCACATATTTATAAAAGTATATTTTTATGTCCTTGAAACAGATGTTAAAATATATAACTGAAAATTTTAATGTCATAGTTTTCTTCCCCTGGTATTTTATTTTCAGAATTCTGCATCAGATCAGATCAGATTAGTCGCTCAGTCATGTCCGACTCTTTGTGACCCCATGAATCACAGCATGCCAGGCCTCCCTGTCCATCACCAACTCCCGGAGTTCACTCAGACTCACGTCCAATGAGTCAGTGATGCCATCCAGCCATCTCATCCTCTGTCATCCCCTTCTCCTCCTGCCCCCAATCCCTCCCACCATCAGAGTCTTTTCCAATGAGTCAACTCTTCACATGAGGTGGCCAAAGTACTGGAGTTTCAGCTTTAGCATCATTCCTTCCAAAGAAATCCCAGGGCTGATCTCCTTCAGAATGGACTGGTTGGATCTCCTTGCAGTCCAAGGGACTCTCAACAGTCTTCTCCAACACCACAGTTCAAAAGCATCAATTCTTCGGTGCTCAGCCTTTTTCACAGTCCAACTCTCACGTCCATACATGACCACAGGAAAAACCATAGCCTTGACTAGATGGACCTTTGTTGGCAAAGTAATGTCTTTGCTTTTCAATATGCTATCTAGGTTGGTCATAACTTTCCTTCCAGGGAGTAAGCGTCTTTTAATTTCATGGCTGCAGTCACCATCTGTAGTGATTTTGGAGCCCCCCAAAAATAAAGTCTGACACTGTTTCCACTGTTTCCCCATCTATTTCCCATGAAGTGGTGGGACCCGAAGCCATGATCTTTGTTTTCTGAATGTTGAGCTTTAAGCCAACTTTTTCACTCTCCTCTTTCACTTTCATCAAGAGGCTTTTGAGTTCGTCTTCACTTTCTGCCATAAGGGTGGTGTCATCTGCATATCTGAGGTGATTGATATTTCTCCTGGCAATCTTGATTCCAGCTTGTGCTTCTTCCAGTCCAGCGTTTCTCATGATGTACTCTGCATAGAATTTAAATAAACAGGGTGACAATATACAGCCTTGACGTACTCCTTTTCCTATTTGGAACCAGTCTGCTGTTCCATGTCCAGTTCTAACTGTTGCTTCCTGACCCGCGTACAAATTTCTCAAGAGGCAGGTCAGGTGGTCTGGTATTCCCATCTCTTTCAGAATTTTCCACAGTTTATTGTGATCCACACAGTCAAAGGCTTTGGCATAGTCAATAAAGCAGAAATAGATGTTTTTCTGGAACCCTCTTGCTTTTCCCATGATCCAGCGGATGTTGGCAATTTGATCTCTGGTTCCTCTGCCTTTTCTAAAACCAGCTTGAACATCAGGAAGTTCACGGTTCACATATTGTTGAAGCCTGGCTTGGAGAATTTTGAGCATTACTTTACTAGCGTGTGAGATGAGTGCAATTGTGTGGTAGTTTGAGCATTCTTTGGCATTGCCTTTCTTTGAGATTGGAATGAAAACTGACCTTTTCCAGTCGTGTGGCCACTGCTGAGTTTTCCAACTTTACTGGCATATTGAGTGTAGCACTTTCACAGCATCATCTTTCAGGATTTGAAATAGCTCAACTGGAATTCCATCACCTCCACTAGCTTTGTTCGTAGTGATGCTTTCTAAGGCCCTCTTGTCTTCACATTCCAGGCATAGGTTTGCATTAATTAGGAGCCTGATGGGCTGCAGTCCATGGGGTCGCTAACAGTTGGACACAACTGAGCGACTTCACTTTCACTTTTCACTTTCATGCATTGGAGAAGGAAATGGCAACCCACTCCAGTGTTCTTGCCTGGAGAATCCCAGGGACGGGGGAGCCTGCTGGGCTGCCGTATATGTGGTTGCACAGAGTCGGACATTACTGAAGTGACTTAGCAGCAGCATATTTTACAAATACTTATCTTAACAGCTATGCTTTTCCTGAATAAGGCTATCTATTTTGAACCCAAAGGTATTTATCCAAATCCTTTCTTCTGAGTCCCTTGCGTGCCTCAGATTAATTCATTATTCCCCAAACTGAAGGCCTTGTTCCTGATGCTTCCCTCATCCCTGACTTTGTAAGCTACACTGTCATCTGTTTTCCCCATCCTAGTAGACAGCATCACTGAAATGCCACAGCAGGAAAGATCCCAGATGCCAAACTTCCTTGAAATTACTGCATCCAGTCACTCAGCAAATTCAGTATTTTCTACCTGCTTATCATTTTTCATGTCTTATCATAATCCACTTTCTCACCTATAATCTTGAAATACTCTTTTCAAGTTTTGCTTCCCTGATGTTTATCTTTATGTTGCTGCCATAGTAATCTTCCTAAAATATGTTTGTCAATCTTTTCATTCTTCTTGGCTTTGCAGTTTGTTTTAGAATATTTTTACTATTTTTATTTGGCTGTTTTTAAAGCCAAATTCAACTTTTTAATCACAGTTTCATGGAAACTTTGGGTGATATGCAGTGCTTAGTTTGCTTCCTGTCCACTCTGGAGCATTGCTTGTAGTGTTTTTGTTTTTGTTTTGCAATGCTGTCCTGTAAAATAATGTCATGTTTGCTACTCCCTGGTGCAGTGTAGTCTTTCCCCTTTCATTTGAAAAAAAGCATGGCACCAAATAAAATAAAATATATTTGTGATGATGAAGGAGAAAAGGAAAGATATAAGCATCTGAATGCAGAGTCCCAAAGAATAGCAAGAAGAGATAAGAAAGCCTTCCTCAGTGATCAATGCAAAGAAATAGAGGAAAACAACAGAATGGGAAAGACTAGAGATCTCTTCAAGAAAATTAGAGATACTAAGGGAACATTTCATGCAAAGATGGGCTTGATAAAGGACAGAAATGGTATGGACCTAACAGAAGCAGAAGATATTAAGAAGAGATGACAAGAATACACAGAAGAACTGTACAAAAAAGATCGTCATGACCCAGATAATCACGGTGGTGTGGTCACTGACCTAGAGCCAGACATCCTGGAGTGTGAAGTCAAGTTGGCCTCAGAAAGCATCACTACGAACAAAGATCATGGAGGTGATGGAATTCCAGTTGAGCTATTTCAAATCCTGAAAGATGATGCTGTGAAAGTGCTACACTCAATATGCCAGCAAAGTTGGAAAACTCAGCAGTGGCCACAGGACTGGAAAAGGTCAGTTTTCATTCCAATCTCAAAGAAAGGCAATGCCAAAGAATGCTCAAACTACCACACAGTTGCACTCATCTCACACGCTGGTAAAGTAATGCTCAAAATTCTCCAAGCCAGGCTTCAGCAATATGTGAACCGTGAACTTCCTGATGTTCAAGCTGGTTTTAGAAAAGGCAGAGGAACCAGAGATCAAATTGCCAACATCCGCTGGATCATGGAAAAAGCAAGAGAGTTCCAGAAAAACATCTATTTCTGCTTTATTGACTATGCCAAAGCCTTTGACTGTGTGGATCACAATAAACTGTGGAAAATTCTGAAAGAGATGGGAATACCAGACCACCTGACCTGCCTCTTGAGAAATTTGTATGCAGGTCAGGAAGCAACAGTTAGAACTGGACATGGAACAGCAGACTGGTTCCAAATAGGAAAAGGAGTATGTCAAGGCTGTATATTGTCACCCTGTTTATTTAACTTCTATGCAGAGTACATCATGAGAAACGCTGGACTGGAAGAAACACAAGCTGGAATCAAGATTGCCGGGAGAAATATCATAACCTCAGATATGCAGATGACACCATCCTTATGGCAGAAAGTGAAGAGGAATTCAAAAGCCTCTTGATGAAAGTGAAAGAGGAGAGTGAAAAAGTTGGCTTAAAGCTCAACATTCAGAAAACAAAGATCATGGCATCTGGTCCCATTACTTCATGGGAAATAGATGGGGAAACAGTGGAAACAGTGTCAGACTTTATTTTTCTGGCCTCCAAAATCACTACAGATGTGACTGCAGCCATGAAATTAAAAGATGCTTACTCCTTGGAAGGAAAGTCATGACCAACCTAGATAGCATATTCAAAAGCAGAGATATTACTTTGCCAACAGAGGTCCGTCTAGTCAAGGCTATGGTTTTTCCTGTGGTCATGTATGGATGTGAGAGTTGGACTGTGAAGAAGGCTGAGCACCGAAGAATTGATGCTTTTGAACTGCGGTGTTGGAGGAGACTCTTGAGAGTCCCTTGGACTGCAAAGAGATCCAACCAGTCCATTCTGAAGGAGATCAGCCCTGGGATTTTTTTGGAAGGAATGATGCTAAAGCTGAAACTCCAGTACTTTGGCCACCTCACGTGAAGAGTTGACTCATTGGAAAAGACTCTGATGGTGGGAGGGATTGGGGGCAGGAGGAGAAGGGGATGACAGAGGATGAGATGGCTGGATGGCATCACTGACTCGATGGATGTGAGTCTGGGTGAACTCCGGGAGTTTGTGATGGACAGGGAGGCCTGGCGTGCTGTGATTTATAGGGTCACAAAGAGTTGGACATGAATAAACAACTGAACTGAACTGAACCCATTACTTGTGTAGTAGATCCTGTCACGTGAAGAAAGAAGATGACACTTACTTTCTGCCATTTGATCCTGGTCCTTCCATTTTGTCTCTCTGTAGGGTTCCCAGTAACTGTGCTCTATTTTTCCACATGACTTATTCACACCGTTTCACACCTCGTCCTTTTCTTGGGCTGCCCTTTCCAGAATCCCCCACACCCTGGCTCTATACTCTCTCTTCTGAGACACAGCCCTTTGTCACAGCGTGCCTTGAGCTTCACAGGTTCACCTGCCTCCTCTCTCCTTTGTGCCCTTTCTGTGCTCTGTCCGCTTCAGTTGCAGAGCTATTGAAAAGCTGATACTTTTCTGCCCTCTTGTTTGTTTTAATGGGTCTCTGCCTTGCGTAGAACACAACAGAATTGCTCTTTTCTTTACATTTCTAACTTCTCCGAGGACAGTGTCTATGATTTCTTAGACAACAGTGAATGTTTATCATCTTACTGATTGACTGAATGACCAAATAAATGAATATGTTTTCTGAAGTTGGGTTTTTGTTTTATTTTGTCTTGTTTTTATAGGAAGGAGCCACAAAGCCAGAGATTGTAGACAAAGAAAGTGATACGGATATTATTGAAAGGGCTCCACAAGAGCAAATAAATCATGACCATTTGAATTCTATTGATGGAACACACAAAAATAATAGAAGTGGTAAGTTAGTGAATGTCTGTGGATTTTTTTCTATGCTTAAAAGCTCAAATAAAAACCTTTAAAGTGCATAGATGCAAATATGGCATCCATTTCTTTGTAAGTATGTTTCTTTTGCTCTCTTTCTTCAGAAGTGTCCCAAGTACTACCAGCTTTTTCTTCCTGAAAATGCTTCAACCCTCTGAAATTCTTTTCCACTAGTTCATTTTATTGAACTATTTGTGGATGCTGCTAAGTCACTTCAGTCATGTCCGACTCTATGCGACCCCATAGATGGCAGCCCACCAGGCTCCCCCGTCCCTGGGATTCTCCAGGCAAGAACACTGGAGTGGGTTGCCATTTCCTTCTCCAATTTGTGGATAGAGATAGACATATATGTATTAAAATTCATAGTAGTAAATGTGTTCATTAATGTATCTGTGACTCCATTTTACAGATATGATGTCAGCCTTAGGATTGGGAGAAGAGGAAGATATAGAATCACCTTGGGATTCTGAGGTACTGTCTTCTGTTATTATTTTGAAATGTAAACAACCGAGTGATATAAAAACATAAAATCAGAAGATGCTGTGACTTTCCCACCTTTGCATTTGCCCATCAAAATTTTTTTATTTTTAATCTGATTTTAATCTTTATTTTTAATTATTGATTTTTAGTCAATAAGATAATTCTGTGCTAAATACTACCACATAGTACACTTTAGCTAATTTTCAAGGTTTACCTAATGAAATCAGTGTAATACTGAAATCAAGGCTTAGAAGTCATAAGGAATCTCTTTGTGTTCTGAAGTTGCATTTATCTAAAAATGGAAACATTGTTCCAGGTGAGTCTATGATCAAATGTTCCTTTCTTTCTTTCTTCCTCTCTTCCTTTCTTCCTTCGATTTTTATTGGAGTACAGTTGATTTACAGTACTGTCTTAGGTTCAGGTGTGCGGCAAAGTGAATCAGTTATATATCTCTGTCTATATATCACCTCTTTTTAAGATTCTTTTCCTATATGGGCCATTACAGAATATTGAGTGGAGTCCCTGTGCTGTACAGTAGGTCCTTACTAGTTATCTGTTTTATACACTGTAGTGTGTAGTGTGTTTGTGTCATCCCTAATCTCCCAAGCAAATGTATGTTTCTTTGGTACATGTGCCTGTGTAAAACTCCTAGAGAGGACCAGAGAGAAACGGGTTGAATTGTGGTTTTTTACCACGTCAACATTGAAAAGATAGTGCTTGAGACTTGAAAGTATTATTACGTTTGGATTGTCAAGTTAATCTGCGAGGAACATTTCAAGAGGAGCAAAAGCATAGGGAATAGTAAGAAATATGTGGTATAATAACAGCAGTTAGCTTTGCTTTGTGATGTTTTAGTAAGTACAAACCATTTTGGATAGTTTAACCAGCAAGCGCAGAGAACCTTTATGGCAGCCGTACTCAAAGTAACATGAAGTAGCAGTGCTCTGTTTGAAGGCGGCAGCTATGGAAGGAGATGAGAAGGGCCTGATCTCTAAGGTGCGGGTAGCCACTGCCTGGTGAAACAGCACCGTATTTGAAGTCAGCATCCTGAATCTGTCACTTAGCAGCTGTGGATCTTGGCAAACCTGTCTTAACTGGGTTAAATGTAGGCAGTTTTTAAAAGTAGGATATTTTCTTCAAAAGGAATTAGGAAATCTTCATGCAACTCAATATTAATTTTAACAGAGTATCTCTGAGAGCCTTCCACGAAAGTATGTAGATCTTTTATCTGGAGCTGCTGGTCAAAGAAGAAAAAATATGTTAAATGGAAAAGTGGAAGGTAAGAACTATATTTTATAGAAAAGTCATTTGACAGAATGTTGATTTAAAATGGAAATGCTGATATATTCTAATAGGCAAAGAAAATCACCTGTCAGATGCGTAGTGAGATAAAAGACGAGAAAAGGAGGGAAATAGTGTATCTTATCAGGTGTCAGCCACAGATTATATTGATAATCCAGTTTAAGGAGCTAAATTATTTAGCCCCTGGACTTCCTTGGTTGTCCAGTGGTAAGGACTCTGTGTAGTTAAGAGTCTCCAATGCAAGGGGTGCTGGTTTGATCCCTACTCAGGGAACTAAGATTCCATTTGACATATGGGACAAAAAAAAAGATTCTGTTTCAAGATACTCTATGACCTAAGGAAAGTTGAGAAACAAGAGGAAAGAGGGAATGAAGGATTAGAGAGGTAGAGGGTATAGGGAGGAAATGAAGGAAAAGGAAGTACAGGTCTCTGGGGAAGGTAGCAATAAGTAAGATAACGCTTTAGAAAAAGGGAGAGTACTTGATATGGACGATGCATTTGAAGTGAGCTTCCAGCACCAAAATGTGTCAGAGAAGAACAGCAAAGCTTTCCCCTCTTCCTGTCTTCCTCACTCTTAGGAAGGCATTCAGGATTGTGGTCCCTGGGTGTGCAGAGCGGTGTGTCATCCTCTGTGGGGGAGCGTGGGCATAGGTGCTCCGCTGTAATGTGTGCAAATTGGTGTCATACGAAATGTTGCTGCTTTATAGGATGGTGTCACATAGGCCAACAAAAGAGAACTAGAAAGAAGGAGCAAGCAGGGAGCGTGATAGGGAGATCAAGTAACCTACAGCTTGATAGAGAGTCCACTGGAAAGTTTCCAACTTGTAATGCAGTTTCACTTTGGGGGGAGTGTTAGAGTGAGGAAGTTGAGGTTAAGATTTCAGGAGAATAAATTAAGTTGAAGTAATGTAGAAGCAGACTCAGTATAGACCAGAGTTTCTCAGATTTTAACTAGTAGCCTGGGGACCTTGTGTGAAGTGCACATACTGAGCAGAAAGTCTGAGAATCTGTGTTTCTAACAAGCTCTCTGAGTAGCAAGGGTGTAGCCTTACATTTAGAGAAATTTGGAAGTAGAGTTTTGGAGAGTTCAGGACATAACAGGATCAAGGAAAAGCATTATTTTGTTTTTCTTTCTAAACGTGTCTATATCCAGAGGGAAGAAAGAGTTGAAGTAGCAATTACAGGTGTAAGATACCATTGCTAAGCAAAGAGGGAAAAAGAAGTGGTGAAGATGATCCATAGAAAGAATGTAAAGGGGGAAGAATTAAGACCACAGATCCAGAGATTACCCTTTATAGAGGAAACAATTTAGTGAAAGGATGGAGGGAAGAAAGCAAGGCCTTAGGGAGGTGAGTTGGGAGTTGAGGAAACTTGAAGAAACTCCTAGATGGCTTCAGTGTATTTGCAATGAGAAGAGAGAAGATCACTGTTGCTCCAGAGAATACTGCAGGTGGGAGGGGGTGCTAGAAGTGGAGGAAACTCCAGCCACTCCAAATACCTATCAGGCATCAAAGATATATGTTGTATCGGTATTTGTTATTC
Source organism: Bos taurus (assembly GCF_002263795.3). Classification (NCBI taxonomy): domain Eukaryota; kingdom Metazoa; phylum Chordata; class Mammalia; order Artiodactyla; family Bovidae; genus Bos; species Bos taurus. Next base: position 114,364 of record NC_037349.1, on the reverse strand, counting down.
AAATTAGATTAATGTGAATATGGGGGTGTTGACTTTTTTTGAAAGTTGTTTCACAGAAATCCTTTGAAGCAGTAACATGGTGTACCAAACCAAACTAAGTTTTGAAACAAAACAGATTAATAGGGTTCCTTCCCTAAATGCTAGAATTGTTATTTTTGGTAAGTACTATACTGAAGTTGGCTTAAAGCTCAACATTCAGAAAACAAAGATCATGGCATCTGGTCCCACCACTTCATGGGAAATAGATGGGGAAACAGTGGAAACAGTGTCAGACTATTTTTCTGGGCTCCAAAATCACTACAGATGGTGACTGCAGCCATGAAATTAAAAGATGCTTACTCCTTGGAAGGAAAGTTATGACCAACCTAGATCGCATATTCAAAAGCAGAGACATTACTTTGCCAACAAAGGTCCGTCTAGTCAGGGTTATGGTTTTTCCTGTGGTCATGTATGGATGTGAGAGTTGGACTGTGAAGAAGGCTGAGCGCCAAAGAATTGATGCTTTTGAACTGTGGTGTTGGAGAAGACTCTTGAGAGTCCCTTGGACTGCAAGGAGATCCAACCAGTCCATTCTGAAGGAGATCAGCCCTGGGATTTCTTTGGAAGGAATGATGCTAAAGCTGAAACTCCAGTACTTTGGGCCACCTCATGCGAGGAGTTGACTCATTGGAAAAGACTGATGCTGGGAGGGATTGGGGGCAGGAGGAGAAGGGGATGACAGAGGATGAGATGGCTGGATGGCATCACTGACTCGATGGACGTGAGTCTGAGTGAACTCCGGGAGTTGGTGATGGACAGGGAGGCCTGGCGTGCTGTGATTCATGGGGTCGCAAAGAGTCGGACATGGCTGAGTGACTGATCTGATCTGATCTGACACTGATTTTGAAGCATGCAAGGTTTTTAATATCTAATAATTGTGTGACAGTTAAATTTATTATTTCCTTTTTGATAATTGTATTTCAATATTGAGAACTTATTATACATTATTTTCTAAATGTGTCTTATATACCTTCTTGCATGATTGGATCGAGAAACTTTAAGATGGCTAAACTAGAGGAGCCAAGACATGTAGGCATACCAGTAGCCCACATGGGTATGAAAAAAAGTGAATATTTTTATGAACCATTATTCTACAAGTGTGTATCCCAGCTAATCAGTTCATTACTCTTTCTCTGATGAGAAATGAATTATGCATTCAGTTGAACTGTCATCCCAGCTGTGCACTTCTTAAATGACTGGACAGATTGAAGAACATGATAAATACTTGTAGTATAATGGTGTAAATGATACTGCTGTATTGCATTCAAGATAATGCTGTTGCAGTTTACCATCTACTTTCACATTTATCTCTTTGGGGTCATGATTTGTTCCTCTGATTAAGATCACTTTTCTCCTCATCAGTCAGCATGTTCACATTGGTCTGTGTGTACTTTAATATTTTATTAAGTCATTGAAAATGTAATGTTACTTTTGAAATCTGAACTGCATGTTTTGTTAAACCTTTATTTCTATTTTTTCTTCACTATCTGTAGTGGATTCATAGTCTGTCTTGCTGGTGTCCTAACATCCCCCTGAAAACAAGACACTGAAACCAAATGTATTCACTGCCAAGGCTGAGCACAAGGATTTCTGCTCAGTACTAATTCTGCATGAATGTAGAACTGGCTTTCATATTTACATGTAATTAACTCTATGTCCCTTTTGCCTTTTAGATTCTCCTGAGAAATATCCTAACGTGAAGGTAAAATCATTTATGTTTTTATCTTGAATTATGAACTGTGGATAGTATCAAAGGTACATTGTTTATTAACCAACTTGTTTCCAAACCCATTCAGCCTGCAGTCTTAGTGAAAGATTCTGTTCCTACTAAAACAGTCGGAATGAAGGATTTACAAACATCCACTTCAGGTAAATTTTGCAATACACACGTAACTCTGAAAAGAGGGACACTGAAGTATTTGAAATGCTCAGTCCTCATACTGCTAACTTTGTTTTTGCAAATTTAATTGAAGCATTTGACATACATAAGGCAAATGTTATTATTGGTATCCATGTTTTGAAAAAAAGATAGGTACAAGCATAAGAACAAGAAATTTTTAAAATGTAAACTTGAACTCAGTATGTTTCTGTATATGTTTTGATACCCTAAAGTTCTCAGTTTGCAGTCTGTACACTTCTTAGGGATTCTCAGAAATTAATTATTAGATCCTAAGATTTTTCCAGGGTCCAAAAATGCTTATTTGAACTTTGACCTTTACCTAGAGTAAAGCTTCTCTTGCTAATATATCAGTTGTATTTCAGCTTATCATTATTTCCTTTTAGTGTTGTTACACAGATGAATGTAGGCCAAACAGATGTTTTGTTCAGCAGACTTTGTGTGTGTGTTGTTTTTGTGGTATCTTTGATTATTAGAAGTAGGGGAAGTACTCATAGTTTAATGACTTTTTGATAGACATAATCTTTTAAAACAGTGATTCTCAAAGTTTGGCTTTAGGATCCTTTTGTACTTCTAAAAATCACTGAGAATGCCATGGAACTTTTGTTTAAGTAGGTTGTATTTATTGATGTTCACTGTATTGGAAAACAAAGCTGAAAAACTTAAAATACAAGAACACAGAATCATAATGGCTAATTCCATTTGTCATTAGAGTTATAATAGCACATGTCGTGTCTCTGAAGAACTCCACTGTGCACTCAGAAGAGAATGAGAATGAAGTAACATTTAGTGTTGTTGTGAAAATAGTTCTGACCTCTTGGACCCCCTGACCTGATGGTCTCTGAACTTCAGGGATTCTCAGGACACACTTGAGAACCACAGTTTTAAACTGTTGAAGTGGTTAGATGTGAAATGATAAAGGGGACCTTGAGTTGAAACAGGGTTTCTTGCTTGTTTCTTTGACTTCTCTTAAGAAATTTAGACCTGACAGCTTTTTGGTTTTTTTTTTTTTTTTTGAAGCAAATATTTTTGTGTTGTATTCATTCTTGTCTCATGGTGCTCTGTGCTCTTTGGATCCAGTGCTGTCCTCGACTTATCCTATTTCACGTGGAAACAATTAGCCACATACAAGCCTATCATTTCTTATATGTTTATGATATTTATCCAAGGCTTAAAAGATGGGTTCTGAAGACACTGATACATTGAAAAAAGGCTGTCTCTTTGTAATTAAAGTAGTTGCTGTTGGTGATGTTCAGTCGCTAAATCGTGTCCATCTCTTTGTGACCCCATGGGCTTTAGCACGCCAGGCCTCCCTGTCCCTCACCATCTCCCTGAGTTTGCCTAGTCATGTCAACTGAATGAGTGATGCTATCCAACCATCTCACCCTCTGCTGTCTCCTTCTCCTCCCCTCAATATTTTCCAGCATCAGGGTCTTTTCCAGTGGTTGGTTCTTCACATCAATCACGTGCCCAAAGTATTGGAGCTCCAGTTTCAGCATCAGTCCTTCCAGTGTGTATTCAGGATTTATTTCCCTTAGGATTGACTGGTTTGGTCTCTTTGCTCTCCAGGGACTCTCAAGAGTCTTCTGTAGCACCACAATTTGAAAGCATCATTTCTTTGGCGCTCAGCCTTCTTTACGGTCCAACTCTCACATCCCTCTGTAACTACTGCTAAAACCATAGCTTTGACTGTACAGACCTTTGTCGGCAAAGTGATGTCTTTGCTTTTTAATACATGGTCTTGGTTTGTACCATTAATTAAGGTAGTACCATTCATTAAAAGTGTTTTTAAAACCATGGTCTCTAGAACACACAATATTGTCATGCATAATTAAATGTAAAATAAATGCCATACATTTTGTTAATAAAATATTTGTATGTTGAAGAAAAATAATTATTAATAAAGTTCTTATCGAATACAGAATATGTAACAGAGATTGAGTGAATTAAAGTAAGTAATACTAGAAAATTAGCAAGTAGAAAAAATGAGACACTAGTTAACGTCTCTTCATGAATGGCAGTGAAGTGTAAGATATAATAAGCTCTGAAGGACTAGTGAGTGAGGGGAGAGGAGGACATGGAACTGATTCTCTGAAGAAAGACTGTACAAGTTAGTTAGAGCAGTACTCTTACTTACATTCTAATAAATGGAAACTGTTTTCAGATTTTCCAGATTCCGATTCTCCTAGTTTGAGCCTCAGTAATGAGACTCACCAAAGAACGGGGCGTTTGGAAGCTGATCAGTGTCCACTGGCATCACAGTCATGACCAAAAGTCAGTCAGCATCCACAGAATTTGGACAGGTGACTGTAATAGATAAAAGATGGCTATTGGAGCGGTGTTTCTGGGGAATTACACGCTCCATAGCTGTGCCAGTTTCAGCTGCCAGAAAACAGAAAAAGCAAACAAGGTAATGCAGAAGCCCAGGGCACTCAACTGTGGGCCACCTGGGCACGGCCTAACCATTATTCTGACGGTTCCAAATTAGATTTTGTGGCAAAACCTACCTTGTGCTGACTCCTTTTATGCAAGCTACAGCCAAGCAATACCTCTTAGCAAGGTGTTTGCATTCTCCCTCTGACCACAGTAATACAATAAATACAGTGAGAGTTAGGAGAAAGTAAGTTTGGTTAGCCTAGTATTTAGCATATACCTGAGAGTGGGTAGCAGGATTATATTTAGAACTCTGGGACTAGTTGGGAGACCTCAGTAGACATCTAGAGATTGCCTTCTCAAAATGTAACTTCATAGCAATATTGAAAGAGTGCTGTATCATTAAAAGCAGTATATAGAAAGTCAATTCTGATTCTACTAGGATGCCCAGTCTATTGAGTAACCATGTCTAATATGTGTTGTCCATAAATACCAATTAATTTAACACCTTTAATCAGTCATATTGTCAGAGCTATAGTAAGAAATCATATACTGTTTCTTTTTTTCACTCCTAGTTTTTTCTTTTCTATCCTCACCTATAGGGTTAACTTTGCATTTACAAAAGATTCTCAGTTATTTCCTAGAATAGTGACTACAAGCTATAAACTCAGTGTTTTGTGTTTTTTTTTTTTAATCTATAGAAGTGACTTGTTTGCCCTTGTTTGTCCATTAGCTTGGTATGTCCACGAAACACAAATTCAGATAAAACCTATCCAGTCCCTTCAACAGAGGAAGATGGGAAATAGGGAAACTACAAAATAAATAGAAGCCACTTCAGACTGTTCATGTAGATCGTTTCTCATCTCAGTCGATACCTTTTAGAAAGGAACCAGCAGAGGCTACTCCTTCAGGGCCCCCGGATTTGTACATTTATTCATTTCATAATGATTTATTCTATACTGGACTCAGAACATTTTATATCCTAAGTATTTCTGGAAACGCTCCCCGAGTCCAGGCCTGCATCACCTTTGTTTCCTTCCATAAATAATGCCTTCAGATTCATCTCTCTCCATGTATTTGTATGCCCTTCAAATCCATTCCTCTTGTAGCATTTAGAGTCACCTCTCTCAAAAGCAAGTGTGACTGTGAACCACTCTTCAAATCACATTAATGTCCAGGCATCATAAAGTGACATGTGAGGCTTTCATAATCTGACTTCTGCCTGACACTTCATCTCTCGCCCTTTCTGTCGTTTGCTGTGGAATTCTGAATTGCTGGTGATGCCCTCCTGACCTGTCTCTGTACTTTCGACAGATATTTACCCTGTTGTGTGTGTGCTTCTCTCCCCGTCTTGTTACAGCCTTGCATGCATTCCCTCTCCTTCCCTTGGACTGTGTAAGTCTCCGCTCAGGCAATATCTCTAGAAAAGCATTCCCTGACATCTTTTATCTACATTTTCTTTAAACTCCAGTGTCTAGTACAGAGCAGAAAGCTGATAAATAATTATTGAATAAAATAAATAAGGACTGTTTATACAAAAGTGATTTTTAAGAGCTTGTCCTGTGCAGTTTAGGAGCCAAGAAGATAGGCATGTGAAAAAATAATTTACAATTCAGGTGATGAAGATACACTAGAAAAATCTATAAAGTTCTAAGGTAGCTACAAGGAAAGGGATACCCGTTTATCTGAGAAAAGATAGCTGTAATCAAGGACAACTTCACAAAACAGGTTGAGTCTTAAAAGATGAAAAGTTATTTGTCAGGAAGAGTACAGGGTAGCATTTCAGATTAAGGAATTGATAAAAGCATAAAAAAGTAAGGAATTTTGTAAACCATGAATAATGTTGCAGTTGAAGCTTGGCATGTTGTTAAAAAGGTACTGTTATGAAGTAGAGAAGAGAATGTATTGTGACTTTATATGTCTGTCCTGTATTTTGAAATTTCGTTTGGTTTCTGATTGTTTTATTCATTGATGTTTGGATGATTTTGTGAATGAATCTTTGAGCTGTTTGTGTACCTGTATCCTGGTGACATCTGGTATTTTCCAAATTGTTTGTTGAAATTTTAGATCATTGGAAGTATTTCTTAAAGAAGTAAATATTCAGCTGAAGATAAAGATTGATTTAAGATGTCATTTGATACAGTGTTTTAAATCTATGTTTTAAATAAAGATTATGTCTTTTATCTAAATATTCTAAGTAATTTTAACTAAACATACAGATTTGTCAGCAGAACTAGACTTAGAAATGACATCAGAGGAAGAAGAGGAAAAACCTGTTGGAGATGAAAACAACCATTCCCAGGTATGTAAAAATGTAAATTTAAATTTCTGGTTTAATACTGTTTTCTATGCTTCAACAGCATAATACAGTGTGTAACAAAGGTCATGACAAATAAAATTACCTTTCAAAATTTAATCAATAGATAATAATTTAATAGTTTTTATAGCACCTTAATTATAAAATTTCAAATATTGTTAGAATCTGTTATATTTATAGTTTGTTTTTGGAATTGAGGGAAAAAAATTTCCTGACTATTGTTTACTTCTTCCATTTTTATAACTTCATTACATGATTATGAAGGTGATATCAAATACTGAATTGTAAGAGTAAACAGTTGAAATTATGAACAATATGACAGTGATGATCCCGGACCTAGATACATGGAGAGAGAAATCATTCCCAGTGGTTCAAGGTTTTCCATTGAAATTACCAGTCAGTGACGCCAAGATGAAAGATTCATTCTGTCTGTGATCTCGGTGTAATTGATTAGGGATGTACATTCAGGGAGAGAGTGGGGTCATAGAATCAACCCAGTTACCTATTAAGAGAATCGAAGCTTCCAGATTGGACCTTTGTTGTTAGGGCACAAATAATAACTTTCTAATTTATCTCATTTTGGGGTGATAAATCAGTAAATATTACTAAAAATGCTTTATCCACTTTCATTGGTAGATATTAGAATATAATATAACTGAATGTAGGGGCTTCCTTGGTAGCTCAGCTGGTAAAGAATCCACCTGCAATGCAGGAGACCCCAGTTCATTTCCTGGGTCAGGAAATTCCTCTGGAGAAGGGTTCGGCTACCCACTTCAGTATTGTTGGGCTTCCCTGGTGGCTCAGATGGTAAGGAATCCACCTGTAATGTGCGAGACCTGGGTTTAATCCCTGGGTTGGGAAGATCCCCTGGAGGAGGGCATGGCAACCTACTCCAGGATTCTTGCCTGGAGAATCCCCATGGACAGAGGAGCCTGGTGGGCTAAAGTCCTTAGGGATGGAAAGAATCAGACATGACTGAGCATACACATAAGTGAATGTAAGCAGGTAATATGTGTTGATGAATAACACTATCATAATATATAATTTGCAGTAAAATTTAGGGATTTGTTCCTCTTTCTGATTGTTGTTAATTTGATTTTGGCTCCTAGTAATATAAAGTTTGTCTGTTTTGCATGTATTAGTCCTTAAAAAAAATCTTACAAATGTGCTATAGGGATTCCCTATTTAAGATTTAGTGAGGTGAAATATTTTTAAGTGAGGAAGCCTTTATAACATTAAAACTTATCTAATTAATTTTTGGTAGATTTAACATATATGAATTAATTCAAACAGTGATAAAATTGGGTTTATGAGTTCATGTTTTTCCCCTATTTTAGGCTAAGGCAAGCTATTTTTCACTTCTTCCTTGTGATCCAGTGATTTGTGAGTAGCTAAGCATAGATTAAGAAGTTTAAGAGTAAAATTTTAATAAATTTTAGATTTCCAACATGGACACCAGGATATTTTTAATGACAAATACATGTACTCCCTTCCCTTTATGTATTTAATAACAAATTTAATAACAATAAACATAAAATAAAAAATAGAATAAACAATACAAAACAAATTAAAAAAATTAATAACAAATACATGTACTCCCTTCCTTGTACATGTATAAGGCTTCCCTTGTGGCTCAGCTGGTAAAGAATTTGTCTGCAATGCAGGAGGCCTAGGCTCGATTCCTGGGTTGGGAAGATCCCCTAGAGAAAGAAAGACTATCCACTCCAATATTCTGGCCTGGGGAACTCCATGGTCTGCATAGTCCATAGGGTTGCAAAGAGTCGGACACAACTGAATGGCTTTCACTTTAACTTTCACGTATACTCCCACATATTCTTTAATCATCACTTGAAGATGTTTCTTTTGAGACAGACTTTTCCATTATGTTGTTTACTAAAATGTAGTAAGTTTTGACACATGTGATTTTGTCACATAAGTAGTGTAAACTCCCATCCCCCGAAAATTAAGTGTTTATCTCAAAAGGAGAAAACTGAGTTTTGAGATGCTGTGAGATGTTTATTCCTTCTAGTAATAGACTTTTAAATTTCTTTGTTTGCTTGTTTGCTCTTTTGTGTAAGAGGTGCCTTGACTGAGTTTTAACAACAGACAAAAATCTGTAGGTATTCTCCTTTAAAAGAAAAATGAGATCAGCCCTATCCCCAGCTAAGGCATTAAATTACTTGGGTAAAGTCACGCTTTTAACTTATCTGCTGCTGCTACTGCTGCTAAGTCGCTTCAGTCATGTCCGACTTTGTGCAACCCCATAGCAGCCCACCAGGCTCCCCCGTCCCTGGGATTCTCCAGGCAAGAACACTGGAGTGGGTTGCCATTTCCTTCTCCCATGCATGAAAGTGAAAAGTGAAAGTGAAGTCGCTCAGTCATGTCCGACTCTTAGTGACCCCATGGACTGCAGCCTACCAGACTCCTCCATCCATGGGATTTTCCAGGCAAGAGCACTGGAGTGGGGTGCCATCGCCTTCTCCGTTTAACTTAACTATTCATTTGATAAATTCATTTCGTAATTTATCAGATTCAAGTTACAGAATTTTATCATCTCTTTTGGTGCCATAAAATGCTAGGGAATGCCACTTTCGGGGCTTTGAAGAAATCATTTAGTTTATCTTTGTGTATAATGTTAAGAAGGGTTCTCATCTCATTCTTTTACATGTAGCTATCCAGTTTTCCCAGCACCATTTATTGAAGAGGCTGTCTTTGCCCCATTGTATATTTTTGCCTCCTTTGTCAAAAATAAGGTACCCATAGGTGCATGGGTTTATTTCTGGGCTTTCAGTCTTGTTCCATTGGTCTATATTTCTGTTTTTTGTGCCAGTACCATACTTTCTTTATGACTGTAGCTTTGTTGTATAATATGGTCAAGAAGGTTGATTTCTCCAGCTCGATTGGATTAAAATGGATTAAAGACCTAAATGTAAGACTAGAAACTATAAAACTCTTAGAGGAAAACATAGGCAGAATACTCGATGACATAAATCAAGGCAAGATCATCTGTGACCCACCTCCTAGAATAATGGAAATAAAAACAAAAGTAAACAAGTGGGACCTGGTTAAACTTAAAAGCTTTTGCACAGCAAAGGAAACTATAAGCAAGGTGAAAAGACAGCACTCAGAATGGGAGAAAAAAATAGCAAATGAAACAACTGACAAAGGATTAATTTCCAAAATATACAAGCAGCTCATACAACTCAATACCAGAAAAACAATCCAATCAAAAAGTGGGAAAAAGACCTAAATAGACATTTCTCCAAAGACGACATACAGATGGCTAACAAACACATGAAAAGATGCTCAACATCGCTCATTATTAGAGAAATACAATTAAAAACTACCATGAGATATAACCTCACACCAGTCAGAATGGCCATCATTAAAAAGTCTACAAGCAATGAATGCTGGAGAGGGTGTGGAGAAAAGGGAATGCTCTTGTACTGTTGGTGGGAATGTAAATTGATCCAGTCACTATGGAAGACTATATGGAGATTCCTTAAAAAACTAGGAATAAAACTACCATAAGACCCAGCAATTCCACTCCTAGGCATATACCCTGAGGAAACCAAAATTGAAAAAGACACATGTATCCCATCATTCATTGCAGCACTGTTGCGATAGTTAGAACATGGAAGCAACCTAGATGTCCATCAACAGATGAATGGATAAAGAAGATGTGGTTCATATACACAATGGAATATTACTCAGCCATAAAAAGGTATGCACTTGAGTCAGTTCTAATGAGCTAGGTGAACCTAGAACCTATTATACAGAGTGAAGTAAGTCAGAAAGAGAAAGATAAATATCATATTATAACACATATATGGAATCTAGGAAAATGGTACTGAAGAATTTATTTACAGGGCAGCAGTGGAGAATCAGACATAGAGAATAGACTTATGGACTTGGAGTGAGGGGAAGAGAGGGTGAGATGTAACATGGAAAGAGTAACATGGAAACTTACATTACCGTATGTAAAAATATAGCCAACCGGAATTTGCTGTATGGCTCAGAAAACTCAAACAGGGGCTCTGTATCAACCTAGAGGGGTGGGATGGGGGGAGATGGGAGGGAGGTTCAAAAGACAGGGGATATATGTATAACTTTGGCTGGTTTATGTTGAGGTTTGACAGAAAAGAACAAAATTCGGTAAAGCAATTTCGTTCAATTAAAAATAAATTAATTTAAAAAAAGAAAAAGAAAAGAGAAAAAAAATCATTTAACTTTTTTTGGTTTTACTCCTATTTCTGGTAAATAGTGGGGCCACAATAGCTATAAAGTTTGATGGTTATTGAATGTGAAATTGGGAAACATTATTTATATTCCAGAATTCCACACTAACAACTCATCAGTTTCACTCTGCTCCTTGTGTTTTGGTAAACTTTGGTTCATATATTTTAGTGAACACCATCACTTTTTTGTTATATATATCCTAGATCCAAATGAACAAAGAAATGTAAAAGGCCATGGGGAAAGAATAGCTTTAGTGTTTTTGAGGCACTAAGGTGTCACATCCTCTAAATCTGGCTGTTTAGTGGAAAATCCAGGTGGTAAAGACTGAAGAGGAGAGATTTTGTGTGTTTTGTCTTTTAATTTCTCTATCTCTGCCAGTTAGATGGGGAAGACTGGGGATGAATAATCCCTTAAGATTATTAAGCATCATCTTAAGAAAGAATGAAGAGATGGAGCAAAAGCAAAAAGAATACCCAGCTGTGGATGTGACTGGTGATAGAAGCAAGGTCCGATGCTGTAAAGAGCACTATTGCATAGGAACCTGGAATGTCAGGTCCATGAATCAAGGCAAATTGGAAGTGGTCAAACAAGAGATGGCAAGAGTGAATGTCGACATTCTAGGAATCAGAGAACTAAAATGGACTGGAATGGGTGACTTTAACTCAGATGACCATCATATCTACTACTGTGGGCAGGAATCCTTCAGAAGAAATGGAGTAGCCATTATGGTCAACAAAACAGTCCAAAATGCAATACTTGGATGCAATCTCAAAAACAACAGAATGATCTCTGTTTGTTTCCAAGGCAAACCATTCAATATCATGGTAATCCAAGTCTATGCCCCAACCAGTAATGCTGAAGAAGCTGAAGTTGAACGGTTCTATGAAGACCTACAAGACCTTTGAGAACTAACACCCCCAAAAAGATGTCCTTTTCATTATAGGAGACTGGAATGCAAAAGTAGGAAGTCAAGAAACACCTGGAGTAACAGACAAATTTGGCCTTGGAATACGGAATGCAGCAGGGCAAAGACTAATAGAGTTTTGCCAAGAAAATGCACTGGTCATAACGAACACCCTCTTCCAACAACACAAGAGAAGACTCTGCACATGGACATCACCAGATGATCAACACCAAAATCAGATTGATTATATTCTTTGCAGCCAAAGATGGAGAAGCTCTATACAGTCAGCAAAAACAAGACCAGGAGCTGACTGTGGCTCAGATCATGAACTCCTTATTGCCAAATTCAGACTTAAATTGAAGAAAGCAGGGAAAACCACTAGACCATTCAGGTATGACCTAAATCAAATCCCCTATGATTATACACTGGAAGTGAGAAATAGATTTAAGGGCTTAGATATGATAGATAGAGTACCTGATGAACTATGGAATGAGGTTCATGACATTGGACAGGAGACAGGGATAAAGACTACCCTCATGGGAAAGAAATGCAAAAAAGCAAAATGGCTGTCTGGGGAGGCCTTACAAATAGCTGTGAAAAGAAGAGAAGCAAAAAGCAAAGGACAAAAGGAAAGATATAAACATCTGAATGCAGAGTTCCAAAGAATAGCAAGAAGAGATAAGAAAGCCTTCCTCAGCAATCAATGCAAAGAAATAGAGGAAAACAACAGAATGGGAAAGACTAGAGATCTCTTCAAGAAAATCAGAGATACCAAGGGAACATTTCATGCAAAGATGGGCTCGATAAAGGACAGAAATGGTATGGACTTAACAGAAGCAGAAGATATTAAGAGATGGCAAGAATACACAGAAGAACTGTACAAAAAAGATCTTCACGACCCAGATAATCACGATGGTGTGATCACTCACCTAGAGCCAGACATCCTGGAATGTGAAGTCAAGTGGGCCTTAGAAAGCATCACTACGAACAAAGCTAGTGAAGGTGATGGAATTCTAGTTAAGCTATTTCAAATCCTGAAAGATGATGCTGTGAAAGTGCTACACTCAATATGCCAGCAAACTTGGAAAACTCAGCAGTGGCCACAGGACTGGAAAAAGTCAGTTTTCATTCCAATCCCAAAGAAAGGCAATGCCAAAGAATGCTCAAACTACCACACAGTTGCACTGATCTCACATGCTAGTAAAGTAATGCTCAAAATTCTCCAAGCCAGGCTTCAGCAATATGTGAACCGCGAACTTCCTGATGTTCAAGCTGGTTTTAGAAAAGGCAGAGGAACCAGAGATCAAATTGCCAACATCCGCTGGATCATGGAAAAAGCAAGAGAGTTCCAGAAAAACATCTATTTCTGCTTTATTGACTATGCCATAGCCTTTGACTGTGTGGATCACAATAAACTGTGGAAAACTCTGAAAGATATGGGAATACCAGATCACCTGACCTGCCTCTTGAGAAATTTGTATGCAGGTCAGGAAGCAACAGTTAGAACTGGACATGGAACAGCAGACTGGTTCCAAATAGGAAAAGGAGTACGTCAAGGCTGTATATTGTCATCCTGCTTATTTAACTTCTATGCAGAGTACATCATGAGAAACGCTGGGCTGGAAGCAGCACAAGCTGGAATCAAGATTGCCAGGAGAAATATCAATCACCTCAGATATGCAGATGACACCACCCTTATGGCAGAAAGTGAAGAGGAACTCAAAAGCCTCTTGATGAAAGTGAAAGTGGAGAGTGAAAAAGTTGGCTTAAAGCTCGACATTCAGAAAACGAAGATCATGGCATCCAATCCCATCACTTCATGGGAAATAGATGGGGAAACAGTGGAAACAGTGTCAGACTATTTTTTTGGGCTCCAAAATCACTGCAGATGGTGACTGCAGCTATGAAATTAAAAGACGCTTACTCCTTGCAAGGAAAGTTATGACCAACCTAGATAGCATATTCAAAAGCAGAGACATTACTTTGCCAACAAAGTTTCGTCTAGTCAAGGCTATGGTTTTTGCTCTGGTCATGTATGGATATGAGAGTTAGACTGTGAAGAAGGCTGAGTGCCGAAGAATTGATGCTTTTGAACTGTGGTGTTGGAGAAGACTCTTGAGAGTCCCTTGGACTGCAAGGAGATCCAACCCATCCATTCTGAAGGAGATCAGCCCTGGGATTTCTTTGGAGGGAATGATGCTAAAGCTGAAATTCCAGTACTTTGGCCACCTCATGCGAAGAGCTGACTCATTGGAAAAGACTCTGATGCTGGGAGGGATTGGGGGCAAGAGGAGAAGGGGACGACAGAGGATGAGATGGCTGGACGGCATCACTGACTCGATGGACGTGAGTCTGAGTGAAGTCCAGGAGTTGGTGATGGACAGGGAGGCCTGGCGTGCTGCGATTCATGGGGTTGCAAAGAGTTGGACACGACTGAGTGACTGAATTGAACTGAACTGAAGAAAGCCTTTTTTGAAATTTTTGGAATTTTGTTTCTTTTCGTCAAACAAGAAGAAGTAGGATTCACAAATATTTCAGTGATTTGTTAGTGATAAAATTAAAGTAAGCACAAAAAGATTTTTTTATCATTTAAAATCAGGCCAAACCCTGAGTCAAATAATAAAATTAATGAAAACAACAAAAAAAGATGTTTATAATTAAGTAACAGAATTTCTTAGTATCAAACTTTCATTAAAGGTTGAAGAAGAAACTGGGATGACCCGGAGGGATGATATGGGGAGCGAGGAGGGAGGAGGGTTCAGGATGGGGAGCACATGTATACCTGTGATGGATTCATTTTGATATTTGGCAAAACTAATACAATTATGTAAAGTTTAAAAATAAAACAAAATTTAAAAAGAAAAAAGAAAAAAAGCAAGTCATAGGAGAATAAATGAAAATAGCCAGTAAACTGACCTAAAATATTTAACTCACTTGGAATTAGAAAAATATAAATAAATGCATTTGTGACATGTTTCATAAAAAAAAAAAAGAAGAAGAAGCACAAAAGTATTGAAGTGGAAGTATCAGACAATGTATGTGATACTGTTGATGAGAGTGGATTGATTCAGCAGATAAAGAGTGGAGGAAACAGCAATCAGGAGTTTGTTGCTATGGAGGATGAAGGTTCTGATAGATAAGCCTATTTAATAGCAGGTGATTTGTTATTTTTCTTTGAAATAAGTTTGGGTGTGAGAGTTGGACTATAAAGAAAGCTGAGCGCTTAAGAATTGATGCTTTTGAACTGTGGTGTTGGAGAAGACTCTTGAGAGTCCCTAGGGCTGCAAGGAGATCCAACAAGTCCATCCTAAAGGAGATCTGTCCTGGGTGTTCATTGGAAGGACTGATGTTGAAGCTGAAACTCCAATACTTTGGCCACCTGATGCGAAGAGCTGACTCATTGGAAAAGACCCTGATGCTGGGAAAGATTGAGGGCAGGAGGAGAAGGGGATGACAGAGGAGGAAATGGTTGTATAGCATCACTGACTCAATGGACATGAGTTTGGGTAAACTCTGGGAGTTGGTGATGGACAGGGAGGCCTGGCGAGCTGCAGTACATGGGGTCGCAAAGAGTCGGATATGACTGCGTGACTAAACTGAGCTGAACTGAACTGAATTGAGCTATTGGTTGTGATGATCACATTTTACATTTTCCTGCTGCTGCTGCTGTTAAGTCGCTTCCGTCGTGTCTGACTCTGTGGGACCCCAGAGATGGCAGCCCACCAGGCTCCCCCGTCCCTGGGATTCTCCAGGCAAGAACACTGGAGTGGATTGCCATTTCCTTCTCCAATGCATGAAAGTGAAAAGTGAAAGTGAAGTCGCTCAGTCGTGTCTGACTCATAGTGACCCCATGGGCTGCAGCCTACCAGGCTCCTCTGTCCATGGGATTTGGCAGGCAAGAGTACATTTTGCCAGGGATATAGTTATTTTTATTTTTTTGTCCTTTAGACATAATACTAAAGTTAATTTCTTAACATCCCACCGTATTACAGTATTAGAGTATTCTGAATTTGACTGCCTACTTGCCTTTACCAGTGTGTGGTATATTTAAATATATTTTATGTCACTATTTAACATCTTTTAATTTCAGTTTGAGGACTTCTTTCAGCATTTCTTATGAGACAGGTGTAGTGGTGAGGAACTCCCTCAGCTCTAGTTTTTCTGGGAAAGATTTTATTTCTCCTTCATTTCTGAAGCATAACTTTTCTGGATAGAGTATTCTTGGTTGGCAGGGTTTTTTTCTCATATCATTTTTAGTATGTCCATGGATGGGAGCCAAATTGTTGTTGGTGGCGGGGGAACTGATGAGGTACTGGTCTTTCATCCATAATGCTGAAATCACCCCATCATGTGGGTGGTTTAAAAGTAAACTGCCTTACCGTAACCGTGCCCCAACCCCCTGCCCACCCCGCCACCAAATATTTCCTTGATTTTTTCTTTCATGGTGTATGTGCCACATGTCATTTAAAAAGTCACCCAAATTAAGCATTACTTTTTTTTTTTTTTTTCCTTTTTGGCTGTGCTGGTTCTTTGCAGCTGCAATGCTTGGGCTTCTCACTGTGGTGGCTTCTCTTGATGCTGAGCATGGGCTCCAGGGTGCTGGCTTCAGTAGTTGTGCAGCACAGGTTTAGTTGCCCTGTGGCATGTGGGGTCTTCCTGGACCAGGGATCGAACCACTGCCCCCTCACTGGCAGGCAGACTCCTAAGTACTGGACCATCAGGGAAATCCCTAAATTAAGCATTATTGTATTTAAAAGCGAAACAGAAAATATAGTGTAAATCTAATTAGGACTCCCATTGGTAAGAGTCACTGTGTTTAGGCAGTGAACTCTAGGTTTCCAGTGTAGCCCTTGAGGTTCTTCCCAGTGTCTTTCCAAAGATGCACCTCTCTGCTTTCTTTCATGTGTTTCATACTTTTCCTTCCAGGTTCCTAGGAAACAGCCTAGATGCCACGTGCCTGATCTTTGTGCTCTGTATTCTAATCTCCAAGTAGAATGATTTTCTCCCCTTTTTTTTTTCCTTTGTAGCCTTCTCTCTTCACTTCTTCTGTAAAACCTTCCTTATTTCACTGATAACTTTCATATATCAACTCTTACATATCACATCATATCATAATTGTATATCTGTCTTTGAGGCAATAATTTGTGTTTTCTTGCCTATGGTTGGTACTTAATAACTATTTTGTGAATTAATCAATGATTTAAGATGGGTAAGAGTAGGAATTTTACAAGAATTGCTTTTTTATTCAGTTAAATTATTAGAAAACATTGGCTTTTTTGTGGATTTTTTTAAAGTAGTGATCCTGGCGTGCATAGAAAGGAAATAAAGAAAAAGGACAATAGCAAATGGACACCAGAAGAATGTGTAATTGCACCAATATTTGAAAAGACCGATTCACTGACTGGTGGTCTGCTGCATGTTAATGATGACAGCATTTTAAGTGAAGTGGATCAGGATGATGACAGGTAATATCTACAAATTTTTTATTTCTAGAGGAAGAAATAAGCACTGGATACTTCTGGAAATGGAGCAGCATAATATAGTGTACAGGCCAAGACAAGAGATTCCTCAACTATAGTGGAAAACACTGCTGAAAGATTAAAGTGAGGACCAGTGCCTTTGGCCAGAAATCATTTCAGTAAATAGTCTCCTTGAAAGCTGGACTGTAGTGAATACATGTAAACAGCCCTGTATGGAATATTTGCTGGGACAGGCAATAGAGAACTAGATGGTAACTGAAGAGGAATGTGGAGTTCAAAGGAGTTTCTTGTTTTATGTTAAGATGGGAGCTTTTAGAGTATGTATGCTGTTAGAAATGAGCCAGCAGAGGACGTGTTAATTGAGTTAATCTTGTTTGCATTTCCAGTATTAGAAAGCTTATTGATTGTATGACATTATCTTTAAACTATTACAGTAAACTAATTGTACATAATACTTCTGTTATATATAGTTTTATGGTAAGGGCTTGTTTGTTGGTTCTGAAGTGTAATATTCCTATGTAATTGTATGTGTAGATGATTAGTTCAGTTAATTCTATCCTACATAGATTTTAAAAAATTATATAATCATGAACTTACAAACATGTAGGCTATGCTGAATAGGATTTGATCATTCCTTGATGATTCTAGTTGATAGTAACATCGTGAGTAGCTATGATTTTGTAAGGTACTCAGAAACATTACATCATATCAACGTCATAGTTGTTTATAGATTCTAAGGAAAAGGGAAAATTTTTGTTTATATTCAACAGAAAAAAACTACTAACAATCTTTCACAAATTATTAATTTTGGTTTATAGAGTTCTAAATTATAAAAACTATGCTTCCCACAGTAAGAGTGTTATTAACACATATTGTGTATTCAGTAAATGTATATCAGATTCATGAATACACAGCAGAATGGTTGAATAAATGCCTACTGATACATTTCTTTACAAAAGCAAGTGTTTAGTGAAAGTAGATTTCCAATATTGCCTACCTCTAAAGTCTTTTTATTTTTTGAGAAATGTGTTAAGATTCAGAAAGTATTATTTATAGTTATAACTGGACATGGAATAATAATATAGATTCATTTGCTATCATATTCCTTAAGAAGACTTATTTAAATATTACTTTCTCAGCATATTTTCAAACTGCAGTGTTGAAGCCAGATTTCCTGAGTTTGAACTCTGGATCTGTTGGTGACCTGCTGTGTGGGCTTGGGCAACTTACTCAGCCTTTCTGTGCTCCGTTTCTTCCTATGTAGAGGACCTAATGTATTACCTACCTTCCAGAATGTTTGTGAGGATTAAAATGCCATTAAGACATATAAAGTGCTTATAATAATGCATAGCAGTTGCATAGGAAGTCCTCAGAAGGCTATTATCATGGTTATTAAAAATGGGTTTCTTTCTTATAAGGACTTAAGGAATATGTGCCAGATAGGTTTTATTGCTGCAAAACATAGTTCTTATTGAAAATAACAACTGCAAGAAATCCTGGTATACTGGTTCCCTTCATATAATGCAAGTAATGCTGTGTTTTTCCTTTTCTTTGATCTAAATTAAATGTTTTATTAGTATTATAAATGTATTTTGTTTGTCCTTTAATGTTACTCTTCTTTATTGTTTTAATCCTTTTATAAAAAATTACCAATGCACATGCAATGATTTTATATAAAAAACAAAGTTTAAGTATTTGTATTTTTAAGTATTTAATATTAGCCTGAAAAGAATCATTTGTTTTTTCAGGCCTGCAAAAAAAAAAAACATCTAATGAAAATAACAAAGTATAGTAAAAAAGTTAACTATAAAAAATATTTTCCTAGTAAAAAATACTTTGTAAAAGGAATAGTAGCAAAATATAAAATCTTCCTTTGTTGTAGAGACATATACTTTGACAACTTAATTTAGAAACACTATTGATAAAGTTATCCTTTTGATAAAAAAATCTGTCCTTTTAAAAAGTGTCTGTTTTTGCTTTAATGAAGAGATGTTTATCACCTTTGTACAATTAGTATGTTCTATAATATTTTAAGGACATTATGAAATAGTATTATTTATGTGTAGGTCAAAGAACAAATTAATTCTGTGGATGACTGAGATGACTTAACTCAGTCATCTGAAACAGCTTCCGAGGATGGCGAGTTGCTTTATTATAAGAATTCCATGTTGCTAATTGAACAACTTGACACAGGGTGTAAAGGTAGGACTGCAGTGTAAATATAAATACAAAGCCTGTTTGTGTATGGTGTAGTAGTAATATATGTCTAGTACTGCTCTAGAGCCAGGGATATGTTACAGTGCTGGGCATTTCAGAAATAGGTTCTGTATTAAAAGAACATGAACATGAGTGTATACTCTGCACCACAGGCCTATGATCATTCTCACTGTACCTTCTGTTGACTCTTCTTTCCTGTGCCTTCACCCAAGGTCAGGTTAGCATCACTTTCCTCCTGGAATAACTGAAATAATCTCAGAACTTCTTTCCCTGCCATTCTACCTCTTGGAACCTCAGTCCACACAGCAACTATAATGATTGTCTATTTTTAAAAAATCAGATCTCATCATGTCACCCTTTTGCTTAAAGCCCAACTGTTACTTCTCTTTGCTTCATGGTTAAAGGTCACAATTGTCTAGCTTCATCTTGTTTTATTTTTTACCCTTCTTTCTACATGAATTTTAGCATCAGGGTGTCAATTTCCTAAAATGTCTGCTGGTCTTACATTTTCATTTTCATTCAGTTCAAAATACTTTGTAATTCTTCTTTTCATTACCTCTTTGATCCAAGGGTTATTTAGATCCGTGTGATTTAGTTTCCAAATATTGAGAGTTTTCCAGAGATCCTTCTGTGCTCTTGCTTCTTGTGATTTGATAGGTGCATCCAGAGGGACGCTGGGGCTAAGGCTGATTATTTCCTGCCTCGGAGGCAAGACCTTACTGACTACCCTGTCCATTCTACTGTAAGGAGAAGTTTTTCCAGCCTGGCTCATGAGAATAGATAGAGTTCCTGGGACTGAGTGAGCACCAGTCACAGGTTCCTATAGTCTTTTCAGATGGTTTCTCCCTGGTCTCAGGTGGTTTCTCCCAGATGGGCATTGTTTGTTCCTCTGCTGAATACCCGAGGGGCTCCTCCTCAGATCTCCAGGGTCCTTTTTCTCTCTGTTCCACTCTCTCCTCTTCGCGGTTCTGATCTGTGATCTCTGCCCACTTTGGTTTCACCAGACTGTCAGCTTCATCACCTGCTGTCAGGGAGTCTGGCTGACTCAGCTTCCATTCTTCTCCTCATGTTGGGGCCTGGAAATTCTCTCAAGGCAGTGAGCTGGGGGTTCCTTAGGCTGACCTCCTGTGTTTCCAGGATCATTGTCTCTCATTCCCTGAAGTCCTTTGTCATGAAAATCATTGTTTAATGTCGGCGCCGTTTTTGCTCGCTCCACTCAGGAAGGTAAATCAGTAGCTGTTCACTCTGTCTTGGTTAAAAACATATGGCAGCTGGAGACTGTCCACAGGGTTGTTCTTCCTACTGTACTTACTACTTCCTGCTCATCCTTCATTTCTCAGTGTGACATCTCTTCCCCAGGGAAATCTTTCCTGGACCCAATCTATGTCAAGTTCTATTATGTGATCATAGAACTCTCTTTTCTTATAATATCCTTCTGAGTTCATAATTATTTATCTTTCTCTTCTACTAGACTTGAAGCTAAACAAGAGCCAGGGGAGTCTGTTTCATCTGCAGAGCTTAGAATAATGTCTTCCACATTATAGAGACTTAATATTTGTTCAATGTGTGGATGCGTGAACGTGAAAGGCACAGTCCTTTATACTCAAAACTTACTCACATAAATCTTTGTTTGTTGTTGTTTTTATCTTTGTTTTCTTCATTATGCAGATTCTGTTAGCTTGTTGAAAATCCAGGATACGATTCTTTCGTATGAAAGATTAGTGGAACTTAAAAAAAAGCCACTGTGAACTGCTTAGAGGAAAGATTAAAAAAAACGGAAAGTAAGGTTTGTGGGCTACAGAAAGAGCTGTCAGAAACCAAAGAAGTGAAATCACAGTTAGAGCATCAGAAAGTGGAGTGGGAACGAGAGCTCGGCAGCTTGAAGTACTGTACATCTCGCTTTTAGAGAAATATTTGAACTATTGTTTCCTTTAATACTGCAGAGACATAGACGTGTTATAAGGACTAGCTTATCCTCTAGGATTTTACAGAGGAGAAAGTGTTACTAGTATTGTGGAGTGTGAAATTCTTGGAAATAATATAGCAGGTTGTTAACAGTGAGTGCTTCTAATAACTTAATGTAAGTTTTTCCAAATCATCATTTTCATGACCGTACAGAATGAAGGTTTCCACCATAATGGAAACCTTATTAATTATTTAGCAAATTGACTTTTGGTTGTTTTTCACTTTTCTGTATTATATTTAATATGACAAGAAATGTTTTTCTATAAATTCATTTTTACCTTTCTAATTATTTTGAATACATTTTCTTTAATAATATCGTATCATTTGGTCAAAGTATGAGAACTTAAAAAAGATCTTTGATCTATATTTGAAGTTTATATTACTTTACATTCCCATGCACAGATGTTTACAGTAGTCATTTTTCTCAAGACAGAAAAAAAAAAATGGATGCAGTTTTATTCTTAACCCTCGGCATGAAAACTGTGAAATTATTAAGTGTTTTTCATTATATTTTCCCCTATTTTACTATTTTAAACATTATGTAGAGGGAATGAAAGTTATTGTAGCAGTGGATAATCTCATGATTTTCTAAGAAGAGCTGTATAAGTTTTGCAGATTGACCTTAAAGCAAGAAGGAGAGCAGAGAAGAAATGCTGATATGTTGTATGAAAAAATTAGGGAGCAGTTAAGAAGAAAAGAAGACCAATATAGTAAAAAAGTTGAAATGAAACAGCAACTTGAACTCACTCTCAGAGAACTAGATATGGAACTGAAGACTGTGAGAAATGATCTGAATCAGGTAGAGCAATCTTTGGTGAAATTGTCAAATTTCTGACACTATTTCGTCAATATTATTTATGGTATCCCTTTAATGTAATATGTATTTTTAGGTTTAGAACAAAATTGTTATCTTAAGTATGAACGGTGACATTTAGAGCTTAAGTGATTAATTTCTTGCCATTCTTGGCTTCTCATAGATGCTCCGTGTATGTTTTCTGAGTGGAGGAATGGACATAAAGCAAGCTGAATCATTAACATAATGGTTGGCATTTTTGATACATTAGGCAAAGTAATATTAATTCCAATCCATGTATTAATTTTGGCTTTCTTATGTTAAAATACAGGCTAATTTGCTTTGACACTGTGAAGAAACTAGCTAAGTGCTTTGTAAAGAAATTTTCCTTCACAATACTATGTCTGCCTATGTTTTTGCTCTGTCTAAATAAATAAATAAATACATTTATAAATAAATAAATAAATAAATTTAGCAGGCATTTAAATTAAGATCTGAGTTATTCATGTGGGAATAAAGATCCTTGTGCTTAAAAGGGCTACTTCCTTTAAACAGTTTTTTTCATTTTAAATTCTTCTCCTAAGCTTTTAACTTTTTTTTTTTTAATGGTATAGGCCCCAAACTTCATATAATGTCTCTCCAGGTTATAGAAGCACGAAATGACACTCAGAAGCAGCTTTCTTGAGAACGGAATGGCAGAATGTTATGGGATGGAATTCTGGCCGATCACCTTGCCAAACAAAAGGAGATAGAAAGGGCTAATAAGGAAATGAACTCTGAGGTATTTTCTGTAGTCATTTTCAAATATGTGTATATGTCTCTGTGTATGTATATATTTTAAAAACCAACACTATACATCATAGAAAGTGTAGAGGATTTTGAAAGCTTATTTTGAGGAGGGAAACATTTTCCATCTGTTGGATAAAGTAATATTTATAATTCAAATCTGTTTGTCTCCTTCAGATAGGTAGTGACATATGATGGCCTCATCCAAGGAGAGGCCTTTAATATTTTCCATAGGAATTGATCTCAAAGTTTTTGCAACTATCTTGGAAGAGCTGGCACCCTGACTGTGGTTTAGGCAAGGAAGGACCGTGTGTGGTCCACCATCAACTGCACTACCCGACTGAGTCCCTCTGCTTTGGAGTGAACGTGTCGGTCACTCCATGCACATCATCATCTTCAGTGTCTAAATCGGAGTCTGTTCTTGGCTCTGCTGTCATTTCTTTAACCAATACCCTATCAATGACTTTTTCACATCATTTACAGGTTTTCAATTTGTAAACACTGTGCCATCAGTTGTTAAAACACTTTTGAACACCTTAAAAAGTTGTTTCTATAGAAAAAACTTATAAAAGTCCCCCCTCCCCCTCTAAAAAAAACAAACTTTTGCTACTGACAGTAGATATTCTGGTTGTTGGTAGTGATGTTGTTTCCTCGAAAGATCACTAGGTTACTTTATCACTTCCCTGATGGTAAGGAGGAAACTATAGGCAGTTCAGAGACCACATTTTGGATGTCATTCTTCTACTTGTGAGAAAATGAGCACTCTGCTCTATGAGTGCCCTGTTTCCATATAGGGAACTTTTGAAAACAGTGATAGATATGCCATAATATATATTAGTGATGATTATTGTGTTCTTCATTGTATTTCCCCCATCTTACTATTTTAAACGTTATGAAGACAGGATGAAAGTTTTTGCTGTAGCAAATAATCTCATGATTTTCTAAGAAGAGCTCTCTACATTTTACCTTATTTACCATTAGTGTGTGTACCATGAGTGAAATAAGAGGCTTACTTTGTATGTTTGTACTAGAGAAGTAACTGTGGTTTGATGTAAGAGGCCTACTAGAGTCAGAAGATCTGGTGAAAAGCCTGCAGCTTATTTATATTTTTAACTTCTTCCTTTCCAGAATTATAGCTAATGAGTTAATTGATATTTGTAGAAGTGCTTAGTACAGTTATCAAGAGGGATAATTCTTCTAATTGACTGTTAAAATGTTAGAAAGATAGCATAGTCTCAAAAAAGTTTTTTTTAATGAAATTTAGTCTGTTTAAATATATATAGGGCTAAGGCTCTTACTGTGAGGTAGCTGTATAGGTTAGGTATCAGATGCAGTGTTTTTAAAGCTAGCAAGTAGTGTTGTTTATTGAATTATAGTCAATTTACAGTATTGTGTTGTTTCAGGTATTCAGCACAGTGATTCAGTTATATATGTATATGTGTGTGTGTGTATATATATACACACACATATATATAGGGCTTCCCTGTTGGCTCATACTGTAAAGAATCCGCCTGCAATACAGGAGACCTAGGTTTGATCCCTGGGTTGGGAAGGTTCCCTGGAGAAGGAAATGACTACTCACTCCAGTATTCTTGTCTGGAGAATTCCATGGGCAGAGGAGTCTGATCGGCTACAGTCCATGGGGGTTAAAAAGAGTCAGACATGGCTGAGTGACTAACACACATGCACACTAACACACACACACACACATATTCCTTTTCAGATTTTTCTTGTAGAATATTAAGTGTAGTTCCTTATGTTGATCCTTGTTGGTTATTTTATCAGTTCAGTTTCAGTTCAGTCGTGTCTGACTCTTTGTGACCCCATGGACTGCAGCACGCCAGACTTCCCTGTCCATCACCAACTCCCGGAGTTGACTCAAACTCATGTCCATTGAGTCTGTGATGCCATCCAACCATCTCATCCTCTGTCATCCCCTTCTCCTCCTGCCTTCAGTTTTTCCCAGCATCAGGGTCTTTTCAAATGAGTCAGTTCTTCCCATCAGGTGGCCAAAGTATTGGAGTTTCAGCTTTACCATCAGTCCTTCCAGTGAACACCCAGGACTGATTTCCTTTAAGATGGACTTGTTGGATCTCCTTGCAGTCCAAGGGACACTCAAGAGTCTTCTCCAACACTAGAGTTCAAAAGTATCAATTCATATATTTCATATATACTAGTGTGTATATGTTAGGAAAAGGCAATGGCAACCCACTCCAGTACTCTTGCCTGGACAATCCCGTGGACGGAGGAGCCCGGTAGGCTACAGTCCATGAGGTCGCACAGAGTCGGACACGACTGAAGCGACTTAGCAGCAGCAGCAGCAGTGTGTATATTAATCCCAACATCCTAATTTCTCCCTTCCCATACCTCCCTTTTGCCTATGGTGACCGTAAGTTTGTTTTCTATGTCTGTGAAGCTCTTTCTGTTTTGTAAATAAGTTCATTTTTAGATTCCACATGTAAGCAGTATGATATAATACTTGTCTTTGTCTGACTTACTTCACTTAGTGTGATAATGTCTAGGTCCAACATCCCTGTTGCTACAAATAGCATTTCATTCTTTTTTATGGCGTAGTAGTATTACTCTTGTCTGGAAAATCCCATGGACGGAGGAGCCTGGTAGGCTGCAGTCCATGGGGTTACTAAGAGTCGGATATGACTGAGCGACTTCACTTTCATTTTTCTCTTTCATGCATTGGAGAAGGAAGTGGCAACCTACTCCAGTATTCTTGCCTGGAGAATCCCAGGGACGGCAGAGCCTGGTGAGCTGCCGTCTTTGGGGTCACACAGAGTCGGACACGACTGAAGCGACTTAGCATAGCATAGCATAGCATAGTATTCCATTGTACAAATATACCACATCAGATGCAATTTTTAAGTGTAGTCAGATCTATACATCTTTGGTTTAAGCCTTCCCAAGTTTGTTGTAATTCAAAAAAAAAAGCCTTTCCAGTTCTGAGCTTCTTGAAAAGTCTTTTGGGGTTTCTTTTTTACTTTCATGGATTCGTTGTCTTCAATTAAATTTTTGAACTTTTGGCTATTTCTGCTTGTATAATGTCTGAGATTTGTATTGAACCTTATTTTTTCCATTTGGAGACACACTTGGTGCAGTCTTTTCATTGTATAAACATAGAGGTTGCTGCTGCTGCTGCTGCTAACTTGCTTCAGTCGTGCCCAACTCTGTGTGACCCCATAGACAGCAGTCTTTCATTTTAGAGGAAATCATGAAATGTCACTTTACTGAGTACTAGCTAAAAGTGTCCTTTGTTTCACTTAGGTTTCTGATAGTTGTGAAGAAGCAAAAGACCTGTTGCGCAAAAACCACATGCTGCAGGATGAAATTGCCATGCTAAGACTGGAGATAGATGCAGTGAAAAATCAGTACCAGGAAAAGGAAAAGAAATATTTTGAGGACATTGAAATTGTAAAAGGAAAGAATGATGATCTTCAAAAGGCAATAAAACGGAATGAGGAAACGTTAACAAAGACTATATCCCGGTATATTAAGTATATTCAGCAAGCTTAATGCTCTGACAGCTAAGAATACAATGCTAAACTCTAAGCTGGAGAATGAAAAAGAAAGCCAGTGAAGACTGGAAACGAAAGTGGAATCCTACCGTTCTAGACTGGCTGCTGCCTCACACGATCATGATCAATGTCAGACATCAAAAAGAGACATGGAACTTGCCTTCCAGAGAGCAAGAGACGAGCGGTTACACTTGCATGACAAAATGAAGTCCGATGTGGCTAACCTGAAAGATAACAATGAGATGCTTTCCCAGCAGCTTTCTAGAGTGAAAAGTAAGTTCAATAACCTAGAAATTAAGCTGCATCACACGAGAGATTCTCTCAGAGAAAAGATTTTGATGTTAGAATGTGTCCAGAGAGACCTAAGCCAAACAGAGCGTCAAAAGCAGGAAATTGAACACATGTATCAGAACGAACAAGGCAAAGTGAATAAATATATTGGAAAGTAGGAATCCTTAGAGGAGAGATTATCTCAACTCCAGAGTGAAAACATGTTGCTCCAAGAGCAACTGGATGATACACAAAACAGAGCCGACAGTAAAGAGAAGACAGTCATTAGCATCCAAGACCAGTTTCAGCCCATGGTGAGAGAACTTCAGGCCGAACGTGAGAAACAAGGTCTGGTGCTGGAGGAAAGAAACAAGGAGTTAATCAAGGAGTGTAGTCATTTAAAAAAGAGAATGTGTCAGTACGAAAATGAGAAAGCAGAAAGAGAAGTGAATATCCAGAAGAAGAAATTCTCAGACTTCCTGAAATAAAGTTTAAAGCAATTCTTGATTCTGGCTAAATGTTGAATCTAGTTGAACATAAAAAATACATAGGCTGTGAATCTATGGTCTCTAAACCAGCCTAAAAGCACACCTTGTATCCAGCAAATAAAAATTAGACCCAAGAGATGCTTTACTTTGAGTAGATACATTGTATTGCTTATGAAATGTTAAGAGATTCATTCTAAATTATTAATATAGATAGTGTTAGTAATTTACTCTTTCACTATTAGGATAAGGATTTTAATCTTTGTGTTACCACATTTCAGTATCATGATGAAGTGGATAAATGAAATGCTCAAACCTAAAATGAATATTTCAAAAATAAGTTTCAGTTACATGGATTACCTTGACAGTCAATTCCAGGTTTGCCAGATGCTATATTTTATATATTGTACTTTGGTTTCAGTAACTTGTCATACCTTTTGGTCATATTTGTTTTGGTCAAATTTGGGAAAATTTCAGATTTGAGTAGTTTATAAATTTATATGTTTATTTGAGAAAATCTGATTTAAAGCATGGATGATGTTGTGTTTGAGTGCTGGAGGAGAGGTCAGTAACCTACAGAGGGCAGACAGGAAATATTTTCACTTTGTGGACTGTAAGGTGTCTGTTGTAACAACTCATCTCTGCTGTATGACAGGAAAGCAGCTGTTAACAATATGCAGACAAAAGAGACAAAAACCAATGATGGCGGATTTACTAGGTTATTAGTAGTTAAAACAGTTGTTTTTTCTTTTTCTTTTAGTTGCAAGAAGCACAGCATCAACTTACAGAGGCTGTGAGATATACTGAGAAAACACAGGATCACGTCCAAAAGTATGATTTAAAGCAGCATAGAAAATAAGTATAAAGCAGATAAACAGTATAATATGAGAATAGATCAATAGTGATAATAAGCACATGATCGTGAAGCTGTGTAACATTTCAGCTTTGAGCTGTTCTGAGATGCGTAATTTCCCCCCATTATTTCCATATTTTGCACATTATCCACAAGTGAAAAGTTAAAGTTTTAATCGCTCAGTCATGTCTGACTCTTCATAACCCCATGGACTCTAGCCTTCCAGGCTCCTTTGTCCACTGAATTCTTCAGGCAAGAATCCTGGAGTGGGTTGCCATTCCCTTCTCCAGGGGATCTTCCTGACTCAGGGATCGAACTTGGGTCTCCTGCATTGCCAGCAGATTCTTTACCATCTGAGCCACCAGGGAAGGCGATTAGTCACAAATAGAAAAATAGTACAGTTGCCAAATCATCTACTTTTCAAAATTCTAAGAACCTATGTAATTGAACCTGCAGATGTTTGTTCAAAAACAGTGTGATATTTTAAAAATCTATGTGAAGGAATGTCGTGACAGTCCAAGGGTTAAAACTATGCCTCCCAAGGCAGAGGGTGTGGGTTTGATCCCTGGTTAGGAAGCTAGGACCCCATGTGCCTCACAGCCAAAAAAACAAAACATTCATCACAGCAATATTTTTTTTGTATCCACCTCCTAAGGCAACAGAAATAAAAACAAAAATAAACCAATGGACCTATTTAAACTAAAACAACAACAAAAACTTCTGCACAGCAAAGGATACCATAAACACAATGAAAGGACAATCCATAGAATGGGAGACAATATTTGTAAACAATGTGAGCAACTAGGGATTAATTTCAAAATTTACAAACAGCTAATGCAGCTCAGTATACAAAACAAACAATCCAAACAAAAACATGCACAAAAGATCTGAATAGACATTTCTCCAAACAAAACATACAGGTGGTCAAGAGGCACATGAAAAGATTATCAACACGTGAATCATTAAAGAAACGCAAATTAAAACCACAAAGAGATACTATCTCACACTGGTTAAAATGGCCATAATCAAAAAGCCTACAAACAATAAATGCTGGGGAGGGTGTCACTTCATTTCAGTTCAGTCACTCAGTCATGTCCAACTCTTTGTGACCCCATGGACTGCAGCACGCCCGGCCTCCGTGTCCATCACCAACTCCTGGAGCTTACTCAAACTCATGTCCATTGAGTCAGTGATGCCATCCAACCATCTCATCCTCTGTCATCCCCTTCTCCTGCCTTCAATCTTTCCCAGCATGAGGGTCTTTTCAAATGAGTTAGCTCTTCGCATCAGGTGGCCAAAGTATTGGAGTTTCAGCCTCAACATCAGTCCTTCCAATGAATATTCAGGACTGATCTCCTTTAGGGTGGACTGGTTGGATCTCCTTGCAGTCCAAGGAACTCTCAAGAGTCTTCTCCAACACCACAGTTCAAAAGCCTCGATTCTTCGGTGCCCAGCTTTCTTTCTTTCTTTCTTTTCTTTTTTATTTTGCTTTTTCTTTTTTTGTCATTTAATTTCATTTTTTTTCTTTTTTTTTTTAATTTTATTTTATTTTTAAACTTTACAATATTGTATTAGTTTTGCCCAACATCAAAATGAATCCGCCACAGGTATACCCGTGCTCCCATCCTGAACCCTCCTCCCGCCTCCCTCCCCATACCCTCCCTCTGGGCCGTCCCAGTGCACCAGCCCCCAGCTTTCTTTCTAGTCCAACTCTCACATGCATACATGAACACTGGTAAAACCATAGCCTTGACTAGACGGACCTTTGTTGGCAGAGTAATGTCTCTGCTTTTTAATATGTTGTCTAGGTTGGTCATTGTGGAACAGGCAATGGCACCCCACTCCAGTACTCTTGCCTGGAAAATCCCATGGACGGAGGAGCCCGGTGGGCTGCAGTCCATGGGGTTGCGAAGAGTTGGACACGACTGAGCGACTTCACTTTCACTTTTCACTTTCCTGCATTGGAGAAGGAAATGGAAACCCACTCCAGTGTTCTTGCCTGGAGAGTCCCAGGGACGGGGGAGCCCGGTGGGCTGCCATCTAGGGGGTCACACAGAGTCAGACATGACTGAAGTGACTTAGCAGCAGCAGCAGCAGGTTGGTCATAAGTTTTCTTCCAAGGAGTAAGCGTCTTTTAATTTCATGGCTGCAGTCACCATCTGCAGTGATTTTGAAGCCTAAAAAAATAAAGTCAGCCACTGTTTCCACTGTTTTTCCATCTATTTGCCATGAAGTGATGGGATTGGATGCCATAATCTTTGTTTCCTGAATGTTGATCTTTAAGCCAACTTTTTCACTCTCTTCTTTCACTTTCACCAAGAGGTTTTTTAGTTCTTCTTTACTTTCTGTCATAAAGGTGGTGTCATCTGCATATCTGAGGTTATATTATTTTTCCTGGCAATCTTGATTCCAGCCTGTGCTTCATCCATCCCAGCATTTCGCATGATGTACTCTGCATATACATTAAATAAGCAGGGTGACAATAAACAGCCTTGATGTACTCCTTTTCCTATTTGGAACCAGTCTGTTGTTTCATGTCCAGTTGCTTCCTGACCTGCATACAGATTTGTCAAGAGGCAGGTCAGGAGAGGGTGTGGAGAATAGAAAAACCTCCTACACTGTTGTGGGAATGTAAATTGGTACAGCCACTATGGAGAACAGTATGAAGGTCCCTTAAAAACTTAAAAATGGAGTTAGCACATGATCCAGCCATCCCAATCCAGGGCATATATTCAGAGAAAACTGTAGTTTGAAAGGATATGTGTACCCCAATGTTCATTACAGTGCTGTTTACAATAGCCAAGACATAGAAGTAACCTAAATGTCTGTTAACAGATGAATGGATAAAGATGATTCAGAACATATTTATAATGGAGGATTTGTTGCTATTCAGTCACTTAGTCATGTCCAACCCTTTGCGGGCCCATGGACTGCAGCATGCCAGGCCTCCCTGTCCTTCATTATCTCCCAGAGCTTGCTCAAACTCATGTCCATTGGGTCGCCATCCAACCATCTCATCCTCTGTCATCCCCTTCTCATCCTGCATTCAACCTTTCCCAGCATCAGGGTCTTTTCTAGTCAGTTCTTTGCATCAGGTGGCCGAAGTATTGGAGTTTCAGCTCCAGCATCAGTCTTTCCAATGAATATTCAGGATTGATTTATTTTAGGATGGACTGCTTTGCTCTTATTGCAGTCCAAGGACTTCATACCCAAAGTTTGCTCTAAGATCTTTGTATCTGGTATGATTGGGCTACTTCCAAAGATACCAGAACTATGATTCATTGGAAAATGAGTGTCCAATGATTATGATTGTCATTGGAAAAGACCCTGATGCTGGGAATGATTGAAAGCCAGAGGAGGAGGGGATGACAGAGAATGAGATGGTTGGATGGCATCACCAAGTCAGTTCAGTTCAGTTCAGATGCTTAGTCATGTCTGACTCTTTGCAACCTCATGGACTGCAGGATGCCAGGCTTCCTTGCCCATCACGAACTCCCAGAGCTTACTCAAACTCATGTCCATTGAGTATATGACAACATCTGGTCCCATCACTTCATGGCAAATAGATGGGAAATCAATGGAAACAGTCACAGACTTTATTTTCTTGGGCACCAAATTGACTGACTCCATGGACATGAGTTTGAGCAAGCTCCTGGAGTTGGTGATGGACAGGGAAGCCTGGCATGCTGCAGTCCATGGGGTAGCATAGAGTCAGACACGATTGAGTGACTGAACTGACTCACTGAAAGAGTTCCGTTGCTGTCTAGAAGGGAGAATTTGGGAGGATGTAATATGAGTGAGTCTTCTGTCTGATAGAATGAATGTGGATAGTAGCAAACAAATAACTTTTTTAAGAAAAATTATGAACTCTGTTTATTTACAAAAATCACTTGTGTAAAAATTTTTAAATGAGCCATCTTTGCATATATGAACTTTATCAGTAGAGAATTCTGGACACAGTTACATTCTTATTTTTGTTCCTCAGCCTCCACTTTATTTTTATTTATTTTTTTTTAAATTTGAGCTTGCTGCCCACGCTGGGACTTAAGATCCTGTATGTCTGTGGGTCCCGTAGAGGTGTCTGAAAAGTCACCTTCACAGTTTTGGCTGTGCTCCTCGGCGGCACATTCTCTTTCTGTGACAGACGGAGAACGGACGGCCTTCCGGTAAGTTCCGGGGGTGAAAACAGGAAGTCGCAGTTTTCCCTACTTTTGTCACCAGTGACGTTTTCGTCACTGAAGAGACGCAGACTCATTCTGTCGGCCACCGCATGGAGCCCAGGGTGGGAAGTACCAAGCTCCTCAGCCTCCACTTTAATAGACAGAAATATTACTACTATACTTAGTAGTAAATGAACATTTAGATACTATTACCTTTTCAAATTCTTGCACTAGAAATTTTAGGAAATGAAAAAAAAATCATTGACTTTTCCTGAGGTCTTAAATGTAATATAAATATTCTTATATAAATAAAATGTAATTCAGAAAGAAAAAAATGCATTATTTAGGAAATGTGAGGGAGTCATAAAGTCAATGAAATGCCTGTAAGTAATGTGGTAGGATGAGAATAAGACAGTGTGTGGTGATGATTGTTACTAATGTTATAACATCATTATTCATAGTAGATAAAAAGTAGAAAAAACCTGATAGTCACTTAACTGAAGAGGGGATCTACAAAGTGTATTGTATCTTTAAAATGAAATATTATTGTCCCAAAATGATGAAACAAAATACTGATAAGTGGAACAACATGGATGCAACTTGAAAACATTATGTTCAAGGAAAGAAGCCTGACAAGAAAATAAACAAATAAACAAATGAACAAAACATATGAGAACAAAAAAAGGTACCACGTGATTCTGTTTGTATGAGACATCCGTAATAGGAAGCCGCATAGAATTAGTGGTTGCTATGGGCTAAGGAAGGAGAACTGACGGGCAGCAGGTGGGGGCTTCTTATTGAAGTGATGAAAATATTCTGGATTTAGAGACTGGAGATAATTGAACAATCTTGAAAGTATAATTAAAAAACAATAAAAACAAGAACTGCATACTTACATAAGAAAGATCAATTGTATGGTATATGCCTCATATTTCAATAAAAAAAGAAAATATGGTCAAAGTGTAGCAATATTTTTAAATGTATTGAAGGAGACTGTTTCAAAGACACAGTGACCAGTCCAAAGGAGCTGAAAATGACGGAGGGAGGATCTTTTTGAATTTCATTAGGTTTCCTGTATGACTGGACAAGGAGGAGACAGTTTCAGGATAACTGTGAAGCACACCATACAAACAAATTGCTATTTTCTTCTACCATAGATCAATTTGGCAGCAATAGTGAGGCTTCAAAACTCAGCCTTTGCAAAGTTGTTTCTGAATTCACAGGGGAATACACAGAAGCAGAAACATAATTAATGAAATGTTTGCTAACATCAAAACCCAGGGGCAGTAACTCAGGGATTTAAGCCCCCATATACCTGGTAAAATAAAAGACCATCTCCTTATTATCATTTAGCTACCCAAGATCTGCTCACTTCAGGTAGGTTTCCAGGTCCTATCTTCAAGAATATAAGAGGAAATAACTTTTTGAGAAAGAAAAAATGTATTTGTAAGTGAAACATTTATGCCTACTGACTCAATTAAATTAATTCTGCATTTATTTGCCAGAAATGATATTGATTTCTCTGATTGGGAACCATCTTCCTGAACTTGTTAATAACCACAGTATGACTTCTCAATGATTTTATTTTCTTGTTGGCTCACAAAAAATCTTTTACTCCTTTTATCATTGGATAAGTGTATACATGAATTGAAGGTTTGTTTCATTTTGTTTAAAAAATAATACAACCACCACAGTAAAAATAAAAACTTTCAAATTAATTCTCATGCGAAAAAACGTCATATCTATTTAGGCTTAGGAAGAAGTTCATTAAATGCATTCTATTCTCATATACATCAAAAACATATACAAGTCAAGAGGGAGGTGATATATTTATAATAGTGGCTGAGTTGCTTTGCTGTATGGCAGAAACCAACACAACACTGTAAAGCAATTTTACTCCAAGTAAAAAAATAGGCGTAGCAAACACGACACACAGAGACAGACACATACACGAGAGAGGGTGTGTCTCTCAGAAGAATTTATTGTCTCTAGTCTCATTTCCATTTTTAATATTACAGCCCATTTAAAATCCAAACAGATGCAAATGTGTTCTATTGTTTTCAATTCCTTTTAGATCTTTTCTTTCACTCATCAAGCGACTTGATTTTTGACAACTATCTCTGCAAAGGGGTAATGAGTATTGTGACAAATCAATAATAAATTACTAGGAATAAAGGTTGATAATAATACTTAAAGGTCTCACTATTAAATACAACATAAAACCAGTAACAAAATAGTGATCATTATTATTAGTCAGTGACAGAGTCATTATTTCAGGAATTAATACAAATATTCTTAAGCCAATCATGTAGTGAGAAACATTAAAGCTGTAATCCCATTTTGTTTCCATGTAAATACTTTCAAGTGGAGAGAATCCTTAGCCCTGTCTACAGCTCAGCATCTCTAATACATTAGAGTCTTGTTCATATTATTTTGAAGAGGAAAAGAGAGATCAGTTCAGTTCAGTCGCTCAGTCGTGTCCGACTCTTTGTGACCCCATGAATTGCAGCACGTCAGGCATCCCTGTCCATCACCAACTCCCGGAGTTCACTCAGACTCATGTCCATCGAGTTAGTGATGCCATCCAGCATCTCATCCTCTGTCATCCCCTTCTCCTCCTGCCCCCAATCCCTCCCAGCATCAGAGTCTTTCCCAATGAGTCAACTCTTTGCATCAGGTGGCCAAAGTACTGGAGTTCCAGCTTTAGCATCAGTCCTTCCAAAGAAATCCCAGGGCTGATCTCTTTCAGAATGGACTGGTTGGATCTCCTTGCAAGTCCAAGGGACTCTCAAGAGTCTTCTCCAACACCACAGTTCAAAAGCATCAATTCTTTGGCGCTCAGCCTTCACAGTCCAACTCTCACATCCACACATGACCACAGGAAAAACCATAGCCTTGACTAGACAGACCTTTGTTGGCAAAGTAATGTCTCTGCTTTTGAATATGCTATCTAGGTTGGTCATAACTTTCCTTCCAAGGAGAAAGCGTCTTTTAAGTTCATGGCTGCAGTCACCATCTGCAGTGATTTTGGAGCCCAAAAAATAAAGTCTGACACTGTTTCCACTGTTTCCCCATCTATTTCCCATGAAGTGATGGGACCAGATGCCATGATCTTTGTTTTCTGAATGTTGAGCTTTAAGCCAACTTTTTCACTCTCCTCTTTCACTTTCATCAAGAGGCTCTTTAGTTCCTCTTCACTTTTTGCCATAAGGGTGGTGTCATCTGCATATCTGAGGTTATTGATATTTCTCCCGGCAATCTTGATTCCAGCTTGTGCTTCTTCCAGCCCAGCGTTTCTCATGATGTACTCTGCATATAAGTTAAATAAGCAGGGTAACAATATACAGCCTTGACGTACTCCCTTTCCTATTTGGAACCAGTCTGTTGTTCCATGTCCAGTTCTAACTGTTGCTTCCTGACCTGCATGCAGATTTCTCAAGAAGCAGGTCAGCTGGTCTGGTATTCCCATCTCCTTCAGAATTTTCCACAGTTTATTGTGACCCACACAGTCAAAGGCTTTGGCATAGTCAATAAAGCAGAAATAGATGTTTTTCTGAAACTCTCTTGCTTTTTCGATGATCCAGCAGATGTTGGCAATTTGACCTCTGGTTCATGTGCCTTTTCTTTTTTTTTTTTTTTCTTATAACAGGCAAACTTTTCACTGGGAAACATTTGGCAGAGTCCAGAACTTTAAAAGGCAAATATTATATTTAAGGAAATGGTTTGAAGTGAAAATGTTTTTAGATACTATCAACAAAACCAACTTGTATAATCCCACTTGCCTGCTTCATTATATTCCTATTGTTAGTCCTACATCAAAAGCTAGATCTGATCTAGATTTAAAAAAAAAAAAAGTGTTTCCCAAGTCTGCTTTCCATTATCCCCAGCAAAATCTGTTTCAATATTCAAAACTCATGAAAACAGTGAAAAAGGAAAATGTCAGCATAATTCACTCTAGCTAAAAGTGCTTGAGGAGTTTGTGGCAAATCCTTGCTGAGAAAATTGCATAGGCACCCCCGCTCCTCTCTTTTGCATTTTTAACCACCTGAAAAGTATCCTGCACTTAACTTTGGAACCCTTCCTGGACTGGGCACCTTTCCACCTAGAAGGGAGATTTCCAAAGCTGAGTTCACCAGCAACTCCCCTCTCACTCAAGAAATCTGCCATGTTGTTCTAGGTGGGGAGGAAAAGCAAGACGTTTGACTTGATAACTCTGAAAGCTGGCGATCAAAAGGCTGCATGATTATTCACAAATACTTTCTTCTTCATAAGTTTCTACCATCTGGCATTCAGTAAAGTAGGATGAAAACTGTTTTTAGAGCAGAAATTGAATAATTAGAGAAGAAAAACTTCCTCCCCCACCCCAAGATCAGCAGAACATCCTCCAAAGTATTAAACTAATTCTCACGCCAAGGGTGCTCTGCTTTGATTTCAGATCAGTTTCTGATACTACTTCTTAAATCAGATTTTTAACTGTTGTTCAATACAGTCCAAAGACTGTGAAAATACAAGCAAAGACTCATGTAACTATTTTGTTTTCTAAACCCCAAAAGGACAGCTGCTCAGGGATGGAGTTCTGTCTTGCAAGGTTATCTCCTTTTTCATCTGAGCAAGACCTAGCATGTTGGAACCCAGCAATTTGGGGAAAGACTTGGAGGCAGATAATTCTGCTGTTTCTCTCAGAAGCCAGGGATCTAATGCCTCTCAGGCAGGAAGACCATTTTTAGACTTTACTTAATAACTGATTTTTTTCGGCCTTAAGGGTAAATTTCCCTGCCCCGTTATATATGGCTGCTGGAAAAGAGCCATGTGCCTTTTCTAAAACCAGTTTGAATGTCTGGGACTTCACAGTTCACGTATTTTGAAGCCAGGCTTGGAGAATTTTGAATAAACGCTTCAGATTTTCTGAAATCTCTATTAGCTTAGAAAGGGCAAGATCTCTAAATTGAATATGACCAGTGTTAATAAACTATATTCAAGGACTATTTGTGAGAGACCCTTTTGATAATGGAAGTGTCATTTCTGTGGTTCTGAAAACTGCAAAAGAGTCAAATGTTTATAGAATATACAGCTACATCTAAAGACTTAAAATTAGGCAAAGAAATATATTCCAAGATATAGTACTTGGCAATAGAAGCACTCATATAAGTCGAGTGTATTATTTATGGTATTTTAGCTTTTTAAATCTCATGTGACAACTATATTCATTAAGGAGACATCATCTAAAGTCTTACCCAGGTGAAGAGTTAGTCACATAGTCGTGTCCATCTCTTTGTGACCCCATAAACTGTAGCCCGGCTGCTCTGTCCATGGGATTCTCCAGAGAAAAATACTGGAGGGGATTGCCATTCTTTCTCCAGGGCATCTTCCTGACCTAGGGATTAAACCTGGGTCTCCTGCATTGCAGGGGGATTCTTTACCATCTGAGCCACCAGGGAAGCTCCCTTACCTAGGTGAGCACAGTACTAAATATTATGAATTTAGTCAGAAATTTTCATTTCTTTTCATCTTTTGTTCATCCAGCAAGTATTCATTGAAGACCAAATGTGTTTTCTAGGTAATTTTCTAGGCATTAGAGATATAAGATACAATAATAATACCAGAAATTTCTACTCTCTTGGAGTGTATAGAGGGAGAAGGAAATGAGACAAATAAATTATTGCATGTAGTTAATGTATCGTCTGTTTCTAAGCAAAAAAATATATTGTTAATGGGATAAAGAGTGATTGTCTCATTATATTAGATTTTCAGAAAAGAATTTTCTTGGAAGGTGGTATTTGAATAGGCACATACATGATTTAATAGGGGCTTCTCCGGTAGCTCAGACGGTAAAGCGTCTGCCTGCAATGTGGAAGATCCGGGTTCGATCCCTGGGTCAGTATGTATACTGTATGTCACTGAGTTCAGTGTGAGGATTGGCATGGTATAAAACAGACTCTACTTGAACAATCACTTATGAGCATTTGGAACTGAGCATACTATAGAGGACTTCCCTGGTGGCTGAGACGGTAAAGCGTCCGCCTACAATGTGGGAGACCCGGGTTCGATCCTTGGGTCGGGAAGATCCCCTGGAGAAGGAAATGGCAACCCATTCCAGTATTCTTGTCTGGAAAATCCCATGGACGGAGAGGCCTGGTTGGCTACTGTCCATGGGGTCGCAAAGAGTCGGACATGACTGAGCGACTTCACTATCTATCTATCTATCTGTACTATAGAGCGCTTCCTAGGTGGCACTAGTGAAAAGGTACCCGCAGGAGACATAAGCAATTCTGGCTCAGTCCCAGCGTCTGGAAGATCCTCTGGAGGAAGGCACGGCAACCAACTCCAGTATTCTTGCCTGGAGAATCCCATGGGCTGAGGAGCCTGGTGGGCTACAGTCCAGGGTCCAAAGAGTCAACAGAGTGAAGTGACTTAGCACACAGCACGCACGTGCTATAGAGAGAAAGGATGATGATGTGTGGAAGGGATAGGTAGACAGGACTCTGTGATGCCCACAGGTAGAAACTATTTTTAAAATAGTGACAGAAGGGAAAGCTAGGAAATGATGACTATGAACTTTCTTAGTTCATTGAATTGGCTAAAGTAAAACAAGATCCAAAAGGGTAGCAGTAGGCAATACAACTGAAAGGATGAGTGTAAGAAACAGTCTGTGCTCAGCTGTAGCACCAGCCAGAAAGATGGAACACAGCTTCTGGGGCACAAAAG
This sequence comes from Bos taurus, assembly GCF_002263795.3. Taxonomy (NCBI): domain Eukaryota; kingdom Metazoa; phylum Chordata; class Mammalia; order Artiodactyla; family Bovidae; genus Bos; species Bos taurus. Next base: position 75,354 of record NC_037349.1, on the reverse strand, counting down.
CTGTGTAAAGTGCAGGTTTACAAACAGCCAGGAAGCAGTGATGTACCAACAATACTAAAAATTAGTTTTATTTTTTTTTAAGAATTGTGTGTGGTTTAGGAGGAAAGAGAGAGAAGCAGAAGTCACATACCCTCCTTCCCTTTGTGTCTCTGTGTATCTTTTTCTGTCTCTTATAAGGACACTCTCATTGGATTTTGGGTTCACTTTACGCTCATCTTGACTCTTACCTTAATTATATCTGCAAAGACCTTATTTCCAAATAAGGTGACATTCTGAGTTCTGGGCGACATGGATATTTGGGAGACACTATTCATCCACAGCTCTTCCATGTTGGCTCAGAAGTTGAAGAATTTCCCTGAAATGCAGGAAACCCAGCTTCAAACCCTGGGTCAGGAAGATCCCCTGGAGAAGGCAATGGCTACCCACTCCATCATTCTTTCCTTGAGACTTCCACAGACAGAAGAACCTGGAAGGCTACAGTCCCTGGGGTGGCAAAGAGTCAGACATGACTGAACAACTCACAGTTTCACTTTTCATACACCAACAACACACATCATTTTACACACAATATACAGCTATTTTATTTGACACTGAACTGAACAAAAACTAAGAGATCAAATAGCCAATTCATGACTCTAAATTTATGATCTAGTGAGTTGACTACATAATTTGAGTCTTCATCTCTACAAGAATATTTAATCAACACTATGTAATGATCAAATTTCTTTTGGACATACAGATCTTCAACCAAATTGTATTCAGTGATTCATTAATTTCCTGACACTCTCTTTCACATCTTTGTTCCTGAGGCTATAGATCAGAGGGTTCAGCATGGGACTCACCACTGTATAAAATACAGAACCTACTTTGACTGTGAGCCATGAGTTTTTGGAGCTGGGTACACAATAAAAGAACAGGACAGTCCCATGGAACGTGGTGATGGTGGTCAGATGGGAGGCACAAGTAGAGAAGGCTATTTGGCACCCCCTAGCAGAGGGCATTTTTATGATAGTGACAAAATGGACATATAAGTAGTAAGGATAATTGCCAGGCTGCTCACCTCATTGAATATGGCAATGGCAAAACAGAACACTTGGCTGATGAAGGGGTTAGAGCAGGAGATGGAGACAGTGACAGAGTGCTCACAGAGGGAATTATTTATGATGTTAGACCCACAGAAGGATAATGCCAGGAGGAAACAGGTGAGTGTCAGGGAGGAGACTATATCCCACGTGCAGGGACTGGCCACTAACGATGCACAGAGCTCTGGGGACATAACCACTGTGTAGAGTAGAGGCTTACAAACGGCCACAAATCAGTCATAGGCCATCACTGCCAACACGAATGCCTCTGCCACTGCAAACATACAAGCTGAGAAGAATTGTGTGATGCATCCCGTGAACGAGACGGTTCTGTCTTCCACACCAAATTCTGCAAGAGTTTGGGTGTAACTGTGGTGGAATAGCAGAAATGAACAAAGGACAAGTGACTGAGAAACAAGTACACGGGGGTGTGGAGTTTGGGACTGATCCTGATGATGGTGATCATACCCAGGTTCCCCACCACGGTGACTGCATAGACTGTGAGGAAAGCCAGGAACAAGGGAACCTGGAGGTCGGGATATTCTGAGAAGCCCAAGAGGGTGAACGTGGCTTCTGCACTCCGATTTCCTTCAGCAAACCACAAAATTGTTGTCGGAGAAAATCTGAGACAGTGATAATAAAATGATAACAGTGATAATGATGACACTGCATGGATATCACATTTATCGTGCAGCAGACATTGTGTTAAAATATTGGTACATTAGTTTTGACCACTAAACAAGACTTATGAATTTCAAAACAACTAGTCTCATATTTTACAAAAGGAAATGGAAGCATATATGAGTTAAGACACTTGTTCGAATTAACACAGCCTGCTAGTGATGAGTTAGGTTTGAAGTTGATCATGAGTGACGGAAATTGAATTTCGTGTAGAGTTAGAAATGTTTTCTATAGTGTTGCAGAAAAACGTGTTTTTCATAGTTCCACCATTCTGAAGGTCTGTGCTGTTTAGTGGGAGTAACGTAACAATAAATGAAAACATAGCACTCAAATTTATTTTAAAAAGCAGGAGGAGTAATATTTTTAGAGGTCGTAGTACTTCTATCATTATATTCAAACTGAAGATCATCGAAAAGGCAGAGGTCATGAGTTACCACAAGAATTTTCACATTTTAGAAAACATAAATGAACATTGAAGGAAATAAAGCTCCATCTTCAAGTTTTCCAATGCTTCCAGTTTGATGCTAAAATTATTGGCTTTGTGTTCAGTGCAGCGACCTGGTAAAGCAATGAAGTTGTATTACAATTTGTAGTACCCTCACTTTTGTTTTCTTTCCTATTTGACTATCATTTGTCTCACATACTGCCACTGATGCTCTCAATATAGTCTTTTAAATTCTTTGATCAATATCTCTTAACTTGCTATCAAAGTTTTAATCTAATAAATTTATTAGGAATATTATACATTTAAATGGTTATAGAATATCTGAATTACAGAGTAACTTAAAATATATTTTGCTCAACTCTTTCACATTCTACACTGTTTCTCAAGAAAATCAGAGAATACAGTAATAAACACAAGTGGTTACATTATCACCCTCAAAACTTCTGGTGACAGGAATATTGAGTTTGATTAAAACTACAGGTGATAATCTTGCTTTGAGTCATACAATCATTATTTGTGCATATTATTTTGAGAAAGCAAAAGCATCTTGTACTGGTAAGCAGTTTATAACAACAGAAGTATACTTATTTAGCAAAGATTTTTAAATAAGTTAACCAATAACAAGCACACATCTGAAATATTCATTAATAAAGGGACTATTTGTTTGAACCTCATAAACACAGATGCAATTTTAGTTTTGTCTGACCATGTGAAGGGAGAAAAAATTCATTGTTTCTTGAATAGCTTTATGGTACTTTTGACACTCAAAAAATGTATTTCCTATATGCAGAAAAGGGAACGGGTGGGAAGTGGAAAAGAGTTAGTGACAGAAAGACTGGCACAATGAAAGAAGCAAGGAGTTGGAAACATAAATTTAACTTCAGTTCCAAGCTTTGGCATTTACTGTATGATCTTTGGTGAATCACTCAGATTTTAGAGCCTCAACTTCTTTATCAGTAATAATGACATGATAATATATATTTTATAGGTGTATAAGTATAGGAAATGACATTAATATAATTTGCACAAAGTCTTACAGTTATGCAGTTCACAATATATAGGTTTTCCCACCCTTATCCATTTCAGTTCTTAATACTCTGAATAATTGGTATTATTTTTAAATGTATTATTTTAAACAATCTAAGAAACAGATCAAGGTTCAAAGTTGGCAGCAGCAAAACTGCAGGAACAATTTGTGATGTCAAAGAGTAGCTCAACTCTTTTTCTGAATTTCCTCTTGGCCCTGTTCATGTTAATTCATCAATCACTATCCTTCAGTAAATTGTCTCTGTTTCCCCTGTGTTTTCTCATTATTATCTGACTCTCATTAATCATCCCTTTTTAATCTCACGGTCACCTAGGCTCAGCCAACTTCCCTGTGATGCTGCTAACCTGCACTGTGAGAAAATCAATTTCTTCTCTTCTTGATTACTGTGGTTGTTATGACATTTTATGACTCTTAAAAACTTTAATTTCTCCCTACTAACTAATTTATCGAATCTAAATTTCTCTGCTCAGTTTTACCTAAACCCTTATCCTAACTATATTCTCCAGTTTTCAACCTTCTCTGCTCATGTCAGTATTCTCAGAATATAATGCCTATAATTTCCTCTTTTTCTTACATACTGATGCAGCACTTGAACAAGATATAAAGTATTTCATGAAAATTACTATCATGAGGACACTTTTCCTTTTCACTTCAGCCATATTTTCCACACCCTTGACATACCTGAAGACATTACTGTCAGAAAAATGGAATTGTATATTATGGTATTTATTATTATTTTATGCATATTATTCTTATCTTCTTTTGACTCAATTTTGAGGTGTTGAGGAATTACCAGGTATTATAATATTCTTTTTAAAAATTTCATTGTGACTACTCTGCTAAGCACAGTGTGGATATCCTCAGAGCAAAAATCAGGATGATACCCTAGTGAAGGGGGAGGATATCAAAGCTCAGCCCTCAGGAAAATGGACTCAGGAGACATTATCACACAAAGACTGACAAAGAGTGTCCACTGCTTTACAGGTGTCAGGATCTCAGAGTTCCCCAAAGGAGAGAAAGAGACAAGATAGATCATCCCACCTGAAACCAACTCACCCCAAGATCCCATTTCTACTATTAATTGTCTCCAGGGCAGTTCCCACTCAGAATTCAAACATCATGTAAAACATTAAGGAGTTAATCAATATAGCAGGAGCCCACAAAAATTCAATGTGACTGGAATATACTTCTTTCTTAATATCCAGAAAAACTCAGAGAAAGGAAGAAACAGAGAGACAGAGAGATTTGGAAGCTGAATCTGATTCCTATGAACAAAATGTAGGACTCCCATAACCCAGAGAATATTTCTTGAGCTATTTATTTTTGTATCACATATCAAGAAATTAGCTTGAATGCTTTTTTTATGTGGCAACTTGCAAGAAGGTAGTTTTTTTTTTTCTGAATCACTGGAAATGGCACCTCAAATAGTCTATTTCATGAATTTCTTTTAAAAATAATTATAAAAAAATACATGAGCTGAATAAGAAAACTTGGTGACTACAGTAAAACCCAAAATGAATGATAAATAAGCTAAAATGCAGCTGTTCAGAGATATTAACTGCTATTATATATATTTACTGTGTGATTTTTCTTTCCCATTTTGTGTATGAAGTGCATGTGTTTTGAGATGTATAGCAATATAACTTGGTCTCTGGTTTTGTTGCTTAACCTAAATAAATATTATTGTCTTCAGAAACAGTGATGTTCTTTACTAAAACTAAATTGTGCTTTCTTCTAAATATAAGCAATCCACACTTCCTAGCTTATATAATTAAATAATACAGTCTCTCAAAAATAGCAAATGCATTTTGGAAACTTGTTTAAATCTCTAAAACCTCTGAGTGTCAATCTACTGGTTCTACTACAGTGAAATATCACACAGTTAGACCACTGGCTTGCCTGGTGGCTTGGTGGTGGTAAAAAAAAAAAATCAGCTGCAGTGCAGGAGACATAGGTTCTATCCCTGCCTGGAGTCGGGAATAACACTTGGTGAAGGCAATGGCCACCCACCCCAGTATTCTTGCCTGGGAAATCTGTTGGACAGAGGAGCCTGGTGGGCTGCAGTCCATGGATATGCAAAAGATTTGGACACAATTTAGTGACTAAACAGCAGCAACAAATGCTTTCCCTAGGCTCCTGACAACCTGACTAACACTTGCCAGACTCTACCAGGAAGGCATAACACCAGAGGCTGTTTCCCACCAGGCACAGAATTATTGTACATAGTATGGTCTTGATCCAAAATCCCACAAGTCTGCATGGTTATTCTCTCACTGAGATAGGCTTGAGTTCCACAGTGCATCTTCCCCCCACTGCTGACACCTCTGTACCCTGGACCAGCTTTGGAGCCAGTATCAACACCCTGGTCACCCAGAGCTAGCAACCTTGTTGGATATTAGTTCTCCAGGCTGCACAACAAATTGCCACCAACTTCGAGGCTTAAACTGCTATCACAGTTTCTGTAGCATAATAGTCTGGGAAGCGTTAACTTCATAAGATATTGCTAAACTATTTTCAAAGTTATTTAACCCTTATATGAAATGCATAAGCATTTAACTTCCTCCACATTTTCACGAGTATTTGAAACTCTTATTCATTTTAGCTATTCTAAAGGGCATACAATAGTTTCTCTTTGTGGTTTAAGTTTTAATTTTAATAAGAATGTCATTGATGACTAGCTATACTTAGTATTTTTTCATGTGTTTATTTGTGTGTTCTGTTTTGTCAAATGTGTGCTCAGATAGTTCATCAAAACTTTAAGTAGGCTTTTTTCTCATATTGAGTATAAAGACTTCCTCTGTATGTTTTACACTGAAATCATTTATCAAATATATTTTGCAAATACTTACTCACAATCTATGGCTTGTATTTTCAAATTATTAATGGTGTCATTTATGCTTCAGAAACTTTACCAAGCATTTTTAATGGCAATGAAGCTCTTTTTATTGTTTTTTAAAGATCCATCCTTTTTATGTTCATTCAAAGAATTATCATCCTAACTTTTGAAAGATTTTTTCTGTTTTATGCTAAATATTTTTCAGTTTTCATTTTTATGTTTACATCTATGATTCATTCATCTATGATTCCTTGGAAAGAAAGCTATGACAATCCTAGACAGTGTATTAAAATGCAGAGGCATCACTTTGTTGACAAAGGTCCATGTAGTCCAAGTTATGGTTTTTCCAATAGTCATGTATAGATGTGAGTGTTGGACCATAAAGAAGGCTGAGTGCTGAATTGTTGCTTTCAAATTGTGGTGCTGGAGAAAACTCTTGAGAGTCTGTTGAACAGCAAGGCGATCAAACCAGGTCAATCCTACAGGAGATCAACCCTGAATTCTCATTGGAAGGACTGAGGCTGAAGCTGAAGCTCCAACATTTTGGCCACCAGTTGAGAAGAGTTAACTCATTGGAAAAGACCCTGATGCTGGGAAAGGTTGAGGGCAGGCAAACAAGTGGGCAACAGAGGATGAGATAGTTGGATAGCTTCACTGACTTGATGGACATGAGTATGAGCAAACTGTGATATAGTGAAGGACAGATTGCTGTCATGCATGCCTAAACACTTTAGTCTAAGACAATACTTGGTCATTGTATGATTGGAATAATTGTGTTGTTGATTGGTCACTCACATTTTATTGTTACTGTGTGTTTGATTGATTAGTTCTTGGAGTCCATGTTGCCCTCCTGTCTTTTTCCCAGACTTGTGTTTTGAAGAGGATATCATAAACAGTTTATGCCTTCTTTGCAGGAAGCTTGAACTTTCTCCTTAATCATTTTTCTTATGAGGTACATGCCAACTGTCCAAAGCAGGAAAAATAGCTTATTTCATCATATACCCATAAACTTTTAATACAATTTAATTCACTCAAAAATAATTTATAAATACTACAAAAAGCAGTCATTTAAAAAAAATTTTGGTTTACATATGGTTTACAGCATGGAACAACAGACTGGTTCCAAATAGGAAAAGGAGTTCGTCAAGGCCGTATATTGTCACCCTGTTTATTTAACTTATATGCAGAGTACATCATGAGAAATGATGGACTGGAAGAAACACAAGCTGGAATCAAGATTGCAGGGAGAAATATCAATAACTTCAGATATGCAGATGACACCACCCTTATGGCAGAAAGTGAAGAGGAACTCAAAAGCCTCTTGATGAAAGTGAAAGTGGAGAGTGAAAAAGTTGGCTTAAAGCTCAACATTCAGAAAACGAAGATCATGGCATCCGGTCCCACCACTTCATGGGAAATAGATGAGGAAACAGTGGAAACAGTGTCAGACTTTATTTTTCTGGGCTCCAAAATCACTGCAGATGGTGACTGCAGCCATGAAATTAAAAGACGCTTACTCCTTAGAAGGAAAGTTATGACCAACCTAGATAGCATATTCAAAAGCAGAGACATTACTTTGCCAACAAAGGTTCATCTAGTCAAGGCTATGGTTTTTCCTGTGGTCATGTATGGATGTGAGAGTTGGACTGTGAAGAAGCCTGAGTGCCGAAGAATTGATGCTTTTGAACCATGGTGTTGGAGAAGACTCTTGAGAGTCCCTTGGACTGCAAGGAGATCCAACCAGTCCATTCTGAAGGAGATCAGCCCTGGGAGTTCTTTGGAAGGACTGATGCTAAAGCTCAAACTCCAGTACTTTGGCCACCTCATGAGAAGAGTTGACTCATTGGAAAAGACTCTGATGCTGGGAGGGATTGGGGGCAGGAGGAGAAGGGGATGACAGAGGATGAGATGGCTGGATGGCATCACTGACTCAATGGATGTGAGTCTCAGTGAACTCTGGGAGCTGGTGATGGACAGGGAGGCCTGGCATGCTGAGATTCATGGGGTCACAAAGAGTCGGACATGACTGAGCGACTGATTTGATCTGACCTGATGTATGCAAAAATCAATAATCATCAATAAAATGCTATCCTGCCATAGATATACTAACTTAAAGCTTTATATTTATCAAAAGATTTGAATCATCAATTACACCACAAGAACTGAACAATCTGTAGCATAGGGTATCAATTTTTTTTCAGAAATAAAATAATGAATTTAAAAATATGTGGAGTGACAAAGCGGTTTTGTGAAAACTAATCTTGTGAATGTATTTTTTACTTCTTTGTTCCTCAAGCTGTAGATCAAGGGATTCAGCATAGGAATCACTACTGTGTAAAACACAGAAGTCACTTTGACTGTGAGCCAAGAAGTTTTGGGGTTAGGAATGCAGTAAAGGAGAAGGATGGTTCCATGGAAGATGCTGATGGCTGTCAGGTGGGAAGCACAGGTGGAGAATGTTTTCCAGTGCCCACTTGCAGAAGGCATCCCCATAACAGTGATAAAAATGAATATATAGGACATCAGAATAATCACCAGGCTGCTCGCCTCATTGAACATGGCGATAACAGAACATAACATCTGACTGATATAGGGATCTGAGCAGGAGACAGAAACAATTACAGAGTGGTCACAGATAAAATTATTTATGGTGCTAGACTTGCAATAGGATAACTCAAGAAGAAAATATGTGTGTCATGGAGCACACTACACCCCATGAGTAAGAGCCAGCCACCAAGAGAGCACAGTGCTTCAGAGACATCACGGTGGTAGACAGAGCAAGGGGTTGCAGACTGCACAACGCAGTCATAGGCCATTGCTGCTAACATGAACGTTTCTGCTACACCAAATAGGCAAGTGAAACAAAATTGTGCAATGCAACCAGAGAAAGAAATGGTTCTGTCCTCCACAATCAAATTCTCCAACAGTTTGGGTGTGATCCAACCAGTCCATTCTGAAGGAGATCAGCCCTGGGATTTCTTTGGAAGGAATGATGCTCAAGCTGAAACTCCAGTACTTTGGCCACCTCATGCGAAGAGTTGACTCATTGGAAAAGACTCTGATGCTGGGAGGGATTGGAGGCAAGAGGAGAAGGGGACAACAGAGGATGAGATGGCTGGATGGCACCACTGACTCGATGGACGTGAGTCTGGGTGAACTCCGGGAGCTGGTGATGGACAGGGAGGCCTGGCGTACTGTGATTCATGGGGTCGCAAAGAGTCGGACGTGACTGAGCAACTGAACTGACTGACTGACTGACTGACAGTAGAAAAACAGAAATCGACAAAGGACAAGTGACTAAGGAAAAAGTACATGATCGTGTGGAGTTTTGAATTGACCTTGATGATTATGATCATGCTTAAATTCCCCACCACTGGAGAAGGCAATGGCAACCCACTCCAGTACTCCTACCTGGAAAATCCCATGGATGGAGGAGCCTGGTAGGCTGCAGTCCATGGGGTTGCTAAGAGTCGGACATGACTGAGCGACTGACTTCACTTTCCCTTTTCACTTTCCAGCACTGGAGAAGGAAATGGCAATCCACTCCACTGTTCGTGCCTGGAGAATCCCAGGGACGGGGGAGCCTGCTGGGCTGCCATCTACGGGGTTGCACAGAGTCGGACACGACTGAAGTGACTTAGCAAATTCCCCACCACAGTGGCTGTGTAGATAGACAAGAAAACAAGGAAAAGTGGGACCCGGAGTTCTGGATATTCTGAAAAACCCAGGAGAATTAATGTAGGTATGATACTCTGATTTCCTTCTGATAGCAGGATGATTCCTGTTGAACAAAGGACCAAACATTATTCCTGAAAAATAGAAATGAATACAAAAGAGAAACAGAGAAGGCAGAAGCTTCATATGTCTCTGGGGAGCTGGTATATATTCTCCAGATATGGTCCTCAAACCAGCAGCAGCAGGGATGCCTAAGAATATGTTAGGGATGCAAATTCTCAAGCCCTGTCTCCAACTTCCTGAATCAAAAACTCTGGAAAGTAGCCCACAATTTGTGATTTATCCAGCCCTCCAGGTGATTTCTGATGCATGATAAATTATGAGAACCACTAAAATACAGACTATTCATGCTATCGTTTAAAATTTAGCCCTTAGTATTTTCAATATACAACTAAAATATAAATTTGGAACACACAAAAAAAGTGTAAATCTCAAAATTTTGAGATAAAAAGAAGCAGAGTACTTTGCTATGGTTCTAACAGTTACACTAAGGATCAAGGCGATCACATGGTGTGTAAAAGGTGCCCTATAAATCTCAGTATAATTTTTTAATATTCTAGTCATATTAAAGAATTGACTTTTAATTGACAAATTAAAAGTTTGTGAATTGGCATAAATCTTAAGTTGTAACTAGTTTATGCCTTCCATCTTGTGCTTAAATTAATTATAGAATCTTATTCATGAAATAATCATGTACCTTCCATCAAAACCTCCATTAAGGTTATACTGGCTCCTGAGATAATTTTTGGGTTTTTATATTGACATTTTGCTTAACACTGATTCATTCATTAATTTAATCTAATTAACTTATATTAATTACTTGTAAATGTGATTTTAGATCATCTATTTTAATATATAAGGCTTCCATAGTGGCTTAATGGTCAAGGATACACCTTCAATGTAGGAGACACAGGAGACACAGGTTCGATTCCTGGGTGGGGAAGATTCCCTGGAGAAAGAAATAGCAACCCACTCCTATATTGCTGTGGGCCTCTCTGGTGGCTGAGTCAGTAAGTAATCTACCTGCAATGCAGGAGATCACCTGCAACGCAGGAGACCTGAGTTCAATCCCTAGGTCGGGAAGATCCCCTGGAGAAGGAGATGGCAACCCACTCCAGTATGACTTAGCAGCTAAACCTTTTTGATATATCTAAAATTATAAGTGAGTGTTAGTTTCTTTCTCGTGTCTGACTCTGAAAAACCACGGACTGTAGCTCATCAGGTTTCTCTGTCTGTGTGATTCTCCAGGTAAGAATACTGGAGTGGATTGCCATTGCCTTCTCCAGGGGATCTTCCCAACTCAGAGATCAAACCCAGGTTTACTGAAGACAGATTCTTTACTGTCTCAGCCACCAATATATAATTAAATATATAATATAAAGTATATATAATGTTATGAGAAACAAAACGATATAATTTATATTTATAAATTATATATAATTAATTATTATATTTACCAACAATAATTTTATACAAAATGTATTCAAGATACAGTGAAAATTACAAATTTTCTCTACCAATGAGTAAACCTCTGTTATGATGAGGCAAACTTGGAGAAGATGGGGAAGCAAGAGCTGCAATGCCTTAAAATGAATGGCCCCGAGATACAGACATTCATCTTTGTTTTGTCCAGATCAAGTGTCAGGCTACAGACTCAGCTCCATGAAGGCCTAGTTGATATCCACTACAAACAACCCTAGACATAAATAATATGTCATCAGAATATTTTTTCCAATAGCAAGAGGGACTGGGCAGATACATTGTAAATATCCATTATTATTCAGGCTATTTTAACAAATGGCTTTCCTTCAACATTTGAAAATATTAGCAACACCTTGGTATATTAGGAAGACTGGAGCCACTGTTTTAGTTTCCTGATGCAATACTCATATCAATAACCAAAGAGACTGAAAAATTGATTTGGTGTTCAACGTTAGCAATTTCAAATGATTTTGCAGAAAATCAGTGGATTAATGGTAGGTTTGTATTCAGATTTGAACTGCTGCTGCTGCCAAGTCACTTCAGTTGTGTCCAACTCTGTGCGACCCCATAGACGGCAGCCCACCAGGGGATTTTCCAGGCAAGAGTACTGAAGTGGGGTGTCATTGACTTCTCCGCAAATTGGAACTAGGTTTATGGAATTACAGAATTCTCTGTCTTTTTGCAATTTCCCTATTGCTCACTGCCACCACTTTCAGTAATACAAATCTTAATTGTGAAAACCACTTCATGCCGTATTAGTGCAAATTAAAATGTTTCTGATCATAGAAAGGGATCATCTATAGTTTGTGGAATAATCTATATGAGTGGTAGCTCCATCTTTTCCACTTAATTTGCAAGATACAGAAAGAAACATGAACTGATATGAAACCAGATGTTATTGACTAATTTACTGAGAATTTCTTTTTAGGATTAATGAACCTCCAGTATATTTCTTCTCAGTATTCAAACATTCTTTAAGATATTAAAAGACTTTAGGCTTGCAAAAATGACAGTATATTTCAATGAGCATGCCAGTAAAATGGCATTTTATTTCCAGGGACATTAGAAACATCAAAAAATACAAAGAAAAATTTAAAAGCTTAATTCACAGTCTAAATTCTGCCAAACCCTGGGTCTTATATTTCCCCCCATGACCATGAATATACGAAGTACACAGAATTGTAATTGGAGTATTACTCAGTGGACCACAAGCCATTTAATTAGGTGAAACACTATCTCTTGTGTCATTTTAGTGGATGGATTTTCTTCTAAATCATTAAAGATAATTATACCACCAAATCTATCCCATTAATTACTTTTTTGATATTGAACTTTTAAAATAATAGTATTCATTGAATAAACATAAAATGTAGACTTTGAAAAATGGAAAAAATATAGAAATAATTGTTATTAACTGCATTTCAAATCCAGCATTCAAGTTTAGAGTAGAGAAATTTGGCCAGCTCTGCCTTAGGCAAAAGATAAAGATGGCCTTCGCTAGTGATGTAATGTGGATATCATTCACCCTGATACAATGTTGTGAGAAAAGCTTCACTTCTGTGATAAAACCATACCGAAAATCTACAATCCCAGTTTAATGTGAGAGAATCATTAGGTAAACCCATATCTGGAAACATTCTTCAGGGTTCTTCACCAATATTCTTTAGAATTGTCAAAGTCAAGAAAAAACAAGAAAGGAGTGAAACACTGTTTCAGACCAGAGGATACTGAGGAGACGTGAAAACTAATCCAATACTGCACCCGGATTACATCTCAGAAAGAAAAGAGTGTATTAGTGGGAAAAAACAAACCAGATGGAATCAAATTAAATTTAAATTTTAGTTGTCATAATGTACCTTTAATTTTCTCTTAAATTTTATTTTACTTTGGTAATAACACAATATGAGATCTACCGTCTTAAGATATTTTTAAGTGTATAATACAGTACTGTTGACTACACATATAATTTTATACAGCACAGCTGTGTGTGTCTTGCTAAACTGAAACTTATTGACCACTGATTTGTAAATTTATGCTTCTCTCTCCACTAGCCTCTGTTAGCTATTATTCCACTCCTTGATTCCGATATATCACATAAGTGAAATTCTGCAGTATTTGTCTTTCTATGACTGACATTTTCATTTAGCATAATGTCCTCAAGTTTCATCTATGTAGTCACATATTACACAATTTTCTTCTTTTTAAAGGTCAGGTTGTATTCCACTGTTCACATATGCACCACATTCTTTTATCCAACCATCTGTCCATAGATATTTCAGTGGTTTCCACTCCCTGGCTATTGTGAATGGTTCTACAGTGAGTGTGGGAACTCTAACATATTTTTAAAAGCTTGACCTCAGATTTTTAGGATAATACCCATAAGCAGGATTTCTGGATCATGTACAATTCAATTTTCAACTTAATAAAGAACCTGTATACCATTTTCCACAGCAGCTACAACATTTTGCATTCCTACTAACAATGTATGATGAGGTGTGATGAAAACTGGAATATCTTTGCAACTTATTTTTTAAATTAAAAATTATATAATTTATTCTTAAAATGTCATCATTCACATTAGTAGTCCCACTTTATTGTATCTCCAATACTACAACCAGCTCTGCTTTATGCCAACATACTATCAATTCTGAACTGAAAAAGTGTAAATGTAATAAGTAGTTCTCAGTATCCCCACTTTGCATCATTTTGCTACAACATTTGCCAGACTTTGCTTTTAGTATCTGTGACTGTCAGTGTGTTGGGGCCAGGTTGAGGGGTAGTTTTTGGGAGTAGTAAGCAATATTTTTTAAACTTATTATTAACTAAATAACAACTAATTAGTGAATGCAAACTTAAAATTTCCTAATAATGTTGGGCTGGCCATGAAAGCTCATTCCAGTTTTTCCATAACATGTTACAGAAAAGCCAGAACAAACTTTTTGGCTAGCCAAATATACACATTTCACAAAGAAGTAAGCAAGACACAACAAATCTAATTTCCTGGTCCAGAAAATTGGTATGTGAAGTCAGGGTTCAAACACAATATTTTCTTTGCATAAATAGATAATAAAAATCATAATTGCTTTAGGGCCTCCTCCACTAACAGGTTCCCTGGTGGCTCAGACAGTAAAGAATCTGCAGTGTGGAAGAACTGGGTCCAATCCCTGGGTTAGGTAGAGCCCATGGAAGAGGGCATTGCAAGCCACTCCAGTATTCTTGCCTGGAGAATATCATGGACAAAGGATCCTGGTGGGCCACAGTCTCTGGGGTTGCAAAGACTCAGACACCAATGAGTGACTAAGCACACCAGTAATAGCCATTACTGAAGTAATTGCTTGGAGTACAGTAATTGCTTGGAGTACAGTAACTGGCCTTGGAGTACAGAATGAAGCAGGGCAAAGGTTAATAGAGTTCTGCCAAAGAATGCACTGGTCATAGCAAACACCGACTTCAAACAACACAAGAGAAGACTCTACACATGGACATCACCAGATGGTCGACACCGAAATCAGATTGATTATATTCTTTGCAGTCAAAGATGCAGAAGCTCTATACAGTCAGGAAAAACAAGACTGGGGCTGACTGTGGCTCAGATCATGAACTCCTTATTGCCAAAATCAGACTTAAATTCAAGAAAGTAGGGGAAACCACTAGACCATTCAGGTAAAACCTAAATCAAATCCCTTATGATTATACAGTGGAAGTGAGAAATAGATTTAAGGGCCTAGATCTGATAGACAGAGTGCCTGATGGATGGAGGTTCATGATATTGTACAGGAGACAGGGATCAAGACCATCCCCAAGAAAAAAAATGCAAAAATGCAAAATGGCTCTCTGAGGAGGCCTTACAAATAGTGAAAAGAAGAGAAGCGAAAAGCAAAGGAGAAAAGGAAAGATATACCCATTTGAATGCAGAGTTCCAAAGAATAGCAAGAAGAGATAAGAAAGCCTTCCTCAGTGATCAGTGCAAAGAAATAGAGGAAAACAATACAATGAGAAAGACTAGAGATCTCCTCAAGAAAATTAGAAATACAAAGGGAACATTTCATGTAAAGATGGGCTCAATAAAGGACAGAAATGGTATGGACCTAACAGCTGCAGAATATATTTAGAAGAGCTGGCAAGAATACACAGAACTGTACAAAAAAGATCTTCATGACCCAGATAATCACTATGGTGTGATCACTGACCTAGAACCAGACATTCTGGAATGCGAAGTCAAGTGGGCCTAAGGAACCATCACTACAAACAAAGCTAGTGGAGGTGATGGGATTCCAGTTGAAGCTATTTCAAATCCTGAAAGATGATGCTCAGAAACTGCTGTGATCAACATGCCAGGAAATTTGGAAAACTCAGTGGTGTCCACAGAACTGGAAAAGGTCAGTTTTCATTCCAATCCCAAAGAAAAGCAATGCCAAACAATGCTCAAACTACCACACAATTGCACTCATCTCGCACTCTAGTAAAGTAATGCTCAAAATTCTCCAAGCCAGGCTTCAGCAATACGTGAACCGCGAACTTCAAGATGTTCAAGCTGATTTTAGAAAAGGCAGAGGAACCAGAGATCAAATTGCCAACATCCCCTGGATCATCAAAAAAGTAAGAGAGTAGCAGAAAATCATCTATTTCTGCTTTATTGAATATGCCATAACCTTTGACTGTGTGGATCACCACAAACAGTGGAGATTCTGGAAGAGATGGGAATACCAGACCACCTGACCTGTCTTTTGAGAAATCTGTATGTAGGTCAGGAAGCAACAGTTAGAACTGGACATGGAACAACAGACTGCTTCCAAATAGGAAAAGGAGTGTGTCAAGGCTATATATTGTCACCCTGCTTATTTAACTTAAATGGAGAGTACATCATGAGAAAACCTGGCTGGATGAAGCACAAGCTGGAATCAAGACTGCTGGGAATATCAATAGCCTCAGATATGCAGATGACACCACCCTTATGGCAGAAAGTGAAGAGGAACTAAAGAGCCTCTTGATGAAAATGAAAGAGGAGAGTGAAAAAGTTGGCTTAAAGCTCAACATTCAGAAAACAAAGATCATGGCATCCAATCCCATCACTTCATGGCAAATAGATGGGGAAACAGTGGAAACAGTGGCAGACTTTTCTTTTTGTTTTTTTTGGGGGGGGGGCTCCAAAGTCACTGCAGATGGTGATTGCAGCCATGAAATTTAAAAACCCTATTTCTTGAAAGATAAGTTATGACCAACCTAGACAGTATATTGAAAAGCAGAGACGTTACTTTGTCAACAAAGGTCAGTCTAGTCAAAGCTATGGTTTTTCCAGTAGTCATGTATGGACTATAAAGAAATCTGAGCACCAAAGAATTGATGCTTTTAAACTGTGGTGTTGGAGAAGACTCTTGAGAGTCCCTTGGACTGAAAGGAGATCCAACCAGTCCATCCTAAAGGAAATCAATCCTGGATATTCATTGGAAGGACTGGTGTTGGAGCTGAAACTCCAATACTTTGGCCACCTGATGTGAAGAGCTGACTCACTTGAAAAGACCCTCATGCTGGAAAAGACTGAAGGTGGGAGAAGGGGATGACAGAGAATGAGATGGTTGGATGGCATCACCGACTCAATGGACAGGAGTTTGAGTAAACTCTTGGATTTGGTGATGGACAGGGATGCCTGTCGTGCTGCAGTCCATGGGGTCACAAAGAGTTGAACACGACTGAGCAACTGAACTGAACTGAATAGCAATTAACTTATAGTGTTTTTTCTTTTGATGTGATACTGTCCTTGAGTTTCTCCCAATCACATTCTCTTTTTCATTTCTACATAATATTCACTGAATTGAATAAGAAGACTCTCATCATTTTTGTTTTGAGAGAAAAATATAATCTTGATGGCAAAAACTAACAAGGACAATAAAAGAAAATTACAGAATAATCTTACTAATGATCACAGAATTTTAAATTATACATAAAATATTGACACACTAAACCAATCAACTAATAAAAAGGTAAATATATAATGACTATAGTACTTTTCTTAGGAAAAAACACATATTTTGATATTAGAAAATTTTTAAAAATACACGTTACCATATCAAAATATGGTAATGCCTTTAGGCGTTAAAATGAAGAAAATTAACTTGATAAATTCAACATTCACTCACTAAAAAACAAAATATAACAAACAGACACATACAAAACAAATATGTGAGATAACTTTGTTTAACATTTTAAGCATGAAATGTTTCCTTGTTAGATGAGGAAGTCAAGGGTACCCACTTTTACTAATTATTTATTTATTATTTATTCAGAATTGTACTAATGTTTTCAGCTAGTTAACCAAACACAGGAAAAAAATAAAAAGAATAACACTGGAAACAATATATCCAGAAAATGTTTAATTAGAGATTGTATGATATGCATTCTGAAAATCAAAAATAATCTACAAATAAATTATAAAATTATTAAAAAATATTGTTAGAGTTGCCAAAATGCATTGAATCCTAATTGAAAAACAATAAACATTTTACAAATGACATTTAAAATAGTATGAAAAATAATCACACATCCAGATTAATTTAAAAATATATGTAACAACTTTATAAAAATATGATATATCTTATATTGTAAAACATGAAGTAGATCTAAATTAACATAATAATGTAGCATGCTTATGATTTGGAAGACTTGAGGATGCAAACATCATTCTTTACAAATAGATCTACAATTCTACTGTTTTTCTACACTAAATCTAAACAAGAATAATTCTAAAGTTTGTTTTAAAAGGTAAAAATAAAGAATATCTTAAACACTCTGCAAGATAAAAAGTAACTTTTTAAGAGTTGCTCAACTTGATGTTAAAGCCTATTAGTTAAGGGTAGTTCTGATTATAAAATAGCTAGAAGCATACAGAAAGTCTAGGAACAGAAGTATAGATATACTGATATTTACTTTATGAATATTCTGGCACCACAAAGCAGTGTTAAAATGAGTGCATTTTTCAATAAGTATTTCTAGGGTAAATATACACCAATAAGTCAAAATATAAAATTAGATTATAGTCATGCCCCATCAAAAATTACTTGCAGTTTGAAATAAATATAAAAATCAATGTAAAAAGAGAAAATAAAACCCTGAATTGAAAATAGAGGAAGTAGAATAGAAAATATAATACTGTGTGAAATTTGTGATAACTTAGCACATAAAGTATGATAATATCTTTATTATTTTAGAGGTAAGAAGTGGATCTTAAATAAGATATTAAAAGTACTTCACTGTGTAAAGAAACAGTTTGATAAACATTAATTCATTAAACATAAGGAAATGTGTGCACCTAAATACATCACCAACCAAGTGAATAGACAAGCCACAATCTAGGAGAAAATATTCATGATACATACATCAAAGGACTTTTATTTAGAATGCATAATGAAATACATATTTCATAATAAAATATTAACAACCTAATAGAAAAATAGGTAAAAAAAAAAAAAACAACACCTGAATAGGACCTTCACAAAGAAGTAAGACAAGTCAAATGACTAATAACTAAATTATAGGAATTCAACCACATTAGTAAAGTGGAACTGAATTCATCACCAAAATGAAGTACCCCTACTCATCCACCAACCTCAAAATACTAAAATGTCTGCTATGACAGTATTAAATATTGGCAAGAATGGACAATACTTAGAACCCACATGTAATATAGTTGGAATTTAAACTAATACATCTATTTTGGAAAATTGTTTGATGGCACCTAGCAAAAGATCTTTGGCTCAGAGGTTAAAGCGTCAGCCTGGAATGCAGGATACCCAGGTTTGATCCCTGGGTTGGGAAGATCCCCTGGAGAAGGAAATGGCAATCCACTCCAGTACTCTTGCCTGGAGAATTCCATGGATGGAGGAGCCTGGTAGGCTACAGTCCATGGGGTCGCAAAGAGTAGGACACAACTGAGCGACTTCACTTCACTTCAGCAAAAGATCAGAAACAAGCACCTTTGATCTAGAACATTCAGAGACAGGGCATACCTCACCCAGTGAGTGCTCATGGACAATGCAGCACATACTTGTGTAAAAATGTTCATGCAGCATTTCCATTAAAGATAAAAAAGGTGAAATAACCAGGAGTGAAATTGCTGGCTCATATGGTAGTTCTATATTTAGCTTTTGTGTGTGTGTTTGTGTGCAAAACTCCATACTGTTTTCCATACAGTATGCAATTGGCTCTACCAATTTACATTCTCACCCACAATGCGCAAGGTTTCTCTTTACTCCAATTCTCTCCAAAAATTGTTATTTGCAGACTTTATAAAGAAAGGAGGAGGGGCAATTTAGGAGTATAAAGTCTACAAAATACTCTGTATAAAATAGATGAGCTACAAGGATACCCCTGCCTAGCGCCATGAGTTCTAGCTATTATCCTTTGTGTGCTGTACTGTGCTCAGTCACTTCAGTCATGTCCAACTCTTTGTGACCCCATGGACTGTAGCCTACCAGGCTCCTCTGCCCATGGGATTGGGTTGCCATGCCCTCCTCCAGGGGATCTTCCCCACCCAGGAATCAAACCCATATCTCTGGCATCACCTGCATTGCAGACAGGTTCTTTACCCACTGAGACACTAAGTTTTAATAGTGTATAGTCTAAAAACATAATGAATCACTGTGTTGTGCATCTAAAATTATTATAACACTGTAAATAAATAATGGAGAAGGCAATGGCACCCCACTCCAGTACTCTTGCCTGGAAAATCCCATGGACGGAAGAGCCTGGTAGGCTGCAGTCCATGGGGTCGCTAAGAGTCAGACACTACTGAGCGACTTCACTTTCACTTTCCACTTTCATGCATTGGAGAAGGAAATGGCAACCCACTCCAGTGTTCTTGCCTGGAGAATCCCATGGACGGAGAAGCTGGTAGGCTACAGTCCATGGGGGTTGCACAGAGTCAGACACGACTGAAGAGACGCAGCAGCAAAATAAATAATACTTCAATAAAGAAGAGGAAATAGCCAAATTCCATTTGTAGTAGAAGTATGAATAAACATATTATCATATCAATATATTTATTTTGTGGAACATTCTTCAGCAACAAAAATGGAACTACTGTTATACTCAGTCACTTAAAAATTCTTTTGAAAAAAAAATGCTGAGCCAAATAAGCCAGACATAAGGGAATATACTCTAAAATTTTAATAATACAAATTTCAAAAGCAACAAAGTTAAATTTTAACTCTCATAAAAGTTATGACCAACCTAGATAGCATATTGAAAAGCAGAGACATTACTTTGCCAACAAAGGTCCATCTAGTCAATGCTATGGTTTTTCCAGTGGTCATGTATGGATGTAAGAGTTGGACTACGAAGAAAGCTGAGCGCCAAAGAATTGATGCTTTTGAACTGTGGTGTTGGAGAAGACTCTTGAGAGTCCCTTGGACTGCAAGGAGATCCAACCAGCCCATTCTAAAGGAGATCAGCCCTGGGATTTCTTTGGAAGGAATGATGCTAAAGCTGAAATTCCAGTACTTTGGCCACCTCATGCAAAGAGTTGACTCATTGGAAAAGACCGATGCTAGGAGGGATTGGGGGCAGGAGGAGAAGGGGATGACAGAGGATGAGATGGCTGGATGGCATCACTGACTTGATGGACATGAGTCTGAGTGAACTCCAGGGGATGGTGATGGACAGGGAGGCCTGGCATGCTGCGATTCATGGGGTCGCAAAGAGTCGGACACAACTGAGCAACTGAACTGAACTGAACCTATTCTCTGTTTAGAATAATAAGTTTTGAACACAGCAATGAAGTTTGCTCCTAGAGGCATCAGAGAGGCACAGTGACTAGAAAAATGCTTAAAGAAATGCTGTAAAGAGCTGATAATGTCTTTAATTTCTTGGAGAAAGCAACATACAGGGTTATTATACAGAATTACTTGTCTATTTATCACATTTCATAATTTGAGAGTGAGAAAAAGAGAAAGGAAATGAAAGGAAGAGAAAAAAAAGAAAGAAGACATGGAACAGAAATCATTTGCAAATTCTGAGAATTTTAGGATGTGGATAGTCTTTTGCTGTGCTGTGCTTAGTCACTCAGTCTTATCCGACTCTTTGTGACCCCGTGGACTATAGCCCACCAGGCTCCTCTGTCCATGGGGATTTTCCAGGCAAGAATACTGGAGTGGGTTGTCATGCCCTCCTGTAGGTGATCTTCCGTACCCAGGTAAAGAACCCAGGTCTCCCATATTGCAGGGGGATTCTTTACCATCTGAGCCACCAGGGAAGCCCATGGACAGTGTTAGATGATCATTATTTAGCCTATAACTCTCTTAAAGTGAGACATAAACATAATTTTATTTCTTTTTTTCTTTTAAACTGAAGTTGATATTTTAAAATCACATTGCAGTTTAAAAATCACATTATAAAAATCACATATATATCATATTATATATATATATATATATATATATGTATATATATTGTATCATGGAGAAGGAAATGGCAAGCCACTCCAGTGTTCTTGCCTGGAGAATCCCAGGGATGGGGAACCTGGTAGGCTGCTGTCTATGGGGTCGCACAGAGTCGGACACGACTGAAGCGACTTAGCAGCAGCATATTGTATCCACAGTCTATATGTATATATATATATTGTATATACATATATATACAATATATATATTGTATATATAATAATGTATAATGTATATTATACATTATATATTGTATAATATATAATGTATAATACAATATAATATATATTGTATTATATATTATAATACAATATATATAATACATATATATTGTATATATAATAATGTATATATTGTATATATATTGTATCTACATATATATATATATATACAATATATATATTGTATCCACAATCTATATGTATATATAGATTGTATCCCATTGTGTCTCAGTCACTAAAGAATCAACACGCACTTCAGGAGACATGAGTTCCATCCATGGCTTGGGAAGATCCCCTGGAAGAGAGCATGACACTCTTCCCACTCCAGTATTCTTCCCTGGAGATTCCCCATGGACAGAGAAGGGGTCTCAAAGATCACACTAATCAGCGAATAAGCACACATTTGAAGAAAAATGTAATAACCATCAACACACTGTGTAAAGTACATTTAAGAAAGTGCTCTCCTCTATCTCTCTTCTCATTCAAAATTACATTAGGTGAGAAAAGATTTTGGTGTTGACTAATTTTCTGATGGTCTCCTTCACATCATTATTTCTAAGGCTGTAGATAGGGGATTTAGCATGGGGATCACTACTGTGAAAAGCACAGTGGCTACTTTGATGAAGAGCCATGAGCTTCTGGAGTTGGGTACCCAGTAGAGAAGAAGGATGACCCCATGGAAAATGGTGATGGCAGTCAGGTGGGAGGCACAGGTGGAGAAGGCTTTTCAGAGTCCACCAGCTGAAGGCATCTTGATGATGTGACAATTATGAAAACATAGGAGGTGAGAATAATCAGGAGGCAACACACCTCATTGAGATTAGAAATGATAAAACATGTCATCTGACTGAAGTAAGAGTCAGAGCAAGAGGCAGAGACGATTGCAGAATGCTCACAGCCAAAGTGATATATGACGTTAGAACCATAGAAGGACAGCTCCAAAAGAGAACATGTGATTGTCAAGGACCACGTTCCACCCCATGTGTAAGTTCCAGTGACCAGGAGGCTGCAGAGCTTAGGAGACACAGCAACTGTGTAGAGCAGGAGGTTACAAACAGCCACAAACCGGTCATAGGCCATCACTGCTAACATGAACATCTCCGTGATCACAAGTGTGCAATCAAAGAAGAACTGCAGCATGCAACCCATGTAGGAAATAGTCCTTGTGTCCACAACCAAGATCTCTAAGAGTTTGGGTGTGGTTATAGAAGAGTAACAAAAATCAAGAAAGGAGAGATGGCTGAGAAAGAAGTATACGGGGGTGTGAAGTTTGGGATTGATTCTGATGGTCACAATCATACCCAGGTTCCCCACCACAGAGACTGTATAGACAGTGAAGAAGACCAAGAATAGGGGCACCTGGAGCTGTGGGTATTCTGAGAAACCTGAGAGGATGAAGGTGATTCTGACTTCTCTCATCCATCACTATGGTTTTTGCCAGAGAAAACCAGAGTTCACCCTAAGCAACCAGACATGACAGAAATAGAGGGTATTTTTTTTTTTCCCAGCCTGGACAGGGGACTGGTCTGCAGTGGTGAAGTCTGGGATTTCCCAGGAATACGAATAAGACACAGTTGGAGCCCAAATGGTATACTGTGTGTCTACAGGTGTGGAGAGTGCAAGTCAGCTTCTGATGGAGAGGCAAGGAGAGGATGGACTGGGAAGAGCTGAGTGTCACGGTGACTCAGACAATGTCCTTGTTTGAATTTCTCCCAGCTCTGTCTCCCTTTTCTCCACATGGAGAATTCCTTTCTTTAGCTTCATTTAATTGAACTTGTTGATTGTGCTTGCAAATTCTTATGTTTGTTCAGGCCTTTCTACCTGCTCAAGATGTCCTGTTTTTCTCTCACTTTTCCTTAGTGCTCTCCTATCAGAGAGAGGCTTCCCAGGTAGTGCGGTGATAAAGAATCCTCCTGACAGTGCAGGAGATGCAAGGGACATGAGTTCAATCCCTGGGTCAGGAATATCCCCAGGAGAAAGAACTGGCAACCCACTCCAGGATCCTTGCTGGTGAAATCCGATGACAGAGGAACCTGGAGGGCTATAGGCCATGGAGTCACCAGTCACACAACTGAGAGATCCAGAACCCACCTCATCAGAGAAGCCTCAGGTTTACATTCCCTTAATGATTTCACCAACTGGCCAAACCTTGGTAAAAAGTCACATATTGTATCTCCTAGAGAATATGAATGATGTCTTGTTAACAATCTAGACTCTTTAATCAAGTCAACTTGCCTTAAAATTTAACCTCAGTCACTTATTAATATGTCTCTGACAAGTTAAGCTCTCTGAAACCTTACCTATAGAATATAATTCTAAGAATTTGCTTTTACTACACAGTTATGTATAAAATATAACTTAAATTAGTGAATTATTTTCTAAAACATTTAAGACTTTAATTTTACACATAATAAATGCCCCCCACCAAATTTAGTTTAGAATACTGGAGTGGGTAGCCATTCCCTTCTCCAGGGGATCTTCCCAACCCAGGGATTGGACCCAGGTCTTCCACATTACAGGTAGATTCTTTACCAGCTGAGTCACAAGAGAAGACCAGAAATACTTGAGTGGGTAGCCTATCCCTTCTCCAGCAGATCTTCCCGACCCAGAAATCAAACTGGGGTCCCATGCATTGCAGGCGGATTTTTTACCAGCTGAGCTATCAGGGAAGTCCAACTTTAATTATTTTCTAAAACATTTAAGACTTTAATTTCACATGTAATAAATGGCCCCCACCAAATTTAGTTTCTTCTCTTGTATTTCTAACGCTGTTTTTCATGTTTACTTTTAATTTGAAATATTTGACCCCAAAATATTCTACAATGTAGCACTGCCTATAATTTTACGAAGTCTGAAATGGTGCAAATAGTGACTAAGAAGTAGAAAAAAATGCATACACAGAGGAAATCTTTTTCTTACTTACTTATTTTCTAATGTTTCCTTCTTAGCTGTACATTTCCATTAATGTCTCAAGCCATCAAGGGATAAACTTCATTTTGTCCATTTTTCCCTGTCCTTGTCTGTATCTCTATGATTTCCTTTCCATCCAAGGTTAAGGCTGTGAAAAATGTAATCAGGGCAAAATGAACATATTCTTCAAAATACACTCCCATCTTTATTGCTAGCTACCACCCATCTACTCAGCAGCTATCTTTATTTAGCCTACCTACAGCCATCCTTCAGGACTAATTTTCATTCAATTTTAGTTTAAAATCATGCTCAAATGCTTACCCATATTCAAAATCATCTCCATACAAATTACCTGCAAACTGAGCACTTCTGTCTGGATTTCTGTGATCTCTAAAAGAACTAAAGTACCAATGCAGCAGACATAAGAGACACGGGTTCTATCCCTGGGAAAATCCCCTGGAGGTGTGTATGTATTCTTGCTTGGAGAATCCCATGGACAGAGGAGCCTGGTGGGCTATAGTCCATAGGGTGGTTTATTAAGAGTCAGAAAGGACTGAAGCGACTTGGCATGCACAGTATCACTGCATTACCTAGATTGCTTGATAGCTACTTCTTTCATTTTACTCACTGCAGGAATTTTTATTTTTGTGCACAAAATACACACATTTTGATATATAAAAGCATAATTACCTTTTAATATCAAATACCAGGCAACATATTTCAGACTACTTTGGGGTTTAATTCAGAACTCAAATTTGCTGTACTGCTCCAACTTGCTTTTACCTGAATGATTTTAAACTCAAAAAAATTAATGCAAAGTCTGGCATATTCCTCTACAGTTTTATAGATCTCTTTTTAATATTTCCCTATTTTTAAAAATTATTTTTAATTGAAAACAAATAACTACTACTTGAATGTCCACCAAAGACATCATTCAGCTATATAAGCAAAGTTCAAAACTAGATGCATCCCATGAATATTAAAGATATAAGAAATAAGTTCAATATCTTGTATTCTTACCCTTTAATGAATTAAATGAGTACCATTTCATTGCTACTGGGGTTGCATAGGCGCTTCTCTGCCAAAATTATGGTTAATTTCAAAGTTTCCCACATCAGAATTAAAGTAAATCACTTACACAACTCACGAGAAGCCATATAGTCTTTATAGACTGATTTACTGAAGACTTCTTTAATTTAAATAAGAATCTTGAAAAGTATTTAAAAAAATACTTACATTTAATTAAAATTGTGGTAGCTTGTAATAAGAGTATTGTAACTTCTTCCAAAGTATATTTCAGTAAAGTCATCAAGAAAATTACATTTTTTTCTCATTAAAAAATAGAGACACTGTCAAGGGTAAGCAATACTTGCAAACTAAACTTAGGGACCATGCTGTATATTTACGTCTACCTGAGTGACCTGGGGATTCACACCCCAGAGAATTTTGATTGGGTTGTTTTCCATGAGCTACAAACAAGACAAGTTAATGAAAATCCTGTATTCCTATATTTTATGATTTAAAATATAATATAGGAAGCTTGAGCATGTTTATCTTCTCATCTTAGAAAAATAACACTAGCAATCAACCTATTTATATTTATCATGGAAGACGTGAATTCCAAAATTCAGAAAGAGAAAATCACAATTACTGTCCCATAGACCAAGCATAGTGTTATGTTTATTTCAAGTCTTTCCTCTAAGTTTTCTTATTTGAACATCTATATTTGTAAAAAAACATATTCAATATCACACTGAATAGAAATATGATATTCTGGCATTTGCAGTTATTATTGTATCTCAATGTTTTCCTGTTTTATTAAAACTTGTTGAATATACATTTTTCGATAATGCAATTGATAGGTTTGCTGAATTGTGTGGTATATTAATTGTCTATTTCATCATAATAAACTGCTGCAGATTCAGTGGCTTGAAAAATACTCATTTATTAATTCACAATTTTGTATGCCCAAAGTTAGGCACAATACACCTGGTCCCTCTTTTCAAGTTACCACAAGGCTGAAATCAAAGTGTCATCAAGTTTCTCATCTAGAAACTGGTTCTCTTCCAAGCTCATTTCATGTTGTTGGGATAATGCAGTTCCTTGAAGTTGTAGGAATAAGGTCTTGTTTCCTTGACATCTGTTTTGGGGTTATTCACAGTTCCTAGAATCCACTCCTAGGTATCTGCTTTGTTTTCTCCTCTCAAGTCACTCTCACACTTAAAATCTCTCTTTCAACACCCTCTTATAATTCACACATCTCTTTAAAGAGGGATTCAAGTGTTTTTAACAAATCATCGGATTATATGAGACTCACCAATAAGGATAGTCTTCTTTTCTCATGATCAACTGATTTAAAACTAGTTATAATTTGAAATTATTTGCCAGCAGCTCCCAGATTAATGTGTAATTGAATGGCTAGTTGAAGATATGTGTGCACCAAGTGGTGGGGAATCTTAAGGACTAGTTTAGACTTCTACTTGTCACTCATGAGGTCAACATCTTTGTAATCTTTCCATTTATATCTCATTCTATTTAAAATAGCACCTACTTGCTTGAATGTTTTACTTACGAGAAGAAACTTGATGATTTGTGATTCCATTACAAGAAGATAAGAAAGCAAACACAGTTTTTAATCTCACAATAAATAGAAGGAGGAAAAGATGAGAACGGTGATCAAAAATAGAAAATGGACAGTGAAGTAGAAATAAGGGATTGAGCAAAACTAAAATTCTGATGTTTAAAATGATACATAAAATCAATCATCTGATAGATAAATTGATTAAAAATAACAGATCATAACACAATTGCTACTCAAGAAAAAAAAATGGGACTTCATTACAGATGCTGTCAATGTAGAAAAAATAATTAGGGAGTATTATGTAGAATTTTCTTCCAAAAAATTTGACTACTTAGTTGATGTAGAAAAATCATTTGAACCATACAAATAAACATGAAATACAAAATATGAATAGCCTCTATCTTCTTATGAAATTGAATTTTCAGTTAAAAATCTTCCCACAAAGAGAACCCCAGGTCCATACTATTAAATGGTAAATTCTGTCAAGCATTTAAGTAACAAATAGCACCAAAAAAACATGCATGGATATTTGAATAAACAGAGCAATAAGAGTTATATGCAACACTTTTTCTTCATCCCATTAATATAGCTCATACTCAAACTGGAGGCATTGGGATTTGAATTCAGTCATTCTGGCCACAGAATTTGTGCTCTTAGTTAAAAAGTTATGTCTTTTGATTGCAACTGGGCCATAAAGATTCTTAAAGGATAAGCTTATGATCATGGGTTTTATAGTCTCACAATTGGGAAGGTTTTAGTTGAAAGGGGACTTGATTAAGATTTTGCTCCAGGAGGATGATTCAGACAGGAAGGGGAGGAGGGGCTAGAGGAGGAAATAAGACTGGAAATGTTATTTAAACTTGATGCTGTTACTATCTTGCCTATACCTTGTGTGAAACATGTACTTAGGATTGTGTTTATTTGTATGTGACAGCGTTCTAATTCCCAAACATCCATGTACATAAGAATATTCCAAGAGGCTTGTTTAAAATGAACATTCCTGGGTTTCTCTGCCAAATATCCGTGAGTTCAACTGATTTCGCAGGTGATTCTGACAGAGGTTCTAAGAAACCTCTATGATAGAAACCAAAGATTTCTGGATTTGATTTTCAGCTACAAATATCTAGAACCCAGCGCTGTGTAAGTACAATGATAGAATTCTTTGGCCTGCTTCCTGACCTTCAGGAGCCCAGGATTTGGTTGAAGAGGCAAAGACAATTCAATCAACAAAGTGCAAAACCTGAAAATGATTAATTAGTTTAGAATGTGTGAATCATAACTTTATTGCCGGGGTCCAGCCCTGGTGGATCCAGGGAATTCGAAGCGGGGACGGCGTCAGAGAGGATCAGGAAACAACTGCTTAATTAAACATTAATTAAGGATATAAAGAGTAATAGAATGAGGATAGCTCAGTGAGGAAATTCAGTGGAGAAAAGAGGCTGAATAATTCAGCCAGAAGGTAAGAGAAAGAACATGGGGAGACCAAGTTTTGGTGAACAAGGCCCGCACTTTATTTTCCAAAGTAGTTTTTATACCTTAAGTTATGCATAGAGGATAATGGGGGAAGGGGTAGAGTCATGCAGTAAGCCAGGCTTTCTTCCTGCAAACTTATCATATGCAAAAGTTTAGGTGATTTGCATCATCTTCTGGCCCGGAGGCCTGTTAACATTTTAAGACCCTTTCTTCAGAAAACTTATTTTTCTCTAAAGGTGATAAGTCAAGCGCCACCCTCCAAAAGCATTAGATAAAGTTGCATTCCTACAGAGCAAAGGTGTGGTGGGCTATAACAAGAAAAAGAATTAACTCAAGGGTCCCAGGTTACAAACATTAAAGCTACCATTTACACCAATTATATTAATCAATACACTGCCAGGGACACAGCAGGTAAGGGATATGGAGACTTAGCAGCAAACATTGGCCCAACAAGTGAAAATCCCTTCACCAATACAATTTCTAATCAATCTTTTAACTGCTCAAAGGAATCTGTATTTAGACAGTTTAGAACATCTCCTGCCTCTCACAGTTGGGAGGCTCTGAACAATCACATGTGGCCGGAAAAACCTATTCAGGCAGGCTAGAGGACTTCCAAAGGAGTTTGTAGGTTGAAACACTGTCACACCCAGGAATTATTAACTGGAGCTGTAAGCTAACTCTTTTTTCAGAGAGAGGTAGTGGGGGACAGCCCCCCGTAAAGTCAGAGGTGTAGGTGAAAGCACAAAGCAGAAAGTAGGCAGACTCTGGTTTTGTGGGTAGATGCTCGAGAATTTCCAGGGGGACTCCTGAGGCTTGATCCCGCCTCTGCGTATGCCGAGCCTCCTTCCTCATGACCTTTGTCATGGGTGGAGCTCCTCACGCTGGCTCCCGGCAGTGATAAAATTCTAGTTGAGCTATTCCAGATCCTGAAAGATGATGCTGCACTCAATATGCAATATGCACTCAATATGCAATATGCCGGCTCCCGGCACTCTATAGTTTAAAAACTGATAGCTGACATGCGGGTTACTGGCAATCATCAGTATATAAATATATTTTTGTCCCCAGTAAAAAATGCATTTCTCAAGGAGGCAAAAATTGTAAATGAAGGTATGAAGTTTTTTTTTAGAGACATAGCACAAGTGGGAGAGCAGGCAGAGAAACTGTTTAGGTAAGATCGAAGCAAGGCAGAGAGGCACACCAGGAAAGAAAGGGTGTGGATGTCCCCTACAGTGAGGAGGAGCCACCACCAATATTTCTAATCATTTTCTGAGTTTTGGGACATCTCTGGTGTTTCATGGGTTTCCCTGGTGGTTCAGAGGTAAAGAATCCATCTGACAGGCAGAGGACACATGTTTTATCCCTGGATCAGGAAGATCCCCTGTAGAAGGAAATGGCAATCCACCCCAGTATTCTTGCCTGGAGGATCCCATGGATAGAGGAGCTTGGCAGGCTATCATCCATGGGGTTGTAAAAGAGATATGACTTAGTAACTAACCAACAACCATCAACAACAAAACCAGACAAAGATGTTGCAAAAAAAAAAAAAAAATCAAGATAACTAATGTATTTCATTACAGAAATACTGAATAAAATATTAGAAAATAAAATATTACAGTATATGATAGGAAAATAAATAATGACTTGGGGGGGGGGGAGGAACAAAAACAATTACCTGTATAGCAGCAAACAAGATATATAAGAAAATTGCTTCAATCTGATAAAGATCATCTACAAAAGTACCTCTAGCTAGCATTATGTTTAATGTAAAAGCAGAAAACAGAAAAGAAATCCTCAGATCAGATCAGATCAGATCAGTCGCTCAGTTTTGTCCAACTCTTTGTGACCCCATGAATCAAAGTACGCCAGGCCTCCCTGTCCATCACCAACTCCCGGAGTTCACTGAGACTCACATCCATCGAGTCAGTGATGCCATCCAGCCATCTCATCCTCTGTTGTCCCCTTCTCCTCCTGCCCCCAATCCCTCCCAGCATCAGAGTCTTTTCCAATGAGTCAACTCTTCTCATGAGGTGGCCAAAGCCTGGAGTTTCAGCTTTAGCATCATTCCTTCCAAAGAAATCCCAGGGCTGATCTCCTTCAGAATGGACTGGTTGGATCTCCTTGCAGTCCAAGGGACTCTCAAGAGTCTTCTCCAACACCACAGTTCAAAAGCCTCAATTCTTCAGTGCTCAGCCTTCTTCACAGTCCAACTCTCACATCCATACATGACCACTGGAAAAACCATAGCCTTGACTAGACAGACCTTTGTTGGCAAAGTAATGTCTCTGCTTTTCAATATGCTATCTAGGTTGTTCATAACTTGCCTTCCAAGGAGTAAGCATCTTTTAATTTCATGGCTGCACTCACCATCTGCAGTGATTTTGGAGCCCAGAAAAATAAAGTCTGACACTGTTTCCACTGTTTCCCCATCTATTTCCCATGAAGTGATGGGACCAGATGCCATGATCTTTGTTTTCTGAATGTTGAGCTTTAAGCCAACTTTTTCACTCTCCACTTTCACTTTCATCAAGAGGCTTTTGAGTTCCTTTTCACTTTCTGCCATAAGGGTGGTGTCATCTGCATATCTGAGGTTATTGATATTTCTCCTGGCAATCTTGATTCCAACTTGTGTTTCTTCCAGTCCAGTGTTTCTCATGATGTACTCTGCATATAAGTTAAATAAGAAGGGTGACAACATACAGCCTTGACGTACTCCTTTTCCTATTTGGATCTAGTCTGTTGTTCCATGTCCAGTTCTAACTGTTGCTTCCTGACCTGCATACAGATTTCTCAAGAGACAGATCAGGTGGTCTGGTAATCCCATCTCTTTCAGAATTTTCCACAGTTTATTGTGATCCACACAGTCAAAGGCTTTGGCATAGTCAATAAAGTAGAAATAGATGTTTTTCTGGAACTCTCTTGCTTTTTCCATGATCCAGCGGATGTTGGCAATTTGATCTCTGGTTCCTCTGCCCTTTCTAAAACCAGCTTGAACATCAGGAAGTTCACGGTTCACATATTGCTGAAGCCTGGCTTGGAGAATTTTGAGCATTACTTTACTAGCGTGTGAGATGAGTGCAATTGTGCGGTAGTTTGAGCATTCTTTGGCATTGCCTTTACTTGGGATTGGAATGAAAACTGGCCTTTTCCAGTCCTGTGGCCACTGCTGAGTTTTCCATATTTGCTGGCATATTGAGTGCAGCACTTTCACAGCATCATCTTTCAGGATTTGGAATAGCTCAACTGGAATTCCATCACCTCCACTAGCTTTGATCGAAGTGATGCTTTCTAAGGCCCACTTGACTTCACATTCCAGGATGTCTGGCTCTAGGTCATTAATCACACCATTGTGATTATCTGGGTTGTGAAGATCTTTTTTGTACAGTTCTTCTGTGTATTCTTGCCATCTCTTCTTAATATCTTCTGCTTCTGTTAGGTCCATACCATTTCTGTCCTTTATCGAGCTCATCTTTGCATGAAATGTTCCTTTGGTATCTCTGATTTTCATGAAGAGATCCCTAGTCTTTGCCATTCTGTTGTTTTCCTCTATTTCTTTGCATTGATCTCTGAAGAAGGCTTTCTTATCTCTTCTTGCTATTCTTTGGAACTCTGCATTCAGATGCTTATATCTTTCCTTTTCTCCTTTGCTTTTCGCTTCTCTTCTTTTCATAGCTATTTGTAAGGCCTCCCCAGACAGCCATTTTGCTTTTTTGCTTTTCTTTTCTATGGGAATGGTCTTGATCCCTGTTTCCTGTACAATGTCACGAACCTCATTCCATAGTTTATCAGGCACTCTATCTATCAGATCTAGGCCCTTAAATCTATTTCTCACTTCCACTGTATAATCATAAGGGATTTGATTTAGGTCATACCTGAATGGTCTAGTGCTTTTCCCTACTTTCTTCAATTTAAGTCTGAATTTGGCAATAAGGAGTTCATGGTCTGAGCCACAGTCAGCTCCTGGTCTTGTTTTTGCTGACTGTATAGAGCTTCTCCATCTTTGGCTGCAAAGAATATAATCAATCTGATTTCGGTGTTGACCATCTGGTGATGTCCATGTATAGAGTCTTCTCTACATAAAGTAAAATAACTTGATTTTCTCCTAACCCTGTGTATAAAAACAACCAAAAAACTAATGTCCTCAACCACTTTTATTCAACATCTTATTTTAACTTTTTGCTGAATAAGGAAAGAAAATTATAATTACTGGAAAGTAGAAAGTAAAACTGTCTTTACTTGCCAGCTAGATTCTGTATATAGAAAGTTCTAAGGAATCTGCAACCAAAATATGAAAAAATAATAACTGAATGCAGTAGTGGTGCGTAAATGAGTATATATAAAAATATCAATTGCATCATTGTATTCTAATGGTGAGCAAATAGAAATGACTTTTTAAAGTATAATTTGCAAGACTTATTCATGCACGCATGTATGTGTGTGTGTTAGTCTCTCGGTCGTGTCCAACTCTTGTGACCCCATGGGCTGTAGCCCACCAGGCTTCTCTGTCCATGGAATTCTCCAGTCAAGAATACTGAAGTGGGTCGCCATTTCCTTCTCCAGGGCATCTTCCCGGCCCAGGGATCGAACGCAGGTCTCCTGCAAGCATGAAGATTAAAAATAAACTATTGATAGCTAAGCTGTAACCCCTGAATACCTTAATTACACCAAAGGCAAGCCATTTCTAGTATTCATGGTCAGCAGGCCATATTTTTCACAATGATAGCCTATTTCTGACATTCTATACTCTAACAAGAAAGTGAAAGTGTTAACCACTCAGTCATGCCTGACTCTTTGGGACCCCATGGACTGTAGTCTGCCAGGCTCCTCTGTCCATGGAATTCTCCAGGCAAGACTGCTGTAATGGCTGACCATTCCCTTCTCCAGGGAGTCTTCCCAATCTAGGGACTGAACCCAGGTCTCCTGCCTTGAAGGTGGATTCTTTACCATTTGAGCCACGCACACTCTTATCAGGAAGAGATTAATTTCTATTCAACACATGGATACTAGAAATATTTGTCACAGCCATCAAGGAAATATGAACTCTTCAAGTAAAACTCTAGGGGACTGCCTTTGGATTTGTACATTCTTGGGGAGATGTAGGTTTAGATATATACATAGTATTACAGCCAAAGTATTTTAAAATTAATCACAGTAATTTTAGTAGTTAATATGAGGATTGCTTAAAGTTTCTTATAGCTAATAGCAATTTTATTAAATGTGAGTTGAGAAAAGTCATCCATTCAGAATGGAAGGAGTTTTGTATTTAACCAAATTATTTTTCTAGAACTGTAAATTGCAAGAATGATATATCTTCCCTTTTGCTTTAATATGTTGATTCGTGGCTATTAATTCATGACTGTTAAACCACTTTTCAGTTTCTGGAATAAAACTCAGTGTGTTAATATTCTGTCTTGAATATTCATTATCTAACCTCATGAGAAAGATTGATCTATAAATTTATTTCTTACAATAGCTTTGTTTGAATTGATTGTTAAAAACTCAATGAATATAATGCATTATTAAGTATCCTCTCAATTTATTCTCTAGACAGATTTGTGCATGATTGACAATATTTCTTAAATGTTTTGAGAAATTCACCAACATAATAAACAGGGCATAGGATTTCTTTGTTAGGAAGTTTTTGAAAACAAATTCCATTACTTTGGGCTTCCCCAGTGACTCAGTGGTAAAGAATTCACCTGCAATATAGAAGACACAGGAGATGGGGGTTCGATCCTGGGTCAGGGATATCTCTTGGAGAAGAGCATGGCCACCCACTCCAGTATTCTTGCCAGGAAAATCCCATGGACAGAGAAGCCTGGCAGGCTAAAGTCCATGGGGTCACAAAGAGTCAGACATGACCAAGTACACACAGACATTCAATACTTTAATAGATAAGACTTTACCTAGATTTTCTATTTTTATTGTATAAGATTGAATGCTATGTTTTTTCAAGGAAGGTGTTTATTTCACTAAGATTTGTAATCTCTTATTAATGATTCTTCACAATATATCTTATCTGCCATGCCTGTATAATTTTACCTATGCCCATTTTTTCCCCTAATCAGTAAAGAAAGAGATACAGTTTGGATTATTTTTAATTCAGTATGTCAAACTCAATATATAACATGGCTTTGTTGTCTCTCTTTTCCCTCAGAAACTGAATCAATCATAGTAATGACAATAAGAAATACATCAAATGGCAAAGTCACATCAATAAAAACAATGGTGGGATTTCCCTGGTGTTCCAGGGGTGAAGATTCTTTGCTTCCACTGCAGGGAGCACGGGCTTTATCCCTGGTTGGGAAGCTAAGATCTCACATGCTGGGCAGCACAGCCAAAAATAAAAATAAATAA
Organism: Bos taurus; assembly: GCF_002263795.3. Classification (NCBI taxonomy): domain Eukaryota; kingdom Metazoa; phylum Chordata; class Mammalia; order Artiodactyla; family Bovidae; genus Bos; species Bos taurus. The sequence goes on along the minus strand of NC_037349.1, from coordinate 40,070 downwards.
ATTAAAACAATGGTAAAATAAAAACCAGCTAATATGATCTTATCATTACGAAGGAGTGTAGATGAATGAAGCAGAGAGGGCATGGCTACCGCCAAGCATGCTTTAACACGCAGAGCTAAAGAACAGGTGATGTAAATTTTAGAGCCCCTAAGAGTCTCAGGGTTTAAAAGAATGAACAAAATAAATACTGAAGTCTGTGTGAAAATGAAACGGTCAAGGATAAACAGGATCCACTTACAGGGAAGAAAAGATGTCAGAAGTTGCTCTAATGGATAGTGAGATTTACTTCAACGTTATCATAAAGAATATGTGGTAATGGCAGGTACTTCAAAGGAATATAAGAAAGACTTATTAAACCGAATGAGGTAGATTCATGATTAGGCCCAGTTATTCAAAAACATCTCTGTTAATCTATTATAATTTTTTTCATACTTTATTATTGATAAAGAGCATTTCTTCTTCTTTGGATTATGAATGCAAACCTGAGACATGAACGAGTATATATGTCAGAAGAAGAGAAAATAGAGCAGTTCTTAACTTGGGCTTTATCACTGGGTAATCATTATATCTCCTTAGAAATACGTTTAACTTTTTCTCAGTATTCAGTATCATCTTAAACACCTTTTATTGAACTATATTATACTGGTATTCAAAAAATTAGTGATGCATACAGAGACTAGATATTATTTTCAGGATCTTCTTGCTTAAAATCAGGTAATATTTTTATAATGAAAACTCAAAAGTCCTCATTTTACCTGGAGTAAAATAAAGTTTTGTGAAAAGCTAAAAGTTGCATTTTATAGAACTGAATCAAAAGAGTTAGTTATGAGAATCTGAGTACAAATTTAACCCTAACCCTAACCTTAACCCTGACACTAAACAGAGTCATCATCTGTGTTTGCAACAGTTACAAATCACAACATAAACTGTAGCGTAAGAAATGAGTCTCTAACAATATATATCTTCTCATCACTCTGACTTCCATAATGTATTATTTCTATATTAACTCAGAAATAATTGTAGCTCATCCTGACCATCAAAAAAATGTAAAATGCAACATACAATTTATTTGAAACATAATCATATATTTATTTAAAATAAAGGTAAACTAGCATCAGAAATACATAAGAAAATTATTAGGCATAATATGAACATAAACATATTTATTTGAGTTATACACAGCTTGACTTTAATTCAAGTGATTTTTCAGTCCTATTGGACTTCTGAATTATATTGAGGGAGAAAGCAGTTTCATGGTTATCAAACTCCTGACTGTCTCTTTCACACCTTTATTCCTAAGGCTATAGATAAGGGGGTTCAGCATAGGAATCATGACAGTAAAAAACACAGTGGCTACTCTGACGAGGAGCCATGAGCTTTTGGAGTTGGGTACACAATGAAGGAACAGGACAGTCCCATGGAAAATGGTGATGGCGGTCAGGTGGGAGGCACAGGTGGAGATGGCTTTTCAGAGTCCAGCAGCTGAAGGCATCTTGATGATTGTGACAACTGTGAAAACGTAGGAGGTGAAGATAATCAGGAGGCTACACACACCTCATTGAGTGTAGAAATGAAACACGTCAGTTGACTGAAATGGGTGTCAGAACAGGAAGCAGAGATGATGGCAGAATACTCACAGCCAAAGTGATGTATGACATAGAACGGCAGAAGGACAGCTCCAAAAGAGAACATGTGATTGTCAAGGAACACATTCCACCCCACGTGTAAGTCCCAGCAACCAGGAGGCTGCAGAGCTTAGGAGACACAGCAGCTGTGTAGAGCAGGGGTTACAAACAGCCACAAACCGGTCATAGGCCGTCGCTGCTAGCATGGACATCTCTGTAATCACAAATGCACAGCCAAAGAAAAACTGTGCCATGCATCCTTTGAAAGAGATAACTCTGTCTTCCAGTACCAAGATATCTAGGAGTTTGGGTGTAAATACACTGGAAGAACAAATATCCAGAAAGGATAGATGGCTAAGAAAAAAGTACATGGGTGTGTGGAGTTTGAGACTTGTCCTTATGATCACTATTACGCCAAGGTTCTCCACCAGAGTGACTGTGTAAGTGGTCAAGAACACCAGGAAAAGGGGTGCCAGGAGGTGCGGGTATTCTGAGAAGCCCAAGAGGATGAACATGATTACAGAGCTCTGATTTCCTTCACTCAGAACCATGGATCTTGATTTAAAAGATAAAAATAAAGAAGAATTAAAATTGAGCAATGAAACACGAGAAGGTGGAGTGAAAGAAGCTCAAGATTGCTCAACCTAAGCTAGTGAAGCAGTGTGATCAGTGTACACCCAGGAATGTTCTGAAGTGTCAGCTGAAGTCTTTGCTCGACAACTTGAGTAAATTTGATTATGGGAAATTAGCTTTATCCTTTAGAACTTCAGTTTCTTTATCTGGAAAATAAGAAAGAATAGTATTTCTCAGTAGTGGTATTATATATAAATGATTCCTGAATGAGTATAATGCTTAGAGTACTAAATGTCTCCAAAATAGAATATAATTACATGAGAACACAGGCTACATAGAAAGAAATTAAAAAAAGAAAAAAAACTAAACAAATCATTGATTGGGTTATGGCAGTCATATGATAACAGCAGAATTGGCCTGGGAAAGATTAAAGATTTTTAACACATAAAGAAAAATATAATAGTAAATTTCTCTGGGGTTAAACATATAACTGCACATGCACGATGGTCCTGGGACTAATAAAAGTAGAATTTAGCCTGTATATTGCTGTTTTCAGTTCATATAGGTCTCCTCTGCCAAAAATCTTCTGGATTCCATATCCCTCAGATCAGAGTGAAAGGATGATCCTAGGTTAAATCAACTCACCAAATGCCAGATATCTTTGGAGTATTGCTATGATGGATTCCTTGCTAACACTAATATGCTGCATACACATTTTGTATCAAAATTGAAATTTTTGTTTAAGTGTTTCCAGTCCTTTAATCAGAAAGTTGATGATTCTTGCAAAATATAGTTAATAATTATAGCAAGAAATATAATCTGTTATTTTTGCAACAGTCAAGAAATTGTAGAACGAACATGTCTTTGAGCAATAGGCAGACTTAGAAATTATACTTCATGATGGTGTTTTAATTTGCTTTATATCTAACTACTTAACCCTAGGGACTCAAACCTTGAAGAATTCTTACAGAGTTTATTGTCATGAGCTATAGACAGAATAACTAAAGGAAAATTCCTCTTCTGTAGTTTACAGTATGATTTCTTTTGTCATTGACCTATTGCTGATGCTTTTAAAAATAATTCACCTCCATACGGAGGCTGTGTTTGTGCATGCTAAGTCGCTTCAGTTGTGTTGGACTCTTTGTGACCCCATGGACTGTAGCCCACCAAGTTCCTATGTCCATGGGATTCGCCAGGCAAGAATACTGGAGCAGGTTGCCATGCTCTCCTCCAGGGATGTTCCTGACTCAGGAATTGAACCCCTGTCTCTTTATGTCTCCTGCAATGGCAGGAGGGTTATTTACCACTAGTGCCACCTAGGAAGACCATACAGAGGCTATACTTCTTAAAATCATGAAAAATTACATTAGTATATTTTCCAATGAACCTAACCCAAATTATGGCTGATACAATGTGCTTTTTAGTCTTACATATCTCTACATATATTGATATGGAAACACACTTAACGTTACACTGCACAAAACACACAACATTATACTATACATATTTTTGCATTTAGCCAGTTAGGCTTATTATTCATGCCCTGAGTATGAGTACCATCAGCTATGGGTTGTTAGAGTGGATATTGATTAGGTGTCATGATCCTAGCTTGGACAGCAAGGAGATCCAACCAGTCCATCCTAAAGGAAATCAGTCCTGAATATTCATTGGAAGGACTGATGCTGAAGCTGGAGCTCCAATATTTTGGCTAACTGATGCAAAGAACTGACTCATTGGAAAAGAGCCTGAAGTAGGGAAAGATTGAAGGCAGGAGGAGAAGGGGCCGACAGAGGATGAGGTGGTTGAATGGCATCACTGACTAGGTGGACATGAGTTTGAGTAAGCTCCGGAAGTTGGTGATGGACAGAGAAGTCTGGCATTCTGCAGCCCATGGGGTCACAAAGAGGCAGACATGACTGAGCAACTGAACTGACTGACTGATTGATGATACTGCTGATCAGTTCAGTTCAGTCGCTCAGTCATGTCCGACTCTTTGTGACCCCATGAATTGCAGCATGCCAGGCCTCCCTGTCTGTTGGGAAGCGTAGTGCAAAATAGCCGTAAAAGGAGAAAGTCCTTGGGAAAATGGCGAAGGGCCAGAAGTACGCGGCTTTGCACTACGGATAGAAAGACATCTCCTGCCTTTGGTTATGCTCGGCGCCAAGAGTTAATAATAAATAGGGATGTTACTTGTGAGAGCGGGTTGTGGGAGAAGCCCATGAGTGATTCAGAGCGCGCTGTCCTTGAAATGTTTCTACTGATAATGTGTTAACTCCGTATGCGCTCTGCTGGCCGCATACTTTGAGCTCTTTGTTCCTGCTTCTATAAAAAAGCTTGACTGCAGAAATAAACTTGTCAGTCCTTGCAAGAGACTGTCCAAGTGTCCTTCTTTCAGGTTCGTCGCTTCCAAGTCCCGGGGAGAAAAACCCCAACAAGTGGCGCCAGGAACAGGGACTTGAGAGAAAGGCTGAACAAAGCGACGAGCCCCTGCAGAAAGAGGTAAGCAGGATGGGACAACATAGCAGTAAAATTCCTTTCATTTCTATAATGCATCATTTTTTGAAACAAAACGGTGTTAATGTTTCAAGAGATCAGTTGAACTGATAGCATATGATCAGTATATGCTATCATATACTAGTGGAACATAATCCATGGTTCCTGGAGGAGGGGACTCTTGATCTTGATGTATGGAAAAGGGTTAAGAATAATGTTTTGCGAGCATATCGGCAGGGAGTTTGCATTCCGCCTCAGTGGTGGGTTACCTGGTCACTCATACGGGCTGTCATAGAACAAATTGAAGGACACAATGCATGAATATGAGCTTGATGAACAAGACATGCAAGGTGCTTTGAAATGCAAGAATGTCATGCTCAATCAAACACAACACCTGGAAAAACAACTTGAGGATGTATCTATTAAGGATGTGCCAAAACCGAAAACGCTTAAGGCGGAAGTCATTTCGTTCAGTGGACAGCCCAAATCTGAGGCTTTTCCTGCTCCATCTGTAACTGCAGTTGCTAACCTTGCTCATACTAACCGCTTCACTCCTCTGTGGGAGATGCCTGCTTGTGCTTTCACTTTCCCAATACAATTTGATCAACCCGTCCAGGGTCAAAATTCTTGGGACGGTATAGATTTTAGCATGTTGTCTAGCTTTAAGAAAGCATGTACTCTGTATGGACCTACTTCTCCTTACTGTATAGAATTTCTCAGAGGATGGGCTGACCATGGATGCCATATGATTTTTTTCAAGTGGCAAAGATGGTTTTAAATCCTCAACAATTACTGCAGTGGCAAATGTTGGTTGGTGATGAGGCCCAACAGCTGATGATTGACCAGCAATCTCGTGGTAACCCTGCCAATTTAACCTATGATATACTGACTGGAACAGGGACTATGGCTGATGTAATGGTGCAATTAGCTAATGTTACCCTTGAGATGTTACATTTCATTAAAGAAACTGCCTGCAGGGCATGGGCAAAGGTTGATAGCGCTAACTCTGATGGTTCATTTGTTAAGATTATTGAAGGACATGAGGAGGAATATTCTCAATTTATAGGAAAATTAAAGGATGCAATTGAAAAATCTATTAAGGATGTGACTTTACAAAACATTATTTTAAAACAACTTGCTTTTGAAAATGCTAATGAGTCAATCTGTGCTCAGACCAATTCGAGAGACTGGCTCTCTTATGGAATATTTGAAAGCATGTAGGGACATCGGGTCTATGTCCCATAGAGCAAAATTGGCAGCATTGGAAACCTTTAATGTACAAAAGGCTGCTAATACCAAATGTTTTAACTGTGGGAAGCCCGGCCATATGAAAAAACAATGTCACCTGCCAACACAGGCCAGAAAAAATAATACTACTTCTAATAGGAAGAGACCCCCAGGAGTATGTCCAAGATATAAAGGGGGTTTCATTGGCTGAATGAATGTCATTCTAAATTTGATAAGGATGGAAACACTTTGAACCCCGGTGCACAGCAAAAACAACAGGGAAACTGATAAAGGGGCCATCCTCTAGCCCCGCTACAAAAGGAGGACCTAGCGTTATGACGCTACAAGCAGCTACATCTAAGAGTGCTTGCATTGATACACCTAGTCCTTATGATATGGAACTAATAGAATTATACAACCCTCACAAAATTCCCACTGGATATTATGGCCCGATTCCACCCGGGACAGTGGGACTGATTTTGGGACGTAATAACTGCACAATGAGAGGTTTAGTGGTATTGACCGGTGTTGTGGACGAAGATTATGAAGGGGAAATACATGTTATGGTAAATGTTGTGAAAATGGGAAATGCATACTTACAAAAAGGGGAACATTTTGCACAATTATTACTTTTGCCATATGTTAAACCAATGAAGGCATCTGATAAAGTTCGGCAGGGAGGCTTTGGCAGTACCAACCCTACTGCTGCACTATCCACCTTATTAAAGGAACATCAGAAACCCATGCTTACTTTATGCATACGGGGAAAGAATTTCACAGGCATGTTAGATATTGGAGCTGACATTTCAGTCATTAGAGCTGCAGAGTGGTCCCTCAATTGGGGTAAGGTTGTGGCTCCTTCTAGCCTATTAGGAGTGGGTGAAGCTGATGCCACACAAACTTTTTTCAGTGCATCCTATTTACAAGTGTATGGCCCTGATCAAATTGTAGCTTATCTTAAACCCTATATTACTGATATCCCTATCAATTTATGGGGACGGATTTTCTTGAACAAACAAAAGCCACAATTTCTTTAAATGAACCTTTTACTGGGGCCATTGAGTTAACACCGCTGCCCCTCGATTGGGAATCTGATACCCCAGTATGGACACCTCAGTGGCCCCTAACTAAAGAAAAATTGGCAACTCTTATGCAATTAATTAATGAACCAATTACAAAAAGCTCATATAGAACCTTCATTTTCCCTGTGGAATTCCCCTGTTTTGTAATAAAAAAGAAGTCAGGGAAAATGGCGAATGTTGATAGATTTAAGAAATGTTAATAATACCATGTCACCTATGGGGCCCTTACAACCCGGATTGCCCTCCCCTTCTATGGTACCAAAAGGATGGTCTGTAGTTATTATTGACTTACAAGACTGCTTTTTTACTATACCTTTGCACCCTAAAGATAGAAAACGTTTTGCCTTTTCAGTTCCTTCTATAAATCACATGGCTCCTGTTAAAAGATTCTGATGGAAGGTGCTACCTCAGGGAATGATGAACTCCCCTACCATTTGCCAATATCTCATATCTGTTTTATTACAACCCATTAGAGACAAGTATCCTACTGTATTTATAATTCATTATATGGATGATATACTTCTCTCTATGGAATCTGAACTCTGTTTACAACAGTTATATAAGGAAGTTACTATTACTCTTCAAAATCATGGCCTGCTTATTGCGCCAGATAAAATTCAGTGGAAAGCACCCTTTAATTATTTAGGACATGTTATGGAAGAATCTAAAATCAAACCTCAAAAAACTCAAATTTCTGTGCAATCTCTACGCACACTGAATGATTTTAAAAAATTGCTAGGAGATATTAATTGGCTGCGGCCATCTGTTGGCATCCCCACCTATGCCTTACAAAATCTATTTAAAATTTTAGAGGGATCCCCCGACCCTAATAGCCCTAGGCAGCTAACAAAAGAGGCCAAAGAAGAACTGGCCTTAGTGGAGAAACGCATTCAACAATCTTTTTCAACTCGGCTAGATTATGATCAACCAGTTTCTTTATATATATTCCCTGCTGAACATTCGCCCATGGCAATTATAGCTCAGCATAGCCCAATAGAATGGGTATATTTACACACTAAACAGTCTAAAAAAATTGTATCATATATTGAGAAAATAGGGCACTTAATTGTGTCAGGAAGAAGCCATGTACAAACTTTGACTGGATTTGATCCATATGCAATACACGTTCCCTTGACAAAAAAGGAATTGCAAATTGCCTTACAGTATAACCTGACCATGCAAATGGAATTAAGCGATTTTCAGAATGTTATCTCATTTCATCTGCTGAAAAGAAAATTGTGGGACTTTCTACAATGTCCTAAATTCATTGTAACTAATATCATTGCATCCCAGCCTATTACCAATGCACCCACCTATTTCATTGATGGCAACAAGAATGGCATAGCAGGGATTGTCGGCCCTGATATCAAAGAGAAATTACCCACTACCTATTCTTCAGTACAAAGAGTTGAATTGTATGCTTTATATGCTTTTTTGTCACTTCAACCATTATCCTTCAATGTATATACTGATTCCAAATACCTTGCTTCCCTTTTTCCTGATTTTGTTACCACCTTTTTATACAACCTAGATGAAGAATTATATACTCTCTTTTCACAGACTCAAGCTTTAATTCGCTCACGTACGGAACCTTTCTTTATTGCACATATACATGCTCATTCAGGTTTACCTGGCCCTCTGGTCGCAGGAAATGATGCTGTTGACAGGCTCATAGCTCCCATTTTTACATCTGCCAATGACGAACATGCTATTCTTCATACAAATGCTAACAGATTGCACTCTAAATACCATATTCCTCTCACTGAAACATGACATATTATTAAAACCTGTGATGTCTGTGCCCCTCTGCACTTACGAACTACGATTTCAGGAGTTAATCCCCAGGGGCAACAACCTAATTCCCTTTAGCAATCTGATTTCACTCACTACTCCTTAAGAAGTTTTCTTTGCTTTTTGTCTCACTTGATACATTTTCAGGCTTTATCTGGGCAGTACCTGTCTCTTCAGAATCCAACAAACACACCATTTCTGCACTCTTACTCACCTTCCCCGTTATGGGGATTCCTTCTGTCTTGAAAACAGACAATGGACCTGCATTCGCCTCACATTCGTTTCGTTCATTTTTATCAGAATGGAACGTCACACACATTACAGGAATACCCTATAATCCTCAGGGGCAAGCCATTATCGAAAGAGCCCACCGCATCCTAAAAACTCATTTACTAAAACAGAAAGGGGGAATATGGAAGAGGAGATACACTTCTTATCCTATGAACCCTCAATTACTATTATCTTTAACTCTTTATTCCCTGAATTTTTTAAATTTAACAAAAAATAATTCTGACACTCGTGCAGATAGACATTTTGCAGAAGACAAAAACAGCAAATTAGAAATCAATACACCAATATGGTATAAACAATTTAATCAGTGGCTGCCAGGAATCTTACGACTCCTAGGCAAGGGTTATGGTCTTGTCATTGCAGATGGAGAGGAAATCAGGGTTCCCCTTTGCCATGTCCACTACCGAGAAGGACCCCAAAACCGGACTCACTCGGGAAGGGACGAAGTTGACACAAAGGGTCTCGTCAATGGCCCTGGAGGAGCCAATGAGGAAACACCATCGTCTAAATCCTTACTCGACATGGGTTCAAGTGAAAAAACATGACTCGTCAGGCTGAGCAGACATTGAAGAGTGCTGGAACTCCTATGACTCCAGATAAGCTGTTTCTGGCAATGTTAGCTGTTCTTTCCTGTTCCTCTGGGGTAAGTGCAGAGTGTGTTTATTGGGCATACATACCCAACCCACCACTTCTCTCCATAGTGGATTAGGTAGATAAAGCCCCTATGATCTTTACTAACGACAGCATGCATTTTCCAAGTCTCTGGTCCACAAAGCGACCAATCCATGAAGAAGATGAGGGAAAGCCAATCAATGTTTCCTTGGGATTCAAAACCTTGCCTATCTGTTTCGGTTCTCATCCCCTTTGCATGACTATCTTCCCACAGTGGTGGGCATACTCTGCCAACAATGGGACTGCTTCACGTCTGGGAATGTTTGCCGTGGCATCTTTCTTACTTAATGGTTCCGAGCGACATTATCCAGGCCAGATAGCCAACTATTCAAACTCGCTTTTTCAACCAGAGGAACCTACATGTCATACTGTATCTTGGAGAAGAACACAGGAGATACAACCGTTACATTGGTCTGACTGTCGAGGCCAATTTGGGAAAGTTTCTATAATTCAGCAAAATCATACCAATCATACATTTATATTTGTTGACTGGGGACCTCATGGTTTGTTTGTAAACTGTTCTGAAGAGCAGGAGGAACATCATAATTGCTCCTGGTTTAATAGATCAAGCATTGGAGGCTTTCATAAATCCAAGACAAGTTTCTGGACTGATAAGGACATATTGCTGAATTGGTATAATGGGGGCTTATCACCCTCACGACCCAGGATTGTCGTCCCCATTGTGGGGCCAGAACAATGGCACATTTGGAAAATTCCAGCAGCCTTAGAGCACTTCGCTAGTGTTTATGGGACTATGGGTGTGTTTCGTCCTTCTAATTACACCTTCCTATATAATAATACTGGCTATATTCAACCATGTGTTCACCTTCCGTACTTGTTTATTGTAGGGCATTTTGATATTGACTTATCAGCCAAGATTGTCAATTGTACTGCATGTGCATTGTATACCTGCCTTAATCACACCATTTCATATCACAATGCTAGCATTGTGCTAGTTAAACAAAGATCCGAGTTATGGCTTCCCGTAAACTTAACTGAGCCTTGGACTGATTCTGTATTTCTTTCTGTACTGTTGAAAACTGGGTTTAGGCGATCTAAGCACATCCTTGGGTGGATTATTGCAGGCATCTTAAGCCTTATCTCCATTGTGACTGTAGGAACTTTGTCTGGTATGGCTTTACATAATTCTATAGAAAGCATGATTTTATCACTGCTTGGCACAAAGACTCTCATGATCTATGGACTCGACAAGCTCAAATAGATCAGCAATTACAAACACTAATGAGTTACAAACTGCAGTTATCTGCTTAGGAGATCAAATGCAGCAACTGGCTTTCTGAACACGTATACGCTGTCACTGGAATTTTACTTCTTTTTGTCTGACTAACATGCCCTATAATAGCACTTAATATCCCTGGAATAAGATTAAGGCGCATTTGCAGGATCTCACAAGTAACTCAAGTTTAGACATCAATTTGTTGAAACAACAAGTTGCTAATTTTCAAGTTAGGGTACCTAGGGAATTGTATAGTACTCAATTCTATGATACTTTAACCAAAACCCTATTGTCTCTAGACCCTAGAGCTTGGCTTTCAGGAAGCAATATTTTCATATATGTATTAATCACCCTGCTCTTTTTGTCCTTGATTATAGGATACAGAAGTCTCTACTCAAGACTCCGTGCCTCCCACAATGGAGTCCAACTAGCCGCTGCCGTGCTTAATTTAAAAACAAAAGGAGGATATGTTGGGAAGCGTAGTGCAAAATAGCCGTAAAAGGAGAAAGTCCTTGGGAAAATGGCGAAAGGGCCAGAAGTACGCGGCTTTGCACTACGGATAGAAAGACATCTCCTGCCTTTGGTTATGCTCGGCGCCAAGAGTTAATAATAAATAGGGATGTTACTTGTGAGAGCGGGTTGTGGGAGAAGCCCATGAGTGATTCAGAGCGCGCTGTCCTTGAAATGTTTCTACTGATAATGTGTTAACTCCGTATGCGCTCTGCTGGCCGCATACTTTGAGCTCTTTGTTCCTGCTTCTATAAAAAAGCTTGACTGCAGAAATAAACTTGTCAGTCCTTGCAAGAGACTGTCCAAGTGTCCTTCTTTCAGGTTCGTCGCTTCCAAGTCCCGGGGAGAAAAACCCCAACACTGTCCATCACCAATTCCCAGAGTTCACTCAAACTCATGTCCATCGAGTCGGTGGTGCCATGCAGCCATCTCATCCTCTGTTGTCCCCTTCTCCTCCTACCCCCAATCCCTCCCAGCATCAGAGTCTTTTCCAGTGAGTCAACTCTTCGCATTAGTTGGCCAAAGTACTGGAGTTTCAGCTTTAGCATCATTCCTTCCAAAGAAATCCCAGGGCTGATCTCCTTTAGAATGGGCTGGTTGGATCTCCTTGCAATCCAAGGGACTCTCAAGAGTCTTCTCCAACACCACAGTTCAAAAGCATCACTTCTTCGGCTTTCTTCACAGTCCAACTCTCACATCCATACATGACCACTGGAAAAACCATAGCCTTGACTAGACGGACCTTTGTTGGCAAAGTAATGTCTCTGCTTTTCAATATGCTATCTAGGTTGGCCATAACTTTCCTTACCAGGAGTAAGTGTCTTTTAATTTCATGGCTGCAGTCACCATCTGCAGTGATTTTGGAGCCCCCCAAAATAAATCTGACACTGTTTCTACTGTTTCCCAGAGATCCAGCTATATTTCTGTACTACAGTCACAGAGGTCATAGCACTAATATTTTTAATTCATCCATGTGATCGCTGCACCTACTCCTTTATGTCACATATCAAGAAAGAAAAAAAAAGGCCATATAAAATATTGACCCAATAAGATGATACTACATAGTTTATTTGGAGGAAGAAATTGCAACCACTCCAGTATTCTTGCCTGGACAATTCAATGGACAGAGGAGCCTGGAGGGCTACAGTCTAGGGGGTCTCAAAAAGTCAGACACAACTGAACACACACACACACACACACACACACACACAGTTTCCTGTGTCGGAAATGATATACACATATGTAGGGGTGTTGGAAAACAAAGATTACACAAATTATTCAAAGGGATTGACAATTCTGGTGCAGCTAATTTGGGAAGATTTAGCCAAATGGGCAACCTATAACTCAGCAGCTAATTGAGGTTCCCATTTATAAGTGTAAGCTATTTTTAATATAGGGCTAAGAAATAAAGAAAATATCTGCTTACTTGTTTGAGCATCTGTTGTCACCACATCAATGCAGTTGGCCTGATATTTCAACTGAAGCTTTGTCAGGGATGGAATCAACAAATATACTTATAAATCCAATCAAAGGAGCATTTTAAAAGAGAATCACTTGAAATAGAAGGTTTTTGGTATTTTACTTTTTTGCTATTTTACAGATTTCTTAGTATGCTTTTATCAGTAAATCAAATATAAATGATAAAAATAGTTGAAGTCCATGTAGACCAAAGATAATTAGTGCAACAAGTTTATTAATTCTATAGAGTATTACTTTGTAATTCTAAATTCCTTTCTTCCAAATTTTGTTCAGAATTGCATGCTAGTTTTAGTTAAAGCAAGAACTGTGTATATGATATTAACTTGTTTCTTTTAAAAAAAAATTTATTTATTTATTTTTGGCTCATGGCTCCAGAACACAGGCTCGGTAGTCATGATACACAGGCTTAGTTGCCACGTGACATGTGGGATCTTCCCAGACCAGGGATCGAAACAGTGTTTTTATCCTCCAATATGTAGTTTAGTTAAAGCTTGAAGACTTAATTTCATAAGCTTTGACAGTGCTTCTAGGTAGAGAAGCCCTGATTGTGCATGCTCCCACAGAGAGGTTGGGATTGTGTTATGTAAATACATTTTAAAAAATGGATGTCTTAATTATTTGTGATATGGCATCTTTTTTGTTAAAAAAACAATTATTTCAGATTTAAAGATTTGTGAAAGTGGTAAGTGCCAAATACTCATTTAAAGAATAAATGACTAAATAGTTTTATTTACAGAATTTGTTATTTTTTAAACAACTACAACAAGTACAGTGAGAAAGAAAAACAAAATAAAAATCAGAAGAAAGACAAGTTAAACTACAGGACAATATTTGTCAGGAGAAATGTTGAGGTTCAAGAGTCTAAGCCAGAGAGATATTAAAATAAGTTGTTAATTTATTAAAGACAGATTGTTGAAAAAAGTTTTTCAAAGGGAGAAGTGTTTCATTTGTCTGATACAAAATCAGACTGTATCTTAACAGACACCAACAAGCAACTGGGGAAAATATCAAAATAGACTGGAATGCCAACAATATTGAAGAATGCCACAGATCATGTGATAAAGAAAATTATTTTATGATGTTGAGGACTATATAGTCCCTGACACACAGTTTTCCCACTGAGAAATTTAGGGAACTTTCCTAGTGGCTTAATAAAAATGAAGATTCTTTTAGGGCTACTGTAAGATATTTCAACTTCTTTCAAAGTAATATTTGCCAAAGTGTTGATGCCCAGAATTTTGTCACTTCCTTCTGCAAGCTCCCCAGGACAATCAAAAGAACCCATATCTCATTTTCTCCCATTTCCTGTGATCACCACAACTTTCATGACAGTATTCTTCATCAGTTCAGTTCAGTTCAGTTGCTCAGTCATGTTCGACTCTTTGCGACCCCATGAATTGCAGCATGCCAGGCCTCCCTGTCCATCATCAACTCCCGGAGTTCACCCAGACTCACGTCCATCGAGTCAGTGATGCCATCCAGCCATCTCATGCTCTGTCGTCCCCTTCTCCTCCTGCTCCCAATCCCTCCCAGCATCAGAATCTTTTCCAATGAGTCAACTCTTCTCATGAGGTGGCCAAAGTACTAGAGTTTCAGCTTCAGCATCATTCCCTCCAAAGAAATCCCAGGGCTGATCTCCTTCAGAATGGACTGGTTGGATCTCCTTGCAGTCCAACGGACTCTCAAGAGTCTTCTCCAATACCACAGCTCAAAAGCATCAATTCTTTGGTGCTCAGCCTTCTTCACAGTCCAACTCTCACATCCATACATGACCACAGGAAAAACCATAGCCTTGACTAGACAGACCTTTGTTGGCAAAGTAATGTCTCTGCTTTTCAATATGCTATCTAGGTTGGTCATAACTTTCCTTCCAAGGAGTAAGAATCTTTTAATTTCATGGATGCAGTCACCATCTGCAGTGATTTTGGAGCCCCCCAAATAAAGTCTGACACTGTTTCCACTGTTTCTCTATCTATTTCCCATGAAGTGATGGGACCGGATGCCATGATCTTCGTTTTCTTAATGTTGAGCTTTAAGCCAACTTTTTCACTCTCCACTTTCACTTTCATCAAGAGGCTTTTGAGTTCCTCTTCACTTTCTGCCATAAGGGTGGTGTCATCTGCATATCTGAGGTTACTGATATTTCTCCTGGCAATCTTGATTCCAGCTTGTGTTTCTTCCAGTCCAGAGTTTCTCATGATGTACTCTGCATAGAAGTTAAATAAGCAGGGTGACAGTATACAGCCTTGACGTACTCCTTTTCCTATTTGGAACAAGTCTGTTGTTCCATGTTCAGTTCTAATTGTTGCTTCCTGACCTGCAAACAGATTTCTCAAGAGGCAGGTCAGGTGGTCTGGTATTCCCATCTCTTTCAGGATTGTCCACAGTTTATTGTGATCCATGCAGTCAAAGGCTTTGGCATAGTCAATAAAGCAGAAATAGATGTTTTTCTGGAATTCTCTTGCTTTTTTCCATGATCCAGCGGATGTTAGCAATTTGATCTCTGGTTCCTCCGCCCTTTCTAAAACCAGCTTGAACATCAGGAAGTTCACAGTTCACGTATTGCTGAAGCCTGGCTTGGGGAATTTTGAGCATTACTTTACTAGCATGTGAGATGAGTGCAATTGTGCGGTAGTTTGAGCATTCTTTGGCATTGCCTTTCTTTGGGATTGGAATGAAAACTGACCTTTTCCAGTCCTGTGGCCACTGCTGAGTTTTCCAAATTTGCTGGCATATTGAGTGCAGCACTTTCACAGCATCATCTTTCAGGATTTGGAATAGCTCAACTGGAATTCCATCATTTCCACTAGCTTTGTTTGTAGTGACGCTTTCTAAGGCCCACTTGACACCCAATTTTTCAAGACATTTGTTTCGGTGAACACTCTGTTACAGTCATCCACAAAGGATAATTTATAAACCATATTACTACTACAGACCATTGATTATTGGAATCCAATTTTCTATTCACATGATGCTTGGTCTATGTTTAAGGCTAAAGATGTTGTCCAAATACTCATCTTTGAAAGTCTTCCCCCAAATTACCACTTCTTGCTTGAATTTCTTTGGGAAAACATAAACCTCACTAGAACATTATAATAGGAAAATACTTCTTTTAAAGAATTGAAGAATTGATTTAAAAAATGAAAAGAAAAAAAATGAATCAAGATATTGCACAGTAATGATCACATTGGAGGAGTACCATGTTTAGGATTGGAGATGCTATGTTAGTAGAATATGCAAGAATGCAGATAGGTGTCACAGATTATGAAACTATCTTTTCATAAATGTGAATCAAAAGATCTTTTAATAATCTTAATAAATCTAGTAGATTTTATATTTTTAAACTTTTTACATTTTTTGATTCTGAATTTCCCTTATGTAAGGGCTTCCCTGGTGGCTCAGAAGGTAAAGAATTTACCTTAAATGCAGGAGATGTGGGTTTGACCCCTGGATGGGGAAAGGTCACCTGGAGAAGAGAATGGCTACCCACTCCAGTGTACTTGCCTGGAGAATCCCGTGGACAGAGGAGCCTGGCAGGCTACAGTCCATGCATGCATGCTCAGTCACTTCAGTTGTGTATGACGCTGCATACCTGTGGACCGTAGCCCACCAGGCTCCTTTGTCCATAGGATTCTCCAGGCAAGAAGACTGGAATGGGTTGCCATGTCCTCCTCCAGGGGATCTTCTCCACCCAGGGATCGAACCCAGGTCTCCTGTGTCCTCTGTGTAGCAGGGAGATTCTTTGCCACCAGGCCACCAAAGGAAGCCCAGGTTACAGTCTATGGGCTCACAAACTGTTGGACATGACTGAGCAACTAACACACTTTGACTTTAGTTATGTAAGGAAAATGTCTTGTAATAGAATAATATAGTAAGATACGTGCCCAATATCAATCAGTATATCGGCTGTTGCCTTCTTTAGTTAGTCAACATATTAATATTGGCATGTATACATCATGCACCAGATCCAGGTTTTGTAATTATTGCTCCAGAAAGAAGTGAACATTGAACTGTACAATTCTTAGCAGTATTGTATGTATCCTCAGCAACCGTTTAGTCATAGTCTTTCAAGGAAGAAAAGTTATATTTATACTTGCTACCTCCAAAAGTTTTAAAGATAAGTAGCATATAAATCCATCTATAGAAACAGTAGTCCATAAATGTTACTTAATATAACCATTAGTGAACTAACCTATGTTATCTAACATATCAATGCATTGAGCTTCGTAGTTAAAATGTTTACTTTTAGATTGAAAGTGCAACCTAAGAATTTTTGGAAAAGAGTTTGCATTGCATTTTTATAAATAAACTGCCTATTCAAGAGCATTTACCAAGCAAAAATAATCTATACTAAAAGGATTTTGCAACTATTTGATCCTTTTCTCTTTTGTTTTCTTTTCTACTTAATATAAAAATCTAATGAGAACCAAATTACAAGTTACGTAACTTCAAATTTGCTATTTAAAACAGTGTATTTTAATTGTTATCTTAAAACATTACTGAATATGTCAGACATTACATGATGCATTCTCAAATTTTCTAAATCATTTTTGTGTTAGTAACAGATCTTTATTAAACTACACACAGATACACAGCACACTATTTTTGTTTCTGATTTTTTTTTTTAATTTTTGCAATGCTGTGTTGGTTTCTGCCATACAACAATGCTAATCAGCCATGATTATACATGCATCCCCTCCCTTCCTAGGCTCCCTCCCCTCTCCTCATTCCATTCCTCCCAGTAATCAGAGACCACCAGACTGGGCTCCCTGTACTGGATAGGAACATTTGGTTATGACCCTTGGATGACAAACAAAAGTTAAATTCCTATCTCTATTGCCATGCGTAAAGAGGGTCGGGAATTTTGCTGCATATTCCTAAACAATAAAAGACATATGATTTAGTGTAAAGCATTATGGTAAATATTTAATTTTCATAGAAAGCTCTAAATCATGGAAGGAAAGGTAATATTTAATTTGTTGAATTATAACTACAACACATAGCCCCTCCCTACTTTCTGCTTATAAACCTTAATCATGATTGAAGTGAAGTCGCTCAGTCGTGTCCGACTCTTTGCGACCCATGGACTGTAGCCCACCAGGCTCCTCTGTCCATAGAATTCTCCAGGCAAGAGTACTGGAGTGGGTTGCCATTTCTTCCTGCAGGGGATATTCCCGACTCAGGGATTGAACCCGGGGCTCCCGCAGTGGAGTCAGACACTTTACCGTCTGAGCCACCAGGGAAGCCCGTTGAGTGAAGTGAGTGAAGTTGCTCAGTCGTGTCCGACTCTTTGCGACCCCATGGACTGTAGCCCACCAGGCTCCTCCGTCCATGGGATTCTCCAGGCAAGAATACTGGAGTGGGTTGCCATTTTCTTCTCCAGGGGATCTTCCTGACCCAGGGATCGAACCCACGTCTCCCGCATTGCGGTCAGACACTTAACAGTCTGAGCCACCAGGGAAGCTAGGGAAGCCCGTTAGTAAGACACAAATAGGAAAGGCAAGACTTATTTATGTTTAATCTCAGTCATTTCCTTAAAGCAATCCAATGACCCATCAATTATTAAAACCTTTGGTAAAACCAGTCATAGTCATGGATTCTCTGCTATTTGCTATAGAATTACCTGGAATTATCAAGAAAGAATATCTTTGATGAGGTAAATGTTTTAATTAATCTTTGGTGAATATTGAGCCAGGGCTCTCCAGGTGGCGCTAGTGGTAAAGAATCTGCCTGCCAAAAAGGAGATGCCAGAGACTCTCGTTCAATCCTGAGAGGCCTGGATTAAATTCCTGTATTGGGAAGTTCCCCTAGAGGAGGAAATGGTGACCCACTCCAGTATTCTTGCCTGGAAAATTCCATGAACAGAGGAGCGTGAGGGGTTACAGTCTATGGCATCACAATGTCGGACCTGACTGAGAAGGCACGCATCACACATGCACAAATACAGAGCCAACTTCTTCATGTCACCCTATACCCCTGACCTAAAACATAACAGCTCTACAAGAAGCAAAAATTTTCAAACCTTGCCTTTGAGTTTAACCTTTTTTTTTTTTTTTTATTTACTTTGACCCAAACATAGATGAGACCCAAACAGGGACTTCATTGCTTCCAACGTAAGAATGGTCCAAGGAGGATGATTTACATACAGGTCTGTAGAGTGAAGATTAGTTGGTCCATTAGCTCAGCCCTGAAGCTCAAGTGACCTGCCTCATATCAGCAGAGCTGCCTCAGTAAAGTCACTATTTCAAAAATAGCTGCTGTTGCAACCTACTGGAGTTCATAAATGTTTCTTTTTTCATGAATAAATAGCCAATGCTTTACTGAAATCTGTACACTAAGTCATAATTAATTTGTTGGTTGTTATACTATCATGGGAGAACTGGTTTAAAGATACTGTAACTTAAATTGAATCAAAAATTACCTAAGTAAAATTTCTAGTAAAAGAGATAGATAAATACATTTTAAAATGTACAACCACAATGATGTACATGGAAAAACTTAAGTGATAGGTATACACTATATCTCCAACATTTGTATCATTTTCTTGCACTACCACATAGAGAATAATTTATATCTGGTTATATTAGCAATTATATTTAAACTATACAGTATTATGAACTATTTAAGTTAGATATATTTCAAATTTGTCTTTGCCTGGGAATCTTCCAAAGCCAAAGTGTTTCTTATGGAATTAATAAAGTCTTAAGATACTTGGAGTTTTACGCTGAGCAGCTCTCAATGTACTACTTTTACATTAAGACGTAAACTTCCTTACTGTAGGCATTAACTCTTCAGATCCTTTTAAAAGTCCTGCAGTTCACATGACTTGAATTAAACTGAAATTTAACCAGGACAAATACAAGGTCAGATATTATACACACAAAAAATTACAATTCAATGTTTGTATCAAACTTTTAGTTGAAGTAGTCTTTTATTTCTATTTTTATTTGTAATTTTAAAGTTACTTTAATAAAATAAAAGAGTGAACAGAAATTGGCCTGTCAATTGCAAGGTTAAAATAGGTTCATGATTCTATTTGCTATTGAGAAACTCTTACTCTCAAAAATCTTTCTAGCTTTGCATTTTATCACAGAACAATTTATTTATTTATTTATTTTTTCTTAAAAACCCATCCCCGGCGGCCCGGGCGCCGCCGCTCGGTTCGCGCCCCCGCGCCGCCCCTCGCTCGGCCGGTGCTGCTGCCGCCGCCGCCTCCGCCGCCGCCTCAGGCCTATCACAGAACAATTTAATGTTGATTAATTTCTTCACTGACTTTTTCACATCTTTGTTCCTGAGGCTGTAGATCACTGGGTTCAGCATGGGGATGACCACTGTGTAAAAGACAGAGGCCACCTTGACCATGAGCGATGAACTTCTGGAGTTAGGAACACAATAGAGGAAAAGGATGGAGAAGGCAATGGCACCCCACTCCAGTACTCTTGCCTGGAAAATCTCAAGGACGGAGGAGCCTGGTGGGCTGCAGTCCATGGGGTCGCTAAGAGTCAGACAGGACTGAGCGACTTCACTTTCACTTTTCACTTTCATGTATTGGAGAAGGAAATGGCAACTCACTCCAGTGTTCTTGCCTGGAGAATCCCAGGGACGGCGGAGCCTGGTGGGCTGCATAGTCCAGTCTATGGGGTCGCATAGAGTCGGACACCACTGAAGCGACTTAGCAGCAGCAGCAGAGGAAAAGGATGGTCCTGTGGAAGATGGTAATGGTGGTCAGGTGAGAGGCACAGGTGGAGAAGAATTTGTGGCGCCCCCCAGTCGGAAGCGTCCTTAAGACAGTGATAAAAATGAAAACTTAGGAGGTGCAAATAATCATCAGGCTGCTTACTTCATTGAATGTGGCAGAGACTAAAATGATCTCCTGGTTAATGCAGTGTCAGAGCAGGAAACAGCAACAATGGCTGCGTGCTCACAGACAAAGTTATTTATGAACTTAGTCCCACAAAAGGATAACCTTGATAAAACATATGTGTATGTTAAGGAACAGGCTATACTCCAAGAGTATAATGCAGACAACCACAAGGAACAAAGCTTCTGGGACATCACAACAGCATAGAGAAGAGGGTTACAAATGGCCACGAATCGGTCATATGCCGTCACTGCCAACAGGAATGTCTCTGTCACCACAAATATGCAGACAAAGAATTGTATGAGGCATCCTGTGAAGGAGATGGTTCTGTCTTCCACAACCAAGTTTTCTAGTAGCTTGGGTGTAACTACTGTCGAGTAACAGGAATCAACGAAGGATAAGTGGCTGAGAAAGAAGTACCTGGGCGTGTGGAGCCTGGAACTGGACTTCATGATCAGGATCATGCCTAGGTTCCCCAGCAGAGTGACTGTGTAGATGGTCAGGAAGACCAGGAACTGGGGCAGCTGGAGCTGAGGATATTCTGAGAAGCCCAAGAGAATGAAAGTGACCTTAGCACTCTGGTTTGCTTGGTTCCTGTGGACAAAGTATCAGTGTTGATCCAGAAGAGTAAAAACTAAACTTTGAAATAGGGAGAGAATAGAAAATGTGTTGCGAAGCTCACTGGGTCTCTGTTTACAGTGTTTCTATGCTAATGTTCACTTGTATGTCAATTATACAGCCAATAATAATTTTCATTGTGTATGATCTTCAGAAACAAAGAACTAAAACAGATTAGGTCTTGCTTTATTTCAAATAATAAAACTCATTATTATCAGCTGTTTTCAGGAGACATTGTCTTTGCGTGACTCTGAGCTGTGTGAAAACACCTAATATATACAATCCAATTACATGTATTGGAGAAAAACATGTCTTTAGGTTCCACAGTTTCTTACCTGCCTCACCTCCTGAGCTATGAGACAATTAACTTATATGCTAATTTGTATAATGGTAACATCTCTGCAAAACAGTTAATATAATATTTTCTTGGTTGTTGTATCTCCTTTCAATTCCTTTCTTATTCCTAGTTATTCCAAATTCTCAACCCATTCTGGAGCTATGCTATAAGACATACTAAACTTTTTCACTTATCTTGAATTAATTTTGAAAATGTTTAAATGTATTCTTCATAGCCAATTGTATTATTCATCAGAAGTTTCAAAACAAAATATGAGCTATGCTTCTTGTGATAATAGTTGAAACAATATTGAACAGAAAACTCATTTTTTTCCATTGTAGCAGATTTTGGAGTTTGGGTGACAAAAATAAGAACTGTGAAAGTACTGGAGAAAGCTTATAGGCTTCAGAATGGATCCAATATATACTCTGCCATTTTGAATTAAGTTTTTAGTTCTTCCAAAGAAAAGTGGCTGGAAAACACCTATTTCAAATGGGACAGCAGAATATTTCTTGATTATTACTGATCACAATAATCAGTAACTTTTCCTCTATAGTAAGATAAGAATAGTAACATAAATTTTAAATCACTAGATTAGAACTAGATACTTCAATAATGAATTCAAATGCTGTAAGACATGGTAGAACAGATATTTACCTTTTTATATATCAGAATTATGAATAATTGTTATGATTTCAAACACCTGATATGTTTGTGAAAACAAGCATGGACATCTATCAACTGGTGGACACATTGGGGAAGACAATGCAGAAATCCCTTCTTCTGGAAGCCACACAATGGAAACACTGTAGAATTTCATTAGAACACTTGGTTTAAGATGCACCTTTCCTTATTTTCCTCTAGGTTTTCTCACCACACTATAGCTTTCTCTGATTCCCACCTGATGAACTTGTAAGAAAGATACCTCCCAAGGACCATGTCCACAACAGACCCTCTGTAACAATACTTTGTAAGGTCTCAGCACTGCAAAGATTGATTATGACTATTATTCCAGCCACATTCCTTCAATTTAAAATGCTCTGTGCAAGATTATGAGAATAATTTTCCATGATTGTTTAATATAACAGTGACTTTAAGATTCTAAATAAATGTTAATAGCAAATGTATAACATTAACATTATTCAGTATGACTTTTCCAAAAACTGCTTGGATCTATAAGTTCAACCTCATTATCACTTAATACATCCTTCTTAGTGAAGGTGGATTTATCAACCTCTGTTATATAGTACATGCCTATTTCTTTATAATTTATTTCCCCATTTTATTCTTTCTTATGATGTTTGCTTTATTTTGCCACCTTCTTTTATAGACATGACTCATTGTTTCATCCCCTCTGTATACAGACAAACTTGCATATTTATCACTCAATTACTGTAGGTTATGAGCACCGAAGAATTGATGCTTTTGAACTGTGGTGTTGGAGAAGACTCTTGAGAGTCCCTTGGACTGCAAGGAGATCCAACCAGTCCATTCTGAAGGAGATCGGCCCTGGGATTTCTTTGGAAGGAATGATGCTAAAGCTGAAACTCCAGTCCTTTGGCCACCTCATGCGAAGAGTTGACTCATTGGAAAAGACTCTGATGCTGGGAGGGATTGGGAGCAGGAGGAGAAGGGGACGACAGAGGATGAGATGGCTGGATGGCATCACTGACTTGATGGACGTGAGTCTGGGTGAACTCCGGGAGTTGGTGATGGACAGGGAGGCCTGGCGTGCTGAGATTCGTGGGGTCGCAAAGAGTCGGACACGACTGAGCGACTGATCTGATCTTATCTGATATCCCTATTATTTATAAATATGGCTGTTACTGTCACTTTATTTCTAGAAAATTACAGGAAAATCTTGAAGACAAGGCCCACTTTGTGGGCCTTCTTTTGCCAAAAGAAGAATTCTCCATTTCTGACTTTATGGTTGATACCCAGTGAGAAAACTAGGATACAAATTATTTGAAAGAAAGAGGACATGTATACCTGTGGCGGATTCATTTTGATATAAAGAAAAAAAAAAGAATTGGAATATAACTCCATAAACCTTGTCAGCCAAAACGTGGTTCTTTGTGCACACCTTGTTCTACACATGTGTCCGTCTCCTACAAAGATTACTGGATCTTTGTATTTTCTTTTTTAAGTAAAACAAAAGAGACATGAATCAACTCACCCAAATACAGAAGAACTTGAATGAGTCATTTAGTGAAGAACTCTTTGCTAAGATTAATGAACTCCAGCAATGTTGCTGCTTAGGACTTAACAGAAACACACCTGAAAAGGGTAGTAAAAGTGCCCAGTATTTTTCATTAATTATTTCATACTTTATGATTTTCCAACCTGTTGAGAAAACTCAGAGATACCAAAGATAAGATCAAGCCTGAAAAGTAAATCCTGGCACCAAACTTTATCACAAATATATGCCATCATGACCTTAGGCATGTGAAAACTAGAGAATATAACTGAGGTACTGCCTTGATGACTGCAATTCAACTAATTACATTTTAACTCTGAACTCTGTCCCAGGTGGTGTATTGATTGTATATTATTTCCCTAAAGCCTTAGGGCATTTGTATTATCAACTTTACTCATTTAATCTTAAAAAATAAAAAAACACCATTAAAAAAATCTATGTGGATATAAAATACATAAATCCACAAGGGGAAATTATACACGAATAGATTTATCTTTTATTAATCCATATTTAATTTTTAAAATTTTCTTATGAAGGTATATATATATATATTCTTATGTTTCTAAACATATGGCTGCTAAATTATAATTATACTGTTTATACTTTACAATATTTACCATTTATACTTTACAAAATTTGTACTATAAACTTTATTTTATATTTACACTATTGATTCTATTGATAGAAAACAGATTCCATTGGCTTTTCAAATATAGAATGTTCTCAGATGTTTATATTTATTACTGAATCTAAAAAGAAATTTTGGATGATATGTTTTCTAAAAACATCTGTTTATGAAAAGGATGATATTTTCACTAATTTTGGTAACTACCCAACTTGGCTTTAAGGACACAGGTTAAAAATAATAACTTGATAGAAGGAGCTGAAGTGCAAGCAGTGAAAGATTTTACTTTCTTAGGCTCCAAAATCATTGCTTTATGGTGACTGCACCCATGAAATTAAAATGCACTTGCTCTGTGGAAGGAAAGTTATGACAAAACTAGGCAGCACATTCAAAACCAGAAACATCACTTTGCCAACAAAAGTCCATATAGTCAAAACCATGGTGTTTCCAGTAGTCAGGTATGGATGTGAGAGCTGGACCATAAAGAAGACAAAGTGCTGAAGAATTGTTCTTTCAAATTGTGGTGCTGGGGAAGACTCCTGAGAGTCCTTCGGACAGCAAGATCCAACCAGTCAGTCCGGAAGGAAATCAGCCCTGAATATTCATTGGAAGGACTGATGCTGAAGCTGAAGGTCCAGTGCTTTGGCCGCCTGACATGAAGAGCTGACTCACTGGAAAAGACCCTGATGCTGGGAATGATTGAAGGCTAGTGGAGAAGAGGGCAGCAGAGGATGAGATGGTCAGATGGCATCACCGACTCAATGGACATGAGTGTGAGCAAACTCCAGGAGTCAGTGCAGGGCAGGGAAGCCTGGCGTGCTGCAGTCCATGGGGTGGCAAAGATTCAGACACGACTTAGTGACTGAACAACAATAACAACAAGCTTATTTCTCACTAGTGGAAGATTCAAAATACATTTTGACTGGGCAGCTGTGCCCTATATGGGCTCTGATTTCTCCCAACTTGTACCGCACCATCATCATGGTGCTTCTGAGGTTATGATTCTCTTAATATTCACTGGAGAAAGAATAGATTCTCCTTCAAATAAATGATGCCAGGACAATTGGGCATTCACAAGTAAAATTACGGGATTGGACACTTGCCTCATATTATATACAACAGTTAACTCAGAAAGTGAACAAGGACCTGAATGAAAGAGCATAAACTATAAAACTCTTACAAGAAAAACACAGGCCTTACATTTCATGCCCTTGAATTTGGCAGTAGATTCTTAAACAGGGAAACCAAAACATGAGTGACAATAAATAAATAAATAAATAAATAAATAAATAAATAAATTGCTATTGTACTTCCTCAAAATTTAAAATATTTGTATATTAAAAACATTATTAATAAAGTGAAAAGAAAAGGTACAGAAAAGAAACAATAAAGACAAAAAGTCAAAGCAGATACAACACAAAATTTACAAATGTCCAATAAGCATGTGAAAATACTCTCAACATATTTAGTTATTAGGAAAATGCAAATCAATGTCATGATGAGACATCAATTTATATCCACTGGATTTGCTATAATATAAGTATATAATAGCAATGATTAGCAAGGATATGAAGCAACCAGAAGAGTTATATATTATGCCTGGGAATCTAAAATGCTACAGACACTGTAGAATAAGTTTGGTGGCTCCTCTCACATGGATGAACATAGAATTACTATTAGACAAAATGCTTAGCAGGGAAAAAAAATAGTCTTTCACAAAGAGGTGTTAGGCTTTTCCCCCAATTTCTGGCAGATAATATATATCTTATGTGATAGTAGACTCTATTTAGGGAGGAGGGTCTGGGTACACCTGATACCAAGGTGGGTGCGTGCTAAGTCGCTTCAGTGGTGTTTGATTCCTTGCCACCCTATGGACTTTAGCCCACCAGGCTTCACTGTCTATGGAATTCTCCAGGCAAGAATACTGGAATGGGTTGCCATGCCCTCCTCCAGAGGATCCTCCCAATCCAGGAACTGAACCCATGTCTCCTACATCTCCTGCACTGGTAGGCAGGTTCTTACCACTAGTGCCACCTGGGAAGCACCACAGCACATAGAATTCACTCCTTAGACTGGATGTGAGTTTACTGTGAAGTGTGTTAGTTGCTCAGTCGTGTCTTAATCTTTGTAACTCCATGGACTGAAGCCCGCCAGGCTCCTCTGTCATGGGATTCTCCAGGCAAGGATACTGGAGTGGGTTGCCCTCCCTTTCTCCAGGGGATCTTCCCCACCCAGGGATAGAACCAAAGTTTCCTGCATTGCAAGTGGATTCTTTATCATCTGAGCCACCAGGGAAGTCCATGAGTTTGCTAGTTGGGCAAAATTAAATCAGGTTAACCAAGATTCTCTAATTGATATTAGCAGGGCCCCCATTCAATCCACCATTAATGTTACTTACCAATGAAGTTCTCTGTTATGTTATCATTGTACATCAATAGCTATTTTATATGTAATTTGACTGATGTGAAATACTGTTTTAGATTTAGCTGGAACTATTTCTGAAGTGTGCATTTCTTAATTTTATTTTTGATGATTTATGTACAAAAAACAAATAAATTTTATATTAACAAGTAGAATTTTACCAAATCTTATTCAGGATTCTGTGGGGACAGAGACATGACTTCTTTGCACTTATAATGTACCAGTTCTTTCTATGTGGTGTTAAATAAATATATCCTTTAAATTTAGGCTTCCCTGGTACCTTAGATGGTAAAGAATCTGCCTGCAATGCAGGAGACATACGTTTGATTACTGGTCATGCAGATACCCTGGAGAAGAGAATGGCTACCCACTCCAGTATTCTTTCCATGGACACAGGAGCCTGGCAGGCTAAAGCCCATAGAATTGTAAAGAGTCAGACATAACTGAGCAACTAAGCACAGGAATGTCTTTTAACTTTAGTGTCTTAGTGTTGAACAACTCTTAGTTACTATGATTCAACTCATGTAACTCCCTCATGGTTAACTATAAACTTTCATGACAACTCAAATCCACTCTTCGATTGACTTATAATGACTTAAAGAAAAGAAAAAAAGAAGACTCACCTGAACAGCCAAATGGTAATGTGTCTTTACTCAGAAATCTTTACATGACAAATACTTTATCTAGAGACTTCAATAGTCTAGGCTTTAATTAGGTGTTATTTATTATTTTATTGCTAAGTCTCTACAGTTTACTAAAGTGGTTGAATGATGTATCAACAAGGGAATTTCATTAAATGTGTGCACTGTTTTCCTTCCTAAAAATTGGAATTTGAAATGCTATTAAAAAATGCTACAAAACTTGGACAGTTCTCCACAGTGCTCTTGTAAATGAAAAAGCAAACCTAAGCCATTTTACATTCATTGACATAATAATTTGGTATTGACTCGCTTCCTAGCTGGAGAAGGCAATGGCAACCCACTCCAGTACTCTTGCCTGGAAAATCCCATGGATGGAGGAGCCTGGTGGACTGCAGTCCATGGGGTCGCTAAGAGTCAGACAGGACTGAGCGACTTCACTTTCACTTTTCACTTTCATGCATTGGAGAAGGAAATGGCAACCCACTCCAGTGTTCCTGCCTGGAGAATCCCAGGGATGGCGGAGCCTGGTGGGCTGCCTTCTATGGGGTCTCACAGAGTTGGACACGACTGAAGCGACTTAGCAGCAGCTTCCTAGCAGTCTGTTTCACATCTTTGTTCCCGAGGCTGTAGATCACTGGGTTCAGCATGGGGATGACCACTGTGTAAAAGACAGAGGCCACCTTGACCATGAGCCATGAACTCCTGGAGTTAGGAACACAGTAGAGGGAAAGGATGGTCCCGTGGAAGATGGTAATGGCAGTCAGGTGGGAGGCACAGGTGGAGAAGGCTTTGTGGAGCCCCCCAGTTGAAGGCATCTTCAGGACAGTGATAAAAATGAAAACATAGGAGGTGAGAATAATTATCAGGCTGCTTATTTCATTAAACATGGCAGAGACTAAAATGATCTCCTGGCTAATGTAGGGGTCAGAGCAGGAAACAGCAACAATGGCTGCGTGCTCACAAACAAAGTTATTTATGATATTATTTCCTCTAAAGGACAATTCGGATAAAAAGTGGGTAAGAGTCAGGGAACAGACTGTACCCCCAAGAGTATGATGCACCCACCAGTAAGGAACAAAGCTTCTGGAACATGACAGCTGTGTAGAGAAGAGGGTTGCAAATGGCCACAAATCAGTCATATGCCATCACTGCCAACAGGAACGTCTCTGTCACCACAAATATGCAGGCAAAGGAGAACTGCATGATGCATCCTGTGAAGGAGATGGTTCTGTCTTCCACAATCAAGTTTTCTAGTAGCTTGGATGTAACTACTGTTGAGTAACAGAGATCAACAAAGGACAAATGTCTGAGGAAGTAGTACACAGGGGTGTGGAATTTGGGATTTATCTAGATAGTTAGGATCATGCCCAGGTTCCCCAGCACACTGACGGAGTAGATGGTTAAGAATAACAGGACAAGAGGTATCTGGAGTTCGGGATATTCTGAGAAGCCCAAGAGAATGAAAGTGACTTCAGCATTCTGGTTTTCTTGGTTCCTGTGGACAAAATATAAAAGTTGATTCAGAGAAATCTGCAGCAAAATTTGAAAGAAATGTAATGTTATTCCCTCAGTATTGTGGGATGTTTTTGTGACTCCATGGACTGTAGCCTACCAGGTTCCTCTGTCCATGAGATTCTCTGGGCAAGAACACTG
The DNA here is from genome assembly GCF_002263795.3 of Bos taurus. Classification (NCBI taxonomy): domain Eukaryota; kingdom Metazoa; phylum Chordata; class Mammalia; order Artiodactyla; family Bovidae; genus Bos; species Bos taurus. The sequence continues at coordinate 10,737 of NC_037349.1, read as the reverse complement.
GATGGGTTGTCATGCCCTCCTCCAGGGGATCTTCCTGACCTACGCATAGAATGAGAGTACTTATGGGGAAAAAGAGTGCATTGAATTATTATTATTTTTTAAATTAGCCTCTTTCCCTCCAAAATGCCTCTACTGTCTTTTTCTGACATTAAAATTCATTCTTTTCAAAGCTACTTCCTAAATTCTTACCAAAACCTGAAATGGCACTCAGTATAAAGGGAAGTTCATTCCACATAGACTTCTCTAAAAATTCTATATATCATTAGGAGTTGAAATTAAACACTCTGTTATTTTCACTCAGGTTTTATAACTTTATACTCCAAGAACACATATAACACTTCCAGATTTCCTGTACATGTATAACTATGTCATTCACATATTCCCCAACTCTTTTTCTTCAGTTATTCCTTTACATTCTTAAACATGTGATTAATTCCTGATTTCCTGAAAGTATGTTTCAATTTAACATGCAAATCATAGAGCACATATTCTCTAACTGAAAACGCTTTTTTTTTTTAAAGTCAGGATTTGTTCCCTATGTCTATGGTAACAAAGTTTGAATAGTCCAAGGTTGAAAGGGAAATCTTCACCAAAGATGAATACAATTTCTGATGCACACTTGTTCCTTCTTCCCCACACTCCTTCTCCACACCTGTAGCTTTTCTCTCCACCTTCCACACTCTGTACTTGTCAACAGGCTTGGGGCCAATGTTCCCAATCGCCTATGTAGTCCAGGAAGTGTCAGCCATGCTCAGCTGTGAGCACAGGTGCTGTGCATAGTATTTATCTTCTTTTCTGTGCAATTACCTTGGTATAATTTTCCCATTGCAGACCCACTATGTGCTCAGCCCTGTAACAGGCATTTTAGAAACTATAAAATTATAAAATCTCAGCCTCAATTTGTTTCTTAGAGCATTATTCCAGGATATAATCCATATAAGCACAGATGACAACTTATAGTTCTTGTTTATTATTAAAGTTTGTATGTATAAAGGGAATGAAAATATTGTGATCCAGAAAAAACAAAAAATTTCCTTGTGATGTAGCATGGTGAACAATAATAAATGTGGTGAAAGATAACTAATCAAAGACTTCTAGTCAACTAAACAGGTAATCTGGCAGTTAGATTTATACACGTGCTTGTTTGCCTCCTGCAAAGATTAATGAAGTATATTAGGAACATATTATATTCCTTTTAAAGTGAAATAAAAATCAACTCACCTGAGTGTAGAAGAATTTGACTGGCTCATTTAATAAAGCTTCTTTTCTAAATTCAATGGATTCCAGGAAAATTTATGCTGAGAAGTCATTTTTTTAATATAGTAATAAGTCTGAAAAATAGTTAACAGGAATCTAGAGTATATTGCAATGAATATTTCAGAAAATGAATTTCTCTTATAATGTATTAAAAATATATTCAGACTTGAAAAGGACTGAGAAAAGGACACCAAAAAAGGAAACCAAAAAAGCTGAACCCTAACATCAAACTGTAACAAAGGAAACCAAAAAAGCTGAACCCTAACATCAAACTGTAACATATATATGCCACCAAAACCCCAAGGAGGTTAACCTTAGAGAGTATTATTTAGCTATTGCCTTGAGACCACAAATGGGGCAATTAGATGAAATAATGTCTGTGATACTTTGGTTGCATATGCATTTTTTTCCAAAGTTTGGGGAACACTTTCATCATGCACTCTAGTCCGTAGATCTTTTAAAAATGTTGAACTAGACACTATATTTTTGTCTTTAAATACTTGCAAAATGCAGAAATATACAAAAGCAAAATCAACTATTGGGTAACAATCCAAAGATTCTTAATTTTTGTTGAATTTCTGGTTGTCCCCCTGTATCTGTGGGCTTCCCTCATAGCTCAGTTGGTAAAGAATCCTCTTGCAATTCAGGACACCCTGGTTCAATTCCTGGTCAGGCAGATCCCCTGGAGAAGGGATAGGCTACCCACTTCAGTATTCTTGGGCTTCCCTTGTGGCTCAGCTGGTAAAGAATCTGCCTGCAATACGGAAGACCTGGGTTTGATCCCTGGGTTGGGAAGACCCCTTGGAGAAGGGAAAGGCTACCCACTCCATTATTCTGGCCTGGAGAAGTCCATGGACTGTACAGACCATGGGGTTGCAAAGAGTCTGTCACAACTGAGCGACTTTCACTTTCTCTGTATCTGAGGGACATATTGACATGTTTGGATGTAAAACTTATACAATATGAATCATATTATAGTGTTTTTTACCCTTTCTTTAACATTGTGTTGTGAGTTTCATTTTCTGTAAAAACCATTGGTTTTCTTAAGATAATACAACTTGCATTACTATTATAAATATGAGTACAATTCTTTTTTATTCTTACATTTATTATTGAAATTGAAAAAAACTGGTATTCTATTTTTCAGTTTATCGTCTAGGTTTATGGGAAGTATAGTATATTTATTATTTAAGAAGCTGCCATATCTTAACATATAAACATCTCAACTCCAATAACAGTTTAACAGAACAGGGAGCAGCACTTTTTTCTGGAAAAAGCTGTACAGTAAATACTTTAGCCTTTATGGGCCACAGTCTCAATTTCAGCTATGCACTTCTGTATCTCGCAGCATGGATTCACCTGTAGGCAATATGTAAATCAATAGGCATGACTCTGTTCCAATAAAATTTTATTTATAAAAGACAGTAGGACAGATTTGGTTTGCAGATCACACCTTGTCAACGTATGCAATAGAAGGCATTTATTGATTGTTCAAAGTCTAAAATTATTTCCAGATGAGTAGGCAGATGTCCTCTGAGTGGCAATACAGAGATTTAAGCTTGTTCTCAATTATGGCTTATGATAAAGTGACTGGGTGCATGTGTGTTAAGTCACTTTAGTGGTGTCTGACTCTGTGAGAGGGTATGGACTGAAGCCCGCCAGGCTCCTCTGTCCATGGGATTCTCCAGGCAGAACTCAGGAGTGGGTTGCAATGCTCTCCTCCAGGGAAACTTCCCAGCCCAGGGATCAAACCTGTCTCTCTTGGATTGACAGTTGGGTTGTTTACCACTAGCGCCACCTGGGAAGTTCAACAGTGGGATTGTTATGGTATAATTGTAATGTAGTGAGAGAAATAATAATTTGCTTTAAAAAATACTACACTTTTCTGCATTGCCACTGTGCATATTTTTGTGTTTTGCTTATTTATTTTTCATTAAGCTTTTGTCAAGCATATTAAGAGTGTTCCTCACATGTTGAGATACTTGAATAATGACCAAGATATTTCCTGACCAATAAAATCACAATAGGACTTTGAACTTTGAGTCAAACTATAGTGTTAAGATAGATTGAAGGGATAAGAAAGAAAAACAAAAGACATTTTAAGCAGAGAAGACAGTCTGAACCAAGGTAGGAATTTGAATGTTCAAATTGTTTTCAATTAGAAGTAGAGTTTATGCAGGGCAAACTTTGGGAGATGGCGAGGGACAGAGAAGCCTGGCATGCTGCAGGACATAGGGTTGCAAAGAGTCTTGCATGACTGTGAGACTGAACAACAACAAAAAGTATGAGATATGATCAGAGGACCAGAGAATCTAAATCATGTAAAGAATGCAATTAGGATTAGTACTGATGCTGGGAGGGATTGGGGGCAGGAGAAGAAGAGGACGACAGAGGATGAGATGGCTGGATGGCATCACTGACTCGATGGACGTGAGTCTGGGTGAACTCTGGGAGTTGGTGATGGACAGGGAGGCCTGGCGTGCTGGAATTCATGGAGTCGCAAAAAAGTCGGACATGACTGAGCGACCGAACTGAACTGAACTAAACCGATTGCTGAATAGAGTGGAAATAGAGTTCTATGCCCACAGGACAAGTATGTAGTAATGAAGAGAGTGTGGTTGTAAAACGGTGTCGACAATGGGAATGAAATGGACTCAGTTTCAATATTATAATCATGGCATTCAATGCAGTTGCATTAGTTGTTGATGTAAACAGAAAGAATTAACTCCCATTTTCATTTTGTTTCAGAAACAAACATTATATTCTTGACAGCATCTCATTGCAGACGAGTCAGTGATTCCCGGAAGCTAGCAATAATTACATAGGCACCTGCAATGAGAAGTAGTAAACAGTGAGGTGTAATGTGGGAGCTAGAGCATCTGATAAACCAACCAAAGGCCTGAAGACATCTGGAACACGGAGGGAAAACAAAAGGGGACTCTTACCACTGTCTTCAAATATTTCAAGGCTAAAATATGAAAGAAACACTGACCTTTTTTCTGTGTCCTAAGGACAGAAATTTAATTTTAAATGAATTAACTTTTAAAGGCCGCAGGAAGCTAATTTCAGACCAACAACAATAAAAGAATTTTCTATTTTTTTCTCCAGTGTCAATGAACAGAATAGTGTGAATGACTCAGAGTCTCTGGGTTGCCCAGTTTCACTAAAAGTATATGAGAAGGGGCTCTAGAGACACAAACTTGAATGTAAACAAAAGGAAGGGGAAGACTTTTCCGGAAGAATGTAGACAAGATATTAAATTCCACAATGTCTCTCTACATTTCCCATATTCTGTGACTGGTCCTCACACTGGCCTAGAGATTTCACTAAGATCACTTTTTGCTTGGTGTTCCCAAAATACTGTTTTAAAATTATCTGTATAATTCTCAAAATCCATAATTTACACATCTGTAACAGGTTGACTTAACTACTCCATCTGATAAAAAAATCTATTACTGTAACTAAGTAGTACATTCTAACCACCTTAATACATAAGGATTGAATTAAATACAAACTTTATTAATCTTTGTCTATAACTGAGGAGGGGCTTCCCTGGTGACTCAGATGGTTAAGAATCCTCCTGCAATGCAGAAGACCCAGATTTGATCCCTGGGTTGGGAAGATCCTCTGGAGGAGGAAATGGCAACTCACTCCAGTATTTTTGCCTGGAGAATTCCCATGGACAGAGGAGCTTGGTGGGCTCTAATCCATGAGGTCGCAGAGTCGGACACAACTGAGTGACTGAGCACAGCACTTAACTGAAGAGATCATTCCTATAAGTGTATGTAGGTAAAGCATGCTTAAAAAAAGTAAGAAATTCAATTCAAAATAGCCTCCTAAATTCAGTATGACATGTAAATCATAATTTTAGATAGATTCCTGGTGGCTCGGATGGTGAAGATTTGACCTGCAATGCAGGAGACCTGGCTTCTATCCCTAGATTGGGAAGATCCCCTGGAGAAGGGAATGGCTACTCACTCCAGTATTCTTGCCTGGAGAATTCCATGAATGGAGGAGCCTGGTGGGCTATAGTCCATGAGGTCATGAAGAGTCAGACACGACAGAGCAACTAACACTTGCACTTTTTTCCCTGCATGTATTTATGTGTAGATACCTCTGAGAATGGCAAGTATGAAGTGCAGGCCATCACGGGCACCCTGGTGTCTAGTGTGTGCACAGGCAGTTTTATTTATCTTTCTTTGATCTGGTCTGGGGCTCCAGTCTGGCACATATTCAGAAAAGATTAAAGAATTAAAGTAAATCTGATAGTCTCAGTCCAGTATTATTTCTTATTACACAAGAGGTTATTTTTTCCGCTTAAGTTTATATACAGTTTAAATACTAGTTTGACACAATGGGAAGGAAATGCTGGTTTTATTTTCCCCAACATTCCCAGTTTGACCCTACATTATCTATTTGTCGTTTCATTCTCAGCAAAATTACACAGTAATTGGTAGAATTTTTTCATAGGATCTAAGAGTATAAAGTGCTAATCGCTCAGTCATGGTTGACTCTTTGCAACCCTGTGGACTGTAGCCTGCTAGGCTCCTCTCTGCCTGGAATTCTCCTGGCAAGAATACTGGAGTGGGTTGCCGTTCCCTTCCCGAGGGTATCTTCCCAATCCGGGAATCGAACCCAGAATCTCTCACATTCTAGACGGATCCTTTACCTTCTGAGCCTCAAGTAGCATAAAATCCCTCTGCAAATTAGTAGCAAAGAGTATGAATTTGTCTTTCCCTAACAAGTGATGCAATGGCACCCCACTCCAGTACTCTTGCCTGGAAAATCCCATGGCTGGAGGAGCCTCGTAGGCTGCAGTCCATGGGGTCGCTAAGAGTCAGACACGACCGAGCGACTTCACTTCCACTTTTCACTTTCATGCATTGGAGAAGGAAATGCAACCCACTCCGGTGTTCTTGCCTGGAGAATCCCAGGGACCGGGGAGTCTGGTGGGCTGCATAGCCCAGTCTATGGGGTCGCATAGAGTCGGACACGACTGAAGCGACTTAAGCGACTTAGCAGCAGCAGCAACAAGTGATACAAATAGCATATCCACTAGATGGCAGAGTGACACGGTAATTTAAATCAAGGCACAAATAATGTGCATTGATTGCTTTAGATAAAAGTAGCAGAAACTGATAGAAAGCAAGATGTTCGTGGTTTAAATATAACTTTGAAAACATTTTATTCTGTGAAGGAAAAATGTGCTCTGTCATGTCGACCGACAGAGGATGCTGAGGCCACCAAGCCATCAGCACGGCTCCTGCACCCCCACCTCCCGCTCAGGCTGCTGAGCCCTGAGGAACTCTCTAGAACAGAGCTGCACCCTGAGGGAACACAGGATAGAAAAGAGCAGGGCACTGGCCCTAAGTAGTCAAGGTGCAGCTCAAAGGGATGATTTCAAGGAGCCCGACTGTTCCCTTTCCCAGGCACAGAAAGCCCTAAATTCATTAACGTGAGCTTTCTGGTTTTAATTTCCGATAATCTTCTGATGGTCTGACTGCCTGGTTTTTGTTGCAAAAATGCATATACATCCTGACTCCTCCCTTCCCTTTTCAGAGCAGTTTCTCTGAACTAACTGAGAAGTTGTCTTCCAGGTTTGTGTGTGGGTGGCCGCTCAGTCATGTCCGACTCTTGTGACCCAGTGGACTGTAGCCCACCAGGCTCCTCTGTCCATGGGATTCTCCATCAAGAGTATTGGAGTGGGTAGCCAATTCTTCCTCCAGGGGATCTTCCTGACCTAGGGATTGAACCTGGGTCTCCTACATTACAGGTGAATTATTTATTATCTGAGCCACCAGGGAAGCCACTCATTTTCTAGGTTTAAGTCCATAGAATAAAAAATAATTTTGTTTTTAGGTTTTTTTGTTGTTGTTATTTGTTTGTTTGTTTTTTGGTCCGTTAGTAATTTCATGTCTCTTTCAGGAATAAGGAAACCAGTGTTCAAAGATGGCAATTTACTATATCACATTCAAGCAGCAATTCACCTTTGATTTTTATCTTTGTTTTTTCCAATTTTCATTTTGGAACTAGGAGTGATACATAATCACATAGTTTAGGTAATGAAGAGTGTTAACACTTCATCTCAATTAATTTTATAAGAAGTAAATACACAAAACATGGTTAATAATATGTGCAAATATTAGTATAAATATTAAAATCCTTACAGAAGCAAATACTATTAATATATTACAAAAACAAGAATGCATAATGAATGGGAGAAATAATAGCAAATGAAGCAACTGACAAACAACTAATCTCAAAAATATACAAGCAACCCCTACAGCTCAACTCCAGAAAAATAAATGACCCAATCAAAAAATGGACCAAAGAACTAAATAGACATTTCTCCAAAGAAGACATACAGATGGCTAACAAACACATGAAAAGATGCTCAGCATCACTCATTATCAGAGAAATGCAAATCAAAACCACTATGAGGTACCATTTCACACCAGTCAGAATGGCTGCGATCCAAAAGTCTACAAATAATAAATGCTGGAGAGGGTGTGGAGAAAAGGGAACCCTCTTACACTGTTGGTGGGAATGCAAACTAGTACAGCCACTATGGAGAACAGTGTGGAGATTCCTTAAAAAACTGGAAATAGAACTGCCTTATGATCCAGCAATCCCACTGCTGGGCATACACACTGAGGAAACCAGAACTGAAAGAGACACGTGTACCCAATGTTCATCGCAGCACTGTTTATAATAGCCAGGACATGGAAGCAACCTAGATGTCCATCAGCAGATGAATGGATAAGAAAGCTGTGGTACATATACACAATGGAGTATTACTCAGCTATTAAAAAGAATACATTTGAATCAGTTCTAATGAGGTGGATGAAACTGGAGCCTATTATACAGAGTGAAGTAAGCCAGAAAGAAAAACACCAATACAGTATACTAACGCATATATATGGAATTTAGAAAGATGGTAACAATAACCCTGTGTACGAGATAGCAAAAGAGACACTGATGTATAGAACAGTCTTATGGACTCTGTGGGAGAGGGAGAGGGTGGGAAGATTTGGGAGAATGGCATTGAAATATGTAAAATATCATGTATGAAACGAGTTGCCAGTCCAGATTCGATGCACGATACTGGATGCTTGGGGCTAGTGCACTGGGACGACCCAGAGGGATGGTATGGGGAGGGAGGAGGGAGGAGGGTTCGGGATGGGGAACTCATGTATACCTGTGGTGGATTCATTTTGATATTTGGCAAAACTAATACAATTATGTAAAGTTTAAAAATAAAATTAGAGAAAAAAAAAAAAATTAAAAAACCAAAGAATGCATAATGAAGTTATAATGTTATTAACATATATATATAATCAATGACAAAGCAAAAATATTAATAAGCCATAAACTATAAGAGATGAGAGGAGAAATAAAAAGACTCTAAATTCAAACTAAAAATAATATATGATATATATATATATATATGTGATTGTGTTTCTGTTATAATCCCAAATGACACAATTACATTATATCACAGAAATCTACTATAAGGAATAGAATTTTTTCAATCTTTCTTAAGAAGTTTTAAAAATTGACTATGTCTTAGCCCATAAGTAAAACACAACAATTTTAATAATAAAATTATCATTTATTCAGTTCAGTTCAGTCCCTCAGTCGTATTCGACTCTTTGAGACCCCATGAATTGCAGCACGCCAGGCCTCCCTGTCCAACTCCCGGAGTTCACTCAAACTCATGTCTATCGAGTCGGTGATGCCATCCAGCCATCTCATCCTCTGTCGTCCCCTTCTCCTCCTGCCCCCAATTCCTCCCAGCCTGAGAGTCTTTTCCAATGAGTCAACTCTTCGCATGAGGTGGCCAAAGTATTGGAGTTTCAGCTTTGCATCAGTCCTTCCAATGAACACCCAGGACTGATCTCCTTTAGAATGGACTGGTTGGATCTCCTTGCAGTCCAAGGGACTCTCAAGAGTCTTCTCCAACATCACAGTTCAAAAGCATCAATTCTTCGGTTCTAAGCTTTCTTCACAGTCCAACTCTCACATCCACACATGACAACTGGAATGACTAGACGGACCTTTGTTGGCAAAGTAATGTCTCTGCTTTTCAATATGCTATCTAGGTTGGTCATAACTTTCCTTCCAAGGAGTAAGTGTCTTTTTAACTTCATGGCTGCAGTCACCATCTGCAGTGATATTGGAGCCCCCCAAAATTAGAGTCTGACATTGTTTCCACTGTTTCCCCATCTATTTCCCATGAAGTGATGGGGCCAGATGCCATGATCTTAGTTTTCTGAATGTTGAGCTTTAAGCCAACTTCTTCACTTTCCTCTTTCACTTTCATCAAGAGGCTTTTGAGTTCCTCTTCATTTTTGCCATAAGGGTGGTGTCATCTGCATATCTGAGGTTATTGATATTTCTCCCGGCAGTCTTGATTGCAGCTTGTGTTTCTTCCAGCCCAGCGTTTCTCATGATGTACTCTGCATAGAAGTTAGATAAGCAGGGTGACGGTATACAGCCTTGACGTACTCCTTTTCCTATTTGGAACCAGTCTGTTGTTCCATGTCCAGTTCTAACTGTTGCTTCCTGACCTGCATAGGTTTCTCAAGAGGCAGGTCAGGTGGTCTGGTATTCCCATCTCTTTCAGAATTTTCCACAGTTTATTGTGATCCACAAAGTCAAAGGCTTTGGTATAGTCAATAAAGCAGAAATAGATGTTTTTCTGGAGCTCTCTTGCTTTTTCCATGATCCAGCGGATGTTGGCAATTTGATCTCTGGTTCCTCTGCCTTTTCTAAAACCAGCTTGAACATCAGGAAGTTCACAGTTCACGTATTGCTGAAGCCTGGCTTGGAGAATTTTGAGCATTACTTTACTAGCGTGTGAATTGAGTGAAATTGTGTGGTAGTTTGAGCATTCTCTGGCACTGCCTTTCTTTGGGATTGGAATGAAAACTGGCCTTTTCCAGTCCTGTGGCCACTGGTGAGTTTTCCAAATTTGCTGGCATATTGAGTGCAGCACTTTCACAGCATCATCTTTCAGGATTTGAAACAGCTCAACTGGAATTCCATAATCTCCACTAGCTTTGTTTGTGTGATGCTTTCTAAGGCCCACTTGAATTCACATTCCAGGATGTCTGGCTCTAGGTCAGTGATCATACTATCCATGATTATCTTGGTCATGAAGATCTTTTTGTACAGTTCTTCTGTGTATTCTTGCCACCTCTTCTTAATATCTGCTGCTTCTGTTAGGTCCATACCATTTCTGTCCTTTATCGAGCCCATCTTTGCATGAAAATCTCCTTAAATATTATTTGGAAATATTAAAATATGTCATAAATATAAAATAAAACATGAATAGAAAAAAAAGATTATGCCAAAAAAGAGTTGGTTGGACTCAAGAAAGAGATTGTAAAAAAAAAAAAAAAGAATTTTGTGAGAAATCAAGATTAAATTTGCAATGTAGAAAAAAAGGGATTAGGGGACTTCCTTGGTGGTTCAGTG